>NC_065571.1:52631650-53881650 GCF_937616625.2 Mercurialis annua
ATAAAATGCCAAAGCAACGCTTGGCCATTTTGCTAGTATGAGTTAAAATAATCTAATCATTTGGGAGACGAAGAAATGCATGTGCATTTGTACGTCTGGTGGCATATATTTTCAAAAATGCAAAACTCATTTTTACTTTCGACAATGAAACACTTGAGCAACAAAGAAGAAATGCCTCTACGTAATTCTATGAGTCATTGCCTATCTACCTCAACATAGTTTCAGAAACTGGTGTAATTAACTTATCGTCATCTCGGGTTTCAGTTTTCCACAAAACTAATTCTTCACATCTTCTAGCTTGATAATCCCACTGCAAGCATTAGCTCCTACTCTGCCTTTGCCGCTGAGCTGCTCAGTCATAATATCACGGTCATATAACATTTGACCGGCTTCAATGCCAGAAAAGCTGCAGCTGCTACTGCTGCTGCTGCTGCGGCTGCGACCATTACAGTGAACAAGATCGTTGTTGAAGCTAAATTTCTTTGTCTCATCAGAACCTGTGGTACATGATAATGATGCCTTTCCATAGGGTATCGCGGCAGCAAGAGCTGTTGGCATGAGGCAGATGCCTTTACCTTGAAGATATTGTATGGCTGTAGTCATATCCGATTCCATGAGCTTCAAAACTTCTTGCTCAAGGGCAATTTGGTCTGGAGACGGAGAAATGTCAGTCGCCAGATTAGCAGATGGCGAGAAAGACAGCCTTTTGGAACCCTGAAAAAAAGGATGTCGGAGAAGTTAAAATCTCACCTTAGGCCCGCCCACATTGTCTATTGAGATGATTTTGTGCAGATACTTGATTCAACGTAATCTATTTCCACTAAATGTTTATTTCGACTCTCCAACTTGAGAACAAAAGATTAAAAGAGTCAAGTCTGTGGTTTTAGAAAAAAAGAACCCCTTAAATTGTCAATTTTGGATGTTATCACCTTTGACCATCAAGATTGGCGTCATATTGACGACATATTAGGGTGTAACTGACCCAAAATTGACAATTTAAAAGTTTTTTCCCCAAAACTGCAAACTTTAATAACTCCTCTGATCTTTGGTCCCAAGTTGGAGAGTTGAAATGAATTCTTATTAATTTATGTTCAACCATGTACTAAACGAATATGCCAACCAAATTTAAGTTCTTACATCTTTTTTAAATTTAAATATCAATTTGCCCCTTGAACTTGCACGCAATAGGCAATTAGTACCATTTTGTTTCAATTAATCTATTGAATTGCCAACTTTAATCAATTAGACCAAAGGTATCAATTTTGAAACTCTTGTAAGGGACTAATTGATAAATTAAATCATTAATTGACAGAAATTTGAGCTAATTGACAGAAATTTGAGCTAATTGATAAAGACTAATTGACAAAAAGATTATTTTGGTGTTAATTTCCCATCGCGTGAAAGTTTACGGAATAAATTGATATTTAAGACAAATTTCGGAGCACAAGAAACTGTAGATTATTTGGCAGATTACTTGCTTTCAATTTTAAAAGAGATACAAAAAGTACCTCAGGTTGACCATCTGTGAGGTTAGGAATGACAGCTCCGGCTGCTCCGACCCTGCTCATGCTAAGAACCTGCATTATTATTTTTTATGTTAGCACTAGCATCTCACTTTTAGATTATAAAATTTTGCGGTAAAATTAATCCTATAAGATCCACTGAGACGATTGTTCAGGATTTCGGTGAACAGTTTGTATACCTTCACTTGAAGCTGAAGATATTTGACATAGTCTATGATCTCATCCAGCATAGACGCTTTGTCGACCTGCAAACCAATGTTTAAAGTGATCAACAAAAGCAGAATTGTCTTGTAAAAGGTGTCACCTTCTTAAGGACGTAAATAAAATTACATACAGCAAAACAAAGATGATACCTTGCTAGAATTAGGCACAAGTTCTTGCAGATTCTTCATTCTTTCAGCAATCTTTTCCCTCCGAAGCTGTAAGTGTATGTTTTCACAAAATATTATATAGTCGAACATTGCTATCCATAAATTTGCAGAAAACTCGGTTTCTTTCGGGTTGTGACATGTAAAGTCAACCCCAACATGTAGCAATGTGAAGTCCATCATTCAAACAGCATACAAAGAAATAACTTGTGATTGAAAAAAAAAAATGGAAATGACTAACCCTTTCAGCGATACTGTGTGGATCAGTGGCTTGGCCACGTCGTGCTCTTACACGGGGCTTTCCCGTTCCGTGGCAGCCGCCAGCTGGAGCAACTGAAGGAGTCTGCAGTTCAAATTTTGTCATATTGGAGCCAGCTGAGAAAGAAGACGACGGATAACTACGCAAAGTTTCCTCATCCTGCAACATTATGCGCAAACAGTATATCAAAACTAATAAAACTTAAGACTTCAGATAAGTTATTTAAAAATCGCTGGGTAAAACGCCATCGTAAATGATTCTGGGTATCGGAACATTTCACGATTCCACATATTTTATAACATTTCCGACATAACCTACCTTCAAGGGAACTGATTGAGACAGTTTATCAAGTTGCAGAAATTGATCCATGCTTACGTATCTTTTTCCCATGTAGTCCATATCGCAATTTCCTTCTTGAAGGTCAAATTGTTGAGTTGAGACTTGTCCCATCCCAGCAGATAAAGAACAAACACTCTCATACGATGCTGAAGCCCATGATTGTGGCATTGATGATAGACTTTGCATATCGTTGAAGGACCTCTGGTATTCAAATCGTTCATTACCATTGAGTCCAAGGCGTTTTGCCTCGTTAAAGGAAGAAGACAATGCCATCTCATCAAGCTCCGGAAGAGCTATGTCATACTGCAGGCCCATATTTTCCATTTTTAAGCTGCCATTTGTCACCGGGGACACTTTATCATTGCGGTTTTGACCTTCTCCAGAAATTAAACAATTGTCAACAACATAATTTGACTCACTATCAATTTCACTATAGCCCCAACACGATCTTTCCTTCACATCTCCATTTGCCCATGACGAGGAAGGGAAAAGATGATCAATATACTCATCCATCAATATCACTTTACGATCAAGAGCGCTACTGATTTTCACAATTACTCAGCTTCCCTACAGCAAAACCTCGGCTTGTTCCTCTTTATGAAAGTGACATCATTTACGGAGTACTGCAAACAATAATAAGCAATACATGTTAAGTCAGTATTTCTTTGCATAACAAGAAAGTAAATGCTACAATCAAATCTTTAACTAGCATCTTCAAGAAGCAAATTACACAGCTGATTCACGACATGGCCGCAAAATACCAGGTGGGATCAAATATTCAGAGCAGAAACAAATCTCAAAATGATTTTATTCTGCGAAAAACCTCCAAAATCATTTAATTGAATATCTCCATAAAGACTCCAGACAGAGGAAATAATAAACATAACTCCAAACAGACTCCAAATATCAATTTGTGCAAAGTAAAACCTCAAACAAAGAATCATTTCAAAAACATACATGATTTCTTATACTTATTCTCATATTATTTCCATAGCTAAACTGAGCTGTGTCATGACTTGCAGAAGCATATATAAACTTCAGTAAATCACTGAAACAAGAAAAATCAGACATCATACACATAAACATACAAAAAGATCAAAACTTTTTCCCATTTAACCAAAAATGAACCCTCCAAAATCATTTTCACAGCATTCTGATCATCAGGGCCTAGCTAATATCAGTCAAATTAGCCCATCAAATAAAACAGTCTTTAAACAAATTATTAAAAAGAAATAAAGCATTTCAAAATCAATAAAAAACTGCCCAGCTAGCTAGCAATACAAAACTACAGAACACCATGAATAAAGTGCATGCAAATGGATCAAACACTAAAATCTAGAGAGAGAAGCAGTTACATATATAGAGAGAGAAACAGTACTGTAAATAAACTCTTTAACTCGGCATTATTAGCTTACTTTTTTTTATTCTTTTATTAAAATTTCACTCACTATCAGCAAGAACTGAAGAAAATAAAATAAGCAAACAAAAAAGCAGTTGAGCTTTTTGACAATGAAACTGCTCTTTTTAATTATTTTTTTATTTTTTAATTGATTTATTTTATGTGCACGTGGCAATTGTACATTGACCCAGGTAAGCGTGATTCTGTTTCTTCATGGCTGCTTTTTTTTCGCTCCCACGTTTTTCTTCATCGTTAGGCGAAACGTTTCTGTTATTCCGTTTATGAACGTTAAGAAGTGTGGGCATTATTGTCATTTAAGATTTGATACGTTATTAATCAGCCGGATGAGCCGGCGAAGTTTTCAATTCTTTTCGCAATTAGCGGTTGTACTTATAGTAATGTAATGACGCATATAACCTCACTACATATCAAGTGATCTTTGCGTCTAGGGAGATTTAAGTAATTTAAGGCATTAACAATTAAATTATGATTACCTCAATAAGAAAAATGATTATTTCTTAGTGTTAATCTATATTATAATCATGAAACTAGTAAACACCGGGCAGTAAATTATCAAATCATGGGTTCATTTTCTCATACAGATTCTAATTATAAAAAAAAAGGGTTAGTTCAACAAAATAATAGATAATACAAGCAAATCATAAATAAAATTATTCATTAATCTTATCTTAATATGAACTTTTTTTTTGATAATTGAAGAGGAATAGTTCTTGCGGAAGGCATCGAACTCACGATCTAGCAAATTATTCATAACGCTTATACAATATGAGCTTATAACTCATTACTCCTTTGCTAAAATGTTCATTTTTTTTTTTCATTTTTTTAAGTTTTAGATATACCAAAATTTGTGCCTATTTTTATGAATTCAAAAAAGCTCAATTTTGTAGTTTATCCTTATAATGCCTACTTCTAATAATTTGTTTGGTTTGTTTAAGAAAACCAAAAAATTGTTATATTAATTACTCTAGTTATGGGAGACATTAATTTAATAAAAAAACAAGCTTTTTAAAAAGAAATGATCAATTTGATAGAAGGAAGATATAAAAGAAATATTAGTTAATAAATTATACTTAAAAAAGAATTTATAATATTTTCTTAAATTGTTTGATTACTCAAATTAATAACTTTATACAGAGACAATAGATACCAGATATGAAATTTTCATCAGCTTCATATTTGAACAGCTAAAACTAAACTATTGATAGAACAAAAAAAAAGCAAATAAATTAAGCAAAATATTAACATAAGAATAATATGCGTTTCTTAACTTAATTTTATGTTTATTTTCAAAAATAAAACTTACTTTCATGATCTAACAAGAAAGCAAAATAGCATATATTTAGAATTAGAACTATATAATGTTGAAGAATTATCCTTTGCATACTAAACAGTAATGCTGCTGGATATTAATATTAGTAGTTCCACACCGATAGCAGAAAGAAGCTCCACACCTGTGTCAAATCCACAGGTTACAACATGTCAATTACACAAATTTCATACTTCCATAGGATTGCACGTAACAAAATTTGTCGAAAATATATCTTTTACAAGAAACGCTGAAATGACAAACATTCGGAAACATATATATTGAAATAATAAATTATAAATGTAAACTTTCAGATCAAACAGAAACGAAATAGTGAAGCGTAAGTTTCAACAAATTGCTGTGCAACACAGCTAATTTTTGTTCAAGCAGAACGAGGCTATCAGAGAGCTAGAATTTCATTTGATATTTGAACCAAAATACTGCGTTTTCTCAAACATTAACTAAGTAATGTCGATCCAATGCATATCCGACATTACACCGGTACAGAGCAACGACTAAACAAATGCAAATAGCATGTTGAATGCCATCTTCCTAGTCTTTATCAACTCGAGCGAAATATATATGTCAAGGTGCAAAATTAAGAAGTCTGCTTCAAGATTAGAGCAAAATGCATGAATTGCAAGAATGACTGCAATAAAATGTCAAACTTCCAAACAATCACATGTAATATATTAACTTTGGATTGGTAGCAACATTGATTAGTCCAAATTCCATTTCCTTATCAATTCATGTGAGCAAAGAGTTTGTTTTAAGGTAAATAAGATCTTTATTAAACAGAAACACCCAAACACAAAGCAAATGTTAGGAATTCCAGAGCATTTGGACCCCGAACTTTGACACCAGACATAGAATCGAAAATCCATAGGCGAAAAGAAAAGGTGTTGTACACTACTAAAAACATCGAATTACCAATGAATTTTACCGACAAACTCATCGGTAAATGCATCGAAGTCTGTAATTTTAGCTTGAATTAACCGTATATCAAATGGAAGAGCCAACTGCGTAGATAATCACAGATTGTATGGAAAAACAATTGACGCATAGCCTAATGGTCTCATTCATGACAGGTGGAAATTCAGGGGAATTTCATGTACTAAAATTGATAACAACAAGTGAAACACAAGGAAAACCAATTAAGCATGCTAGTAAACAATCAATTAACAATTTGCAGATTTTAAAATAAAAACTATAAAGAAACAGAAAACAAAAAATTACCTGCATTTCATGTAATTACAACCTTGTGTCTTCTCCACATAAATCTTACAGGCAGGACATCTCCTCCATTGTTTATTCTCAGCTAACTGCAACAACATTATATCTTCCATCTCCCTTTCATCCTTATGCAACGTCTGAAACTTATCACAATCAATCCCCGAATGCCAAGGAACCTTACAAACCGCACAAAACAATCTCCGACAATTCGGACACTCCGATTCCCTTATAACTTCCCCTTCCTCATCATTAATCAACATCAAAGAACAATCCTTATAAGGACAATAAAATTTCTGAGACCCAACAATCAAAGCCTCACATAAAGCACTACCCCATCTATCAAACACATCAGAACCGAGAATTTTATGGCAATACTCGAGCTCTAAAAAACCCGAACAGCCCGACACAGGACAACTAATAGTGCTCACATTTTCTTCTAACTTTGAAGCTATATACTTGGCTGTACAGTCATTACAGTAAGCATGAGTACAACCTTGTATGGAGAATGACTCAGTTTGAAACTTGGTTTCAACACAAATTTCACAGGTAAATTCAGGGGTTTTGTTGGTTTTTGAAGATTGGCCCTTTTCAGTCATTGAATTGGTGAAAATTCTCTTGTTTTTGTTTTTTTTGATCTGGGTAGTGGATAAAGGTGTGAAATTTAGTATTCTAAGATCATCATTTTCATCATAATCATCAATATCATCTATAAAGCAATAATCTTGATTGAGATCAATAAAATGGAGTTTATTTTTGTTGGGTTTGAGGTCAATTTTTTTACTGTAGTGTTCAACAGAGATTGGAGACTTGATATTGTTACCTTTATTCGAGTTGGGTGTGTAAAAAAACCCAGGAAACTCATCAAAATCGTCGTCTATCTGCACAATCGCTGGTTTTTCTGCCAGTTTTAGTCTCTTTTTTGAGCTTTTTTGTTCTTGTTTTGGAATTTGTGTGTGTTGGGACTCTTCAGTGACTAAAATCTGTTGGAATTCCATTGAAAGTTCAACTAATTTTTTTATGGGAATTGTGCAAAATATTGATGATCAGCTATTTTTAGGTAATAGACTTTTGATTTTTTTGAGGATTTTGAATTTTGAAAATGGAGAGTTATATGTGTTTTGCTTTGTGTTTTTACCTTAATTCATCGATTTTACCTCGGCTTGGTGAAGAAGATTACCGAGACTGATAAACTTGTTGACGGGCATCATGCGAGGCCCAAAACACTATTGGGGCGTATTTTCTGAGCCCAGTGGCCTGATCCAACTGTTGTTTTGATTATCGAAAAATGCGTGGCCCAAGTCTCTCAAATTTCATCTATTTGCCAAAAAAAAACTCTGTATTTTTATTTATTATTAAAACTTTATTTGAAATTTTAGAAAGAAATTAATTATATTTAATCAGTGTAATTTTAAAAATATATTATAGAGTCCATGTCAATTTTTTTATCAGATATTGTATTTTTGATAATTTACTAAATTTTCTTAAATTGTAAAATTGTTGATTAATATGTGTTATGAATACGTAAAATATTATATTAAATAATTAATATTTGTAAGAATTTGTAAATAAATAAATTATTTATTATGAATATGTGCATATGTGCAGCTAACTTCATGATGTGTATTAATGCTGATAATCTTTTTTTATTATTAATAATAATATGCACTCATTTTTTTTTTTGCCAGAGATAACAATATATAAATATGTATATAGAAGAATGACCATCCTATGAAGGAAATGAGTCATTCTTTAAATAAATAAGAATAAGTGGACTTTGTAGCTATTATATGAGCCATCCAAATACACATCCATTTAACAAATTAAGATAAACCAAAGTTCAAATAATTTTTTAAACAAACGGTAGAACGATAAAATAAACTGATAATATTAAAAAAAAAAAACATACCGTTAGTATAAAGGATATGACAATAGTAGTACCTTATGAGTTTATTGCAATATGTAATAGCGTAGATTGAACAATTATCCAGAAAAAGTTCCCCAACATAGCATATCTGTTCATTTATTTTTTTAAATTAAATAAAATAATAGTTTAGCGTAATCATACCTGATGCTGGAGGAGTTTTCCCGAGTTATCTACTGAAAATAGGAGTTAGAGGGGCCGATTGGGAGGCCCCTCATATAGAATTGGTTTTTTAATTAATAATTAAGTAGTTATTTTAATTAATTTATTACATTTGTAAATTAAATAGTTATTCTACAAGTCTATTGGAAAAGATAGTGAGAAATATGGAAATAATAATTGTTTTCTGATTTTGGTATTTTATTTTTTATTGATCATCATTGTAATACTGCGTTTCTTATTTTACTATAAATTAAAAATCTAAAGATAACATGACCAAGTACAAATACACAAGTTCTACATGCTTTTTTTTTAAAAAAAAATACATGTCTTACATTTGTTTTTAGTTTGTCAAACTTACCATTATATTGATTTGAGAAAATAGAAGTATATAATGTTTCTCAGCAATAGTTGTCGCATTTTACAAAATTTACTGAATAACTCATAAAAAGAAGGATATAAGGACTTATTAGCCACTTCATGGGCCATCCAATTACACATTCGCTTAACATGTGAAAATTCGCAAGAGATAAACGATAATGATAAGCGAACGGTATTAAAAATTATGACTTCTATTGTTCCGGTGTGTCCTTACTTTATGCTGTAATGATCACATTTAAGCAATCACCTTTAATAATTATGTTGGTAATTCAAACGATGCTATATCTGAAAACCAATAAATATTGCAATAAATAATAAATATAAATTTATCAATAATACTAACCACATAAACGGTCATTAAGGCTGAATCTTGCTTTGAAATTGATCTTTATCTTCATTGACATACATATACCTTCACCTTATAAGGAGTACAATAACCTCAGAAAGAGTACTTTAACTTCACAAGGAGTACAATAACCTCACAAGTAGTACTTTAACCTCACAAGTAGTACTTTAACCTCATAAAGAGTACAATAATATCATAAGGACTATTTTAATCTCACAGGGAGTACAATAATCCCATAAGAAATACATGAACCTCACCTCAAATCTATCTTTTTATTAATGCAAAATTTGCATATGTTAACAATAAAATGAAGTTTTCATAAACAATCTACACCATTCAAAGATTCAGTCATTTAAATAGATTGACCAAAAAGTCACCACCAATCAAAAATTAAAAAATGAAAAATAAAAACTTTTCAAGAAAAAAAAAATTTTGTTTTTTGTGTAGATCTAAAAATATGTATCATTTTAAGTCTTTTAATCCAAAATTGATTTCATTAGAAAATAATTGTTATAACTCTCTTTTTATTATTTGATCTAAGTTAAACTACATTTTCAGGAAAAAAATGCTTATAAAATAAAACATGTAGTAATAAAAATCTTACTGAATTTATAAATTAAAATGAAAACTTAAACTTGGAGTAAAAATTGGTCAACCCATTTAAGCAAATTGATGAAATGTTTGAGTTGCAGACAAAAATCATGAAATTTTTCAGAAACCAAACAACTGTAATACCAACATATATAGAACACAGATCAACTAAAAATTAGGATTAGATATTTTGAATGTTGTCTTTTCTTTTAAATAAGTTTCATAAATAAATAAGAGAGTAAGAAATCACCATTTAATGCAAATCAAAAAATTAACATATAATAACATAAAAGAGAAAAGACAGATTCAACAAAAAGTTTGAATGAGAAATGACGTTGATGAAATGGAGTTAAAAATACTCATGTCTATTTGAAAAAAATGGTGAAAAGAGGGGAGATAATAAATTGAAAAAGACATAGCAGTGTGCATGTTGACATTAAGGATTGGGATTTGAAGGATGACCATGCAATCCAAATATAATTTCATACGTAAAAATAGAAGAAACAGGTTTCCTTTTTGATTTAACGTAGGTGTTAACATTATTTATTTTGCAAACAATGGTTTGTTTTAGGCCAAATTTTCACATCACAAATATAAGAACAGAGCAATAGAAGATGTATTACTAGAATTACTTACTTGGAAACCATATATGATCGCCGATTGAGAAAATATCGCCGTCGATTTGATCCTTTTTATTGCATGCAGTTTTAGGAAACCATATCTATCAATAAAAATGAAAGTTACTAACCTTGATTTTTATTTAGTTTTAAATATTGTTGCCAAACTAACTCCTTCAACCACTACAAGTCGTTGTTTAAGGGAGAATAGTTTTGAGTGTTTGTTCTATGGGTCCTTTCCAAAAACATCCCTACAACTTCAATTGTGTGGTCAAATAAATATTTGTTACCGAATCACTCTCGCTTACCATTAAGTGCATGCACATTTTTTTATATTAACATAATTATTTTTAAAAAAAAATATTTGAATTAAATCAGAATTTTTCACTAAATAGATCATATAATTTCGAGCGAAAATTTCACTAAACATTACTTGCAAAATTAGTCTTTTAGTTCGATTTTTAGTACAAAGGGAACTAAAAAATCGAACAGAACTAAAAGAACCAATCTATCCAATTCCAACTACTTGCTTGGAAATGAAATTTTATAAACTTTAGTAAATTCATGATGATTTTAAATAAGTCAAATTTTGATTTGGTCCGAATAAACGTGTCCCTTTCTTTAACAGAATTAGAGATATGTAAAGATGGAAATTTCGGTGTAATTTTAATACAACTTCATATAGGTGGTTTGAGGCAAGACTTTCTGCAACTTGGAGTAGAATTGCAATGGTTAAGGGCATTTTTCATATGAAGTTTGAATTTCTTGTTCGTTGTTCAATTAGGCATTTTATCTTCCTTAAGTTGTTCCTTTTTCCACTTACATTTTTTTTTAGCTAAACAACCTAGGGTGAGCAAAATGTCCGACCAACGGCAATTAACTGGCGAATCAATAATTTCCATTCGATTCAGTTCCGTGATAAATTTGAATTCAGTCGGTTCAATTTTAAATTATAAGTATTGCTTCAAATTTGAATTATCCAAATTAACCGAACCGGCCTAATAAATTAAATATTTTTTGTCCTAATTTAAAAGTCTCACTTTCTGTTTTGGATTGTCTTATTTTGGAAGTTCCATTTCTGTTTTTAAAATAATTTGACATTAAATATCTTTCTTTGTACCCCTTTTTTAGTCAACAAAAATAGAATCTCACAAATCCATTAAATATTTTTAGAATAATTCCACTACCATTAATAGAAATAAGAAATATCTTTATAAACGCTTTCTTAATCTGTATATAGAATAGAATGAGATTTTTAAAATAAGACCGAGGATATTTTTTTTAAGTATAATTATTTATATTTTTGGCAGTTTTAATCAAAAAGATTAAAATTACTGACTTATTCGTTTCATTTCGGTTCGATTTTTATTTTTTTTATTTTTCAGTTAGCTCGGTTTCAGTTAATATTTAATGTTCCGTTGGTTCGGCGAATTCGAGTCTGGAGTTCTCATTTTGGTTTAGGATGAACCAACCGAACGCGGACTCGTGAGAGCATTTCTATCATACTGATTTATGGTTAACAGAGTCAGCTAAAAAAGCGCCTGGTTCTTGTCCTTCATCTGTGCAGCCTCCTCTGACTTGCTGTACTAGACAGATAACACTTTTTCCGCCTTTTTCCGGTGGCCAAATTTGAGCCAAAGCATAGAAATAGAAATAAGTTGAACATAACTATAAAGCTGAACTCTAGTAATAACCTTAAAAATAGCTGCATAACTCTAGAATATAACAATTGTAGACTATTTACATCAACTTAGAGTTCGAAAACCATTTCCTATTTTGTTTAGATCACTCTAGCAAGAGATCATGAAAGACATATTATGCACATTCAGTGCTTACACTTTGGGCAAGCATGTGAAGTCGTGCTTGAGCGAGCACCACATTTGTAGCAGAAAGCAAATCCGCACCTGTAATCACCCGACGCATGCGCGTACACACATACACACGCACAAAGTTAGTATGCAAAATTTAAGCAAAATCCTGCAATTTGCTCTGCCCGAAAAGAGCACAATTTATTATTCTTTTTTAGCAAATTTGAAATGTAACGCAGCTGAAAAATCATATGCACAACAATGTTGCAGAAACTTAACTTGAAGGCAGAAGCAAACCGTGTTAGCCACAATTAGCATAGCATTAATTACTCGTTTAAGTAATTAAATTAAGATTCGGGTACCTATTAGTATGATTAGTGTATGTGCTAATCTAAATGAACTCAAAAGTGAATGATGACTGAATTCTCATAGGTAGATCATGCCCTTGACGACTAATTATGTTCTATGAAAACTTGTTGAGTAACGTTTCAACATTTTGTTCATATTTTCAAAAACACTTCTGAAAGTCTGAAACTTATATTCACAACCTATGCTTTAAAAGAACCATTTCACCGTTTCCGTTTCACCAAATCTGTTTCCGTGCAACATAAATGACTAAAGTAAAGCACTAGAACTGTTAATTACTGCGATATTAGTCTTCTTTATGTCACAAACCAAGCCAGATATTCATTAAGATACTGAAATTATTCAGTTCTGATAGCCTAATTGCAAAGTCAATCTTAGCATACAGAATAAACAGGAATCAATAAGTCTTGTCCACACATCAGAACATACCAAGCAGCAGAGAAATAAAAGATAAACACAAACAACATAGTAATCAAATTCATATCTAATCAACTTCTAAAAAAGCAATTAAAACAAATTAAAAGAGCCAAAAACATACCTGCATTTCATGTAAAAGCAACCAACAGATTTTTCAACATAAAACTTGCACTTAGGACACCTCCTCCAATTTTTCCTCTTAGCAAGATCCACCAACATACTATCATCACCTTTCTTCTTCAATTTCTGAAACTTCTCACAACTAATCTCAGAATGCCAAGGAGCTTCACACTTGACACAAAACGCTCTCTTACACAACGGACAATCCGTCTGTTGAATCTCAACTCCTGTATCATTAATCAACAACCCTGAACAATTCTTATACGGGCAGTAAAATTTCAAAGAACCATCAATCAGAGACTCGCATAAAGCAAGCCCCCATCGATTAAAAACCTCTTCCGGAAGAATCTCGCGGCAGAATTCAGGCTCCAAAACTCCTGCACAGTCTGATATAGGGCAGGATATGGAAGTAATATTATCATCAAGCTTGGATTTTACATAGTTAACAGTGCACTCACTGCAGTAAAAATGTGTGCAGCCTTTGAGATTAAACGAATCGTTTAGACCCTTCTGCTCAACACAGATTTCACAGACAAAAGATGGAAACTTTTTGTCATGATCCTCTTGTTTTTCATCAGAATCAGTAAAATCTGACTCGGGCGTTAAGAACACGTCATCATCATCATCATCAGCAATCTTGTTGGAAGTGACAACCTTTGACTTAACAAAACCATCTGGTTTTGGTTTCTTATGAATCTTCAGGTTTTTGGGCAGCATGGTGCAAATTTTGTTTCCCATGTTTTAACAGAACAGAGGAATGAAAAACTCAAAAGCATCAAAAAGTTAAGATTTTTTCCCTCTTTTAAGACTGACCCGAGTGTGTTGGTGTTGAGTGTTGGGTTATGAGCATGTGTTTTGTCTGTTTGTAAAGCTGTAAAGACTGAAGCAAAGTCCTTAAGGTTTGGCCTGGTAATTAGGGAAAAAAGCTTGATTTTCTGCTATGAAGAAGATTACAATTTAGAACCGTTTGGTTTTTGTTTTCTATGTCACCGCTTGGTTTTCAACCTCTTTTAGAACTTCTTTTTTCATGTTAGGAGTATTTTAGTAAGACGACTATACCAAGTCAGCCCTTTGTGCATCTATCTAATTTTTGTTTGGATTTATCCTAATAACAGAAATCAAGGGTAATAGGGTTTAATAGCCCTGGCTCGGTTTGAACCGCGGGTTTTGAACTGCCGGTTCACAGTTCCAAGATAAGTGGAACCAGCCCGGAAAATACCGACTATAAAAATAAATTTTAAAACAATATATATATATATATATCTAATTAATAATAGAATTTCCAAAAATGTGGAACAAGTTTAACCAGTTTTGAGCCAATTCCGGAACCAGACCGAGATCTGGCCAGAGCTAGGGTTGAATGTCTATCTCATTTCATTTTGGATTAAATCTTACTAACAGAAATCAAGAGAAATACGGTAAGATTTAAAATTTCCACTTAGCATGGGTTTGGAGGATTCAGACTGAATCAAACTGGTCTAAACTGTTTTATTTATAAATCTAAGTTCGGCTTGCACTCGATTCAGATTTATTATTTATTATCCAAATTCGAACAATTTAAAATTACACGTATTCAAGCCAAATCTTTTCAAATCAACATAAATTTTTGATAAAAATTAAAGTTCGTATATGAAAAGAAATGAATTATCAAAATCCGAAGTCTGAACAGAGCGGGGAGATACCCGAACCGAGTCTGAACACAGACAGAAACCCGAACCGAGTCTGAACAGCTCTATGTGGCATGCATATACCACTAACCTTTCTTTCATAGAAATAGACAAAAGGAGAGTGACATTTAGAATAAATTTGGTAAGAGGCCAATAAGGGCTATCAAATAACTAAAGGCAAATTGGTTTTCATGATTTAATATAGCAGCAGTTGCTTAATTGTGAAGGGAAAAAAAAGGATTCCTTGCCCACAATCAGAAAGTTTTTGAACCTACTCCTTCAAGAGGTTACTCCTGTATTAGGAAAAATAAATGTACACAAACCTAAAACAATAGCCAACAATTACGATCATCATTGATCGCAAAACAAAATATATACAAATGTGAACGGCTGTATCATTCAACTGTATATTTACATCAGTATAGTTTAGTGGATAGGACAGTGAAAATGAACATTAATTAAATAGAAAAACAAAGCTAAATAATATGTTGAAGAGCAAACTGACATATATGTGCATAATTTTTTCTTATGGTGAAAGGTTAAACCCAATAAACTTGGTGCCGCTGCACAATTCTGAAAGAAAACTAAGTTCAGGAGCAAATGCACCTCATGCTGGTGTAGAGGTCATTCAGGGTTGCATACAAGGGCTCCGCAGCTTTTGGTCTTTCCACATTGCCAAGTAGAATGTCATTTGTGGTTAGATAAGGATCTCCGTAAAACTTTAGATTGGTCTCCAGCCTTGTTGTTACTATATTTCCTTCAAGTGATACCCCAACAAATGCACCTGTTACAATGCAGTAAAAAATGATCAGAAATTCCAACTGACAACTTTTTAGTTGCTGCATAAAACATCTGCCCGAGCTCATATATTACAATATTGCAACATTAATAGTTTAATCATGCATTAATTATCTAAAATAAGATAGCTTTAATAGACTTGATTTTCTTGGTGCTACATGTAACGGATGAATTACTATGGAACTATGACAAATACGCTGGTAGATTATGCATGGGAGGGTACCATTGAATGCTAATGTGTGGCAGATCAACCAATCACAAAAATTTGAGTATTTAAAAATTTAACTCATTCTTTTGTAAACCACTTCTTCTAACTCAATATTCTCTTCAAATTTCCACCGCCATATACTGCGTATGCTTAACACTATAAAAATTCTTGAATATATGAAAATAAAAAAAACTTATATTAGACAAAATTACAGAAATGTGACAAAAGAGAAGTTCGGAAAAGTAAAGCTTGTGGTCCTCCAATTTCTAACTCCAGCTAGAAAGCTAATAACAACTCCACAGCTTAGAGCATACAGATATAGATGATGTTACATTAGACTAGTGAATGTACATAATATAATACTAATGCATGCCCACTGGATAAAAACACAGAAATCCATCCCCTAGTCAATAATGTTAATTTCACACAATCACATACTTCCCCCAACTTTGACAAAAAAAAAACATACTATAAAAAGACCAAATTGATGTGCTGACAAAATATGCAGAGAAAATAACCAGAACCCTGGAAAATCGGATACACAAACAATGCAAAACATTATTCCATATGACGTCTGATCCAAATAGATGACATATTGACATAAATTCTATCATGGAGACGCTAAAGATAGAATTTGTGCAAATAAGGACGGAAATGTGCTTGAAACGTGAGACATAGCACACTAATCGCTTTCCAACTCAGACAGAAGTACAAGTAAGATAAAATCCCACCCTTACACAAACATGAAATTTTGCAGATACAAAGTATTTTTAGTTCGAGGTAAACCGTATCATCCAACTATTAGTTAAAACTGAAGCCAATACAGCCGGTAGGTCAAACACAGAGATGTGAATTACCTTTGCTACAACTGTAAGTATAGCAAATGCCAGAACCTCTATCTCCAGCCCGGAGATCGGCTTCCAGCACCCTCCCAACAGGGCCTGCTGCAGCACTACAGCCAGCACCAAGAGAAAAATGCATCCGACTACAAAATGTCTTCACAGCTTTCATATCATGGAGGACAACTATAAAGTCCATGAGCTCACCCCCAAACTGGAAAACAAAGAGGGTTCAGAAAATTCATCAACTGCAACAGATACAGCATAACCAAAAACATTTATGAAGTTTAAGTAGAATTTCTTGACATACTTATGTAAACAGCCAATTTTTTATCAAAGAAATAAAAAATGCACACAGATTTTTCAATCAAAAGTTCTAAACAGAAATATTTTATGGATATATGTATCACCTGTGCACCCCATCCAAGACCAACTGACCATATGGCAGATGGGGCAGACCACGATCCATCTGACCTTCGAGCAACAACTAATCCAGTACCAACTTTGTAGGAAACTAATGCACCAGCTTTGACAACAGTTAATATTGCCAACCCCTTTGCTCCTTTTAGAACTGCCTGAGGTATGGATTTCTCGGGATTTAATCTAGCAACCTGTTTATTTGAGACCACAGATACACAAAGTTCTTATCAAACATAACAAAAAGGAATTCTCAGAATTTCATTGCAAAGGAAAAATAACCATGTCCAAAAATAAAGAATCTGGAACTGTGATTAGTAGCGTAAATAACCTAAAAACAAATTGCACCTGAGAGTAGCTTCTTAATGTATTAGCTGCTTTGTATATCTCATGTTCCATAGACAAACCAACAGGAAGATTTAACCATCCTCTTGTGCATGTCCAATCCGTCACATCATGCTTTGCTACTTGCACAGCATTGCTAATGGTATTGATTAAAACAGCTTGTAAAGGATCAAGCCTATCATAGCAGACATCACAAACTCTCTGTGGATTCCTCTCCCTAAATTTTTTAGGTAACAAGCACCTTCCTTTAGTGCATCCTCTGCAGAAAACCCCACCACAAAACCGACAATGATGTCTTCCACGGGTAATTGCTGTGAAAGGGGAACTGCACTGCATACAAACTGTAGCAGAACTATCCGGCAACCAATCTGGTGGTTCAGCATCCAATACATCTTTGTAAGCGTTAAATGTATTCCCAATCGTATCTAGTAGAGGAGGAGCACTTGGAATGTAAACCGACGAATGCAAATAAGTGTCTCCATTCTTTTCAGACCCAAGAAAAGAAACATTTGAATTCGGAGACTGTTGATTCACGGAAACAGTTGGGACTTTGTTTTTCCCGGTCACAATTGCAACTATCCCAGTTAATACATTTTTTAAGTTGACCTCTGGATTCTTACTATTAAAACTATGAATGTCATTGCAAGCATCCTCTTCACTTGCATACCCATCATCAATATAGTCTTCAGAATCATATGGAAACTGCTTAGAATAATCTTCTTTATCATCTTTTCCAGAATTTGAGGTAATAGTCACACCTTTGGCGGCAGAAGGCGTCGCAAAATTATTATTGAAGCCATCTTCAACAAAAGGGTACATAGTTTTCTCCTTTTGTTGCTTAGGAAGTGAAGTGAATGTAACTTTTCCTTCAAAACTTCCCATTATTTTGGGAAAACTACACTATAACACTACAATTACAAACAGATAAACCAAATTTAGCTTTAAGATAAACAGATTAACATGATTATAAAGACAATTAAGAATTAGACACTACTGAAGGCAGCCAGCTAAATCAAAGATTATTTATAATTAATAACACAAATTCAAATAAAACCATAAAATTGCCGCCAATTAGTAATTTTCTTAAAACCAACGGCATGCACAAGTTCGCGTAAAACACTGCGTTTAATGAGATAATCAAAGAAGTTTGGAAATAAAACGAACAGGATATGAATTGAGATCATAGTTAAAAAAGAAATTAAATTAATTACCTGTAAGCTTGTATACGAGCTGAATTTCAATTGATATTAGGGTTTTTATTGAATAAAAGATAGATCACCACCATATACACACAAAAAACGCCAAATACGAAAACGGAGACGATGATGATTGTTATGGTGTTTGAGTCACGGCAATTTGTCGAATCGGATTCCTTATTAAGAAAGCTGCGTTGGGCTTATTGAAATATGTACTCTTAATAACTGCCCGCGTGTTCGTAAGACTTGTGTACTCTGGTGGTTAGTTTATGGGCCCTTACTTTTATGGGCTTTAGGACTCTCACAAGCTCTTTTAAAACTTTTTACATAAATATTGGATATTTATGACGACGTTCTGTGATTTAGAATTGTCCTTAAATCTTAGTTTGTATCTCATTTGTTTTTAAGTTTTTATTTAATAACTTAATTGCCCGTGATATGAGTTTTTTTAATTTTATTTATCGTTTATGATATGTCACCTGATCTGATAGTTTATTTGATGATATGTCAGTTAAGTGGAATCTTATAAATTAATTGGAATTTCAATTTGTTTATTAATTTATAGAAAATCTTCTAGTGACGCGAATTTTCTGAGATTTTAAGACTTTAATTAATAGGTTTAGTAAGATTTTTTGTGGGTTCAATGGGATACAATTGATTGACATGTTATTAAATAGTCCATCAAGAGTGAGATACATCATTAAAAATTATCGGAATTAAAAAAACTCACAGCGAAAAACAACTAAATTATTAAATGAAGTTTTATGAACGATAACAAACTAAAATTTAGAGATAATTCAGAAAGAGAAGATAATTCATAAATGATCAGTGAACCCCATAAGTACTTTTAGTGACTAATATACTATATAAGTTACAAATATACGCTCTTTTTATAAAACCATTTAGATGAAAAATTAATCAAATCAATGAATCAATTTTATTTATTTTCGTATTCTTGTTATCAGAATCAAAAAGAAAATGAGACAGATATTTGTATGTATTATGAAAGTGCACTAATTTTTTTATAGTATGTATAACATTTTCGATAAAATACATATGCGCGGCGGAATGAGATGTGCGCTTAAAGTTTTGACGACTACAACACTAAGGCTTAATACATAGTTTGACCCCTGAACTTATACCCTTTTACCCATCTAACCCCCAAACTTAACGTCTCACCTATCGAACCCCTGAACTTGTTAAATAACCCGATTTGACCCCCGAACTTGATAAATACGTAAACATTGAACCCCTCCGTACACAATTTCTTCTAGAATGTTTCAAGTGACAGGTGGACACGAAGGGTTCAATATTTACATATTTATCAAGTTCAGGGGTCAAATCGGATTATTTAACAAGTTCAGAGGTTCAATAGGTGAGACGTTAAGTTTAGAGGTTAGATGGGTAAAAGGGTACAAGTTCAGGGGTCAAACTATGTATTAAGCCTTATAATATTCAGAGGCGAAGCTACATCTATATTAATTGACCACCTTTGTTTTTTTATTTATTAATAATATATATGTAAAATAGTATAATATTACAAATTTTATTATTTTTTATTAATGTGTTGCCCACCTTTTTCTTGTAATTACACATAATAACACTTTAAGATTATAACATATACCTTTTTTTTGCCCCTTTTAAAATAATTTCTGGCTTCGCCTCTGATAATATTAATCAAATGCTACTAATTACAAGAACCAGCATAAAGGTTATGGAGTTGTCATCTTGTGAAACCAAGACATCTTTTACAGATTCGGAAAATGACAATTTTCTATCGCAGGGATTACATCATTGCAAATTACATCTGGAACTAAACGAAACAGGAATTGAAAAAAAATTACAGACATATTGTTGACGGTTTGGAATTTTGACGACGGCAAACCCATCGATGATGACGGTGACGAGACTGGACAACTAATCAAATGCATAGGAAAAATTCATGCTGAAGATAAATCTCATTTGATAATAATGTACAAGATACAAAGAGTTCAAAATCTGAGATCTGCTTGCATTCCAAAGAATTTGTTTGACATCAATAATGGTATCATAATAACCGCACTAAATGCTTCTAGTAATTTCATTGCTGTTGCTCTCATTTTAACACACATGGTGATGAGGACCTTGAGGGAACAAGATGAAACTTACAACTCCTTGCAAATTTGCCCATCAAAGTTTGTCAATGGCCGACAAACAAGCACTTCTCGGGAAAGAAAATTAGAGCATTATAGGTTTACCAACTTTATATCCGTGGCTTCTTAGCGTGTTGTACATCATCATCTTCATCAAAATGGCCACCATCACCATTCGTCTCTTTCTCATTTTTCTTTCTAGCCAGTATTTTATTGATCTTGTGCAAATCATTATTCAGCTTCTGATCCTTGTTTTGTTTCCGCGTCTTTCGCCCATCTTGCATTTTAACGCCAAACTGAAATGCAGCCTTCGGCATTGCTTCCTTCTGCTCATTGTATTTTGCCCATTCGTCTTCTGTCTCAAAATCCCATCGATGAAGACGACCCTTTGCCTGTTAAAAAAATTGACCCAATAGTATAATTAGGAGCAATTCACTTAACAAACAGCCACAACTAGTGCCTCGATAAAACATTTTAGATGCTTATGAGGTTAACATTACATCACAAACACCCAATTTTCTAATTCCAGTGGGCAAAAATGAGACAGAATAATGTTTTCATGTGCCATCAACAAACAAAAAAGTGACATTTTATTCTAAGATACGTCACTTACCCGTCCACCCATATCCATTTTAGACAAGTCATCTTCATCGTCGCTGTCCACAACCTCACGATTATACTCTTGATATCCAGGGTAACATTCAGAATAACTCTCAGAGATAAAGTTGGGATCCTTTTCTCTGGCATCTTTCTCCCGCAATTGTTGGAGCCTCTGATCATCTCGCTTGAATACTGAGCCTAAACCCCGATCTTTTTCCTCCTGAGACATGAGGCGTGGGTCCTGTAGAGCATCTGATGCTGCTTGCATATCATATGCCTGCATTGTTTGCTGGATATACTGCTCCGAATATGCCAATTGCTCAGCATATTGATAATCCTGCCACTCTCCCTGATACCCACTTGCTAATGCTTGAGCTTGCATCGAATCATATCCGCTCTAAAACAGTAAGTCAAGGGAGAAAAATCAATATCGTATGAAAATATACATTCGATGAACTTTAACAGAAAGCATAAAAAACCAAGATAACTGAAAATTCAAGAAAAACAGTACTTTTAGCCATTTCATCCAAAAAAATATTATTTTGAAAGATCTTTTTTCCGGTTGAACATATGGCTCCCACTATCTTACCAGGTCTTGATATTCCTGAGAGGGCCCAGAAGGTGGAACTGGCCCATAAACTGGTTCACTAAAATAAGAAACTCTTTCCTTGTTTCGAGGAGACTCTTCCATATCCTCCGAAACAGGGCTTTGGCTTATGTCCTTACCAGGCACAGCATAGTCAATGCCATCTCCCACAAATATGTCATCGTCCTCTTCTCTTGCAACTATTGGAGCTAGATTCTCATGAGAATCGGGTTGAGTTCTTCTGGGAAGAGGTGGAGGTGGAGGCAATATTTCTTTCTCAGTCTTATCATTTGATATAGCTCCATTAGGTTTTAAATTCTTATTTTCTTCATTGTACTCATGTCCAAGAGCTAAATTTTTTCCTTCAAGATAAAATAAAGGTGCATAAGGAACAAACTAAAAGTTAGCACATATAAAAAGCAAATCATATTTTAAGGGATTGCCATGTGATATTCTCTTCAATAGAACTACCCAGTACCCACATTAAACTTATGTTCGCTTATATGTCCCACTCTACTTATTAGAAAACGCCAATGATACAATTATTAATTTACTAACCCAATAAGAGTTAAATGCATTATAGCTCAATAAGTTATGGACTACATCTTTTTATAACTAATACATAAGATTATAAGAATTAAGTATATGCATTAATGTCAAAAAATAAATGGATATAGATAAGAGAAAGAGCAAACAAATATGAAATAAGTAAAATAAGTTAACACACGGCCACAAGTAAATACCTTTTGCATCTTTCTCTTTCTTCTTCTTCTTAAGAACCTTTCCAGAAGATCCAAGGCGTAGGTATGACATAATTTTAGCAATTCGATCCAGCACAGAACCATCAACACTCACAGTAACCATTTCCTAAAAAACATACACAAACTCGAATTATATCTTCCCTCATTTCTTTTAGCAAGATTACTACACAAAATAAACAAATACAAACCTCGGGAACTGGACAATCGGCTTTACTCCGGTGCAAGGTAGTAGGAATATCATGGGTGTATCCACCCTCCTAAAATGCAAATAAGAAAAAACACAAATGCTAGATTAATAACCATATCAAATACAAGCACTTTTGATCTATCAGTTGATCAATTAATAAGACACAAGCAAAGACAAATAAATAAATATCGCACTAACAGGTGTAAAGATCCCGAAGGTCAACAAAATTAGTTATGTTGAATGCTAAGTACACAGTCCCAGAGTAAATAAAAGGCAAAGAAAAACAAGAAATTCCTTACCATGTTAAAAATGAATGACATTCTACCAGGAAGAAACATCTCATTGGTTTTCATAATAATTTGAGGCTTCACTATAGATTGATACACCGACTGAAACAAAGCAATTGAATAACATTCAATAAAAGTTCAAGAAATAAAACTCTCATCAATAAACTAATACCATAAACATTACTCCATAACATAATCACAACAGGTTAACAAACCTTCGCAGTCGCAGTACGAAATGACAATTGTAGGTCTTCCTTTGGCTTTCTATCACATATTATATGGAGCACAGGTTAATACACAAACAAAAACTATGACGAAAAAAACGAATAACAATAACGAATTCCGTAATTTTAATTACCTAGTCTTGCCATCCTCATCATCTTCAGCATCGGGTTTTTTATCAATTTCACTTCTAACTTTATTAAGCAATGCATAATCAAGTCCTTTCACCAAATGCGTATGCTCCACATCACCTAAACCATTTTTCAAAAATTTCATCACTTGGCATTTCAAAATAACTGATAACAAAGAACAGAAAAAGAAGACGAAACTAACCTCCAAGGTACTTGCTCTTTTCAATGGAAATCTTATTGGCATCAGCTAACCGGAGATCAACCGCGCCCGGTGGAGCAACCGCGTGAAAAGAACCAACTAATTCAGTTGGCTCATAATCAGGATTTTGGTCTTCTCTTCGTTCTTTTGCACGGTCTCTGTATTTCGGTAGGTCTGGTTCTTCTACTTTCTCTTCTCTGCACGCAATTTTTCTCACACAGTTGGAAATATTCAAATAATGAAGAAAAATTGTAATTGAAAAAATTAAGTGAAAAGATTGGGTTTAACATACTTGCGACGAGCGACTTTGTCCTTGTAATGGCGTTTGGAAGATGACATTGGTGAAATTTTGTGGATTGTTCTTGTAACTGAAACTAGGGTTTATTTTAATCAGTTCTGATCATGAATTAGAATTGGGAATTTCTTTGGTTAGGGTTTTTAATTGATTGAGAAGGAAGATGGGGATTAAGAAAGTCTGCTACCGCGCCACGTATGATAAAATCATAATCATCCGAACGCACCGTTTTGAAGACTGCTAAATGCTAGCATATGGATTTGTTAACGACACGCCTTAACCATGATAGGATAAATTACAAAAATCCCTCACGTTTTTCATAATTCACTTTCCATCCTTCTGCTTTAGAATAAAACAATGTGATCTCTTAATTTAAATCTCATTAATAATTATAGTATTTTATGAATAAAACCGATATTCACCGTAAAAAGACTATATTATTGAATTTTTATAAAAAAAATTGACAAAAGTACTAAAAAAAAAAAAACCATAAAATTGTGGATCACATTATTAAATTTCCTTTTTCTTTAACGGAAAATTTAAAAAATTCTAATAGAACATTTTAATTGGTTATATTATTGAAAGTAAAAGATCACATCATTTGATCCTAAAACAAAAAAAGATGTAAAAATAAATATGATAAATGTTAGGTTTATTAGAGTAATTTGCTCGACAGATGAGTAAAACTCTTATAAAACAAGATTTATTTAAATGAACCACTCTCACATTGATGAATTTTGTAATTTTAAAAATAACGAAATTGGTGTGAGAGAGTTTACAAAGGATCGGTTTGGATACGAAAGTTATAAAATGTCCAAGTAAAATATATTATCAATTGAGTGAACTAAACAACAATACAAAAGCTATTATCTCAATATGGTGATAGTTACAAAGATGATTTATTGGCAATTCGGCACTAGACAATTCTTCCACTAAACAAAGTTCAAAAATTATTCAATTTAATTATATGTATTCCCCACCTTATATATGGCATTTCATTCCTTGGAAAAGCCACTCATTGTGGTGCTCAGGCAAAATGGTTAGACTTAATTCTTCCTTTGGTTACTTCTTGATCTTTGTAATATTTGCATCTTCAAGTAGCTTGAAGCTGAAGGCATCCGCTACTAAGAAGACTAGTGCTTCTTCTGCATTGTTCATCTTTGGCGACTCCACTGTGGACGCTGGCAACAATAACTACATCGATACTATACCTGATAACCGAGCAGGTTTGAAGCCGTATGGCCGGAATGGCTTCTTCCAAGCACCCACCGGACGCTTCTCCGATGGCCGCATCATAGTAGATTACATTGGTATGCACATTCATCATTTATATAGGGGTCCATATATATATGTCTCACTCACTTGTTGTTGTCAAAGAAGAATAGAATATTCAAATTGGTTTCTTTTGAATAAATAACATCACTGGAAAAATAAATATTGCCTATGTTTTATTAATTTTAGCGCAAAACTCATTCGTACCTTCTTAAACGGACGGAGACAGTATTGTGTTAGTATTTATCAGAGTTGAATTGGATGCAGCTGAATATGCAAAGTTGCCGCTAATTCCTCCATTCTTACAACCTTCCGCCGATTACACATATGGTGCCAACTTTGCATCCGGTGGCGGCGGCGTTCTCCCTGAGACTAATCAATTAGGAAATGTAAGGATGACGCCTAATTAATATTATGCCTAGTTTAAACTAAAGTTATCCTCCTTAAATTTATCTTAAACATCTAATCCTGGTTTAATTATTATTGTAATTAGGTAATAGATCTTCCAACACAGCTAAAAAATTTTGAAGAGGTGGAGAAATCACTGACGGAAAAACTTGGAGAAGCACAGGCTAAAGAGATCATATCGGAAGCAGTTTATTTCATTAGCATTGGAAGTAACGATTACATGGGTGGTTATTTAGGTAATTTCACAATGCAAGAAAATTATATTCCTGAAGTCTACGTTGGAATGGTCATTGGGAACTTGACAAATGCAATCCAGGTGAATAGCTAGCTTTGGTTTACATTTTTGGATAGAGAAATGCTTTATAATTCATCATTTTAAAATATCTCCAATCAAAACTTATCACTAAATATTAATTAGCTGATTTATCACCAAATCTATTCTAACGATAATCACTTTTTTCTACACCAAAAAAAATATATTTTTTTATCTTTAATATTTTAATCATTTTTTCACTTTAACTTAATTTTGTTACATATTAGTTCAATTAATATATATATATATAAGGTCAAATGTCGTAAAAAGGACAAATCTTTTATAAAAGTTTCACAAAAGTTCTGACCTTTTAATTTATCGATTTTGGCCACAAACTTATTATTTGGTTTCACAAAAGTCATGACCTTTCAATTTTATCGATTTTGGCCAAAAATGGATTATTTGGTTTCACAAAACTCCTGACCTTTCAATATATGTGCATGCCACATAAGCGCCACATAGGCAAAATTAAAATCAAATTGAGAGTTGGCTGCAATTGAAACCAAATAATATGTTTTTGGTCAAAATCGACAAAATTGAAAGGTCAGAACTTTTGTGAAACTTTTATGAAAGGTTTGGCCTTTTTACGACATTTGGCCTATATATAATTATAATAATATTCTCGTCTCGCTAAATTATTAATGTAGTATTTTTAAATTATTGTCTCGTAAAATTATTTATATAAAATATTATGTTAATTTAATAATTTAAAAGTAAATGATTATAATATTTTAATATTTTCATGTGTAAAATTATTCTATAATATTACAAATAAATAATATATATATATATATAAGTTTTTAATTATAAATGTGTTGAATTAAATAATAAATTAAAAATATTAAATTGTACTTTTGCCAAATAATAAAATAATGAATAGTAAATATGTAACTTCAAATAGTAAATCACTTATTTAATGAGAGAGGTAATTGTAGTGTTACTTGTTTTAAAACAAGTGACAAATTGGAGATGAAATGTCACTTGTTTTAAAACAAGTGACATGCATTGAAGATGTCCTTATAAACCTTCTTACGTGATAGTATTTATTTGTAGCATTATTTGGACAGAATAATAAAAATTGTCAACTCATGAATTACTTGAAATTAATTTAGAAAATATTCAAAATCGGTGTATAAATTAATCGAATCAAATTCTCGAGATGTTTGAATTAACTCTTAACTAAATTTCCAATATCTAAAATATTCCATTCAAGAGGATTGTTTGATTAATTAATATATTTATCTTGTTAAAAATATATGTCTTTAATTATACACAAATAATTGAGTCTAGTACGCTTTTTAATTATTTTACTGAATCCGAACCCGAACTCTTAAATAAAATTCGATCAAGTTCAAGACGAGTTTTATCCTTCAAGATTTAGAGACGAGCTTAAATCTGACAGTTTTTAGTTGACTCGGCTCTATTATACCCCTATAATTAGGGGTGAATTCGGTGCAAATTGAATCGAACCGAATTAAATTTTCTTTTTTCAAGATGGAACCGAATCGAAATATTAAGGACTTAATTTATTTATTTTCAATAAAACCGAACTGAAAAACTGTTTATTTATACTAAATTCAACCAAACTGAATTTATCATTTCAGTACATTTATTCAATTTGGTTTGATTTTTAAACACTATGATAAAGGCTAATAGGTTGATTAGCGTTGGTTTTAAATGCGACAATTTCTAAATTCTTAATTCAATTCACTAATGCCTTCTTTAATTTAATGTTAATTTTAAAACAGGCTTATATGAGAAGGGAGCAAGAAAATTTGGATTTCTAAGCCTGTGCCCTTTAGGTTGTCTTCCAGCTTTGAGAGCAATGAATCCCAAAGCCAGTGAAGGTGGCTGTTTTGAAGCAGCTTCTTCTCTTGCATTGGCTCATAATAATGCCTTGAGAGCTGTTCTCACAAGCCTTCAACATCTATTCAAAGGGTTCAAATATTGTAACTCCAATTTCTATAACTGGCTCAATGACAGGATCAATAATCCCACCAAATATGGTAAGTAAAATATTAGTAATTTTTATCGATTAGTTATGTAATTAACTTATTAATTTTTAACTATTTGTCAATTTTTTGATGGTTAATCCAATTTTTTTATTAACTAGTCGCTATATTTAACTTAAAAATGGACACATTTATTCTAATTTGATATTAAGAGACTAAGTGGCTGACAAATTTAATATTAGTGTTAATGGCTAGAGGTGAACGAAAATCTGGTTAAACAAAATTGATCTATTTCGGTTAAAGTATTTGGTTAATTAGTTTGATTATTGCGGTCGATTTGATTAATAACTTTTTTAATTTTGGTTATGGCTAAGAATATTAAAAAAACTAGTTAAATAAATTAGTCAAACATTGTTTACTTTTTATTAATATTCTTTATATTTTTATGAGTTTAACTAAATTAACCGACTAATTTATACTTTTCATTTTGTATTTTCTAAATTTTGGTTAATTCAATTAATAATTTTCTCGATTCGATTAAGAGATTGGTTAAACCGGTCAATTTTTAACCGAACGACTATTTCACCCACTCTATTAATCGCTCATCGCATCACATGTATAAGTCCACGGGGCAAATTGATATTTAAGTGTTGTGTTTTCTTTAGGTTTGAAAGATGGAGTGAATGCTTGCTGTGGAACCGGACCATACAATGGTATCTATAGCTGCGGAGGCAATAAGAAAATCGCCAAATTCGAACTATGTGAAAATTCTGATGAGTATGTTTGGTGGGATTCATTCCATCCGACGGAAAGAATCCATGAACATTTTGCAAAAACTCTATGGAATGGAGCTCCGTTTTATGTCGGACCTTATAATTTAGAAGATTTTTTCTTCACCAAGGAAAATCTCACCATTGCTGATGAAGTTGATGACCTTGATAATAATAATGGAGGACTGAACTTTCAGTAATATGTAGAAAAGAGGAACCGTCATGAATAAGAAAACATGTTGTACAACCTATAATTTAACATTTATGCCATATATATGAGTGTTGTTTCATGTTCGCGATTAAATCGGAGTTAAATGTAAATAAAACTATGAACTATAACGTGTTGTAGAAATTGATGTTACTACTCAAAAACTTTGCTAGCTTAT
Source organism: Mercurialis annua (assembly GCF_937616625.2). Classification (NCBI taxonomy): domain Eukaryota; kingdom Viridiplantae; phylum Streptophyta; class Magnoliopsida; order Malpighiales; family Euphorbiaceae; genus Mercurialis; species Mercurialis annua. The sequence continues at coordinate 52,660,796 of NC_065571.1, forward strand.
TATTGTTGCAGAAGAACTGGAAAGAAAAATTATGTAATAAAGCTTTTGAATTGAATCACGCCTAAATTATTTTTTAAAACGTTTTGTTATTGTTGTTGAAAAGATAATGAAGAGCAAGAAAAACTCTCTTTTGTATTAATTGTATTCGTTATCTTTACAAGAATGAAATCTACCTCTATTTATACACAAACTGAAAGGATAAAAACAAAGAAAGTTGTTACAAGATGGTGAGGTCACCAGATAGGAAAAACAGAAAACCACAGCAAAGGAGCAGTGGTGGAATAGAAGCTTCTGTGACAGAAATCCTAATAGAATACCAGCTCAGCATAAGGAGCAGATTTGCTGAGGAGAAGACCACAGTAAGCTCAGTGGAAGAATCTTGTGAACCAAGGAATTGTACATCCCCTCCTCAAGTTGGAGATTGATGAATGTCATACAATCCCAACTTGAAGAGAAGATTGGTGAACTGAGGAGCTGAGAGTGCCTTGGTGAATAAGTCTGCCTTTTGATCATGAGTGGAGATGTGAAGGGGCTGAATGAGACCTGTCTTGTATAAATTTCTGACAATGTGGCAGTCAATGTCAAGATGTTTTGTACGTTCATGAAAGACAGGGTTAGCAGTGATGTGGATGGCAGCTTTATTGTCACACCACAAGGGAATGGAAGTGGTGACAGGAACATGGAAATCCTGGAGAATGTAAGTGATCCACTGTAATTCACAAACAGAAGTGGCAAGACTTCTGTATTCTGCTTCAGCAGATGACCTGGAGACTGTGTTTTGTTTCTTGGTCTTCCAAGAAATCAGAGAGGTGCCTAAGAAGATGCAAAAACCAGTCAAGGATTTTCTTGTGTCAATGCAGGAGCCCCAATCTGCATCACTATAAGCCTGTAGCTCAAGTGAAGAATCTGCAGAATAAAGTAAGCCAGTAGAAGGACATCCTTTGAGGTATCTAACCAAGTGTAAAGCAGCCTCCCAATGAGCTTGACAAGGAGTGTTAACAAATTGACTAAGCTGTTGCACAGAATAGGTAATGTCTGGTCTTGTAATATTGAGGTAGAGAAGTCTTCCTATGAGTCTTCTGTATTTGTCAGGTTCTGGGAGAGGAGTATCCATTTTAGTAGCAAGTTTCAAACCTTTCTGAAAAGGAACCTTTGCAGGTTTAGCTCCCAAAAGACCAGTATCAGAGATAATGTCCAGAAGATACTTCCTTTGATTAATGGTAGTACCAGAAGGACCTCTAGCAATTTCAATGCCAAGGAAGTATCTAGCATGGCCCAAGTCTTTGATGGTGAATTCTGTATGAAGATGAGCTTTCAAAGAAGTAATCTCAGCTTCTGAAGTCCCTGTGATAAGGACATCATCAACATATAACAGGATGGCAGTAAGAGATGAGGCAGTGGACTTGATAAAAAGACAGTGATCATGAGCAGATTGTATGAATCCCAGACAGTGCACCTTGGCACAAAATTCAACATTCCACTGTCTGGAGGCCTGTTTCAAACCATAAAGAGAACGTTTCAACTTGCAGACTTGATTCAGTTTAACTTTAGAATATCCAGGAGGAGGTGACATGTACACTTCTTCATCAAGAAAGCCATGGAGAAAAGCATTGTTGATGTCAATTTGATAAACAAGCCATCCTTTAGAGGTAGCCAAAGCCAGAAAAATTCTGACAGTGACTATTTTGGCAACAGGAGAAAAACTTTCAAAGTAGTCTATGCCTTCAACTTGATTAAAACCTTTGGCAACAACTCTTGCCTTATATCTGTCAATAGTACCATCTGCATTTAATTTAGTTTTAAAGATCCATTTGCAGCCAATGGCTTTCTTTCCTGCAGGTAGAGTAGTGAGTTCCCAGGTATTGTTTTTCTCAAGAGCAGTAAGCTCTTCTGTCATGGCAGTGATCCAAGCTGGATTAGATACAGCTTGAAGATAGGTTTGTGGTTCTTTATGGTGAGAGACATGAGCAAGGAATGACACATAGGTAGGATTCAAAGAGGGATTAGTGAGATAGGGAAAAGTTGGTGGAGTATAAGAAGTGGAGGTGGAAAATGAGCTGCAGACATCAGCAGAAGTGCTGAGAACAAAGTTTGTGACATAGTCATTCATCCAGACAGGTCTAGTTTTGGGTCTAGTGCTATGTTTGATGATGGGTGTAGGATCAGGAGAAGGAGGTTCAGAGGTGGTATCTAAAGGAATAGGGAGTGTGCACTGAGTCCTAGGTTCAGACACTAGAGGGAGACTAGAATCTGTGTCATCAAAAGGAAAAGGAAGAACCTGAGATTCTACATTATGCATACTGCTAGTTTTAGATTTATAAGGGAAAACATTTTCATGAAATTTTACATCTCTGGAAATAAGAATTTTGTGATTTTCAAAATCATAAAGTTTATAAGCCTTTTGAGCAGGACTATAGCCAATGAAAACACAAGTAAAAGCTCTTTCTGCAAATTTGTCTTTATGAGGAAGAGTGTTTGTCACATAGCATAAGACTCCAAAAATTTTAAGATTAGAATAATCAGGAGGTTTTGAGTATAGGATTTCAATGGGAGTTTTCCAGGAAAGAATTATTGAGGGTGTTCTGTTGATAATGTGAGTAGCCATGAGAATGGATGATCCCCAGAATTTTTTAGGAAGACCAGATTGAAACATTAGAGCCCTAGCAGTTTGAAGCAAATGCTTATGTTTCCTTTCTACAATACCATTTTGTTGTGGTGTGTAAAGGCAGGATTTTTGATGAATGATGCCTTTGTTAGACAAAAAAGTTTGAAATTCTGAATTAATGAACTCTGTACCATTATCAGATCTAATGGTTTTAATTTGAGTATTGAACTGAGTTGTTACCATATTTGAGAAATTTATGAAAATTTGGGAAGTTTGAGTTTTGTGCATCATTAAGAAAGTTCAAGTGGCTCTAGAATGGTCATCAACTATGGTAAGAAAGTATTTAGTCCCTTCAATGGACTGTTGATTATATGGTCCCCAAACATCAAGATGGACAAGTTCAAAGATTTTTGAGGCTTTAGTGTGACTAATGGGAAAAGGTGTTCTTTGTTGCTTAGCTTTGTGACAAACAGCACATTCTTTAAGATCTTTGAAATTCTTGTTTTTCAAAACATTAATGTGTTTTAAAATGTTGACTGGGCAGTGACCAAGTCTGTTATGCCAGAGATGTGTATGAGAAGAAGCAGCATTTTCATTCATTGAAATTTGATCATTACAATTCAAAATAAGAGAATCTGTTTGTCTAAACTGAGACTTCTTTTGATTACATTTAAAACTAGCACTATCCAAAATGTAGAGACTTCCTAGAGACTTTCCTATGGCCAGGATTTCTTTAGTCTGCAGGTCCTGTAAAAGACAATCAGTAGGGGTGAAAACACATTTTATATTTGCAGATTGAGTGAGTTTATGGACAGATAGAAGATTGAACTTAAAACTAGGAATGTATAAAGCTTGCTGCAAAGAGATTTTGTCAGAAAAATTAATGTTTCCTATGCTGTCAACCACTTTGACAGAACCATCTGGTAAATAAACTGGTATGGGGTTCTTAGGTTGTTTAAGGTAATGAAAATGTTCTATAATGCCAGACATATGATTAGTTGCCCCTGTATCTAAGATCCAAGAATTCTTGCCAATCACATCAGTAGTAGCACAGCTTAAAGCAAAGGCATATAATGTAGGTTTACCTGAGAAGTTGTTCATAGTGGCAAAGTTTGCATAATTTCCATCTTTCATGATCCTCAGTAGCTCCTGTTGCACCAGATTAGCAAGATTATTTTGCTTTTCTCCTTTTGATTCTCCTGTCATCTCAAGATCAAGAGGAGTTTCAGCCATATTTGCCATGGATTTGCCTCCATCCTTTTTCTGTTGATCTTTTAGGTCCTTGTACCAGTCAGGTACCCCATGAAGCTTGAAGCAGGTCTCCCTTTCATGCCCTTTGGTTTTGCAATGATCACAAAACTTGTTTTCTTTCTTTTTGAAACCAGCCTTAGATGGATACTCCTTTTTGTAATTGTTCTGAGTTTTAGCAAATAACCCAGTAACTTCAAGTTTTTCATTATAGTTGCCATGAACCTCCCTCTGTTTCTCCACACTAAGAAGCATAGAGTATGCTTTGTTCACTGTAGGAAAAGGATCCATGACAAGAATTTGATTTCTTGTATGATCATAGCACTCATTTAATCCCATAAGGAACTGCATCAATTTGTTCATAGACTGCAGATCTGAAACAGATTTAGAAGCTCCACAGGTACAAGATGGAAGTGGCATGAGGCAGCTCAAACCATCCCACAGAAGCTTAAGTCTAGTATAATACTTTGCAACAGAATCATTACCTTGATTAACTGAAGCAATTTCTCTTTGAATCTGATACAGTAGAGGACCATTGCTGTCACCATATCTTTCAGCTATCTCCTCCCATAGCTCTTTAGCAGTGGTGGTGTATAAAAACCCATCCACCATCTCTTTAGAAATGGAATTCAGAATCCATGAAGTAACCATGTAATTAGCTCTGGTCCAGAACTCATATTTTTCATCACTTTCCTATCTGGTATAGGAAGTCTGCCATCAATGAAGCCAAGCTTGAACTTAGCCCCAAGAGCAATCTTCATAGATCTGCTCCAAGTAAGGTAATTGTTTTCTGTAAGTGGTGCTGTTACAAGCACCATTCCAGGATGATCAGACCCTTGGAGATGATAAGGATCTCCATTAGGGTTATAAGTAATTTCAGCCATATAGAAACGAATACTGGATCAGAATAGCTTTGATACCATGAAAAGATAATGAAGAGCAAGAAAAACTCTCTTTTGTATTAATTGTATTCGTTATCTTTACAAGAATGAAATCTACCTCTATTTATACACAAACTGAAAGGATAAAAACAAAGAAAGTTGTTACAAGATGGTGAGGTCACCAGATAGGAAAAACAGAAAACCACAGCAAAGGAGCAGTGGTGGAATAGAAGCTTCTGTGACAGAAATCCTAACAGAATACCAGCTCAGCATAAGGAGCAGATTTGCTGAGGAGAAGACCACAGTAAGCTCAGTGGAGGAATCTTGTGAACCAAGGAATTGTACAGTTGTAACATTGATAACAATTGTTAAAAAATTAAGGGTAAATGTTTTATAAATTATAATTATAATTATAAAATTGGTAAATGTTTTAAAAATTAACGGTGGTTTTGAACCTTTTATTTGTGCCAAAATAAGTTTAACTGTTGTCTTATCTTTTTGAGGAAATTTTGAGAGTTTTTTCGTACTTTTTACCGTTTTCAAAAAAAAATGACATTTGGGTAAAAAAACTGCTTTTTTTTCCATAAGAGCGGTGAATAAAAGCTGCCATTAGTACGGGGGGTTTACTATTGCTTTTTGAAGTAGGGGGATTTAATGATAGAAAGGGCAAAGTACCAGGGCTACACTTGATTATGAGCTAAGAAGAATAGATTATTTTGGAGTTTTGTACTATCCCGTAGCTTACTCGACGATTTAAAAAAGAAATTGGCTGAATCGACAAATAAACAGGTAAATCTATGCAATGACAACATTATATGTCAAAAACAATGAAACATTTATCAATTAATATAAAAATATTTCAAGAATCAAGAAGTGATGATTATCATTTTTCTCTTTGCCTTTTTTGTTTCTTACATGTAGCAGGGAAGTATATGCTCCAGATTCCATGTCTCAAAGAACCAGGAAGCAAAAGTGTATCTTTCTATGAACCTTTATAATGATTGATATATGGCCTAATCACTCAAAAACCCCTCACCTTTAAACTTTTTTTCAATTCCACCCCGGCGTTGAAAATTTGTCAATTCTACCCACTTTTGAATTTTCCGTTTTCAATTGTACCCCAATATTTTAATTTTTGTTAATTTTTTTACTTAAATGATGAAATCATTCAATTAATTAAGTGTAAACATGAAATTAAATTCTTTTTTATTCAAAAAAGTACAAATAAGTCCTTTATTTTTAAAAACTAACTAAAAACCATAATCAAATTAACACTAATTTAAATTCTTAATTAATTTAACTAAATTTAAATAAATTTTAAAAATATACAATCAATATATGCGAGACATGGAGAATGTTTTAAACAAATTTCCAAACGCAAAAGACGTTAATTTAATTTTTCAGGGTACAATTGAAACACAAAAATGCAAAATAGGGTAAAATTGACAAATTTTCAACGTCAGGGTATGATTGAAAAGGGGTTAAAAGGTCGGGTTTTTTTAAGACATTAGGCCTTGATATATTAGGATACATAATTATTTTGTTAATGAATTCATCAAACAAAAAAAACACCCAGCAACTGAAAGTAATAAAATACACACTAACAACGTCACATAGTAAAACCAATGAATAGTTTAAATAATATAAACATTAAATAACATTTTATTAAAGTTTTGGTTTTTATTCTTCTTACAAGCGCCTTTCTTTCTCGAATACTATAGAAAAATGTCATAGTAAAAATGGACAATTAATAACATTATCTCTATTAAGACAACAACAATACAGCCCCTGTCAAAAGTTAGATCAATTCAAGTTCTTATCTTACACTTCAGACATATATTAATTATGAAATAAAAAACTAAAGTTCAACTATAGAACAAATTAGAAGAGAAGATACAAATTATAAATTAGTTGATGGATTTGCCGACTATTTCTTTATTCAAATTTAAATAAACTACTTTTTATGTTGAGATGTAACCATCATCATTATTATTTTATCTATTTGATTTTTAGTAAGGCTTAATCCATAAGATTACTGTGTATTTGATTCTACCGAATTTGATGTGGAATTCATAGAATAAAATTCGATTATATTTGAATCAAATTTAAAAAATTAAAATTTAGATTTCAAATTAAATAAAAATTTAATTTTTTAAATATATAATAAAAAAATAACCGAAAACTAATCTTTTTACAAAGATGAGTTTCATTCATTAATGAAAAATCGACTATAAGAATCTCAACTCTAACTACGCCAATCAGGTTAGATATTACAGCAAATTAGGACTATATAAAAATATAAGATGTCACCTAACATAAAATTTACACTACTAAAAAATAGGGCTTTAGCGACGGATATTTCCATCTCTAAAGCCCAATATTCCGGCGCTAAACACAGTTAGCTACGATAAGTTTTTTGGTCGCAAACTGTGTTGAGACTCGTTTTCTATTTCATGGCAAATTTAGCGACGGATATTATCCGTCGCTAAACGTTCAAATCCGTCGCCAAAACGTATTCCAACATACAAAAATGGAGACGTTTCAGCGAAGGATTTGTCATGTTTAGCGACGTTTGGAGACGTTTCACCGATGGAGAGGTTCGCAACATTAGACATTAGTTTTACATTAATTTAGTATAGTTTTTGATATTCGTTCTTCGTTTTAATTTGTATTCTGGTTTTCTACACTATTGTATTGGGATTATTGTCGACCAAATTACGATAATTATTGAGAGATTAATTATTATTGTTTTTTATACAACTATGATTTCTTATTACATTATTGATGAAAATTCTTTGAATATATCTAGCTAAATCCATCGTTGGGGATTATTAATTGGAGTTATGTTTGTTTAAACGAATCGGGTTTATGGGTTTTTCTTCCTACTATGTTTTAATTTTTGTTCTTAATGCTTAGTTTAAACTTATCACTTAGTCTATACCATGTGTTTTGGTTTTAGCTCGAGAGAGAGTAAAATTGGAATAGACCAATATAATTAAGAACATAGGAATTGATTGCGCGAGAGTGAACTAACGAGTGCATGTTTTTAGGGTTTACTTCATAAACATTAATTAATTAGTAGTTTAGGTTAATCATTGTACGAGAGTGAGTAATTAGCCTATTACTAGTTTGTTACCTATTTTTGCGTGCAATTGCTCGAAAGATAATTCTAGATGCTTCTGACTAGTTTGAACCTTAGTAGAACAATCTAATTCATAACCCGAATCGAATAAACAGCATATTGGCAATTAGTAGTCCCTGCTTTTCTCATATTTGTCAAACACCGATTTAATTACAGTTTTAATTTATTTAATTTGCAATAGTCTACTTTTTTCTTTTAATTTACTCAAACAAATCAAATTATTTATTCAACTATCCAAATCGAGTCTTCTAACTGGTTGTTTTTATAAGCTTTCTCTGTGGGTACGATATCCGGACTTCGCAGTCTGTATTACAAATTGGCATACGCACGCTTGCGTATTTTTACCAACAACTTTTTGGCGCCGTTGCCGGGGAAAGCATATTTTTAACATCTAAGTTAGGATAGCTCGACTTGATTTAGTATTTTACTTTTTATTTATTCCATTTTACACCGTGGGTATTTATTGATTTATCTCCAGGGTTTTTTTATGGTGTACTTATCTAACGAAGCGTAATGGCTTGGGACCATAATTATGTGGTCTGTGGGAGTTTTTATCATGGAGCCGAATGTCCAATTCTTTATCTAGTTTCGAATGACCATGTCAATTTTGTGGGTGGTCAATGTCAATTTAGTGACCCCTATTACAGCACGTACAATCTGGGATGGGACAACCATCAAAATTTTGGTTGATTCTCTGTCATGATTCCTCTTTCGTTTAGGAAATGACTACATGTAGAATGATTGGTCTAGCTAAAAAGCAAGAGGGACTCTATCTTCAGATGCAAGAAAATCCACTTTGTAATTATAATGCAATACTTGATTCTTCAAGTAATAATAAACAGATTGATATTTGACATTATAGGTTTGGCCATCTATCACCTAGTAGATTAAAATTACTTTAGAAACTAGATGATTGTGTAAAAGTTTTCGATATATAAATGTCTGTGATATCTGTTATTTTGCAAATGCTTTTTCCAAAAAGCACATCTACTAGTAATGTTACATTTGATTTGGTGCACATTGATATTTGGGGCCTGTCAGTATTTCATCATTACAGGGATACAAATATTTTTTGACATTGGTTGATGACTTTTCTAGATATACATGGGTCTTCTTGATGAAACACAAGTCTGAAACAAGAAGTCATATGCAGAATTTTATGGTTCATGTTCAAAATTAATTCTCTGTCACAGTTAAGAGAATGCATCTGACAATATTATGGAGTTTGCATTTCCAGATTTTTACCACAGATGTGGTATTATTCATCCAACCACATGTGTTTATACACCACAGCAGAACAACATAGTGGGAACAACATAGTGGAGAAAAAATATAAGCAAATTTTAAATGTTGCCAGAGCTTTGAAACTTCAAGTCTCATTACCTTTGCAATTTTGGTCTTACTGTGTGTCGCATAGGGATGGCAATGGAGAGGGGATTTCCCGTTCCCCGTGGGGACCCGCCTCTAATGGATCGGGAAATCCCACCAATTACCCCCATAGGTACGGGGATGGGGAAAAATCATTCTCTAATCATGAGGATAGGGAGGGGACGGGGAGTATAGTTCCCACTCTTTGGGGATCCCCATCCCCATTGCAATGGGGACCCGATTTATATTTATGCATATTTATATTAATTGTTACAGATATCAAACATGATTTAAAAACTCAACATTTGCACCTCTAAGAATAAAGAAAAAACTACATGTGAATTATATTACATTAAACTAAAATAAATAATAAATCTATATTAGAATTAGCCAAAAAAAATTCTTTAAAACTAAAAATAAATAAACTACAAAAAAAATAAAAAAGGCTTGAATCTGGAGGGAGTAAAACCCGATTCTTGATCAAGGATAGCCGGAGGCCACCTCCAGATGAGGAAAGATGAAAAGGCTTATTTGGGTTTTTTTTTTCTATCAAAAGTTAAATTTTAATGAGATAGAATTGGAATATATCCGTGTAAATCAAATGCCAAAAAAACCCTAACATTTGATCTATTAGACTATAAATGAAATAAATAATTCAAAGATTATATGAGAAAATTTTTGACGGTGCAAAATAAATCAATAATATATATCGAACACCATTTACACATGTAAATAAATTTATATCGCGTTTCATTTAGATTATACTTCATTCAAACATAATAACCTTCGAATCTTAAAAAAAAGTTAATTTAAAATCCAAACAAACAACAACACAAACAAACTCCAAATCCAATAAAAGCACCCACAAAATACACAACTCCAGAATTAGAGTCGTTTTATTCGAAAATACCATTAAACAAGGATTAATATAAGGCTTAATTGCGTAAAAAATCACAAACTTTAGCGTGTTTTGCAAATTTAACATAAACTTTCAATTTTGGCAAATTAATACACAAACTTTTGATTTTTTGCAATTTTAGCACCGATCAATTTTTCTTGAAAAAAATGCTGATGTGTACACCGGAATAACCACTATTTCGGCGTCCACATCAGCATTTTTCTCTATTTTTTTGAACGAAAATTGATCGGTGCTAAAATTGCAAAAAATTAAAAGTTTGTGTATTAATTTGCCAAAATTGAAAGTTTATGTTAAATTTGCAAAACACGCTAAAGTTTATGATTTTTTACGCCATTAAGCCTTAATATAATCATATTAGTAAGAAAAAAAATGTTTTTTTCAATTTAAAATCGAAAATCACAGCTTATTTATAAAAGAAAATCAAAATTTGATTCCAGAGAAAATTTATTTTTTCTAGAGAGCGAATTTATTTTTTCTAGAGAGAGATAAGCCAAGCCGTGTTTGAAAAAGAAATTGGCGAGGTTCGTTAATCACATGATCATATCTATATACTTATATATCAAGAAATTCTTTAATATAAAATGAAGCTATGAAATATGAATCCATGTGTGGCCACTTAATTAGCAGAATACATTCATTTATCTTGTTTGGTTTTTCCTTGAAAAAGCATGGGATTCATTGTCATGGGTCACAATTATTCACATGATCATACCTAAGTTCACATGCTACATATTAATAATCTTTTTATAATAAAAGTAAACTACTTTGCCCAATCAATTAAAAGCAAAAGTGATTTTAAAATTTTCGGAGAAATTTTAAAAATTAATGTGATCCAAAAATATTGTTGCAACTTATAATGAAATAGCCGGAATAGATCAAGTTCAAAAACTTGTCTTTTGAAGAAACTAAACTTTTTGATGTTTTTATAAAGGAAAACAACTTAATTTAAAACCATTTTAACCTATGATTTTTAGTATTTTCATTTGTGTAAGGATTTGAACTCACGACCTAGTAGTTTACTAGCTCGACACTTATACCATTTGAGTTATAGTTTATTGGTATGATTTAATTAATGTGATTATGCTTTAAAAATAGACTGTTTTTCATTATTGAGTTATTATCCTATAATGGTTTAATTGCTTTAAATATTATGAATTTTAGCGTATTTTACAATTTTGACACGAACTTTCAATTTTAATAATTAGATATATGAATTATCATTTTTGTTACAATTCAAAATGCCGAAATTTTTTTGTCAAAAACATTGTTAATGAGGACACTAAAATAAACACTGTTCTGGTACCACCTCGTCAATTTTTATAGAAAATTGTTTAGTGTTTTAAATTGTAAAGAATTAAAAATTTATATCTGACATTATCAAAATTAAAATTTATATCACAACTAAAAAAAATACTGTAATTCATGAGTTTTAAAATAATTAAACCTTCTATAATTTATATAGAGTTCGAAGTTATAAGGAATGTAATTGCTTATAAATAGTTGCATTCATGTTATCCCACACAACATTAATATGGTATGGTTCTATGAGTATGTGTCCATCGATCCAACCCAATTGTGATATCATATGATTATCTAATGGAGAGACTATATTAGTTAATCTAAAGTATATAAAATAAATAAATGTGTATCTTCATACAGTCTCTTTCAAAAATTCCTTTTATTGCTGTATTGCATGCTTATAAGTTATACAAGTCAATAGTTGAATTTGATCCAATTTTGTATTGTGCGAAATTGTGTACATAAAATAATTTAAAAAAGAAGTCTTGAAAACTGATTAATAATTTTATTTGCCCCCCTTCCAATATTCTAGCCCTTGAAAATGGATTATTTAAATACATTTGTCATAAATTTCATGCTTTGATTACTATTTCTTAGACCTAGTAATTTTAGACACGGCACGATTAAACGATACGATACAACGCGACACGAAATTAAACGGGTGTGAATTTGATGTAAATGGGTTTGAGTCATAAACGAGTCAACCCGTTTATGACATGATTAATTTTGTGTCTAAACGGGTTATACACGCCTAACCCGTTTCAACACGGTTAACTAGTTTTAATTAAATATTATTTATTTTAATAATTTTAAAAATATTAAATTCTTAATTTTAATTAAATTTTTTATATTGTATATAATTAAAATAGTATTTATCTCAAAATATAATAATAATTCTTTTAGTATTATATTAAATAAATATAAAAAGTCAGTTTAAATGTGTCACTTTAAACAGGTTGATTTATTAACAGATTTAGATAAACGTGTTTATACATGTCGTGTCTTGTACCCCGTATAATATTTATATCGTGATTGGGTTTTGTATATCAAACCCGATTAATAATTATGTCGTGTTCGTGTTTACATTAATTGTGTTCGTGTCTAAACGGGTCTGACCCGTTTATGATTTGCAGACACGAATTGTCAAGTCTACTGTTTCTCTCATACGAATCCGTAATTGTCTAAACATACATTACTTTTCAATATCTAAACTTTTTCTTTAGATTAGTGTTTCAATATTATAAAAATATAGTATCAAATAAGTTCCTTAATCAATTTTTTTTTGCCATTGGTATTGCTTAAAAGACAAAAATAGTACAATATTTGCTCAAAATTTCATTCCCATATTAATACAAAATGAAAATAGTGTGTGCAAATGAAACACTGCATGTATAGAATCATAATTTCATGTGCAAATGAAACACTGCATATATAGAATCATAATTTCATATCATGCATGCATTAAAATATAAAAAAAAGTAGTAGCCAAGTGATCAAAAGATTGCTGAAATTACTCATTTTGTACTCTTATAAAATGTTGAAGTACTAATTTAAAATAAATAAAACTTTAAGCATTAAAAAAGTGTACTAAAAAAAGTTCAGATACCAGATATATTTGTTGCTTCTTATTATTTAATTTCAATATCTTAGGTTTTACTAGTTAGGCCAATCTGATAAACAAAGAGTTTATAAGTTTGAAAAAGCAGCCTGGCTGCCAGGAATTTGGAGTTTTTTTACAGATGATAATCGTGGGTGCAAGCAACTATTTATTTATTTATACAATGTTGATGTTGGTGACTTCACATTGCATTAGCTTTTGAAAGGTAAAATATAGATAATGTCTGTTATATGACGCAATGGTCCGGCCAATTAGATACTTCTCATACATTCATAATCAGATTTTCTTTTGTAAAATTATTATAGTATTTAATTTACAACCGACCAAAGAAATTTCAAATTGAATCATAGAATTCTTATTAGTAAGCTAATTTTGAGTGTTTAAATTATTAAATTTCACTGAAATTAGCTAGGGATTATATATAATAATTTGATTGCCGGTAAGGCTGGAATTATTAAATTAACTGTTTGAGAGGTTCAATGGTCAAATTAATTAAAAAAAAAATAATGGGCTGCAACCAAAAATAAAGGGTTTAATTCCTTAAAAAAATCCCACCTTATATTTTTTTTTCGTTTATACCCTGACCTTGTAAAAACACCATTTGTACCCAATTTTGAGTTTTTATGTTTCATCTCTACCCAAAAGTATGAAATTGTACTCTTTTCATTTGAAAAAGAATTTAAAACAATCCTTCATTTTTAACTTATATACTAATTAGATATTAATAACTTTAATAGTACAAAGATACCATCTTCTTCAAAAAAATTAAAAATAATAATGATTTTTTTTAATTTTTTTTAAAAATAATTCAGAATTTTTTGTTTTATTTTTTAATTTTTTTTATTTTTTTTTTAAAATATTTCTAACAAAAAAATTAAAAATAATAATAATTTTTTTAATTTTTTTATTATTTTATATAATTAAAAAAATTAATTAATTATTTGGATATATTTGATCATTTTTTAAGTTTAAGGATTTATTTGTATTTTTAAAAATAGAAAAAAGTATATTTTAACTCTTTTCTAAATGAAAAGAGTACAATTTAATGCTTTTGGGTAGGGATGAAACATAAAAACCCAAAATTGGGTACAAATGGTGTTTTTACAAGGTCAGGGTATAAACGAAAAAAAAAAGTGCAAGGTGGGGGTTTTTTAAAAAATTAAACCAAAATAAAGGGTACCAAATAATAATATATAAGTTCAGTTCTTAGTCTGGAGCTATTTAGAACCAGCCAATTAAGGAGTTTGCTTTAGTATCGTGTTCATATTGTATTAAACAATACCGATCATTTGTTATTTGTCCATATAAGCATATAACGCTTGAAAAAATCTACTTAACAAGAAAAGGCTTGGAAAAGCTCACATACGACGGATTCTTTTTGTTGTTGCCAGAAAAATAAGAATCCTGTTATTCTATTGATTAATATAATATAAAAAATAAAATAAATAAAATAAAATTTCTTCTTTTTTATAAATTAAAAAAATGAATTAAACTAATAAAATAAAAATATAATATATAATAATATAAATGATAAATGCTCGACGATTTTCTTACTCGAACTTAATTAAAAATCAAACGATGGAGGCTCAATAAAAAAATATGCTTTAGCGGCATAAACCGAAGTTCTTGAGTTAAGGTTTTGAGTGAACCTCATAACTCAGTCCTCGTTGAAATCTATTCGAAAAGCGGAAAAAAACAAAAAAAATTAAGTATTCAAGAAGTGACAGGAGTCCGTCTCTTATGTACCAGGAAACCGAAAAAGGAGGAAGACCAGCGATCAGGTGCCCTAGTTATAAGATTTGAATTCCCAAACAAGAATTCATATTCGTAGTGTCCGATTCCATTTCTAACTAGCGTACAGAAAGAAAGCAAGAACAATCTTTAGGGGTTGAGTATGCACTTTTGAAAAGTAACATCAAAGCAAAGTGTATTGATAAATTTCTATAGTCATAGATTAAAAATACTGGACTCTTTTAGATCAAAAACATTAGACTCTTTTAGTCACTGTTGTCTCACTTAAATTTCTATAATCATTAAAATAGTACAAAAAATATCTAACCGTTAATTATGTTAAAAATTAAGTTTATTTAAATAATAATAGTAAATCCTTGTTATTTAATATTAGAATATTTAATCCCGTATATTTATAAATGAGTACAATTTAGTCTCTTTTTTTAGAGAATAAAATAATTGTATTGTTATTAAAAAATTACTATGAATTGAGAATTATTATTTTAAATTTGTCTTAAATTTAATTATAAAAATAAAAAACCATATTTATTTAGTATGTTTTTTACTTATTAAAAGTAAAAAAACTATTATAATTATTAGCACAATTTTTTTGTTTAATTACACTGATTTATTACAATTAACATTATTTATTATTTACTTATATTATATTTTTTTATAATATTTTAAAATGATTTTTATTTAATTTCACTAAAATATAATGATAACTTTTTATATAGTGCAACTAAACTAAATAAACATATTATTTATATGAAAATTTAAATAAAAAAATTATTATGATAATTATAATAGCTTAATATAATTTTTATTTAATTGCATTAATAATTTTTTTATGTAGAATTAATTAAAATTTTTTTAAGTAATTATAATAATTTTTTACTTGATGTTATTAAATTAAAAATTATGCTAAATTTTTCTATGTGTCAATAAAAATTATGTTAAGTATTATTTATATTGTTTAATAATATAATAAGTTAATAATTTAAACAAATAACATTATAAAAATTAACACAATATTTAAGAAAATATGAAAATATTTTGATTATTAATAACACATATTTTTTTTTAAAAAAAACCACTAAAAATAATTATTAAGTTATTAAACAGAAAAAATAACAATTATTATTTTTAAATAATTTTGTAATAATCAAAATAATAATATTAAATCAAAATAATTATTTTATATATAAAAAAGGAGGTTAAGTTGTACTCGTTTCAAGGGTCATAAGAAGTTAAATTTAAAATCTTCGATCACAAAGATTTATTAATATTTTGTATTTTTAATAAACATAAATTTTTAACAAAGTTGTCAGTCAGCATCTTTTGAGATATTTTTGATTCTTATAGGGGTTTAAGTGAGATGACAATAACCATTAAAAGTTAAATATTCCCGAACTCCTACCATAAAATTTATCAGTATCTTTTACCAACAGAAATTATTTAAAGGCGATTTTTAGCATCCAATAATTTTGGAAATTATGGTCACTAATGTATTACTATTAAATATTGATATTAAAATCATCAATTGTACTCTTTTTATTTATGGTTCAAACTTTCAAAATTATTAATTTTAATTCATTTTTAATTATTTTTTTAATTATAGCAATATATTTAAATTAGAGTGAATATTTTGAAAAAATAATACGCCTTTCATACGATTTCAGTTTGTCTTTTTCTCATAATAAAAGGCGCATTTGAATCTTTTTCACTTTAATTTAAATAAATAGCTGCAATTGAAACTAAAAATGAGATACAATTAATGGTTTTCAAAATTGGACCATAAAAATAAAAGGGGAGAAGGCTTAAAATAATCCTAATATTGCCATCCAGTTTTTTATAACCCCTTTATTATTATTGAGTCTTAGTAAAAAATTTAAATTTTTCTAAAATCTAAAATTTGCACCCCTATCTAAGACAATACCATTTAGAATGTTAGCATGAGAAGGGTGCAAATTTTAAATTTTAGTAACATGACGGTTATAATTGAGTCTTAAAAAATATGAAGCGCTAAAAGAACTTGAGTGGTGACATTAGGATCATTTTTGAGCCTTTTTTTCAAATATAAATAAGAAAAATGAGATATTTTTCAAATATAGCTAATATCTATTACTATTAGCTAGATTTGTATTTTAAATCTATCAACATGGAAGCTTAATTTGATAAAAGAAAATTGCTAAATTATCAAACTATAATAAATTAATTTTATAAGATATTAAGATCAACCCATTAATTCAAGAACTAGCGACTATTTACTTTTAATTTTATTAAATTTGGTAAGAAAATATAAATAGCATATAATGTTATTACTTGTTACATAAATAAATAAATAAGGTAATGTGTGGATCATAAGGGAGGTCATATTAAGCTGTGGCTTTCATTTCCCCTTTGGATCTACCTTCACTTTCTTATTATTTCTATACAATAACATATTTATTTTAGTAGAACAAAATCAGTTCAAAATATTAATCATTTTCATTTAAATGGTACTTAAATTAATTAAAAAAAATAACCTCATCAATAATTAGCTGTGTATTTGAAGAAATTTTATTTATAACTATATATAAAAATCAATCAAACAAACCATTTTAATTTCTTCTCTCTCTCGAAACCTCTTTCCATTAATATCATTTTTTTAGCTCGATCTTCGTCTTCTTCAATCTTTTTGTTATAATAAAAATATTACCAGACTAAATTATTAAATCGATCTCTGTAATTTTTAATCTCAATTTAAAGTTAATTAATAATTCAAGATCAAGAAATCGAGGTGATTCTGTGTTTGTTGTGGAGGTGAAGAATGCTATATTTGAAGCAGCCGAGCTTCAATTTGCGTAAAAGATGCAACGGCGACGTTTTTGTTTGTTTTGAAGCATAAAATTTGTTGCTCTTTTAATTTTCTCTGCGAGGAATTGCATGTTATTGTGAGAAATTCCCTGAGCCTGGGGCTCGGGGACAGCGAGATCTAGAATTGAGCTAGGAAACAGAAAATTTTAAAAAAATAGTAATAATTAAGGAAGTGTTTGATTAATTTAAAGAGAGAAATGACGTCGACGGAGAATGGCAGCGGTGACGGCGGAGGCGCTGGTTGTTCGTCAGCATCTCCGGATAGGATTTATGACGGCGAGAAGCTGGTTCGTTCTGATGAGCAAGTCTATATGCAGAAATTCAGGCTCTACGAGACTCGATCAGTATGTGTTTTTTTGTTTTGTTATCTTCCTGTTATGATATCTGTTATTTTTTCCTATTTAATTGCTATTCTTGTGATTTTTACAAATTAGGTTGAATTGTGTATATTAGCATTTGGATTCAGTGTATATGTGTCGTTTGCTGATTGGTGTGCTTTTGTATGTAATCGTTGACCTAGTAACTGCATTTTGTTGAAATGTTAAGAGCTATTAATGTGCTATGTAGGTTAGTGAGGAGAATGCTAGATGTTGGCAGAGCATTGATACAATGAACTAGCTACATTAGATTTAGCTTCCTGCTTATTTGGAATGCTTTAGTTGAAGTTGAGAAAAAAATTTGAAGTTGTAAGGTGCAACAGCTGTTGTAGGTGTTCTATTTTGATTTTTTTGATAATGTATCGACTTATTTTACATGCAAGCCATATGTTTTTACTCATTCTCTTGTCTGCTTGCAATTATTCGTGTTCTGCTTGCAGAATTTTTATATGGTAGGGTGGGATAAGAGCCGGACATATTGGAGAGTGTTAAAGATTGACAGACAAGACATTTCTGAGCTAAATGTTCGTGAAGATTCTACCTCTTATACGGAAATTGAATGTAGTGACCTTTTAAAACGAATTAATGAAGGAAACAAAGCCATTGGTGGATTAAAGCTTGTCACTAAATGTTATGGAATTGTTGGTAAGTGAATCTTTTTCCTTTTCTTTTTATCTCTTGGGACTACCAATACTTTTATTATAATCGTAATGCCCTTTTCTGTTTCTAGGCTTTATCAAATTTCTAGGGCCATATTACATGGTTATTATTACAAAGAGAAGACGGATTGGTACAATATGCGGTCATGATATTTATGCAGTCTCTAAGAGCGAGATGATTCCACTGCCTAATTCTGCTGTTCATTCCAGAATCTCTAATGCTAGGAATGAGAACAGGTCTATAGTCCTTCCTAAATGTAACTGTTTCTTATCCATTTTTCTTATGGAGAAAACTGTGAATGCTGTCTTCAGGAGGATGCTTTAGTCCTTTCCTTTTGATTTGTCTTTCTTTTGGCTTTCTTTTAATCCTTATGGAACAAATAGTTGGTTGTCCTTTTCCCATCATTATGATAATGTTATGTGGCAGTTCTCTATTATTTTTCCTGTTAAGTGTTTTTTGCCAGTTTTAGGAGATGTTTTTTTTCTTTTTCTCTTATATTTAATTTTTGTAAATTTAATTATACTTATTTTATTGGTGATGTAGATACAAGAAGCTCCTATGCACAGTGGACCTAACAAAGGACTTCTTTTTTAGCTACTCATACCAAGTTATGCGCAGTCTTCAAAAGAATTTGTGTAATAAAGAAACAGGTCCGGTCCTTTATGAAACTATGTTTGTATGGAATGAGTTTTTGACCCGTGGTGTACGAAATCACCTTCAAAATACTCACTGGACAGTTGCATTAGTATATGGCTCTTTTAAACAGGTAAGTAATTGGTTGTTTAAATATAGACCCCATTGGTTGCATATTTGAGGCAAGCTTGCTTATGGTAGTTTTTCAGGTTAATATGCTGGATTACATGCTTTCCTATTTTTAATTCATAGATTGATTTTCTAAAAATTGTTTCTCATTCAATTTTATTGTTAGGCTGAGGCTTCTTTGTTTGAGTTTGTTTTACTTATTAATACTCTCTTTGTCCCATTTTAGAAGTCTTATTTCAATGTTTAAAGTGGTTTTACATTAAATTTTCTTTCTTATTTTTTTTTTTAAAACTTAAAAATTAAAATAAATTCTACAGAAAACTCCACTACCATTAATAAGGATAAAGTAGGAAAAACCATCATAATAAATGCTTTCTTAATCTTTTATAGAATCATATGAGATTTCTAAAATGGGATGGAGGGAGTAGTTCTTTAGCAGACTAATTTTTTGTGCCAAAACAAGCTCATGCATTAAGCAAAACAAAGAGTGTTAAGACTTAGGATATTGTCACTGAGGCTAACAATTGAAGCATATTGCTGTTGTGGTAAACTCCTGCGTTTATTGTTCTTTCTGTAATTTGCAGATAATTATATAATCACATTCACTAAGTTTGTAGTTTTGTTTAAACTAATCGCCTCATGCTATGAGTGTAGGCTACACTTTCTGTATCTGGACGGGACTTCAAACTCACCCTTATTGCAAGACGTTCACGCCATTTTGCTGGTACAAGGTAGGGTAGCACATATTTTCCTTTAAATTTTGAAGTCTCTTTTTGCCTAGTACGGGACTCGTAGTTGTCAAACTGGGATTGGGCATCACTCCATTGACCAGAGCCATTAGTTTTTGTATCGGACAAATGGGTTAGTTATTGAACCAGCCGGCGGAAACTTAACTGTGACTAAAAATACCTTTCACTTAAACAAATTATTTTACTTCACCTGTCAGTCCGTTTGCAAGACGCGACAATTTGATAACACATAATTATTGGCTCTTATTTTTGTACTTTGAATACTAAAAGTAATCATTTCTTTTATTCATATACACATCAAAGAAGGTCTCACCTTGTGTGCAAAGTACTGACAGGATAGTGCAGGGTCAGGGTAGTGTGGGAATATATGTAAGCCTTCTTCTAAGCAATCTATTTCAATGCCTTGAACCTCTTAAAAATTGCGACTCAATCTTTTATACTGTAAAAGTGCATATTGCCTAATTTTAGCTAACATTTCACTAAAATTTGAACTGGCGGATGTAAGATTCTATAATCATGCTTACCTATTACCTCTTTCTGGTAAACTTCACTATTATCATTCTTTTCATGTTGGATTTCTAAAGGGATATTCGCTGAAATTTTGGGGCAATAAAATTCAGAGTTCCAGTATTTTAAGGGACAAACTTAAGTTTAGGAACATGAATAGAAAATACACCTGCATCCAGGGATTGTTTGAAAAAAATTATCGAACCTGTGACTTCATTTGACCGAAGGAACAACATCAATTGGCTACAGGCTTGGCCTCCTTATGTATTTTTTTGGTTAGAAAAAGTATGCAATAACAGTATTCAAATGCCAAATTGTTAATTGTGACGCTATGAGGAAATGTTTTCGTGAAAAATTGATAAAAACTGTTCATATGCACCACACTAAACAGTATAACAACTCCTTCATGCTATCTTATTTCTCAAGATAGTAAAAAAAGAAAAGCATCAAGGACATTTTGAATTGTGAAGGTCGCCCCATGCGACCTCTAGGAATACCTATGGTAAATGATCAAAATAAGAAATTCTGACATTTGGGTGGCGTTGTCTTTAGTTGATTTAAGTGTTTCAAGTGAGATAAGAGGTTAACAGCAATACATAGCTATCTGGCTGCCGAAAATGGCACCTCATTTGTTTATGGTTTTTGTACTTTTTAGCTATAAGGTTATATGCCTTCTTCAGAAAGTAATTCAAATTCGTATTTGGACTACGAAGTTAGTTTTCCTTTGTGATTGACTTTCTGATAATAATATTTCATAGTCATTACATCTTTGATACGAGTATATGTGTTTTTTAATTTAGGTACCTGAAACGTGGTGTCAATGAGAAGGGCAGAGTGGCTAATGATGTCGAGACAGAACAGATTGTATTTGAGGAAGTTCCTGAAGGGTTTCCCCTCCAAATAAGTTCGGTTGTCCAAAACCGTGGTTCCATACCACTATTTTGGTCACAGGAAACATCACGTTTGAATATCAAACCAGATATTATATGTAAGTATTTGGACTGTGAAATTCATGGTAGTTAATTTATCTCTTTATTTTTACACAACCTTTTCTTTCTCCTAGTGTCTAAGAAGGACCAAACTTATGAAGCAACAAGACTTCATTTTGAGAATCTTGGCAAGAGATATGGAAACCCTATCATTATTTTGAACCTAATTAAGGTAATTTCTATTGATCAGGTTACTTCTCTATTTATTTTATTGTCCTTTTAGTTGCTAGTGCTGTGAATGTCTTTAAATGGTGTTATAGGCACTAAAAGATTTTTAAATAATATCGCAAGTGATTATTTTGGGGTAAATGTTTTGAAATGGTGTTAAAACTATCTCTTTTCAGAATTATTTTTGGGTCTTACCCTTTCTTGATGTTTGATATTGCTATTATTTAATTACTAATTCACAGACACGGGAGAAGAAGCCGCGGGAGTCGATTCTACGTGCAGAGTTTGCCAATGCTATTGATCATATCAATAAAGATTTGGCTGAGGAGAACCAATTAAGGTTCCTTCACTGGGATCTACACAAGCATTCTCGAAAGTATGTTGTATAGTTTGATTTAATGTTTTTAAGTTACATTTTTACGCCATATTTTGTTTGTGATGTGTTTCCCAAAGAGTTGATTCTTAGACGGGATACTTTTTTTGTTTCTGCCTTCAGCAAAGCAACAAATGTTCTGTTACTCCTGGGAAAAGTGGCTACATATGCTCTGACATTGACAGGTTTCTTTTACTGTCAAGTAACACCAGCCTTGAGCCTTGAAGGGTGTATAGACTGGCCTCTCTTGGAGTAAGTCTTTTCATCACATTTTGATATATGTAGCAGATTTATCCTTTTGTTTATGGAAATCAACTTTTTCTTGTTTGAGCCGCCAAATGGTGTATATGCTTGAATGCTAGAGTATTATGACTTTGGTGATTATTATGGCTTTACGATGAAGTCATGTTGAGACTTTCGTTATTAATCTTTAGTTTATTTCTTAAATAAGGTGTTAATCATGTTTTAGATGGAATGTTTGACATGATGAGTGCAATGCAGGAATTCTGAGAATGGCCATCTAACTCCCCAGAATACATGCGGGAATTATGATGAGGATGCTAATGACTTAGAGAAGAAACTCAATGGTGGTAATGGTGTTGCAAATGGAAATCATTCTGTCAAACGTCCAATGCTCCAAAAAGGTGTGCTCAGGACCAATTGCATAGACTGTTTAGATCGTACAAATGTTGCACAGTATGCATATGGATTGGCTGCACTTGGACATCAACTTCATGCACTAGAAATAGTAGACACACCAAAGATAGACCTTGATGAACCTTTGGCAGATGAATTGATGGGATTTTATGAAAGAATGGGTGACACATTAGCTCATCAATATGGTGGATCAGCTGCACATAACAAGGTGATTTTGACATACCCAACTAAACTAAGCCTTGATTCCAAGTTTATGATGGTATATCGGTACTTTTTCACTTCTTTGGGTTTATGGTGATTATTACATTAGCCATAAATCAGCAGTTCCTAACGTGTTAGTTTTCTCCTGTGTTATTCTTCACTGCTTTTACCGTTTATCTTGCATATTTTATTATTGAGTTGTCTGATCTAGAAGGGAGGGAGAGCTACTTATATTTTGGGTTGATTGCAAACAGGATAATGGTTATTCCTTCATACTAATGCTACTATGAGCCTTCCTTTCTAACATGACCATACTATTAATGCTGTATAGATATTCTCTGAGAGACGGGGTCAATGGAGAGCAGCAACCCAGTCCCAGGAATTTTTCAGAACTCTACAGCGGTATTACAGCAATGCTTACATGGATGCTGAAAAACAAGATGCTATCAATATGTAAGTTGTGAATTGACCTCCTTTTAGATGAGAAAAAGGCTCCTCTTTCAAGACTAAGCTGCCCATAAGTTTAATTAACCTATTAGATTTTGATCCATTGAAATTACGAGTTGCAAATGTCAAAAATATGGCCAATTTCATTGTTGAGATTATGCACTCTCTTTTTTCCCTTATATGCTATGAGACCATTGTTCGTAATTGAGCAGTTTGTTTCAGGTATTCTATTTATAAATGACATTTTTCTTGTTCTAATCTTCTTTTCATTATCATATTGGCAGATTCTTGGGGCACTTCCAACCCCAACAAGGTAAACCTGCTCTTTGGGAACTGGATTCAGACCAGCACTACAGTGTGGGAAGGAACGGGCAAACATACATGGATGAAGATGGAAGGTACATTACTGAATGAAACACCTTGAACTCCATAAATCAGTCATGGAATAAAACACATGAATTTCTCCTTCATAAACAGAAATTCCGTGCCAGGGATTTTTTTTTCTCTATCCCAACTTCTCCATCTGTTATTTTTTAACTGTAACACACAGCTTTGGCCAGAGTGAATGAATTCAGGTTACCATTTGCTGTTAAAACGATAGAAGATCAGACGAATTATATCTTCTATGATTCTATCAAATATTTTTCAGTCTTTCACTCTGTCTATTTTGTTACTTCCCCTTTCTCCGCTTCCATAAGAAAAAGAAGTGGAAAGAATAGGGGATCAGAAGAAGGGGAAAATGACTTGAAGAAATCTGTCTCTGTTGATTATCTTCACACTCCAATGTTCTTTACATTTAGGTCGTTTTTCAAAAGGTGCATGTCAGATGGAAATATTATTCGTGACAGCAGTTCGCCTATATCAGCCACACATATCAAGCAGAAGAAGTTTTCCACTTCCGTTCTGCCAGATAAATGGGAAGCAGAAAACAGCATCCTATCTGAGTCATCACCAGAGATATCAACTTGTGAAAGTGGCATAGCATATTCCAGGTTTGCTTGCATCTCTTTCTAGTCTTTGTTGTATGCATTTACCCTTCTGTTGCTTTGTTGTATACATGTTTATGTATAATGATAACTCCATATACTTCTCTAAGTTAAAATTGTATTTTCTTTCTCTCTTTTGCTTTCTAGAGTTTTTTTAGCAGATATTCAGTGAAAATAAAACTTAAATTTTCCTTGCATACTTTTGTGGTCTTCCATCATCAGCCTTTTTTCTTTACTTTATGTCTGGTTACATTTTTTTTTTCATGTTGGTAATGACCCAATGGACTCTTGGGCATATTTTTTGTATCCACTTCTCTGCTTCTAACAAGCAGACGCCTATTCTGATACTACATACTGATGTTTTGTATTGTTTCCTATTACAATCTTCTCATTAGGTTCTGTGTTTTTTTGTGTGTAGGTACACCCCCACAATGCCTCGCAGACAGCTATTTGGGAATGTGGAAAGAGACAGATATCTTGGACTTGATCATATATACTTTTCTGAGGACACATATAATTGCTCCAACTTTGTGGACTTGGACTGGCTGTCTTCCTCAGGAACTTCATGTGAAGAAGAGCCATTTGAGAGGTATATTAGATACATTTTCAAGTAATAAAATAATCTTTGTGTGGAGTTTCTTCCCAAATACAAGAGCATTTACACCATAGATTATTTTCTAATAGTTCATTTAACTATCATGTGGTTTCGACTTTCGACTATTGACATGAAGGGCCATGTGAAGTTTCTTACATCCTAAAGAGTCCTGTGAAATAATATTTTTGCGATAAATGATCCAATTGTGTCGATAAAATCGGTTGGAGGGCGTAATTGATATAAATAAAATTCAATTTATTCGCTCAACTTATTTATAGTCAAAATTAGTTCGAATATAAATAGAAGATATAAAATTCATTACTATATTATAGGCAGAAAGTACAAAAAAATCCTTCAATTTTTTTAGGAAGAGCATATGAGCCCTTTTAATTATTTCTTGGCCATTTGGTTCTCAACGTATTTAAACAGTTCAAAAAAACTACAGAAATAACTAAACGTGAGGGTTAAGTGGCAAAGAAATAAACTAAAAGGGTTCATGTGTTCTTTCGGAAAAACTTACCGTTTAAAAACGTTGTGGGCCCAAATAAATATAATTCTAAATAAATCATATTATAATCTGTTCATGTATGTTTTTATTTATATTTGGACTGAAAATAAATTGAACGACTAAATTTTTCTTCACTTATATCAATCAAGTCGTTTTACTAAAAGAGATATCATCATTACGGAAATTGGATCCTTTTTGCCAAAAGTTCATTTCACAGTGCACTTTGTGATGTTAGATTTTTTACATGACCCTATGCATCAAAAGTCAAAATCTAGCACTCTGGTAATCATAACAAGGTAAAGCAATTCTAGTTTTCTCATTTATTTTTCTTGTTTGTGCAGGTCATCTGCGCTTATGGGCTCTCCAATTGCTGGGTTGTCATCTGAGAATGTTGTCAATGGCATAATGAGTGAATCAACCCCGTCCACTAGTGAATGTGGATCCAGTATGAAGGTAAGTACCTTCTAATAATGCGTGGCTCTTCTCATAATGTCTTTATCGACAAAACCAAAATCTAACTATAAGCTTTGGATATACTAAAAAGAAAAGCGCAAAAATTACTGCATTTAATGGTTATTTTTTTGACGAAACAATAAATGGTTAAGATTGCTGAAAAATTACCCTAAATGGATTTCTGAAGATCTAATGTTATTAATTCTGGATCTATGGGATGATACTAGGCGTGTGAAAAAATTGAACTAAGCTGAATAACCAAACCGAGTCAACAAATTTAATTTAGTTCTGTTTGATATTGTAAAAATATTCAATTTGATTCGGTTTTGGTTGTAAAATATTTCAGCTAAATTTAGTGAGAACCGAACCGGAAAACCAAGCTAAACCAAAAAATCAATCAAATCTACCGGTAAAATTGTACATCCTTATAAATTCAGTTTGGTTCAATTTTGAAAAACTAAATTGATTCACTTTGGTTCAAATTGAATGCACAACCCTAGATGGCCAGATGATACTATGATAATCTGTTAATGAGCATAGGAAGTAGAAGGAAACAGAGAAGAAAATTTGGCCAATGGTCACAATAAAATAAGTAAAACTAGTAGTAAATTCCATTGGCGTAATGGAATTTACTAATTTGTAGCCAACTGAAAAGGGGATATTTGGTTGTATGCGGACTGTTTAAACAATCGGCTGATATATGAATAAGCGTATTTATTTAATTCGACAAAGCCTTATTTAATTCGACAAAGCCATTTAAGAACTATTGATGTTCTCCAAGTTGATAAAAAATACTTATTGAATTTAAGGGATTTTGGCTAGCTGAATTGTTTTTATGGAATAAACACACTCCATGCTCCATAATCCAAAGTTTTTATTTAGGACTATGCGGTATTATTTTGCTAGTCTTTTATAATTCAATTGCAAGTTTGCAACTATAGTGTCATATTGCTGTACATTTTGAGGTGCACTTGAGTTAACATGCTAATTTGACCTTTTGTCTTTTGCAGGGAAGGCAACAGATGGGAACAGAGCTTTTTGTGCTGGATAATCCACAGAATTCCCGCGTTCTCGAGGAATACTCGGATAGCTTTGTGGAATGGGTAACATATGGAGAAACACTCTGCTACTGAAGTTTAGCTCATTTCCCCATGGATTACCGACTTTTTTCGTTCCCTCAATTACCCCGACCTGCTTACAGAATGTTCTGATCGTACTCGAGAGAGGTTACTAGAGAGAAAACTAAAACATATGCTCTGGCAGTCCCTTGCATAATACATACGAGAAGATATCACCTTAGCGAAATCTCGAGGGACCACATTCCGGACGTATAATGAGAGTACATAATGAAATGGTTTAAGTGAAAGATAAAAACAAAATTTTTCCGGAGCTCTTCCTTTCGATCTTCCCTGTACTAGTTATCTGCTTCTTAGGTTCGATCTTTGTAAATATAATTTATATCCCCGTGCCGCTCTTAGAAGAGTTATTCTTTGTTTGCCCCTCATGTTTATCTATGGTGAAGTGTGATACTAACGGTTTGGAGGAAATACCTACAATTATAGGACTGATGTTCTCTTTAAGCTTCGATTTGCTGGTTCTTCAATTACGAGTTGTTCAAACCTCAGAGATGCAGCGGCTAGTGTTTTCTTGGAGATATGATTGCTATTGGTTGTTTGAGATATGAGAAAGTATGATAGTTTAGCAGTAGGGTTGCTTTTGAAATTTATGTTAGCACTGGTAAAAGCTAGATAGTCTCTTGTGTAGTTCATTGTACCATAAGGTATTTTAACAAAGTTCAGCTTGTCACTGTTTATTTTCCATTTGAAGTATAAGATTTATTTTTCAGCCAGTCGGAAACATGCCGACGTACTTTGTTGGGATTTGCTACTTTTACTCTTTTCCTATGGGGCTAATCAGGAGAATGCCTAAAAAAATATATATAAGTATTTCTTAACTATAATTTTCCAACTTTCTTTTTATACTTCAGCGTGTTACATTTTTATTTTTTTACTCTCCTCTTTTATTTTCATTTCATCCAAACAAAACAACTAATAATTCAATAAATAAATCAATAAATAAATCAAAATTTTCAGTTTATATCAGTTAAATAGATTGATTTTCTAATTCTATCATCATTTTTTTGTGAGTTTCAAATAGTTTCTGATCCGCTTGAATTTTTAATTCGTTATGAAATCGCTTCAAATTTTACATCGAACTCAAATCCAACGATCATAAATTTATCCAAAACAAAAAAATTGTAAATTATTAATTTATTTGGTCACATTAAAAATCTATTAAAAACGGTTTCAAACAGTTTCAAATGAAGTTTCAAACGGTTTCAAAAAGTTTCTAAAACACAGTTTTATTATCATTTAAAAAAAGTTTATACAATGGTTTCAAAACAGTTTACAAGCGTTTCAAATAGTTTTAAAAAACAGCTTCAAACAGTTTACAAGCGTTTCAAACAGTTTCAAAAAAAAAAAAACAGTTTCAAACAGTTTACAAAAATTTCAAACAGTTTACAAGTGTTTCAAACAGTTTCATAAAATAAAATTTTCAACTTTTATCTAAATACAGTTTCAAACAGTTTAAAAATGTTTCAAACAATTTACAAATGTTTCAAACAGTTTAAAAAAAACATTTTCTAATAGTTTACAAAAATTTCAAAAATAGTTTACAAAAGTTTCAAACAGTTTACAAAGGTTTCAACTAGATTTAAACGGATTTTAAAAACAGTTTCAAACATTTCATAAAAAAAGTCAAATTAGTTATAAAAACAGTTTAGAACAGTTTCAAACGGTTTGTAAAGGTTTAAAATATTTTAAAACGGTTTACAATGATTTTAAACAGTTTAAAATGGTTTCTAAAAATACTTTCAAACAGTCTAAAAAAAATAGTTTTAAAATGTCTATAAAAGGTTTCAAACGGTTTAAAATGGTTAAAAACAGTTTCAAACGGTTTACAAATATTTCAAACAGTTTAAAACATTTTTTAACAACACTTTCAAACAGTCTCAAAAATAACAGTTTCAAACAGTTTACAAAGGTTACAAACAGTCTAAAATATTTTCTAAAAAATAGTTTCAAACAGTTTCTAAAATTAATTTAAAAACGTTTAAAAACCAGAACAAAAAATTATTAATGGAGAAAATGATGATTTTTTCAAATAAAATTGAAAATATTACTAGAAAACAATACTAAAATAATTCAAAACAATATAAAAAGAGGAAGAAGAAGATGAAGAAAAATAAAAAGAAAAAAAAGAATAAAAAGATCAGCGATGGCAATGGCGGAAATTTTGTTATTTTTATTTTTGAGACGAATTAGATTGAATCTTGCATCGCAGATTCTTCTTTATCTTGTACTTTTAGATAGAATTTGTTAAGAAATTTCCTTGAAATGAAAAAAACGTGAAAAAAAATTCAAAAAGAAGAAGAAGAAGAGAAAAGAAAAAAAAAAGAAGAAAGAAAAGAGAAGAAAGAGAAAAATAAGAGTGGACATGTGTTATATATGAGGAAAGTAAAAATGCTAATAAGTTGAATTAGTTGAAAGTACAACTAAAAACAACAGAAAAATGAGGTAAAAATATAATATTTTTTTTGAATTCAAAAATATAAATTTTTAAAAATGAGATATTGAGTGCAAATAAATTTAAAAATGGAGTCTTTTGTGTAAATTTCTTTTTTCTATAATTTTCGCATCTAGGATGCATACGCATTGGAATAAACTTGGTTTTAGGTAGTATACATTAGACATGTGCCTGGGTATGTATTCGACCTTTGCTGGCCCATTCCCCTTAGACTGGGTTTAAGCATTTACTTTTGAGTATTTGTCAAAAGTACTTTATTTTTGAAAATATTTGCAAAAAATATTGTGTTTGGAATTTTTTTTTTATTTTTTCTTTTTAAAATTTATTCTTATGTCTTAAAAAATTATCAAAGTATTCTGTTTTTTTAGAAATTGTTTGAATTTTTTTAGAAACTTTTGTAATACGTAATTAGAAATTGTTTGTGTTCGCTAGATTTTCACCTTGCTCAAACCTTTGAATTTGTTAATGGGTAACTTTAGGTACTGATGCTTTAACCGGTATAATTCTAGATGAGGTAAACAGGATCTGAATGACGTAACCCTAATTCAAGTGACGTAACCCGAATTCAAGTAACGTTGTTCAAATTGTGAATGACGTCGCCGCCGTTCGATTAAACTAACAGTATTAATCTGGGAATCCTGAGATCCAAGCGAGATTAATGTCAATTCTACTCCTAAACTAAAATTCAATCCGGAGATTGGGATAAAAAGCCTGAGCTTTGGTTTTTGATTAATGATTTGTTGATGCCGAAAATAATACAATACTACTGACTATTTATAGGGAACAAACCCTAATAAAGAATCCTAATTCTAATGAGATACTATCTCTTATTTAATGAAGAAAAACTAATTAAAAGGCTAAAAATAAATATAGCTCCTGTTGGGCTAAAATCCCTTAATGAGCCCATTCAAAACACCTTTTCTGGTCATGGGCCAAAATGTCGCCCAGCTTTATATTGATTCCACTGGGCCGGTGCAAACAATGCCCCCAACAAGCCTAAGGTTTAAACTTTGGGCTTGTTATTGCCGGCCTCAATGCCAAAGTGGGCTGCGCTGTCACTATTTCGGCCCATGCGGTAAAACTTTCCAAGTAACCGCCCTTTTCTTCCAAGGTATAAAATATCTTTCACTTTCCTTTTTTGGATTTACCTGAATCTTTGACTCCCGAAACTCTCTCAAATCCGTTGACTCCTAGCCGATTCTTTAGACCCTAATCGCCTACTCTTCAACACAGATCGTCCAATCATCATGGCTCAACAAGAACAAGCCGCTCTTCAAGCAACTGAGAAACTCGCCGTAGTTCGCTCTACCGCTCCGTCGACTGCGTTTGAGGTAATTACAGAATTAGAAGACAGCCGATACTCCGTAGGTCCGATTCTCACCACTCCTTCAGAACTCTGTGAAACCGCCGTACCCTTTCCAGATCACGCTCCCCCTCGCTTCTCTGAACTCCATTATTCGTCTGTGTGGACCGGGGAAACCTTCAGAAACTGGCCCAGCACTAACGCCGATTACAAGAATTGGATCTTGCGACTCCATGGTTACTATGGCGATGTTTGGAAAGCAATAGGTCTATATGACCTTATTGGAATCAGCCAAAACACTTTTCCAATCGCCAAGCACTACTGCTTCGGAGCTTCCCTCTTCTGGTCCGATACCACCAACACTTTCTGCTTCCGGCGAGGACCGATGTCCATAACTCTGCTAGACCTGGCGTTTATGTTCAATGTAAATATCACTGGCATTAGAATATCGCCTCTCAATTGCCAGACATCCCCAAATCTTCACCTAGGTCCCGAAAAATCTGCCAAAAGCTTCAAACATTTCTTAGACAAAAACATCGGTCAAAACAATCAACCTCCAACCGCCAACGAACACATCGCCTTCCTGGCATATTTCCTCGCCAAATTCATCATTTGTCCAGCTTCTTTCAGAGTCACGCAAGAATGCCTCCGTATCGCCGTTGCCCTAGCCGAAGGTCATCCCCTGAACATGGGAGAGTTCATTCTTGGATCGGTCTACAGATGTCTCCATAGCATGATCAAAAACGCCAAGGTAAAGACGCATCGCTGCCCTAGCGGGCCGATGTGGATAATCCAAGCGTGGATGTTCATGTACTTTCCTGACATCGTCAGACTCCCAGAACGAACCTCAGACGAATGCTTCGGTTATACAATATTTCAAGGAGTTGCAATCTTACCGCACCTTAAAGAAGTAATCGGCTACTTTCTAGAGACTCGTGAACAATCGCCAAATCCATGGTGCCCTGTTCTCAACATCAAATATCCTCCCAAGTGGATATCTTATGGCTGGGAAATAACCGAAGACTCTGATATAGACGAGGAACTCCACTCTAAGTGGTGGGATAATTGGAGCAATTCACTGATCAGCCGCAACCTCATGATCGGCAACAGCTTCAAACACAGCGGGTCAGAGGCTTACTGCCCCAATTATTTATCAAGACAGTTCGGCTACACACAGGCGATTCCCTGCCCTTTTCTGATAGACCGCAACGAATATGGTTCTGATCGCCCCGCACTGCCCACATCGCGTCACATAGCATTCCTTGGACAACTCCACGAGGGTTATTTGCCATCGCCCGACGAGCTACCTATACCAGACGGAAACCCATCTTCTACACATGAGTTCGAAGAGTGGTGGGAAATCGTGATCGGCATCAATTTCGGACTATCGGCAGAGGATATCCTTAAGTTGAATATTTTTCAGTTGCCTGAAACAAAGCGAAAACGTACTCACGCCGATGTTTTTCTTTTACAGGTTCCGCAGCCGAAGAAAAGGAAAGGTAACCACGAGCATCACCTTGAACTTATTAAATTTGAACGCTTTTACAAATTCAAATACGAACCCAACAATCGCCCCCTTCTTAGTTTAAAAATGGAAAACCATAGAAGAGAAGCTTGGCGAAAATACATACTCAAATGGAGGAAAGTATGGGAGAAAAAATATCGGCATCGTCCTTACCCCATCTTCCAACAGTATATTCGCCCTTCCTTCTCATATAAAGCACCCTTAGTCCCAGATTCTGAATGTATGTTAGCCAATAAAAAGCCAAAGTCTCGCCCTAAAAAGGTAACATTTACTGGTTATTTTGTGCCAGGTAACTGTAAGGACATCGCCTCTCTTGTTGAGGAACTGAAGATTCCCGCAGGTAAGCACTACATAAATTTATAACTGCCACTTCAATATAATTTTATCTTAAAATCGCCTTTCTATATCGCAGAAGTAGAGGCGGAGATAGACGGGACGATCTTCATGGATGAGGAGGAAGAAGAAGATGAACAACCTCTGAAGAGGAAGAGAGCTGGAAAGAAACCTGTTACGACAAAATCGGCTTCCAATCAAGAACCGAAATCGGTCAGCACCAGACTGCCGACAAAGACAGAGGTCTCTGCTCCGAAACCAACAAGGGCCGATACTTCCAAGAAAGCCAATACCACCAAGATATCCATCAAAATGAGTGGGAGTTCGGCTGACCGCTCTGCTCCTCTGGTATCGCCTGCTTCTAATTCGGCGACAGCGACCGTCTCAGTTTCTCGCCCTTCCAGCTCAAAGCCAGATATGACTCGTACCGAAGCCTTGAAGGTATCTTTCCTTTTATCACATTCGTTTAAGTGTAATAACGCCATGTACTAATTCTCTCTTCGGCAGACGAAACTCCTGGCTTTTGATTCGGACTCGGAGAGTGATGCTGAAGGCTCTACCGAGAGTTCTTCTAGTTCCGATGAGTCCGAGGTTGGTGGTTCCGAAGCCGATGTGGATGTGCACCTCAACAATCTGACTGCGATGAAGGCAAAAGGAGTGCAACTGTTGGGCGATGAAGATGAGGCGAAGTCCCTGAAGACGTCCCTGGAAGCGCTTCTCTTGGTGAAGGATGAGAGTAAGGTCACCGGGAGAGCGAAGGAAACCATCGCCAATGTCGTCAAGGAGCTTCCAAACTTGACCAAGACCTATGCTGAGGCTGCTCCCGCCAGATCTTCTTATGAGCAATCGCTGGAGACCAAGCGTAAGCTTGATGATGAATTTGGTTCCCTCAGGTCGAAGGCGAAGAAGACCTCAGACCAACTCGCTCCTCATACTTCCAAGATGGATGAGCTGAAGTCCAAGATTGAGGCGCTTCAAGGGGAGCTCAAAGCTGAAGAGGACATCGCTGTCCCTTTAGAGCAACAACTTGATGACTTCATCGCTCAAGGTGCTGACCTGAAGGATCGCCGTAATCAGCTGAAGAAGAAACTGGCGAGTGCTGAAAAAAGATACTCGGAAGCTGTCAAAAAGCTTTCTGACATTCGCAGCACCATGGGCGATTTGTTCAGCCATTTTGGCTAATTTTTGTAACTCCTGAACAATTTTTCCATATTTTTGGAATCGTGTGTACACTTCGTTGAGACATTTTCTTGAATGGGCATTTTTATATCGGTTTTATTTCCGAAATTTAACGTCTTTTGGTCATATTTATTTTGTTCAGAATCGCACACATTACCAACACATTTTATTCTTGAAAGTATAATAATCGGCTATCGTTCCGATTGTTCATATTATTTTTAAGTGTAACGATAATCGGCTAGCATTCCGATTGATCATACTTCAAACAGGTATCGGTTTGAGAAAAATCGGCTGTAGTTTCCGAAATTTTATTCAATGCAAGTATAATTTACACGGTCCCAACACTAATGATTGGCAACTTTATACATTCTAATCGGCTATATTTCCGATTGTTACCCACAAAGGTGCCCGTGCTAATTGACAAAATAAAATCGGCTGATGTTCCGAAGTTCATATATGTCTAGTGCAAGTACAAATTATAAGGTAAGCCTAAATTATGTGGAATCGGCTCTGCTTCCGATTATCAATTCCGTACCGTCAACCCATCGGTCAAGAGTCCGATTTCGTGAAAATTACCTTTCTTCCTTCTCGAAGATGCGTCTGTCAATTCCTTCCCAGCAGCTCGGGACGTACTTCTTCAAATACTGTGCGTTAATGGATCGGTCATGGACTCGACCATCTATGTCAGCGAGTATATATGCACCGTTACCCAATATTCGGACAACTTTGTATGGTCCTTCCCAGTTCGGAGACCATTTTCCTAGACCTTCCTTTTTTGCTCCAATGGGCAAAATGACTTTCCAAACGAGCTGGTCTATTTGGAAACTCTTACTTTTGACACGTTTGTTGTAAATTCGTTCTACTCTTCTCTTCTGAGCTTCCAAGTGGTCGAGTGCCAATAATCGCTCCTCATCTAAGTCCAAAGCTTCAAGAACCATTTTATCATGATAGTCGGCCTTCGTCAAGACGTGCTGCATCTTTCGCCTCGTAGACGCTACCGTCAACTCCATAGGTAGCATCGCATCGTGCCCATACACAAGTTTGAAAGGTGTAGTGCCCGTTGCCGATTTTTGGCTTGTGCGGTTTGCCCAAACAGCTTCAGTTAATAACTGATGCCATTGTTTTGGGTTGTCTTCTATCATCTTCTGAATGATGCCCTTAATCGCCTTGTTAGTCGCCTCGGCTTGGCCATTTGCTTGTGCGTAGTACGGGGTGGAACGTATCAACTTGAAGCCCATCTCCTTTGCATAATCGGTTATCTCACTTCCAGTGAACATAGTTCCCTGGTCCGTAGTGATAGTTTCTGGTAACCCATGCCTCAGGATAATGTATTCTCTGAAAAACTTTATGACCGATTCTTGACTTGGTGATTTCAAAGGTATGGCTTCAACCCATTTAGAGTAGTAATCGGTCGCGACAATCACAAACGTGTGTCCTTTTGACGATGACGGGTATATTTTGCCAATTAAATCAACTGCCCATCCTCGGAATGGCCAAGGCTTAACTATCGAGGGTAGCATCTCGGCAGGAACGTGCTGAACAGGACCGCACTTTTGGCATGCCTCACATCCTTGGGAGTATCGGATACAATCTTGCTCCATTTTGGGCCAATAAAACCCGTATTTATGGATCAGCCATCGCATTCTCGGACCAGCCTGATGTGCACCGGCGATTCCCTCGTGTACTTCGGCCATGACCAACATTGCTTCTTTCGGGCCGATGCATCTAAATAGCAAACCGTCGCTCCCTTTTTTGTACAATTCATCGGCTAGAACTACATAGTTGAGAGCCAGAGTTCGTAACCTTCTGTTGGACATATCTGGCGATTCAAACCATTTAGTTATCTCTTTCCTCCAATCTGTGGAAAAATCCAACTGGTACACGGAATGGATTGCCTTGTACACCGCATCGTCTCCTGTTACCAAGTTTGGTGTATCTCGCCGGATCGCCTCATACTCGTAACAAGGTTTATAACCACTACCGTGCTGGGCGAGATCATTTGCCTCCATATTGCCGCTTCTCTCCGTGTATTCTAACCATGTATCCGAGAAACCGCCAATAAGATGCTTAGCCTTGTTGCAATATCGGATCAAAAGTTCCGACTCGCACTTGTATTCTCCGGAGACTTGTTTTATCACTAGCAGCGAATCACCCCAGACTTGGATCGATTTTGCCCCCAGCTCCATCAAGATTTCTAAGCCTAAAATGAGAGCTTCATACTCGGCTTGGTTGTTGGTACACTTGAACGCCAAAGAACAAGACATTGTAAACCGTGCCCCCGAGGGCGAGATAATGACGATTCCTACTCCGGCACCCTTTTCTGTTCTTGATCCGTCAAACCACAATTTCCATGGATGTAGTTCCATGCAACCGATTCCCTCTTTTATTTTGACTCCTGGGTGATCCGACAAAAAATCGGCAAGGACTTGTCCCTTAACTGCTTTCTGAGGTACGTACACGAGCGTGAATTCTGACATTGCCACTGCCCACTTTCCCATCCGATTCCTAAGATACGGTCGGGATAGAATGTATTTTATGACGTCGGTTTGTGCTAGGACATAAACCACCACTGGCAACATGTAGTATCTCAATTTGCAGCAAGTGAAATACAAGCAAAGGCATAGTTTCTCGATGTCCGAGTATCGTGTTTCAGTATCGGTCAAGGCTCTACTGAGATAGTAGACCGATCTTTCCACGCCTTGGTCTTCCTGTGCAAGCATACATCCCAAAGATTGGGGAGCTGCCGATATATACAGTAACAAAGGCTGATTTGGCTTTGGTGGCATCATAATCGGCGGTTTTACTAAGTATGCTTTCAGTTCGTCAAACACTTGTTGTTGTTCGGGGGTCCATACAAATTTCTCATTATCATTCCCCTTCAATAATACGCTCCAACTGCGTAATCGGCCCGCTGTGTTTGAAATGAAGCGCCTTAGGAAGTTTATCTGTCCGATCAACCGCTGTAGCTGTTTCTTGGTTTTTGGTGGTTCAGCATTGATTATCGCTTTCGCTTTATTTTTGTCTACCTCTACCCCCCGCTGGTGAACCAAGAAACCCAAGAAATTACCTGCCGATACACCGAAAGCGCATTTTAATGGATTCATCTTCAAACCGTTGCTCCGGATCCGCTCAAAGCCCTGTTTCAGATCGGCCAGGTGAGCCGCATCGCTCGGCGATTTTACGACAACGTCATCGATATACACCTCCAGACATGTTAACCCTTCGAACATTTTGTTCATGGTCCGTTGGTAAGTTGCACCGGCGTTCTTCAAGCCAAAGGGCATTACAATCCATTCATAAGCTCCAATCGGCCCTGGACATCGAAAAGCGGTTTTTGAGATATCAGCTTCGTGGATCGGCACTTGATTATATCCAGAATGAGCGTCTAGAAAACTAAGGATGTTGTGTCCGGCAGCACCATCAATCAGCATATCAGCTACCGGCATCGGATATTCGTCTTTGGGTGTCGCTAGATTCAAATTCCGGAAGTCGACGCATACTCGCAGCTTGCCGTTCTTCTTCATGACGGGCACTATGTTGGATAACCATTCTGTGTACTTAGCTTCCCGTATGAAGTGCGCCTCTTTAAGCCGATTGATCTCTTCTCTGATCAACTCCTCGACCTCTTTTGACATTCGTCTAGGAGGCTGCCTGAATGGTCGGAAGCCATCTTTCAGAGGCAACTTATGTTCAGCGATTGATTTGTCGAGACCCGGCATGTCTGCATATGACCAAGCGAAACAATCCTTATATTCCCGAAGGAGCGCAATCAACTCGTCCCTAAACGTGGCACCGAGGTTCGCGCTGATGAATATCGGTTTTGGTGACGATTCCGAGCCTAAATTAACTTCTAAGAGCGTATCTTGAACTTGGGCTGGATCATCCCCCAATTTTCCGGTGGCTATTTTGAGATCTTCTATTCTCAAGGTACCAGTTGGGTCTTGATCTTGATCCTCGTATATGCATTCCGCGGATAACACTCCGAAACTGAGTGCTAAGTCAAGAACCTTTTTTCGCAACTCTGTATGTCGTCTATCCATCAGAATGTTGTAAGATCGTAGATCGGCCGTTGCCCCCGAGGGTAACGTCTGCAGGCCGATCCGCATTGATAAGGATCTTGGGACTTTTGATATCTCGATGACTTAGAGATTGGATGTTCCTTACTTGCTCGTCATACATCATGGCTTCTAGAACGTTGCTATCCTCGCCGAAAGGGCTCGGATCACCTTGTACTATCTCGGCCTCTCCAGCCTCTCGCCATAGTATCAGCATCTGATGCATGGTTGATGGGATGCACATATTGGAATGGATCCAGTCTCGGCCGAGTAGCACATTGTAATTACTCCTGGCATTAACAACGAAGAAACCTTCTTCGGTCTCTACTCGGCCCACCTTTATCTTAAGGGTGATGTACCCTTCGGCGGGGGTCTCGCCTCCGGCGAAGTCTGTCATATAAACGTCGGTGGTCTCCAGCTGGGTGCGTTCGATACCGAACTTCTTAAGCATCCGGGAAGGCAGGATGTTTACTCCCGCGCCGTTGTCGATTAGAACCCTTCCAATGGCGACGCCATTTACTTCGGCTTTGATGTACAACGGCCTTATGTGCCTTGTCATTCGTGCTGGTGGTTTGCTTAGAGACACAACTGCCGACGCATCCACACTATTCTCGTCCGGGATTATAACATCCCCGTCTAAAATCGACT
Source organism: Mercurialis annua (assembly GCF_937616625.2). Classification (NCBI taxonomy): domain Eukaryota; kingdom Viridiplantae; phylum Streptophyta; class Magnoliopsida; order Malpighiales; family Euphorbiaceae; genus Mercurialis; species Mercurialis annua. The sequence goes on from NC_065571.1 coordinate 52,699,529, forward strand.
TCTGCCCCGGCTTATTCCTAAATGAATCCGGAAGAGTAACTACTTGGACCTCTTTTCGGTTATCATTTTTAGGAATCCACGCTTTCAGCTGTCCGTCTTGGTGAACAACGACCAACTCTTTTTTTACGGGCACCCAGGCCTTCAACTGGCCGTCTGCGTGACTCAGGACTACGTCCCTGAAAGATCGCCTATCCCTGGTGGGCGATTTTTCATCTCTTGCGTGCGTATGAGAGGGTAGGTCACTATCCTGATGTCGCTTCTTTTCCACCCAAACCTTCCTTAGCTTTCGCTTGGGTGTCTCAAAGGGCTCGGTCTCGGATCGGCTACGTCTGCCCTGGTCTGCGTCCAAATCGTCTTCCAGTGCCCCCAGTCTTTCCTGAATCGGTCTTTTAGTCCCGGAAGGAGGTGCAGCACCGGTCAAACGATTTTTAACTGGGACTCGGCTCTCTGGTGCCGATTCTGACCCTGCAGCTATCAGTCGCGACTCCTGTCGCATTCTCTGCATCCGTCTCTTTTGTGTCTTGGTCATACGAGGGGTCTCCTCCGTTGGCCTGAACACCCTTTTAAAAACCGACCTCCCTTTCTGTCCGGATGGCATGTGCTGTTGCCACTCCTTGGTGGGGGACTTTGGTTTAAAAGTTTTTGGATTTGCTCTGACCGATTTTCGTACGTACTTGGTCTCGGGGCGCTTCTGGCAGTGCTGGCAATGTTGGCAAATCGGCTCTGATGTGACTGGTTGGGTCACTCGACGTTGCCCTACTGCATCATTCACCGCTACCCTCTGTCGAGGTCTCTTAGCACTCCATTTCTCTAAAACTTTCCCGATACCCAATACTTGGTCTAAGTTGGGCCGAATCAAATTAATTGAGACGCATTTCGCATCGGCCTCCCTTCTTGACGGGAATAACAATTTCCCTTCCGTTATTGCTTTCTGGATTACATTTCTGAACACCACGCAATTATTGGTGTTGTGTCTCCATGAGTTATGGAATTTGCAGTAGTCTTTGCCCAACAGTTCCTCGCTTGTTGGCAACACATGACCCTCAGATAGGGATATTTGCCCGTCTTTTAACAAAGCGTCAAATATATCGTCGGCTTTCGTCAAGTCGAACGAATATTCTTTTTGGATGACCGCCATCTTATTTTTCTTCACATACCCTGGCTTCCTTAACGCTGCGCATTCTGTTGGTTTCTTTCCGAGGAATTCGGCCATACATATCTCATCATCAGACGAATCGCCCTCACTATCGGAGATGACGGCCACGTCTAACTGATCGCGGTAATAGGTGCCTTTCGAAGAACCTCGCCTCTGTTCCTTCTCCTGGAGTAATCGTTCGTAACCCGTGACCCTGTTGGTGAGCTCGAACAAGTCCCTAAATCGATGGCCTTCGAAATGTTCCCTCATCGCGAAATTCATCCCCTTTACGACCATTGGCACGCAATCGCCCTCTGATATGTGCGTCATGCACCTCGTCCTTAGATTCCGGAAGCGCCCGATGTATTTCTCAACGGATTCGCTGGGTAGTTGCGAAATCCTAGCGAGATCGGCCAAGGTAACATCTGGTGGTGCTCTGTAAAACTCTTCGTGGAATTTTATTTCCAAGTCTTTCCACGTATCGATCGAGTTGGGCGATAAGTGAGAGTACCACGTGAACGCCACCTTGGTGAGAGAGCTGGCAAATAACCGTAGTTTCCAAAAGTCGTGGGCCCCTGCTTCTCCACATTGGGCAGAAAATCGCGCAATGTGTTCCACCGTGGATTGGCTTTTCTCTTCTCCCGAGAATAAACTGAACTCGGGCACTTTGTACCCCCTAGGGAATGGGTACAGTTTGTCGATCCAATCCGGGTATGGCTTCATGTACGACGGCCGAGGCATTGGCCTGACGTCGACCCCTAATTTCTCCAGTTCATCTAGCAACTGCCCCCGATTGTATAAGTTGTTTTCCCCCATGGGGGCGTTGTCACTACCGTAGGGATTATCCTGTGGCGATTGCAGATTTGGGTATTGTTGTCCTGGCAACTGGTCGTTGCCTTGGTATCGAGTCGCCCCGGTACCAGTACCATCGCCCCCTTGGAATCGCCCGGCTCCTGGAGATGGCTGATCGCCCATGTGAAATCGCCCAGCTCCTGACGAAGAAGGATCGGTCTTAACACCCGTGTCTCCTTCTGGGCGAGTTAACAGTCGTACCGATCCATAAGCGAAACCGGTTTTACTTGGTGATTGCCCTGCATCGGCCGAACTACCGAGACCGCCATTTCTCTGCGTCGTCGAAGTATAATCGGCCCTTCGGTGATTCTGATCGGTCACTGATTGTCCCGAAAAGATCTTCCCCAGATTGTCCATTGAACTTGTCAAGTTGTTCAAATTCTTCACGATCGACTGCTGAACGACCGCCTGGTCGGCCAACATTCCTTTGAAAGCGTTGGACATCTGTTGCATCGCCCCGTCAAACATCTGCCGATTTTCCTGAGCTATTTCGTCTCTCATTATGGTAAAATCGGCCCTAGATAGCGACGGGCGAGTGGGTGGTATTTCTCGGGAAAATTCGTCGAACTCCTTCTCCACGTCATCGCCTTCCATGGATTTGTTGCTTACAGAAGTCACATCGGGTATAGTGTTCTGAACCCCTTTGCTCTGTGACTGCTTATCGCCCTTAGCCATGACGGTAATGATCTCTGGATCTGGTTGCTCTATCTCTCCGAATTTCCTTTGAAGTTTCGCTCGGCTTTGAGACCGAGTTTCCCTGTAATCGTCTGGAAAAACTCCGGTTTTTGTGCTGACCATAAACTGTCCCCAGTGGAGTCGCCAAAAGATGTTCGCTAGATTTTCACCTTGCTCAAACCTTTGAATTTGTTAATGGGTAACTTTAGGTACTGATGCTTTAACCGGTATAATTCTAGATGAGGTAAACAGGATCTGAATGACGTAACCCTAATTCAAGTGACGTAACCCGAATTCAAGTAACGTTGTTCAAATTGTGAATGACGTCGCCGCCGTTCGATTAAACTAACAGTATTAATCTGGGAATCCTGAGATCCAAGCGAGATTAATGTCAATTCTACTCCTAAACTAAAATTCAATCCGGAGATTGGGATAAAAAGCCTGAGCTTTGGTTTTTGATTAATGATTTGTTGATGCCGAAAATAATACAATACTACTGACTATTTATAGGGAACAAACCCTAATAAAGAATCCTAATTCTAATGAGATACTATCTCTTATTTAATGAAGAAAAACTAATTAAAAGGCTAAAAATAAATATAGCTCCTGTTGGGCTAAAATCCCTTAATGAGCCCATTCAAAACACCTTTTCTGGTCATGGGCCAAAATGTCGCCCAGCTTTATATTGATTCCACTGGGCCGGTGCAAACAGTTTGAAATATTTTTTAAACCTTCAGAAACTGTTTAAAAAGTAGTTGCAGATTGTATTGTTAGAATTATTTGAAACCATTCGAAATCCAGTTAGAAACTGTTTAAGAAATGGTTTCTAAAACAATTTGAAATTGTGTTTTTAAAATATTGTTTGAAACTGCAAAGTAAAAATGTAGAGATTTAGATATTTTAGAATACGACTAAAATATTTCAATTAGGTTAGATTTTGCAAATATTTTTTTTTAGGTATATTTGTAGATATTCCTTATTTTATTTTTCCTTTAACCTAGTCCGAACTTATTATAACTTCGTTTTTTATGGATGAGTTTACATTTTAATAATTATTTCAATTTTAATATAAGTTTGAAAAGGTCAGTACAACTATAATATGCGAGCTAGACTTGAATAGTATATATGAAGTTTGAACTGGATTTAAATTGAATTTGCATTTAAAAGTATTAGGTTTGGTTCAGTCTCGTACGAGATCTAAACCCGGTTCATGAACTATCCTCGTATATTGAACAAAACCGGCACATAAGTGGCTCAAAATTGATTTTTAAAAAACGAAAATACCCCGTAATTGTAATCCTTGCAAGCATTGAAGCAGCTGATACATGGACAATTAGACCTGGTTATGGTCAGACTTGGGCGGGGTTGACTTTTTAACATGCTAGTCCAAGCACGGCTCAAGTCTGATTCAGGTTTTAAATTAATTTTCCAAGTGCTGTTGATATATACTTTTTTATAGGCTCGGATCCCAGTTTGCGGAACTAGGAGCCGAGCGGATATCCAAACCCAGGTCCAGGCAAATATACACCAATCTGTTTTTCTTTAATCAATGTGTTCTATACCATGTTGCAATCTAATTGAAAAGATATGACAAGAAATTTGATTTCATAATTTTACTTTCACATAACATCAAATTTGCAAAAATAAAAATATACATTAAAAAGAAACAGTGAAAAATAAATCCATATCAATTAGAATCTCTAATAATTTACTTTCACATTCTAACATCAAATGTTCAAAAATAAATATCCATTGAAAAGAAACAGTGAATAAATAAAATTATATAAATTAGAATGTTAAAGAGACTAATAATGTAACTCAATAAATTAATAGATAAACTCATGCTCCACTATTCTTCCTAAAAAAAGCTTATTCTACTCTCTTTTTATATTCAAAAATATTGCTTGAAGGGCAACTATTAAGCTCATAACATAGCTAAGTTGAACAGAATCAAGCTTAAGCAGAGACTGATCAAGCTCGAACCTTTCCAGCTTTCATATATAATGGGCATATGCGTCACTGAATTCAAATAAGAAACTATCATGTTTATGAATTCTTGTACTCTTCGTTTCGACTAAATTCAGAAGTAACAAAACAGATTACAGCAGCCGACATTAGAATCAAGTAAAGAAGCTAGATTTAGGTGTCACAATTTAGCACTCAAAGCTTCTGCTAGAAAACAAAGCAGATTGAAAAACTCTTTAGCTCATACAGAGAGTTCTTCATCCAAGAATAGGGAAGATTCTAGTGATGTGCTCTAACGGTACAGTATCTGCTGTGTTTTTCTTTAGCTCGGGATGGTTAAATTCATTGCTGGGCAGGACTATGAGTTGACCCTTGCCATGCCCTTTCTCTATTATCCAACCAGAATTGACCACTTGGTGTTCAAGGAATTTGTCCAATGATAGACCTTCAATGTTGATAGCCTGTCACATATTTATGTCAGACGACATTTCGTAGTGATAAATTCAACAAATGTACATGAATCTCATCGTTAAATGATTCAGAGTTTGGCGTGAAACAATTCTGAAACTCCAAAACTTCATATTTATAACAAATTCTTATTAAAATGTCATTTAGTTGTTTCATTTATTAAATGTCTGACTAAATGTAACCTACACTCTTGTATGCCTTTTTTAAAGGAAACAAAAAAACAACTCCATGTTTCAGCAATTCTCGACAAGAGACCTGCCAGAAACTCGGTGCAAAAAAACAAACAATAGAACATGCTAGATAGAAAAATGATAACAAACTAGCTTAGCACATGACCCAGAATGAAACTGAAGCATACCTCAGCCAGCACAGACCGAGGAACGTTTTGATAAGTCAAGGAAAGCATATGAATCGCGTATGCTTGGATTGCTTGCTCAAAACCTGCAATTAGTATTCTCGTAAGCCACATGGCTAATACAAAAACAATCATGCATGACAATTTCCAGTCTAAATAACTTGAACAGGGGTCAATGTAGATAAATAATTACATCAGTCAAATGTACGTTCCAACTGGACCACGATTGCAATTACAATGTGTCAAAAGCATTCAGAAAGTATAAAGGCCGCATGCCCAGCATCAATAAGATTTAAAAAAATCCAAAAATCTATTCAATTTCCTCAAAAAGCTTCATCTTCATTAAAAAGAATGATATAACGCAAAGAGCAATAGTAAATCGTTACCTGGCACAGCTTCAACTAAGTGGCGACTCTTAGCTGCTTCAGCCCAGAACTGGCTAAACCTTCCTGTCTGCAGACAAAGAAGTTAGCAATATAAAACTTTCAACTTTCCACCGAGTATATATGAGTCCAGTAACAAAGAGTAGAGACGTGAATATACCTCCAAATAATGTGATAGAACAATCAAAGTCTTGAATTGTTCCTCCATTTGCTGAAAGGAAAAGAAAAACAACACACACACAAAAAATTAGTCATAGTGACAATGTTGCAACTGAACTCTAAAATCAGGTTCAAGATCATGAACATTTGCACAAGATAAAAAAACAAGCTGAACCTAAAAGTAACACCTCATTACACGACCAACCACAAAGTTATGTATTCGCCATCTATCTACATCTTCAAACTTCCTAGACAACTTGTTTTAGATAGAATGTCTAATCTCGGTGTATCTAATTGCGTACGCGCAAAAAATAAAAAATTAAGTACAAAATGATAAGAACATACCACTCTTTCAGGAATCAAAAATAAGCAAAGGCTGAAATCTGGAGCTGGCAACGCCATCAGTGCCTTTAGCATAAAAAAACATATAGTTATCAGTAACACATTAGATGCCAATAACAAAGTGCATAGAACTATTAAGAATTGCAATTGAAGCAAGGAAAAAATAGGTTAAATAGATATAAACCTTAACCAAGATTCTAGCAACAATTTGAGTGCTCATTCGATCAGGCTCAAACTACAACAAAAAACAGTAACAAATTTTAAAAAACTAAATACATAATTTCAAATTAAAGTGGTAAACTAAAAGAATAAAAAATTTAAAATACCTGATAGAGGCGAAGAAGGCATAGATTTGCATCCAAACTGTACGATTGCGATGATACCTAATTTTTTTTCAAACAAAAATCATGTAAGCATTTTATCACACAGATATAAAGCAACAAAAAAAAGTGCAATTACAGATAAAAAAATTCAATTAAAACACAACCTGCATTATTTAAACAATCTAAACAAATTGTTAATAGAGGAGACCTGCTCATTGACGTAGTTTTCGAGATCGGGGAGGATATCGGGATTGTACGGATTGACGGCGACGAGCTGTTCGACTGTGTAGGCCACTTGCTGCTGCTGCGGTTCTCGTTCTCTTCCCATTTTCCGCTGTTAGGCTCTGTTTGGATTGCGTTTTTAGTATTCTCTTGTTCTGTTTCTAATACTGGTATGTTTCGCCGTCGATTACGTTATCTCCGGTTGATTTGCTTCTCTCCTTCACAGTCTCACCACTAGAGAAATGGTTTGTGTTTTTTTAGGGCAAACGAATTAAGACGACGTGTATGAAAAGACACATATGCCATTCTCTCTCACGCTTTGGCTATTATTTTGGCTTAAGTGATAATTTACTCCTCAACTTTCAAGCAAAGAATAATTAATACAAATTTTAATTTTATAGTTGATTTAGTCCTATATTTGGATTTCTTTTATCAATTAATCCTATTTTTACATATGATTCGTTATGTATTTCTCATTTTGGAAGTTGAGGGATAAATGGCCACATAAATCTATTGTGTTGCTTGTAAAAAATACAAAATATTTGGAATAGTTATTTGACCACCTTCATAAATGTTGTTCAATTTTCTATTCATATTTTAAGATATGATTTTTAACATTAAAAATATCAAATTAATAATAATTATTCAAATATAAAGAATAACAATTTTAACCTAATTACTACATAACACCTGAAATTATATTACATTTAATACTTTCTTTTATACTTTGACAAAAAATCATTTACCCTCTAATATTTTAATACTACACAAGTCAAACCTCTTGTGAAAATTATTTTAGTTAAATGAAATTAATATATACAAAATAAATAAATTGATCCAACGCAAGTTTGTTTTTTCTTAAAGGAAGTATCTCTATAAATTAATTAGATAAAGACCGACAAATGAAAATTCCCCTTAAGATATCAACCAAAAATCTCATAGGCATAGTACATCATTTACCTTGAAAAAAAAAGTTCAGAAGCCACCATAATTCCACATTATACAAGACGAGACACATCAAAGCTTTTTGTTGATTAAAAACTCAGGAATTAGGAGTGAAATTTCATGAGTCCAATATTACAAAAGTGCATCATCAGAATCATCAGCCATTTCTTACACTACATGTACAGATTATAGCTGATATGAACCTCAAAAGGATTGACAATAATCATCAATTTAGTTTTCATCTACACGTAGTAATAATACTCGAGTCAGCGTCTTCTTGTCAGTTTCATATTAGCTATAAATGTAAAAGATTTGAGATCAAATTCCACCCCATCCATGTCTTCTTGTCACATGGATTCTTGAAGTTCAGTTCAAACATTTCCTTACTAGCATGTTCTCCCGATTCGCAAAACCCGACCAGCTTAGCAACAATTTCAGCACTTTCTTTAATGTGTTGCATATTAAGAGGATCTGTCCATAATTTGTTCACCAGTTGCACCCTCCTCTGTTTTCCTACTGGTGGAATTTCCCACTTTGTGTAAAGATTCTCTCTTTCTTCAGCTGTTAGCTTTGTGCTCACTCTCTTTGCTAGATACTCCCTTTCTTGTTTCAGAGCTCTTATGCTGTATATTCATTACCAGGAAACAAATAATCAGCAATTTAATACAGCACATTTTAACTAGACGATCATTTTCTCAAAAACAGTATTGTTTTTTTTGTCGAATTTTTTTTTTTTTTTTTGTCGAATATTGTGACTTGCCAACAATGTTACATATGTTCTTAATCAAGAATCTCGTTCTATGTGAGATCTGCGTAAGAACCGCTTCTAATATGGCTTTATTGAAAGTTGTTTTTTTATTTATTAAAAAAAAGCTAAACTCTGAGAACATTTGAGATACCTCGATGAGACAGAGCCTGCAGGCTCATCGCCTAAAAGTGCAGGGCTCGCATTGCCGAGCTCTGATAAATGCTGCTCCAGCCATGACAATCGCCTAAGCTCAACTTCCATATATATCTGATCAGAAGGGTCTCCTTTAAATAAAAGATAAAACTGTGTTCTGTGTATCAAAGAAACATGACATAGATGCCATAGCATAACAATTTGCTTTCTCTGGTCCTCAAAAATCAAGTTCCATGGCATGGGAGACTCATCAATATTATCCATCTCATCAGCTGTAGTCTCATTTGCCTCTAGCTCTAACACCTGATGAAGAAAAAATATAGATAAGGTATAACTACATTTTGCTTCTTAATAGTTAGCGAACAACAAATGAAGACATAACATCAACAAATCAATGACGCTAGAAGTATTTATACTGGAGCCTCAAAATAAATAATTTGATGACCTAAAGATAAATCTACACTTTCGCTCTTATTATTTACTGGGTATATGACTACATCAGTAAATATTATTTAAAATAAGAATGTCTTAAGAAATATATGAAGGAAATTCAGGCCGGCACTCTATCAGAGAAAATGATTGAACTAGTGGATCTCTGCTGTGAGAGCTGACAGCCTTAAACTACTTATTAGAGGTGAAAAATGTACAGGTTGTTGTTTGATATTTGAAATAAAGTCAAGCTACTGCTTTAGATGTTAACTTAAACCCAGAGATAAGGGATTTCTAAGACAAAGGTTTAATAATCACCTGGCAAACCAGAAGCTGCTTTTGGTATTGAAGCTTTGCCACCCTTTCTTTTAATTCAGTAACATAAGCTCTAATGCTCTGAATATTCTCTTCAGCAGCATTCTTGAACATTCTCTGCAGTTTTCTTACATTAACTGAATTTGATTGCGACTTTGGAGTTCCCTCCCTTGATGCAGAACTGTAACCACTTTTATCACTTTTCAGGGGAGTAACCTCAGATGGTCTAGCCATATTGCCGCTAAAAGGAATACTGGTCTCTGGAACTCTGTTCTCAATTTCATTATCCACTACTCCTTGAGAAGAAGACGAGGGTGAGCATGGGTATCGTATGATATTTTGCCTGTTTGAACTGTTACTCAATGGAAAAGGAAAGCTTTTCTTCTTTTTTGACAAGGACTTGAACTCTGGAGTCTCCTCATTACTTGCATAAGAAGAAACCAGCATCTCTATAGATTTCTGAACATTATCAAGCTTCCTTTCTAGAGATGCAATAGTGCTTTCTTGAGAGTTTAACCGAGTGATCTCTTCCCTTAGGCTGGCCTTGTCTCCAATCACAACTTCTTCAGGAACCGATTTAAGAACATGCATATCCTTAATTTCTGACAGCATCTTTGCTATGGCTTCTGTAGTTGCTTGTGTATTTGCTTGACTCCCCAGTCGGTGAGAAGAGACCTCCTTATGAAGCACTTCAAGAGCTCGGTTTGCTTCATCACCTAATTGCCTCTGCAACTGTTCAAGCTTACGAATTTCCTGAACAAGTAAAGATGGATCTGTAGAAGTGATCGACTGCCTAATTGTTGCCTGCCGTCCACTTACATTTCTTAGCTGTACTTCTGGATTATGTTTAGCTATAGCTGCCTCATCTTCATTTGAAAAAGAAAGGCACCGAACCACTTGGCTCGACGGCCCACACTGGTCTTGCCCCTGAAAATGTCATAATTTTAGAGAAGATCATTGAATCGGGAGAAAACTGCAACATGACTTGCTATAGTACCTTGAGCTCCTTGTGGGCTGTCCTTTCTAGTTCAAGCTGAGACTGGGCAAGGTCTCTCTGGCGCTTCAGCTCTTTCACCTCCCTCTCCATCTGTGCATCAGAAGATATTTAAATATTAAACTCATATACATTTGGTAAAAGCATATGCACAACACCTTTCTGATCTTGGATTGCCAATTTAAATTTCTTGAGCACATTTCTCAAGGATCGAGACCGACAGACCTGTTCAATTTTCAAATCCTTTTTCATCAGTAATGTCTTTAAACAAGAAGAAGAAGGCTCCGGACTTCGCAGCTCTGATTCAAGTCTTGCCACTTCCTTCTGCAAATGCTTAACCAAACCCTTCTCCGCAACAACCTAAAACGAGCAGATGGTTTGAGTTCAAGCCAACTATCATACTGACCATTGTATTTATGGCATGAAATACAATCACTTCCCAAAACTTTAATATGCTTGTACATGATGGAAATAATAACATGAATCCACAGATTTTAAAACACTTTATATACAAGATGATCTTCAAAGGGCAGGAGAAGTCAGAACTCACAGTTTGCCTATGAATCAGCAGATAAAGAATAAATGCTGTCTGTTTTTGACAAAAAAAAAACAGGTGTTCTAATTCATGGTAATTGCATCATTGGCCATCCAGCCACTGTATCTATTGTGAGGTTTCTTACAAAACAAGTTTGATAATGAATTAGAAACAGCATACCATGTTTACTTGAGCACTGTTTGTGACCTCTTTTGCACTAGTTGCAAATGAAAGTGTATTCCTTGTTTGCTCCACATGACGTAAAGCAGGACTTATGGTACATATGATAGCTGTTCGGGCATTACCCCCCAATGAATGCTGCAATATCCGTGTCAGTTTTGAGTCTCTATATGGTATGTGACCACTCCTTTTTCCACCACTGCAAAAAAGAAATGGGGGCTAAATAGTTAATTCTAGATAAACAAGCATTAACTAGTCACCAACTCATCATACATTACAAACTTATCCAGCTGCCAATCATACAGAAAATAAGAAGATAATAACAAACAATTGTTTTAGTCATTTCTTACTTGGAGAAAAAGAACAGTAGAGAAATATGACCAGAACTATGGTTCAAGATAGAAAGTCCTAATTATGGAGTAAGCTAACAAACCTTAGTTTTCTAATCACTGTTGTGAGTGTCAACAAGCTGCGATTAATATGACTGCCTTCCTTCAACCTTGTGCCATCCGCATTTGTTTGAGATGCTCGTTCACTTCCAGCAAGATCCACAAGATTCTGTAAAATTCCACCGTTTCTGTAAATAAATTTTACCATCCAAATTCTTGACTGCAGAGTGCAGATAAAGTTAAAACATACCAAACTTGCTAAAAAAGACTTTACACATCCTGAATTTCCTCGAAGTGAGCTCTCAATGGTCTGTAATTAAAAAAAAAAGTGATGCATTGAGTAGTTAGTGTAGGCTTGAACATTTGACTAAAAATACAAATAATCACAAGCAAAAGAAAAGCATCCATTCCAGTAATCAGTTAAATAAATTATAAGACACATAGAAGAAACAATTTCTTGATATAATGGGATACTGGTAAAGACCTAAATACCAGGAAAACTTGAACTTGTAAGAAGACTAGCGTAATGACAAAGAGCCAGATATAATGAGGCTCAGTTGAATTGACTTCTAAGCAAAAGAGTGAAGAAAATCCACCTTCTAAACATGATTAAGAAAAATCAAAACATTAATTAAGCTCACCAGTCGTATTATCTGATGTGATCTTGAGCTTTGATCATTTAGTGAAGTTTCTCCTACTTGCCTTTGAGCTGCAGAGGCAAATATCAAAGGATAAATCACAAAATAAATAAAAATTCCATGCAAAAAGCAAGGGGTGACTATTGCAATATAATGAATGCATCTAAGATGAGGAATTTCAAAACATAAAAGTAGAAATTACCTTCACAAATTCCAATCAAGTGCCTCAGATGTTGGGTGTCCCTCACAACTTCTTCAACCAGCTTTTCAACAATAGTTCCTTTCTGTTTTAACAATAGGGAAAAATTTCACATTGTAAATAAAAAATGTACCACATACAAAATTCTCATATTATATATTATTGACGTATTATTGCATACCTCAGGGTCATCCAAAAGCCTAAGGGGGCCAGATTCACGATTCAAAAGATCTATAACAGTTTCATTGTAAATCTCCAAGGCTGATAATCTCAAGGTAAATTCCCTGTCTTGAGTCTATATAGAATGAACACATATAAAGTCAAACAGTTCTCAAATACTGAAGATTTCTCAAATGGCAGTATAATGTTAATCAAATATAGCTATGCATTTTAGCGAGCATTATAATCACTTTCTCTTATTTATTTTTCCACCTCAATCAAATTTAACTTGCACAGGCTGCCAAAAAATATGAAAAAACAGGGGAAAACATAAACTTACATTTTTAACATGCTCATAGATGTCCTTAATGGCATTTTCGGTGATCCCTCTCATAGTATACGTCTTACCACTGCTAGTTTGCCCATATGCAAAGATGGTAGCTGCAACAGAAAAGTTAATACCCCAAACCTCAAAATCTCTTGCAAGGAAAAAATATTAAAAAGAAATACACACAAGTAAAATTAAACACAAGCAGTTAACTGTTAAATCGATAGTATTTTACCATTCATTCCCGTTAGAGCGGACAAAGCCACATTCTTTGCCCCTTCTTCGTATACCTTCTGTGTAGAACTAGCCACATCAAAAACCTTATCTGTCAAAAGTACAAACATCAAATCAATGCAACTGAAAGCACAAATAAAAGAAGATGTCAAATTAACATTCTATGTACCAAAGGTATACGGCACTACTGGACGCGCATAGCTAGGATTCTTGTAAACTATGGTTTGATCATCAGGGCATTCCCAGGCAATAAGGTCATACATTGCTTGCTCCTTCCTGCTTAATGGCCTAATTCTAACAGTGACCATAATCTTCTCCTCGCGAGCTCTCGAGCCACCACCAACACTACCAGGTACTGTGGAAGGTGTTCTCTGTATCATCATCTTACACGCCGGTGTGGTCGGAGTCCCTACCATTCTTGTTTAATCTTCTCTACTATCAATTCTCCTGCATTCAGACTAAAATATTCTGTTCATAAGACAAACATAACTTAATTTACAATATAGTAATTATTGATTTGTAGATAAGTAATTAGTGATTAAATAGGGTAACGTTATTTGTCATTTCAGTTATAATTAGTTTCAAATTTGAAAAGAAAAAGTTTGAAATAGAAACCCTAAGCTCACTAAAACTGCAAAAATAAAAATCTTACATGCTCGAAAAAGGAAATTAATTATCTATATCAGATTAATGACAGATCAAAGTGAAAATAGAAAAAGTAAAAAAAAAAAGCTAAGGGACATGATTGCTTTCCATATTTAAAATATAAATATATACAAGGAAACAACAAAAATTACATGAAACAAATCATAATGAAATAACAACAGAACAAATTTAAGGAGTAACTAACTTACAGTAACGTCGGCGTTCTTGAAAAGTGAGAATGCGGCCGGGAAATCAAGAATCCGGCGCCGGCGGTACTGGTATAAGACACTGAAGATGGAGTTTAAAGAAAAATATAGTAACTGGTAGCACAATGTTGGAGAAAAAAGAAGAAGAAGATTGAAATGTGAAGCAAATTGGGGTTTAATTTCAGAGTTATTGTTAGGGATTGAAATGAGAGGGAGAAAATGTAACGGCTACTTCTCAACTTTATTTTATGTTTTTTCGCTCAGTGGGCACACGCGCCTAAAAGCGTAAGCATTCAATTTTGTTTTGACTCAAGATTCTCGTCGCCTGGTTCATGGCCACCGCCATCATTATCATGCAAACGTGTACACATATAGTGTTGAACTGGGGCCTTATTTACAGTGTATAATTGTAATTATCTACAAAAGATATATATTTACCTCCACAAAAGAAAAATATACAAATTATGTATATTTTTAATGAATTTAAAATAATAATTTTATTATAAATAAATATAGTAATAGTTCTATAATCGAGCTTTATATGTTTATTCATGTATGCCATTATTTTTGATGATTTTTTTTTTATAAAATTGGTTTTATTTTTTATTACTCTCTTTAAATCAGTACTAGTGTTTACCAAATAAACCAAATGAATTGACAAGTGCATTCTTATATTATACGAAATAAATATTGTATTAAAAAAATGGAGGAAGCAGGCTTTGTTTTCTATAGGCCCAAAACTAGACTATGGATCTGGATATCAGCCTGCTGCTTAGCCCGCCCCGGCCCTGCAACATGTCTACCCAAATCCATGATCAAATCCATGATCCATCAGTGAATTCATCTAATTGAATTTTTTTTTCTAAAAGACATAATTAATCCTTTTTCTTTTTTTAGGTTAATTACTACTGCCCCGATAATATTTGGTCTGAAATACTACTTTCCACATAAATTTTAAAAATTGATTTCCTCCTAAAAAAACCCTTCAGGAAGGTATCAGTTAAGAAAACACAAATATAAGGGGATAAACAGTTGACTTTTTATAACTCATGAGACAAGTATTATGACGGAGCAAATTTCATGGGGATAATAGTAATTAATTCTTTTTTATAAATCTTTTTACTTTATTTATTAATTAACTATTACTTATTGTCAAAATCTGTAAGTTTGTAGTTTTAACGGCAGGTATGCACAGTTTGATTTGGGAAACAATTTCATAAACTCTAAATTAAACCCTTTTTAGAAAAGAAATTAAACTATTGAATTAGGGTTAAATTTTTGTAAATATTATTCTTCATCTAATGAAGTTTAACCTTTCACAAAAATTTAAATTTCCAATTTTAGCCAACTTACTAATAATATGCTCGCTCATCTCTAATTTTGTTGGTCACATTCTAAAATTGGGCTTAATTGAAAGCCTAATTTAGATTCGTTTGAACTAGAAAGCCCAATAATCGAGTAACAAACTATAAAAGGAGATACAAAACGACACACTTTTAAAGTCATATAACCCCAATTCCAAAAAATGGATAGCTAAGTAGTAACATTTTGCTTGATAAGTGGAGAATGTCACATCTTAAATCCCAAGCCATGAAATGTGGGTAGGAATCATTTCCTAAATAACGACTGGTTTATACCAACCAACCATAAAACGTGCTATAAGCCAACAAAGTTATTCGAATTTGTGGCCTTTTTAGACTCTTTTTAGTTTTTATTTGGCAAAAAGAGAATTTATGAAAGGCACTTTTTAGATTTGAAAACGATGATATATCATTAAGCACTTGCGTATTTGATCATTGATCAGCGTATCTGTCCGGCTTACTCAAATTTGGCTCGCTTGAGTTGCGTTTGAACGCTAAATTTTTACGTCATATGCTTTATGAGTTTGAAATTGTCTCAAGTCTGTTTCTTTCACAGACTTAGGAGGATTTATTCAGGCCCGAACCAAGAAGTCCCTTAGATATGATGTAAAATGGATCTTACTTATGTATAATTGGTTTATTTTAAATGTGAATTTAAAAAATCCAATTGAAACTTGAAGAAATCGATTATAAAGTTCAAACTGGATTATACTCCAAAACCAAACTTGAACTTACATTTAACAAATTTAAATCCGTTCAAGTTCGGTCAAATCCGGCTCACAAATAGGTAAAAGCATTTAGATAAGTTTCAATACCATTGAATATATTGAAATTTTTCTTCTTATTTTCTCAAAATGAGCAGAGTGTGTAGCATACAAAATTTAAACTAATAGGAAAAGGAATACAAGATTCACATTCTACTAATAATTTTTCATTTTTTTACTTTTTTTTCTATTTCTGCTTTGCTAAAAGTTTAATAATATACTTGAAAATTATGGATGTGTAATATGTGATCTGAGTAATTTATACTCAGTAACATCTCCCCCAAAGAAACTCTTAATTTGAAATTTCCTATTCATCACTCTAATATTTCATCTTTATTTCTTTAATCCCTCAAAAAATAATTTATACTTTATACTTTACTATTAATAAATTTTAACATACATTTTTTCTTAAATATAAAAAGTTTTAATTTCAATATAACTTATAATATAATAAAATAGTGTAGAATATTAATATAAACTCTACTAGGATTACTGGTTGAAAATAAAAATACCATAGATGACGCTATATTAGTGTAAAAGTACTTTAAAATAAAATTATAGGTTGGAGATAATCTTAAAAAATAAAACAATTACACCCAATTTAAATAAATATTTGTCTACGCTAGATATGAACGTCTTCTTGTTTTATCATTTTAATGAGCTAAATATAATGATATATTTGAGCTGGACAGAATTCTATTAAGACTATGGAATCAAATTATTTCACAAACGCTAAAAATTTCTCCGTTTTAAATGATAAACAAAATTTAGTGTAATAAATCAATTCCATTTCTACACTACTTTAATCCAACTTGCACATCAATATACTGATTGGGATCACTAAAGGTCGTATAGTTCCTCTATAAAATTATGTTTTGGATTTTTTTATGTCTCATCTTTTAAGGCATTTATATTTCACAACAAATTTTCATTTATATTTCGTTCAATTTCTCTTCTTAACTCTAAAGTTAGTATTGTAGTATGCATTTAATCCATCCAAACTAAATTATTAATATTATTGTTCAGATATTACATTTGTAACTTGTAAGATATCGTTATAGAGTCTCTAATAACTAATAATTAAGTGGAGGTAATCAGATTAATTTATGGGAGAATATTTTATATGCGAAAGCAATAATATTCCTCTTAAGATCATCACAATGCATGCTTGTACTTAGCTAAGAAATTAATTAATCATACATATCACAATCAATCAGCAGCTAAATTTAATTTTTGTATCTATATTTAAAAATCAGGATATTCAATTCAGAATCTTACATTTTTACATGACGTCCGCATATCATTTCTGCAGACGGACCTTTTGCTCCACATCTGCTCCTACGTGGAGCAAAAGGTTGCTGACAGTGGCGTACGCGGAAGTATTCCGCGGACGACACTGTCAGTCATAGGGAATTTATTCCCTATATCAAGCAGGGAATAAATTCCCTGACTGCGGAATACTTCCGCGGACGACACTGTCAGCAACCTTTTGCTCCACGTAGGAGCAGACGTGGAGCAAAAAGCCCGTCCTCATAAATGATCTGCGGACGGCATGCAAAAATGGTCCGTCCGCGGATGTTTTCTACGGACGGCCCATAAAAAAAGACACAAACCCAGAAATATGAATTTCTGGGGTGCAAAGAAGGAATTAAGTTTGAAACATAAGACATATAGCGGATAAACCCTATGAAATCTTTAATTATTATTTATTTTTTTATCATTAAATATTAGTGCATGGCTATCGTCTCATTAATTTGTTGTACAAATAGCGCAACCGTTGTGTTGTATAACTATCTCTTTTTATAATTATTAGGCTAATCACCTCAAAAACTACTGACCTTTCATTTTTTTTTCAATAACACTCCGACCTTATAATTTCGTCAATTGCACCCTATTTTGTGTTTTTATGTTTTAATAGCACCCTAAAGTATTAAATTGAACTCTTTTTGTTTGGATAAAGTTCAAAACAAATTCTTCATATTTTTTATGAAACTCTAAATGTCATATGATGTTTTAAATTATATGTATAAACCCTCTTCTCTATAACAAAAAATATATAAATAAAAAATTAAATAAAAAATCACCGCCTCCCTTCAGACCCCGCCGCTCTCCGTCACCACCTCCGTTTGATCTTCTCCGTGGAAGACCAGCTCGTCTTCACCATGGAAGACGAGCAGATCTCGTCTTCCCCATGGAAGACGAGCAGATCTCATCTTCCATGGAAGACGACCAGCTCGTCTCCGGTAGAGACCGGAGAGCGGCGGGTGGCGGCCGGCGGGGATGGTGGATTCCGTTTTAAATATTTATTTAATTTTGAATTAAATAATTAATTATATATGTATTTAATTAAATCTTTTATTTAGGATTTATTTGAAAAAATTTTAAGTTAAAGAACTTATTAGAATTTGTCCAAGTAGAAAAAGGTATAAAATGACCTTTCAATTTGTTTGATTTATAAATTTTAATCCTTATAATAGTAAAATCATCTATTTTTTCTAAATTAGGGTGCTACTGAAACGTAAAAATACGAAATAGGATGCAATTGGCGAAATTATAAAGTCGGGGTATTATTGAAAAAAAAAAATCGGTAGTTTTTAAGGTGATTAGCCTAATTATTGTTGTTGAAAAGTTAGAATATTTGATGAGGTTTAATTGGGCTGCAAAGGTTGAGAGATTCTACCAATCAGGTTTTGTTTTTGAGTGATCAGACTTCAATCTATATGAGGTCATTTTCTAACTAATAACTCCAAATTTTGTTGTACATGAAAATTTAGCGCAAGACTTATAGATTTTTATAGAAAACTTTATTTTCACTCAAATACTTCATTTTAGCCTATATAATTGGGGGCTTAATTACTTAAAAACCACCCATTTTAAACTTTTTTTTCATTTATACCCTGACTTAGAAAAAAATTCATTTTATACTCTGACGTGTGTGTTTATGTTTCACCTCTACCCCGAAACACTAAATTAACCTCTTTTCATTTAAAAAAAAGTTTAAAATAGTCCTTCATTTAGAGAAAAATTCATTTTTAATTAAACTCTAATTAGTTTAGGTTAAAAATGAAGAACTATCTTAAACTTTTTTCTTAATGAAAAGAGGTTAATTTAGTGCCTCGGGGTAGAGGTGAAACATAAATACATACGTCATGGTATAAATGAATTTTTTCTTAGGTTAGGGTATAAACGAAAAAAAAAATTAAGGTGAGTGGTTTTTAAGTAATTAAGCCATGGTGACCCTTGATGATTAGTTTAACCCTAGTCGATAACTATATTTTTATAACTCTCATCATCTTTTATAGAATAATTGATTCAATGTGTTGAGAAACCGTTCATGTAATTTTTGTTATTTTTAATGAAAACTTTATCCTTTGAAAAAAAAAATCTGAATTTTACGTGGTAATAAAAAGTGTGTGTTTTTGTTGTCATGGTAACAAAAAGATTATAAATCTTCCACTAGACAGAAATAAAAGATTTTATAAATTGTTAAACCTTATTTGTCGGAATATTTAAATGTAATATTAATACTATTTTATATTCTGAAAGTCATAAAAAATTATTTAACTTACAAAATAAAAAGTCGATCACAATCTTGATTTTTTTTATATGTAATGATGACTTACATATATGTAATAATTACACCTACCATCTTTAGATGCAATTTTCTTTATTTAGGCAAACATCGGTAGGATTAGATTACGAACCTAGCTAAGCAACAATTATGGATAAGACTATATATCAAAATTGCATTTTACAAGTCAATGCACAAATTCGATATTTCAAACAAAATTAAACATTTTAAAACCTTAGCAATGAATCCATCACTTATAGAATATTTAAATAAGCTCATATCATTATGTCAATTATCCAATTAAAGGAAAATGAAAATACTTTGAATTATAATCTTCTCAAGTTGTAATAAAATGAGAGATCAAATTCAATTAATTTATACTATTCACAAAAAATAAATAGTTTAAACTAAAAGTGTATAAATTAAATTGATCTATTATTATTTTTTTAATATAGATTAAGTGAATTTAAATTCACGTTCATTAGAATTTGAGAGGGTCTAAATTTAATTTTTTTAATAGAAATTGTAATTTTAAAAAAATAAAGTTAGTCAAAAATAATCTGATTGATATTATTATTTTATCAAAAAAATTAAATGTAATGTTTCATGCTACACATTTATCTATTTGGATGAGAATTTATTACCATTAAGGCATATTATTATACTCCCTCCGTTCCAATAGAGTTGTCCACTTTGAGAATTTTTTTTGTCCCAAAACTCTTGTCCATTTTCAAAAAGTAACTAACTTTACACTTAATTTTCCTACATTACCCCTATTTAAAGTCCACTAATAAAAGTAAATTGTAAGTGGACCCTACATTAAATAGGGGTATGACAAGAAAAGTAAGGAAAATTTTACAAAAACTATAAACAATGATTGATTTTCTTAAACTATGTGATAAAGGCAAAGTGGACAACTCTATTGGGACGGAAGGAGTATATTTTAGCCTATCGAAATTCATGTTTTTCTTAACCAACAACACATGCACTTTGTTGGCACTCAATAACCCTCAAAGGCTTCCTCGATGTAAACGCTTTTGAAGACAAAGCTTCATCTCGGTAAACTTGATACAAATCCTCTAATTACTCAAGTTTTTTTAAAAGAGAAATATTTATCTATTTTAGCGGTTGATGCTTTATGTTGTTTATAGAGGAAATTACACGGAGCACCATTAAACACCAAAATAATCTCACAATTACGGACACGCATATCTCGCCACAAATATACGACAGTCTTCCTTTTCCTTTCCATTTCACGTTTTTATTTGATGTTTCTACTACTTAATATATTGAAATTTACGACTTCTTCTTCTTAGAATAGGTAAGGCGCTGTTCTTACTATCTTGACAATTTATTCGAACAGATATCTCATATGGATTTGTTGTACCCAATTTTTTTGGTTTCAAATGTTTATCATCCACAACAATCATTTCCATCCCCTTCGTCGCCATTTTCACCGTCCTCATCGCCATCTTCGTCTTTGCCGCCATCCTCAATGTCATCGCTAAATTAGGTATATATTTGTCTTTTTAATTGACTGTATATTTGTTGATTTGAATTGTTTTGCAAGATGATTGAACAGGCATTCATTAATATCAGCTATTTAGCTTATGCATATCTATTGTTTGATAAAATGTCATAAAGAGATACTTATTCTTGGAGTGTAATAATTGGTGGGTTTGCTAAATTTGGTGGATATATATTCTAAGTGGGGAAATATTATTCATGAATAGGAATATAAGTTGCAATGATGCCTGAACCTTGGTATGTGTATATAATTTTTTTTCTTATGTTTATCAATTGTTATGTATATAGATTTACAAGAAGGAGACATATGAGGCTATTATAATTACTGAGACTCCTCCTATGGTGACTGTTGGAGTTGTTGGATATGTGAGAACACCAATAGGTCTCAATTCTTTGAACACGATATGGGCACAACATTGAGGAGCTAAAAAGTAAAGTTCTACGAGAATTGGTGCAAGCTCAAGAAGAAGGCTTTTAGACTGTTAACTATTTTAGTTTTATAAATTCTACAGTTATTTAGTGAACTGTTAGTGAACTTACAGTAAACTACAAGTTAGATTTAGGTTAGTTTTAATTAAGATTTACCTTAATGTATTTTGTGTTGTTAAATTTATGTGTAGAATAGAAACCTATAAATGGTGCACATTGTTTTAAGTGAACCGATAGTAGATCGTAAGTAAATACAATGAAGTTTGTAATCTTGTGATTCTAATATATATCAAATTTAAATTTATGTTGCATTCTTTGTTGGATATCAAATTTAAACTAATATATATCAAATTTAAATTTATGTGATCTTGTTTTGTAATTTATGATTGTAATGATTTTGTTGTTGGTTTACCAATGGTTCACTAACAGT
Source organism: Mercurialis annua (assembly GCF_937616625.2). Lineage (NCBI taxonomy): Eukaryota > Viridiplantae > Streptophyta > Magnoliopsida > Malpighiales > Euphorbiaceae > Mercurialis > Mercurialis annua. The sequence continues at coordinate 52,721,587 of NC_065571.1, forward strand.
TAACCAATAATTTTAATTTTAATAATACCGTTAGTAAACCTTAAGTTAACCGTTGGTAAATTTATAATTATTTTTTGATGATGCTCTTGTTTTTTATGTAATTTTTTTTTCACTTGTGTATCTGTAATGGTTTTGTGGTTGGTTAACTAATGGTTTACTAATCTAGGAACATGAAAATGGTTGAAAATATTGAGAGTGATGAAGAGGTTGAAGTTAAGAAGACAAATGCAGAAGCGAGAAAGGAAAAAATGAAGAAAAAATATTTAAACTTGTGATTGTCTAGTATATGAATTTTCAGTATTAGTTGTTTGTTTGGATTATTTTGTTATATAGGATTGTTTTATAAACCTATGAATATTGGCTATTATTTTTGTTTAGTTTTATAAATTTAGTATCTATTTAGTACGTTGTTAGTTAACTAGTAGTATACTGTACTTTAGTATATATTTTACTTTATTACAAATTATAGGTAAATATTTGGTAATCTAATAGTAAATTTATGATACATATTTTGATAAACTTTTATATAGTATACTAATAATTATAGTAATTGTCAAATGATTATTATTACTTTTGTGTTATCTGATGGTAAACCTTCAGTAACTATTTAGCAAACCTTTGGTTACCATTTATGAATTTATTTTACTTTTTAAAGTTTTTTTTATTTTTAATAATAGTAATACTGGTAAACTTTTAAGTAAACTATTAAAATATTTAAATTTTGGATAAAATAAATTTTATTGGTCAAATTTGAATATATAATGTGTTTTTATTAGTAACCTATTGGTATACCATTAGTAACTATTTAGAATGTCATTAGTAAGCTTACATTGAGAGTATGTATTACCTAATGTTAATCTATTAATTTATTGTGAAATTATAGAAAACGGATTGATATACTATTAGTAAAGTTTTAGAAATCTATTAACAAACTTGCACTGAGAGTATGAATATATATTATTTGTTGATTATCATGGTAACAATTTAGTAACCTATTAACAAACATTACAGTGTTAGTATTTGAACTTATTAACAAACAGTTACCAAAGGTACACCATTGGTAATCCTTTATCCTTGTTTTTGAATAATATATCAATGAAATTTGTTAAAATCTAAAAGAAACGAATTTTTAAATTGTTCATGAAAAATAACATTCTATTTATATTTATTTTGGTTGATTTCGACACGTCTTCTTGTTATGTCCTTTTTGCCCACATCTTCCGCACTTATTTGTACTTTGTGTCTTCCATGATGCATGTATTCTTCTTTTTCTTGGTCTCCTTGGTGTATCTTTGCTATTGGTGGAAGAACTTCAATTATCTCAACTTTAGCAGGTATATCCCAATTATTTTGACTGAGCATTGGATTACAACTAACTGTATATCAAATATATCAAGAAAAAAGAATAAGTAAATATATATTTAAAATGAATCAGCAAAAAAAATTAACTAACTATATACTAAATAGTTACTAAGAGTTTACCTCAACATGCAGTCTACAAATATAATCACTTATCAAATCTTTCAATTCACCTAATTTAGTCTTCACATCAGAAAAATGAGTCTCTAAGAGTATAGATAAATTAATTTTAAATGCTTAATATGTAACACAATGTTAATTTTTTTGCAAAATATAGAACTATTAGTAAACTAATAATACAATGATCATTGGAAAATATTGTGCCTTCAAAAAGAAATAATTGTTTTCATATCAGCTTCTAAATTCTCAAAAGTTGAAATTAACTCATACACATATATTAAACATATTCAAACTGACAGAGAACTTCTAGTAAACTAATAATACGTACTTGATCAGAAACCTAATTGAAGCATCTTAAAAATCAATCAAAACCTAAATTGAAGTAAATTTGAACAAATTTCAGCTAAATTAACACATTTGAGCTAAATTGATACAGTTATTTAGATAAATTTAAAATCATGACTACAATTGAAAGTAAACACAATTGCGATTGATTACACTCACCAGAATCGTTTGGAAAACCCATGCCGTCGTGATTCTTCATTTTTTCTTTGAGTTTCGGATTGATTATCCTCTTTTTGCTGAAATTTGATTGACTTTCATGAACTGCGATTGATCGATGCTCTGTTATTTGATTGATTGTGTTAGAATTGTGATTAATCGAAGTTTTGGGAGAAATCGTTCTCTGAATTTGAGAGAAATTTTGAGAGAAATCGTCGACTGTGTTTGATGGAATTCCTGATTATGCTTTTGAACTGAGTTTGTTTCCTATTTAAGGGAATCGTATTTGTCTAAACTAGGAAATATACTTTTGCAAAGAAACTCGGTCAATCCGTATATTTTAGTTAATTTTAGTCAACAGGTACTTGTGAGATTATTTTGCTGTTTTGTATACATTTGTCTAAAAATCCCTTGTTTATAGGACTCACGGTCCATTGAGCCTCGGCGAATAAAAATGCACATGGTTGCTATTGCATTGCTGGAACATGTATTTGAAATAGTGCCGTCTTTTTTTTTTAACGTCTAATGGTGTTAGAAAGTCAATTTTTTTAATTTTTAAAAATTTATCCAATTTTTTTAAAGAAATAGATTTAATCCAATTTAACCAATTCAAAAGAAATTTATCTAATTTTTTAAAATTGATTTAATATCTTTTTAAACTTAATTTATCTGAATCACGTGACATTTAATTGATAATTCATCTTTGTCAATTGTCATGTAGCCACAATATAATAAATTTCTAGCAAATTGATCAAACTTAGTTAAATTTATAACTATACTTTTAAATAGCTTGGGTGAATTTTTAAAAAGTAGGACAAGTTTTGCTTTTTGCACTATTAGGCATTTTTTTTAATAAAACTATTGTCACCTAATAAAATCATAAAAGAAATCAAATGTAGGCCATGCCACCTTAGATTTAAAAGGTTTTCTATATTATGTTTTTTCTTTGCTATCAATAACCATTGTATAAGAAAATTACAAGGCAGCAGTAGTGAGTTCATCCATCCAACTCCCAACAAAAAAGTGAGGAAAAGGTACATTATAAGTGGAGACTCTTGGAGTATAAGAAAAGCCATTTTTTACAACTAACTAATTACAATTTCATCAAATCAAATTTAGTGTCCCTACCCAACTAAACAACCCATTTATTTGATTTACTCACTTTTCAATTAAATTAATCTTGAGATAATCAATGATGTTCAGCAACCTACAATTTAATCTTTATACATTAATACAAAATGAATTAATCATCTTTATAATATAATAATTTATTATTACAATTTGATAATTTATAATATAATCTCTACATCCTAATGTATTTATATATCAACAATTTTAATCATTTTTATCATATTTACCATATTTTTAAAATTACGTCATGTATACCATCATCTTTTTGACATTTTCAAATAGACAATCGATTTTTATCTGATGTAGTGAGATGATACATATATCATGTAAAATTAATTTTATTCACATAAATGGATAACATTGCGCCACATAAGATCTAAACAAATTGTAAATATATTTATCATAAATCGAAAGATGATGATAAATATGATAATATTTTTGGAACATGGTATATTGGCAAATATATTAAAATTGTGGATAACATATACATTTTGCCTTTTATTATTTAATAGGATAATAATTTTTTTTTTGTTGATAGGATAATAATATATTTAAAAATTCTTAGTTGCTCTTTGGTTTTATTTTCATTGTAAATTATTTATAAAAGTGAGAGTAGATATTTTAACTATTGTTGGATAATTTTTTACGTATTGTACCACTCATTGTTAGGTTTTGAGTTGAATATGAATTAAATTACAAAATTTAACATGATTTGCAAATAAAATATAAATTAAAAGAATCAATCACCAATATTTATATTTTGACAAATCCGAACAATGAGTAATTTTCTGTTGAAAAAATATTAACACAATCATCATAATATACACTATTCCGGAACCATATTATCATTTCTTTTCAACAGAAAATAGATCGGTGTTCCAAATTGCCCAAATAGGAAAATTGATGACTGATTATTAAATTTTAAAGTTCGTATTATAATTTTAAAAATACCAAAATTCGTAACTTTATTTGCAATTAATCCTGAACTTTCAGCATCTTTTATATAAAAAATTGATGTGATTGTAAAATAAAAAAGAATTCTTAGTTATAGTGTTTATACAATATTAAAATTGTTGTAACTTTATATTTATTGAACTTAGTGTAATAACGAATAGTAAGTAAAAATTAGAAAGTAAAAAGAGTAACAGTAGTTCCAAAGATAACATAACAAATATCAAATCATATCTTTTAATTAAAGTAGCTAATATAATAAATTTATATCTTAAAATTATATAATGTACATTTAATGTCTTACTTCATATTTTATTTAGTTGAAAGTTCACTCTGTCGATCAATATTCTTAATCTATAGATAATATAATGAGTCTATATTTGACTTGAAAAAATATTTAATAGAATTGGCATTGGTCATATACTGTAAATATAGTTTATTTCATATGCATATGATGAACATTAATTAATTTGCTTCTAATGCCAAATAAAATTAGAAATAGTTTTTTTTTCCCGGAGATATATAAAATGGAACTATTACATTTTCAGTGTATCACCTATATATAAGTCTATATAAATATTTACAGATACTTACAAATTTTCTACACCACTTACGTCTTTTACGCCGTTTTGTTGAATACATCGCATATATTTTCTATTATCACGATGGTACGCCGTCGTAGTCGATGTTTCTAACGCTCGTAACTTGACTCTCATAGCATTTCTCTTTATAAAATTCAGCTCTTTAATATATTATTCTTTTTGTGAATTGAAACTAAGACCTCCAGAGTTTTAGATATTATAACATACATGGATGGTTCTCACAAAAATGAGCGAAAATGCGTGAGTTATATACTTTAAAATGACATGTAATGTCAAAGTAATAACTTTTTTTATAAGAGAGTATATAAATAAAAAATAAAAACTTTGAATTTGATTTAAAATATTAGCTAAGAAATTAAATAAATATAATATAGATGTGATTCTGAAAAATATAATTTGAATATCAAAATAAAGATTAACATAAATATACCATATCACTCTCTCCTCCAGAAGTAAAGACTAAAAAAAATATAAAAAGTATTTGATTAAAAACCAATTGATTTAATCAAATTAAATTAATTAATTAAAATTTTGAATTAACTTATATCGAATTAATTAAGAATTTAAAAATATAAAATCAGATTGATTGCATAAATTTATTTATTTAATTAAATTTAGAATAAAGAATACTAAAAATATTAATTAATATGGTTAATATGATTTTAGAAATACTTATCATAGTGATTTTTTTAACCGACCAAACTATATAAAATAAAGATCAATTTGATTTAATTGAATTTGTGTATATATACACACATAATGTTTAATACGGATAAGGTTGTTCATATAAAGTACTATTTGAGTGATTAAGAACTGTGTAGCCTTGACTTTATGAAGTTAAAGGTGTTAGGCGGACCAAACTATGAAATTGGGTTTCATTTTTTCCTAAATATATCCAATCCAAATTCGATTGCGTCCAATAAAGGGCCCTACATTCTGTCGTCTCTTTCACCTTTAATGTTTCCTACCAAACCCCTCATCTACTATGGAAACTCTCCTTCACATTTCTGTATGTTTTAATTTTGAGTCTCAATAAAATTAAATGTTTAAGATCGACATAGCATTTAACACTAATTATTTTTACAACTGATATAATTAAATTTTATTTATAGGCAAAAATATTTCATACCGATTAAAAAATATCTGAACCCCAACCCAACTCCGCTTCATTCGCCCCCAAAACTTCAAGGACGCCCTTCTTTAGGTCCTCCCCATCTTGAATTGAAACTTTATCATACTACACGGTTTATTGCAGTTATATTTGGTTTGACAGCCTGGCATTACAGCCTGGCATTCTGTTATTGTTTTTTCCTTTCTTTCTTCTTCTGCAGCAACACACACTGCGTGTGTTTTTTCTTCAGTTGTTTTCTTAGCTCATGCTATATAAGCTGAGCTCCTCTCTCTCTTTCATTGTAATCATAATTTCTAAGATTCAATGAATATCTCTCTTTCTTCTCTAATATGCTTAGTTTCTTATTCTGCATTATGGTATCGGAGCCATTGTTGCTCATTCTTCTTTCTTCTTCTTCATTATTTCTTTAAGTTCTTTTTCTGCAACTTCAATGGCGGCCAGGCCAGAAGAAATGCTTTCAAGTCCTTTTTCTTGCATCCTAATGAAAATCCTTCGTTGATCTTAGTTTCTAATGTTTTAACTGGTAGCAATTATCATTCCTGGTCTAAATCCATGCGAATGGGTTTGATTTCAAAGAATAAGTATAAGTTTGTAGATGGATCCATTTCTGCTCCTGATTTCAATGATGTTTTGTATCCAGCTTGGGAGAGGTGCAATACAATGGTAATGTCTTGGTTATATAGATCTGTTACTCCAGCTATTGCTGATAGTGTTTCTAGTATTGATACTGCTTTAGATATCTGGAATGACTTGAAAGAAAGATTTTCACAAGGAGATTCTTATAGACTTGGTGATATACAAGAAGAGATTTACAGTTTTAAACAGAATTCTTTACCTGTTACTGAATATTTTACTCATTTAAAAGCTCTATGGGATGAACTCAACAGTATGAGGCCATTCCCTGTGTGTATATGTCTTCCTAAATGTTCTTGTAATGTTTCTGAGATAATGAAGAAGAACAACTCTCAGGATCAAGTGGTTAAGTTTCTTAAAGGATTGAGTGATCAATTCTCTGGTGTGAGGCAGCAGATATTAATGATGGAACCATTACCTGTGATGAACAAGGTATTTTCCATGGTTATACAGAATGAAAGGCAATTCAGTGGCTTAGCAGCACAAAAAGATGGAGTAGACTCCAGTGTTTTCATGACTAAAGGCTATGGATCAGGTACTTATGATTTAGAAGTTAATATGTATAATACTAGCTATGAACCTAGTGTTTGTTATGCTAGAGGAAGAGGAAGCAGTGGTTTTAATAGAGGTAATTTCAGAGGAGGTGGAAGATTTGGTAATTATCCTATGCAAGGGTTAAGACCAAAAATGTGCACATATTGTGGCTTATCTGGACACACTATAGATATTTGCTATAGAAAGCATGGATATCCACCTGGTTTTCAAGGATACCAGAATTCTCAACAAAGACAGAAACCAGATAATGTTTTTGCTCATCAAGTTGAATATGCAGGATCTGTTGCTGATACTTCTCAGAGTTATAGTTCTCCAAATTCTGATGTGTTTGATCCAGGCAATATGAATCAGCAAGGCTCTCATTCTTATTCTGATGTTACTGGTACTGTTTTTCCTTTTACAACTGAGCAATGTCAAAGGATTATGAACCTTATTCAGACTGATAGTGATCCTGGAACTAATGCTACTACTGCACATGTTAACTCTTTATCTGCTACATTCACAGCATCTCCAAATGAACAAGGTACTATTCATAATGTATTCTTTAGTTCAAGTTCATACAGAGATACATGGATATTAGATACTGGTGCTACAGATCACATAGTATGCAGTTTATCTTTTTTTAAAAGCTATAAAGAAGTTCAAAATGTTCATGTGAAACTTCCTACTGGACAGCTTGTTCCAGTAACTCATATAGGAGTAATTCAGTTGTCTCCTCTTCTGACTCTGCATAATGTACTTCATGTTCCAACATTCTCTTTCAATTTGATCTCTGCAAGTAAACTCACAGATGCTAAGACTATTGGTTTAATTCTATACCATGATTCTTGCTTTATTCAGGATCTGACTACTTGGACAGTGATTGGTTTAGCTGAGAAAAAAGCTGGACTGTACATTTTGAAACAACAAGATCTGCAGATTACAAATTGTAATAGTGTTGTTCAAAATGAGAAAGAGAATAAGAAAGATCCATTGGATATATGGCATCTTAGACTATGTCACCTTTCTCCTAGTAGATTGAGAATAATTCAAAACTTTGATTCATCTGTTCAAGTTTCTAAGATTGATGTATGTGATACTTGTCATTTTGCAAAACAGAAGAGATCATCCTTTCCTTTGAGTATTTCTAGTAGTAAATGTGTTTTTGATTTGGTTCATGCTGATATTTGGGGACCTTACAAAACTGATGCACTGCGTGGATATAAGTATTTTTTGACTTTGGTGGATGATTTGTCTAGATACACATGGCTGTTTTTGATGAAATCTAAGTCTGAGGCTAGAACTCATTTACAGAATTTTGTTCTTTATGTGCAAAATCATTTTTCAACTTCTGTTAAAACCATTAGATCTGATAATGGTCTTGAGTTTGTATTTCCTGAGTTTTATCACAAACATGGTATTCTGCATCAAACAAGTTGTGTTTATACACCACAGCAAAATGGAGTTGTAGAACGCAGACATCAGCATATTTTGAATGTTGCCAGAGCATTAAAGTTTCAGTCATCTTTGCCTGTGAAATTTTAGGGCTACTGTGTTCTCCATGCAGTTTATTTGATCAACAGAGTGCCCTCTCCTGTTATTGCTGATAAAACTCCATTTCATGTTCTATATCATAAGCCTGCAGTTTATAGCCATCTCAAGGTCTTTGGTAGTTTGAGCTTTGCTTCTGTCTTGGTTCACAACAGATCAAAGTTTGATAAAAGAGCTGTTAAGTGTATATTTTTGGGTTATCCACCCAATGTCAAAGGCTACATTTTATATGATCTTCTTGCTCAAAAGGTCTTTGTGTCTAGAGATGTGCAATTCTATGAGAAAATATTTCCTTATTCTGCCAAGGTTGAAAATGTTTCTTCTCATCTTCCAAATACTCCTTCAGTCCTTGACACTGACTTTTTTCCACCACCACAGTCTACTGTTGTTCCTTCTTCTCCTGCCATAACACCACCTTCTTTTCCTACTTCTCCATGGTCCACGCCACCTCTCCCAGCAACTACTTCTGTTCCCCTTTTTCAAGCCACTGAATTTCCTGTTCTAAGGAGATCTCAGAGAGCTTCTGTTCTTCCTTCCCATTTACAAGATTATCACATTTCTTTACCTGCTAAAAATACTTCTACACCTCACTCTATTTCTTCTGTTCTTTCTTATTCCAACCTTCCTTTAACTCAGAAACATTTTGCTCTTTCCATTTCTGCTCTTAAAGAACCTAAAACCTATAATGAAGCTATTAAGCTTCCTTGTTGGCAAGAAGCTATGACTGCAGAAATTCAAGCTCTTGCAGCCAACCAGACTTGGGAAGTAACTGACTTACCTCCTGGAAAGCAGGCTATTGGTTGTAAATGGATTTATAAAATCAAATATAAGGCAGATGGCAGTCTTGAAAGGTATAAAGCTAGATTGGTGGCAAAGGGATATACCCAACAAGAAGGTTTAGACTATATGGAGACTTTTTCTCCTGTGGCAAAGATGACTACAGTAAGAACCCTATTGGCTCTAGCTTCCAGTCAACATTGGCATTTACATCATCTTGATATTAACAATGCATTTTTGCATGGGGATTTGCAAGAGGATGTTTATATGCAGTTACCTCCTGGTTTTTCATCCACTAAGTCAAGTACTAAGGTCTGCAAATTTTTGAAGTCTCTTTATGGCTTGAAACAAGCCAGCAGACAGTGGAATGCTAAGCTCACTGGGGCTTTACTTGATCAAGGTTTTCAGATTTCCAAAGCTGATCCTTCTTTACTTGTTAAGCAGTCTGCAGATTATTTTTTGGCCTTGTTGATTTATGTTGATGATGTGATTGTGGCCAGTACATCTCTTTCTGCTATATCTGCAATTAAGCAATTTCTTCACCAGTCTTTTAGCATCAAAGATCTTGGTCCTCTTCAGTATTTTCTGGGTTTAGAAGTTATCAGGTCCTCTTCTGGTATTAATCTCAACCAGAGAAAATATGCCATAGATTTACTTACTGATACTTCCATGCTTGATTGCAAACCAAGATTTACTTACTGATACTTCCATGCTTGATTGCAAACCAAGATTTACTTACTGATACTTCCATGCTTGATTGCAAACCAGCACCAACTCCCATGCTTACATCTCAGAAGTTGACTAAGTCCTCAGATGGTCTTCTTTCAGACAACTCTTTATACAGGAAGTTGGTAGGCAAACTTCTATATTTGTGCACCACTAGACCAGATTTGAGTTTTGCTGTCCAGCAGCTTTCTCAATTTCTAGATTGTCCTACTGATACTCATATGAAGGCTGTGATGCGAGTTCTTAAGTATGTTAAAGCTGCTCCTGGTAGAGGTTTATTTTTCCCAGCTACTTCAGTGCACAGCATTCAAGCTTTCTCAGATTCTGATTGGGCTTCCTGTGTTGATACTAGAAGGTCTGTATCTGGTTACTGTCTTTTCTTGGGCCACTCTTTGATTTCATGGAAATCAAAGAAGCAAACAACAGTATCCAGATCTAGTTCAGAGGCAGAATACAGGGCCTTAGCTGCTCTTACTTGTGAAGTTCAATGGCTTCAGTATTTACTCACAGACTTCAATCACTCAGTCAAGTTTCCAGCTCAGGTTTATTGTGATAGTGCCTCTGCAATTCAACTTGCTCACAACCCTGTATTTCATGAGAGGTCAAAACATATTGAGATTGATTGCCATGTTGTTCGAGAAAGGTTACATTCTGGCCTGATTCATTTGCTTCCTGTCTCTTCTGCAAATCAACTTGCTGATTGCCTGACTAAGCCATTGCCTCCTGCTTTCTTTCAAACTGCTATTTCCAAGCTGCATCTTCAGGATATCTATGATCCAGCTTGAGGGGGGGGGGGGGGGTATTGCAGTTATATTTGGTTTGACAGTCTGGCATTACAGCCTGGCATTCTGTTATTGTTTTTTCCTTTCTTTCTTCTTCTGCAGCAACACACACTGCGTGTGTTTTTTCTTCAGTTGTTTTCTTAGCTCATGCTATATAAGCTGAGCTCCTCTCTCTCTTTCATTGTAATCATAATTTCTAAGATTCAATGAATATCTTTCTCTTTCTTCTCTAATATGCTTAGTTTCTTATTCTGCATTACGGTTCGCCCACTGAGATCATACGGAAAGGCGTGTGGACCCCATTATCTCGCTATCCTGAACAGTCGAAGAACATAGCCCTGAACCAATAGAAGGTAGTGGTTTTCTATACCCACGATCCTCAGTCAGGTAATTGGCCACCAAAGATCTTATAAATAGAAGTCTATCGATGTTTGAAAAAAATATTCATTCTATGAGCCTCAAACACTTATTATCTATATTATCTACCAAAAAAACTCTTACTGACTTAAATATCAGAGTGGCTTTCAAGCTACACAAATCAAAGGTCCTTTAATCTTATTTTGTTCTCTGTGCAAGAATTACTCAAAAGGCGATCTTTGAGTTTTCGACCTATATCAATAATATCCCTTTCATACAATTGCCCACCACCAATTGAAGGAGAGATTTTTAGGTAGATTTAGTCTATCACGTCATCCGTGGACTAGTCTATTACATTATGACACGTCATTAAAAAAATGGCACTATCGTAATTTTATTTATTACTTACTTACACTTTTAAATTATAATATTACGATAGTGTCATATTTTAATGGCGTGTCATAATATGATAGATTTGGTCTATGAATGATGTGTTGTACTGAGTCTATCTAAGAATTTCTCTAATTGAAGACTATGATTTGAGGTTATATAACATGTTGAATTGAAGTTTACATTTAAATTTGATTAAATTTTTTTATATAAATAAAAGAATCTATCTATTAAAATGAAGTATTAAAAGTAATCAAGTAAATAGTTCAGAGATTCCTAAAATATTATTTTCTATGTATATTCCCTTTGTGTTATTTTAGGTAGTCATCGGTTAAGTCTAAATAAATTTATAACTCTAAATTTTTAGAAAATAATATTTTCCATTCCAATTAATAGATTCTATTTTAATAAAAATCATATATATATATATATATATATATCCTTATTTATTATACTTAAATGTATTAAAAATCATTGAAATACACAAAATCACTGTTAACTTTTTCTATTATATAAAATAACTCATTTTATTTGTTGTAAACAACATCATTTTATATTTATATTTATTTAAATTATCTATTAATTTAGAAAAAAATGAAATTTATCAAAAGAAATAATAGAAAAATGAAATACCAATGTGGCTGACAACATGCATATAAGTTAGTACATAAAATAGAAATATTCAATAATTTATTTTTGTTATGATATGAATTATTGATTTAAATATGATTACGCATGAATTATAATTTTGGTAGATAATTATACGTAATTATTGATGCTTATCAACTGAGCAAAGAGTTATTGAAGACTACTATGTATACCGTATATGTATTATTATGTTTTGTACTATTGCATCACAAATTATTTGGGTACATATGACGTCTCAAAATATCCTATCCATAACAGATAAAAACAATGACCCTATCCAAAATAAAAGATGGACCAGTCCTAAATTAAATACAAAATTGAAAGACCTACACGTACGTCTTTAGAAGACAACCTGTCTTAAAGTTGATATTTGCATGACAATTTTGTAAAATGCAACATCGAGAAATTCTTATGTTAATATATTTAGTCGTTTAAAATTATAAACCATTAGTTAAATGTATTACACGTGATATAATTAGATGTTATATTCAATCAATAAATATCACATTAAAGACTGTGAGCTAACAATTGAAATTTCAATAGTTGAAACTATATTTATATGATAAAAATATATTAAATACTTCATTATAGTTAGCGATATCCAGTTCTCAAACTTTTTTATTTGCTTTTAATTTAAATTGAATGACTCATTTTTTTTCAATTACAATTAAAATTTCATTAAATAAAGTGTGAAGTGTGAATAATATGAGAATGGATGAGTCTCTCTTCTTCTTTTTTAACCTAGCATGTTCTCCTTACTCCCAGATATTTCTAATGATATAAAGTGTTATTCCTATTTTAGCATTACTAATTGCCGGATTTTTTTATCCCCAATTAATAAAAGGCCGAGAAAACTTTTTAGTTATAAATAAGGGATAGAATTTATGGGCAATGTTTGGTTACAATTTTGAGTCCGTTCTAATTAGTGTTGTACAGAATGTTTTTAAGCATTTTTAATAAAAATTATTTTTTTACCTTCTAAATTTCCCTATCCCTCGACAAATAGTCAGTTTTTTTATTCTATATTATCTGTTATTTTACTCCCATTCTCAACAATTTCATATATACCATATGGATTTTTATCCACTCTAAATGAATTGTGTTTTCTTATAATTAGAAGTTTTGCAAGACAATTCTTGTATTTTTACAAAATTTTAAATTTTATTATTATTACACTATTTTTGAGATTGTTTGGTGGTTTTTCGTTTAAAAATCAACCAAAATAAGTGTGCTGCCTTGATTTTTTTCTTTTCCATTTGGAAGATTTGTCTAAAAATTTAAATTTTACACTTTAAATTTTGTTGTCTAGATTTGTTAAAAAATTTAGTCTCTTTCTTTTATGTAATTTGGCTAGATTTATGTTTAAATTTATATTTTTTATGTTTATTTGTCTGACACTTTAAAGTGTCAATTAGTATAACTTATAGTTTTTAATGGTGTTGAACCTTTGTAGTAATTATCTAATCTATAAATAAAACCATCTTCTATTTTAAAAAATAACTCTCCAATAATGATAAAAAAATAATGGCTTAATATATAGTTTGATCCCTGAATTTGTATCATTTTATCCATCTAACCTCTAAACTTAACGTCTCACCTATCGAACCTCTGAAATAGTTAAATAATTTGATTTGACACTTAAACTTAATAAATACATAAATATTAAACCCCTTCGTGTCCACATGTCACCTGAAACATTATAGAAGAAATTGTGTACGGAGGAATTAAATGTTTACGTATTTATCAAGTTCAGGGGTCAAATCGGATTATTTAACAAGTTCAGAGACTCGATAGGTGAGACGTTAAATTTAAGGGTTAGATAGGTAAAAGGGTACAAGTTCAGGGGCCCAAATATATATTCAGACAAAAAATAATGTCAAAATCAAATGACGATTTATCATCCATCCATCATCCCCCAATAAAAATATTTGTGTTGTCTAATCTGCCATTAAATTTAGGATTAATTCTATAAAAAGTCACGATTTTTACACGAATTTTTATTTTAATCACGACTTTTAAAAGTTGCCATATAAAACCACGACCTTTCATTTTTTTTCAAATCTATCACCAAATCAATTTTTGGTGTATTTTTGATGACGTGGGCGCCATAATCCGGCATATTTGAAAAAAATGAAAGGTAAAATTCACCGGAAAATAGTCGGTGATAGATTTAAAAAAAAATGAAAGGTCGTGGTTTTATATGGCAATTTTTAAAAGTCGTGATTAAAATGAAAATTCGTGTAAAGATCATGACTTTTTATGGAAAACCCTTAAATTTACAGTATATAAACTAAAATAAATTTTTGAAAATTAGAAATTAAAAATAAAAATAATTTTCACTCCAAATCGACAATATAGCTTGGATATTTTTATTTTTCCATGTTGAATTCTATGCCTGATTTTCCTGTCTTTTACCCTAATGTGCGAGCAAGTTGAGTCAAATTGGCAAATGTTAGATTAGGTAAAGCCTAGAGGGGATAAGTCAAGGAAGAAAAATGCTAATCGTACTCTAATCCCAATGCCTAAATAATATTTGAAATGCATGTGATGGAACTTTAGCTATCGCATGCAACAAAATACCTTGTTCAAAACCACAATCTGTTGGCCAATAGGTTTTTTTTCTTCATACTGCTTTCGTATCTTTAGCGGTTTTTCCTCTACTAATACATTTTATATGTAATAATTTGTTTTATATAAAAAATTAAAAACTTGACTATGTAAATATTAACATTAAACATAAACTTTCCTATTATAATGAACAAAAAGATTTAAATTCAATAAAAATTGAATACCTGCAATTTACGATAAAAATAATAACTATAAAATGACGGAACCATTGAAAAATATATTATTTTTTATACTTTTTAATTGTATAAAATTTTCTAACTCGTCAATCTTAATCAATGTTTTAATTTTTTAATTTTAATTGTATCTATTTGTTCAAATTGAGGTGAAAAATATTTTCAAAAATATTTTTATATTTAAAATTTTTAATGGTAATTTTTTATTTGGAACAAATGAAGCTATATGAAGAATATAATATTGTTTCCACTCTATTCTAAACAAAAGGCTAAAATCGAAATCGAAAATTAGAACATACTAATTTAAATTGGCAATTTGAAAAGTTTAGACTATAAATAAAAAAATAAAATAAAATAAATATTGTTGAATGATTAACTGTAATTAAATTATGTCTATTAATTTAAGATGGAGAAATAATATTTTAATTCAGTATGATTATATTTTTACCTTTCAAAAATCACCCCTTTGTCTTTTGTTTTGTTTAGTAAATTAAGTATCAAATTAATTCAAAGACTAATTTGTGAGGTCTGTGCAATTATGCACTAAACAAGCTACTAAATCTTATCCATTTATTTGTTTATTTTAAAAAATTGCATAAGTGTAAAAAAAATATTTTGTCGGTTTTCTGTGCCACGTCAGACGTT
Source organism: Mercurialis annua (assembly GCF_937616625.2). Taxonomy (NCBI): domain Eukaryota; kingdom Viridiplantae; phylum Streptophyta; class Magnoliopsida; order Malpighiales; family Euphorbiaceae; genus Mercurialis; species Mercurialis annua. Next base: position 52,737,227 of record NC_065571.1, read on the forward strand.
AAATCCTAGCCAATGGAACTGAGGAGTGAAGACTTCGCTGTCCCGCACTTTTGTCATGCGAGCCCACCATTCCATTCCATCAGTTAAAATAAAAATCTGCTTTCTGATGCGATCAAAAACATCACTCTGCGGTTACCTCACCTTACGCAACGTACCAATTATCATTTGCCACGTCATAAAACTAGAATCTTAGCTTTTCCCCTGCTTGTATCACCCAACCGTAACGTCTGGAGCTACCTCCGCCCATCAAAGACTTTTGCATGTGCATTTATTTATAAAAAAAAGTTATGTGAATCTAATTCGCCTCGTAAATTTATAAAAATTGTTCGTTATATATACGAAGAGTATTTAATTTTAATTAAAAGTTTACTAATTAATATCATATCTATTAATTGATTAATTACATTTAATTATACTATGTGTTATATATTTAATGGAGGATACATAATTTTATATGTCGAAATAGATTTACATAAGTATTTCTCATTTAACAAATTAAGTGTCTATATTAATATAGTCTATAATCATTAATTACAAAATGGCCCCTATCATCCAATTTCTGATGGTGGCCAGACCAGCCAGACCTTAACACCCGTCAAAAAAAGCTACCTGTCATCTTATTTCCTTCCTTCCAAATATCTATCTTTGGAAATGGAAAAATGGCAATTTAAACAAGTAGAGAGCAAAGAGGGGAAATAAATATGGGTGATGTAAATTCAGTTAAATTAAACTAATCTATTGTGCCCGGATTGATATACTGAGCGGAATCGAAACCAATCCGGTCACAACATAATTGATTTATTTTTATTAAAGGATTTTGATTAATTTAGTAGTTCATTTGGTTAAAGATTTTTAATTAATCTAATAACCAGTTGGTTAAATGTTTTCTATTAATTTGATAGTTTGGTTGGAACGGTTAACAAAAAACATCAATTCATTACAATTAATCAAACATTTTACTAATTTATATTTAGATATTTTTTTTATGTTCTATCGGTTTAACTAAATTAACAAACTATTCATATCAGATCAACTTTATTCTTTTAAATTTTAGTTAATTCAAGTAATTTTATAAGTTCTTCTATAGAGCAAAGATAATTTGTCTAATTGGATAATTCGGCTAGATTTTATTTAAATTGACCGAATGCTCACCTATTGCTCACCGATAGTAACATAAACCAAAGAAATTTAAAATAAAAAGTAACGAAACTCGGATGTTTGCACTAAATAAAAACCATTGATACATACTGAATTAGACATAAATTTTGTCATATAACGCCAATTTTACGATGAATGCGAACTTAAGAAAGTCCTACAAATTTCCTAAGAACCACCAATTCAAAAAAGGGCTATCATGTCCTAAAATTTTTGCCTAAAAAATGAATTAAACAAATGGATGGTGGTTTTTAGAGCTTAAAAAAACATTTCCATTGAAGAAAATGGAGCATGAATGAATTAAAAAAACAAGAAAAGGAATGGCTTAATTATATAGAAAAATGGGACCCTGTTGAAAGAAAGGAAGCGGTTTTAGGAAGGAAGAATAAAACCGCAGGAAGGTGAAAGTTGAATTATAATAATGATGATCGTCCATCGATCATGCTTTTTCTTCACACATACAGAGATACTAATATTCAATATTAATTTCATCTTCATACACACAAGCTCTGTATATAAATACTCAATACTTCTTTGTATTTTACCATTATCTTCATCCCCATTTCTTCTAATTATCTTCCTTTCTTTGCATTTCTCTCGTTTTGTCTATTATTAATCTTGCTTTGGTTACGCTACATTTCGAGTCTCTTGAAGTTTTTTTTACAAGGTAAGCTTCAATTTCTTGCTATTTCAATTTTTTTAGCTTGTTTCATTTGTTATGTGTAGAGTTTTAAGAATCAATCGGACTGGCCGGTTTAGCCGGTTCGACCACAAAAATACAAATCCAATCGATCAAACCATATAAATTATTCATTTTTTGTATATCAGTTAGAGTGTGATTGATTTACTAGTTCCTTTTATATGATAGTTAAAAAAAATTAAATATTGAAATATTTAAAATGTGTGTATATATTATACATACATATATACATACATCAGTGGCACTAGTAGGGCTCTAGCTATGTAAGCAAACAACACTTACAATTAGAGATGAAAAAAAATCAACCGAAATTAATCTAAGTAACGGATTCATTTTCCATTAATTTGATAATTCAGTCAGTCTAGTTACAGTTAACCAAATATTATTTATATTATAGTAATTATTTTTTATACTTTTATGAGTTTATTCAAATTAACTGACTAATTTAATCGGTTAAAGAGCTAAAATAATTTAATTGGTTCAGTCATAAAACCGAACCAAACAAGTGCTCACTTCTATGTGCAATAGTTACTTAGTGGTTTGCCGCATATTCCTGCAAGATCCTTATGTGAGTTTTATTCTTTTCTCACTCTTGCTTAGAACAATACTACTACTATGTAGAGGTACATGTCGGACCAATGTATATAATTGGATTAAACATTGTTTTTCTTCTAGTACGTACCAATGTCACATTGCATAAAAATTAACGAGCTGGTTGGCTGACTAGGCCCCAGCAAATTTAAAGAAAGCAACAAAAATAAAAAATAAAACAGGTGCCACCTTCTTGATATCGTTGTCATAAGATTTAATTAATTGGGTTAATTTAAATTAATATTTTTAGAGTTATCCTAATTTATTTGAATATCGATTCACTAATTATAGTGACCCAATTTTGCATTAAGATCTTTGAGTGTCCCTACAATACCATATAAAATCTAGAAAATAATGCTTGCTTTAATTGTTAGCTTGATCTTCAAGTTCGTAGCTGAAAATGGAAATTGCTTGCTCGGGCAAGCCAATAATGTACACCTTCCATTTCTCGTTATGTTAGGTTGATTTTGTTCGGTTGGGGCTTTGGATGATCACTACTTTCTTGACTTTAATTCAGTGTTTTAAGACGCGGATTGGTCAAATTTTTAAATAGGCTCAATCTATCACGTCATTTGCAGGGTAAATCTTATATTATAACATCTCACCAAAATAATGGTAAGATTGTAATAATATTTGCAGACTAAATCAATTATATTATAACATCTCATTAAAATAATGTCAAATTGTTATATTATTATCTGAACACATTATTACGTATTTATTATAATTTTTTCATAATTGGAATTGTAAAATTACGATAATATCACTACTTCAATGATGTGTCATAATATAATAATTTTAGTTTGCGGTGGATTAAGTCTACCTAAAAATTTCTCCTAAAATGAATCAATTTACACCATTCATTACTAGAATATAATTTAAATTTTGAAATGAGTTTTTTTGGTTACTAAATTAGAGAAATTCTTAGATAAACTGAGTCTGACACGTCATCCGTAGCCATTTATAATGCAACACCTCATTAAAATGATGACAATATCATAATCTCACCATTTAAATTTGAATGCATTTATTGCACAATTATTATAATATTGTCATTATTTTAGTGAGGTGCTGTATTATGAATGGTTTGGTCTATGGTCTACCTAAAAATTTCTCGCTAAATTATTACGATACCCTCATTGATCCCTTAAATCACTCCTGTTTAAAAAATCTTTATTAAAGATATTAAGACAAAAGATATTAAAGTTTTACAGTGCAATTAACTGGTCCTATCTGCTTCCTTTTTTTTTAATTATTTCTTGGTTGTTACATTTTACCTTTTCCATAATTTCCCCCACTCTGTTTCAACCCCATTTTTTCCTATAAATTTTCAGCAATTCCACTCTTTCAATCACAACACTTCATTGTGTATCCCTTCTCTGTTCTCCATTTTTGCGTTTGGTTAGTTAAATTCTTTCATTTTCTTCTGTTTTTTTTAAGTTCTTCCTCTCTTGTTCTTGAGTGATCTTATACAGAGATCTGTTAGTCTATAGTAATTTTTGTTTCTCTTGATCGTGCACATGGCTTAAGCTGATCCTGAGAAAATCATGCAGATCATATAAATTAACGACCAGGAACTAATCTGCATGTAATTCTGCTGAAAGTTCTAAAAAAAATGAATTATTTAATGTCATGCTGCTGTTTTTTTTTCCTGCTCTGTTGTTTTTAAATGAAAAGCTGTTCTGGTTTTGAAAGGTCAAATTCTAGCTTTTATAGAATGATGGAGAAGTTTATTTAATTAGTTCTGAATTCTTATCCATTTTTTTGTTTAGTCAAATTTAAAAAATTTCTTGAATTTTTTCCACAAAAGAATTTTCCACCCACCACTTTTTGTTGATTCTTTGTATGAATAATCATGTGTTTCTTGTAGAACTCTCTTTCTCAGCCTCTGCTTTATTCCTGTTACAGAGAAGACTTTTCTTTTTAATCAATAATAATATTTTATAAATTAAAAGCAATTAAAAAGTAACCAGGTGTAATTATAGATAATCCCATTAATTATATTGTACTAAATTGCACAAGTTTCTGGTTCTGTTGGACAATATTTCTTGTAAAAATGGCCAGACATGTGGCTACTGACTGAGAGATCTTTAAATTTTTTATGTTGCATTATTTTAGACAGTAATCTTAGTTCAAGAACACACTCAATTAATAAAAAATTAGTGAGGCGGTTGAGGTGGTAGGTTTTGATTTTTTTTTCTATTTTGAGTCTTCTAGAACAATGTGATCTGTGTTATTTTTTGACTCTAAGGTGATGAATCATGTTATCTATAAATATTAGAGTTTTTATGTTGATTTTATATTATATTTGTGTTACTTAAATTTTTCTTATTGTTATTTTTACTGTCTTGAAGGTTTTTTTGCTGAGAATTTTCTGATCAGAAGAAGCTATGGCTGAACGAGCTATCACTCGGGTTCACAGCATTCGTGAACGTCTCGACGAGACACTTGCTGCTAACCGCAATGAGATTGTGGCCTTACTTACAAGGTATTAAAATTGTGGAAACTTGTCGAATTCTGTATTTCGGTTATTTTCATTTTCGTGTTCGAACAAATTTAATGTATAATAAAATTCACTTTCTTTGTTTTTGTTTTGTGTTTCTTTCAATAAGTGTTTAGTGTATAATTCAAAGGTTGTATGCATTAATATTGGACCTAATCGTCTAAAATATTCAATATTTTCGGGGTTTTGCAAATCTGACAATTTTTTTTTTAATTTCAGTAATTCTGTCTCAATTTTGAAAAAAATTAAGCAATTTTAGCCAATTTCAATAATTGTACAGTTTGGTATATAGTTTTAGTATTTTAAACTATGAATTAAGAAAATTAGGCGTTAATATAGCTAGAGATCTTGCTTAAAATTTTTATCAGAAAAAAGATTTATGTTTATAGAGTGGTTTATAATTATATAGAATTGTGACTTATGTTAAGACTATATTTATATATATTTCAGAATTGAAGGTAAGGGAAAAGGAATTCTTCAACACCACCAGATCATTGCTGAATTTGAGGCAATTCCTGAAGATAGCAGAAAGAAACTATTGGAGAGTGTTTTTGGTGAAGTTCTGAGAGCAGCTCAGGTGAGCTTGATCATACTTGCATATTTTCCGTTTGTTTGATCTGTATATGAAAATTATTTGACGATTTTCGAGTTAATTTTGTGTAATTATGTTACAGGAAGCAATCGTTGTGTCTCCATGGATTGCCCTTGCTGTGCGCCCAAGGCCCGGTGTGTGGGAGTATCTCAGAGTGAATGTTCATGCTCTTGCTGTTGAGGAGTTGAAAGTTGCCGAGTATCTTCACTTCAAGGAGGAACTTGTTGACCCAAGGTAAATCGGACTTGAGAAATCGTAATGTTGCTCAAATTTAAAATATTTGAAGTCAGACAGGGAAACTATATTTTTTTTTTATAAGAAAGGCTATGAACATTGAGTTTCGGGGTTTCAGAAGCGTTTCTGAAAATGGAAACAAAACGCTGAAACTAGATTCCATAAGTTCTCCTACAGCATATCGTAATTTGTCATATTTTTTTTCTCGTTCTCTAGATTTTGTTGTTCTGATAGTGTTGCTTGATCTTACCCAGTCAAAATGGCAACTTTGTGCTTGAGTTGGACTTTGAACCATTCAATGCATCTTTCCCTCGCCCAACACTCTCGAAGTACATCGGAAATGGTGTTGAGTTCCTCAACCGTCACCTTTCCGCGAAATTGTTTCATGACAAGGAGAGCTTCCATCCTCTGCTTGAATTTTTGAAGGTCCACTGCCACAAGGGGAAGGTATTATCACCATCATAATTCAATTTTCAGAACTTCTTTTCGGATAAATCTAATTGTTGAGTAATAGCTAATACTTTTCTCAGTTACGAGCTAAAATCATTTGGACCACGTTGGTCTAATAAATATTTTCCTAAGGTCTAAGTAGTTTTGTTCATTTGTGCAGAACATGATGCTGAATGACAAAATTCAGAACTTGGATTCCTTGCAATATGTTCTGAGGAAGGCAGAGGAGTATCTCATTACATTGCCAGCCACAACTCCTTGCTCCGACTTTGAGAGCAAATTCCAGGAAATTGGCTTGGAGAAAGGGTGGGGTAACACCGCTGAGCGCGTTCTTGAAATGATCCAACTTCTTTTGGATCTCCTTGAGGCTCCTGACCCATGCACTCTAGAAACTTTCCTCGGTAGAATCCCAATGGTTTTCAATGTTGTGATTATGTCGCCTCACGGATACTTTGCGCAGGACAATGTTTTGGGTTATCCTGATACTGGAGGCCAGGTCAGTTCACGAGCATAGTCTGCCACCATTTCTATTTGATTGTCTAGATTGAATGTGTAACTAACTTTTTTCAGCGTATTTCATTTCATTAGGTTGTTTATATCTTGGATCAAGTTCGTGCCTTGGAGACTGAAATGCTTCAGCGTATTAAGCAACAAGGACTTGATATCATTCCCCGTATTCTCATTGTACGGAGTTGAATTTTATGTCTATCATTTACTGTTTTATGATCTTTTTGCTCAAATCTGTGTGTTCTGTGTGCAGATCACTAGACTTCTCCCTGATGCAGTTGGAACCACCTGTGGTCAGCGTCTAGAGAAAGTCGATGGATCTGAGCATTCAGATATCCTTCGTATTCCGTTCAGAACTGAAAAGGGAATTGTCCGTAAATGGATCTCGCGTTTCGAAGTCTGGCCCTATCTAGAGACTTTCACCGAGGTTGAACATTTACTTTCACATAATTATCTTCTTCGTTATAGAAGATCATGAATTTTGACATAATAGTAACCTTTTGCTTTTGCCCTCAGGATGTTGCCACTGAAATTAGCAAGGAGTTTCAGGGCAAGCCTGATTTGATCATCGGGAATTACAGTGATGGCAACATTGTTGCTACGCTGCTGGCGCACAAATTAGGTGTTACAGAGGTTTGTTGATTTAACTTGATTATAAAATCATGATTTTTTTTCTACTTGTTTCTTCCTACTTCAACTATTACAACCACTTCTTTTTGTAGTGTACCATTGCCCATGCTCTCGAAAAAACTAAATACCCGGAATCAGACATCTACTGGAAATCGATGGACGAGAAGTACCATTTCTCTTGCCAGTTTACTGCAGATCTTATAGCCATGAATCACACAGATTTCATCATCACTAGTACTTTCCAAGAAATCGCTGGAAGGTGAATTTTCTATTTCTTTACTCGGAATGTCGTGAAATGCCTCAATTGCGCATCCACCATTTAACATTGTACCTTTCCGCAATTGCAGCAAAGACACTGTTGGTCAATACGAGAGCCACACGGCTTTTACACTTCCGGGACTGTATAGAGTTGTTCACGGTATAGATGTGTTTGATCCCAAGTTCAACATTGTCTCCCCCGGAGCTGATGAGGAAATCTACTACCCCTACACAGAGACAGACCGTAGGTTGACTGCTTTCCATCCGGAAATTGAAGAGCTTCTCTACAGCCCTGTTGAGAATAAAGAACACCTGTGAGTAAATGTTTTTTTCAGAAAATTGTTGGACAAAAAGATAGTATGCATGTTGATCATTACTGATGCTTTATTATTCTACAGATGCGTGCTAAAAGATCGCAACAAGCCAATCATATTCACCATGGCAAGGCTGGATAGAGTTAAGAATTTAGGTGGGCTTGTAGAGTGGTATGGAAAGAATGCCAAGCTTCGTGAATTGGCTAACCTAGTTGTCGTTGGTGGCGATAGAAGAAAGGAGTCTAAAGATCTTGAAGAGCAAGCTGAGATGAAAAAAATGCACGGTCTTATCGAGAAATATAATCTGAATGGTCAGTTCAGATGGATTTCTTCCCAAATGAACCGGGTGAGGAATGGTGAACTCTACCGATACATCTGTGATGGCAAGGGAGTGTTCGTTCAGCCTGCTATATACGAGGCTTTTGGATTGACTGTTGTTGAGGCCATGTCCTGTGGTTTACCAACTTTTGCTACTTGCAATGGTGGCCCCGCTGAGATTATTGTGCATGGAAAATCTGGATTCCATATCGACCCTTACCATGGTGATCAGGCTGCCGAGCTCCTTGTCGAATTCTTCGAGAAGAGCAAAGTTGACCCGTCTCACTGGGACAAGATCTCCCACGGAGGCCTGCAACGTATCCAGGAGAAGTAAGCTTACTGCATTTGGAAGTGTTTATGGAAACAGAAATGAAATCCAGAAACGTAGGATTCTGTTGCTAGCATTGTTCTTTTGAGTTGATCTGATGAATTTTTATTTGGTTTAATTCACAGGTACACATGGAAAATCTATTCTCAGAGGCTATTGACCCTCACTGGTGTATATGGATTCTGGAAACATGTATCTAAACTCGACCGCCGTGAGAGCAAGCGTTACATTGAGATGTTCTATGCCTTGAAGTACAAGAAACTGGTAAGCTTTTGTCACCTCAATTCAGTACTCCACTTTGAAGCATTTCTGTTTATTGTTTGACTACAAATGCCAACTCCAACTTATCTGTGTGTCTGAAAAATTGCAGGCCGACTCGGTTCCTCTAACCGTTGAGTAAATCTGAACCAAGAGAGAAACATTGGATGGTTTGTGAGTTTTGAAGGTTCAAGTGGGAAGTTTTGAAGTTGTGAAGAATAAATATTGTCAATTTCACAATTGTGATTGGCTAAAAAACCAAGGCTTTCCATTGCTTCATTTGATCTTCTTTTTTTTCCATTCCTTTTGTTTTTCCTTTTCAATTTGCTTTTTGCAGCATTTTATGCAATTTGGCTATTGAGCCTCTTCAATTTCAGTAAAGGTTGTGTCTTTTTTTGGGTCATTTACTTTTTCTTTATTGCAATATTAATTTCTCGAGTGTTTATACCATGCAACCGTTGTGCCACGTTATTTTTACATCAAGCCAATGAGCATTTGCGAATGGCATGGCGCAACGGTTGTGTGGTATAATTATCCTAATTTCTCATATGCCTCTTTAATAAGAAATTGTTAGATAGACTCAGTCTACCACGTCATCCGTAGACTAAGCCTATCACATAATGATACATCATAAAAATGATGGTAATTTTATAAATTCGTTTATTACTTATTTACACATTTAAATAGTAATATTACAAGATTGCCATCATTTTAATGACGTGTCATTATGTGTTTCACTTCTCCTCTTTAACACATCCTTTTAGTTTAAGCATTTTAAAACACCGAACTGAAGTATCAATGTTATATAATTCGGAACACCAATTATTTTTTCCGGAGAAGTGAATGCGATCAGAGACTACAATGATCCAATTTAGGGTTAATTTGATCTAAAAATGAAGAGTGTTATTCCTAATTGATTTAATAATAAAAGATATTTTTTCTAATTGATTAAAATAATTAAGTACTTCTAGTTATTTAACCCTAACATATAAATTCAGGGTATTGCCGTAACCCTTTGCTCAAACTAAATTAACCGTTTAAGAAGTTAAAAAGGTTATTTCTTTTCAACTCCTCCTTGCACTATTGGTTTCTTTTTGCACCTAGAGTAAAAGAAAAAATGGCTTTCATCTTCAAGATTTTCAAGAACTCAGAGAATCCAACAACAATAACCCCAAAAAAGACTGTTACACTCATTATAATCTTCTTCACCCTAACAATTCTAATCCTAGCGTCATTCCTTAAAGGCTTCTCTCTTGTTTCCAATGGAAACGTACAAGAACAAGAATTTACACATTCTTCAACTCCAAATCTAATTGTAAACCTTGCCTGTACCAGAACTCTATACCCTTCATTATGCCTCAAAACTCTATCTTCCATTCAAATTCCCAAGAATTCTGCAACTTTTGGCCACATTCTTGAATTTACAATCAATGAAACTGAGAAATCTGTTGCCACCGCAAGAAAACATGTAACGGGCCTTCTTGGTTTTCAAGATTTGATTTCTCAAGAAAAAATTGCGTTAAGAGATTGCTTGGAGATGTTGGATCAAACCCGTTACGAACTCGGACAAGCACCTGATGATCTTCAGGTTTTTTCTGCATCTAATCTCAAGACTCTGCTTAGTGCAGCAATGACTAATCAGCATACTTGCATTGACGGGTTCTCTGATTTGGATCGATCCGATTTCAAGAATCAGAAAGGTCTGAAGTCCAAGATTCAAGACTTGTTTAGTCCGATTACTGGTATGATTAGTAATTGTTTGTCAATCATCACATATATGGAGAGTGTAACTGATGAGGATATAAAAACTGTTCAAGAACGGAAGAAGTTTGTTAAGTGGTTTCCAAGAAACAGGTTTCATCCACGGATGGGTTCTAATATTAGGCCTAACATTGTTGTTGCTAGAGATGGGAGTGGTAATTGTAGCTTGATTGGCGAGGCTATAGAGATGGCACCAAATGGAAGCAGGCACAGATTTGTGATCAAGATCAAGGCCGGAGTGTATAATGAGACGGTGAATGTGCCTAGAGAAAAGACTAATATCATGCTGATTGGAGATGGGATGAGCAGAACCGTAATCACAGGGTCTAAAAACTTTGTTGATGGGTTTTCAACTTTTGATTCTGCTACCTTAAGTAAGTATTCTTAGCATGATTTCTTTGTTTCTTAGATTGTTTTCTTTATTTTGGGACCCTATGTTGCACGGAACCTTGTCGAATCTTTTGTTTTGGCGTTTCATTTCCGTTTCAGAAACTATTGTGAAAGTCTAAAACTTTCTATTTATAACCTTGTAAAAAGTGTTGTTTCGCTGTAATCCATTTTGACATTTCCTATGTTGCACCAAAATGAAAACACTATAATGGGAAATGGTTAAATAATATACTTTTTAGAAGAATATGTCACAAATATAAAGTTTTGGAGTCAATAGATGCGTTTCGGAAAGTAAAACGTCGAAATGCACTACTCAAGAAGTTTCCGTGCAACATAACATTTTTCTATTTTGAGACCTTAAGTTGTGATTGCTGACTAAGTAATATCTTTCTCGAATTGTTTCAGCTGTGGCAGGTGATAGATTCCTAGCCAGAGACTTAACAATCATCAATACATCCGGGCCATACAAATTTCAAGCAGTAGCTGCAAGAGTTACCTCTAACTCTGCGTTTTATCGCTGCAACTTCAGTTCATATCAGGATACACTTTTCGCTCACTCCCTTCGCCAATTCTACCGCGAATGCACAATCCAAGGCACAATTGACTTCATTTTCGGAAATGCAGCAGCAATTTTCCAACACTGTTTGATACGTGTTCGCGTACCAATCCCCGGTCAACGAAACATGATAACTGCTCAAGGGAGGAGAGACCCGAATCAGAACACTGGTTTCTCATTTCAGAACTGCACAATTACGGCAGCAGCAGATCTAAACGCACGAAAAGGGCAAAACATTTCAACTTTCTTGGGACGGCCATGGGGAAACTACTCGAGAACTATGTTAATGAATAGCTATTTAGGCAAGCTGATACATCCACAAGGGTGGTATAAGTGGGATAACTATAGCACTTTAGATACAGTTCAGTACATTGAGCATTTGAACTACGGACCGGGTTCAAGTACACGATACAGAGTTTCTTGGAGAGGGTTTACGAAGAATTGCAGTGAAGACATTGTCAAACAGTTTACAGTTGGGAGATTCTTGCATGAAGCAGATAATTGGTTTGAGTCTACAGGATTTACTGCTTCATAATGAATTAACCATTTTATTAGACAGGAATTTTGTGCACATAATAGCATTTAGTATGCTTTGGTGTTTAAGGATAATGAATTTCTTGTGAGCAAGATTGTAAATACTCGGTTTCCACAATTCTTTTTTAGGAAAAACTTCTAAATAAATCTCAATCTTTCATGTAATGCATTTATTCTCCAGTTTCAGGGTAATTGATCCTGAAGATCACTGAACATTTGAATTTTTTCATTTCAGTCACTGAACTATTTTTTTTTCCATTTCAATCACTGAACTTTCATTTTTTTTCATTTTGGTATTTTAGGCCAAAAATGCTTAGGTGGCAACCGGAAGTTGACATGTCACATCCGGATTTTACAAGTTTTATTTTGAAAATTTATCACACATACATAATTTCACTTTAAAAATGACTTTTTGGATCAAATAATGCATATATGGCAAGTTTTCAGGTTAAAAAAAATTAATTCCGGCTGCCACCTAAGCATTTTTGGCCGGAAAATACCAAAATGAAAAAAAATGAAAGTTTAGTGATCACAATGAAAAAAAAAATAGTTTAGTGACTGAAATGAAAAGATTCGAAAGTTCAGTGATCTTCAAGATTAATTACCCTCAGTTTCATAATAAACTAATGCATCAGTAAACTTATCCTCCCAATTTCAATCTGACCGGTTTCATAAACTAATGCATTTACTCTCCAGTTTCCGTCCAAAAACAGGGCATCAAAATTGGAAAAATGACAAATATAGGGATTGGGAGGATAAGTAGCCTTCTTGATCTTTGATTACATCTGAATTTTCCGATGTTAAAGTCAGTATTAAACTTTGAGCTGCGTATTTGCGTGTTGAATGTAATTGTTACGGAAGCTTAACAATTATTACTAGCAAGTTACGTATTGTACTAAATAATTATAACAGAAAATTCTCGGGAAAGAATGGTGGGTTATAAGGGGACCACTTAAATACCAAACTCTTTAGACAGAATTTCACTCGATATAACTAACTTCACAATAGATAACTCCAGTTAGTCTGAACATTAGCTACTAAATAAATAATAAAAAGAACACCGAAATTTTAATAAGGTTCGGCCAAAAGAACCGGCTTATATCTCCGGGCACTACCCCACCTTAAACTTCATTACCAATGTGGGAATCCCACAACATAAAAATTAACCTATTTCTGCAATTGTATGTTTAGACATAGCTCACTCCTTATATAGTACTCCCTCCGTCCATAAAAAGAAAGGCTTATTTTTATTTTTGGCGTCCCAAAATTTAGGCTTGTTTCTATTTTTAGAAAGTAGTTAACTAGATAAATGTCTAAAATACTCTAATTGAATTAGATTTAGTCAACTAAATTAAAGTAATATTAACTTTGATAACAACAATAATTAATGTTTTTTGATAGTTTTAATACTAAAAGTAATTTTATATATATTTTATGAGTGATTTTGAATTATTAATTAATAAAAATGCATTGAAAAGAAAAATACATTAATTATTTAATAAAGGTATTATAGGAAGTTAGTATTATTCTAACTAAATAAACTAAATTTCTTAATATGTATGTAAATGAAACAAGCCTATCTTTTATGGAGGGAGGGAGTAGTAAAGAAATACCTTGTAAAGTCCAAATTGGAAAGTGATTCATATTTAGTAGGGTGTGTTTAAATAGAAAAATGATTCTTTATTTAAAGAAAGTTATATTCAAGAAGACACTTATCTTCACAGGAGTTTATCTCCATTTAGAAAAGTGACCCCGCATATTTGATCTTCTATACATTATTCTATTTCCATGTAATTAGGTCTCTGGTAACGCGCTTTGAATTTGATTTCAGATCTTTACCGAATCCTTTAGAATTCGATCTTTGTTGGGGATTCAGGCAAATCCCGTTTTTGCCTTTAGGGATGACGAGATCTCATGGACTCGGATATCATTATTATTGAGATTTCGTCTTATGCGAATCTTAGGATTCACTCTGAAGAGTAAATCATGTACGGCTCAGTTACACTATATATATATATATATATATATATATATATATATATATATATATATATTCGGTTTCCATCAATGAGTATCAAAAGATAAATGATATGAATAAAATTTGTATATTACATGAGCCTCGTAACAAATTTTGCGTGAAATATTTCAAAAGTGGTTTTGACCATTTTTTGGTAATTTATATGCTAAAAAGACAAAATTAAAATCCATATATACTTAAATGATATTGTCATATTAAAAGACAATAATTACAGGTAATTTTTCAAAATTATCATAAATTTCTTTTTGACAAAATACCGGAAAAGTTTTTGAAATTTTTCAAGGTATTAGAAAAACATAGAAAACATAATGTATAATAAAAAAACACACCCTAAAATACCAAAAGACAACCAATTAAACACAAGTTGAAAAAATTTCAAAAGAACACCAAAAAACTACTAAAACAATACTTAAGATATATCTAAAAGACACTTTAAAAACACTCATGCATAAAAAGTCAACAAAGCCAACAGTCCACTAGTTAATAGTGCACATAGCAAACCTTAAATGAGCCCATTTGAAAACGTTAAGGGCATATATACACCTTTCCGAACCATGAGGGCATAGATGATCTTAAACTCAAACGTTAACACTGCTAAAAAATAGCCTTTTAGTAAAAAATATTCCCATCGTAAAAAGATGCAATCTGTCGGGAAAGTATTTCTCGACGGATTGAATCAGTCGGAGAAAAACTTGCCGCAAATTTCTTTGGCGGTAGATTAACAAATTACCGACGGATTTTACCGATGGATTCAGATCCATTGCTAATTACTGATGGATTTAGCCACAGACTAGATACCGTCGCTAATTTAAAAAAAAATATTTTTATAATTAAATCAAAAAATAAATTATTATTCAAACGTCACCCACCCCCGATCACCGTCACGTAACCGCAACTTTTGCAAACTTCCTATTTGGTCACCTATCTTTCTCGTTACTCCCACTCAAGACTATTTAACCCTGAAATTTCCCCGCGCGTAACTGCACTTTAACCAACTCAGATTTTTGTTATATATTTACGTATATTATATTTAAATGTAACTAAAAACAATAATTATTTGCTCTCACAATGTACTCCCGCATTCTGAATTTTTTTTATAATTAATTATTATTTAAAATAATTATTTCTTAAATAAATAAATAATAAATATTTTTATTATTTCATTAATAATGATGTTATATTTAAATAATATTATATGTTATAAAAAATTTATCAATTTTTTAGTAATTTTTTTTGATATAGATAATTTTATTTAATTATTTTTTTAAAACAGACTTTGGCGACATATTTTAAATTGTAGTGAAAAACAAAAATGACCATTTATTTTGAAATCCCGCCATTTAAATTCGAGATCAAACTTGTATTGAAATCTACTATCCAAAGTGGCCATTTGTTGTATTGAAATCCACTACAATTTTGGATAGTGGATTTATTATCCAAGAAATGGCCATTTATTTTGAAATCCCGCCATTTATCTACTACAATCGGTCACCCAATTCCATTGTTTTCCACTACAATTTAAAGTCGAGATCAAACTTCAAATACAAAAAATATCATTTTTTTCGTCTTCTTTTCTCTTCTTTTTTTATTCTTTTCAATTATTTTTCTTAATATTTATGCTAATCGAATTTTTATTTTCAATAATCTTGCATCTAGACCTGTTCATAGCCTGGATATCCATTTGGCCCGCCCAGATCCGTTCTCTTAGCCCGGGTTTGGATAGTATTTTTGGTCCAAACTCCCGTTCCGAGCTAAATCCGAAAAGCCTTTTATTTAATAGTCGAGCTCAGACTTCTATTTTTAGATATTTTTATTTGTAAGTTCGAAAAAGTTCGGTCTTAATTCGTAAAAATAAAATGCAAGAGCCGGATTTAAATAGTAAAAATAAAGTCTAGACCTAACTTGAACCAGACTTGGATTAATTTAAAAAATGCATGATGTTAATCTTATCAATTTTATTTTGTATAGGTTCATATACAAATTTATTAATGTGTTAGTTTGGAAACAACCCTTTTTTTGATGAATTTGGAAACAACCCTTACCCAAGGAATCCCCTTGCAATTGCTCATGCAACTACAAATTCATCACCCATTGCCATTGTTTTCCACTACGATTACATATCCAGCAATACCAAAAACCATGAAGTATGTAATTAATAGTAAAGGAAAAGACACTGAGATCAAACTTTAAAATTCTAAAAATGTCATTTTTTTCCTTTCCTTTTCTGTTTTAATATTTATGTTAACCGAACTTTTATCATAACATTGTTGACTATAAACCTGTTTATGGGCTTGGATATCCATTTGGCCAGCCCAGGCCTGTTCTCTTAGGACTGGGCTTGGATATTATTTTTGGTCCCAAATTCAGTTTGAGCTTGAACCGAAAAGCTGCTATTTTATAGGCGGGCTCAGACTTATATTTTATATAATTTTACAAGTCTAAAAAAGCTCGGCTCGAATTTGTAAAAATAAAGTGCAGGAGTCAAATTTGAGTAGTTAAAATAAAGCCCGGACCGGGATTGGGCCGGGCTTAGACTTCTTTGAAAAAAATGAAAAAGCTTAGTTGGCATGGCCCATGGACAGGTCTTGTTGCTTCAGTTGGTTCAAGCAATTACAGAACCATAAATGAGGTATTGAAGTTGCACCATCGAAAAGTTATTATATCAAAAAAGTGTTTTATACTTAAATCGTATATTTTCCTTTCCAAAAAAAAAACTATATTGTTCTTATTGGTGATAATAGCAAAAAGACTATAATTTCAAGCGACAGAAGTATCAAATCAAAATTTTTAATATTTTATTCTACTACGGTAAATATTGATGGGCATAATATTACATAAATGAACTTAACTGTTTAAATTGCCGTTGGAGCCAAAGATGAGCAAGTTGTAGTTTTTCGTTCTAATTCTACTTATTCAATATTTTATCAATTGAAAATTAAAGGTTATCAAAAAAAATTATATATACACAAGGGTTCTCAATTTTACCAGGAGTACAAATATTTTGGGACTGTGGATTTAATATTTGGAGAAGGGCCTGTAATTTTTCAAAAATGTCTTCTAGCAAGATTCATCGACTTCAAATGATCGTTTGAATTCATTGTTATTTGTAATCATATTTATTTATGAGTCTATGACATTTACTTGTTGTATTGTATTACGTGTAACTCTATCTTGCAATTGCAAATAATGGGTTCATTAGAGAGTCTGGAAATGACACTAATAAACTAAGAATTAGCATGATAATTATATTTGATATTGAGGCTAATATTTTTAATATTTTTAGTTTAATAGACATTAAGTTCCCCAATTATGAAAACAAAATAAGTATATTTCATACGCCGTTAGTTCGACTGAGATAAAATATTATTCATTTTATATTAATTTTTTAATTGAGAACTTGTATTTTTTATTAAGATTATGTCTCTCATTTAGAATTTTTTTTTATATAACTTGACATTATCAATATTGCTTTTATGACAGAGGGGTCTAATGTTTATAAAAGTAAATGTGTGAAGGCTCAATGTAAAAAACTGTAATGGAGATACCTAATTCAAAAAAGTGTAATACTATAAGAACAAAAATATACATTTTGCCAAATCTATTTGAATTTGTTGTTATTTGACTTTCACACTTAACCTTGTAATTGCTAATGATGGGTTTATTAGTAGAATCTCCATGCATTTGCTACTATAAATTCCATCACCCCATTCAATTATTTTTGTATGAATCACCCCATTCAATTGTTTTCCTCTTCGATTCAAATTTGATATCAAACTCAAAGCACAAAAAATGTATATTTTATCTCTCTTTTTCTCTTCATCTTTTGGTACTTCTCAAAAACAATTTTTAATATTTGTGCTAACCAAATTTTTATTTACAACACTATTGTTGCGTCGGACGGTTCATGCAATTACAAAACCACAAATGAGGCTATTAAAGCTGCACCGGCAAAAAGTACGTCATATTATATGATATATATCAAAAAGGAATTTTATACAGAAATCATATATATTCCTCCGAAAACAATATTGTTCTTATAGGCGATGGTGCTAAAGAGACTGTCATTTCAAGCGACATGAGTATCAAATCACGATTTTCAATATCTCATTCTGCTACGATAAATATTGATGGGCCAAATTTTGTAGCAATTAACTTAACTGTTCAAAATACCGCTGGAGCCAAAGGTGAGCAAGTTGTAGCTCTCGTTCTAATTCCTCTTTTTCAACATTTTATTGATTGGAAATTATAGAGTATCAGGATATTTTATATATATACTCAATGGTCCTCAATTTTATCGAGAGTGCAAAATTTTTGGGACCGTGGATTTTATATTTAAAGATGGGCCTGCAGTTTTTCAAAAATGTCAAATTCTAGCCAGACAAGCTATCCCGGGTCAAGTAAATGCATTAACGGTCGTTTAAATCCGACATCAAGAAGTGGATTTGCATTTCAATTATGCAATATTACGAGAGATGAAGATTTGCTATAGTCTAAAAACCACACACCCATCTTTTTAGGCCAGCCATGGAAAGCATACTCGATAATTGTATTCATGCAGTCTTACATGAGTTCCATCATTAACCCCCAGGGTTAGTTGCGTAATGTTACTTATGAAAGTATATTATTTTATTTTCGAATTTAAAAATAAAGGCTCGGGTGCTACAGTAAATAAACGGGTTAGCTGGTCGAGATTTCATTCTACCCTAGGCATCTGCATAGCAGAACAACACATTGTATATATCTAAATTCATCAATAGTGATCAATGGATACCAAATATTTGTATTTCTTTTAATAGTGGTTTATAAGCAATAGGAGATCCATTTGAATGAATAATTTTTGTTACACTTTTAATTGCTTAACTAATACATAATATTTAAAAAAAGGTTAGTGTCACTTAGACTTCATGGGTTTGGATGCTCGGCCCATCCGCACAGGCCCGTCCCCTTAGGACCGAGCTTGGACACCAATTTTTGTCCAAAGCCCGGTCCGAGTCCGAGCCCGAAAAAACCCGTTTTTTATGGGCGGGCTTGGGCTTTCAATATCGTAAAAAATCAATGTAGGGCCGTCCAAATCCGGTCCAAACCCATAAATATAGTGCATTAGGGCCGGGTTTGGATAATATATTTGAAGTCCGAACCGAGCTCGGGCCGGGTTTGGGTTTGCCTTAAAAAAGTCAAGCCCGCCCAAGCTCGGTCTGAGCCCGCCCAAACCCGGCCAATGAACAGGCCTAATGTCACTATATAACACAACCTTTCGCGTTTTTGTCGATCTAAGCACAAACTACAAAACGTCTCACTTAATAGCATAACATTTCATTATGTGGCATATATAGCACACATGTCTAAAACAACGTCATTTTGGTCGTCCATATGGCCAAAAACGACGTCATTCTTACAAAAAATAAAACATAAAATGCATTTCGGGGTATAGAATGAAAAATTTAAAAAAATTATGCTAAACGATGAGACAAATTGTAGTTTGTGCTTAAAATGAAAACACACACGACATATTATGTTATATAGTGTCATTAACTCTTAAAAAAAATCTTTTTACGCTCTTTAATTATTTGAAACCTTTGTAAGCTGTTTAAAATTGTTTGTTATAGACTGTTTAATGTTTGAAATCTTTGTAAACTATTTGAAACTTTTGTTATCTGTTTTGAAATCTCTATAAACTGTTTGAAACTATTTTTTTTTAAATTGTTGCAAACCTTTGTAAACTGTTTGCCGTTTTAAATCCTTTTATAAACTGCTTTTGAAAATGGCTATCAAATTATATTTTTGAAATCATTTAAAACTCTTTTATAAACTGTATTTGAAAAATGGCAGTCAAACTATAATAAGTTGACATAGAAATCCACTAAAACCGATCGAACTATGTACGAGTCATCCAGGTCAAGGTATACCTAGCCAATTCAATAGGTTTAAGAGAATTTTTAACAGAAATGATTTTCGGAGTGGTCAAACCCAACTCTATGGTTGGATTCTGGATTTTCATGTTTAACCACCTGATCCAGGTTGGATTTAACCATGGTGGTATATAAATGAAACCCAATGTAATACTATTATCTTTTTGGTTTAATTTTAAGAATCATGTTTTGAACTCAAGAGAAATTTGAAAATTAATGCTAAATCTAAAAAGAAGAGTGCTTATAACTTAATTAGTAATTTATTGGTATTTAATTTAACCTTCTTCTAAAGGATATAAGAGCATAGTTTACAAGGCTTTAAAAGTGACATACGCACCAAGTGCAACTTGGCAATTATTTACGGACTTCTTCCTAATACTTACACATATAATTCATTTTCCTAATTACAAAATTATACACTGCCTTTTTGAGATTTATACAACATACTCAAGACTTAACGCATCTATACTATACTATACATCAAAATTTCTGCTCTCTGCCTCTTATTTCTTTGGTTGCGGAGAGTTTTTTTTCCTCGTCAGCAGTAACCATCAGTCGCTCAATTCTTTTGGAAAATCCTAGCCAAATCTTTTCATATTGCTAGATACCACAAGGTAGCATTAGCTAATGCTAAAATAAAAATGTTCTTTCAATACAAGTGCATTTTGCCCCTCAAACTTGAGAACAAATGTCAAAAGAATCCAAATTTATGATTTTGGACAAAAACACCCACTGCTTGTCGATTTTGAATCATTTTACACCCTGAGCTGATGTCAAACTGACATCATTCTTGGTGATCAAAGGTGTAAAATGACCTAAAATTGATAGATTGTTGATGTTTTTGTTCAAAACAACGAACTTGGAACTCTTTTGATCTTCTGTCCCAAATTGAAGGGGTAAAATGAACTTTTGTTTATTCCCTAATGACCCTTTAACCTTTTCGGACTGTCGGTGTAACTCATTGTAGGCTCGGGAAACAAAGAGAAGTTTCAGTTGCTCCTCCTTTCTATAATGGCTGCCTTGGATAATAAGTTATGGCTAGTACTGAAGCAAATGCAATACCAACAACTCCACTAAAGGGTTGGAATAAGTGAGTTCCGGTAACCCACAGAGGGTAATTGGATTTATAGGTTAAAAAGCCGCCAGTTTGCAAAATAAAACTCGACGTCATGATACCTGCACGTAATCCAATTGGAATGGAAAGGCTGCCTTGATTTCTTTGTCGAAACCCTGCAAGAGCCAATGAGAAAAGCCAAAGACCAGGTATTGCTAACAGAGACCTGTAGACATTGGGAGAAAAGTTAGTATCATACTTTGGCCTATCGGAAGAAAATGACGACTATATCCCTCAAACATTTTCTGTAGAGAAAAATGCAATAGAAAGTGATGACATAGCATCGTAAATAAAGGGTTTACCTCTGGAAAAGAGAAAAAACAAGTCCTGAAATTATGATTCCTTGATGATAACCAAGATCAGCGGCAATCTCTTCAGGCAGCCACGCCCGAAAAAGCAGTTCTTCAACAAACACAACACCGGTTGCTGTTGCAAATCCTTGAACAGCAAGTGTAATTATTTTCCCGCTTACTTTGAGAAATGCCATGGCATCTAAAGAAGATGTAGGAAGACTTGAAGGCCAGCAGAAACACACACAGCCCAACAGAGCATTTACAGACTGTATTGATAGAACCATCATGACTCCTCCAATCAAGCTGATTAAGAAATGTTGGATCTGCAAGCAGTGAGATCGACATTAAACCAGTTGGGATAATCAGGCTGTCATTATATGTAATCCATCTGCTTCAAATACTTTTCGAGGAAAAGTGCATTCCTAGTGTCTAATTTACAATATGTTTAGCTGGGCTCTATCATTGCTAGGAAATAAGGCTAAAAGAAATGGAAGGGAACAAAGATAAGAAATTAAAGGAGCTGTAACTGTTCTTGATGACTTGCTGAGACAAGAAAGACTGCAGTTTAAACATTACGTTCACCTAAAGACAGAAAATCTTAAACTTAGCTTACAGCCATACCTTAGGCGGTTTTGTTAAATCCAACCCATATCCTTCTAGTGGATCATTAAACCCGCGAATTCTTCTTCCCCATTGCATTACCAGTATCGTGACAGCAATATAGAGGCCAACAATGCTACCAAGCTCTGCGAATCTGCAAGGTATATTTGCTGTCCAGCTCTGCACAAGAGTCGGAAGCAACGGAACAATGACTGGGGACCATAAAACGAGCACCATGCCGAAGAACCCAATAATCCTTGGAAGAAAAAATCAATGAAAGAGATATGGTTAACACACAATTTTGATACGAATTGGTCTAGCAAAGAAAAAAGACAATATATTGAGCTCCGATTTAAAGGACTACCATCTGGAGCTAAAACAATGTGAATGCTATGCAAAAATAAGACCATGATGCTTCCAATTGGAACTCTCAGTTTTTGATTTCTATGATTCTCCCGTTTCTGTTAGGAGTAATGTGATTGGGGATGTAATACGAGTTAGTATTCATAGAGCTTGTTTGATGTAATTTTTGGGTTACTCAAGTCTGGACTCTCTATGATATGAATGCTAGTAATGGCAGACAAGCTGCAATACATAGCAGCAACTAATGTTTCAACTTTAATTGCGGTCATCAAAATAGCCAAGTCATTAAAAGGAAATCTAGAAAATGGAAACAGGCTTTTTAAGAAGATCCGTTTAAGATTAATCATTCTTAAGATTATGTACTTCGCTAAAATTCCATATAATTTTGCTACAATGACCTATAGACACAATCTTAACTCTTGGGTTTGAATATTGAAATGCCTTATGAGCATAAAACAGCGGATGGTGGCAGGAGGACAAAAAGAGAGAGAAGAAGGGAAAAAGATGACATGCAATGCAAATATATTCAGGAGTTCAAATTACCTCTGGTACAAGGGGCGCTCAGCCAAATGGAGAAATGAGATAAGCCTGTCAGTTAGACTTACAGCACCACGTATGCCACCCCAAAGCAAAGCAACTTTACCAACCAGTCTCAACATGCCACCCTTTTGTCCCAAGTCTGCTAACATGGAAACCAACCTGTTTGCGCACATACAAATTTTGAATACTAAAATGTCTAAGTTTTACATAAAACAACAATGGGTAAGGAATTTTTAAGACCTTTCTTGATCCACTTCTCCATCTTCCTTTGTAGGAATCACAGGACCAGCAACTGACATGGCTTTCTCAGCAAGGCTTGCAGCTATATTATCATTTTTTTCCGACATTTGCTCATCAACTTTGTGGATTTCCTTCATCTGATTCACTTTCTCGTTTTGGGAATAAGATGAACTCTCAGCAATATTCCTGTCTTTGCTCTGAATCCACATGCAAATCATAAATTTAACATTAAGCATATGAAGTTCTTGCATATTCAAATAAATATGGAAGACAAGAGGAGATGCAAACAAACCACAAGGCCTGAAAACAAATACTAATGGAAAGCATATGATCACTTCTGGTGAACCAGCACTCACGTGAACAAAAAGAATAACCTCCAAAGGAAAATATGCACTTGCTATATCTATTCAACAGAAGAACATCAAGAAAATAAAAATAAAATAAACAAAAGGATGAAAGAGAAGTAGAAGAAAAGCATATACTTTGTGTTTTGATGTGTGTCAAATGACAGAAAGAAGAGTCTGCATCAGTTGACAACAAGATAGAAAATTGATGATCCCAGAGATATACACTACCAAATCCCAAAACTTGCTTGCACATGGAGAACAAGCAAAAATCAAACAGCAGAGTAGGACATCCGGATCAACATAGATATTTATTTCAAAAACAAAGATAATGGGTATCGAGCGTTACAACCCTACTTGACAAAACTAGAATCCTGAAGAGATAGATTTAAAGGGCCTGCTAGAAGTTTAGTAAAGCATCTAAGGAAATTTAACAATACCTGTTGCTGCACCAGCAAAGCAGACGCTCCTAAAGCAGCTGTAACAGCACCAAACATCATGCTGTCATTGTTTTTACTTCTCAGTTCAGCTTCTTCCGACACTCTACTCCTTATTTTACTAATACTGGTAGTTTTATTGCTTATGTGAGTAAGCTTCAGGTCAGCCTCCATATTGGACTTATCTGGCTCTTTTTCCACAGACGTTTTTGTTTGCTCAATGAATGTTAGGACGCTATCATGCCTGGTACCTACATAGAAATATTTTCTCAGAGCAGCTAAACTAGAGCCAATAACAACACCAACTGGTAGCACTCTTCTCAAATAACTTGCGCTCTGGACAGCGGAAGAAATGGCTTTTACTAAGTCCTCTCCTTGAAGAGTACCAAGCTTTTGAGACGTACTTTGAATACTGAAGTTTTCTTGCAAGCATAGAGTATTCTTATTACGTACAATGGCCAATACCACAGCATATGCCACCTGCTCAAGATCTCTAGAAAGATCAGATTTCATTTCCTTCATGTCATCTGGACTTAGCTTCCGATCAATTTCAACTTTCAAGGCGTCCAATATGATATTTTTCACAAACTGCCTCAACTCCTCCAATCTGTCATCGCCATTTGCAGCATGTACTTGAAAATGGTCCTCAGTGCTATATTCTTCAACAGGTTCAGATTGTTTATCTGTTTCTAATAAGACATAGGATGGCTCTATATAGTTATCTGCACTCAATTTTGCAAAATGGTGGACCTGATCCCTTCTGTTAACACTATCATCAGTTGTAACATCATTTGTAGATTCTCCAATAATTCCCGGTTGCTCCCATAGCTTCCATTGACCATCTTCTGGGAAATAGTCGAGCAATAAAGCAGTAGTTGTATCTAGATCAAGTGGTTTGCTATTTGGCATCTTTGAGAGAAGAAATCTACGGAGGTATTCATTTTGTAGATAGTCGCGATATGAATTTGCACTTATGTACAATGGAATGCTATTTACATGTCGATCGGCGTGATTAGCCAAAAATTTACCACCAATTAATTTAGTTTTCTTTGTTCCTTCCTCAATTTCATAGTTACTGATAGTACTTCCCTGAGAACCATGTCTGCTATTCTCACCGTCAGATATGGAATTCTTCGCAGGTTCCTCTTTTACCCATTCATTACTCACAACAGTCTGTGGGTTGAAATCATTAGTTTCATTTTTATCAACAGAAGAATCATTTGAAATAATAGATTGTGCTCCCAACTCATTCTTACCATTAGAACTTAGTAAGTGGTCGCTATTAGCATGTGTTGTTCTCTGTGTAGAATCAACCAAATCATCTTCAATCTTATCTCCAGCCTCGGACTTATTTTCATCATCTTTTTCCTCTTCGAGCTGAGAAATCATGTCTTCTATGACACCAAATACACTATTAACAGCAACTTGGGTGGAATCATCCATTCCTGTCAAAGCATCAAACGCCTCAGAAACATTGAATGTAGGAGGATTAGAATCAGATACAGTAGGTCTATGTTGATCGGGAACAGATGACTCTGTTTTGATCTCAGTTTTATAATTTTCACTGCCTTCTCTTTCCATTGGTTGGGAGTCAGTGGAGGACTCTGCGGGTGAAGGAGCTTCTTCAGCTATGTTGCCAGACACCGTCTTACTTTGATCACTTGAAGAATTCATGGATTTCTCTTCATTTTCCATGATAGTACTCTGCTTTTTTGTTTCTAATTGAGGTGTCCCACCTTCCTGATTGGCACTTGCTTCCTCAGTGCCACCTGTCTTTTCAGTGAGGCTATCAATATTTGGCTTGGCACTCTTTCCCTTTTCATTGCTGTCAGAAACCAGATCTTTTTCTTTTATGAGCTCGTCATTTTCATGATTATTTCCTAAATCACTAGTGCCCTTGCTACTAGAACTAGAAGTATCACCTTGTTGACTTCTCAGCAATTGAGGTTGACCTATATCACTGGATTCATTCAAATTTTCAATACAATGAAGGTCTGGATCCTGCCCTGTGGCTGAGTTGTCGGATCCAGGTTGACTGTTATCAGAACCATCAGCCAAAGTATCAACCACTTTCATCTCATCTGATATATGAGGATCTTTAAGTGTAGCTTCAGCTTCTGATTTTGACTCGATCCCTGGTGATATAGCAGGAACTTTACCAATGTCAAGAAGTCTATCAAGTTTTAAGTTTGTATTTTGAGCATGCAGAATTGCAGATACAGAAGCGGTAAGCTTTCCACGAACATCTTCCGGTACAACATCTTGTAAGGCTTTCATAATTGTCTCTCCTTGGCCAACAGCAGTCAAGACCTGAACACGTGAATCACAGATTAGTTAAGCAAGTAGACGGCTGTAAGGTCAAAATAAGTAGTAGGAGTAAGTTAACACAAATAAATGCTCTCAGCGACTTCTATAAGAAAATGAAATATACACAGCAGACATTACAAAGACAGAATACAACACTAATGTCACATACAGCAATTTAAGGAAACAAATTTACCTTTTTAATATTAAACAACTGCAGCCACATAAATTGCACATCCTTCTAACTTTAGGCTCTATTTATTCCTTCTTAAAATAGACAAGCATCCTAATCACTGTTTTCGCTCAGGACTAACTAAGCATGTCTAACAGAGAGCCGTGATAATAGATAGTACCTCCAGAAAATTTGAAGAAAGAAAATACAGTTAACTTAAGGTACCCAAATTTTCTATATTTCACGAGGACATCATTCTCTACAGTTTTAAAAACATTGAAAAGCTGGGAAGAATCAATTGAAATTTCACTGTCCAAATGCAGAAAATTTTGGACAAGGAAAAGCACATTAGTATTACTGGGAAGAAATGGTATAATAATAGATAGCAAGGATCAGCTTTCCCAATCTTTATTTATTTTTGTGCATTTAGACATAGAGACAACAAAACAAGATAAAGGAGACCACCACTTTTCAGAAAAAGTATAGCAAATGCTTACTTATAAGCGGTCTCGTATATAAAAAACTGTTAGTACCTTCTTCTTTTTTTCTTCTTTCAAAACACCTGGTATGGTAATATCAAGCATATTCATAACTATTTGTGCTGTTTGCAGCACTTCACCATTTTCAGTGTCTACATGATCAGTGACCTCCTCTTTGACCAACTCCGCATCAATGGAGCTGGTCTGCTGCAATACACCATTCTCAGTTTCTTGCAATCCCTCTTCAAGTTTCAAATTTCTGTGAGAATCTTGTCTAGATCTTGATTGGAGCGCAGTACTAGTATCATCAAGCACCTCTTTAACAGGATCTGTGACATACCCATTAGCATTGGGTCAAGCTAAAATCAAAGAACTTATCATGTTTAAATCTTTTACCAGATGTTCTGCCTTCCATGAGAGTTAAAACTTTTGAAGGGTTGTAGGTAATATCTACGTCTTTCAAAAGAGGATGGCGACCCTTCAAAATCCCAAGCTCCACTGCAGAGAGCCACTGTAAGCACCGCATGTATACTAGTCAGAAAATCATTCGCAATGTCTAAAGTTGGACTCCACCAAATTTCTTCAACAATAAAGGAGAAGGAAATGATTTTAACATTTCTCTACTGACCGTACTGATCAAAAAACATGTGTTTATGCATTGATTTGTGAGCCTAGTATAGTTCAATAAAAAGTCGTACAATCTGTTCAAACTTACTTGTATTCATCACAGAGTTTACAAGTAACTAATATTCACAGTAATCAACACTTAAAATGTCTTAAGAATAATTATCGCATCCTAAACATTCTATTCTGAACTAAATATATCATGAGCTTATCGTAATAAATTTGCATCTATAGACAGCCCAAAGTTAAAATATACACAACAATCAATTCCATGCCAACACATACGAGTATTCGCATTCCAAAACTATCAAAAGAAAGGACAATACATCACCTCAATTGTTGCGTTCTGGCACCACAATTCAGCAGATCTGCCACTCCTAACGTGAGAAGGCACACGGGAGCACAAAAGGAGACTTGTAAATGGATTTTCTGCAATCAAACTGCGTGGGGTGGAAAATAATGGCACTGTCCCATTATCATTCTGAATTTTGATAAATTATCACTGATTAGACGCTTAAACATGTAGTATAAGACCAATCACATACATAA
This sequence comes from Mercurialis annua, assembly GCF_937616625.2. NCBI lineage: Eukaryota > Viridiplantae > Streptophyta > Magnoliopsida > Malpighiales > Euphorbiaceae > Mercurialis > Mercurialis annua. Next base: position 52,765,312 of record NC_065571.1, read on the forward strand.
CTGAAAGCAACAAGATATTAGAAGTACAAAACTTGCACCTGAATAAAGAGAACAGGAATCTTAACATTCCCAACCAAATCTCGGGTGCTAGCTTTAAAATAGAAGTCTTCTATTTCTGTACAGCCATAAGATACCATAGATACTGCTTTCTCAAAATCACGAACAGACTTTGCCTTTAAAGCCTTTTCCACATCAAACCCTTTTGTTCTCCCTTGAAACAGTTCCTGTGAGATTCATCAAAAAATAAAGTCTACTTACCACTGCATTCAAAACGGCCGTTAAAGTGATGCACATAGTATCATTCATTTTACATCGACCATATTTGTAGGGTATAACACAGCAACAACAAAAGGATACAAATAATTCTCATTCAGAAAAAATAAAGGTCCAAAGAGACGAGCAACCTTATTAGACCGCAGGATATCTATCAGTCCACCAGCAAGTTTCTGATCCAAAGCAGCGTGATCAGGAGAGTACCTTGTTGCTTCCTCTAAGTCAAACGGATTATTAATGCATGTGGAGGCAGTAAGCGGTGTTCTCTCACCAACTTCGGCTAAATATTTAGTCAAGATATTTGCACCATATCCCCAGCCAACTCCCATCAATGTTGTCCATGGCCTTGCCTTGTTGATAAACTGTATAGCTGTGGAGATATCATCGCTGTCAGCAGCTGTAAATAACCTACATAAATAAAGCAGTTAAGAAGCCCTACTTTAAACATCTTGAAATAGAATTTTAAAATGCAACTCGTGACAGATAATTTCCTCATCCTGAAAGCCATTCTTTGAAGTGTATCTGGTCTCCCTACTACATGGCGTGTTCATCCACAACCTTATTTTTCCTTTTTTAGTCAGTCTAATATAAAAAAATCTTATTTCTCTAATCATGTTATGCATATGGCACTAACAGCAATCAACCGACTATATGCAATATAAATAGATAAAACTCAATTATAACCTGTTAGAAAAAGCGCATAGTCCAATTTATAAGATGTTTTCTCCATTGCTCCTTAAGTGAGACCGACATTATTCTATTATTCCATCAAGCTTCAAGTTCATACTATTCTCCCTCTAAGTCTATCTAACTAAACCGGCTATTACATTAGCCTAAACAGAGCTGCATAAAACATAAAATAGCCACATAAAAGATTTTTCAATTACCGCGGAGTGGTAAGCGGAGAACCAGCACATCCTCTCGGATTAACAACGAGAGGAAAAAACCCTCGTTTAAGCGCATCACACACAAACTCCCTGACATTCTTATCCAAACTACCTTCAGTAGTTCCAGGAACAAGCAACAGAGTAGTATCCAATCCATGTTCTTCTCTCAACTCTAAATTCGCCGGCCAATCAATCGAAATCACACCTCCGTCATCCGTACTCACACATACTCTCTGATACTCCAATAATTCCTCCTCCTCCGCTAATCCACCACTAGATTGAATGCTCCCGCGACACAGCCTAACAAAATGCCTGTCTTCATCTACCAATCTCTCGTTCAAATTCTCGAATCTTTCGAACGATATCGAAGGACAACGGAGGAATACAAAACGGTTGAACGGCGTAGGGCTAGTAAAGAGAATCCACTCGCCGATATTCGATTTGATTAATGAGCCGTTACTATTACTATCTGATTTGAATTGAGAGATATAAAAAGTTAAACCGGAAGCCAAACCTAGAACCGGAGCGAGAAAATCGAGAGAGTTTTGAGACGGAAACTGAGAGAGAAAGCTCTGGAATGGTTCTATTAAGTTGTTGCGGACTGTGAGGTGCGTTGTCGTTCGTTTAATACGACGGCGTTTGTAGAAGCGGAATTTGCGGAATTGGAAGGCGTTGTGAAGGACATTGGAGTGAAGAAACTGCCGCTGCCTCTGCCGCTGCGGTGTTGGTGGTTTAAGGTGGAGATTGGCGGTTGTGTTCATATCTTGAGTATTAAATTAATATTTTTTTTCAATTTCGATTGGTGCGGTTAGGGTTAGTAAACTGAATATGATGATACTACTGGTGAGAAGAAGAAGGTGCCAGAAGAACAGTAAAAGGTTTTGAAAGAGAAGCGAGCGGTGAGGGAGGAGAAGAGTGGCGGTGGTCGCTGGTTCGGTAGAGGTGGGGTCCATGTTTTTGTAGTTATTTAACCCGCGAAATTGATTGATTGGTTTCAGTTTATTGGAATGCACTGGATCCAAGAAGCTCGTCCCCGAATTTCAACCGTTAAAAAATTGTTTACGTTTTTATACTGTTGCGTCCAGAAAATATTTTTCTCTTTAAAACTATCACATATTTTAGTACAAGATCTTTTGATGGATTTGACATTGAAATTTTATAATAGAGTCCCTGAACTTTTTTTATTTTATAGCTAGATCCTTCAACTTCTGTTTAGTTTAATTGAACCCTAGAAAATTACCTTTATCATTTGTGAGTATCTTATTAAAAAACTGTTCAAACTAAAAAATAACGTTTAAATTTTTCACATAATTAATTGTAATAGTTTGTCTAGCAAAAAAATAAAAAATAAAATGGAACTTTACTAATCCACTCATTTTTAGGGGTGAATATTCAGTTGTTTTGGATAAAATTAAATCAAATTACTCATAATTGAGATAATTCAATTATTGTTATTTTTAACCGAACCAACCAATGAACAAATTGATTAAAAAATTAGAAATATAAAACCAAGCCAACTTAATAAGTATTAATTTAGATTATTTGATAAAATATGTTTTTTCACCGCCGCATAAATAAAATATTGTGTTGCGAAAAAATAAGATATTGTGGAATTGCTTTTGTCAGGTATGAGATTGAGTTTTGCAATTCATTCCTCCAACACCAACACATCATGGTACAAGTTATTCATTTTATCACCGAAGGAAAGAGAGTGCTAACCTGATACACCGATAAACAAAAAAATTATAAAGAATAATTTCCTTAAAAAATGATTTTTTTTTGTTTTGGCTTGAGATAATTAAATTATTGTTATTTTTAACCGAACCAACCAGTGAACAAATTGATTAAAAAATTAGAAATATAAAACCAAGCCAACTTAATAAGTATTAATTTAGATTATTTGATAAAATATGTTTTTTCACCACCGCATAAATAAAATATTGTGTTGCGAAAAATATGATATTGTGGAATTGCTTTTGTCAGGTATGAGATTGAGTTTTGCAATTCATTCCTCCAACACCAACACATCATGGTACAAGTTATTCATTTTATCACCGAAGGAAAGAGAGTGCTAACCTGATACACCGATAAACAAAAAAATTATCAAGAATAATTTCCTTAAAAAATGATTTTTTTTGTTTTGGCTCTTTTTTTTTTTGCCAAAGAGTTTTGGCTCATTAAAAAACTCTCATTCGTAACCAAACTGAAATTTTTAACCCGACTACCAAATTAACCTACAAAATTTAACCGAGTTAATCTAAATAATTTGGTTGATTTGGTTACTTTGGTTTAACTGAATTTTGCTAGTCCTTGCTCCTTTTCCATTTCTTCGAGTTACCTGATTTTTATTTACTGTCCCTAACTATTTTAAATGATAAAAAGATAGTGAAATTTACAACTTCCTTTAGTAATAAAAATATTTTAATTTAGACATTTCTGCGTCCCACCAATTTTCTGTTCATGTGTTATATAGAAAAGAAAAGAAAACTTTTGTCTTCTATAAGAATTGGGCTTTTTTCTAGCTATCTGACTGGTAGTGGTAGGCCAATGAGGTCCAGAAGAATTATTGGGCTTTTAGCTAATTCTCTGACCGGTAGTGGTAGGCCAATGAGGTCCAGAAGAATTATTAGGCCTTTTGAGATTTATATTATCAAGCCCAATAATAAATTTTTGAAAATGTCATCGCCGACTTGCCGTTGCAGCCTAGACTAGAGTAGGACCTTAAAAAAGGGCCGACACAAGAAAAGCAGGACGAGTAACTTAGCTTGCTACCAACTAGCAAGTGCAACTTTCGGCTGCAGATAAATCATTTTCAGCTCTGTTAATATGGTTCAACAGAACATGTGCAACTTTGCATTTTATTTTGTTTGAACATGTGAAAGTAAATGTCCATTGTGATTGGCCCTGATGATATATACATGCACGTTTCTTTAGGTTATTTTGTTTAAGCATTAAGTGTCTACAAAAAAAGAAAAAGATACGGGATAAAGAACGAATGAGCAATATTTTAAATGGCATAATCGCTAGGCAGTAAACTATTAGGTTATTAGTTTAACTTTTCCAACAAACGCTTTTCTCTTTCAATTATTAAAAACAAAAAATTAAAAAATGACATCAAACAAATTAAACAATAATAAAGATAAGGTATAACAGTAAAAAAATCAAACATTTACGATTTGTTTCAATTTAACCTAATTTTTTTAATTTTTACAAGAATAATCCAATTACATCTTTTTTGTTTCAATAATGGTCAAATTGGTCGCCAAACTTGTTATTTTCTATTAAACTATTAGGTTGTTTTTTTTATTAATAATGATATATTAAAAGTTATAAGAAGTGGCAAAAAATTCAAAATTACTCAAAAGCTTTCGTATAAAAAATGCAATTTGACTATTATTACAACGAAAAATGCAATTTAACTATTATTATAAAAATTAAAAGGTTTGAATTAAATTGCAACATTCTTAAAAATTTGGATTTGTTTTACCATAAGACCTAAATATAATCATGACAGTATACTAAACTATTGGATCGGATGCATACTCCGTCAACCTATGAGAGTGTTGACTTCTCTTGATTAATTATTTTGAAGCTTTGGCATACACCTCTAGCAATTCTTTGATTTTCCTACATTCACTAACATTTGTTCTTACAAGCAAAAGGCTATCATCAGAAAAAGTTAGGCGAGGCGCCTTGCAATTCTAGCGAAAGTTTAATCCATAAATTAGTTTATTATCAATAGCATTATTGATGAGATTGAATAAGCCCTAGCCACAAATCAAAAAGAGCTAAGAGGATGTAAGATTCCCTAGCCTTAGAGCATCCCATTCCAATGATATATCTTGTGGCAATGCTAAAATTTAGCATGTAGAAATATATTTGTTCATTGCATAATTATTTTCCGTGCTAAATTTTCCATATGCTAAAATTTACGCTAAATTTAGCATCAAATTTAATATATGGAAAATTTATATCCATATCTAAAAGGCTTAATGGGAAAAAAAACCCACACCTTTACGACTTGTTGCAATTATATCCAAACCTTTTAATTTTTGCAATAACATCCAAATTGCATTATTTTGTTGCAATAATATCCAAATTGCACTTTTTATGTGATTTTTTTTAGTTTTTTTACCATTTTTTGGGACGTTTACTATATTATTATATATCAAAACATAATAATAGCCTAATATCTTAATTGAAAACAACAAGTTTAGCCATCAATTTGACTATTATTGCTACAAAAAATGCAATTTGGACATTATTACAACAAAAAAATGCAATTTGGATATTATTGCAAAAATTAAAAGGTTTGGATATAATTGCAACAAGTCGTAAAGGTTTGGGGTTTTTTGCCATTAGGCCTATCTAAAATAATTACAGATCTGCCACTGTAACTGTATTCACGTGTTAAATTTCAATTTAGCTATTATTTTCCCATCTTTTTCTCCTTCTTTGTATGTTGGTTAATTTTTTTTTGTCAAAGATAGAGTACGGTACTTAAAATCTCAGTTTGTTAGTTATTAGTTACGAAGGCAGGATTCGAACCCAAGACCTTTTGATGCACCTGGAGACGCTTTAACCATTTAGTCTAGACGCACACTGGCGTATGTTTGTTAGTTACAAAATTAAAATTTATCACTTAAATATAAAAATTTGCACTAGACTGAAAACTTATATTTGTGCTATTTTTAGCATTTTGCTATTTTTTGTGTTATTTTTAGCACAGAAAATAGCACATAGATTAGAGATTCTCTTGGGACCTCTTTCAAAGTTAACATTTTTTGCACACAACCATTGAGAAGAAAAAAAAATCTAATAGAAGTAATGCACTTCATGATCTTATTAATCCAACTCTCATTAAATCTATTTTTTAACTGATAGATTTAAACTTATACAATTTGTTGATCTTTAAAGTAAACTCGTTTAATTCCAGTTCGAACTTGAAAAAAGTCTATTATAAGAGCTGATCTTGAATAGTAAGTATTAGGTTCAAACCGAATCTGGCTAGACTTAAACTTGCATTTAAATATATCAAATTCATCATAGTACGGACCTAATCCGCTCATATCCGACCCATAAACAGGTCTAATTAGTGGATAGGGAGGAATTGCTCACGCTGCCTCCTAATTCTGTTTCTGATTATAGATGCTTGCATTAAATTTATATTTTGTTGTGGTGAATTAAAATATAACCTAAGAATAATTAGTTGGAATTATAAGAATCAAATTAGCCCTTTTTTCTCACTACTAGAAAACTTTATTTTAGCAACGGATTTTTCCGTCGCTAAAAGCCGAAATCCGTCGGTAAATTAAGTTTTCCGTTGGTAAAGGCTAAAATTCGTCGTTAAATCAAAAAATTTCCGTCGACAATTCTCAGTTTTCTAGTAGTGTCATGCATATGATTGGCACGTAATCTAATTATCTATAATATGAATATCATAGAACAACCATCTAACCAAAATTCTCTCACTTTTGGATTCATTTCATTTATTTTAATTAATCAATATATGCAATGTATTAAGACCCTAAAACTTTGTAAATTTAGCATTATTAGCGCCGCCTGACAAAAAACACTAAGCACATGACTCAAAACCCTAAGATAATGATGCTGCATTTATAGATTAGATATGCTAATCTGATTTTCTTAAGCACATGATCATGATAATAATGATTCTAATTAAGTTTGATTAATTTTTGAATTGGACCCATAAGAGACAAATTAAATAGATAAAAGGACACATTTTTATGGTCTTGTCTAATATTATTATGTCTGTTATAGAGAGACATATATATAGTCTATTCTTCGAATTCAGAAATTTTCACTACTTCACAAAAAAATGGATTGTGTTGAGTCTAGCATGGGTTACATATCCTGCAAATGATAGGATTTTGTTCCAAGTTGAGAATCAATTTGCGTTGCTATCCAAAATCATCTTCTGTGCACTGATTTTGACAAAACATGACATTAATTCAGCCAAATTTTTTATGGTGCTTTTCTTATACTTTTCTCAAATTTTTTAATTTTATATTTGAGGTAATTATAGAAATATTAAGGAATCTTAAGATCATGATCTCTAATCCTCTACCATTGCCCCCCAGGCCCCCGCTACCACATACATTGCTTTTAGCAACAATAGGAAATTGTTGTTGTTTTTAAAAACCAGATCGGTCCGCCGGGTCAAACCAGTTAAAAATGGAACCGGCTAGTGGTCCGATCCATAAACTGCAAAAAAAACATAATTTTGGTTGAACTGGGTTGGATCATATTGAGCCCGTGAATCACTGGTTGAACCGACAATAAGAAACAACAAAGGAAAAATATGTCGCTAACACTACAACAAAATCAACATACAGTGACATTGATATAGTAACAATTTTTAAAAGCATCACTTGAAATATAAAAAATAGTTTTAACTGATTTGTATTATGCCACTAAAAATAATTAAACCCTAAGAAACATATTATTATCAAAAGAAAAAAAAACAATCTTCACACACGTATCCCACTAGTTCACTATTTGCCGCCGAACCTTTCTCCCATTTTCTCCTTAAGAACAATCTGACTAAAAAGAGTAAACCGTTCGGTGCCCTTCTCCTCGCTGCCCCCTTTTGCCTGCTATTGTTACTGCACCTCTTTTGCGTGCTTTGTCCGCTCTTGGTGTCAGCGTTCCTCCTTATTCGCTGCCAACGTTTGTTTTTCCACCACCACCGGTTGCCGTAATTTCCATTGCTATTGAACCAGTTAGTTTCGTTAGATTATTTCACTATATTCTGAGGCTTGTTTGTTCTTGGATTAATTTTTTTTGAAAATACTGTTGTTTCCAAGATAAAACTAAAAAAAATGAATTATCCAGCATTAATTTTAATTTTTTTCTCTATAATGGTTTTTAGGTACGCAACTTTTATGAGGAGTCGAGTTGTGCTGTTAAATTATCGTGTATGGCATCATGGCTGGAAGAGCTTCTATGGGAATTCCTACCAATTTGAGCCTAACCACGCAGGTTAGGCTTCTTCATTACAGCTTCATCCTATGTGATGACTTTTTTCCATAATATATATTTATTGCAAAAGGAATATCAAATTCTCAAATTTTACTATAGCTGAAGCTGATAATATGGAAATCATGATTCATTGTGAACTTTTTATTGGAATTGATATGTATTTGTTCTTGTTGTGTTGTGCATATGCAGATGCGAGCAAAGGTGTTAGAAGGGCATGTCGAGATGCTTAATTGATATTTCCTAATTTTATAGACTTGCAAGCCATTACATCAGATAAGGTTCTCTTTGCTAATTTTGGCTTTTCTATTTCTTAAAAATTCTAGTATTATTGCTTCCGAAACAATTTGAATGTTTTTTGTTTCTACTTTTTGTAGTGGAAAAGAGGCACTTATAACTATTTCATGGAAGACTTATCCCTGTATGATATATGCCTTGTAGTTGCAACTAACCATCATTTGTAGTTTTTTTTAGTTTATCTTTCTTTGTTGCTCAACCTCGTTTCGTTTAAATCATGTATATTAATTTGATAATTTTATAAGCACCATGCAGTTTAATGTTTTATTTGAGGATAATTTTGCTCACCATTTTATCTTCTTTCAGTTCCTGCATTAGGCTAGTTACCAAGTGCTTAGGATGGTGCATTTAAAGCTGTCTTCTATATTGAACACTATAAATATTTATATACAATGGTTTATTGTTTGAAAATGAACTTTACTGATCTAATGTGTTGGAGGTTTTAGCTCAAATTCTCATATGTACAAATTGAATGGATATGCAAACATAAATGCTATCAAAGCATCTACAGAGCAAGGTATGGAACTATTAATCTTTGATCAACTTTTTTTTTTTTCATTTCCAATCATTATAACATGACTACATTTAAGGGATTTTTTTTTTGGAGTAGCATGGCATAAAGATTGATAGAATAATATTCTTTTTTCTTCTTATATTTTATTTACTTTGTTGCAGGACATAATCACATATAATGGGATTCGTGCACGGAATTGAAATTTAGTTTTTAGTCTGCGTAATTATTAAGAAAAGGATATTTTTATGAATTAGATTTTATCTCTTTAGTGATTTTGATATTGTCATTATTTAAATGTCATTATGTAAACGAGTATTCGACTTGCTAAATATGTATTCGGTTATTAATGAATAGTAATTTTATAGTCCTTCTCTTATATCTCTGTCTTTATTATCAATTAATTTTGTTAAATAAGTATAACATTTTGTCTATTAAATATTGTTAGCTTACTCTTTTGCAACACATCAATTTCTTTACCTTTTGGTAACATTTCACAAAAATTATAAAAATAGTTCATTCAATAGTAAATCAATAATTGTAGCAACATTTTATAAATATTACTATAGGTACTGATATAATAATATTTAATACATGTCACATAAAATATTTTAAATGTTGCTATAAATGGCTACAAACATTTGTATTAAATGTCATTTAAACACCTAACGACACCGGCAAATGTAACACTTTAATGACATTTGTGAAAATTGTTGGTATAAACTTTAAATGACGTTTTTTTAGCATTAAGTAACATTTATTTTATGACACAAAAGATCATTTTTGTTGTAGTGTAAATACCTAAAATCTGCTGATATTTTTTATTTTAAAAAACAATTTCATTGAATTGGTTGAATCGGAAGTTAAATTGGTTCAATCGAAAACTTATGGCCATACGTTTTCGATTGAACCAATTTAAGCCTTATAATAACCCAATCTCATAGAGGCCATTACTAACAATAAAAGTAGCAAAATTGACGAAACACCAAAATCCAATAAAAACAAAGTCAAAAAATCTACATTTCTGATTGTTTTTATTATTCTTTCTTAACTTGTAAGCGATTGTCAATTAGTATATATTTTAATTTCGTGATTTATTTAATCTAAAATTTGTCCTTTTTTTATCAATTCACTCCATTTTAACACCTGATTAAACGTGTGTGGTTTGCCTTCAATATGGGCAAGCACATTCTTTTAGAGAAAATTACTATAAAACCCCTCATATTTAACAATTTTTCTAAAACAGATTAAATTACCATAGTGTTTTTGGAGAAAAATATATATTTTTTATTTAATTAGTATCAAATAATATTTTTATAATATATAAAATCAGTTACAAATAATTATAAATTAGTTTAAAATTAAATAAAATTACTTTAATTGGTTATTATAATATTTTTATTTTTAATCAAGTATAGACTTATTTATATAAAAATAAGTTGAGTAGTTTAATTGTATTCTATTTATGTCATTTAAACTTCATGAAATATTAATATGAACGAATTGATAAAAATTGACAAGTTGAAAGAGTTAATATAAAAAATAATTAGTGTCAATTGATCGCAACTTACAAGTTTGAGGGGAAATTGATCCTCATAAACTAAACTATTATTGGAGATTGAATATAAGCGTCGAATCAAGTGCGAGAATGGAGAGAATTAACAGAACATGACTAGTTAACCATTGTTTGTAAATTAAGGGACCAAATTGTCACTTAAATGATTAAATTGACTATAAAATTAAAATGTGTACTAATTAATTGACAATAATCTTAATTATAGGTTTAAACTAGTAGATTGTCCACTGTAGAAGTTGACAAGACTATGCTTGTTTTATGTCTCATTTTACATGGGACATTACCTAATTATCTTGAAAGTAATTTCGGGCTAAATAATTTAGAAGTGGTGCTAACTGAATGCTAGGGCTGCCACTTAATTGTTAATTCTAAAGAAATGTACTACAGTTAGTACTCCCTCCTCCGGTCCATAATATTTGTCGCATTTGAGAAATTTTTTTAGTCCATAATATTTGTCATGTTATAATATCAAAAGAGCATTAATTGCTATTTTTCCATGTTTGCCCCCCATTAATTTATTGAAAGAATACAATAAACAAATGAAAATGGTAGTCATAAATGTAATCAAGTTTCAATGTAGGGTTAACTTAGTAAAAGTGTTTATAAATTAAGACATATTAATTATTTTTTTAGTTCTTGTGCCAAAGCCAAATGCGATAAATATTATGGACCGGAGGGAGTACTATTTACTAATGGAATCAGTCCTATTAAGATTTTGATGTTCGAGCTAATTTTTGTATAAATTGAAAACTTTTAAATTTATTGATTCAAGGAATAAGTTCAATTCACTAATTCATCAAAAAAAGTTCAATTCACTAATTTATGGTTTAACTTTTGATATAAAAAGTAATGTGTATTTCTTTACATCATAGAAGACTTTGTGGAATAATTTTTCAGCAAAAAAATGTCCAATTATCTAAGTAAAATCCATAGAAAGGCTTAATTAATATAAATAAATTGTAATCTAAACATTCAACTTACTTTTAATCCGAACTAATAATTCAAATGTATAAAAAATATAAAAATACATTAATAGATTATATTAGTATTTTAATAATTCTAAATATTAGAATTTGTTCATATTATAATTTAAGTTTTTAATTAATAGGACCGAAAATGAGTTGAGTGACTAAATTTACTTTATAATTAATATCAATTAAGCTGATTATATTAGAAGTTGATTTATTATAAAAATTAGATCTTTTTGACAAATAAATAATTTCACGTGATTCTATTTTATGTTAATTTTTTTAACAGGATCCCTTTTTTAAAATCAAAAATTGGAGCATAATATAGTAGAATAAACTTATCCCTAATAGTAATATTTGAGTTTGACATGCATACTTCAGATACTTATATAGCAGTAGGAATTAATTGGAGTCATTGTCAAGTCTCTTATTTTAACCGAAATGAGGTATATTATAATTAAATTTTCTTTAAAGTATTAGATATCTTATTGAAATGTGTTGTTTGATCAAAATGTCGTAAGATATGAATCCTTTTTCTGAAGTGATTTGAATGTCTAACACTTTGAGAATCAGCAGGTACGTGACCAAATTATGATGAGATTAGAATTTGATTTTATTTTTCAGAGTTGCAAAGCCAAATTCTAATGAGTGTAGTATTCGTTATCCATGAGTTATATACCCTTTACTCTATGAAGCGTGTGACTTTTTACTAGTTAAATATAATTTGATTATGAATTTGAATATGTTAGTATATATATATATTAATAAAATATTAAAAATATTATTAAACTAATCAAAAAATTATTTAGTAATTTTATTTTAGTCATAAGTATATAATGTACGTCATGTGAATAGGAAACAGATTTATAACAAATAAATAAATGTATGACTAAATCAATAATAAATATTATACATGTATATTTAAATTGAATTATTACAAACAAATTTGTCATCATATATGAATTACTTTAAATGAAAATGCCTACTACATAATTCGAATTTGATTAACTATATATGGGTCCATTTCGATTTGTAGACCATATGTATAAATTATTATAAGCATATACTCCTATTTGACAGTAGGAGTCTTAGGAATATATGTAATAATCATAGCAAAATCTTGGAAAATATTGTCACAATATTCATGGAGTGATGATGATAATATTAATACTTACATATAAATATAAACATGAGACCACATGGGAAGAGGTATGGGTTTGATTGAGAGGTTAAGTTAATATGTTGGATGTGGCTCGTATTTTTGGAGCAATCTTGACTCCATGTGTTACTCACATGGTTTTGTAGTCGCTCCCCGCCTTGTGTCTTTGTCAAATAGATTCAAAATTTATAATTGCATTTTAGATATTATTTTTTACTCTTATTTCTTTTCATTTTCATTTTTTTATTGTTCATGATGTTGTTCTATCTCTATTTTTATTACATAAAATGAGTTATATTTGAATGCTACTTGAAAAGGCCATTTAATATGATTTACGGCACTCTGTTTTGCCGTCACGTCATTAAATTCTTTAACGAAAATAAAGCTGAAATGTCATTAGAGAAAGTGTAGGTATAAAAAAAAAAAAATAAGGTAGAATAAACGTATGAATTACAATTTGAAAATTATGATGAGAAACGATGAAAGTTGAGAGAATATGTCAGTGAAAATACTTGTTCACTCAAAAATATTTATTTATATGTTTTATTTATTTTTATTTATAGCCACCCTCTCATAATACATCAATTTTGACATAATTTAAGAACATTTTATTAATTATAGAAAACTATTCATTTGTTTGTAAAAGTCAAATCTTTGCAAAGAAAGATGTTTATAATCAAATTTTTAATTTTATCAATTGTAACATAATTTTAATAAGTATCTTTCGATAAATAAAAAGTTAGGTTTGGTCATAAATAACAGATAATCCTTGTTATGTATAAAATAGGTTTAATTGACAACAATTGAAATATATATCTATCTATACTATATCTAAAAACGCGGATGGGGGGACAGACAAACTTACTGAATAATCCTTTTCAATTTACTATTAAATAAAAGTTTTATAGTCATTAACTAATTAGTTATTTAATTAATCATTATTGTAATAAAGTTTTAATTAGAATAGGTAGCTAAATTATCTCCAATTTAACTTTTAGTATGTAAAAAATAACTAAATTGTCTCCAAATTAGTAGGAATAACTATCTTTTAGTTTGATTGAATTACAAGATTAAAATACTGTATTTGGTCAATATATTATTATTTAAATTTCTATCTTATTATTTTTAAAAATATTATTAATAAAATTAAGTTAATTATTTAATTATGGTTATTAGAAAACCAAAAGAAGAATAAATTCAGTATGGAAAAAAAATTAATAACTGAATATATTATATTTTTTTACAAAAATTCTTAACTAATTTAATATTAATTATAAATAAAAAATTGATATAATCATAATAAATTTACTAATATGTTCATTGACGAGTTACGTTACGAGCCACGTGCATAGCACGCAATGCGAAACTAGTATATTATAATTAGGTTGGGTCGTAAATAAAAAACCGAATAAATTTGATATTTGTAAGTGATTTGGCTCAATGTAACTTATCCCATCATAAAATCATAAGCAGTCGGTGCAAATAAAAGTTTGTTGATCTTAATTCGTATAAAGGGATGAACTTGATTCTAAAAATTTAACTTTTTTCTTCATTTATACACTCAATATAAATAAAAAACATAAATAGATGAGTTTTTTTTTTGACAATCGAATAATCTTTCATTAATAATAAAGAGCAGTTACAGGTGTAAGAATTCAGAAAGGGTATAACCGTTTCTAATGACCTGACATGGAACAAGACATAAACCTTGATTCGCAGATCGTCTTATAAAACAAAATCAAAATTACATAACTGCTCTAACACAATAAGATCCAATCCTTTTCTGTCTAACAGAAGACTCACAAACTCTATATAAAAAACAACAAATCTTTCATATAGAAAGAACAACAAAACTTTCAAAAAAGAAAGACAATCGCTGTAAAATAGTTATAAAAAAAACTAATATAACCTATAACGATTTCATCTTCAATCTTGAAAGGGCTTGTTCCATCTCTGATTTTTTATTTGTATATTTATTGAAATTGATGCGCCTCGTCGATAAATTTACCAACCAAAATGAAAAAGATGAAAAGGAGTCGGTCATTTATTTTATTCTAAAGCAATAAAAAAGAAATGGCTACCGCCAATGGCAAAAATAAATTATTGACGGCAGCCGTAGCGAAAAATAAAGAAGAAATGCTTGACGGCTAGGGTTTTCTATTTGAGAGAGAGGAGAGAGGAAAAAAAGATACATAAATAAATGAGTTGGTAGGAGTAAATAAGTTAAGAAATCAAACAATAAAGCAGTCTACTACGAACATTTCAAAAACGAACAAAACAATAAATATTAATAAATGAAGTTAGTTATTCTATTCATGATATATTTAAATCACAAGAATAAATATACTAATTCTATAGTATAGTAAAGTTTTTAATTTTTATTAAATTTAGACATATTAAATTTGATGGTAGTTACAAGGTTGGTACTCTACAACGAAAAAACCGGGCTCACCCAAATAGTTTATTGTAGCATCAATCTCTAAATAAATGAGGACCAAATCGAATATATATATCTTAAGAGAGAGTTTTGTATAATTTAAAAAGTCATGTCTTTTAATTAGGTGAAATCAATTTTAGTTACTAAACTGCAAATTATGACTAATATTTGGTTGAGTTCTAATAATAAGTTGATAACAACATGTCTTCGTATAAATATGAATGTCTATTGAGTTTATAATTTAAATAAATATAATTGATATACGCATCTTAATTTACACTGAAGTATTTAATTAATTATATAGAATTATCAAAATGAAGAACTAATGGTCAATACAATTCAAATTTGTTTGACTTTTTTTTATGGTGGCGATGAGTCACTCCCTTAAGCTAAAGCTTAGAAAATCTTTCAAATTCCGAGAAGAGTACTTCCTGCAAAGCCCACATATATATTTGATAAATTCGGATTATAATGGCCATCAATCCAGCTCCAATCACTCCACTTTTTAGAAAAGTCGTAATCAGATTTGGAACCCGTGATCATAGCATCTAAATGGCTGAAACTTAGATCACTAAATTAAACTCGTGCGGGTAACTGGTTCGATTTTTGATAATTATGACTAAAAGTAATTTTAGAAAAATTTAAATTTATACAGCATTTTTAATCAATTTTGCACTGTCAATTTTATTATGCATATGCAACGGCTTGGACTTTCTTAATTTTGTTGAGGATTAAAGGCAGGAATGTATTCTATAATTTTTGAAACTTTTGAGCAATGGATAATCTTTGGTTTTAACTAAAACGTAAACTCCATTTTTTTACATATAGGGTTTCATGAGGTTTTTTTAATGGATCTCAACTATGAGATAATACTTTTAAACTATCCATATTTAAATTAACTTTCATTTGAATTGTGTGATTTTAAATTTTAAACGGCTGCATACATGAATACGGTCTGAACCCGCGACCTCACTTAAATTAGAATAGCGCTTTACTAATTCAACGGCGCTTTAAGGTTTAAACTCTATTAAATTGATCGTGCCAAACTAGTTAAAATTGATACGAAAGTTTTAGTTTGCTAAAATTGTGAACTTTTAAAGTTTTAGTTTGCTAAAATTGTGAACTTTTAAAGTTTTAGTTAGAATTATTAAAAGTCCAAAAAATAATAATTTTGTAAACCACTAGATCTTAATATGGCAGGTAACTATTTTATTTAGCAATTTAATTAATTAGAAGAAGTTCATCCAATTATCAAATTTAGCAATTTATAAAGAAACTCTATGTACATATTTGAATTTAATATTTTATGGGCTACTATGCAACAGAAGAGTTGCACATGTCTGTCGCTATCGGTAACAATTTTGTGAATAAAAAAGAGAAGTATTATAAATAATGAAATAATCAGTTGAATTTTATGTATAATTTTCCTTTTTATTTATGTTAGAGACCACCAACTCTCTCTGGTTGGTATGCGTGATTGTTTAGATCAAATCAGGACAAAACCCTCGACCACTGGCACTCTTACTTTATTACACGTAAATTTGTCTCCCTTTAGTATTATGCCAATTTAACTTATTCCATTTTAACGCAGATCAAACTGATTAAAATATTAAATTACATAATAGTTTACTTTATAACTTTAGTCTGAACTCTTATGGACTATGCTTTTATAATTTTTGTATTAGACGACCTTCAATTAAAATTAGTATTTATGTATTTTAATTACACTGTCTTTAATTTGTTTTCATTCTAGAGTTTCTGCTAATAATAACCTTTGATACAAGTAGAAAGTTCACAAAGTTACCTTGACTGTTTTCTGCATCAATAATAAAAAAAGTTTAAAGAGTTTCAAAATGGTAATGCTTGATAGACCACTCTAATATTTAAGTTAGCAGAAATTCTTAACAAAAATAATAAATATAGATAAGTGATAACGTAGCACATCTAGCAGGGGCGAAGCAACCTCGCCAGGAATGAGCATCACTAAGTCAAGCATTTCACCGACCTGGTAACAATGTCCGACCTTCTGGAAATCAGAGAGCACATGACTTGGGGGGTCACCGGATCGATGGGAATCCAAACATCATCCGAGACAATTACGCTTGATGAGGTCGGACTCAGAATTCTATCCGGGCTCCGAGTCGTACTTGACTCAAACCTAGGCCGAGCTCCGAGGTCGTAAACCCGAAAGACCGAACCATCTGGCCCGAGCTCCGAGACATTCTCAGATACAGGAACCATGATAACTTGACTCCCAAGATATCCGGGCCTCAAGGCTCGGCCGGGCTCCGAGGTCCTGCCCAGAAGCGCTCACTCGTGTACCGGATCCTGGGACCACAGAAGATCTTCTGACAGGTGCGTGAGGAATGTTCCCTCTGACACACCTAACAAATCGCGCCACCTGCAGGGATATTCTCCCACGTGAGCATAACCGAATTCTGGGACCACTGGGCTCACAGCCTGCCAGCAAGGCAGGTTTGTCCTTAAACCCTAACTATAAATAGAGGGTTTAAGGACAAACCCTAGGTAATTCTCTTTTTCTCAACTGAAAACTCACTCTTTTCTCTTCTTCTTCTTCCTCTACTTCAATACCTTACTTGAGCGTCGGAGCGAACGTCCGGTGACCCCCACCGGAGTTCCTTCTGACCTCTGTTTGCTTGTGGTGTGCAGATCGGAAAAGCTTGGATCCAGTTTGGTGATTTATCACTTGGCGCCGTCTGTGGGAATTCGTTTTGTATTCCCTTGTTCTACTCTGGTTCTCTTGACGTTGCTGATCAGATCTTGACAAAGAACAATGGCTGATGATCCTGTTTTGGACAGGATAGATCCTCTGGGAACTACGGTTGCCGACGCTAACTTGGTTGGTGGAGTCTCTGCTAGTGGTCGGACCTCTGTGATCACTGGCTTAACTCCTCCAGCGAATGCTCAGGTGGGAGGATCCAGGGCCTCCGGCAGTGGAGCTGGATTTGCGCCTCTATATGGGTTGGAAAACTATCCAAGGGCGAACCCTTTTGCTTCAGATCCAAGTCACACCCACTTATCAACCCCAGGAACCACCGTGCCTCAGAGTTTCCTCCACAATACCTTGTCTCCCACTCAACTCAACTTCCCGGTAGACGCTACACTGGTGGCTACGGGAACGGGAACAACTTCTGGGCAGGATATACCTCCGGCGGTCTTACAAGCTCAAGAATATTTAGAATACATGGCTCGCCAGCTACACCAGGCGCAGCAGATGCACTTTGCAGTCATGTCCCAGTATTACCCAAGTTACAATCCCTCGGCCACCCCTGTGGCCCCGCCGCCCCGAGCTTCTGAGTTTCAGGACGGTCGTCTTCCGAGAGAAGAAGGTCGGAGCGATCACCCACGACCCAGACCTAGGGGTCCCACAGAGCATCAAGCACCAAGAGGCGAAGATCATCGTGACACTAATCTGCCGAGAGACGAAGGTCGGCATGATCGCCCTTTTCCGAGAGACGAAGGTCGGAATGATCCTCCTCCTCCTCGAAGGGAGGGGGTGCAAGACGAGAATCTACCACCGGGGACACAGCGCGGTGACGCTGGTTTGGGGAGGGGAGACCCAGACCCGGAGGCAGATCCTCTGCGGACCGCGAGGGCAGGAGTCCCACCGGTCAGGAGAAACGGGGCAGAGAGTGTTCACAGCTCGGGTGCAGCATCTCAGCATCAGAAAACTTTGCATGACGAGGTTACTCGTCTGGTCCAGGCCGAGCTGGATAGACACAAAGGGCACAAGGCAGAGTCTCGACCTTTTACTACCTGTGGCATTGCTAGCCCTTTATCAAAGGCTATATGGGATGACCCATTTCCAGATAAGTTTAAATATCCACCCATTGACAGATATAACGGTAAATCCGACCCGATGACTCATTTAAGTTGCTTTCAGGTTGCCATGGGAGTTCAAAGTGTCTCGGACGCCACGGTGTGCAAAGTTTTCCCTTCAACGTTGAGTGATGCGGCGCAAAAATGGTACCAGAACCTCAAGGAGGGCTCTATTACCAGTTTCAGGGAGCTCGCAATGGCTTTCAAAACTCATTTTGCCCCGAGCATCGAACGAAAGAAAAGATCCAGTGATTTGAAGAAGTGCTTTCAAAAGCCTGGAGAAAGTTTAAAAGCTTACATTGCTCGGTTCAATGCCGAGGCGATCATGATAGAAGATTTGAACGATGATACCGCCATCGATGCTATGAAAGATAACACCAGCATGCAAGTTTTCCGAGACAGCCTGATTACAAACCCGGTTGACACTTACACCGAGTTAATGGACAGGGCTTGGAATTATATCAATCTTGATGAGGAAAGGCAGAGGAAGTCTTATGGGACGGCTAGCCCGGTTCCCAGTAAAACGCAGAATACTCCGGGATCTAACCGTAACCAAGATCGGTACCGACCTCTGAACGAGACTTCGGGGTACAGAGGTAACAAGCCATTCAATGCTCAGACCAGTCCGCCAAGCACGGGGCCTGGTACTAAGCCAAGTTTCAGCATTGGAGGAGGAACGGAAGGATATGTGGATCGAGCAGGAGTACCGAGACAATACGTGCCACTTAACACACCAAGGGAGCAGATTCTATCCTGGATCAAGCACAACAACGAAGAGATTCGTTATCCACCGAGGCTAGTGAAAGATGGAGACCGATCCAAGTTCTGTGATTTTCATGATGGTTATGGCCACGAAACGGAGGAATGTGGACGTTTGCGAAGCGAGATAGACAAATTAGTCTGCCAGGGGCGTTTACAACATTTTGTTGTGGCCAAGGAGAGCCAAGACCGAGGAAATACGAGGGTCAACTCGGTCAGGTCGGAGCCCGGGGGGAGTAGGGAGGCCCAATCCCCATCAAAGAAAACACAAGTCACGGGGGTAATTAACACAATCTCGGGAGGAACCTCAGAGTCCGAATATGGTCGCAAGCGCAGAAAGAAAAAGCAAAAGATGGTCATGTCGGTATCTACCGGGACGCCATGGCCTAACATTGTTTTCGGGCCAGAGGATGCGAAAGGAGTAGATTTTCCTCATGAAGACGCTTTGATCGTATCCGCCATCATTGGATCGAAATGGGTAAAACGATTGCTGGTAGACGACGGAAGCTCGGTTAACTTGTTGACTCTGTCAGTCTTTTTGACGATGGGAGGATCCAAGACTGACCTCAAGCCTGTGAACATTCCTCTCCTGGGGCTGGGGGGAGCTCCGGTTACCCCAGAAGGCATGGTCGAGCTGGATCTAGAGCTCGGCATCGAAATACCTCAGGAGGACGGAACAGAGGGAATCCTGGCGGAACCAACACGGAAGGTACGTTCACTGTTCATGATAGTTGACATGCCTCTTGCTTATAATGGTATTCTTGGTAGACCTATGTTGTATAGCACAGGTGCAGTGACTAGCATTCGTTACTTGATGATGAAAATCCCAGTGGAAAACGAGGTCATAACTATCAGGGGAAACCAAACCCTATCTAGGCAATGTTACATGGCCACTATGGGCAGCACGGTGGAAACGATGAACATCGATACACCCGAGCTGCTCATCAGAGAGAAAAAAGCTCAGAAACCCCGAGAAAACTTAGAAACGATTGAACTTACAAAGGGATCCGAGATGTATGTAAAGCTGGGGGTAGATTGGCCAGACGAGCACCGGGAGGCTATCATAGCTCGGATAAAACAGTATGTGGAGGAGTTCACCAACAAGCCAGAGGATATTGGGGGGGTAGACCCTAAGATCATCTCGCACAAGTTGAATGTGGATGCGAAATGCAAGCCTGTCAAGCAAAAGAAAAGAACTTTCTCTCTAGAGAAACAGATTGCCATCCGAGATGAAGTGGAGAAGCTCTTGAAAGCCGGGTTCATCAGGAAAGTGGACTACCCTGAATGGCTGGCTAACGTAGTCTTGATCAAGAAGTCCAACGGTAGATGGAGGCTTTGTATAGATTTCACTGATCTAAACAATGCCTGCCCAAAGGACAGTTTTCCTCTGCCAAACATTGACCAACTGGTGGACGCAACATGCGGGTTTGCGGTCTATGCCTTCTTAGATGCTTCGCAGGGATATCACCAGATCCCGATGAGTAAAGATGACGAAGAAAAAACAGCTTTCACAACGGATCTGGGGACCTATTGCTACAAGAAGATGCCTTTTGGTTTAAAAAATGCTGGGGCAACCTATCAAAGACTCATGAATCATGTTTTTAAAGATCAACTGGGCAAGAATGTCGAGGTTTATGTGGATGACATAGTCGTGAAATCTAAAGGGATCGAGGAACATGCAGCGGATCTGGCAGAAACTTTTGAAAAGCTGAAGGGTTTTAACCTCAAGCTAAATCCAGAAAAATGTGTCTTCGCAGTCCGCTCTGGGAAATTTCTAGGGCACCTCATCTCGGAAAAGGGCATTGAGGCCAACCCGGAGAAAATCGAGGCAGTAATGAACATGAAAGCCCCCAGCTCGGTGAAGGAGGTACAAAAGTTGAACGGGAGAGTAACGGCATTGGGCAGATTCATGAGTTGCTCGGCCAAACGATGTTTGCCATTTTTCAAAATCCTGAAGAATACAAAGAATTTCAAGTGGACAGAGGAGTGTAACGCAGCTTTTGAAGAGCTGAAGGTTTACCTCAGCACACCCCCGGTGTTGGGTAGACCTGAGCCTGGGGAAATCTTATACTTGTATCTCTCGGTGAATGACGAGACAGCAGCGGCAGTCCTGGTGAAGGAGGATAAGGGTCTGCAAACCCCGGTTTATTATCTCAGCAGGGTCTTGAAAGGCCCGGAGGTCAGATACCCAAAAATTGAGAAATTTGCTTTGGCATTGAAGGTGGCGGCGGAAAAACTAAGGAGATATTTCGAGGCTCACATCATTGTAGTACGTACGAACCAACCTCTGAGAAAGGCGCTGCAGAGGCCAGAGATGTCCGGACGGCTGGTCAGCTGGTCGGTCCAGTTGGGAGGATATGACATCCGGTACGAACCAAGACCGGCTCTGAAAGCACAAGTATTGGCAGATTTCATAGCTGAGACCACTGCAAGCGACCAACCCGAAGAACCTGATGAACAACTTCTACGGTGGGTCTTAGAAGTCGACGGGGCATCAAATCTGGATGGATCGGGGGCAGGCGTAGTCTTGAAAGGCCCTCACGGAGTCACACTCCGAAGCTCGGTAAAATTTGATTTCCCGGCATCCAACAATGCCGCGGAATATGAGGCTCTGTTGATCGGATTGAGAATGGTAAACGTGGTCAAAGCCGAACACGTAACGATAAGGAGTGATTCTCAGTTAGTCGTTTGTCAAACTCTGGGTACTTTTGAAGCTCGGGATTCGGAAATGAGGAGATACGTAGACAGAGTCAAGTTCTTCTTAAACAAGATTCAGGAGCTCGGAGGAAAATGGGTAATAGAGCAAGTTCCTCGTTTGGAAAATCAAGAGGCCGATGTTTTGGCCAAAGCAGCAACAGTGAACGAAAAGATACCAGGAGTCCATTTCTCTGTTCAAGAGCATTCCAGTATCGACAACTATGAAACCATTTTTCTAACTCAGCCTTTGGAAAACTGGATGCAAGGTATAGCCCACTACCTGATGGATGGAACTCTGCCAGAAGACAGAGATAAAGCCTACAAAATCTTGCGACAAGCTCCGTACTACGCGTTCCTCGACGGAGTCTTGTACAGAAAGTCATTCACCCACCCGTGGTCGAGATGCTTGACAGCGGAGGAAGGAGAGTATGTGTTGAGAGAGATACATGAGGGTATTTGCGGAGCACACATAGCTCCTCGCATGTTGGCCAAGAAAGCAGTGTTGCAGGGCTACTACTGGCCCCTGATGGTTAAGCAAGCAGAGGAGATAGTAAAGAAGTGTGAGAACTGCCAGAGACACCAGAATATCCGACATGCTCCTACTACAGAGCAGTGTCCTATTACAAGTCCTTGGCCATTTGCAACGTGGGGAATTGACATCCTGGGGCCTTTCACGCCAACCACGGGGCAGAAAAAGTTCTTGATAGTGGCAGTAGATCACTTTACTAAGTGGCTCGAGGTAGAGGCAGTGAGCACCATCACGGAAGCTCGGATTCGGGATTTCTTCTGGAGACAAATTGTGTGTCGTTTCGGTATACCCAGAGCGTTGGTAACTGATAACGGAAAGCAGTTCAACTGCCGAGCCTTCAAGGAATTTTGCAACGACTTGCACATTGACCTGCGCTTCACGTCAGTAGTTCACCCGCAGAGCAATGGGATGACCGAGGTGACCAACCGGACGATCCTAAAAGGGCTCAAGGCCAGGCTAGGGGAGTTCGATAGACAGTGGCTGGAAGAGCTACCGAAGGTCGTTTGGGCTTACAGAACCACGCCAAGGGCAGGCACAGGAGACACCCCGTTTTCTCTAACATATGGGTGCGAGGCCATGATACCGGTGGAAATCGGGATGCCAACTCTAAGGGTCCAGTTCTTCGATGAGGCTAAGAACGAGGAAGAACAGAAATTATGCTTAGACCTGCTGGAAGAGCGAAGAGAACAGGCAGCGCTAAGAATCGAAGCATACAAGCAAAGAATGGCTAAGTATCATAACAAGAGAGTTAAACCCTTGAGTTTCCAAGTCGGCGATCTGGTCCTACGACGGGCAGACATTGCTAAGGGAAATGCGGGAGTGGGAAAGCTCGAACCTAACTGGGAAGGCCCCTATCGGGTCACGGAGGTCGGACGAGCCGGAGCTTATAAAATAGCACACATGTCGGGCAGGGTGCTCCCGAGAACTTGGAACTCCCAGGTTCTTCGGAAATACTATCAGTAGTTACTTGTTTTCATTTTCGAGGTACCTAGGGGTTTTTTCACTTATGTTTGAGTTAGGCTTTTGTAAAACTCAAACATAAGTTTTTCCCCTCAATGAATAAAAAAGATTAAAAAGAATTCATGTCTTTTTCAAAACCCGAGCACTTTACTCGGTAAAAAATCCACGGGCTATGTGCCACCAGCGGGCTATGTGCCATCTACGGGCTATGTGCCATCTACGGGCTATGTGCCACCAGCGGGCTATGTGCCATCCACGGGCTATGTGCCACCAGCGGGCTATGTGCCATCCACGGGCTATGTGCCACCAGCGGGCTATGAGCCATCCACGGGCTATGTGCCACCAGCGGGCTATGTGCCATCCACGGGCTATGTGCCATCCACGGGCCATGTGCCATCCACGGGCTATGTGCCACCAGCGGGCTATGCGCCATCTACGGGCTATGTGCCAGCCACGGGCTATGTGCCATCTACGGGCTGTGCGCCACCCACGGGCTGTATGCCACCCACGTACTACGAGCAATTCTCGACCCCGAGCTATGACAATCCCGGATCATCCCAAGACAATAGGCTATCCACGTCGAGCAACTTGCTTAAACTTGGTCTATGAATAACCAAGAACCTATCCTAGCATTTTTTATCCCACGTCTAAGTCAAGAGCCCATGTATAGAAACAACGTAGAAACTAGAAAATTTACACAACTGGAACCAGCTCGGCAGCTAAGCTAAGTTAACAATGAAAAACTTCATTCAGAAAGATAACAGGCAAACCGGCAAGCAAAAAACAAGAAATACAAAGGCCAAAGTAATCGAACTTTGAAAAAATATTCAAAGTATAACAAAGGAGCTCGGAGCTCAACACTACAAAATAAAGGGAAAAGTCATTCAGGAAAAGCAAGTATATACGAAAGAAAATATTCAAACTGGTAAAAAGAGCTCAAAGCTCAAACAATCCCAAAATTTACAAGACAGAGAAAAATTGTTCAAAACTACAAAACAAAAAACCAAATTGTTCGAAAATTACAAAAACATCGGCATTAGTTCGGGCCTTGGTCTTGGTCATCAGCCAAATAATCCTCAATATCGGCTGGAACATCATAATCCTCGGGCAGCTCTTTAGCTCGGCGATGCAGCTCCAACACGTCTAGCTTGAAGTCCGAAACATCGACGTCGGCTCCAAACCGGCCTTTCACGAACTCGCCAACTTGAACCTCCCCGATGTACAGCATCCGCCGGAAATCCTCATACAGGCCTTCCTCCCGGGCAACTCCCTTGGCCACCTCGGCCTCTGCATCCTCGGCCCGCTTGGTCATCTCAGTTAATTTTTTCTTTTGATCGGCCACGGTTTCTCGGAGACCTTTAGACGCCAACTCATTCCGAGTCGTCAAGGCGGACAGTTGCTTGGCAAAATCATCCTTAGCCGCAGAATGCTCATTCTCAAGCCGGCTATTTTCCACTCTTAGCTTCTCCAGCATGTCCAAATCCTCGGCCCGACGATCCTCGGAACTCCTCAGCTTGTCCTCTAATTTGGCCACCAGAGAAGCACCATCCGAAGCTCTCTTCTCGGCCTCCGAGGCCCTTCTCTCGGCTTCACCAGCCCTCTTTTCAGCATCCCGGACCTTGGCAGCCTCCGCAAGTAAAAGCCTCTTGGCCAGTAGGAGGTCATCTTCATTCTGGCTGGCATTCCGATCAGCTCGGTACGACATCTGAGCCGCCTAAAAGAAAACACAGTTGTTTAGACAAGAGAAATGAATCAAGTAAAACAAAAAGACAAGCCAAGCAATATTTAAACAAAATTTTTCTTACCTGGATACAGAGAGCAGAAACGGTGGCCAGCAAGTTCTCGGGCTTATAAGTTTTATAATAAGCCTCGTCCTCGGGCAGAGTCGTCACCCGAGCAATGTCCCCCGCTATGGGCAGTTCATGAATTGATACCCGGACCCCGGGGTTATGCTGGCCGACCCACTCAGCAAAGCGCGCCCGAGTAATACCATCGGGCCCGGAAGCAGCGGTGCTGGAGTCCGACGAAACGTCCGGCAAATCCGGCATCTGGAAGTGGGAGGTCTGAGCACCGGAACCACCCACCCCAGGAGCCGCCTCCCGGGGGACCTCCTCAGCCTCTCGCGGCCCCACCACAGTCTCGGCAGATCCCAGGTCCACGAAAGGAATGTTCCCTCCTACTGGCTCAGCAGTGGGGGGGATATCGACACCACTAGGCAGTTGGACCCGTAGGGGAACCACGTGAATACCCCCCTCAGGGGCCGCGGTACTCGCCTTTGTTGGCCGAGGCCCCGAGGCCGCATCAGCCGCTGCCCGGGGAATAGCTGGAGGCACCGAGGTAGAAGCTCGGGTAGCAGGCCTCTTGCGCTTCTTCCCAGCAAGTTTAGCAGGATCCAGACTGTTCACTGCAATAACACAAAGGCACAATGAGTCAAAAACAAAAAACAAAAAACAAAGCAAAAACAAACAAGAACAAGACAAAGTGCAAGCACAACACAGCAAGCAAAATACCAAACAAGACAACGTGCTAAGACAAACACCAAACTAATAAAAACAAGCAAGACAAACCGGCACTAGCTGGAGCCGAGCTCTTCCAATAGTCAAAAGGAACTTTGGGGCTCAGATCATCAGCATGAGCCTTCTCCCCAGCAGGAGCAGCATCCCGGAGCTTGTACATGTCATCTCGCTCCATAGGACCAGGGATATGAAACCACTTCAAAGGTTTGTAACATTTGGTGACCCAGGTAGTCACCATCCCTTGGAAAGCCGTAGGATGAGAAATCTGAAAATAATCCTCTTTGAAATCCCTCAAAGAGTCGGTTATCCCCGAGACCAGCCCCCCGGGCACATCTTTCCTCTCACCCCGAAATCGCAGGTAAGCAAAGTGACTTTGGTCCTTCAACGACATCAGATACATGCAGCAGAAGAGTCGCATGCTGTCCGTAACTCCGTTTTGCTGACACAGCTTCAAGAAACAGGAGTAGTGCCGCACACCGTTAGGGTGAATCTGCGATAAAGGCACTTCGAAATAATCGCTTAACCTCTGGTACTGCTCGGAAATGGGAAAACGAATCCCTGACTGTAGATGCTCCAGAGTAAGCATGATAGTATTCTCGGGAGGAACATCGTTCAACCTCTTCCCCTTAGGGATCACCGATAGCTCGTACTCCTTTGGGATGCCGAAAGCTGCTCGCACAGCCCTCAAAAAACCCAACGTACACCGCGATGTTTTTATATCCCGGTCCTCGGGCTTATCGTTCCCAGCCTTTTTCTTTTCCTTTCCCTTACGGGAAGGTTCAGGTATAGAGGTCCCCACCTCTTCCACCTCGGGAGCCTCATTGCCCGGAGGGCGTACTACATAAAATTCAGTTGACGGCTCGTCTGTGCCCGCGTCATGGTCATCATACCCCATCCCCTCTTCACGACCTGATGACTCACCCGACATGCCTAAAGACAAGGAAACAAGCTCAGATGAGGCAAGTCTCACTAAATAAACAAAATGAACGAAGGAAAAACTAAAACTATGGATCAATGAGAGTTTCCTAGGGGGTGAATCCATCAGAACATGAAGAACGTCAAACGAAACCTCCAGATTACTGGAGAAACGCTTCCCAAACAGAGGACATAACCCTAAATCCCCAAAATCTGGAAATCCAGACCCCAAACAAACCACACAGGAACAACAAAAAATAATAAAATCACAGTGAGCAACGGCCACGAAACAAAGCAAAAGAATGAATTCTGGGAAACAAAAGGAATTTTCAAACACTACACAAACACAGAGGCAAAAACAAGTATCAATCACTAGAAAATCTCCGCAGCAAGCAAGGAACGAACAAACACAAAATTCAAGTCACCACAGATACAAAAATTACAAATTCAACAAGAAAACTTACTTGTATGTGAAGCAGAAAACCTTTGAAGAACAATGGAAACTCCTTGGGCGCAGACAGCACTGGAAACAGAAAGCTTCAGAACCACTAGAAAATCCTTCGCCAAAGAGAAAAACAGAAAACCTTCACACTCAGAAACACGAAGAAGACTGAGAAAAATCAAAGCACACAGGTTTCCTCTTAGCGCAGAGAGAAAACGAGAGAGACGAAGATGAAAAGTTTAATCTGTTTTTGAAAATGCAATTTATACTTGGAAAAGAGAGGGAAATTGAAAGGACACGCCTTTAATTTTTCTCTCTCTTCCCATTTAAAACGTCTCCTAGGAAACTGCACTAGCAATACCCTCTAGACACGTGGATGAAAGGGGCACGAAAACACAACCGCCACTCAGGAGACCCATCCCTAACAGCTGTCATGCGCATCAACTCGAAAGGACAGGTTCCTTCACATCCCACCAGCTACCCCTTCTGACAAGCAGCTTGGTGTCAGCATTGATCAATACTAGGACAACCAAACCACCACTCACGTGACTGGAGACCTCGGAGGACACTACCACCTCGGACATAAATATCCGACACACTGGGGGGGGACTAGTGATAACGTAGCACATCTAGCAGGGGCGAAGCAACCTCGCCAGGAATGAGCATCACTAAGTCAAGCATTTCACCGACCTGGTAACAATGTCCGACCTTCTGGAAATCAGAGAGCACATGACTTGGGGGGTCACCGGATCGATGGGAATCCAAACATCATCCGAGACAATTACGCTTGATGAGGTCGGACTCAGAATTCTATCCGGGCTCCGAGTCGTACTTGACTCAAACCTAGGCCGAGCTCCGAGGTCGTAAACCCGAAAGACCGAACCATCTGGCCCGAGCTCCGAGACATTCTCAGATACAGGAACCATGATAACTTGACTCCCAAGATATCCGGGCCTCAAGGCTCGGCCGGGCTCCGAGGTCCTGCCCAGAAGCGCTCACTCGTGTACCGGATCCTGGGACCACAGAAGATCTTCTGACAGGTGCGTGAGGAATGTTCCCTCTGACACACCTAACAAATCGCGCCACCTGCAGGGATATTCTCCCACGTGAGCATAACCGAATTCTGGGACCACTGGGCTCACAGCCTGCCAGCAAGGCAGGTTTGTCCTTAAACCCTAACTATAAATAGAGGGTTTAAGGACAAACCCTAGGTAATTCTCTTTTTCTCAACTGAAAACTCACTCTTTTCTCTTCTTCTTCTTCCTCTACTTCAATACCTTACTTGAGCGTCGGAGCGAACGTCCGGTGACCCCCACCGGAGTTCCTTCTGACCTCTGTTTGCTTGTGGTGTGCAGATCGGAAAAGCTTGGATCCAGTTTGGTGATTTATCAATAAGGATAATCAAACATGGAAAATAGCTAATCAAAAAATGAAAGATTATTTTTTTATGTTAAAACATCAGATAAAACATTTGAATTGAAAATGCCAGTAAAATGAAAGATTATTTGTTTATGTTAAAAAATAAAAGATTATAATGTGTGATGTCACACTTGATAGAAAATAGCTAATCAAAAAATGAGAAAGGTGATGATATTTCATGACACTAATTCAAATAAATTTTACTATAACATTCACATGAAATTAAGAAAAAAATTACAGCACAACATTAAATCCAATTTTATTTTTAAATTTTTTTTCTTTTCATTCCATATTTGAATTCTGCATTCAAAAATGGAAATGAGTTCATACGTCAATTCATGAAAATATTTCCAAAAATAGAAAAAACTAACTCAGGTAAATTGATTTTTTTTACAAAATTTCGTTTACTTTGACCGGACCCACATCTAAGTTAGGCCCCAGCTCTAATATAACAGCATCTCTAAACCGAAATTACAAAACAGCCCTAACTTTTCTCCTTTATAAACGAACCTTCCTCTTCCTTTCTAAACCCCAAAAAACATTAACTTGCATATTTTCCTCATTTACCCTCACAAAGCTTCTTTTTTCCTCTTCGTCTTCTCCTTTCAAAACCCAAAAAAAAATGGCCAAAGCTGGAAAACTAACAAAACTGAAGTCAGTTCTCAAGAAACTCAACTCGTTCAACAGCAAACAAACTCGTCCGAGTGGAAGCTCAGTCTCCGCCGAACACTCCTCCGGTGAGCTCCACCCTGTCTACGTCGGAAAGTCACGTCGACGCTACCTTATCAGCTCCGACATAATTGACCACCCTCTATTTCGTGAGCTTGCAGAGAGGTCATCGGCTACTGAGTCTGATCATGATTGTACTATCAGCATTGCCTGTGAGGTTGTTTTGTTCGAGCATTTGTTATGGATGCTTGAAAATGCCGATTCACAGGCCGAGTCATTAGACGAGCTCGTTGAGTTCTACGCTTGCTGAGGCAGAATATACAAATTACTGGGGTGAATAATTGATTAACTCGGAGTTGCATGATTATGTGCAGCTTAATTAATTATTCTACTGCAGTATAATCAATAATATATTGGTATATAGGTTAGAGATTGTACGTTGAGTTGTAAATTTGAAGAAATAATGATGATTAGCGGTGTAGGAAGAAAAAAAATTAGAGAAATTATTTAATTATCATTATTTTGATGGGTGAGGATTAACACAATTTCACACCAGCTAATTGTCTATGAATCTGGTGAGGATCAAATCTCTCTGTACTTCAATTGTTTTTTGTTTTAATTCACTTGTACAATGTTTATAAAATTATAAATATATGATATTTGAGTTGTATACAAGATGATTATATTATATTAATTTGCTTCTTCTTCTTTATCCTAATTTTATTGATCATGTTTATTAACTACAAAATAAATTTATCTATAAAAAAGTTAATTATGATACTCCAAGTAAAAGATTAGATTATTATTTTGCTTATTTAGTGCATTTTTACGCAACGCTCTCAATTGTTTATGAAATGATTAATCACTATACGCTCCATAACAAGCATATAGTGCTCATAAACCAGTCTATTGAAAATGAACTAGCTGGTGAACGGATTCAGTTGATAAAATTCAATTTTTAGTTTTTTAGGTATAAATTATTATAAACTATATATAAAATGATAGTAGTAATATAATTGTAAAGTATAAATTGTTAATAAACATAATAAATAATAGATAAAAATAATAATAAATTAATGATGTATCATAATTATAATACTTTCAATGTTTGTGCTACCGAATTTTAATAATATAATTATTTATTGCAACAAATGTGTCATGTCAATATATAATATATTCTTTATGTACTGATAAGTTTTATTTTTTACTTAAACAATCAATATATGTCTAAAATAGGACCTAAATAAGATCTCCGATAGTTCGAGATTAGATGCATATAAGAAAAGATTAAGTAGCCTCCGCTCTAAAAATATATTATAAAATGATCCCGCACATCGATCGTATCGGATAATTTTTTATTTTGAAAAGGGTAGCTTTTTTATTTAATTTTAGTATTATAAAAGTGAAGTGCAGAACAGTTTGTAAAGGAAGTAATGGGTCCAATTTGAAGTCATATTTGTGGTATGAGAGATTGATGGTTTGGTACTAAAAAACAAGTAAAGGAAATTAATCCAATAGCGTCACCAGCTTTGCTTATATAGACAGCCAAATTAATGTCTTTTTGTCTTGCAATTTGATACATTTTTAGCCAATTGGATGTGCAACAGTCAAATACGCAACTCTCTATAGTTAGCTTCATGACAAAATTTTCTACTGTTACCTACATAACAAACTGGTGGTGGCTTACTGGCTTTCAATTGAGGACAGTTCACTGTGTAAGAGATCTGCATTATATACTAAAAAGAATACCAAAATTGCTAATTACCGCATAAAGAATTGTTATTAAGGTAAATTATTAGAAGATATATGTTTTTTTAGCAATAACTATAGGAAAATTAGTATATCTTATACTAAGGTTTCACTTGGTTTATAATTATATATTTTTAGCCAAATGATAAAAAAAATCAAACGTATGACAACATTTCTCATTATCTTTCAACATTTAAAAAGTTATGAGTTTAGCCTGAACTGAAATAAATTAATTATAAATGCAAACTTTTACGCAATTTACAAATAAATTATATTCTTTACAATTTAATAAAACCAATAGTAGTTTTTTATGTTTACCAAATTGGAACATCGAGCTATTTTATGTTGAAAACACACTTACATTAACATTAGTATAAATTGATGTGGACACCAAAACTTATATAAGCTGTAGTTTTATTTTAAAGTTAATAGTTTTATTTTTGGATTAATAATGAAAAAATCATAAATATTATCATATTTGTAATTATAATGTATGTACCTAAATTGTACTCGAATAAAATATTTCAGTAGTTAAAAAGAAGTTGAACTTTCATTGTTTTAAAAAATAAAATATATAAAATAAATTTAAAGGATTGGTAAAAATAAATTTAACTTAGTCTTTTAATTTATTTTAATTATATTGTTTATTTATAATTTATTCATGATCAGTTGATAAACACTCATTTCGTAATGAATATAAAACAATTGACACATATAAGAAGTTTTCAAATAAAATTATAATACAAGTATGAATATATAGTTTGACATTTCTTTTATATTGTTTAAGAAAACTAATTTTAATTAGCTTAACCAAAGGAGAAAAGGCACTTAAGGAATGAAAAAAAATAGCCCTATATATAATGAGGAAGAAGAAGTCAAAAACTTTTTTTGTTTTTGATAATTAGAAGTCAAAAACTTATAATGATAGAAAAGAATTAGGCTCTTAAGAGAGTTGATCAACGCAAATTGATTGATAATAGGGCATAAATTAAGTGAAAAATGAATAGTTTTTGGTTAATAATGATTAGGTTGGTGGAGATTCTTTTTGTTGATATACTATACTAGTAATATATTAAGTTAATCCGACAAAATTTAATTAAGAGATATAATCTGCTTTAGTTGGTCAGACACAACTGTTTAATGAAGATCAAAACTTTATTATAAGTGGAAGACACGAAATTTATATAAGTCACGCATATACTTAGTACTCCCAACGCGTTTCCAAGCTGCCTTGCCTAATTTGCCACACATAAAGCTACACAATTCGACCCCTAATTAGAGGTTAATTGTCCACTTCATTTTTATAACTATTATTTCTCTACCTATATATTTTTGTGTTTTCGTACCTAATTAGAATTCACTCGATCACTTGAAAAAAAAAATGCAAAAACAATACAAATAATTAATGATTTTGATAACAAAAATTAATCTAAATATTTACTTGCTTTTAATGATACTAATCAATTTTTAATTTCATTTTTTAAAGAATTTAATTTTAATTATAGGCAATTTTTTATAATTATATAAATTGATTGCGATTTTACCCATACGGTCATTGAAATATATTGAATTTATACTTTTTATCCAACCAAAACATATTCATTTTAATTATTTTTGAAATAATTTTGAAAAACAGGTTTTAAACATGTTAAACAATTAACTTTATATAGAAATTTTCACACGTATCCAGTTGAATAGATGCTACATAAATATTTTGATTTAAAAGTAATTATACATTCTTTTAATATTCCATTTGCATTTTTCATAATTAGACCTTTTAATTAAGTTAAATAACAAAATTAACTAACAAACAAATATAGCAATGAATTTTATCAAACATTAAACAACCTTATTTGACATTTTAAAAATCAGAGAAATAAATAATTTTTAGTGTGATTAATAGTTATTTACTTTATTCATAGAGTCAGGGTAACAAATAAATTCAATAATAATGGCAACAAATTTTTTTTAAGTCAGCTTATAATTATAATAAATCAAATTAGATGTTTATAAATAAGTCAAACCTATATTTTTCTACTAACAAAAGATCAATTCACCCCTTCAATTTAGCAAATGTTCCAAGCTCGCAAACCGGATCAAATATCACTACTATGTCGAATCTGATCAAATACATCCCTCTTCTGTCCTTGCCTATTTTTTACCACGCCTGAAAACACTCTCCATAGAAAAATGATAAAAAAAACTTAAATTAATTCTTAATATTTTTTAAATCCCGTAAAAATATAGTACTTGAAGATTTCTTTTTAAAAGATAATTCATACAATTTCAAAAATTTATATATTAAATAATTTTACAAAAATTAAAAATTCAATTGTACTTTGCATACTCCACCCACCAAAAACCGCCGCCCGCTTCCACTGGTAACCGCTGCCGCCGTCCGAGAAAAAGCCATGCTCCTCCTTGCTTGAGGAGGAACAAATATGCTCCTTCTCTGGCAAAGAAGAGCACCGCTCCTTCTCGGATGGCGACGAAGGTTATGGATGGGTATTAGAATAGGTAGCGGTTTTTGATAGAGGTGCAACGGTCAAAAAGTCGGAATGGATGGGTGAATTAATTTTGTATGGTAGAGAGGGTGATATTCCACTCTTTTTGGATTTTGATCCAGTTTGCCAAACAATGGGTTTGTTTGATTTCATGTCACGAGTTTAGGCCATTTTAATATTTCGTGCCGAGTTAAGAGGGTGAAATTGATCATTTGTTCATTTTTCTACATGAGCACAATTTAAATACAAATCAAATTAGGCTTATAGTACAAATTTATAATGAGCGGTGATAGCTAAAAATGCAACTCCTGCAAGTATACAGAATGTAATCGTAGCAAACAAGGTCGTATCCACAGAGACAACGGATTAACTATTATTCGTATTAATTTTAGCTAAGACAATTAAAATTTGAATGTAATTTATTTGAACTAATTAACTAAAGTAAATAGAACGACAAATACTAAGATGTAAAGATAAATTAATGGCGAAGAACACTAGAGTTTCGGGATTTCACTTAATTATAAGATACATTGTCATCTATGGAATTGATGTGATTCAATGACGGTATTCAAAATTGCTTTAGTATTCTCTCGAATCAAGAAAGCCTATTCAATTAAAGTGAGTTTAATTTCTCAATCCAAACCCTAATTTAATCGAATGGTGAAGGATTACAACCTATATGTCATACACAAATCCGTAGGTATATCTCTATCCTACGGTAGTTATGCGAATTAATTCTAGATCAGAATTTATGTTTCATCTCTCGATACTTCACATAAATTCTAGATAAAGTTCAATTGACGGCCAAACAATCAAACAACGATAAACACAAGAATTAATTACTGAGAACACGATATTAAACAATCTCTTGCTAATATAAAACTTCAATCCATAAAATAACAATGAATCTCATAATTAAACTACATCCCTAGCTCTAATGTAAAAGTTTAGCTACACATAATCTGAGATTGGAAAGCAAAAACAGAATTAAAAGAGTTCATTGAGTAGAGAATAAGGAAAAACTCTTTGATTCCAGGTTAGATCAATTGTCAGTTGATTCCCTCCTTCGATCGTTAAGAATCCTTGATCCACTCGCCAATTCGGTCTTTTTCCTCCTTGGGGTTGCTTACAGAGTCTCTGAGTTGTGTAAAAATCGAACCCTAGCTCAGCTCCTCTTTTTGCCTTTTATAGTCTCCAAGTCTCAATAGAAAACCTTCAAAAACGGACTAAAACACGCTGACAACCGGACCTGCTGACCGGATCTACTGGGCAGGTCAGGCTACAGGTCCGGCTGAGTTTCTGTCCCGGCAGTAAGTTGACCGGACCTCCAGACGGTTCTACTGGGCAGGTCCGGCTGGTAGGTCCGGCTGGGTCCCCAAAAAATTTGCCTCCTTGGCCGGTTCTGCAAGTCAGGTCCGGCCGGTAGGTAAAGTCGACTCTGAAATGACGAATTCTACTGCAATTTCGATTCATTCGGCTCTCCATTATTCAATTGCTTGTTCCTAAAGAAAGTTAATAAACTCAACGAATCAGGGTATAATTAAACCATAATTTACGTAATCGCATAACAATTAAATCAAAATATTCTTAACAAAACACGTTAAATCATGGTTTATCAAATTCCCCCACACTTGAGCTTTTGCTTGTCCTCAAGCAAACTGAATTCAGCCCGTGCTATAATGCATCAATACACCCATGAATCATATCAAGAGATTTAGTAACCAAAATACACTTAAAGAAAAGTTAACAACACCAACCAAATTACAAAATTCATTCACTACATACGATGATTAGATGACCTACAAAAACAGTATAGAAAATATCTCAAGCCTTTATTTATTCAAATAATTAAACTAAGCAAATCTAGTAAACTGAAATATGAACCACAAATCGAAAATTCATGAGTAAAAGTATGAAGAAAGTTGCTTGCTCTATTTTTTTTTCTTTGAGTGCGTTTTACGCTCCATCTCTTTAGTGGGTGCGTTTTACGCTCCATCCCACTCTTATTTTCTTTTGAATTGAACACTCTATCTACTTGAAACGTCATCTAGCTTCTCCACCGAAAATACATCAACTAGAAAACATCAACGGTGTACTTTGCCAAATCACAATTTCAAGTGGCTTTAAGCCCTATTCATAATCTTGACCACTAAAAATATAAAAATTCATGTTCATAGAGTCAAAATTAGCGGAATAGTAATTTCTTTTAATTCCGAGTGATCAAAAAGAATTTTTTTTTTTTCTTTCTCTGGTGAGTGCGTTTTACGCTCTATCTCACCTCTTTGAAGCAACTATAATTCATACCAACACTCATTCTCATCTACTTCCGGTTCACATTAAAGTTTAAAAGATTTACAAAGGTTAATGAAATAAATAAACTTTTAGCTTTCAATACGCACTAAAAATGTCATTAAATCATCGCACAAGCTATAATCATAAACAAAAAATAACCTAAGTTGATGAATGTCAAACAATTCAGTAAGTGCTATTTGGTCACTTGACTCTAGTGATAATTCAAAGGTAATCAACTCATCACAGAACGTTCAGCTAAAACGGTTCGAAGGACAAGCTAAAAACGAACTAAAAAGATTAAACAAAAGAACAATGCCAAAATTACTCTTCCCCCACACTTAATTGCAGATTGCCCTCAAAATGCACATAACAAAAATTAAATTCAAGCAACTAGAAAACAGAAAACTCCCCTGACTTGGCGTCTTAACGGCGAGAGTTCCTGAATGCGGCAACTAAATAAAGGAAGAAGAAGTCCACCAATGTCATAAACAAAAATTGCACAAACAGAGTGAATACGTCAGACTATTACAGACCACAGGATAGAAGTCAAAAACAAAACAAAATAAAAACTAACTAATGAACCAAAAATAAAAATAAAGAAGGAAAAGAAAAAGAAAAAGAAAAACAAACAGTAGCCGAATCAAGTAGAGGTAGAGGGCTGCTCCTGAGTTGGGCGGGCATCTTGTGCCTCAAGTCGAGCTCGAATCAGTGCAACATCGGAATTTGTCTTCTCGATGGTTTCAGTGTTCCGCTGAAGTTGTTCCTTGATGGACGCCACATCCTTTTCGACATTCCTACAAATCCGCAAAATCTTCTGTAGTAAGGATCGCTTAGGACGAGAAGAAGTGGCTGCGGGCGCTGGAATATTAGGTGGTGGAAACACAGTGTGAGCCGCTTCATCTTGATTTCCCGGGGCAGCCGGTTCATCGCCTTCCAAACAACTAACTCTTTTGGGGTCTGGCTGCGCTCCTTGTGGAAGCGGGTTGAGCTGTAAATTCCTCCAAACGCCTTCATGTCTTCGAAAGCCCATGTAGTACAAGGATTCACAATTTAGTTGTGGTACCGCGATGAATTGCACTCCCGCAGGAAAAACTTCCATGTAATAAGCAATAATCATGCTAATGATAACAGGAAACACAAAGGCCTTATCTTGCTTATCAGAGCGGAGAACATCACGGATGCCTTGAATTATCAATTGTCCAAGCTGGACTCCTGA
Source organism: Mercurialis annua (assembly GCF_937616625.2). Taxonomy (NCBI): domain Eukaryota; kingdom Viridiplantae; phylum Streptophyta; class Magnoliopsida; order Malpighiales; family Euphorbiaceae; genus Mercurialis; species Mercurialis annua. The sequence goes on from NC_065571.1 coordinate 52,802,926, forward strand.
TAAATTTCCTAACCCATTGATCATTTTATCCATAAAATAGACATCAGTGTGTCTAACCTCATTGTACCCTCCAGCTCGCGGCATGACATTGAAACTCAGTAAGTAGGCGATCAATCGCTGCCGAATGGTCAAATACTTAGCATAAAGTAGTGATTTCCCTCTCGCGGATTTCCATTGCAAACCTAGCCGATCCACGGCCTCATTAACTGACCAAGCTGTCTCACATTCCACAGTGTGATGAAGAACAGAAAATACCTCTCCATGCTCAGGAATGCCCAAAATCTCAGAAATGTGAGCAGCTTCTATGTCGATTTCCACTCCGCGAACCTCAGTAAAGATCCTCGTATTGCTACTTGACTCTTTATCGGTGGTGTTGGCATAAAACTCTTTAACCAAAGCCGGGTAGCAAGGATGTTGCAACTGAACCAATTTCTCCCAACCAAGAACTCCGAAAGCGTCAGATATGTGGAATAATCTATCCACGTGCGGTGATATGGCTTTCTCCATCACGAGATTGTTCTCCTTCCTCTGATCATACCACTTTGCGTTGTCAGCTAAAGTGAACTTTGACTGATCGTAAGATGCGGTAGCTGCTGTACGGACACGGCGTTTTGTAGCTCCGGCGCGTGAGACCGCTGCACTACGCTTGCTTCTAGCACCGCTCATAGCTGCCAATATAAAGTAAAACAATATTCTAAAATTAGCATCTATATGAAACAAACAAACACCAAAAATTCAGCAGCCCTTAAGTTCAAAATTTACCGTATAAGCAACTAAAAATAAGCCAACACAATTAGGTACAACATAACTTACACTACCATCACAACTTCTCAACTATATGAATTTTAAATGGTAATTACTCAAATGCAATAAAGTTCCTGCAATCGTTTAAGCTGAAAAACAAATGTCTCATGGAAAAGTCTTAAACAAATGCACCAAATTAGAGTGTTAACCAAAATCATTCAATAGTTACTCCTAGAAAGCATATCATAGTTGAACAACCCAAATTATTCTAAGTTACAATAACAATTGTAATGAAATAACATGGGTCACACAACTAAGTCATCTTCTCTAATCACTATTTAGCAACAATTATACTTGAAATTGACAAAACACCTAATGCTAAGGATTAAGCGAACATCACAATTTAGGTACAATAATTGCTAGATGAAACTTAAACAACCCACACCCAATCTTTACATCATGCAAAAACAGCCTATACATCCAAATTAGTGCATCAATGTGATAAACAACCCAATAGCCTAAACAATATATTAAATGAAGAACAATAATTACCAACCATAAAAAGTAACATACCTTAATGAAAGAGAGACTCCACCTAAACCAAAATACAAGAGAAATAAAGTCCCAAATTTGAGAAAAAATTCTCAAATTTTCGGATTTAAGCTATTAGGGTTTAGGATTTGCAATTGGGAAAAGGTGAAAGAAGGGTGATGGGAGGTAATGATAAGTGAAATTGATTAAGTATTGGGTGTCTTGGATGAAGTAGAAGCCATTTATGAAAAAGAATGGAGGTTAGAGGGTGAGGGGAAGAAGATGAGTGCTTATGGAAGAAGAGAGGAGATGTTTAGGAGGAAAACTGAATGAATTTTTCGGGCTGCTCTTGTTTTAAACACTTAACTCGAAATTTTTTTTTTATTTATTTTACGTGACCGGATCTACCGGCCGGACCTACTGGGTAGGTCCGGCTGGAGATCCGGCCGACCTGCTGGGCAGGCAGAAGCTGGGTCGGACCTATGGCCGGATCTGCTGGGCAGGTCCGGTCACAGGTCCGGTTTGCTCCCTGGACCTTTCTGTGAACCAGCCGGTCCTGTGGCCTGATCTGCTGGGCAGGTCCGGTCACAGGTCCGGTCAAAGGGGAAAAAAAAATCAGAATAATAAAAAAAACGAGCTAAATGCCCAAACTTACAGTTAACTGAATTAAAACACAAAGGAGAGCAATACGCTACTTACCTGTGGTCGGCTACGACACTGCAAAAGAAAAACAACTAAACAAAAGAAATTCATTAAACAAAATAAAAAAAATCAAAACATAAAATAAAAGCAATTGTAAATTTTCTGGGTTGCCTCCCAATTAGCGCTATGTTTAACGTCTTTAGCTAGACTCAGTGAGATGTCTATCAAGCATCAAAAAGCACAGAAAACGCTTTTTCAATTTGCCCACTTTCAAGATAAGGTTTAAGTCGTTGACCATTTACCTTAATGAGCTGGTTATCCTTACCTTCAATCTCGATTGCACCATGAGGGAATACTCGAGTGACAATGAACGGTCCGGACCATCTTGATTTCAACTTTCCTGGAAAAAACTTAAAGCGAGAGTTAAATAAAAGAACCTTTTGCCCGCTTTTAAATTCTTTCCGAATGATATGCTTGTCATGCCACGCTTTAGTTCGCTCTTTATAAATTCGTGCATTCTCAAAAGAATCACGTCTAATCTCATCAAGCTCACTAAGTTGTAGCAAACGCTTTTCTCCGGCAGTTTTCAAGTCATAATTAAGCTTTTTTACAGTCCAATAAGCACGGTGCTCTAACTCTACCGGGAGATGACAAGGTTTACCGAACACTAGCCTATATGGTGACATTCCTAAAGGTGTCTTAAACGCTGTTCGGTACGCCCATAGTGCATCGTCAAGCTTAAGAGACCAATCTTTCCTAGAAGCACTAACAGTTTTCTCAAGAATTAACTTAAGTTCCCTATTAGATATTTCTACTTGCCCACTAGTTTGTGGGTGATAAGGGGTACTAGTCTTGTGTTGGCATCCATATTTATTCATAAGACTTCTGAATTGATGATTCTGAAAATGGACACCGTTATCGCTAATCATGACTCTAGGAACCCCATAATTGGAAAAGATGTGTTTCTTAATGAACTTGACTACACTACTAGCAGTATTATCTTTTAGTGCAACAGCTACAACCCATTTTGAAACATAATCGACTGCGACGAGAATGTATTGATTTCCAAAAGATGGTGGGAAGGGACCCATAAAATCAATACCCCATACATCAAAAATTTCTACCTCAAGGATGCCTGTCTGAGGCATCTCGTTTCTCCGGCCAATGTTTCCAGTCCTCTGACATTTATCACACGCCAATACGAAGCTCCTTCCATCCTTAAAGAGTGTTGGCCAATAAAATCCACTTTGTAGCACTTTCGCCGACGTTTTAAGTCCGCTATGATGTCCGCCATAAGGAGAAGAATGACATTCCTGCAGAATTGGGATCATCTCTTCCTCTGGTATACATCGTCGTATGATTCCGTCAGCACATCTTCGAAAAAGTAACGGTTCCTCCCATATGTAGTATTTCACCTCAGATAGAAACCGTTTCTTTTGATGGTAGGAGAATTCCTGTGGAACAATGTTAGATACCAAATAATTCACAATATCAGCAAACCATGGTACCTCAAGTTCCTGGGCTGCCCATAACTGTTCATCCGGAAAGTCATCATTAACCGTTTCCTCCTTACTAAGCTTCCCATTTTCCAATCTAGAGAGATGGTCAGCTACAACATTCTCGGAGCCCTTCTTATCCCGGATTTCGAAATTAAATTCCTGCAAAAGAAGAACCCATCGAATCAATCGTGGCTTAGCATCTTGTTTAGAAATGAGATACTTAATTGCGGAGTGATCCGTGTACACTATCACCTTTGAACCTACAAGATAAGAACGAAACTTGTCAAATGCATAAACCACAGCTAAAAATTCCTTCTCAGTAGTGGCATAATTTATCTGAGCACTATCGAGAACCTTGCTCGCATAGTATATTACATGTGACTTTTTATCCTTCCTCTGTCCTTAAACAGCGCCAATAGCAAAGTCACTTGCATCACACATTAGTTCAAAAGGGAGTGACCAGTCAGGGGAAACAATAATGGGGGCAGAAATAAGAGCTTTCTTTAATGTGTTATAGGCAATAAGACAACTTTCATTAAAGTGAAAAGTAACATCTTTGATCAGCAAATCACAAAGAGGTTTAGCAATTTTTGAAAAATCTTTAATGAACCGTCTGTAAAAACCTGCATGACCCAGAAAACTCCTTACTGCCTTCACTGAGTTTGGAGGTGGCAACTTCTCTATTACCTCCACTTTCGCTTGGTCGACCTCAATACCTGCAGCTGAAATTTTATGCCCAAGGACGATTCCATTTTGTACCATAAAATGGCATTTTTCCCAATTCAGAACTAAATTGGTCTCTTCACAACGCTCTAATACCCTGTCTAGATTGGATAAACAAACGTCAAAGGAAGAGCCAAATACAGAAAAATCGTCCATAAAGACCTCAATGATCTTTTCTACCATGTCAGAGAATATAGCCATCATGCATCTCTGAAAAGTACCTGGAGCATTACATAAACCAAATGGCATTCGGCGATACGCAAAAGTGCCATACGAACATGTGAATGTCGTATATTCCTGATGTTCAGGATCGATAGGCACTTGATAGTAACCCGAATAGCCATCTAGAAAGCAATAAAATTGATGCCCAGCTAAACGCTCTAACATCTGATCAATGAAAGGTAAGGGAAAGTGGTCCTTACATGTGGTCGCGTTCAGTTTGCGATAATCGATACATACTCTCCAACCGGTGACCATCCTCGTCGGAATCAGCTCATTGTTGTCATTCTTGACCACGGTTGTGCCTCCTTTCTTTGGTACAACTTGCACAGGACTCACCCAGGCGCTATCAGAGATAGGGTAGATGATCCCTGCGTCAAGAAGCTTAATCACTTCAGCCCGCACAACCTCCTTCATGTTCGGGTTGAGTCTTCTTTGTCCTTGGACACTAGGGCGATGTTCCTTCTCCAATCGAATCTTATGCATGCAGATCGATGGATTAATCCCTTTAATGTCATGAATCGACCATCCGATCGCCTTGCTTCGATTCCTCAAAACCCGCATTGTCTTCTCTTCCTGCACATCAGATAGACCAGAAGAAATAATAACAGGATATGTGTCGTTAGGCCCAATGAAAGCATATTTCAAATGAGATGGTAGCTGTTTTAGCTCTAGCTTTGGTGGTTCTACAACTGTTGGTTTTGGTTTTGGTTCCCATTTAAGCTCATCATATTGAGGCTTGTATCTATAGGTCCTGAAACCTTCACCTTCTAATCGCATAGCACACTCAGCTATTTCAGGATTTTCATCCTTCTCATGCGAACTCAAAATTAAACATGCTTCTAATGGTTCCTTGAATGATTCCTGTTCAGCAACATGGAAAATAGCATGGTCAATCACATCAACACTAAAACAAGAATCATCACGTGATGGGTGTTTCACCGCCTTAAGAATATTAAATTCTTCTTTCTCACTCCCCATCCTAAAGGTAAGTTTACCTTGAACAACATCAATCAACACACCTCCTGTAGCTAAAAACGGTCTACCTAAAATCATAGATAAATCATTTTCATCTTCTGTTTCTAGAATAAGAAAATCTGCAGGAAAATAAAACTTGCCCACTCGCACAAATAAGTCTTCTACAATGCCTAAAGGATATTTGATCGATCGATAAGCCAATTGTAGAGACACAGTTGTGGGCTTCATCTCTTTCATACCAAGCCTCTTATAAAGGGATGCAGGCATAATATTCACACTAGCACCAAGATCACACAAACATTTAGAGATAGTAGTAGCACCAATAACACAAGGAATAGAAAAACTTCATGGGTCCTTAAGCTTAGGTGGTAGCTTCTTTTGAAGTATGGCACTGCATTCTTCAGTTAAAGCTACGGTGGCGTACTCCTCTAGCTTGCTCTTGTTGGAAACTAGTTCTTTTAAGAACTTGGCATAGGAAGGCATCTTAGCAAGGGCCTGCAAAATAGGAATATTAAGCTCAATCTTTTTAAAGGCATTAAGAAAGTGCTGAAAATTGTTGTCAGTAGTTTTCTTCTTCAGCCTTTGTGGATATGGAATAGGTGGAACATAAGGTTTGACTGAAGGATCAGCCACCACTTCCTTATCAAGATTATTCCCTTGCTTTGCATCGTGTTCACTCTCTTCCTTGTCGTCCCCCTCGTCGACAATCTCAATTACTTTCTTGCCCTTGCTTCCAGTCTCCACCTGAGTCCCGCTCCTGAGACTGATGGCCATAACTCCCTCCTTTGGATTATTTTCAGTATTACTAGGGAGTTTGCCTTGTTCACGTTCAGCAACAGTTCTTGCCAACTGACCCAGCTGCAACTCTAATTTGTGAATTGATGCTTGACTTGACTGTGCCAACTGGTCAATTTTTGCATCCATCTTCTTAACAGTGGTATCTTGAGTTGCTAAAAACTGAGATATCATCTCTTCCACAGAAGGCTTCCTGTCCGGATTATTCTGTTGTTGAGGCGGAGGAACTTGTCTTTGTTGCTGAAATCCCGGAGGTGGTGCTTGCCTATTCGCTCCTTGATCCCTCCAAGAGAAATTTGGGTGATTGCGCCATCCAGGGTTATAAGTGTTTGAGAAAGGGTCATTCTTGACTTGTCTACCCTGGAAGGCTCCCATGAAATTGGCTTCCTCACAGTTTGGTGGTGCCGATTCAACGATTGCGCACACATTTGCATTGTGTCCACACATCCCACAAAAGGCACACGACTCTCGATTGGAAGTATCTCTGTCTACAAGCATCTTGACTTGCTTGGTTAAATCAGCCATTTGTGCCGAGAGATCAGAATGAGAACTGATTTCATATACTCCTGCTCTTTTCCCTCTGATTGCCTTCTGCCTCGAATTCATCGCTAACTTTTCATAAGTTTTCATGAGTTCTGCAGCTGTTGTATCTCCATAATAACCTCCAGAAGCTGTGTCAACCAGTGTTTGACAATTAACATTCAGGCCATCATAGAAAAACTGAGTCAGCAAATTTTCTGGCACTTGGTGATGAGGGCATTGAGTCAAGAGCAGTTTAAACCTTTCCCATGCTTCATGAAAAGATTCTGGATCCCGTTGCACAAAGTTGCAAATTTTTGCCCTGAGATCCATGGTCTTTTGTGGTGAGTAGAACCTCAGCATGAATTCATTGTAGACATCCTCCCATGTGAGAAAAACACCTTCTGGCTGGTTCAATAGCCACTGTCTCGCGTCTCCTTTCAGACAATGAGGAAAACACCTCGTCCTTAGCTCATCCTCATTGAGATTGTTCAGCGGTAAAGTCTGCACAATACCATAGAAATCTCTGATAAAGGCTAGTGAGTCTTCAGTAGCCGTTCCATTAAACTGAGGCAGCATATTGAGATGGAAAGTTTTGAGCTCATAGTTCCTTGCTGCTTCACTCAAACGGATACAAGACGGGTTTGCAGTAACCGTTGGCCTTTGAATATCACGTAGCCTTTGCTCTTGATTGGGATTAACTAATCCGTTCATGTTTTCAGCTGTGTTTTGTCTTCTTCTTGCTCTATTTGCGCGGCACGTTCGTTCAATCTCTGGGTTCAGCTCAAGTATTTCTTCGTTATTAAGACTTTTTGATCGTCTCAATAGCATTCAAATCCTGGAGTTGACAAAGAGAATTGAAAGAATAAGACTGAAAGTAAAGACTGGAATTAATAAAATAATAATTAAAAACAACGTTGTCCCCGGCAACGGCGCCAAAAACTTGATAGCTAAAAATGCAACTCCTGCAATTATACAGAATGTAATCGTAGCAAACAAGGTCGTATCCACAGAGACAACGGATTAACTATTATTCGTATTAATTTTAGCTAAGACAATTAAAATTTGAATGTAATTTATTTGAACTAATTAACTAAAGTAAATAGAACGACAAATACTAAGATGTAAAGATAAATTAATGGCGAAGAACACTAGAGTTTCGGGATTTCACTTAATTATAAGATACATTGTCATCTATGGAATTGATGTGATTCAATGACGGTATTCAAAATTGCTTTAGTATTCTCTCGAATCAAGAAAGCCTATTCAATTAAAGTGAGTTTAATTTCTCAATCCAAACCCTAATTTAATCGAATGGTGAAGGATTACAACCTATATGTCATACACAAATCCGTAGGTATATCTCTATCCTACGGTAGTTATGCGAATTAATTCTAGATCAGAATTTATGTTTCATCTCTCGATACTTCACATAAATTCTAGATAAAGTTCAATTGACGGCCAAACAATCAAACAACGATAAACACAAGAATTAATTACTGAGAACACGATATTAAACAATCTCTTGCTAATATAAAACTTCAATCCATAAAATAACAATGAATCTCATAATTAAACTACATCCCTAGCTCTAATGTAAAAGTTTAGCTACACATAATCTGAGATTGGAAAGCAAAAACAGAATTAAAAGAGTTCATTGAGTAGAGAATAAGGAAAAACTCTTTGATTCCAGGTTAGATCAATTGTCAGTTGATTCCCTCCTTCGATCGTTAAGAATCCTTGATCCACTCGCCAATTCGGTCTTTTTCCTCCTTGGGGTTGCTTACAGAGTCTCTGAGTTGTGTAAAAATCGAACCCTAGCTCAGCTCCTCTTTTTGCCTTTTATAGTCTCCAAGTCTCAATAGAAAACCTTCAAAAACGGACTAAAACACGCTGACAACCGGACCTGCTGACCGGATCTACTGGGCAGGTCAGGCTACAGGTCCGGCTGAGTTTCTGTCCCGGCAGTAAGTTGACCGGACCTCCAGACGGTTCTACTGGGCAGGTCCGGCTGGTAGGTCCGGCTGGGTCCCCAAAAAATTTGCCTCCTTGGCCGGTTCTGCAAGTCAGGTCCGGCCGGTAGGTAAAGTCGACTCTGAAATGACGAATTCTACTGCAATTTCGATTCATTCGGCTCTCCATTATTCAATTGCTTGTTCCTAAAGAAAGTTAATAAACTCAACGAATCAGGGTATAATTAAACCATAATTTACGTAATCGCATAACAATTAAATCAAAATATTCTTAACAAAACACGTTAAATCATGGTTTATCAAGCGGCTTCTTGAAGAGCCAAGATTAATGGCCCCGACGTTATTTAGTTAAGGATGTTCGAGTGCGTTAGCAGCAGTCTTTGCCCTTTTTGTTAAATTCAATTTTAATGAATAGAATTACTTGACAATTGTCATTAGTCATTACTATTATTCTTAATCAAGCGTCAATTCTAAAAGCATGGACTTTCTGTCGAAAATATATACATATACAGTTTTAAATAATTTACAAGCTAATTCATATGATTTTTAAAATGGACATTTTTTATTTATTTATTGGTCTTTTTCGTTTCACTAATGCAGCTGACTTTAAATGAATTAAAATTTTGAACTTTTTGACCGTTTCAATAACAATTTAGCTAATTTGTGATATAAAATACTAAAAATAGGCATAATGGAGGATTATATATAGGCGACTGTACATTAAATATTTAATATCAGGTTATATATAATTAAATATATAGAATTTAATATAAAACAAAATAACTCAAATTCTCGACCACAAATGAAGAATAATTACTACCAACTCCCTAAATTTATATCTAATTCATTAACTGACTTATGATTTTTCTTTTTCTTTTTAATAATTGGAAATGCTTGATCTCTGTGGCGGAGCCACATAGGCCACAAGAGGGTCTCTTAATTAAAAAAAAAACAATTAATACCTATAATTTTTTACAAATTTTAGACAGTACATAGGAAAATATAACACCTTGTTTCTCTTAATTGTAATAAATTTTTAATTTATGTACTACATAAAAAAATATCATATTTTGCCTCACTTAATGATAACGGGACCAGTAATACAAAGACGGTAAAACAGCCTCATCTACATCGGACCTCACCCGGTCAAGCGTATATGGGGATCCGGCACCAAACGATCACTATGACCGACTTGCCAAAAACGGAGATCACACTGAAGGCCGAATCGTAACAGGATCATCTCGGGGAAAGACACCACGGTCAAAGTCAAAACAGAGCTCGGCACACTGCTCCCACACCGAGCTGAACTTTTCTCGTAACAAACTCTAAACAGAATCTGACATATAGATGGTTCTATGTATCGCATATTTTACTCGATAAGCGAGACGTAACGAGAATGTGCCACATCAGCTAACTGATTATGTGGGGACCAAAGAAGAGCAGTAATCCACTGCGGAATACGTGTACCAGATAAACCTATATAAACCACCTTATGGACAAACCCTAAAAGGTATTTCTTTCTTACTATACACTCTTTCTTTTCTCTTCTTTTTTCTTTTCTTCTTCTTCCTCATAAAATACTGAATAGATCGTCGGAGCGAATTGCCGGTGTCCCCCACCGGTATTTTGTCTGACCTTCTGTGTTCGTTTTTTTATCTCTTCAGGTACATCTGACCGGTTCAGGCGGCAGTGATTTATCACATTTAAATTTCTGGCTACACCCCTCAGATTCTTTTTAAATTTAATTTTGGACTTAAATGGCAATTTGCCCCTTCAACTTGTAAGCAATGGATAATTAACACATACATTAACTTTGTGGGCAAATTAGTCACGAACTTGTTGATTATGCAATTAATCCCATTTTGGAAATTTGCCCTCTTAACTTGTAAGCTAATTGTTCCCTAAATTGGCAATTTACCCCCTCAACTTGTAAACTAATTTGCCCAAATGAGATTAATTGCAAATAAATATCAAAGTCATGACTAATTTACCCACAAAATTATTTTATGTGTTAATTGCTCATTGGTTATAAGTTGAGAGGGCAAATTGCCAATTAACTCTTTAATTTTGTTTACTTACTTTCTGTTATATCTGTTTCTTTTAGTTTGGTAAATTGGTAAATTTGTTATATTTTAAATAAGTTAATACATCTGAAATTATTATTCTGGCATGTTATTTTATATTTTCAATAGTTCCAAAGGATTTTACTTACATAAACTATCTAAAATATATAATTTATTTATTTATAGTAATTTACTATTACTTAAAAATTAATATTTAACGTGCACTTACTTAGTTCTGGTAATAAAAAAATATTATCTTTTCGGAAAAAGTAATAAAAACTATTAGTTATTGTATTTAATATATATATTTATGTTAACTTTTTAAAATTGAATTAAATCAACTATAATGAATTTCTTTAAAAAATAGCATGTCTAGTGATAAAAACAAATACTTGAAAAAAGTAAATTGATAAAGCCTTTAAAAAAATCAAATGTAAAACATAAATTTAAGTTTAAGAATTAGAAAGACCTAATATCAAAAGACTTGGACAGTTTGGGAACGATATGATATTATATGACCGGCGAAACAAATGAACGGTGGATATTGCAATTTCTCAGAAGGAAAAATAATCTGTTGGTTGTTACAGCCGTTTTCTCTGTCTGTATCACCCGGGACAAACTGCCTTACATATAGTAAGACAGCCGCTTTAAGTGGCTTTATATTTTTCTGTCCAATCATTGTCACTTTTATTTTACTCTTTTCTCCTTGAGCACAATGCAGACACCAAATTGAACCGAGTCGATCAAAGCCCATCCCTAGAACATAAATAGTAAACACCATGGTAAAATTGTTAATGAACCCAACGGTTTAATTTCAGCTCGATGCTCGAACTCATTCGTTATTCTAGATGAATGAGTTTGAATTCTAACGTTTGTCCGCGTATTTAAATGAGACGAGCTCGACTTTGGCGATGCTTGTTTGGCTCGTTTATGATTATAGATAACTTATATATGAGCTTGCGAGCTGATTTATATATAAATTCGACTAAAAGCTTATGAATTGCTTTATATTTGAACCAATTGAGGATTTGTGAACTCGCTTGTATATACATTCGTGAAATGACTCGTAATTGAGATTGATTATTAGCTCATAATATTAATTATTATAGTTAATTTGATAAACATTATTTTCAATTAATTTTTTTGAAAAGCTTTTTATAAAATTTTAGTTATTTATTTTAATTAAAATTATATTATTTTCTTAAAAATTATTTATATATTTATAAATACATATGTAAAAAATTCAATATAATTTTAATAACGATATTTATATTTTTCAATTTAAATAAAATTATATAATTGTGGACAACGATTGAATTAGTATATGCGTTTGCGAACTTGGTTGGTTTGCACTATTATTTTTAGTTAATTTTAAAAAATAAACTTTAGCGTGTTTTTTAATTAAAACAAAAATTTTAAATCTTGAAGATGTTAGACACGAATTATTACATTTTGAAACATCAAATAATTCTTTGATAAAAATAATATTGACGTGGATGCCGAAATAGTGTATATTATGTTGTCCACGTCATCGTCGTCTATTTTGTATCTTAAATTGCTCAATATTCTAAATTACAAGATTTTGATAGTCCGTGTCTCGCATTGACAAAATTTAAAATTTGTGTTGCCATTGTAAAACATGTTCAACTTTATGATCTAACATTTTTAATTTTTTAATAGGTTTGTATTAATTTAATTTTAGCTTATATATATTTTGTTTCTTTTGGTACTAAACAAGTTGAGTTCAAAATAAATCGAGCTCCAAACAAAACGATATATATTCAGGCACGTTTTGCCCCTAAATGAACTAAAGATAAAACAAGTTGAAATTTAAATTTGAGTTTGTTTATTTAGATGTTAAACGGTTTGAAATCGAACCCATTTTAATTTATCATTTAAGTACTAGCTTCACCTAACTTGTATACAAACTGAATCTGTGCCGAATATAAAATATTATAAAATATAACTAAATCAAGTTTAAATTTGGCAATTAGAGCTCAAGCCAAATATGAATCTCTCGATTATGTAACAAGCTGAACATAATTACTTTAACATCTAATTCGGCTCCACTCCACTCACTTAGGGTTCTATTTTATAGTAAAAACCGAACTGATGGCTGAACCGGTGAGACCATCGGTTTCTGGTCCAACCGTCGATGGATTAGGTTTAGTGATTTTATTTTTAAAAAATGAGCGGCGTATTTAGATTTTTAGCGACAAATATTTTCATCGCTAATTCTCTTAAATCGGTTAGTGGTCCAACCGATTTGTCTGATTCAATCCGGCCTAAACAGGTTCAGCCCGGTTTAACCAGAATTTCGGTTTTTTATATACATATTTTACCAGCCAGTCTGGTTCGGTTTTTAGAACACTGCTATTTTGAAGAGAAACTATGGGGGGTTACTTAAGTCTTTTTACAAATGACAAAGTGAGGTAGTATCCAGTCAGCTTGAAATGACGAGAGACCAAATAGAAAAATAACATCCCACGTGGAGAGTGGGTCTTAAAAATCAGATCTTGGAGCCCATTTCTCTCGTCCATGTTACTTAAGGAATTTTTGTCTCTTGGGAATTAGAGGTCATTTTTATAGTTTCTTTCTAGGATATGATTGTAGACAATGAATATTTATGATATGACTTGATACATGGAGAGGATAATTTAATTTTCAATGTACATATCTTCATAATTTAGACTTACTAGTGACTTGCTTTTAACTTTAATAATGTAGGTCGTTACCAATTCCGTGACTATCTAACATAAATTCTTATATAATTATAAAGATTAAAATTCGATATTTAGCGGTTCTCATTAAATTAACTATTTGACCACAAAAAGAAGTATATATACCAACGCTTTACGTTTACATGCACAGGGACGGATGTAAGGTAGGGCCAGGCAGGGCCTGGGCCCTACCTCACATGAGAAAAAATTTTGGCCTAAGTTTCATAATACAAAGGATTGATTACATAATACAAAGGGTTGGCCTAAGTTACAACTAATATGCAACGTAATACATTATTTGTGCTTGGGCTAACCTAAAAAAAAATTGTGGAATTTCGTAAAATATTCTAACAAAGCCTACATAAATCAATTTTAAATTTTCTTTTTACACAACCCCTATCTAAATTAAATTGTAATTTAAGAATTTCAAATATTTTCCTATTTAAAAACATACTCTTAATTTTTTAATTTTTTATGAATTTTATTTCTATAAAACACATAATATGCATTAACAATTCAATTGAAAGAATTTTCTTACTTAACTATGAATATTATCAAGATATAATTGCGGAATAAGATGACAAATCAATTTATGATTCTTTAAAAGTAGTGATGATGAGAATATTTTATAACGATTTTAAAAGATGAAAACCCGTAAAATAAAATTGCCTCTAATTAAAAAACGATGATTCCTATTTGTTTTGTCATGCGTTTTTTTACTTTTCATTTATATAATATTAAAAATTTAATAATAATATATTTTATTCATGTTTTTCGTGAAAAATATCTTTATTTTTATTAATTAAATTTGTGCCCTATCTCAACTTTCGGGCTAGCTTCGTCACTGTACATGCATAACTATTTTTAAAAAATAAAACAAAAATCAAAATCTCAGCTAACAGTTTAATCTTTTAAATAAACATAAAAGTTATTTAAAAAGAATTAATTGGAAAAAAAATACTAAACTTAGCATATTTTATAATTACAAAGTAAATTTTAAAATTTGACAAAATCAATAATAAATTTTTATTTTTTTACAAATCATAATACTTACCTATTTGTCGTCGAAAAAACTGTAGTGTGGTAGCAAAACAATGTAGACTACTACTTTAGCATTTTTTTCAACGAAAAACAGTTTGATGTTTTGATTTACAAAAAAATAAAAGTTGGTGAGTGATTTTTTTTAAATTATACTTTATTTACATATTACATTAAAAATCGTAATTTAATTTGCATTTCAACTTGTAAAAATATTTTTTGTTTAAAACTTTGGCATAATTGAGTTTTATCTCAATTGATAAAAGACAAACATTATGTTGTTAAAGTTAAATCATCTAACATTATGATATCATATAAAATTTTGATAAGACTCTAAAATATCAGGTAAAATGTCGACATATAATGCAAAGTCACATCAAATTATTAATTATGTTAATTACCAATACTTATTTAAATTTTATCTAATTTATTAACACAGAATTCATTTATATTCTCCAACAGAGGTGACACTTAATAATTAAATTCTGATTAATGATACATTGCATTGTAGCTATGTTTTTGTGTCAAGAGTTAATGACAGGAAACATAACCTAAAAATAGAAATACTAGATTAGAATGAAATAAAACTAAATGATGGAAAGTGATGGAAGTTAGAAGAAAATTATAACGTAATAAGCCCACATAGCAATTTGGAGATCGTGAGTGGTGGCCTTGAAATCCCAATGAAAATGACACTTAAGGTGTTAACCACTTAATAATTAAATGTAAATTGCAAGATCATTGGATATAGTACTACTATAGAATGATGTTGAGTTTTAACAAAAACAACTCATAGACACTAATATTTTTATGTTAGAGATAGTTAAAATAATTAACTTCATCTAATAGATTAGATTTTTGGAGGCAAAACTCTTTTTGAGGTCCATGTATTTTATTTTTTTATTTATTTCATATTTATCCAATTATCTAATCTTTTAACAAAATTTTCAAAATAATGCTGAATTTAAATTATATGAGACCTACACATTAATTTAAGCACCAAAAAGCTATATACTACACAATAATAAGATTTATAGTTAAAAACTTATCCAACAAAATAAATTTTAAAATTGATTGATTCTTTCACAATCAGTCCCCCTCCTTTAGCTATTTCGGTTCAAATTTCTCCATTAAAAAAAGTTCAAATTTGAGCTTTTATAAATAAAAAAAAAAGATTACAGAAATGATGTAAACTTCAACATATATATATATTTAAACTTCAACATATATATATTTATAATTCTTGGTAAGACCTTTTTGAAAATAAAAATTAAAATGAATCCTTTGCTGACATATAAATAAAGTTAGAGTCAACATGCAATACAAGAATGCCAAAGATATTGAAAGAAATAACGTAAATTGTTGAACATATTTCATGTTTGAAACCAGATTTGGAATCCCCATTTTATGACATGGAGAAATCAGAGTTTTAGGCTGTGTGTATCCACATTATAGAATTCATTTCTCAGGTGTAATATGATGATTTGAATAATTATTCGATTATATAATATTTTTTGTTAATTTAAAATAATTTAATAAATCCTTTATATCATAAATAAATATATATAAAAAACAAATCAACATATACAAAATTACAATAACATTAATAAATATACTCTAATGAGAAATATTTCGGCTAATCTTAAATTTATATCAATTACATTAAAACAATAAATAAAAAAATATATTTAATTGATAAAATAAAATATAATTTAATACCTTAAGTTGTTTTTATTATAAATTATTCTATACTTTAAAAAATTAAAATAATATAATTTTTTTGAAAAGATATTTACGTATTGCCTTAATTTTTTTATAATTTTTTTATTTAAATTAATAATATACTAATTTATCATGAAAAGAGCAAAAAAATAATATATATCTATAATTTTATTTTGGTTGCCAAATATATTGTGATTTAAAAATTGTCAATCTGGTTTACCAATATTTTAATCTTTGTCAAATATATTCACGATTCATTTTGAGCTGACGAGTCGCGACATTATATATTTCAAGTAGAATAAATTTTATATACATAGACAGTGACGAAGCGAGACATCGATTTCAGGTAGGGCACGATTTAATTTAAAAAGTATAAATATAATACACAAAAATTACACACTAAAAATTTAATTATTAAAAAATATATTTTTATATAATTAATTTTTTTTTTGATTTTTTTTTTAAAAATTAATTTTTTGAGGTAGGGCCCAGACATTGCTTGGCCTTACCTTATCTCCGTCACTGTACATAGACATATAATATTGCCGCAGTACGTTAGTTTTGAAAGGTCATAAGTATGTATGGCAAATTTAAATAGATAAATCAAATTGACAAAATTTGAAGGTCGTGGTATATTTGACAAATGCATTAAAATGCTTGGTAGATAGATTGATTTATCTAAAAAAGATTTGAAATTTTAAATATATTATATTTTTTAGAATTAAATTTTTGTCTTTTCACTGCTTGAATATTATAAAATTATTATTATCACAATATTGAAGCAACTACATTATAGGAAGCGAAAAACAAAAAGAAGAAGATATGAACATGTGATGTCTAAAGTCTGAGGTTATAATACGGCAGAGAAAACCGTGGGTTCTTTTTAATTCAATGGAATTTGCGTCATGCAGTTTATCTTCATACCTACACATTCATTTCATATAGCTCAAAAAAACAGTAGGCGGCTTGCATGTGAATTTTACCAAAAGATAGTGCCAAATGGGTCCAGCTTTTATTTCATGATATATGACATTAGTAGATAACATTATATATGTTTCAATCAAAACCAAACCGGAATAAATTGAAATAATTTTTCAAATCGAATCGATCTTGATTGTCAAGCAACAATTTTTTTAAAAAAAATCGCTTCATTTTGATTGTTTTGATTCGATCTAAATTTAACTAAAACTTTATTTTTTTATGTTTGAAATCGAATTGAAGTACAAAATTACATTTTTATAATATTAGAACTGAATTTAACGGTTTGGTTCAATTATTCGGTCTTTAACTCTCTAATTATCGATCATTACCAAAAATATCATCTCGTATATATATATATATATATATTCCAAGTATTTGCAAATATAAACAAATATATCTCTCTATATATATACACCAACATACATATAGCATGTGTGGAGATTTTAGGGTTTGTGTTGCCTAGCTTGGTAGGTAGATATCAACCACCATATATATGTAATTAATTCATATTGGTTGATTGATTACAGTAACATAACGAAGTGCTAATGCTAGCTTAGCTACAAGATATGTTTTGGTACAAAGGCAGCCCATACTGAATAAATTTAAACAATATCTTTGTAGTTTTGCTTGTATCTTTCTTAGATTCTTATGTATATAATTTCTCTTAAATAATTACAAGCTAGCCATAGTTACCAATGCTTTCTTAAGGTGAAGTAAGACACTCATTAGCGCAGAAAGAAAGAAAAATATTCTATTTTTGATAACTGGAGAGGTAGAACGTGTCATACATCTGACTGGTTACAAATACAATTAGTTGAGCCAGACGGTCTGATCCAGTTTTTTGATCACCACTTCAAACTAGCATATAGACACGGGTAGCAGGCAGTGAGAGAGTAGCTAAAAGGGTCCAATTTAGAGGATAAGAAGTTATATATAAATAGGAGCATCCAAAAGAAAATATATTGTTTCATCATCTTATTAACAAACTAAAAGTGATGAATAGAAATGCATGCATTAAGAGTTGGTGTACGTAGGAGTAACCCATACATGATAAAGTGCAATGTTGACGATGGGATTACGTGCTCTTGTCTTCATTCTTGCATCCTTTTCTTGCAAGACATACTCTCTCAAACTCATGCCATCATTTCTTTTTCTTTTTCAATTATTCGAATTGTATGATTACACACACACACACACACATATATATATGTATGCATAGAATTTGGTCACCATTATTGTTATAAAATTACTACTCAAGTTATTATTTTTCAATCTGGACAAAATTTTGTCTTACTATTAAATTAGTCCATCTCTAGCTTGTATTTAACCTCTTTTTAACCTCAACTTGGCTAAAAAAATTACAATCCTATTTTTGATTTTTTTTTAAATGACAGCTGCTTGAGCTAGAATTTATCTCAGTCAAATGAAATTTGTACAAAAAGATCTGTCTAATTGAGAATATATCTTCATACGTCTTAGACCGACTTTCATAGAGTGTTTTGAATTTAATATATAATTTTAAATATTTTTATACTTTGTAATTTCTTATTTGGTTTCTTAAAATAAGTTTTAAGTTTTTTCCAAAATTGATTTTTGAAATAGCCATAAAATTTATAGTAAAATGAAAATTATAATCATTTCTCTCAAGGTATAGTCAAGTGCGCCTTCTTGCGAAAAACAAAATTGGGCCTTGATATTTATAGGCTTATCTATATCACACTTGTGATTACGCTACAACTATGTTACTTTTAGGCCTGAAAAGTTCAACTACGGCCCAGTCTCTCATTTAATCAGCCCATTTTTTTGTTTTGGACTTGGTCTATCAAACATGCATGACTTGAGTATTGTTATGTTTGGAATTCTTGTTTTGCCGAAAATATTAAAAATTTTATTGATAATTCGACTATAAAAGTTTCAACTTTCAAGTCCAACCACACCGTTTGTGATAGATAATACACCAAACTATCGATTTATTATATATAGGTGACTGAATTTTAGTTTGTTTCGTTTTAATTACTAAACTTTAATTTCATTTCAACATAGATTTTCTAGCTAAAATAATGATGTGGCAACTAGATTTTACCCACGTGATAATCGATTTTTGCATATATTTTTATTAAAAATTGCCATTTATACATAATTTCAATTTAGTGGATAATTTTCAGACTAATTATGCATACATGTCAAGTTTTTAGTTAAAAAAAATAAAATTCGGCTATCATATATGTGAATTTTTTTGTGGGAAAACCTCATGCTGAAATGAATGTTTAATATAAATTGAAATAAAATTAAAGTTTGGTTATTGAATTAAGTCGGAAAACCTCCATTGAAATAAAATTAAAATTTAGCTATATAAATTAAAACAAATCGAATTTTGGTCATCAAAATATAAAAAACATGATAATTTGGATACCTAGTGTCAACTATCCTGCAATATTATATTTATGGCTTAAATACATAAGAAATTACCAATTTTCGCGTGTTTTGGGCATTTAAATCTTTTCACCGACTTCATTTTTGATATAAAATGACACCGTTTGGAGTAAAACGGCACCGTTTTGGATATAAAATGACACCATTTTTGAAAAAAAAAAATCACAGGTAGTTTTAATTGTAATTTTTTTAAAAGTTCATATTAAATATTGCTAAAATTAAAAGATTTAGGAGAAAGTTGGTGATTTTTTGTATTTTTAAGCCTACATTTCTACTCTCTCCGTTTGAAATTAGATGACGTTTTAGGAGATAGCTCACAATTTAAAAAATCAATCAATATGCATTTAATATAATTAGAGACATTGATTAGTGTCCATCAATGCCTCACGTTGCTTGCTTTTCCTTTGAAAGGTGAAAGATGAGGGTAATAGTGGAATGTAAAAATTGAAAGTGTATAGAAATTACAAAACGTCATCTATTTCTAAACAAAACATTTGCTCAAAAACGTCATCTAGATCCAAATGGAGGAAGTATTATTTACGAGCTATATACTTTATATATATTAATAAACTAAATTAAATTTTGGAATTGTATTAATTAATGCTGGAAATCACAAACATTATACATATATATTTTAAAAAAATCAAAATTAAGAGCACTTCACATCTAACCTTAGGTAAAAAAGAAAAAACAGCTAGCTTTTGTTAATCATCCAACTAGCTTTTTCTCATATCCCAAAATAACCCCTACATTTCAACAAATGCAAAATCTTACACGCATTCTTGTTAATATATACTCGTAAACATAAATGATAAAACCCCATTTCCAAAACTGATCACGTACCCATTAGCCTCAACTCAATAACCGTAAACCATGCAAAAACTAAATTAATTTGCATATTATTTCTGATCAAACAGAACCTAAAATTAATTTAATAACCATAGAAAATAGAAATGAAACAATTATTATTCTCTTCTTGTGCTTCATTTTTTATTATGTCACTTCTAGTTCTTCAACTTTGCCCTACGGCCATTTCTCACTCAAAACAGGTCCCTAAAGATATCACAAAGCTCAAAAAATGGGAAGCTGACAATATTAAAGACTTCAACGCCCAAAAATCCGATGTTTCAAAAGGCATTCCACGCATCGTTTTGGATAAAAGATTGGCTGCCGCGGAAAACTCCGTTAGGGTTATCACAGTTGCGAAGCACATTTTTGCAGATTTTGAAACTATTAATGACGCCGTTAATAGTATTCCTGTTAATAACAAGCAAAGAACCATAATTTGGATCAACGGTGGAGAATATTGGGAGAAGATTACTATTAATATCTCTAAGCCTTTTATTACGTTTTATGGTGATCCTGAAGATATGCCTACGATTGTTTTTAACGGGACGGCGGCCGTCTATGGTACGGTTTATAGCGCCACCGTGGCGGTGGAAAGCAGATACTTCATGGCCGTTAATGTTGCATTTGTGGTTAGTTTTCTTTTTCTTTTTGGCAAAACATGTATATGGATCCTTTTACTATCACACTTTATTGAATTGAGTCCTTTTATTTTTATTTATCAAAATTGACTTCCTATTTAGTTTTATAGACATTAGATTTATCCGTCATGGAAATAAAAAGTGTTTCTCCACATGTTGTTAGAGCGAGTGAAATAAAAAAATTATTCACTTTTTATGTTTTCTTTTTTGAATTGGGTCCTTCACTTTCGGTCTAACTTAACACCATTAACACTTTATATAAACAAGAGACTTAATATCTATAAAATTAAAGTATAAAAAATTAATGTATACAAATTGAGGTAGAGGAATCTAATTCAAAAATAAAAGTGATGATATAAGAATTCAAGTATGTGTTCTGCTGCTTCTTTTTTTCTAATTTATTTTAGGCATGTAGATGTGTATATGATGTATAAATAAATAACGTAAGTAGTAGCAATATTATTTCGATATGAGAGTTACATATTCGATTTTCCGCTTGTTAAAATAATAAAAATATATGCATAAAGCTAAAACAAATTTAGAGTGGATTCAAAAAATAAATTCTAATTTTTCATAATCAAAACATTAATTTTTAAAAAATTCTAAAAACACAATGCATGTGCAGCTCATTTAATGATATGATACAAGAAAACACATATCGCTCAGCTTTTTTTGACATTAATATAGCTCAGCTTATTTCATATTTATTATAAAGAAAATGCTAGCTAATTTTCATAAATGGGTACAAACAGAAAGGCAATTAATTAAGGTTGATGCTATTTCTAGAGCAAGAATTGCTAGTGAGAAAATAGAATATTTAGTTTAATAGAATCACTCTTTTTTCAATTGTTAATTTCTTTCTTTTTAATAAAAGATATACAATTTTATCAAAAAAAAAACAAAAATAGTCATTCGTGCAATTTTTATTCGGACAATAGCATATCCATTAATTAATTTGATTTTAGTTTTAATTTTAAAGCACTGACGAAAAAAAATTGAGACCTTTTTTTTGCGTTTAATGGTGTAAAATAATTAAATTTTTATAATTTTTTATAAATTTATTTAAAGTTTTTAAAACTATAAAGCTATATCAATTTGATAATTTCATCTATTTTTTGTGGTTTTATGATGTTAATAGAATTCGGCTCCGATGCCAGATGTGAACAGAACCGGAGCACAAGCGGTGTCAATGAGAATATCAGGGGATAAAGCAGCATTTCACAATTGCAAGTTCGTCGGATTTCAAGACACCTTATGTGATGATAAGGGACGGCATTTCTTTAGAGACTGCTATATTATTGGCACCGTAGATTTCATTTTTGGAAATGGAAAGTCGCTCTACTTGGTATGTACTACTCCATCCACACTCTCTATTCAATTCATACTCTGATTTTCAATACATTAACTTCACTAACGATTACATTATCGTTGTCAGTTCGGACGGATTCGAATTGAATCTGATCGGGCTTGACTTTTCTATATACAAGTCCAAACTCGGCAAGAGTTTAATTTTTACCCAATTTTGCTCAATATAAATTAATTTATACG
Source organism: Mercurialis annua (assembly GCF_937616625.2). NCBI lineage: Eukaryota > Viridiplantae > Streptophyta > Magnoliopsida > Malpighiales > Euphorbiaceae > Mercurialis > Mercurialis annua. The sequence continues at coordinate 52,825,541 of NC_065571.1, forward strand.
GGTTCGTACTAAAATTTTCACGAGTACTAAAAACCTAAGAGTCAAATGCCATCCGTAAAAATGTAGATGTAATGCGGATTCGGACTCATCCCAAGCTTGGTATCAAAAGTAAGTGTGCACATGTCTAGATCAATTGCAATGATTTTGAATATGTTATATTTAATTTGTTGCAGTAGATATTTAGCTGTCAGTGCAACAATTTTGTTAACTTCATAGAATTGAATTTTTTATTAATTTATTTGTAACATCCGGAATAAACTCGTAGAACCAAACTGCAACGACATAGAAACGGTATATGAATCTATTATCGAATTGGTTGAACTGACAATTGGTTTGTAAACCGAATCCAAAATTTACTTTTTATATAATTTTGTTCAACCGGCGCAACCGGGACCAGTGGCCTTACTGGTTTGGCTACCGGTTTGATTTTTAAAACGCTGCTAATAGGCATTAGTGTTTGATTGTAAATGCAGAACACAACTATAGAAAGTGTTGCTAAAGATACAGGAGTGATCACAGCTCAAGCTAGACAAAATGTAAGTGATGACAGCGGATTCACATTTATACACTGCAACTTAACGGGCATCGGCAACAATACTTACCTCGGCCGGGCTTGGAAGGAGAGCCCTAGAGTGGTGTTTGCATATACTTACATGGGCAGTCTCATAAACGAGGCCGGATGGTCTACCGGCAAGCACCCGGAATCCAATCGGTATGTTCCTCCAATTTTATTAATTAATTTCTCTGTTGAAATCCACCACAATTTATAATTTTTTGTGTGTAGAAGTGCATATTATGGAGAGTACAAGTGTGAGGGAGCAGGGGCTTTCTCCTCAGGTAGAGTGAGTTATGCAAAATTATTAAGTGATGAAGAAGCTAAACCCTTTTTGAGCATGACTTATATCAATGGCAACAAATGGCTTATTCCTCCTCCAAATATTTGACATCCTTCACCAAATTACACTATTAACCAATATTATTCTTGTACATTAATATTTTTTGATAATTAAGAAGAGAGATAGTGGGGAAGAAAATGAACCCGCTATTTTAACAGAATGCCGCCTGCACTTTCTTTTGCATTAATTGAAAACATCAATTTTTCTTTCTTGAGTTTTATTAATAGAAAGCTGCTAGGTTTTTAGATTTTTTTGTAGTTAAAATTTTATGTATATGTTAAAATTTTAAATTTATAGACCTATAATTAAAAGAATATCATATATATATAATTTAATTGGTTGAACCGGTAATTTAACCATTTGAACAGAGAGATTAAAATTTTGAAGCCATGGCCACACCATTTCAGTTAACACTAATGGAAGCACAATTGAACAATTGACAATATTAATATAGAATTTTTTCTTCTTTTTCTTAGATAGAAGGTATAATCACTCAAAACTCACTCACTTTTAGCCCCTTTTGCAAATATAATCTGACGTAGAAATTTCTCCAATTTTACTCTAATTTACCCTTTTATGTTTCAATTGTACCCCAAAACATTAAATTGACCACTTTTTACTTAAAAAAAAAGTTAAAATAATCCTTCATTTTTAGCTTATATTTCAATTAGACCCTTAAATTATTAATAATATAAAGATTATTTTAAACTTTTTTATAAGTGAAAAGAGGTCAATTTAATATTTTGGGATACAATTGAAACATAAAAGGGCAAATTAGGGTAAAATTGGAGAAATTCTTACGTCAAGATATATTTGCAAAAAGGGTTAAAGGTGGGGGCTTTTGAGTGATTAAGTCTAGATAGAATAAGTATTTAATAAAATAATATGATAGCATTACGATGCCTCTAGTGGAATCATGTGCATGTTTAGACATAAAATTAAGGCAAGAATGACTTTTTTTATTGGTTTAAAATAAGTAAAGAATAGAAACATTAGATTATTTCTATGAGAAGATAATCATACTTAGGCAAGAAATCAGACAACTCAACAATCAAATGGTCGATGCACCAACCCTTTAAAATATTGCAAATATCCCAAGATCTCACATGGTCATTATCATTTAGGATCATACAACAAGATTACATAATCTTTTATCATTTAACATCATTATTATATTAAAAACTTCCCCTTATTATTCTCCATTTAATAACTGGATCAAAAGTAATAATGGTGATTTATGCATCACGTAAATAGAAACACCGAAACAAAATAATATATTATTAAAATGGAAAATAACAATAAAATAATTTCAATTGTACTCGCCCGGTCGAACTGGTGGCCACACCTTTTAAGTTTTTAAAACACTAATTTGATACCATATGAAGAAATTTCAATTCTGTTTCCAAGGTAATTTGCTGCTTACTTGTGAATCGTGCACGTTATGAAACCAAATATCTGCAGGTTCCATTGGAATATATAACAAATATTAGTAGATGGAATTTCACTGAACAATGCATATCCGTCTTTTTATACTCAATTGAAGGCCACATCCCAATTAAAACAATACAGAGGTTAATAAAACTCAACCTTAATACCAAATTGAGTGCACAAATGCGCAAAACCTAACTAAATTTTTCCTACTCTGCATACAAAGAGACCCAGCTTAACATCTGTAATCAGCCCTAAAATCTCGACTGCTACAGAGATCGGTATAATCGTTCTTCAAGGGTTAGTTAATTCTCCACCTGCAAATCAAACATCCGCATAAACAACAATACGAAGAAGGTCATAAGCTAGAATGCAATGAGCTTTTTGAGATAGCTTACTTGAGCCGCCATCATGCTGATCATCCTTCGGATGGTGCTCCATGCATTTCAGGAGAAATTTAAAGGTCTCAATCTCGCATGGGATAGTGAGCCCGCCACTGTGATCAAACCCGAACTCCTCTTCAACCTTTTCCAGCAAAACTTTGAATAGAGAATGGCTTAGGTAGTCAGTCGGAATAATAAACCTTCGCAGCTCTGGCCCTACATAAACCGCTAGATACCCTTTAGGGACATCAGGTGGCGCTCCAGGGCCGTGGCAGCTTTCCTCATCTGAATCACAACAATTCTTAAAGTCTGTTAGCCTTTTACTGATTTGTGGTGAAATTCCAGCAGCAGGAGGGCTACTAGTTTCTCCTTCGGATTCCTGAGCCTTTGAGCCAATTGTAACAGATTGCCACTTTTGAAGAATTTCTTTTAGCCTTACAATCTGCTTGATTCCCGTCAACTTGCTGCCGCCATGGTCATCCATCGCCTAAATGTTTTACGACAACAGTAAAAACAAAATCCCGGAAGCAAATTCAGGGGTCACTGATCCCGGACATACAAGTCGCAGCAGATCATGTTCTACGGGGAATCTGGATGATGCGTATAATAAAAGCAAACCATGAAAAGAAAATATGCATTACAAACCATAAATTGGAGAATTTTGTTATAGATAAAATCAATAACAGGCCAAAAATTGCAGAATTTTGCAAAATTGAATTCAATTAAATTCATATACAATTAATTCAAAAAGGCCTAGAAATTTAGCTGAGGCATTGTTTGAAATGTTTGACATTATTTATTATGGCAATGGCACACACAATTGCACGGATCTACAAGTAACGTCGCACGGACACCTACTCAATCAACGTTTCCTCGGAAACGTGTCGGACAATTGGCATTTCGGACGCGAAACTTCACCTTGATACATTAAAATAATGCTGTTTTGCCGTGTCTGTGTCCTAAGTGTTCCGTTTTTCCGTGCTAAAAAAGGGTATCTGATGATTTTTTTCATTTATTTATTTGAGAGTGTCATCTCCATTTTCCTCTTCTAAATCATCCCATGATAAAATTTCAAATCATATTTAAATGCTATTCAATTTCTTAGTTCCTTCATACAATCTATAGCTACATATATTATTAATCTAAAAACTGATAGCCAAAAATCCAAAACTATTGGTATGCCAAATTACCATAATACCCTTAAATTTTGCATGTTTTGTGTAGGCAATAAAATGAACCCATGTGGGCATACAAATACAAGAATCAAACCAAAAAATCTCAAGAAACAAATTAAGAAAAATTCAATCTTAAGATCCATCAAAACAAATCAAAACATATCACAATTTCCTAAAGATCCAATCCATACAAACAAGAAATAACAAAAAACAATTACCTGAGCCGCAATTAGGTGGTGGTATTAGTACACCTCCAGCGAAATGCCATGCGGGTAAAATTTGGCTGAGAAGGTGGAGGAGATGAACAGAGCGAGCGAGCTCGTTCTTCCTTAGAAAGAGAGAAAAAGATATTACCAATAACTTTTTTTTCTAAATCTTGAAAGAAATGCAGAGCAGGTGTTTGTTTTTAGGCCTCAATGAAATTCGTAGCGATTTTTTTTGGGTGCACTGCCGTTTTCGGCCAGTCCGTTTTTTGTTTTTGTTTTGGTAACGGTTTATAATGTAACAGAAAAATAAATAAAATTGATTTGAGAGAGAGATTAGTTTGGTTTGGTTTGATATTGCTGTTCGTTGCATATATTGTACTTTTGGTTGGGGTCCACGTGATTGTTTTATGAATCTTTGTTTGTAGGCCTAGTCCGGCCCACCTTTTTATTTTCTCTTGCTTTTTTTTTTCAATTTTATTTGCGAAAAGAATCAAATTTACCCTTATGGTTTATATCGGGGTACAACTTACCCCTTGTTATTCTAAAATAGGTCTAATAAGCCTTCCATTGTAACGTTATTTTTGATATAAAGAATCGTTGAAATTTTTTATAATTTTTTTTAGAAATTATTTGTAGAAATTGGTGAAAGATATTTTTTTTTAAAAAAAAAACGGTTAAAAATAATTATTTTTAGAGGGTAAGATTAAGCCCCTCCAAATCTGTGTTGGAAGCAACTCAATTTAAAAATAAAATAATCATGTTTTAAGATAATATTGACGCTCCCAGGAATATTATACTTTTTCTTTTTAATGATGGGAGAGTAGGACTAGGAATAATCTATAAGTTAAAGTAGAATTTTTGAGCTGGATAAATAGAAAAGCCATACCTAAAAAGATTGAAGCATCATTGAATCCAACCTAGAGTTGATGGTTGCATACGAGTATAAAATTATTAATGTCATTAAAGAGAATATATGATAATGTATTTCTTGTAAACTTAGCTGGAATAATTAATAGAATTATTTAAATATTATTCTGATAAAGGGAAAAAAATAGACTTTGTATATTATATTATATAGGGTTAATTACATATAAAATCACCACTTTTACACAAAATTGCAAAAATAACACGACCTTTAAAACGTGGCAATTCAGAGCACCACCTTTCATTTATTTTCAAAAACAACATGGACACATTTTTAATGGCATTTTTGCTGATGTGGCATGACACGTGGCACTCCCATCGGGTGTCCAAGTCAGCAAAATTTTATCTAAAAACGTGTCCATGTTATTTTTGAAAAGAAATGAAAGGTGATGCCCTGAATTGACACGTTTTAAAGGTCGTGTTATTTTTGAAAATTCGTGTAAAGGTGGTGATTTTATATGTAATTAACCCTATTATATATTCATGAATATAATCAATTTAGTTACATTATATTAACTTATACTTCTTTATTTATTTCATATAAAACCATCACTTTTATACGTTTTTCATTTTAATTGTATCCATTAAAAGGTGTTATATGAATTCACCACTTTTTTTCTTTTTGCAAATCTATTACCGATGTGAAAATTCGGTGAATTTTTGTTGACCCAACAACTGAAACCGATAAAAAAAGAGGAAAAAGAAGGTCTTTTTTGTTTTAATTAGTGTATTAGTCAAATTTGCACATTTATTTAGAAGGAGGAAAACACCGGATTTTCTCATCGGTGATGGATGAAAAAAATAAAAGGTGTTGAACTTATATGACACTTTTTAAAGGACGTGATTAAAATGAAAAAAAACGTATAAATAATAATTTTATATAAAATTAACCCTATTATTTAGGGATACGGTAGTATTTAATTGACTCTTTTACACATGACATGATAAATAAAATTTATCAAAACAGACAAAAACTAAATAATATAGTAATGTTCTATTGCAACAAACAACTATTAAAGTTGCTATACAAAATTATAATTTTGTAAGGACTTATTTTATGTTTTTGTTATATATAATTATTTTACAATGAGTAATATAATTATTATAACTTTTTAACTATATGATTTATTAAATATAATTATTTTATATGGATAACTAATTATGTTGCTAGAAAATAGTTAATAAAGTGAGATGAAAATGATATAAGCTCATTATAAAAGAAAATAATTACGTCTTTTAAAATGTGGCATATTTAGACACCGACTTTTATTTTCTAAATCAATACACTGAGTCTTAGTTTGATATAATTTGATGCGATGGCCAATTATACTGAAAAATGGGAGTTATCTTAATAAATTATGATGTCGTACAATAATTTTTAGTGAGTAACCCTTGTTCTTTTCAAAAGTTTCAAAACATATCTAGTAATTTCTCTTTTTTGCTACCTTCTTGTCAACGAAACCAACTTTAGGCAATGTTGTTTTTATATGTGTAAATTGTCGGTGTAAAAGGAGAAACAATTATTTATTTAACCAGCCGATGGATAAATGTATGTTAGTCGAAATGCAATAATAAAATTGAAAGTGCATGTGATTGATGCTTATGAAATTAAACAAGTTGAAGTGCAAATGAGATTGCCAATTAGAATGAAGCATATCATTATAACTTCATCGCAAAACATATAAAGATACCGACAAACCAAGCGAGCTTAGGGAAAAGGCAAGAGCTGCTTGCTTGTAGAGAAGTGGCAAATTGGTTGGATCAGATCATTCTATATTAATACCTTTTCCTTTTTATAAAAAGTCAATTTGGCATTCGAACTTATGTGTAAAACCTGTATTTCGACATTAAATAATTTTTTTAGTCAATTAAATTTTAAAATTTGTGCTGCAGGGTTAAATAAATTACTTTTAGCTTTTAGATTCAAAAATGTATATACCAGAATCACCTAACCTATAATCTATACTTCTATACTATCTATAAAAGCACGGATGGGGGGACAGACAAATTTACTGAATAATCCTTTTCAGTTTATTACTAAATAAAGGTTTTATAGTCATTAACTAATTAGTTATTTAATTAATTACTATTGTAATTAAAGTCCTAAATAGAATAGGTAGCTAAATTATCTCCATATATAAAAAATAACTAAATTGTCTCCAAATTAGTAGGAATACCTATCTTTTAGTTTGATTTAATGACAAAATTAAAATAATATATTTGGTCAATATATTATTATTTAAATTTCTATCTTATTATTTTTAAAGATATTATTAATAAAATTAAGTTAATTATTTAATTTTGTTTATTATAAAATCAAAAGAAAAATAAGTTTAGTATGGAAAAAAATTTAATAACCGAATATATTATATTTACTTTTACAAAAATTCTTAACTAATTTAATATTAATTATAAATAAAAAATTGATATAATTATAATAAATTTACTAATATGTACACTGACGAGTTACGTAACGAGCCACGTGCATAGCACGTAATGCGAAACTAATCTATACTACATATAAAAGCACGGATGGGGGGGAGGGGACAGGCAAATTTACTGAATAATCATTTTCAGTTTAGTACTAAATAAAGGTTTTATAATCATTAATTAATTAGTTATTTAATTAATCACTATTGTAATTAAAGTCCTAATTAGAATAGGTAGCTAAATTATCTCCAATTTAGTTTTTACTATGTAAAAAATAACTAAATTGTCTCCAAATTAGTAGGAATACCTATCTTTTAGTTTAATTGAACTACAAAATTAAAATATTATATTTGGTCAATATAATATTATTTAAATTTCTATCTTATTATTTTTAAAGATATTATTAATAAAATTAAGTTAATTATTTAATTATGGTTATTATAAAACCAAAAGAAGAATAAATTCAGTATGGAAAAAAATTTAATAACCGAATATATTATACTCCCTCCGTCCCACTCTAATTGACAAAATAACTATATTTCAGTAACCAAGACAAGTTAATAAATGACATAGAAAATTATTTATATACCCTTCTATTGATAATGGAGATAATTAATGCTATTAGTATATATATTAGTCAAATTTCCATTAAATACTCACCATTTTTCATAAAAGACATGGTTTTAAATGAGGGTAAAGATGGAAAATTAAAGAATAAAATTATAGTTATGTTAGTTTTGTCAATTAGAATGGGACACCAAAAACTCCATATTTTGTCAATTAGAGTGGGACGGAGGGAGTATTTACTTTTACAATTTTTTTTAACTAATTTAATATTAATTATAAATAAAAAATTGATATAATTATAATAAATTTACTAATATATTTATTGACGAGTTACGTTACGAGCCACGTGCATAGCACGTAATGCGAAACTAGTCTATATAAAACACATGACTTATCTAATCCTGAAATCTAAGTTTTCAGTTTTATTAAATAAATTATTTGAAAACTGGCTTATTCAATCCGGGATTCAAATTTTAGAATTTAGTTGATTAAAAAAATTAAAAATGATATATTTGACTTCAAAATACAAGGGCCAGTTTAATTATAGTTTTTTCAGATTGTTAATCTCTATATCAATTATACTTTTAATTTGTTGTAATTGGAAGAACATATCGGGGATGTAGCTCAAATGGTAGAGCGCTCGCTTTGCATGCGAGAGGCACGGGGTTCGATCCCCCGCATCTCCATTTTTTGATAGAGCTATCAAATTGTGGGCCTTGTATTTCTCTTCTGTAACTGAAAGCCCATAGCTTCAAATAATTAAAACTTGGGCTGTCATAAAGCCGAGCCCAACACATGACCGGCAAACGAGAAAAAAAAGAAAAAAGAAAGAAAATAAAAGCTTTCGCAGTCGTGCCGGTAAACAATTCTGGTGTTTCTTCTTCATTTTGATTGATTTTTGTTTGTTCGAAGTAAATAAAACACGAGCAATTAAACAGTGAAGAGAGTTTAATTATGTTAATTCCCAGACTTTCAAGAACTGGGTCCGCCTTGCTTAAACAGCTTTCACGAGGTATGTCCACATTCATATTCATTTTTTTTATTTGGGTATTCACTCTATTCATTCATTCAATTTGGTGCAGGCATTTCTACTTCCTTGTGTAGAAAAACTGAGTTCAAACAAACTCGTTGTAGTCAATATTTGCCAACTCAGGTAAGTGCTTTATTTGATAATAATAGTTTTTTTGTGTATTTAGTTTAAATGAGAATTGTTTATTATGTAAAAGAAGTCTGATTTATGGGATAAACTGTAATTCTTGTTTTAATTAATGTGTCATGAATGCTTGTCAAACATAATTAGTTGTTGAATTTGAAATGGAGATAAGGGTAATTCATGAATTCGGAATGTTAGGAAGAAATACTGAAATAGGTCATTTTGGAGAGTAAGCTGAGTTTTAATTTTGGTTTCTTCAAAAAGTAAACTAGTTTCGTCCGGGTATTTATTTTCGACATTTAGAGTAATGACTTAAGTTAGGTCTAAATATATATTGAGATTGGAAGGGACTCGTTGAGTTGAGAAACTCGTTAGATTGAAGTAATTGGAAGCGTTTGTAATTGAGATCAAGCTGTGTGGGAATAATCTTCAGAAATGAGGGAATATGGAATTTTTTGAAAAGAAAAAGTAATTCTTGTTATTATGAAAGCTTTGGACAATCTGAGTTGAAAGATAAGGTTCATAAGTAAGCTTATCATTTAAATAGGAATCACACAAATGCTGTAATGATCAGCTTCTTTTAATAGACTGATAAGCTTTGTTACAATTCTTTCAGAGTTTTATTTCAGCGAGTCCCTTTGTTTTTTGGATTTGACTTTTATCTACCCAGTTTATCTTTCTTATTTGTAGAAAATCATTAATTCTTGCTTTTGGAACAGTTTCAGTTACATCCAGTGACTAGGGTGTTCCATGCTACCTTTTTTCAGAAGCATCATTTGTTTTCTACCTCAACTTCTGATAGTGATAGTGTGGATCGAGACAAAAAGTAAGCACCTTTTAATTCATGGTTTTCAGTTTATGATGAATGCATGAATTTGAAACTCTTGATATGTAAGCAAGGTTAACAGTCACACTGTATCAGAATGAGATAATCTATTTTATTATTTGAATGTCTAAGTTAGATTCATAGGAGACCTAGCCCTAGAAACCGATGAGAAGTAATTTCATACCTCTTTAAATCATATAATTAGCTCTGTTTATATCGATTGCGAGAAGCACTGGGGATACTTGAAATTCGGGAATCTATATTTTTCTCTTTTCAAAACACTTCTGCCCATGTCCCCTACTGCATTTTAAGGAGCATTTCTATGGAAACCTATCTCATGTCGAGATACACTGCTTATTTCCATTTTCATTGATTATCAGTACTATATTATAGTAAAGGAGTTCACTTTGATTATAATTACTTAATCTTCCATCCGGCTTCCCAAGTCCTAGAAGTCTTAATTAAGCAGTTTATAATAGCCAGTCAAAGCCAACAGATTGAGACACACAGAGTACAATAATTGGATGCAAAAGCAGCAGCAGCTGATATTTAGTATTTATATCAAACAGTGATGGTTATATGGAATTTATATCCTTCAATTTGATTCTCTATTACTGCATTTTCCGTCATTGAGCAATTTAATCCATGCTTTATAGATTTACGCCATTGACAATCGGGATGTAAACATATTACTTAATGATCTGCACTGGGTTGTAAGTGTGGAATAATTGCATGGTGCTAATTTTTCTAAATTGGATCTGAATGTAGATATTGTGGCTATTTCTTCTCATATAGACACAACATTTGCAGGATATCAGTAACGTTTGTCGATAAAGATGGAGAAGAAAAGAACATCAAGGTCCCAGTTGGAATGTCTATGTTAGAAGCTGCTCATGAAAATGACATAGAACTTGAAGGCAAGATTTTTTATCTAGTGTTTGTACCTCTTAGTTTAGTCTCTGTGGTTACAGTTTGGATGGCAATACTGGTTGATTTTAAACTAATTTTCAGCTGCTAAAGTTGGCTGTATTAATTTGCTAGACCTTTAAAGGACGCACAGTAGCAATTTCATTTTACAATGACATCCTGCCTAGTGCTTTTTGTCTTTTTGCAGTTGCATTATATATATTCAAAGATAAATTCAAGTTTCAATTTTTTTGTATTTATTTTTGTTACAGTGAAAAGAAATCTCCGTCCTCTGATTTAACTATTTTAATCTCATTTCAGGAGCATGTGAAGGCTCACTTGCCTGCTCAACATGCCATGTGATCGTCATGGTATGTGATTGAAATTTAAATTATGTGATAATTTGATTATAGTGGTGAACTTAAGTGGCAGTCTAACTGTTGGATGTTCTTGCAGGATGTGGAATACTACAACAAATTAGAAGACCCTGCAGACGAGGAGAATGACATGTTGGACTTAGCTTTTGGGCTTACAGAAACGTGAGTTTCTTCGGCTGAAACATGCTCGAAATTTTTTTATGGGTTGAACCTAGATTGAGTTTCTTTTTTCTTTTATTTTGCAGCTCACGTTTGGGTTGCCAGGTGATTGCAAAGCCTGAACTCGATGGAATACGCTTAGCTATTCCTGCAGCCACACGGAACTTTGCTGTTGACGGGTATGTTCCAAAACCACATTAGACGTGGTGCAACCTTGAAAGTATACAATGAGTGTAAAGGATGCATTCATCCCAGTTTTGTAGCTACCCTATCATATTCAATTAATGAACATCTCAAATCCTAGTGTCATTACTTATAATTTGGATTATTACACATATATATTTCAGTTAATAATATTATTACTGGAAGTCTGGAACATATTTTCATCCTCATACCATGTTAACGGTAGGATAGGATCCAGATTGTCGTCTATCAAAATGTCGCAAGAGAATTTCATATGTGCTACATCTTTACTCTTCCCAATAATATATCTTTTTCTATTGGAAGCCCTTCACTTTATTAATCAATTCGCCTCTTAATGTTTTACATACAAAATTCTGTTTGTCTTGTCTTTTGCTCGCTTTCATGCATGTTGCAGGAGTATTACTCTATAAACTTGTGTGGCAGGGTTAATTAGATTTAATTTCATCAAATAGGATCAAATAGAGCCAGAATATCATAATTTTGGATTAAACAGATTCAACTTTTCTTAATATTCCATCTTGATTTGAATCTATTCGACACGATTTTAGAAAGTTTTGGATCTACTTGGACTTGATTTTTCAAATTGGATCTATTTGATTTTGCGACATAAGTTTGCGGACCCGAATGATCCTTCTCTCATATGTATGTATGTGACCCTTCTTCACTTAAGGGATCCTGCATGTCCTAATGCCATTCTTTTTGCATGCAGCATCTAATATCTGTATTCCTACAGATCCTCTAAATAAAATAAAATTTCTATTTAGTTATTAGAAATTCCAGAAGGCTCTTAAAATTCAGCATCCTTTTTAAAGATGAATTCATCTAGAATGTCTTACAAGTTCACTTTATTTAACTGCTAGACTATGATGTTCCAAAAAAACTGTTGGCTCATGAACTCCTGATTCTATTTCTAATGCTTATGTGAATGAATGTGAACTTGAAATGACCTGTGTGAACTGAAGGGTAGGTGATTTCCGGGCTAGTTAGCACAGGCACGGACACCGCGAAACTGTGTTATTTTAAGGTTTCCTAATGAAGTTTTGTGTTGAAAACACTCAGTTTCCGACACACTTTCGGAACGGAAAACGTTGATTGAATGAAGTGTTTGTGCTATTGGTTTGGGTTATGTTTCTCCGATGTAGTCGATGTTTTCAGTTGTAAAACTTGTTGGAATTCTTTTTTTGTTTAAAACATAGTTGCTCATTCAATTGATTGCTTACTTCTCTGGAAAATTTGAGCTTTAAGCATTAACATGAATGGACGGTGGGCTTCTGGAGAACTAACATTGCATATGTAGATAGATTTTTATATAAACTTTGTCCGTTAGGTCAGGCACAACCAATGACAGTATAACACATAATTAAATATATAATTTTCATTTATTCAGGGATGTTTTATTGGTTACGTCGACATATGATGTGATAAAAAAGTCTATATGAATATTTTTTTTTAAATCATTTTTAACCGAAATAGAAGTTAGAGATCAGCACTTAGAGATTAGATGTTATTTTTTAATTGAGTTGAAATAACAGATTGCAGAGATTAGGTTCGAAACCGCGACTCTTGAAATGCATCGGAGAGTGGCTAAGCCCTCACTTCCTATATATGTATTTCTCTATCTATGTAAATTGCTTGATTTAGACGAATTAATTGAAATGGCTTTGGTGAAGAATCTGTGTGCACGAATGGTGTCATTTTCACTTAAGCGACTTGTATTGTATGGTTGGGCCAATCTGCAATCAATGGAATATTAAATATATTTTGTTTCTACTTCGAGTTGATTTGTAGGTTCCACCTAAAATGCACAAATTGCTCTAAGAAATCATCACCTTTTAATACTAAGGTACAACTTCCATTCATTGTGAGTTATGGAGTACAAATTTTGGCATTTTCACTCTCTCTAGAATTGCAAGTACAAATTCTTAATTGAAATTTCCGTCATCTATCGGATTTTATATGGAATTCTCTTTATTAAAAACTTGGAGAGATTCTTAGGTAGACTCAATCTACCACGTCATCTGTAAACTAACCTATCATGTTATGACACGTCATTAAAATAATGACAATATCGTAATTTTGTTTATTACTTATTTACACTTTTGAATAGTAAATTACGACATTGCCATTATTTTAATCACGTGTCATAATGTAATAGGTTTAGTCTATAGATGACGTGGTGGACTGAATCTACCTAATAATTTCTCTAAAAACCTGACCCATTTATTCAAAAAAGCCAAAACATTTTTTTGATTTAATCAGATATCTATAGGTATATTTTACTTTTAGCAAACTACTCAATTTAAAGACGTATTTATTAAAAAATCAAATTTTGTTTATCTTAAATAAGTGTAATTCATCATGAACTATATGTATGAACAAAAATTGTCCTCCATATCAACATTATGGAAAATTATTTGTAGAAACTGTAAGATTCATGCAGAAGTTTCATGCTCTCCTGCTCTATCAATTATTTTAATTAAGTAGGCTAAGAATACTTACATAACCTATGTCCAACTTAAATTCGCAAGGGAAAGCATTCCAACTTTAGATCTATAGAGAAGATTCGAAAACATATTTATTCTGATTCAGAAGGTGAAATGCGCTAAAGTGTTGATTTATATTAGATCATGAGATGAAACTTAGAACATTCACAGGATCAGTTATGGTAAGTTCGAGGTAAAACATCAAACTATAAAATTACTGTAGTTAGTTTTAACTTCCTAGTCATTAGCCAAAGCTACAAAAAGTTAGTTGGATATTTAGCTCTCAATCTAGAAATTTAAAAACTGTTTCAATAAAAAAAAACGATGTTTCAATAAAAAACGACAAGTATCAGTCAGCTGTAATTTTCAGATGACGCACAAAGTCATAGAGAAAGTTGGTAGGTTTAATTACAAATCATAGGAAGGAAGAATAATACTCTAATTTCTGAGAACTTAATAATTTTTTTATGGGAAAACAACTTAATTAATTTCGATATCGTCATCGGCAAGCAAAACCAACTTCTTCACAACTCGTTCCTGAAACTATTTGTTGTATAATAATATTAAATTCTGTATTGACATTTCAGTACTTGACAGAAAAAAGGTAGTTTGATTAATTATTTAATTTGACATCTTTAAACAATTCTCTTCACCAACCTTGTTTTTTTTTTCCTAATGCAATCTGAGTTGATAATTTTATGGTGACAATAACACTTATACTGTAGGTAAATGACAGTCAAATAGCATCTTATTTATCAAATAATTAATCATTTCTTACAAAAATTCAATTCTACGTAACTAATTTACTCGAAAATTTAAACGGTTAGATGAGATTTATATTGTAACTATATTATTATTATTAATACGTCCCACGCGCAAATATTTATTCTACTTGTTTGTATTCCCACGTAAATATATATTTATTCTACTTGTTTGTATTCCCACGTAAATATCTATTGATATTGAAGCGTAAATAAGTACATATCTTTTCATTTTTTTTATAATGGGAAATAGGAGCATTTGTGGAAGGAATTGATCACATAACCTTATAAACTTGCTATCTAATTCTTATACCAATAAAGATACAGCTCGTTGGTTATACTTTCTCATTATATTTTGTGTTCAATTATTTAATTACTCAATCAAATGAGGCCGTCAGTGAATGAATTTTAGGCCAAAAATTTAAATGCTTTAGTAAGACTTCAACTATTATTATTATTATTATTATTATTATTATTATTATTATTATTATTATTATTATTATTACTATTAAGTCAAATTATTTAAAAAAGCCAACTTTTTTCATGAAAGTTTCAAATAAATCTAAATCTTTCAATTTTATTCAATTTGTTCTGAAACGCATGATTTCGTTCCAATTATGTCAAATTACACAATTTTTTTATGTGGCGCTGATGTGTCATTGTGGGCGCTACATGAATAAAATTATATAGTTGGACATTATTGAAACAAAATTATGCGTTTTAGGATAAATTGGATAAAATTTTAAAATTTAAACTTTTGTAAAACTTTCATAAAAAAATTTGGCTTTTTTTATCATTTGGACTTATTATCGGGGTTGGAACTAGGGAGGGTCGGCCGACCCTCCTCGCCGGAAAAAAATAAAATAAAAATAGAATTTTTAGGTTTTTTCATTAGGGGCGGTTAGAAACCGCCCCTATATGTGTTAGGGGCTGTTTCCGTAGGAGCGGTTTTACTACAAATTAACAGATTTACACCATATTTACAACTGTTTAATATTTTAAATAGCCGAACGTAAAAATTTCGACCCTCCTATATAGGAGTCCTGGTTCCGCCACTGTTTATTATTATCTAACATTATAATTGTTTTTGCTTAACGGATACTGTGTACCTCACTATCTTACATCATGAGTCGGCTGTAAACTATGTTCGGTTAGAGGCTTAGAGCTACCTACCGGTGGAATAAAATTTAGATTATAGTAAATTCAGAAGCAGCCTTCACCGTTTGGCAATTTAAACTCGAATAAAACATATTTTAAATATAAATAAAAGAATTTAAAAGAAGCAAATAATACATCCCCCTTCCCCATAAGCAATAATCAACTAAGGTCACATTGTTTTATGATCTTATTTTGCAATTATGGTGTATTTATATGAAAATTTTCCCGATATATGGATCAATAAAATTAGAGTTAATGATTTAAAAAGGCAAATTCTTTTCCACCCTTTTAAGTCCGTCCAAAACTTCCAAACTAATTTGATAACTCTATTCAATTTTTTTCCAATTGATTAGATCTTTCATTTTTTTAAATTCTAATCTTTTATTGAATTTCTATTTTTTTTTTGAAAATCTATTGAATTTTTATATTAATTCATTTTTCATATTGTAATATCTAACTACTAATTAAAAATAAAAAAAAATTAAACCCTAGCCGTCTCTCTCTTTTGAAAACCTCTCAAACCCTAGTAAGTTTTTAACTTTTTGTTCATTTGCGAGATGGTTTTTGGCCATTTTGGCCAAAATATCACCTCCCTAATCTTTCAAATCCAGTTTTTTTAGCCTTTTCTATAGTTTTTGTCTTTAATTTTGAATAAAGTTTCTTTCTTGGCCAATTTTGGTCTAGATCTAGAAATTATTTTCTACCTTACTATCTTAATTTTATTAGATCTGTTCTAATTGAAATTAAGAATAGTTTTTTTCATCGTTGAAATTATTTTTTGCAATGCAAGCAAATTGGATCTCTAAAACAATTAGAGGCACCATCTTACGACAGATTTCACCAAATATCGGTATGTTTTGCGTCAATATAGATGATGTATTTAATGTTCAAGAGAAGAGATATGTTATAGAAGACGTGATTAGGGACTTTGACGATGAAGTTATAGCTACTAGCTGTAGCAGTCGTGCGATTAAAATTAGTACTATCATAGCAAGTGAAACTAATCTAGTTTCTTTTATTTTAAAGTTTGTAATGGATGTTTTCAACAACAACTCTTTATTTTGTAATATTATCAGTTTGATAACACATGACTACTTTAACTTAATTAAGATGCATATATGTTGTTTTAATTATAATAGAAAATCTCATGTAGTAGTATATGACTATTTTAATTTTCTAATTGGTTGGGGCATTTCCCTCTGATTATCAAAATTCTATGTACTGGCTGATAAATCAGTTTTTGATTAATAGAATTTTTTATTTTAAAAAATAAAATTAAAATAAAATAAAATTAAAATAATGGTAGAATTCAATTCTAAATTCTATATCTTCTAATGATTGGACAAAAGAAAAACAAATTTAAAGTTCAAAATGAAGATAAAGGACAAATGGATATTGTAATGAAATGAGGTGAAATATATTAATACAATTAAAGTGATTGAAAAATTGAATAAATTTACAGCAATAATGTCAAATTAGATGAATTTACAAATTTTAAAATTTGAATAAATTTGCAAAAAGAATCGACAAAGCTTTGGTTTTCTTTTTGGACCATTAGGCTAGTTTGTTTGTTTTTTGTCAAATAAGATTATATGTTACATCAACAATTATAAGATAAATAAAAATCACCATACAAGTATTTCTTAAATAATTTTGGACATTCATTTTACAATCTATATATAATTGTATTTAGTTTACTTTAAAATTTATTTGGAAGTTTATTTTTTTTAATTTCATAGAATTAGCGATTACGCAATTCAAAGTCCAGTAAAAATGAATTCTAGTGTGAGGGCTTTTTTTTTTTAATAATGACAACAAAATGTACCTAATTTTCAAGAAGAAAACACTGACTAAATCAAATTATATACGTATTTGAGTTATCTTGAGCAAGTGATCTATTCTTATGAATCTCAAATACTCTATATCAATGGAAGAAGACGGAAATATATATAGTAGTACTAGTAGTCAATATATTTGTAAAGATAATTACTGATTCTAACATCTCAACTGCTAGAGTATAAAATAAATGTTGGTCTAAGAAATTTAGCTATGCTTACCGTGTAGAATATGATTTTTTATATGCATGATTATGCAGAATGATTATTTTTATTTTACCTTTACGTGAATCAATCAATGTCAGTTTCTAACTCACCCAATTTCTTAACCAAGAAAATATAATTAGAATTGATATAAAATCAGCAACTCGGTGTAATTTTACTGGTCACAAACTTTCTCTAGAGGTTTGCTTAGAAAAATTCTTTTGTGAAACAAGTTCTGACACGTAAAATTATGAACCATCTAAATTGTATGACACGTGACACTAATAAATGTTATAGCCAATCAATAAATATTTCATTAATTGCTTATACTTTAACTACAATTAATGTGATATTTATTGATTAATTATGACATTTATTAATACCACGTATCACACGATAAATGCATGGTTCATAATCCTACGTGACAAATTTGGTTTACACAAACATTTCTCGTATAATTAGACCTGATAATAAAATTTATTTTTTTTATTTTTCTTGCAAATCTCATTAAAAAGTTTAATGCTAGAACATTTAACCAAATTTAAAAGGTTAACAATAATTTTATTTTATTTTTCATAATTTTTTATTTTTGTATATGTTATATGGAAATTATATAATTAAAATAATAATTAATTAATTATCATATAAATGGTATATTTGTTATTTCCACACCAATTTGAATAAATAACTAGAACTAAAATTGAAAATTTCAAAATGGATTAAAAATAAAAATAAAAATAATTAGAAGATAGACCATAAAATAAAAAGGTCAAAAAATAAAATATTTTTAGATGGTTAAGTCTTACTAGAATGGTGGTCTTTGTTTAATCAAGCTATAGATGAAAAAAAAAAAACCTGATGGACAAGACACGTAATTGTGCCCTGCAAGTAACAGCAGGGGCTGAGCTTTCTAGAAGAACATAAATGTGTACTAAGTTACCCTAACCCATGCATGAAAAAATGTACTGCAGCTTTGCGGGGTACTCATGGCTTCAACCCTAAACTAAGCGACCGAATTAATTGTGTCTGAATTTGCTTTCTTTCCATTTTTAGCTCAACAAATTATAGACAGAGACGCAGCAAAGAGTGAGAGTTGAAAGTGGCATATACTTTGGAGCGTCAATCATCATTCCTAATTAAAATTACCCAAACCCAAAAATTATGTGTTTTTTTTTTAAATTTAACAGAACAGATGGTAATGGTTTTAATCAACTAATAAATTCTACTTTTATATAAAATCTTGTTAACTAAATAATTTCATATAATATATCTTAACTAGTTAGAATTTCATAGGTTTTATCTCACGCTACCTAAAACTTAAAAATAGTGTTTAAGAGAGGTTATTATTGTTATTTATTTCTTTTGCTATCAATTCTTTATTTTATAATTATTCGTGATAACAATCTAGACACGGGTTGAGCCCATTGAAGCATAAGTACATAAAACCAAAACATATTGTTACCGAATAGACCACCTAATCGAGACTAATATGTACCGACTACAGTCATAACCGAGGACACTATCACATCCAAACATATCCCTACCAGAGGACAAGGCTCCAGCTACGAAACACATCATCGAGTATATTATTTCATCCGACTATACCATTATCATAAAGGTTGTTCATACCGACCTCTAAGTTAGACCGAGCATACCAACATTGACTACAGAAAGGAAACATCCACCTAATCTGACGTAAACCCACTCTAGTGATTCACAAATTATCAATTTGTAAACTGAATTGATTTTTTATAATATATAAAATTAATGTTATTATTTTATATGCTATTTATTAACTCACTAAAATTTGTAAGTAGATTGAAACTTAAAAATCCTAGTATTAGTTTTAGTATTAATTTAATGTTCCAATTTCACTATCATTAATATCGTTAATAATTAACAATTAATAAAAATACCAATAGTCATATCCTATAGTCATTTTTTTTAATAAAACTAGTCATATCCAATTGTTAAAGGCTTAATCGTGCCAATAAGCCAAACATTTTTTTACTTTTTAAAAATCTATTTAGAGTTTTTATAATTCATAAATCTGTTCTAAATTGATAACTTCGTTGTAATTCAATATATATTTTTAATCAATTTAATTATCTCAATTTTCAATTGAATTTCTATACTAAATCCTTAATCAACAAATTTCATTTTTTAAAATTGTAAAATTTAACTTCTAATCTAAAAAAATTCAGAAACAAAACTTTAATTCTAAATTCTCTATATATCTTTTGATGGTTGAAGCGGAAAAAATAAATTTAAAACTCAAAATAAACAGAAAAGACAAATAGTTACCTTGAGATGAAAGATTGACATAATTAAATTGATGGAAAGAAATGGGATATAATTGCAACAAAATAGTCAAATTGGGATAGATTTGCAAACTTTAATTTTTTTGGATAAATTTGCAAAAATTTGGAAATATTTGACTTTTTGATACCATTACGCCATTTTTAAATATTGAAAAATCAATTGCTACAATAATCTATGATATTACGAAAAAATTAACATAAATTGTCTTTCTAATTTTTATTGTGTCTCCCCTTCTCACTTTTGTAACATCATAGATTGAAAATTTGGCTTTATAGATATATAATTCATATTTCTTCCACAAATTTATGAAATCTCTACTTCACATTTTAATTAACATGAAAAAAGGTACCAAGACGCCAAAGACTATTATGGAAATAAAAATAGAACTTGCATATATATATATATATATATATAAAGAACTTGCATCTGAAGAAAATAGAAGTAATAGGGTACTATTTAAACAGAGATACTATTGAATCAATAATACAAAAAATACACAATAATTTTTATTCATATGATAATCATTTAGAATTGAGCTTGTTAATCCACACAAAAAAGGATCTATCGACAAACTTGATCTTTGGCACCCACTCATGGAACGTGTTTTATTATAGGAGGCTAAATAAGCTTGATTAAGTTCAAATTGGAAGAATATGATTCGTTCTACGCATAACCTTAGATCATAAAATTTGCAAGAAAGTAAGGTACAACTTGTGTTTTTTTTAATATATTTCTCTCTATATACCATATCCGATTTCTTTCTGAGTCAACTAAACATGTGTTAATAATTAATCAAAATGTGATAACTAAATTTCAATAAATTAATAAATGATATAAGTCTAGTAATTAGTATTAATTTGAAGGGGATAATAATGGGTATATACGCGTAGAAACACATAATCCAGTAGCTAGAAACAGATTTAAAAATTTAATTCTTTGGTTTGGTACGTAATAGGCTTATAGCGGCCGGAGTGGGAGACATGAACATTGCCAAATGAAGGGATAACATAATAACTATAATAATTTAATATTTAGTGGTCTTCCTGTTATATGCATAGCTGTATATTTCTTGACACTAAGCAAGACATAAACTAATTCCTCCAAATATATATTCATATATGTTTGATTTTTTCAAATAATTCAAAAGTAATTTATTCATTTATATTTATCATAAAAAAAAATCAACTAAGTAGATAAATGTGATTATATAAAGTTTTGAATTCAAAATCTCTATAAATTCTCACACAATCAGAATATTAAACATATACTACATTATAGGCTTCAAGAATATTACATTAAAAAGAAAATAAGTAGTAACATTTAGACTAAGCCCTAACAACTGACATAAATATATACTGGCGTTAGAATTAGTGTTTCTTAACATGGGCGTCTCGTAAATTAATTTCTAATGATTGTTTGTTAGTAGTTTTTAATTATTAGCTTTATTAATTAACTTAATAATCTTATTAAACTTCTATATCATTATTCACTTGTTACACATCTATTTAACTTAATTAAATTTCTTTTAATTTTAGAACTTTTTTTTGAATAAGAGTTTATTGCTTCTATCCTCTACTAGTATATTGTACCTATAATGCACGTAGCTAATAACATGATTACTAATAATATAACTCGTTAACAATTATTTATTAATTTATTCATAAAAAGAAACAATTATTTATTTATAATAATGAAAATATAAACAGACCAACTTATAAATTATAGGTATAATTTTTATTAACAAATAAATAGGCAACATAATATCAACCAAATTTACAATAATTGTTTTAATGCTAATTTATTTATACTAATATAATAAACATACTATGAGCAATATAAATTATTTTTATAATAGATTATAAATATATAATAGTAGATATTTTTAATTAAGAATGTGATTTAATTAATAGTAATTCATTAGTTAATAAATTTTATTATAATTATGTTGAAGCAGTAGTAGTTTACTTTATCAATTAAATAGTAGTAATTTACTTCATAAAATAATGTAACAATTTTCTTAATTGAATTAATATATAATTAATAATTTAAAATTTTAATTGAAAATGTATATATATTAATACATATAAAAATAAAATAAAATAAAATAAATAATTATAAATATGTACTAATAATAATTAATTAAAATACATTTTTAAAAAAAATTTATTTACAAAAATTATAATATTAGTATATTAAAATAATAAAAATTTATTTTATCAAGTATTATAATTATATTGAAGTAGTAATTTATTTTATTAAGTGCATAGTAATTTATATTAAATAATTAACAATATAATTACTTTTTAATTAAATTGAAAAAGCATTAATATTTATATTTTTATATATATAATTATATTATCATCATCATCATCTTGACTCTTTGAGTTGGAATTATAATTTCTCTCTCATCAAAATGAAAAGATTTCCTTTAAATTTAGTAAACCTAAGATTGTCTCTAACATATGTATGTTCAAGCACAAACAATTGTAGATATTATTTCATTATAACATCCCATAAATCTATATCTATATCTATACATATATAAAAGTACGGATGGAGAGAGGAACATGCACATTTATGTTAATATCCCTTTTCACTTTATAAAATATATTAATAATTAAAAATTATTAAAATAATATTAAAGTTAGAGTACTAACTAAAATAACTATTAAAATTAGAGTATTAATTAAAATAAACTACTATATTAATATATTTATTTACAGTACTAACTAAAATAGACTACTTAAAATATAATTTAATTATTTTTTTAATCATATATAATTTTAAATAAGATAAACTACTTTAATTACTATTTTAATTATTATTTGATATTTTCTATTTAAATTTAATGTTAAACTATTAATAAATTATTTAAAATATCAAATAAAATAAACTATTGGATAACTGATGAATACACTACGAGTTACGTGCGAAACACGTAAAGCGACACTATTATATAAAACATTGTATTTATATATTGATTAATATGCTTAATTAATAAATTCTAAATAATTCTAAATTTATTCTATTAATAAATTTTAATTGGTTAGAATTAAATAAATCTACTAAACTATCAATATCAATTCATAATTTTTTTTTGGTCAATCACCAAAAGAGCAAATATATTGCTAAAGCCAATAAAACTGGCTAGAAGAAACACACTGGGTAACTCAGTTAATTACACACGTGCAAATCTGCAGGGAACCGAAAGCAACAAAACAGCCTGCAAAAGCAGAAAACCCACAACCCCACAGGAATACAACCCAAAGGATTAAACTCTGCTACAACTTCTACTTTCCACATCCATCTTTATCTTCTTTACCATCTGATCACAAGTAAAACTCTTCTGATTGAAAATGAGCTCATTTCTAGCACACCAAACATGATAAACAGAAGCATTGAAATACAACCTTCTAGTTTTAGCCACCATTGCTTTCCCAGAACACTTCCTCGAAAAGTAACTAACTTCTCTTCTCCAAATTAAAGGACTTCTATCAAATCCCATCATAGCCAACACCTTACACCAGATATCCTTAGAGAAAGAACACTGAAAAAACAAATGATCAACACTCTCAGCTCCTCCATTACACAAAGGACACAAATTATTAGCAGTTACCTTCCAAGTCAGCAGTTTATCTTTTGTGTTCAGCCTATTATTCAAAGCCAACCAAGTGATAAATGAATGCCTAGGAATGTTGCCTGCATACCAGACAATAGTATACCAAGGAACCCTTCTACATCCAGGATTCATTTTCTTCCAGAGGCTTTTGATAGTAAAGTTACCATCATTGTTAGCTTTCCATGAGACCTTGTCAATCTCATTTTCATTAAGCTTGTAATTATCTCTGATGAAGTCCCAACCCAACTGAGTGTGAATGTCCATAGGGTCAGGGAGAGCCCATTGGTTATTTCTCCACACATCCTTAACACAAGCTGTTTTCTTTATATCAGAGTCACAAACATTAATGTTAGGAAATTTCTCCACCAGACTCATTCCCTCCACCCATGGGTCATGCCAGAAGGAAAAAGTTTCACCATTGCCTAGCTTATAATCAAAGTAAGGCTTAATATACTGTCTAATCTTGAGCAGATTCCTCCAGCTCCAAGAAGCATTGTAAGGTTTGGTTAAACCCCAAAAACTCATTTTTTTCAGCTTATTGGTTATCACCCAATTTGCCCACAAAGTTGGCTTCAAGGTAACAAGACCCCAGACAGTTTTAGCAAGAGCTGCTATATTCCAGGTTTTTATTGCTTTAACTCCCAATCCTCCTGAACTTTTGCTCTCACAAACTTTTGTCCAACAAACAAGAGCCCCTTTTTTACTGGTATCTGATCCATGCCACAGGAATCTTCTGCACACAGCCTCCACTCCTTTGATTACAGCAGCAGGCAGCATAAAGACAGAGCACCAGAAAATGTGCATACTAAGTAATACTGAATTAATCATTTGAAGTCTTCCCGCATAGGATAAGTACTTACTAGCCCACTGATGAATTCTAGAAGTAATTCTGTTGATAAGGCTATCACAATGTATCTTAGACAGATTAGAAGAGATCAGAGGCAAACCTAAGTATTTTATAGGAAAGGACCCTTCCTGAAACTCTAAGATATTCATAACCTGATTCCTAGTATTACTGCTAGCTTTATTGAAGAATTCATAATTATTAACACCCATAAAAATAAATAAGGATTTTTTTATTAAAACCCGTAATTAAATTATTTAAAGAATAATTAAAAATATACATAATTCGTTTATTTTGAAACAACTCAAATATATTTATGAGGCAGGAGAAGTAATAATTAAGTCAATATATATGAAGCATGATGACTAAGTGAATGATTTACCTTAAAATATAATTAAGTGAACATGTATATTTGTTTAATTAACTTAGTAGTACTTTTTTTTACAATTTGTTGAGTTAATTACCATGATTTTTGGATGGGCAGCCTAAACATTGAGTCAAAATTCACGTGATTTACAATTTCTACTATTTTGCTTAGTTGTAATTATTATTATTATCTGCTTAGGTCATTTTTGCCCAAGAAAACTAAATTAAAAAACACAACAGAGTTCAACTTTCGTATTCTCTTCTCTTGTAAACATTTGATACTTAGCATATGAATGGCTCTACTATCTTCAATATGGTCAAGATGACAGCAGACTATATCATTATTATTGTAACTAATCTATAAAATATTAATATGAGTAATCAATAAATCGGAGAATACTCTAATTGATATTTTCATGAACCCCAAAGCACATGTGAGTTGATAAAGCACTCTCTTACCTTAATTGAAGTGGCGGATTCAAACCGTATTAATATATGCAGCCGTTTAAAATTAGGGGTCAGAATTCGTCTCCTGCAAGAAGCCTACGCTAGCTTCTCAAACAGTTGAATGTGAACTAGTTTACACGTGAAAGGCTTAATTGTTTTCGAGTTAAAACTCGCTTAAAAAATCTCATGGAACATATACCAACAAAAATCGGAAAATGCTCTAATAAATATTCTTATTTTTATGAGAATTTATAAAAATCTCGAGCATTTTTTTAACGAATACATTATTTAAATAAAACTTTATCATGTTTACGATAAATATTAGGGGATGAACTATTTTTATTATGCAGTTCATTACGCCCAATTAGTTTCGGACTATTCAAAAGTATATATTAATCTGACTAAAATATCATAACTGAGATACGGCTAACCAAATGTTTATAGTTCCCATCAAATGTACCTTCCAGTTTTTGACCATTTATATGTTTTAATGATTTAAATTATTTAAATTATGCTTTTAGCATAGGCAGCTGTTCTTTAAAATAATCAAACAATCAAATAATTAACAAACCAACTATACCTTTGACAAAAAAAAAACCAACTATAGCTTTGTTTAATACTTCTTCCTACCCTCTAAACTTCTAACTATTCATCCAACCATCAAATGCTACTTACGTGGCACAATCATTACCGTTGTTTATCCTAATACAGAAAAAGAATATTTAATTCCTGATCTCTCCTATATAATTCAGCTAACCATGTAAAACTCGAAGCAAAGTTACAATTATTTCTGTTAAATGTGAGTTTGATTTAAGTATGTCAAGTAATTAAAATTTCCTCTATTTTTTTGAATGATTTAGAAATTGAATTCATTTGAGAAGTAATTTTAATAGATTAATTCTCAAAATTAAAATTTCAAAAATTACAGGTACTTAATTGAAACAAAAAGTTTCAATTACTTCTGATTTCTATTTCTTTCTCTCTAAGCACGTACACTGACCAAAAACACAAATTGATTGTAGCGTTGAATTCGTGTTATAGATTTAGTTGAGAGGTGTTTGTCTTGTTGTTTTTTAGTCCCTAAGCATGTATTCAATCAACGAAAATTCAGTACAGAATATACAAAATTAAAGAGAATAGGCTCACCGGAGTTCGTAATGAAATCAACGTCGTCGTTTGGAGGAAGCAGCTCCAGGCTATCAAATTACAGCCGTACATTTGATTTACCAGATGATAATAATTATCCTGATCATGACGACTCCGGTGTCAACTCGGACTGCGAACAACTCGGTGGTGCAATGTTACCGGTGTTTCTCAACGACCTGAGAAGAAATAACGAGCAAGACTTAGTTGAAGTTACGCTTGAACTCGACAATGACTCCATTTTTGTTTGCAGCGTTAAACCGAATATTAATCCTACCTCGTCAGTAATCTCCGATCCTGGCGGCGGAGCTCGCGGCGGTGATAATACGGAGAGAGGAAATTTGGAGAGGAGTTTATCGGCGACATCGAGGATACGACGGACGTTCGGGTGGTTAAAATCGAGATCTTCGAGAACTAGTGCCGCGTCGGAAGTTGAAGAGAGAACAATAACGGCGAGAGACGCGAGGAAAATGAGAGCGAAACTTGAACGGACGAGATCAGGAGCTCAACAAGCGCTAAAACGATTGAGATTCATTAGTAAAACGACAGATGGTGTATCTGATGATAGTAATGAGTTGTGGAAGCGAGTTGAGTCAAGGTTTAACTCGCTTGCTAAAGATTGCTTGCTTGCTCGAGAAGATTTTGGTGAATGCATAGGTACAGAAATAAATAACCGTTTTTCTTCTACTAAAATTTTAATCTCTTTCATTTACTTAAATATGAAATTTTAAACGCAGGGATGGTGAATTCGAAGGAATTTGCAGTGTGTATATTTGATGCATTAGCCAGGCGAAAACGACGACGGATTTCGAAGGTTACGAAGGAGGAGCTCTATGAGTTCTGGTTACAAATTACAGATCAGAGCTTTGACGCGCGTCTTCAAATTTTCTTTGACATGTAAGTTTTGAATTTTGGGCTTTTTGGCCCGGTGGAAAAGCACAACTGCAGAATCATTTCTTAAACATATAATTGATTTTTATATGATTAATTTTTAGGGTTGATAGCAATGGAGATGGAAGAATAACAAGGCATGAAGTGCAAGAGGTGATAATTTCAATTATAAAGTTCATGTCATAAAAATGAAATTGGTTTAGTTCTTTATTTACAAGTTGCTATCTATTTATACCACATAACTAATAATGGTGTTTAACATAAAATATATGATCCTTAATTCACAGCTTATAATGTTGAGTGCTTCGGCAAACAAATTGTCCAAGCTCAAAGAACAAGCTGAAGAATATGCATCATTGATCATGGAAGAATTAGATCCAGAGAATTTTGGGTATATTGAGGTAATAACCCATTTAATTACTACTGTAGATAGGCTAGGAATGGGCTTTGGACTCCACATAGGCGGCACACACAACCCAAAACCAAAATGTATTTACTCGCGGTTATGTTGTACGGAAATAAAAACTCTGAAATATTCAACTGAGAATATTAAAATTGAAAAATGATAAATTTTAGGAGAATACATTATAAATGTGAAGAATTGGAGTTTTAGAAGAGTTTCCAAAAATGAAAACGAGACAGCGAAATATAGGATTAGATAAAGTTCCGTACATTAAGCTGGCACATTAAGAGATATCAACCAGGCAATTGATAATTTATCTAGTGATAATATAGTGTTTTTACAAGCATTTTGGTTGCAATATCTAAGTTTCATTGTCGTTCAATTTTCAGTTATGGCAGTTGGAAACACTTCTTCTACAAAGAGACACATACATAAACTACAGTAGACCACTAAGCACAGCAAGTGTAGGGTGGAGTCAGAACATAACTTCACTCAGACCACAGACAGTGGTGCGTAAGCTAAGCTTTAAATTGAGGTGTCTACTTCTAGACAATTGGCAAAGAGGTTTCATTTTGATGCTGTGGATAATGGCAATGGCTTGTCTGTTCTCTTGGAAATTTTACCAATATAGAAATAGATCAGCCTTTCAATCCATGGGCTACTGCTTGTGTGTTGCAAAGGGTGCAGCCGAGACTCTTAAGCTCAATATGGCTCTAATTCTTTTGCCGGTTTGTCGAAAAACCTTGACTTGGCTTCGTTCCACTCGAGCAAGATCCTTTATTCCCTTCGACG
This sequence comes from Mercurialis annua, assembly GCF_937616625.2. Taxonomy (NCBI): domain Eukaryota; kingdom Viridiplantae; phylum Streptophyta; class Magnoliopsida; order Malpighiales; family Euphorbiaceae; genus Mercurialis; species Mercurialis annua. Next base: position 52,854,443 of record NC_065571.1, read on the forward strand.
ACAACATTAATTTCCACAAGGTAAAAAAATAATCCATGCTCAACTACGATAACTATAAACTCCCTAAATTTAGGTTAAAATTAATCTTTTAACTCGACTTCATTTATCTACCTAACATTTTAAATTCACGGAACTGTTATCTAGTACCTAAATGTCAGGGTTTTAGAATGTAGAAAAAATTACCATTTTGATTTAAACTTGGGAGCTGATTGTAATAATTTCTTTTCTAAATAACAGAAGGAACTCACTAACATGGCAAATCATCATAATTCTTGCAGATAATTGCAACTGCAATAGCCATTGGAGTAATCCTTCATGCAGGAAACCATCTGCTTTGCGACTTCCCTCGTCTAGTACACTCATCTCAGACTGACTTCGCCTTGATAGCATCCGACTTCCATAACAAGAAGCCGACATACAATGATTTAATCACAGGCGTGGAAGGCGTTACTGGGATTTCTATGGTCGTGCTAATGGCCGTAGCATTCACACTAGCAACGCGCCAATTCAGGAGAAATGTAGTAAAACTACCTGCACCCTTTAACAGATTGACCGGTTTCAATGCCTTTTGGTACTCTCATCATCTTCTTGTTGTTGTCTATGTTTTGCTGCTTGTTCATGGGACATTCTTGCTCTTGGTCCACCAGTGGAATCAGAAAACAGTAAGAAATTTTAAAAGCATAATCTAATAGTTGGGTCAAGAATGATAAAACAGCAACTAAAATTGTGTAATTGCAATGTTTCAGACATGGTTGTACATTGCTGCCCCTTTGTTACTCTATATGGGGGAACGGAGTGTGCGAACATTCAGATCAGAACATTACGCAGTGAATATACTGAAGGTATCTATCTACCTATATCATTTGGTTCTTACTGGGTATATACTCAATTGTTCTTTTAGTTCATTTATTTCCAGGAATGAAAATCTAAAATGAGTTTCTTGATCTTCAAAGGTATCTGTTCTACCAGGAAATGTGTTCAGCTTAATCATGTCCAAGCCACGAGGGTTTAAGTACAAAAGCGGGCAGTATATATTTCTACAATGTCCAGCAATTTCCTCCTTTGAATGGTGAGTATTCTTCTGTCCGACATGAATTTTGTTCTTCTTCAAGGCCTGGTTACGAAGTTTCAAAGAGCAACTGTCACGGATTTTCCAATTGTTTAAGCACGGATTAATTCTTTGCAGGCATCCATTTTCGATAACTTCAGCACCTGGAGATACCTATCTCAGTGTTCACATTAGGATAGTGGGAGATTGGACACAAGAATTGAAAAGAGTTTTCACTGAGGTATATGACTCGACATCCATTATTGGCCGAGGCATGTTTTGTCAAGTTGGACAGGTGGATCAAATACGGTAATTACATATTAGAAAACTCTACCACCCTAGATTTGCATTCAAATAATATCTGATATATTAAGTGAAAGATGATCACTCATGCAGCCAGCCAAAACTATATGTCGATGGTCCGTATGGAGCTCCAGCACAAGACTACCAAAATTATGATGTTTTACTCCTTGTGGGACTAGGAATTGGTGCTACCCCTTTCATAAGCATCCTTAGAGATCTTTTAAACAATACAAGAGCTGCAGATTATCAAACGGTAAGACACATATACTTATATGTCACTTTTCAAATTCTAAGTTGCAAAATTTATCTGCTTTCACTAAAAAATCGTAAACAAAATATGACATAGGATTCAAACACTGAGACCAGTAGATCAGATGACAGCTCAAACAGTTATAAATCTTCAACTGTGACACCAGCAGGGAGCAAAAAGAGAACACAGAGAACCACAAATGCTCATTTTTATTGGGTAACAAGAGAACCGGGGTCATTTGAATGGTTTAAAGGAGTCATGGATGAAGTTGCAGAGATAGATCTTAAGGTAAAATAAAAGAATCTCAATAAAAATTATCAATGTCGTACAAGAAATGCAGATACCATTAAGAATTGATTGCTTATGATCTTATTTGTAACATATGGAATAGGGTCAAATTGAGTTGCACAACTACCTTACAAGTGTTTATGAAGAAGGCGATGCAAGGTCAACTTTAATCACCATGGTCCAAGCTCTCAATCATGCTAAGCATGGTGTTGACATCCTTTCTGGAACTCGAGTATGACCTTAACTAATCATTAGCTTAATACATTGCTAAATTAACTGCACGTAAATTCCGTAAAATCACCCCAAGAAGTAGGGTAAAACAGTATAGCTATTCTAATAGAAGCATTGCTGCATCTAAATAAGATACCCTAATTTCACTTAATCTTCTTTCAGGTCAGGACGCATTTTGCAAGGCCCAATTGGACAGATGTGTTTTCTAGAATAGCAATAAAACATCCATTTGCTAAAGTAGGTGTTTTCTACTGCGGGATGCCGGTATTGGCAAAGGAACTGAAAAAGTTGTGTCAAGAGCTGAGTCACAAAACATCAACAAGGTTCGAGTTCCACAAGGAATATTTCTAAAACAAAAGGAAATCATTTGAAAACAGAAAGGTTCTGCTGTCATTTTGTAATTATTAAAATAATCAAAGGAAAAAAAATCACATACATGTATACGTATATACACACAATTCATGTTTGTAGCAAAGGTAGATATAGATGTTTTTACACAACCATTCATACAGCAATGCTGTCCAACACTATAGAGAATTCAAAAAAAAAAAATTAACTCTATAGAATGACCATTGTTGACGATATTACATTTCGACTCCTAACTATATTTACAGTGAACATCTATATCACACATAAACTTTTCCAGTCTTACATTTCAGCATTTTATTTCCGTTTTGGATACTAAAACTTTACATTTATAAACTATTCTTATAAAAAAAAAATTATTTTGTCATTTCCTACAGTATTTCGGTATTTTCCGTTTCAAGATTTCCATTTCAGTGAACATCTATTAATTTGAGGATGATTTCAATAGTCTAATACTATGTTACACAGACTCGGATATGGGTGTCCAAAAAGGATACGTATCCGCATATCCGACACGCTAATTGTCTTAACTGAAAATACGGGGATACAGATCTAGTATAGGACTCGGGTACTTAGATACAGATATATATGTATACACTAGACATAAGTATTCATATAGGAGGCTTAAAATATAAAAAATATAACTCAAATTAAAGTTTATAACAATAAATACAGCCTTAGCTCTTAAGAACCGAAACATGACACCAAATCCGATATATGATATGGTCTTTTTACCACATGATATGGCAACTTCTCATGAATTCTATCTCTTGAGGTGTCCACTTGTCAGTTAAAGAGTCGGACCCATGTCATGTGTCGTGTCGGTGCCATGTCATGTCCGACACGGGTATGGCAGGGAAAAATGAAGAGTCCGGGTAACATAGGTCTAATACTTCAGCTAACAAGATCATCTACACACTTGTGATATTGTTCCCAAAAAGAAAGGATCTTAATTTCGCTTAAAAACCATGACACTAAGCTGGCTGTAATTCTGCGGAACAGCGAAAATAAAAATGCATATCGAAGAACCAGCAATTTAAAACCGAAGTAACAATACAAAGAAAACAATACGATTGGAAACATATATACAGCATAAAAGATTATGATTAAACCAGCAAAAAATTAATATAACAAATTGTCATCCAGCAAGATTTCGAGTCCTATCTGTTTACCTAATCAGATTAATATTTCAACCTGCAGTGTTCAAAAGGATGTTTGTTCGACATCAGTCATCTCTGAGTTTCTTGAGAAGCTTCGAAGCCCAGCCACGAACTCGTCTCTTTAACGTGTAACCCACAATAACTCCGGCAATAAAGAAAAATGTGCATAGCTTTGAGCAGGTCAACAATGAAACCGTTTGCCTGCAATTCGAAAGACTAACGTAGAATAAACATAAAATTTGCAAAATCAATTTGCAGATACTAAGTGAAGGACTTACCTGAGAGGTTTAGAGACTAGAACACGAGATTGATCGGAAGAAGGTAAAGCAACGGAGGCGGTTAATCCCTGTTTTGAATTGAAACTGTATGGATTCTCAGTAACTGAGGAATTTGAAATTCCTGATTTTTTAATGTCGTTTGAAATGTCGCGAAAAAATTTCTGTACTCCTTCCATTGTGCAGAGAACTAGGGATTGGAAATTAAAATTGAGGGTTTTGGGGTTTTTTCAGGGTTTTATAAGAGTAAAATATTTGAAGTAGAATAGAAATAACAACTCGCTAGTTTTGCTTTTATTTTTTAGTTTTTGTGATTAATATTGTAATTTAGTCAAATAAAATTGTAAATTTTCTTAATAATTTTTACTTAATTTTTTTTTTGATGAATATTTTTACTTAATTTTAAGAAGTTGATAGACTACAGTTGAACGGTTTGTATTTTTTTTTTATCTTTTGATAGTTAATGTCTTCTCAAAAAAATAAAAATTTATATTTCTCTTCAATGCTTTTCAATTCTTCTGTCTGAGTACTATGTTACTACATAATTAGTATTACTGATTCAATTAAAAGAAATAAAGAGAAATGAGAATCAAAATTGTGTATATTAAAATTGAAAATTGAAATAAAATTCAATTCCTAACTATAAAACTAAAATAAAAAAAAAAACTAAAATAAAGAAAAAAATCCTATACTAGTCAAAACTAAGATCTAATTAGCAAACAGCCAAGACAGCTAGAGTGTTGACCACATCAGCTCCACAGTTTGTTGATCCAAACAAATCTTTAGAAACTTCAATCTTGCAGCTCTCCTTCCCAACACATGCCTGCAACAAAATAATACAAACTTACAAATTCATTAATAAATTATTCCAATTAACTTAAAATTAAACAAACACAGAGATTAGTTATCATTCAGATTAATAAGAATTACCTTTTGCACAATTGACAGAGTATCGTTAGATCCTTGGCAAGTTCCAACCATATAATCACCGTTTGAGCCTTGAGGATTACCAAAGCTGGCGAATTCAATTCCAGAAATAGATTTACCATTGCAAGAAAGCTCAACTTCTTCACCCTCAGCAGCACTCATGCCAACTTTTCCGGCTGTTATAGTTTGGAAATTAACTCTACCAGGGTTCCCTCCAAATTCCTCAAATAAAACTAGAGTGTTTTCACCATCAACAAGGAACGATCGAGGCACATGATACCTACATCAAATTTACAATCAATTAACATATGATAACTAACTATATATCAAGATTAGAACAAAGAATGAAATATGGAAAAATGTGACTGACCATCTTTGAGTAGGCTTGCCACAATTAGTGACACACTTGTTATTGTCGTATGCACCTCTATAATCACATGGTTCCAAGCTGCAACCCTCTTCGTCGGCGAGATAAGTCGGCCAATATCGGCCGATATTGTTGCCGTTGACCCAAGCAAAACCTTTTCCCATACCATCCATATCCAGAACGACTGGATCTTTTCCTAATGGAGCTTTGAATGTGGTCTGCAAAAATTTAGAAACATAATCAACAAATTTGCAACAATAATAAAACTAAACAATTTTGTTTAAAAACAAAATCAACACTCACCTTGTACCAAGTCATCATCCTGTCTGTGGGAAGATCTAGCTCCATCCATTTCTTAGAATGATCAGAAGCGTATAATTCATGATTGAAGCCGTCTAATCCGACACTGTATGACCATGTATGGGATGATATATCTTTAACAACTGTCTCGTCGTCCTTTTGTCCGATCAGCTCCACTGGACCGGGAATTCCAGATGGAACCAAATCAAACATGGGACCATAATTGGGTAGTCCAACTGTGGCACTAAGTAGACTGATCACATTCTTTCCTGGTTTCAGTTTCACACTCTCTTCAAACACGTAATGGGAAACACCATATCTGGCAAACTGAGATCCCATGTGTTTTCCATTTACATAGGCATGTAGAACCTGGCCAGTAGCATTAATTCGAAGCTTCGTATCGAAGCTCAAAACTGGATCATCTTCTTTAAGGTGCACACTGGTCATGTACCAGAGATAGTCACTGGCATCATTAGCAGCAGCTTTTTGATCGACGAGTTGATGAGCATGAACACGACCCTTTCCTAAAAGAGAAGTTCTGTGGGTGTTTTCTGGAATCCAAGACCATGTAAGAGACGATGGTTCATCTTCGGCTTGATTCGTTTGCTTTACGAGCAATGTGGTTTGAGTTTTAACCTTGGCACTGTTATATCCGACAGTTTTGCAATCGGGAAGAATGCTCACAGACCATGCAGGAATTGTATATTTGGTTCCTTGGTATTCAATTGTTGCGTCTGATGATTGATTTGCATTGCCAAAAAAGCATCCTGATCCTTGCTCATTTGCATAAATAGTTGCCTGTCAAACCAAAAAAAAAACTTATTTTTGTTCAATACTTACAGATCACATATTAATTAAAGAATGTGTAGATATATGATTAGTTTATGTAATTACCGTGACAGAATTGCCATAGTCAATGTGGGAGATATTGCCATGTGTAAGTGTGTATTCCATAGAATGCAATATATCATGAAGTTGCTTCAAATGTCCATATTTTGGTTGATTCAAATTTCCTATAACAAGAATTTGAACATTGATTAGGATGTGGTAGTAATTGGATAATGCTTAAAAATTAAAAACTAAACTAAATTAATTAGTTACCGTATTCATCGAGGGGAGCATCATAATCGTAAGAAGTCGTGATGTATGGACCACCCGCGGTTCTTCCAAAATTAGTACCACCATGAAACTAAAATTTCAATATCAAAATAACTATTAGAATAAGGGTTTGTAACAAGGATTTAAAATTTAATAATGGAATCAAATTGAAGAAACAAACTAACCATGTAATAATTTTGGAAAGTGCCACCAGTTTGGAAAAATCTAGCAACAGCAAAAGCAAGATCTTCAGCAGTCCTGTGAGGATCTTTACCACCCCAGCTCTTAAACCAACCGGTCCAATTCTCGGTCCACATTTTGGGGCTATTTGGATTATTGGGTGTGAATTGGTCACAATACCAACCATTACATGTATTGATCTGTAATTTAAATAAAAACAATTAGAAACTGTTTCTAAATAGAAAAGAAAAAGAGAATGCAAATACGTACCATAGGTTGAGGAGCATCACTTTGTTGGCACATGATCCATGGGACTCCAACATCAAGTGACTCAGCCATATTAGCACACCAATCTATATAAGCTTTTCCTGCTGCTCCATATGAATGCATTACATTACCATACTCATTCTCAACCTGTTATCAATTCATTCATTAAATTAAATTAATCTTTTTGCTACTAAAAATAAATTAAAAAAATTGTAATAATTAATAAATATACATACCTGAGCAAGAATGATAGGACCTCCCTCAGAAGCAAACAGATTTTCTTCTTTCATCATGTCAACAATCTTAGTAGTGAAATTTTGCATCTCATTCATGAATACAGCATTAGTAGTACGCAGTTCACAACCAGGCATGTTATGCAACCACATTGGAAAACCTCTGAAATAAAAACATAATTGAACAAATCATATTAGTTACACATTAAACAAATACAATATTATATGTATGTAAATTAAAGTGTATTATATAAAGTATATATACCCATAGTTCCATTCAGCACAAACATAAGGTCCAATACGAAGAACAACATATAATCCTTCGGCTTGAACTGTCTTGATGAACCTTACGAGATCAAGATTGCCACTGAAATCATATTGACGACGAGATGGTTCGTGTGAGTTCCAGAACACGTATGTTTCAATGGCATCTAATCCTCCTTCTTTTGCCTTCCTCACCAAGTCAGGCCACATCTGTATATATACAAAATCATGTCAGCAAAAAGAGTACCATGCAGATTAACTAAAGGAAAATAATACGATTGAAACGAACTAAAAAGAAAAACAAAATTACGCACTCCAGGTGTGCTTCTGGGATAATGCATAGAACCGGAAAGCAAAACTCGAGGTTTGCCATCGATGGTTATGGCTCGGCCATTGTGCGAAACGATGGTAGCAGAGACTAACGAAAGCATGAAAAAACAAGTTAAAACTGCGACTAAACATCTTGAAGAAACCATCTCCATTGTTGAAAATAGAGATTAAGTGTGTGAGAGTGAGGAAAAATAATTGAGGAAGAGTCGCTATTTATAGGAATTAATAAAGTGGATTAACAAATTAGGAAAGGATTAGGAAAAGGACTTGGTATCATAATCATATCCAAATCCAAACTATATGGATATTTTATCCACATCAAACACGGTATAGACAGTTATCCAAATCATATTTATCCATTAGTTGCTGCAATAGATCTTTAGTCTTAGGCATAATTAAGTTGTATCCTAACGAACGTAGTAATTCATTCAACTTATGATTTCAGGCAAGATTCCATTAGTATTTGATTTATTTTAAATTAGTTTTTATTTATCAAAAAAAAAATTTAAATTAATTTTTTATAAAGATTATTATTATTAGTTCTTTACTTCTTTATTAGTTGTTTACTTGATAATTATCTATAATTTAAATCAAAAACTAATTTTTAATAATTATATCAAATTTCGTATAAATTATTTTTTCAGTTATTTGTGTGTTATTTATTTGATCCTTTATTAATTAACAACACTATAATTACTAGTTGAATTAATTTTGTTCTTATAATTATATTAAGGGTTTGAGAATTCTATTAAATTTAATATTGCATGTTATTTCAAGGGTTATTTGGAAATAAATACGTAATGTTTCGCTCTTTAATCACGACTTTTAGATTTTATGACAAATTAATTACGTCTATCCTCTGTAATATTTTACAATTCAATGGATACAACTAGTGGACCAATAAAATTATGTTGATATGACACGCCAAAATACTTTTAAAATAATGATGCTTTAAAGCACAATTAATTGACGACCACGTCTTAACAATAAAAATAATATACAGTCGACTCTCTAATAGTTAATATTTAATAAATTAATAATTCTAATAATTAATAAAAAATTGAGAAAACCAACTTCGTTTCACGTTGAATAATTAATAATTCTATTATTTAATAAATAAAAAAATTTAAAATATATTGTATATGAATATTAATTATTAGAGAGATTTTTTAAAAGAAATATATAATAATTTGAGGTAATACTAACCTTAATTCATAAAATGAAAGCTAAAATACCATCAAATTATGACTTTTTTATTTTTTTAAGAGATTTTAAAAAAAAATTAGATAAACAAGTCAAAGTAAGTAAAGTATCTCTAATATAAAAAATATTAAAAATTATTTTACTTTATGAATACAACTTCTTAATAATTATTTTTTGGTTTGATATCAATTTATATTTTTTAAATTGAATATAAAATTATTTCTTTCAAATTGAGTGTAAAGTGTATTTAGTTAGTTTTTTTTATAATATAATATTAATATTAGGAGAAAAAAACAAAAATATTCCAAAATAGACCAAATATTACTCAAATAGCCCAAATCCAAAATCTTTATATTCATAGCCAAATAAGCTAAAAGTTTACATTTACTAGCCAACCACTAAATAATAGACACATGTCACAGTTAAAGTAAAAAAAAAGTCAAAAAAAACGTGTTAACAGCTGTAAAAACGCATGACAACATGACAGTAACACGTCTGACACGCGTGTCAGAAAAGCGTGTCAGTCACACATCAACGCGTGTCAGCGTGTTAGAATTATTTAAACAGATATCATTTATGTATCTTTTATGTATCATTAATGTATCAAAATATATTTGCAACTCAATTTCAGTTTTTATGATTTTATTTGGTTAATTAATCAACCAATTTCACTAATTAGGCAATTGTACTAAATTTTTATTATTGGATGAATCTGTTTTAAGTCTTCAAGAACCCAGAAACTTAGATTAGTTAAGGATGTAATTTTGTCATAATGAGTTCTTTAAATAGGGATATTCGAATTACTTTTATTCATTGAAAATAATGTATCGACGATGTATCTACAATGTATCAGTCTCTCCAAAATTTATTCGTTGAAATTAATTATAACGAGTTGTAGACTGTCTAGAAGTTATAATAAATAATATATCTATAAAGTATTAGCGATGTATCAATGTTGTATATATAATGTATCGTTGATGTATCTAATATATATACATAATAACATATACTTAAAAACTGAACCTACTTAAATTTTTGTTAGAGATAGCTAAAAAATTATGGCAGATCAAACAATATGTTGTTAATAAGAGCATATGATTTTAAATTTTATAACCTATGGTGTATCTATATAATTTATTTTGTTAAAATAATGCCAAAATTAAAAATGTGGATCTACGATGTATCAGTTGTGTATCTATAATGTATCAAAAATTTATCTACAATGTATCGTTTATGTATCTTTAATGTATCATTAATGTATCAAAACATATATGTAACTCAATTTCAGTTCTTATAGTTTTATTTGGTTAATGAATCAACCAATTTCACTAATTAAGCAATTTTACTAAATTATTTATTATTGGATGAATTTGTTTCAGGTCTCTAAGAACCCAGAAACGTGAATTAGTTAAGGATGTGGTTTTGTCATAATGGGTTCTTTAAATAGGGATATTTGAATTACTTTTATTTGTAGAAAATAATGCATCGGCGATGTATCTACAATGTATCATTTTCTCCAAAATTTATTCGTTGAAAATAATTATTATGAATTGGAGAATGATTTTAGAAGATATAATAAATGATGTATCTATGATGTATCCACGATGTACCTGTGTTGCATGTATAATGTATCGTTTATGTATCTAATATGTACACATAATGACATGTACATAAAAACTGAACCAACTTAAGTTTTCGTTAGAGACAAATCAAACAATATGTTGTTAATAAGAGCATACGATTGTAAAAAGGCTTAAATGCACAAAAAATCACCAACTTTCGCGTGTTTTTAACATATGATGCATCAACGGTTTATCTAAAATGTATCAGTGGTGTATATATGATGTATCCAATATGTATATACATAATAAACTGAACAAATAACTATATAATGTCTTCATTAAATCTGTCATTAGTTGAAGTTAATCTTACACATATCTAAAAAAACATTTTAGATATATCGTTAATGTATCTAATATGCATACATAATAACATATACATAAAAACTGAATCAAGTTAAATTGTAGTTAGAGATAAGTAAAAGTTTAAGACATATCAAGCAATATGTTGTTAATAAGAGAAAATGATTTTAAATTTATAATTTATGATGTATTGACAAAATGTATTTCGTTAAAATAATCAAAAAAGATAAAAATATGTATCTACAATGTATCAGTTGTGTATTAACGATTTGTATCGATTTATCTATAATGTTTCAGTGGTGTATATATGATGTATTATTAATGTAACAAAAATGAAACTGAATCACAAATTTTGAGATACACCACAACCAAAGAAGAAAAATAAAAAAAGGAAAAGCATTTACAAGTAGAGAAGATATAATAAGAGAGATTTAAATCTATACTAATGATGAATTGCCTGAAGTGGCATATATTCATACATCAAACAACAACAAACAATAGAAGAAAACTCAATGAATGGTATACACTCAAAGTTACAATACTAAGAATGAATAAATTGGTCCATTGCTCGTGAAACATTTTCTTTTGGAGAAGTTCATAGAGTTCCTAATCTCTATAGCCAGTTGACAAGAAATAGATCCATGTCAAATTCCGTCTTCACCCAATTCTCTATAAGAAATTGCAGCAATTCCGTCCACAACCACCTCTATACCGGTTATGGCTACAACAAAGATAGCAAGCAGAGGGGCATCATCATCTGAACTGAAGTCAATGATGCAAGTGACACATCTGAAACAAGGGAAAACCAAAAAACCATAACAAAATTATCAATTTTGATTGATTATATCAAATGGGTCTCAATCGCTGCTAATTAATTTCATTAATTTTGCGAAATCTAGCATTGCGAGCTATATAGAATAAATTTTAGGTTAAAAGAACAGTTTTCAGAGAACAAGATAATAATAGTTAGATTTGAGAAGAAAATGGGAGTAATTATTCGGTCGTGTGATTGATTTGAGAAGAAGACGAGAGTAACGACGAAGAAATTTCATAATTAAATGGAAGAATAATGCATCAAAATCGGAGAAGAGAAGTAGCAGGGGTTTAGAACATGCAATCTTTTATATGCTTGAATTAAACAAGTTGTACACGTGTACAGTGATTATGGTTGGCTAGGAAAAGTAATAATTTCAAATGTTGAGTTACCAAGAATATGGCTAGGAAATGTAATAAAAAACAGAGATGGCTAATTGAGAAAAAAACCAGCGTGAACCTAATATTTTTGCAATTTTCTCTAATATTAGGTCTATTAATGTAGATGCTTTAAAATATCTTTTATATATTTTATAATTTTTTTATATAAATTCAATAAATTAATAATTCCAATAATTAATAAATTTTTGATCCACCATATGTATTAATTATCAGAGGGTTGACTGTAGTGATATTTTATTATTAATTTACATTTCAATAGTTATAAGCAATAAAAAAAACTGTTATTAGTTGAAAGTCAAATTTAATGTATAAAATATCAACACATATTTTAAATTTTCAGGCAGACTTTATAAATGTCGAGGTTAATTCATTTTCACAATTTAATTCACAATTTTTTAAAAAATAAAGCTAAATGTGCACAATTGTATATTAAAAGTGCATAGAAAATATCTTATGTCAATTAAAAAAAAGAATTAAAAAGTCAAATAAAAAAAATCTCTCAGAATATTATGTTTTAGACTTTATTTACAACGGTAGTCAGTTTTTTTTGACACCTATTCATATCTTTTTTATTTTCCAAATGGCCTTTCTTAATTTTTTAATCTCAAAAAACCTTTTTTTAGATTCTCATCGGTATTTGATCTCCATCATTAATTTATCATTCTCATCGGCATCTGATCTCTGTTTATTTATCGGGTTTTTTTATTAATTTTCATTTTTATTTGATTTTTTATAGTGTATTTATAAGTGTTTTTATGATATATTTATAGTTTTGTTAGTGTAAATACACCAGTGACATCAAAACAAATAGTTAAACGATATGTAGATTAAAAAAAATATAATCTATAGAAAAAAAGATAGAATTGAAGACAAAATCTACAAAAACAAATTATTAGCAATTAAACATATTAACAAGAGATTTAAAATAATTTGTGTACAAAAAATCAGATTACAAGTAACATTTAAATTATGAATCTTATTGAAAAATTTAAACAGTCATAAAAACAACGGAGCAAAAGGAGCACACTCGTGACGATTCGCCGATGCCGCCATATTTTGAACGCAACACCACTGAAAGAAAGACGACGACGACGGATTTTAATTTTTATTGGAGTTTAATGATTTGAAAAATGAAATATAAGTAGATGGAGAAAAGAAATGGTGGAATAGAATGATTTGAAGAAAAAATGGTAGTAGATGGAGAAAAAACATAACAGCTAGACTTTTTCTTAAAGAAAATAAATTAATTTTAGAAAAGAAGAATTGAAGTGGAGAAGAAGAGGTGAAGAAGGTATTGTTGTAAATAATTTATGAAAATGGATATCGAATTAAATTAGCAATTTATGGCCTAAATTTTTATAATTATTTTTGAAAAATAGGATAGTTTGAGGATAATTTTAAACAAATAAGGAGACGTTATTAGATAAATAAAAATAACTAAAACGAAAAAAAACTATCAAAATAGAAATATTATTCTAAACGTTTTTTATTTTTTAGTGATTTTCGTAGTAATTCCAAGAAAGTGCTTTAAATGAAGCTATACTACACCTATTTTTATTACTATTTATTTTATTATTAATAAAAATAATTGGTCATTTTTTATATTAATTTTATATTTTAAATGTTTCATATTATTAACATTATTAAAGTATTTTCTATAATTGAGAAATAAAATAAATATAAATTTTCAATTTCACCTTTTCTTTTTCAATTGGTATTTTTATTTATCTTCGTATTTTTTTTATTAATTTATTAAATAAATGGAACTTAGGAAAATACTTTTGCTTTACAAGTTTATGTATAAAAAAAGTTTTTTTTAGCTCCTTTATGTTTACTGTAACTAGTTATTTTGGTTTTCTACTAGCGGCTTTAATAATAACCTCAGTTCTATTTATTGGTGTGAGCAAGATACGAATTATCTGAGTTGAAATAAATTGAATGAACTTTTTTATTTATAATTTCTAAAAAGAAAATAAATTTTTCGATAGTATTCTATTTATTCTCTACTTCTTGTTTTACTGTAGTTTGAAAGGAATCACGAAGTCCATTTAGAAACTTGAAGACAGAACCCTGTTGTTAAGTATCAGCAAATGATTTAAAGAATTTGATTACATTTCTCACAAAAACAATGTAATAATGGACGAAAATTCAAAAACTCTTCCCAAATCGGGGGGTCCGATCAAGAAAAAACATTTGAAAAAGATTAGAGCCGCACTAGCTAATAAAAAAGTGGAATACCATTTTATCGTTAAGTCACAAGTAAAAGGAAATCTTCTAAGAATGAGCGCAGCGAGAGAGAGAAAGTCCTCCTTCTCCTCGACTTGCGCGTGTCACTGCCAATCCGTGCGCTATAAGCACCACCCCTAATTGAATTTGTTTATACCATATTCATTTTTTAGCAAGTTACATTGTGTTTTTTTGCGTTTGTGTTGGGGTACGTAAAAAGATTTAGTAGGTTATAAGTAATAACCATAAGTGCCAAAATGGAGCAAGTTTCCGATTAAGTTAATGATCAGTCTCTTTTAAAAAAAGACACATCATTTAAACTGCTAAAAACTGATGAAATTAAGTTCTTCAGTACTTATGAGCTAAAGCGTTTAAAAAATCAGTGCATATTGAATATTGCCTTCGTCGACTATTACTGGTGATTCCCCTCATCAAAAACTTTTGAAAAAGATTCCAAACTTTTTCTATTTTAAAGTCTTAGGAAAAGATGTGATACACGTCTTGAAATGAAAGACAGAGCACAAAAAGCTTTTTTTCCCTCTCCATCTCCATAAAAAAAATCAAATCTTCTCTTCCCTACCGGTGTCCTCATTAGTTGATATACAAAATTGAAAAGGAATTCTAAATCATTCTGATTTTAGGCGGAATGGAATATGGATGGAATCGAGAGTCCGGTTTCATAGGCTTGATCTACTTTGTAATCATGAATTATCAACAAATTCTTGAAAACTTCTTTATATTGTCACCAAGGAAAAAAATAAGATATATTTTTTAATTTTTAAAATGTTTTTTAATTAAAATTACACTATGTAGTTAGTTTGTATTTTTATATTCAGAACTAGACTTACTTAATTTTATACATATTTATTTACTAGTTTCACATTACGTGCTATGCACGTGGCTCGTAACGTAACTCGTCAATGAACATATTAGTAAATTTATTATAATTATATCAATTTTTTATTTATAATTAATATTAAATTAGTTAAGAATTTTTGTAAAAGTTTATATAATATATTCGGTTATCAAATTTTTTTCATACTGAATTTATTCTTCTTTTGATTTTATAATAACCATAATTAAATAATTAACTTAATTTTATTAATAATATCTAATAAGATAGAAATTTAAATAATAATATATTAACCAAATACAATATTTTAATTTTGTAGTTTAATTAAACTAAAAGATAGGTATGTATTCCTACTAATTTGGAGACAATTTAGTTATTTTTTACATACTAAAAACTAAATTGGAAATAATTTAGCTACCTATTCTAATTGGGACTTTAATTACAATAGTAATTAATTAAATAACTAATTAGTTAATGACTATAAAATCTTTATTTAGTAGTAATCTGAAAAGGATTATTCAGTAAATTTGCATGTCCCCCCCCATCCGTGCTTTTATATATAGTACTAGCGTTTCACCACGTGCTACGCACGTGAGCGACATTTACATGACCCGTTGTATATATCATATATTAATAAAATTAGTGAATGTTATAATTTTATTTTTAATAAATTATTAAACATTACTTTTTATTTAATTTAAAATTATAGCACGTTAACTATGACCCGTAAATGATATTTGTATGACCCGTTATATATATATATATATATATATATATATATATATATATTATTAATTAATTAAATGTAATACTTTATTTTAGTAGTTTTTTTATAAATAATTTTTACATTTTACATTTTTATTTTCACATGTGAAATTATTTTTTTATTGAATTCATTTATTATTATAATGGTATAATATCATTTAATACAAAACAAAAAGACAATAGCAAATATTTTCCACAATGACTTCTTCCCTAGGCAAAGCATAATGTAACCTTAATTATTATTCATCCCGAAGCAGCTTAACTAATTAAGAAATCCACAAATAGGGAGGACATGTCAGTTTGACATCAAAATAATTTTGAATCGAAATAAAAATAAAGCGGTACTGAAAATATTTATTTGAGTTATTTTATTATGACTCCATCTAATAGTAAATCAAGAATCCTAGTATTTTAATATTAGTATGACTTTCAATTCAAGTAGCCAACTTCATTAGCTAAAAAATAGGACTTACAAGTTAATAACTTCTCATCATGCGAACCGATAATTATGGTATTTCAATATGATCAAAACTTTATATTTATATTATATTATTTAAATTAAATTTTTATTTTCTTTATCTTTTCAATTACGAATTATACCCTTAATGAAGCCTATTAGCGTAATTTTGCCTGTCCCCCCCCTTCGCTCTTATAATATAGTTATAGATTATAGATAGATTAAACAAAACTTTTTAATATTTTTAATTTGTATTTTTCTATTAGAATTAGACTTAGACTCCTATTTAGATTTAAATTTCTCTATTAGAAGTAAACTGTTTACACTTTTATTTTATATCTTTGTATTAGAATCAGACTCAAAAACTTCTTACACTTATAATTATTTCGAAATTATTTAAATAATATAATGAATAAATATAATTATTTTATTTTTATACTAGTTTGATGATGCGGTTCTCTTTTGCGTCTGCTTTGACCTTCCGGTCAAGATCGCATAGTATAACGCTTTATTTTTAAAAAACCTAAAAATCAAATATACGGCGTCGCTTCGTCACCTAATTAAAACTGTTTATTTTCAATTCAGTCCTTTTCTTCTCCAAAATTCCTTTTTTATTCTTTTTTGTGAAGAACATATTTTTTTCAGTTTCAGTTCAGAAAAGAAAAACCATCATCTTTCAATTTCCTTCCAAAAATTATTTTTTTCCTTCGTTTTGCGGCATTTAGTGTAACTTTATGAACAGATTCGTTCATAATCAGGTAATTTTTATTTATATTTAAATTATGCAGTATCACTCTGAAGCTCGCTGTTTATTTGCAGATTAGTTTTAATTTTCATAATGAATTTACTAATTCAGGAATCCAATCGGCTTTGTTTATTCTATTTTTTTGTGATTATCTGCTTTACAGTTTTTATTCAGTTTCACGAACTGAAAGTAAATAAATTCAGTTAGTTAATTTTTATATTACGATATGCAATGTTAATTACAACAATTTGGAGATCATAGTCAGTCACTGTATCACCTTCAATTTCAGTCTCTCGAACTGAGTTTTGTTGAGTGCAATTAGATTTCAAACGAAATCTTTAATTTTTTAAATCTGTATTAGAGCATAAATTGACATGTTTTCATAATTTTAGACTTGTTAATTTTTAGAATTTTCGAAATTTTGTGGTCTTATTTTGTTGAATTCTAGAGATTTTTTTGTATTCTAATAAGTTATACTTTTGATTACTGACTACCGCTGTTTCTTTTTTCTATTTTTTTTAGATTTTCCGATATATATATTCGCTTTGACGACTTGTGGTAATGTGTGTGATTTATAGGTTTGGTAATTAAAATGAAAGGAGGAGGAGGGTTTTCAAGAATTTGGGGAAAAGAATTCTCTCTTCTACTGATTGTTTTAATTGGAGCAATAATTTTATTATGGGCATGGGATAGGACTCCTTTTCTTGCTACTTTACTTCCACCTAAACCGCAATTGCAGTTGCAGATATTTCAAGGTATATTTTCATAGTACCAGGATTTCTTTTTCATCTTTAATGCTTACTGCTATGGAGTTATGATTTCTAGCATTTGTTTATATTTGATAGTTTTAATTAGCTATAGTAGGGCAACTATTTAAGATTTAATTCTTTTGTTTTCGTAATGTATGAATTATGCAATCTCTCTGCCATAGAATTTGACTCCCTATTTTTTTTTATGTATAATATGCACCAGAATAAGTTAGTGATCTTTTTGAAATGATAATTCAAAAACAAATTTGCTTGCCATCTTTTTTGGTGATGAGGACTCATCCCACGAGCCGAAGCCCAGGACCACTGTCAAACCCCGGGATGTGGTCAGCCTGCAAACCCACATACATGGCAATTCCGGGCTTAATGGCCAACATCCCAGTCCCAACCACTCCATTTATTAGAAAAGGCGTAGTCGGGTTTGAACGCGCGACCATGGCTCTCAGATGGCTGAGGCTTAGACTACTAGACCAAACCCGTGTGGGCAATTTGCTTGTCATCTTATTTTGTAATTTTCTAGTGTTTTGGAATGGAGTATTTTGTATTTGCATATTGGTGACGTAGATATACTGATGGTAAATCTTATTTTTACCATGGTACCTTCAGAACCAAATTTACATACAAGCAAAGGTTTAGATGCTACAAATCAGACTCCTGTAAGCAGCAATTCTTCAAGAAGTCCTGTTCAAGAAGAAGGTAATGTATTGCTTTTCTTGTGTGTTATTCTGATATATTGGGCATGGAATATCAAGTGTAGCGGCCTTGCTGTTTTGTGTTAACTTAATACAGTTCTTGTTGTATGCTTTGCATTTTCTTTTAGATTTATTATTACAAATTCTTCACCTTCAAGTTTCCAGTTTTACTCCATCCTGCTAAGGAATATTGTTGGCATTTGAGACCAGTGTCTTAAGAAGTGAATAAGTCATGAAATATTTGTCACTGTGCAGAACCTTCTCCGATTGCAGAGGATACAGAAACAAAAGGTCACCAGGTTGTGGAAGGTGGAAAAAATGGCTCTGTAGAAAGTTTTATTGTGACAGAGACCAAAGGAAAGCATAGCGATTATGAAGCAGAGCATATTTCTAAAGGAAAAGAGCAGGCTCTGGATTTTACGGAAACAGAGTCTTCTGCAAATGCAAGCTCTTCTGTAACTAACCCCGAAGTTCAAGACTATAAGGTAGAGGAATCAGAAGAAAATAGCAGTGCTAAGAATTCTACGAAGTCTGAAGCAGATGAAAACCATAACAAGATCAGAGGAGATGAAGATCTGAAAGAAAATTATCAACCAGGGGCACCCTTAGATTCTGCATATACAAGCCCTTTACAGAGGGGACAAGCTAAGAAGAACTTTACAACGGTTGCTGAGACTGAGCAAGGTAAATTTGTTTTTGTTCCTAATTCCTGTTTAACTTATGCAGCATGCTTAGTGAAATTTAAAGGAAACTTTTCCAGGCTACTGTGTTATATATTAAATGAGTGGCATACATACTTGGCTTCATAGACTGCTGGCTTTGCTTATCTTATTCATTATGAAGCAGAACATATTTCTGAAGGAAAAGAGCAGGTTCTGGATTTTACGGCAACAGAGTCTTCTGCAAATGCAAGCTCTTCTGTAACTAACCCCGAAGTTCAAGACAATAAGGTAGAGGAATCAGAAGAAAATAGCAGTGCTAAGAATTCTACCAAGTCTGAAGCAGATGAAAAGCATCAAAAGATCAGAGGAGATAAAGATGTGAAAGAAAATTATCAACTAGGGGGATCCATAGATTCTGCAAATACAAGCTTTTTACAGGGGGGACAAGCTAAGAACTTTACCACTATTGTTGTGACTGAGCAAGGTAAATTTGATTTTGTTCTTTAATTCCTGTTTACCTTATGCAGCATGCTTAGTGAAACTTGAAGGAAAATTTCCCAGACTACTGTGTTATATTTAAAATGAATGGCATACATATTGGCTTCATAGACTGCTGGCTTTGCTTATCATATTCATTATGAAGCAGAACATATTTCTAAAGGAAAAGACCAGGCTCTGGATTTTACGGCAACAGAGTCTTCTGCAAATGCGAGCTCTTCTGTAACTAACACCGAAGTTCAAGACAGTAAGGTAGAGGAATTAGAAGAAAATAGCAGTGCTAATAATTCTACCAAGTCTAAAGGAGATGAAAAGCATAGCAAGGTCAGAGGAGATGAAGATGTGAAAGAAAATTATCAACTAGGGGCACCCATAGATTCTGCAAATACAAGCTTTTTACAGGGGGGACAAGCTAAAAAGAACTTTACTACTATTGTTGTGACTGAGCAAGGTAAATTTGATTTTGTTCCTAAATTCCTGTTTATCTTATGCAGCATGCTTAGTGAAACTTGAAGGAAAATTTTCCAGACTACTGTGTTATATTTAAAATGAATGGCATACATGCTTAGCTTCATAGACTGATGGTTTTGATTATTATATTCTTTTCTGTGGGCAATAAGTTTGAGCCTTATTTACTTAATTGACATTTGAAGCCGGCGAGCCGCTATTTGACATCTTGAGAGATGAATTTTTTTTTTTTTTGAAAGTAAGATGTTTTTATTTAATCAACCCACTTTTTAGTATCTTCCTTGTCTTATAGGCTGGTCTCTCTTGAGAATCTCAGAACATGAAACTTTTTCTTGTGTTCTATATTAATGGTAAGTTCACTGTCATTGAAAGTTTTGAAGATGCAAATTCCATATGATATTTCCGCACCTAATTTGCAACAAAGGTTTTGTTGAGTGCAGTTCCCTGACGTATTCAAGCTAGTTCCATTGAAATAACTGATATATATATATATATATATTCACACACACACACACATATATATACATATATATATGAGGCACTAGCATCAAAGCATTCAGAATATCCACCATTTAAATTGTTGCTAATTAGTAATTTTAATTTTATTTTGACCATCTTCCAGCCTGTAATTACGCAAAAGGAAAATGGGTCGTTGATGATAGCCGACCTTTGTATTCTGGGTTTGATTGTAAACAATGGCTGGCTCCAATGTGGGCCTGTCGGTTGATGCAACGTACAGATTTTTCTTATGAAAAGCTACGGTGGCAACCAAAGAGCTGTGAAATGGAGTCGTTTGAAGGGACTAAATTCTTGAAGAGGTATTATTGCATTCAGTGCATGGATATTTTCATTCAGTATTCCTCACTTTTGTTGTTGTTCAATGTGGCTATGGCTCATGGGGGCCGAAGGTTGTGAATTAGTCCAAGTCCAAACATACTATTCTGAAAAGCCAACCTAGTGCAGTATTTATTTAAGGTTGTAAATGTGCTCTACATGGTGTTCGATTAGCTTAGATTCAAACCGCTGGAATACCGACCATAAATTGCATAATCTGCAGTTGGATGTAAATGTGTGGTTGGTGCTTCATGTCTAGTGCTAACCATAGCTTAGACTTTTTAAGATTGCATAAAATTTGTTTAACGCACATTGACTTGTCACATCTCAGGATGCAAGGGAGGACTCTAGCTTTTGTTGGAGATTCACTAGGAAGACAGCAATTCCAGTCTTTTATGTGCATGATCACGGGTGGAAAGGAGAGTCCTGATGTACATGATGTAGGAATTGAGTATGGACTTGCCAAACCTCAGGGTGGTGTCCGCCCTAATGGGTGGGCCTATCGGTTTCCAACTACCAATACTACTGTTCTTTATTACTGGTCAGCTTGCCTTTGTGACTTGGAACCTATCAATATCAAAAACCCAGTCACTGATTATGCCATGCATCTTGATCGGCCACCTTCATTTTTGCGCCAGTTTCTTAAAAAAATAGACGTCCTTGTTCTCAATACTGGGCATCACTGGAATCGTGGGAAGATCAAGGCAAATCGCTGGGTCATGCATGTGGGTGGAAAGCCTAACACCAACAAGAAGTTAGCAATGATTGGGGATGCCAAAAATTTCACAATCCACAGTATTATTGACTGGGTGAATAAGCAGCTCCCGAAAAATCCACAATTAAAAGCCTTCTACCGGAGCATCTCACCAAGACATTTTGTTAACGGCGACTGGAACACTGGAGGAAGCTGCGACAACACAACCCCTATGTCCATAGGGAAGGAGGTTTTGCAAGATGAATCTAGTGATTATAGTGCTGGCCGTGCAGTTAAGGGGACGGGAGTTAAGCTCTTGGACGTAACAGCTTTGTCCCAACTCAGAGATGAGGGTCACATATCAAGTTATAGCATTACTGCCACACCGGGAGTGCAGGATTGCTTACATTGGTGTCTACCCGGTGTTCCTGATACATGGAATGAAATCCTTTTCGCACAAATTAATTCGCCAGAAGTGCAGAATGAATAATTATTGACAACTATGATACTGAAGATGGCCATAATTCTTTTATGGCTCGAGTCAAGCTTCATTATGCCTGCAAACAAGTTATAGGTTCAGTGACGTCATTCAACAGTGAATCATTGGAAGTTATGGTTCTGAAATTTGATTTACAGGGAAGAGGTTCGGTTCGTTGGTTATGAGTTACAGTAGGTCATTGTGGTCGCATGGGTAAATATTTAGCCTCTTGTGTTCCAATCTCATCTGAAAATAATCTTTATGCGGAATTTTAAGCATCGGTGCAATTGCTCCAAAAGTAGGAAGAACTAGTTCAGGGAGAAGAGTAAAGATATTAATTGTCAATTATTTCATTGATGTACAATAGCTGATAATTGTGCAAATATAAGTAATTCCGACGTAATTTTAGGTTTATTTTATTTATCTCGTTATATCATCCTCTGTTCGACGCATAAGGTGCAGCAAATCCTGTTGAATCCTCTCTTGATATGTGTGTAGATCTCATCTCATTGGCGTCCTTTTTATTCGTTGGCTTGTGTAGCCGGCCGAGTAATGTGTTATGCTTAGGTTGAACAAAACAATGCATCGAATAAACTTTCCTAGCAATGGGAATTTAACAATATTCTAGATTGTGTCTCTACAGCTATTCATGTGTTGCTCTTTCGTAGCCAAACTCTTAATTTTGTCATATCATATAGTTGTTTTCTGTCTAAAATTGCCCGATTCTAGTTGAGAGTGTAAGATTATGGGACGCCTATAACCAGGCGGGCCTGTCATATTATTTACATTGTTCCTGTTAATCTTATCAAATTTCCAGAATTGGAGTGTGCATTGGTCGGTTACGGATTTTTTTAATTATCAAAGTCGGCTACGAAATTTCGGACCTGGAACAAATGGTGAAATAACTATCATACTTGCTATATAGACAGTTTAAGAATCGGTGATAAATTTAGCAAATTTTAATAGATAGTTTATATTTGGTTCTTTAATTTTTTTCAGTTTAATAAAGATTCGAATCGAATCAAACCGAACTGAACTTATTATTTTGGTTCAGTTTGAAATTTAATGGAATTTAATTTTTGAGTAAAGGGCCAATCTAATCCCCGAACTTGTGATTACGAATTAAATAACTCATTCTCAACTATTTTAATCAATTAAAAACAATATTCTCCATTTTTAAATCAATTAAGGACAAGATTAAGTCAGTCCGGTCTCTGAACTTGTGATTGAGGGTCAAATAATTCACTCTCAACTATTATGATTAATTAAAAACAATACTTTTAATTGTTGGATCAATTAAGGATAATACTCTCACATTATTAGGTCATTTAAGGACAAAATTGGATCAATTCGTTCATAGAATTTTTTATAATGTACAATTTTATCTTTAATTATTTTAAAATAAAAAATATCATCCTTAACTAATTAAAATATTTAAAAGTGAGTTATTTGATGTGAGTCACAAGTTGAAAGATCGAATTAAACCTTTAAACTTTAATTTTTGCACCCCCTTTAAGACAATGAACAAATTCCGACAATGTTCTCTGTCCTCTACGCCGCTCTTTACAACTTTAACACCCTGTCATTTTAACGTTACAATTTTCTTAACTTCCACCAAACCAACTTCCCATCAGAATCCATCATCCGACGTGTCTCCCTCCCATTTGAGCTCATTAATAACATGGTCCACCAGACTCAGCTCAAACCCAACGAAACGGCTAACTATATAGTAATTTAATAATAACAAAAAAAAATGATTAACCATTTTAAGTTATTAACGTCTCTAGAAAATTTAAAACAAGAACTAAAGTTGCCAAATTCAAGTGATTCTTTTCTGCTTATACACGATCACCATCATATACTCTATTTTCTTTTTCAAGAACACAAAAATTATATTTGGATAAATATTTTTGTCAATGGCAGAGGAGTTTGGAAGATCCGTAGAAGATGGAGTCAAGTTGTCAAAACGGTTATTTTACGGCAAAGACAGAGCGGTGGCGCCGCCAAAACCGGTGGTGTACATGGAAAAATCATCGGAGTCTTATTTACCGACAGCTCCTATGGTTTATGCAGTGATTTCAGATCCGGGTATTGTGGATAACCCGGATATGCCTAGCTACCAGCCTCACGTGCATGGCAGGTGTGATCCACCTGCACTTATTCCTCTTCAGATGAACAAAATAGAGCTGGAGGCTGATTCTTATTTGGATTCTGCTGTTGTTCGGGTTAACGGGTCATGGAGAGTCCATTGTGTTATGGGTAGCAAGTGTTGTGATTGTAGAATTGCTATTCCTATGGGAGAACAAGTAAGTATGTTTTGAAAGAGTTTATTTCTTTTTTTAAATAGGGTTTTAGAAGTGGTTTCGGTTTTTAATTCGATAGTTAAGACTTGGATATTACAGGATTGTGAAAATGTTTGATTTTGTGTGTGAATGTTACTAAAATGATGATTGGAATCAAGTTAAGAAGTGTAGTTTATCTTACTTATGTTTTGATTTGTTCTTAAAATTATGCATTATTTGGCTAACAGGGTTCAGTTCTAGGTGTTGAGGTGGAGGTTCCTAGAAAGTCTTATTATACTGCATTAATTACAATTGATGACATAAGAGACATGGAGAAGGAAGGGAGACCTGAAAATGGCGGCTTTTTGACTCCTCGTATATTTACCCTCACAATACCGAAAGTGAGTAATTGTTATGAACCATGGATCGTATATCATCTTTATGTGTCTAAAAAGTTTTGTTTTTTGAACTATTTCCTTATGAAGAGTTTCTGTCTTGATGTTTTCTAGGTTGATGGAGGCTCTAGTATATCAATTAAAGTTAGTTGGATACAGAAATTATCGTATCATGAAGGCGAGTTCTCATTGACTGTGCCATTTAATTTTCCTGAGTATGTTACACCTGCTGTGAAGAAAATACCTAAAAAGGAAAAGATACTATTGAATGTAAATTCTGGCACCGGTACTGAAGTTATGTGCAAGATGACCAGTCATCCATTGAAGGTATTTTTTCGACGGAAGTGTTCCTCTGTTGTTGTTAATAGAGTTTTACTTATGATATGCTGATATCTGATGTGATCGGCTTTTGTTGTGCTACAGCAATTAAAACGTGAAGCAGGGATATTAAGTTACTTGTATGAATCAGAAGTTCTGACTTGGACAGATAGTGACTTTGCTGTCTCATATTCTGTAAGACAAATTTCATTTTATGTTTCTTTGACTTAATTCCAATGGCTGTTTCTTGAATCTGAAGTGCATGGATTGAAGTTCCATTTGTATCTATAGACTTCATAAAATTCTGTTCAGATGAACATATGGAATTCCTTATAATTCTAGGATATATTGTGATTGTTTAGGTATCTTCAAATCATGTATTTGGCGGTGTGATTTTGCAATCTCCTTCAGTGCATGATATTGATCAAAGAGAGATGTTCTGTGTCTATCTTTTCCCGGGGGTTCAATCAAATTTGAAGGTTAGTCTAGTATGTGCTCTAAATGGTACCTTGTAGTACAATAACCAATTTTTTTTTTTTTTTTGTATCTGTTTTCACATATTTCAATTTTATAGGTGTTCAAGAAAGAGATAATATTTGTTGTTGATATAAGTGGCAGCATGGAAGGAATGCCACTTGAGGGAACAAAGAATGCATTATCTGGAGCTCTCAATGAGCTTGATCGAAAAGATTCATTTAATATTATAGCTTTTAATGGAGAGACTTATTCATTTTCTTCATCAATGGAGTTGGCTACTGAGACAGCAGTTGAAAGGGCCGTTGAGTGGATGAATCTGAACTTCATTGCAGGGGGCAATACAAATATCTTGGTTCCTCTAAATCAGGTTAAGCCTTATTTATAGTTTCTGCTCTTTTATGCATATACCATCACACATAATTTAACAGGGGCAGATGTTAACAATCTGGTATAAAGCTTCTTAGGACCAAGAGTTGCAAAAATAAAATTGATCTTTTTGGTCTTTATTCAGCATTTCAAAGAAATTTATAGGTCTATTTGACATCTAG
This sequence comes from Mercurialis annua, assembly GCF_937616625.2. Taxonomy (NCBI): domain Eukaryota; kingdom Viridiplantae; phylum Streptophyta; class Magnoliopsida; order Malpighiales; family Euphorbiaceae; genus Mercurialis; species Mercurialis annua. Next base: position 52,880,829 of record NC_065571.1, read on the forward strand.
CGAATGAAGCTATTTCAAACTGTTGGTGTTTGATGTCACTAATTTAAAATCTAATGCAGTTTGTTCCTTACAGTTCTCTTTTTTGAACTCACATTGAGCATGATCTTTTGATATCAACTTTAAGTGGATATGGAGATTGTTAGTATACTTAACCGGCAGCTAGGCCATCTTATATATCTTACGAGCATGGACGGAAGGATTATTCAATGACTTTTTGCTTTCAGGCAATGGAGATGTTTTCAAATTCTGGTGGTTCTTTTCCTCTCATTTTTCTCGTCACTGATGGGGCTGTTGAAGATGAAAGACACATTTGTGATTCAATGAAAAAATATCTAACCGGCAAAGGACCGATATGTCCACGTATACACACTTTTGGCATAGGTAATGGTTTCTTTTGTATTTCTCTTCAAAGGATACTTGATGGGAACTTTTCAATCTCTCTCTGAGTATTTATTCTGGTTGAAACATATTTTCTGCTAGTCTTTTAAATACTGAGTACTTTTATGGTATAGTTGTATTGTATGCAAATTCTTCATTAAATTTACGATATGATGAATGTTTCAGGTACATACTGTAATCATTATTTCCTGCAAATGCTTGCAACAATTAGCAGAGGGAATTATGATGCTGCATATGATGTAGGTTAGTTTTTTCATTTTGATAAAGTTTCCCTTGGTCCTGGGAGATTTCCAGCATAAATTTCATTTGTTCTTAGTCTTTTCGTTTTTTTTTTAATGGGGAAGGTATGACATGTTGTGGTGGGTACTAACTACTAAGTCTTTGTTTGTTTGTTCATGTTCAGGTTCAGTCGAGACTCGAATGCAGAAGTTATTCAGCAGAAGTCTATCCCCTGTTCTTGCAAACGTGAGAATGGACACATTGGATGATCTTAAAGATGTTGAGGTACACCTTGTAGATAATTTCATATGATCCCTTTTGTCATCACATCAACTTAGCTACATCTTTTCAATGTTGATTTAATGTCTTATCATAGAGTTGATTAAAGCCAATTATTTGATAGGTGTACCCCTCTTATATCCCGGACCTTTCATCTGAATGCCCGTTGATTATTTCTGGAAGATACCGTGGAAACGCCCCTGAAACTTGTAAAGCAAAAGGCATTTCAGGAGATTTGAGCAATTGTGTTGTTGATTTAAAGATACAAAAGGCAAAAGATATGCCTTTCGACAAGGTACATCAGACATTGTTTTCTTGATTTGTGCTTTATCTCATAGTTTATTTATTCTGTAAACTATAGTATATCTAGTGTTATGTATTTCAACCAGAGAATTTCTTTATAGTTCAATGAAATTAGAACTAAAATAACATATTTCCTTGTGTAACAGATTTTTGCAAAGCAACAAATTGATCTGCTCACAGCCCAGGCATGGTTTTCAGAAGATGACAGACTCCAAGAGAAGGTTTTGCTTCTATTAATTATATTTTAAAAAAAAAAATTAATAGCGAATTAGAAAAGTTGCCAATTTCACATGCATATCGTTAATAAAAGTTTATATTTCATTAACACCAAAAGTTGCTGATGCCGTTTACTCTTTCTCTAGGTTGCCAAAATGAGCATACAAACTGGAATCGTGTCGGAATATACTCGTTTAACATTCATTGATATGGACAGAGGAAATGAAGCCATAGAATCACCTACAGCTCATAAAGTAAGTACTTGTACATTGGCAGCATTACGTCGATACGAAAACAGAAACATTAAAGAAAAACTGTCCTTCCTTTTTCCCTCCCTGAAAACAAAATCTGTGATCTTATTGTTTCTTTCAAATTCCTCTTAAACAGTTAGTCCACAAAACTGATTCTCCAACAAAAGGGCAGAGAAGAATATTACTCCAAAACTTAGGAGTTGGCTTTGGCAATTTGGGCGCAACAGCAGAAAACAGGCCTCCTGGGGCTGAAGAACAAAAGTTACCTGAAGCTGCTGAAATCATGATTAAGGCAACTTTAAATTGCTGTGGAAGAATGTGCGACCATTGCTGCTGTATGTGCTGCGTCCAGTGTTGCTCCAGGATGAATGATCAATGCGCAATTGTATTAACACAGCTTTTCACTGCTCTTGCATGTTTTGGCTGCCTAGAGTGCTGTTCTCTGTGCTGTTGCGGTGGTGATTGACAGCAGATACCTTAATACAACAATGTATATGCGTTATACCGTATATAATAGATGATTGAAAACATTCTCATAATTCATTATGCTGCTAAATAGCTAATCTGTACAATAACCAACACTTCTTATTCATCTCGGTCCCCTTGCTGTGATGTTCTTATCATTTCTCATCGATTTTTTTGTTACACTTTTATCTCAGAGTCTTCGTTGTCGTCTGAATTCCTTGGTCTCCAGTGAAATGTTTCCTGGATCTTTGTTACACCCTTCTCTACAGGTCCTATTGCTTGATTTATGGTCAATACAACGTCTTTCACAACCTGTTTCCGAGAAAAAACCATATAAATCTGTAGAAATCAAGATCAACATATCTAGCCTATCGCAGAATACTTGCATATAATCGGTTCTGGACTTACACAATGGCCACCTTGAAGAACAATGTCCTGAACACTCTCAGTGACGCTTGTTCCTGGAGCCTCAACCTGAGCTTGTGTCTTTTCAAGAATGACAGGTTTGCTCTTATCAGCTTCTTCCGCCTTCATATCTACTTTGGCTGTTTCAGTAGTGACCCTTCCATAAGTAGCAGCCGGAACGTAATGATATGGTTCCGCCGAAAATACAAATATGTGGGCAACAGCCGCAATGGACATCTGCCAAGACATAGGATGCATATTAAAAATTGTAAAATTTATATGTTTCAGACACCATGACAACTTACTTCTATGCAAATCAGAAAATCTTGCAAGCCAGTCCTGAACTTTTCCCCATTGGGCAGGATGCGAAAAGCACATAGAAGTGCGATACCTACGCCTTGCCACCATGTAGCGAACACAATTGCCTTGAAGCTGATAAACTTTGCAAGAGGCTTTATTGGTTTGAGTCTTTCGTGCATTACATTATAGAATTGAACAAGACAATATAACGCCCACATCTGACTAAAGTTCAGTACTACCGCCATGTATGGATACCTGCAACAAGACCAGAAAGAACCATCAGTTGAAAAAAACTTTGATTTCAAAAAACCTGTTGTATCTGCATCTTCATATTGCAGACTAAGGTCAAAAGAGAGTAAATAAAAGTAAAACCCATAGTGCCAGTTGAATTCTCCATCACCGTAGATACCAAAGAGCTCCAACAAGAATGCCAAGAATGCACAAAATGTCTTGAGAATCATCTGAACTAATGCGAAGCTATTAGAACCCAAACAAAGTCGCAAAAAATATTAAATAAGCGGAATACATAGCAGTGCTTACATATTGTACAAGACCAAATTTTACAATTGTAAAGACATCCTTTCCAATAAGGTATGGCCGCCAGAAAAAGTTGATAAATGACCTTCGACGTACAGCTCGACTCTCGTCCGAACCTTCCAGCAATGTCTGATTAAGCCGTCTATCAGCTTCATTGTCTAAAAGTTCTATTACTCTCTTTTCTCCACCTAGTATAATTATTGCACAAAAGAAATGCTCACATAACAAAGGTATATTGCAGAAAAACAAATCTATAAACTCTGAAACAACCCGAGAAATTGACCTTACCCAGACAAGCAACCAAAAAGCTACCGAATGCATACAACGCAAATGCTTCATAGCAATTTCTTAGAATGTCGCACACAAGTGACATTTTGTGATTCCATAATGAAATTACCTGCAGATAGAAGAAATCCATAAAATTTTCAATATCACCATCAAACCCAAAAACACAAATTACCCATTTTGTTTTAACATAGATTGAGTTCCGACTACTACAGTCTTATTTTGCTAGATGTTAGTTACAGAGACGAGGTTTGAACCCACGACCTCCAAATGCACTTGGAGACGCCTTAACCAACTAGGTTAGGCCCACCCATTTCAAAAATCTTTATTTAGACATTTTTAAAGTAACCTTAAAGAAACTGAAACAGACCAGCATACTAAAGATAGAACCTTACTGACTCGGTAGCATAGACCGGGACCATGAAAAGAACTGCTACGATCCATTTTTGTTCCTGAAAATAAATTAGTGAAATGCTTATAAAAGGAAACATGATCAACATTCGAGCCCATTAATAAAATTTATGATTCTATAAGAGCGAAAAACGAACCGGAGGATTAGTGTATGATCTGAGATGCTGAAATATAAGGAAAATGGAGAGGATTACTGCTACAATAGCGAAACACCCTCCAATAATAAAAGTTGGTTCGTGCAAATCTGTGTATATATCTTCATAGCCTGAGACATTAATTGATGCCATCAATTGCTACTAATCTACCAATGAGCTACAGCTTAAGCGTTTGGCAGCAATCTGCTAGGTCTTATATGTACTTTTCCTCCCACAAGCGCTATTCTTTTCCGATTATCAAAAAATTGCTACTAATCTCTTAAACTTTTAAGAGGAACTTGATCAAAAATCTGAAACGGGCATTAAGATAAAAAAACAAATAACACCAAAAATCCAGATCAGTTTCTGTTCCTGATAGATTGAAACTGAACCATAATTAAGTGTCAGAACTTGACAACTGATCAGTAAACGTTAGTTTGTCCGAATAAATTACTGCGAGCGATTCAGATTAGTGAAGTAATTATATAAAATGCAAATTAAACAAATTAATTAATTACTACTGTTACCTTTTGGTTGTACATTCACAGCCAATTCGACATTTTGTTTTCTTAATCTTAAACCGTTTTGTCCTGCAATGAAAAATTGGAAAAAGAGCAAGATAAAGTTGAGCTGGACATTATATACTGTGCGTGTGAACCTGACACGTCTCGTGGCCTTTACAATTTGGCAATTACGTTAATGCCACGTGGTTTTCTCGGAGGATACGTGGATTTTTATGGTAATAGTGCTATAAAGGACTTCGAATATGTGTGTGTTTCATATTGACCCACTACCTTACTGAGTTTTCACAAAAATACCAAACGAATAACTGTGACCCTTTGGGTTTCTATTTGGTTATTTATGAGGTGTCCTGAACGGGTTCCAACTATAAAACGGTAACTTTAAATTTTCCACATTTAAATTAATCCTCATTTAAACCGGATAGATCTCTTGCAGGAGAAAAAATTTTAACCTCAAATTTTAAACGGCTGCATACATGAGTACGGGTTTGATTTACTTATGTGTGCGAGTTAAATTTAAAAATTAAAGCACCTTAGCAGCATTGTGTACCGGGTGCAAGAGAAAATAAGATAGGTAGTGTATTTCAATTGAATTCTCATTACTTGTAATATAATTTAAATATCGTTAACTTGAATCAATATAATTTATATATCGTTAACTTAGTCCACCGTGTCTTTCAAATTAAACTTAATATTTGGTATCGGAGCGGAAAGATTGAAGGATCCCTATTTTAACAGTGAATAGAGTTTGCAATAATAAATTTTTCTAACGAGCAACTTTTTATATAGTTGGTCGACATATTTAAAGTCGTATCTACAACGTTAAAGTGGAAGCGAGAATACACCACCTCCAGGCGAAAACAAGTGTCGAGGAGATGAAAGATTACCCCCAAAAGAACTATACGTTTGTGACGATAGATGAAATATTTTTATTACATATCATGTACACTCGTACACCCCAAAGAAATTTGACATATCTCGGTCTTGCAATCTTTTAAGAAAAATGAAATGAGATTACATAATTTAGAGACTAATTTAATGTCAATAAGATGAAGTAATATGTCAATTAATCAATATTTTATAAAATTTAAGTCTTCGATAGATATCAAAATTAGATCATGCATTTAAAATCTGTGAAGATAAAATGAGAAGGATTCCAATATTTGGAATTAAGCTACAATAAAAATTGTTATAACGGTTAATGGTTTGCCTAAACCACCAACAATAGAGGAGTTGGAATTTATTTATTTTTGGCTAATCCAGAAACATTAATTAGCTAAGCAGATAGGTGGAGTTTCAATAAAGAATGTGATGAAGTGATCAATATTATGACTATACACACACTCAAGTTGAAGAGGAATAGGAATTTGATGTTCAGCCTTATTGAAGAATCACAAAAATTTGATGAGTTTATCAAGATATATGATAGATCATGTGAAATTGAAGAAAAATGATGAGCACGAATCAATTCAAATTGAACATAACATTTGGAATACACATCTATTGTAGAGTTTGAAGACCATCATGACACTTGATCAAAAATTAAGCCAGAAGACTAAATGTATCAAGATAAAAAAATAATGGTCACAAAAAAACTTAAAAATATAATATACGAAAATATGATAACTCAGGAAGAGTGATGGATGACAAAAAAAAACAATAAGATTTAAGCAACTGGTACAACGATCAAATTCATGATGGACGTGGAATTTCAAAACTTAAAAATCTCTAATGAGGGAGAGTATCAAGTATCATCACATCCTCTCCTCTTTAGTTCTGCAATTCTATATATCTAGGATTTATTAAGTTTATTAATGAGAAATTAAAATATCCTAAAAACTAATTGAGATTAAGTTTACAATTAAACTAATATTTTTCTAAAATTTACTAGAATATTCTAGTAAATTTTAGAAAAATGTTAGTTTATAAATAGAGTTGAAAGGTATGAGGGTTTTTGACGGCTAGGGTTTGGCTATCACAGAATCTCTTTCCGGTGGCTTGTGGCTGCCGGATTCAGAATTTTTTGATGGATTATGTTAGCCACGCGGTTCTCTTTTCGGCTCTGAGTAAGAAACCAATTGTTTCTGAGAATGGAGAAAAGAAAAAGAAATCTTATGCAGACATGGTAAATCAATTACCTAAAGAGTTGCCGACCTCTAATACAGCTGCTAACGTTACTGATGTTGGAGGATTTCTGGCGGTAAAGGTTTCACAGCAGGCCTTCAATAAAAAATTGGAGCTTTGTAAATACTCTTTGGTGGGCAGAATATCAATGAATAAAGGTGATAATCCTTGGAGACACAATGATTTAAAACAAAAATTGAATGCATTATGGAGCCTTTCTATGAACTGGAAATTGATTTCCATAGGCAAAGGATTCTATCATGTGGTTTTGGAAACTATTGATGATTTGAACAGAATTTGGAGCCGAGGTTCTTTTCATTTAAATCCTGGAATCATTCGTCTGATGCCTTGGACTCCAGGATTTGACCCTAATGCTCACAAATCTACCAACGCTCAAGTTTGGGTACGTATTTATAATCTCCCTTGAGAATTTTGGGATTTGCAAATTATTTCGGATATCGCACGAGGCATAGGAGTCCCTCTAAGAATTGATAAGAATACGATTGAGGGAGAACTAGGACACTTTGCTCGAGTTTTGGTTGATATTGATCTCAAAAAACAGATTCAATTTACCTTAAGAGTTGATACTGATGATCTCAAAATATGGGTTAATCTAGAATATGAAACTTTACCAGATTTATGCTCAATTTGCGGGGCTGTAGGCCATTCGGCAACTCAATGTCGAAGAAATAGTATCGGAAAACATGATCAGGCTTTTGAGGAAAAGGGAAAAAAGAACGATGCATCTGAAGAGCAGAGCAAAAATAGAGCATTTATTCCTCGTAATCAGTCACAAGGCAGATTAGCTAATAGAAGGGGCTGGATAAAGAAAAGTTCAATTTCAGAAGTTTCGATTAATCATGTGTTTAAAAATATGCAGAGGGATATTAATCATAATCATGAGTTAGAGACTGTTGCTATGTCACGACCCAATTTCATGAATCGTGACCGGCGCTAGGGTATGGGTATGGTTGTACCAAAACCCGTAGCAAGCCTTGCGGAAAATAATTAAATATTTAAACCTGCAGAAAACTGCTCGGAGGCAACCGAGACTCCAACCTAAGTATAGCAATTTATATTACAGTTCTAATATAAATAACTTAATTATCCAAAAATGCTCAACAGCATGCCTTAAATATAATATTAAAGTAATCAAGAATAGACATGCTAATAATAAATAATCGATCAAATCGATAATCCCAAACTGCAATCACAATGTAATATACTAACTAGTTCTACTGCGGTCTAAGAGTTTGAAAACAGAAGTAGTTTAAATAACATAAAACCTCCGAGGAATCAAAAGAATCGGAGTGGACCAGCTTTCAAATCATAAACCTGGAAAATTTGGGAAAACAACGGGGTCAGATATACTGAGATGAGTTCGCAATACTATTTACATTTATTAAGTTTAAAACCCTTAAATCAAACATTTTATACTACTATAATATGATTATGGAAAACAGTATTGAAATGATCCCAGTGTAAGTATGACATATCATACTGATAAACCCAGAGTGGACAGGAACAAATCCTCGTCATATATATATACCAGCGTAAGCAAGACTTTAGTCTGCCGATTCCCAGAGTACTTACCGGTGCACACAGTCTCGATACAAGCCTATCGAGTAGCTCGTTTCAATCCAGATCCATAATCGTTTAAAACAGTTCAAAATCATTTATAATATTAAAATATAATGCGGTACTTAATAAAGCGGTAAATAGCACTACAAACTCACTGCTTGCTTATCCACGTGATCTTGGCAAACAGCTAACCCTGCGTAGACTCCGAAGCACGAGCAGTCGACGGGTCTATAATAAATCATACGTTAAAATCACTCCAACCCCTAACTCTAAGAATACTAGACACCACGTAAGACTAGCACAATAAATAAGCCAGATAAAATCACAGAGAAACACAATTCTCAAATAAATTATAATGCCATAATAATTCAAGACTATTGAGTTCACACTTAAAATCCAATCCGAAAATATTATTAATTAATATTTAAATGATAAATAAAATCCATTCCTCAAATAGTGAGTTAGCCGAATTTCTTAAAACTACCAAGCTAAATTCACATGTCGGGCGACCCAAGTCTAACCCGACCCAACCAATAATCCATATTTATAAACCACACTTTATAATTATAATAAAATAATATGGATTAAATATCAAATGAACTCAATAGCTTGAAACCCAAGTAATTAAAAATTACCGGCAAAATATCTCATTAAACAAATCAATTAAATAAATAAAAGGCTAAAATATAAATTTAGCCAAATTGGGCGCTAAGCCAAATTTTCTAAAATTTATATATTAAATAAAATATCAAATTTTCCCTTTATAATAAATCAAATAAATAATTTAAAAGTTAAATTAAAATTTAATCACATTGGCACATTAAGCCAAAAATATCTAAAATTATAGATTAGATATAAATATCCACTTCCCATCTATAAAAATCAAATAAATAATTATAAATTAAAGTCATTTAAATTATAATAGGAATAATATTATTTTTAGATTTAAAAATAATATTACCAAAGTAATTTAAAACTATAAATAATAATATTATCAAATTGCCAAATTATAAGTCGAACTAAATCCGCAAATTAAAATCAAAATCAATTAACAAAATAGAAGTGATTAATTTAAAATTGATCTTAAAGAATCAATATGACAAAGCCAAAAACATTTAAGGATCATACAAGTAGTTTAGCCATCACTTAGAAACATACAAACAGAACTCAACCAAAAGCAGTGAACAAATTCATTCCTTAGCCCAACAAATTTCGGAACAATTAAACTTAATCCAAGCAATACTTGTAACAGTACCACCAGAAACTCAAAATTATGACAAACACCCATGACCAAATGGCATCATCATCATTCAAAGAACAATTGTAACTGCCAACCTCATCTTCTCAAATACAAGAATTTCAAAAACAATATATATACGTGAACCTCAAACTTCCAAATCTTTGAACCTTCATAATTCTTTAACAAAACCCAATGAAACAAGATTCTAATATCAACCCAACAATAATATAGACCGAAACTTATAAACATGCAGCCGCAACCTTAGAAGCACAAAAATAGTGAAACCGAAACAAAACCAAACGTAGAACATACAAAACCGAAAAATAAATCGCAACCCAAGAAGTTATGAAATTTAATAGCTAAAAGCCCAAGTGATTTCAATCCTTAAAACCCAAAATCATAATCAAAGGAAAAACATACAACACGGCAACAAAGATTCAAACGATCACAGGAAAGAAACCAAAAGAAAAACGGTAAAACGACGACGATTGTAACAGAATTATTTACGTACCGTTTTGCGAAAACAAGATTAAGAATCGTAGAGATTAAGGAGGATATAGCCTACTGATGTAACGTAGCAACAATCTCAGAAATTCGCTACAACATGAGGGATATTAACTTAGAACGTATTTGACTATAATGAATACAATAAACGAATGAAACGAACGTGATTTACTTACCGAATGCGAAAGCTAATAATAAGGGATGATGGTAGAATATTTCAGAGTGTTTGAGGGTGAGGGAGTCGGCTAGGGTTGATAGAAAACAATAGACTATGAAAAATAGGGTTTTAAAAACGTAAGAGGCTATTTAAATACCTAAAATTCCGTAACATCATAGTGCACGTTCGTGCACTTGAGCACACGATCGCGCACTCCATCGCTCCTTCAAATCGCATCAAATTTTGATCCAACGGTCAACTTTTTGTCGTGCACAGCATATCCAAAAATGAGTCCGATCCAACAGTTCAATTAGGAGATATGAATGTTTTATCAAAACATGTCAGATTTAGAAGGCACACGAACACAACATCGTTTATAATTCGAATACCAATCAAATCGCCATCGAAAACTCACACTACACATGCGACATATATAATATACAACTCCAACCCCAATTAAAATTTCACACTTGCTAAGTCCCCCATTAATAATCCAAAACTAAGTCGGAAACACAACGAAACTATGAAGGAAAAATACGGGATATTACATTCTCCCCAACTTATTAAAAATTCGTCCTCGAATTTACCACAAAGCCAAGTAATAAAAACTCAATTACAATACGTAAAACTCACACATCACTCAAAATACGAAGTAACACATTCTCGACGGAACGAAAGAAAACATACGCATCACAATTTATGATTTCCAAGATTACTCATGACCGAGGGACAAATCAACGGATAACAAAATAAAAAAAACCGCTTAATTCCGCCAAACCAAAAACATCACTGCAATCTCAAAAGTTTAAACAAAACTTCTACCCAAGGGTAATCTTATCATAAATAAGACTGAGAAGAGTTAAAGCGAAGCAAACCATAATAACTGAAAACACACTGAAAATTTTATGGACATTCTCCCCAACTTATTAAAATACGACCTCGAAGATAAAATTGGATCGAAAATTCGAATGATCACTACACGCATACGCGAAAAATTCTTAGTTCAACAATTTGCTACTTCAACCGACTTCTCAAACACCACGTGTGAACGGATTAGAAATTTATTTACAACCGGTAAATAACCAACATACTACACGAGGAAAAGTTTCAAAATAACTATATCAAGTCTCTAAGACTACCAAACAACACCATAAGTGTAGGAACAATCCCAAAAATAAATCGAAATCTTAATAAGCCAAACTCCAACGCCACAACTAAAACATACTGACACTCTCACTGGAATTAATCTTACATCACTTAACGCCTACGCACTACAAAACTTATAGTGGTCAAAATACCAATTATCTCAAATGAGAAAGCTTATCAGCAATTCAAAATGTCGTCCTGCTTATAATTTCTCTTACAAATGACGGCTTAAAACTAAATACCACTAGGATCGTCCTGGTTCAACTAATTAATATTAGTTCAACAATTTCATCAACCTTTTAAACCCAGACGTAAGAAAACACACCAATTCTAAGGAATACATATCTTAAACTTCAGATAACTATATTTTTCATTCTCGACATTTGTTTTGAAACACTAAGACCCCGAATTCTATCGAAGATCATTAAGATCAAATCGCAATCAATCAGACTATTGGTTATGCTCAAAACAAAAAAATTCTAGAACAACGCTTTCCGTAAACACAAATATATAATAATGCAATCCACCTTCAAATTGAAATTACTGGCACCTCAAATTTAATTTTCACTTTCAACCGAAATTAATTAACTCGTTGAAACAAAAATCCTTTTTTTTTTGTAAACGTATCAACATAATAAGACACTCTCAATTTGAAATCACCACCAAACTTTACTTTCAAAATAAATTCACGATTTTTATAAAATCGTTTCTTTTGAAAAAAAAAAAAATCTTAAATCCACTTTCCCAAAAGATGAATATTTTTGCAAATAAGAATCCCTTCGTTTACGAAATAATTTTTATATCGGTACAAAAAAAAAAATTAAACAAAAAAAAAAAAAAAAATCGAATCTGTAAAAACTAAATTTCTTTTAAATCTTTCAGTGTAAATGAACACGCAGAGCATAACCAATTTCCTTAAAACTAAAATCCTCAAATATATATACTATAAGCTGACACAATTCTTGAATCCTAACTCAATATTTTTCCGCATTCACCACAACTAAACCTCGAGTATAACCTTATAACCATAGTTCTTTTTTATCAAGTACGAATACTCCAACAATATGAACAATTCCCTAAAATGCAATTTTTCTTAAAACACCACCGTCATTACAGAGTATTTGTCTAGATACCAACCATATAAAAATTTCAAAATCGTTTGAAATTTAAAAACTTTTTTTTATATACTATTTTCACAATATAACTCGCGAGTTTATAAGAAAATATTTTTCTTAAAAAGTCTCACTGATAAAATTTATTTTACATAATTGTGCGCCAGGGTGATGACATCTCTCATCCCCAAAGAGTTGCATTCAACCCTAATTATTTAATGTCGTGATGAATGTACTAAATGCATGCATCAATTATTTATTTCTCTTTTGATTAATGATCATACTCAATGCTCAATGCAGTTTCCTATTCGTGGCATTTTAAATGTATGTTCATGACATGTCTGGGCACAATTACGTGATAAAAACATTTCAATTTCTTTAACCAATTAACATTTGAAATCAATTTTCCCTCGAAACATTTTCTAGACATTACACTCTGTGAGACGTGCACTAGCCCATTTTGACATATTTGCCCATCTCCATTATTCTAGTTCACCAATTTGCATCGTCATTAACGAAATAACCCAACATCAACAAGGAAACTAAAATTTACCTAATGACGAATTCCCCCTCAAATCAAATTGAAAAATTTCCAAAGACATCAAACAATACGAACGCCTTCACAGCTCCACTATCAGTTTCGGTGTTTCACCGATCTACCTAATGAAAACACTAGTGTATTACTATACTGATCTACCTCGAACACAGTTTTCACATCCTCTTCCAGAATGCCAAAAACCGAAAGATTTTGATACTATAATTTATCACAACGAACACGATCTTAGAAATGCATAACACTCGAAATTCCATGCACGAGGTAAACACTCACGAGTAGAATTATTCCACCGGTGCTTAGTAACTCAAATCGCCTTCCTCTGACCAGGACAGATTCAGAATTCGAATATGCAAACAACTCTTGAGAATCGCTCCTCAAATTTCTTGATGACAAAATTAATAACTTCGATTTCCAGAGTCCAACGTTCGATCCATCTAACCAATTAGAACATCTAAACTAATCGCAGGGTCAAAACAAAGGTTCGAAATGCACATCGATACCAATGTCAAAGTTAGGCCATAAAAGAAAAACTAGCGAGAAGTGTCCTCACGTGATACTTCACACAATGAGGCGAACGAGCACAAAACTACCATGGCATAACTTAACGAGAGAAAAAAAATAACGACATAATAATATAGGTCAAGACTTGTTCACACATACGAAAAACATTTAAGCATTTTGCAGTAAAACAATTACTCATTAAGATCGATAACCAATATAAATTTCAAAGGATTGAGCATAGAACATTTTATGTGATCAATGGATTCCTACTGACATGGCAGTAACTTAAATAGTCCAACAATGATTAAATCATGTAATAACATTTTCAAAATGTCAATTCAGAATAAAACGAAAAGTGATATTTATCAAAAGTATTTATCAAAACTCACTTCAAAAGATAAAATTTACAAAATAAATTTCAAGTTCATGTCGAGGCCCACAGTTTTTAAAAAATCATTTTTCGGAAAACTTTTTTTTTTATAAAACAATAGATATAATTGTTCGCAAACGCCTCAACTTAAAATCATCGAGTTAGCCGAGTGATTACCACTTCCAAGCTCAACTCCAAATTTGGGTGACCCAAGTCAAACCCATAATATCCATTTATAAAACGTATGCAACACATTTTCAAAACCGAACAAATCGCCTTTTGAAAATAAATCTCAATATTTTCAAAATAGGTAACTCGATGTCACCCAAAGTAATAACATCAATTCATCGCCCAAGTGGAAAAACAATTATTCTTATCTTTTCATAAATACTGGCTTCAATTAAAATTAGTAAATCAAGCATAGACCAACAACACCAAGATGTTGACAAATCGAAATATGGTGAAATTACAAACTAAATATTAATTTGTCAAATCGGTATCGCCTTTAAAAATAATATTACTTCAAAACAATCATTTTGAAAACACCAAGTTAGACGTAATATTTTAATTTTTTAAAATACAAGAATTTCATTTTATTTCAAAATATCAACCCTTTTTCAATCCTTAGTCAAATGTAAAACTTTGAAATATAAGAATTTCATTTTACTAGCAAGATACTGAAAATAATATTTTAGGACGTCGTCTCCAGACTATCCATTTGACTTTTTGCACCAAAAGACCAGTTGGGCAAAAGTAATTTTCTTAAGGTAATTTAAAACTAATAAGTGGTCATCAACATAATCCAAACGTGATAAAGATTTTCGTAAAAAAAAATCATTTAAGCTAAAAATAATGCCAAAGCCTAATAAAATATTATTGTTTTGAAATCAAAACTCACGGCCAAAGCCATAAGTACTCACAAAATAGTTCAACGTCATCTATTATATTAAGGGCACAAAAACCAGAATACTATCACCTAGTAAAATGCATCAACAACATGATAAGAAAAATAACATCATGCCCAAGCATGAATTAAAGCAAATTACCAGAATAAGATTTTCCGAGAAATCAAAAGCAATTAAAAATCACCCAACTGAAACGGCATCAACAACAACAAAAAATATTAACACCAAATCAAGACATAAAAATGACTGACTCGACACATTCCTATCGGTGTAGGCAGAAAGTTTAAAATTAAAAGATGACGTTTCAAAAGACAAGACATGAATCCTAATTCCGCAGTAGTACCTATGACTCAATAACAAACTTAACAGAGTAAACACATAGCATGCAAATGGCCTTGGTTTGAAACCAAAGCTCTGATACCAAGTTTGTCACGACCCAATTTCATGAATCGTGACCGGCGCTAGGGTATGGGTATGGTTGTACCAAAACCCGTAGCAAGCCTTGCGGAAAATAATTAAATATTTAAACCTGCAGAAAACTGCTCGGAGGCAACCGAGACTCCAACCTAAGTATAGCAATTTATATTACAGTTCTAATATAAATAACTTAATTATCCAAAAATGCTCAACAGCATGCCTTAAATATAATATTAAAGTAATCAAGAATAGACATGCTAATAATAAATAATCGATCAAATCGATAATCCCAAACTGCAATCACAATGTAATATACTAACTAGTTCTACTGCGGTCTAAGAGTTTGAAAACAGAAGTAGTTTAAATAACATAAAACCTCCGAGGAATCAAAAGAATCGGAGTGGACCAGCTTTCAAATCATAAACCTGGAAAATTTGGGAAAACAACGGGGTCAGATATACTGAGATGAGTTCGCAATACTATTTACATTTATTAAGTTTAAAACCCTTAAATCAAACATTTTATACTACTATAATATGATTATGGAAAACAGTATTGAAATGATCCCAGTGTAAGTATGACATATCATACTGATAAACCCAGAGTGGACAGGAACAAATCCTCGTCATATATATATACCAGCGTAAGCAAGACTTTAGTCTGCCGATTCCCAGAGTACTTACCGGTGCACACAGTCTCGATACAAGCCTATCGAGTAGCTCGTTTCAATCCAGATCCATAATCGTTTAAAACAGTTCAAAATCATTTATAATATTAAAATATAATGCGGTACTTAATAAAGCGGTAAATAGCACTACAAACTCACTGCTTGCTTATCCACGTGATCTTGGCAAACAGCTAACCCTGCGTAGACTCCGAAGCACGAGCAGTCGACGGGTCTATAATAAATCATACGTTAAAATCACTCCAACCCCTAACTCTAAGAATACTAGACACCACGTAAGACTAGCACAATAAATAAGCCAGATAAAATCACAGAGAAACACAATTCTCAAATAAATTATAATGCCATAATAATTCAAGACTATTGAGTTCACACTTAAAATCCAATCCGAAAATATTATTAATTAATATTTAAATGATAAATAAAATCCATTCCTCAAATAGTGAGTTAGCCGAATTTCTTAAAACTACCAAGCTAAATTCACATGTCGGGCGACCCAAGTCTAACCCGACCCAACCAATAATCCATATTTATAAACCACACTTTATAATTATAATAAAATAATATGGATTAAATATCAAATGAACTCAATAGCTTGAAACCCAAGTAATTAAAAATTACCGGCAAAATATCTCATTAAACAAATCAATTAAATAAATAAAAGGCTAAAATATAAATTTAGCCAAATTGGGCGCTAAGCCAAATTTTCTAAAATTTATATATTAAATAAAATATCAAATTTTCCCTTTATAATAAATCAAATAAATAATTTAAAAGTTAAATTAAAATTTAATCACATTGGCACATTAAGCCAAAAATATCTAAAATTATAGATTAGATATAAATATCCACTTCCCATCTATAAAAATCAAATAAATAATTATAAATTAAAGTCATTTAAATTATAATAGGAATAATATTATTTTTAGATTTAAAAATAATATTACCAAAGTAATTTAAAACTATAAATAATAATATTATCAAATTGCCAAATTATAAGTCGAACTAAATCCGCAAATTAAAATCAAAATCAATTAACAAAATAGAAGTGATTAATTTAAAATTGATCTTAAAGAATCAATATGACAAAGCCAAAAACATTTAAGGATCATACAAGTAGTTTAGCCATCACTTAGAAACATACAAACAGAACTCAACCAAAAGCAGTGAACAAATTCATTCCTTAGCCCAACAAATTTCGGAACAATTAAACTTAATCCAAGCAATACTTGTAACAGTACCACCAGAAACTCAAAATTATGACAAACACCCATGACCAAATGGCATCATCATCATTCAAAGAACAATTGTAACTGCCAACCTCATCTTCTCAAATACAAGAATTTCAAAAACAATATATATACGTGAACCTCAAACTTCCAAATCTTTGAACCTTCATAATTCTTTAACAAAACCCAATGAAACAAGATTCTAATATCAACCCAACAATAATATAGACCGAAACTTATAAACATGCAGCCGCAACCTTAGAAGCACAAAAATAGTGAAACCGAAACAAAACCAAACGTAGAACATACAAAACCGAAAAATAAATCGCAACCCAAGAAGTTATGAAATTTAATAGCTAAAAGCCCAAGTGATTTCAATCCTTAAAACCCAAAATCATAATCAAAGGAAAAACATACAACACGGCAACAAAGATTCAAACGATCACAGGAAAGAAACCAAAAGAAAAACGGTAAAACGACGACGATTGTAACAGAATTATTTACGTACCGTTTTGCGAAAACAAGATTAAGAATCGTAGAGATTAAGGAGGATATAGCCTACTGATGTAACGTAGCAACAATCTCAGAAATTCGCTACAACATGAGGGATATTAACTTAGAACGTATTTGACTATAATGAATACAATAAACGAATGAAACGAACGTGATTTACTTACCGAATGCGAAAGCTAATAATAAGGGATGATGGTAGAATATTTCAGAGTGTTTGAGGGTGATGGAGTCGGCTAGGGTTGATAGAAAACAATAGACTATGAAAAATAGGGTTTTAAAAACGTAAGAGGCTATTTAAATACCTAAAATTCCGTAACATCATAGTGCACGTTCGTGCACTTGAGCACACGATCGCGCACTCCATCGCTCCTTCAAATCGCATCAAATTTTGATCCAACGGTCAACTTTTTGTCGTGCACAGCATATCCAAAAATGAGTCCGATCCAACAGTTCAATTAGGAGATATGAATGTTTTATCAAAACATGTCAGATTTAGAAGGCACACGAACACAACATCGTTTATAATTCGAATACCAATCAAATCGCCATCGAAAACTCACACTACACATGCGACATATATAATATACAACTCCAACCCCAATTAAAATTTCACACTTGCTAAGTCCCCCATTAATAATCCAAAACTAAGTCGGAAACACAACGAAACTATGAAGGAAAAATACGGGATATTACATGCTATTATTCCAACTCATGATAATGATGTGAGCTCAGCGAGTAAAGAACAAATTGGGATTCCACCAATTGTGAGAATGGATGAAAGTTTGCTACATACTATAAGGTTTAATTCTAAACCTGATGCTTTATTTAGTACAAATATTCAGCTTCCTATTGTTGAAAAGCAAACTCATTATTCTAAGGTTGATGTTACACCTTTAAATATTATCCCAATTGCAACAATTAAGGATGATTCCTATCAACCAAATTTGATTGGTATGGAGGATGAGGGTGATTCTTGCAGTAAAGATGATGATAGTTGGACAACGGTTCTTAACAAGAAAAAGACTTCTTCAGGTACTATTGCTCCAATACAACATTTAGATATTGTTGCAGTGGCTCCTCAGAGATGGGAAGATTTGGTTGATTCAGATTCTTCAAAGGATACATTAGATAATACAAATATAAATATTGACAAATGTTTTGAAACAGTTGGTTCTCACCGTTTGTCAAATATGCAAGAAGAAGAGTATTGGAACACAGTTCAAAGAAAAAATCTGGCGCATCAGAAAAAAATTAAGGTAAATCTTTCTAAAAGAATTTCAAAGAAACCAGTAAGACTAAATTTATGAAGATTATTTCTGCATCCTGTTTTTGATGCGGTTCGATCTTCTCGTCGAGCAAAGAAGTGTTTCTCGAAGATGGCATGGGGTTGGAATTCATTTAAACTTTAGTTTTTTTTTTTATTCCTTGTTGGATTGTTTAGTTTTGATTTTGTATTCAAACTTTTTATTTTAATTTTTAATAATATTCGGAGCAAGAAATGTGATTTCTTGACTCCAACCTTCAAAAAAAAAAAATAGAGTTAGTGAGCCTTGTATATTGTGTATAAGAGAGTGTAAGATAATATTTAAAAGAATATGAGATAGTGTCTTCAATAAAGTATCATTATTTGAATTTTCTTTATAAGTTTTCATTTAGCTCAATTCGATTTAAGTTATTAATTAATTAGTCCATCATGTTTTTCAAATTAAGCTCAAAATGAGCTTCTCATGTGACTTTATATAATGTTCGAGGTCAGCTCAAAATTAAACTAAAACAGCTCGAGCTTTAATTTTTTTAAATTAATTTTAGATAATGCGTTAGTAGTGCAATTTGTTTTAGACCATCTCCAACAACACACTCTAAAATTGAAACTCTATTTTTTAAAAAATAGAGTAAGTTTTACTCCAACAACAAACTCTATCTCTAACTCTAACTCTAAAAGAATATTTCAATTTTAAAACTATATCATTTTAACAACTTAACTCAAATTGAATTTTTTTTATAAATTCATCCTAAAAATATAAACATATAATTTTTATCAATAATAAAATATAAATAAATATTTTTAGCATATAATACTATATTTTATTAAATAAAATTGAATAAATATTATAATTTTTAATGTGTAAATTAAAAATTATATTTGAATAAACACACATACTAAACATTACACAAAAATGATAAAAAGATATAATAATAAAAAAAATTAAACACACAAAATATATGCGATTTTTTTATTTAATTAATTATTTAATTTTATTGAAAGGCATATAAAAAATATAATAATAAAGATATGAAATTATAATATTTGAGTATACTATTTTTTTTCATAGAATATAATTATATAAATTAAAGTTAAGTTAATGGGTTAAATAAATAATCTATAAAATCAGTATAAATTAATTTTTATAGAGTAATAAATAGTAAAACTCTATACGTAGAATATAAATTGTTCAAACTCTAAAAAAGTGAGTTTATGTAATACCCCAAAAGATTTAATTATTTAATTGAGCCACGTGTCCAGTTTCGAGTCGCCGGGGTGGCGATATCGGAAAATTTTCCGAGAATTTAAGATAAATAAGTTTTAGTAGATCGGTTTCAAAAAAGATATTAGCGAAGAATTAAATATTATATTTCAGTTCTAAAGTTAGAACTGGAGTTGAAAGGAAAAATATCGAGAAAAGCCCCAAAATAAAGTACAGGGACTAAAGTGGTAATTTAACCAGTTGAGTCACGAAAAGGGAAATTATTTCGCCAAGGTCCGCGAAATGTTTTATAGTATATGTGGTAAAAATTTCGGGTCAATCGGAGGCCTTTTAAAATTTGGATGCGGATGCGTTTTGGGCTAAATTGCAACTTTTGAAAAGTTCAAGGACCAAAGTACAAATTAGCCAATTAAGCCATGAGAATAACAATTAGAAGATTATTGACGGAAAATAATAATTATGAATTAGTATTATTTATTTGGATATAAATAATACGTAAGTAATTGAGTTAAAAGGATAATTTAACCGTTTGGTTAAATTAGAAAGTTTAAAAGAGAAATGGGTTAAGTTAAAGAAGTGAGGGATCAAAATGACCTTTTGGCCAAAGTATATATATGAATCAGGAAGTGAAAAGAAAAATCGAGAGAAGAAGAGAGGAAGCAGATAGAAGGAAAATGGCGATCATCGTCGATCCGTCGCCGTTTCGCCGTTTCTCGTCCAAATCGCGAGTTCTTTATATCGATTTGTTCGGAATTCAATTCTCTATATTCCTCAAGCTTCAAACTAAGGTAAGTTTGTCGTTTTGAGTACTGAAATTGAAGAATATAGGGCTGCCATGTCGAGACTGAATCGTATCAACCGTAATCACGTTGTTTTTGACGTTTTTGATGATTATTGAGTTGAATTTTGTGTTATATTGATGTAGAATCATGTCGGAATGAGTTAGGGGTGTCGGGAGCATGTCGAGGCGACATTTGGGACTGTTTAAGGGTGTCTCACGACGTGAGACAATATCTCACGACGTGAGACACAATCTTGCGAAGCGAGCGAACTTGCAAGCGACATAATTTCTTCATTCGGACTCGGAATTGAGCGATTCTCGTTGCGTTGGAAAGAGGAGAGGATTATATATCATCCTAGAGCATCAAAATAAGGTAAGAACCAATGATTGGTTGCTGTAAATGAGGATTTAGTTGCTGCCTAGGTTTTGAATCGAGCGGTTTTATTGAATTTGCGTATTCGATTCATTTTAAGCATTTTTATCACGTTTTTGGTTGTTTGGAGTAGGGATGAGCATTAAACGGTCAAAACCGAATAACCGAACCGAACCGAATTAATCAAACCGAAATATAATTTGAAAATATGGTTCGGTTACGGTCCAAATTTTTAAAATTTTGAATATTCGGTTCGGTTTACGGTTTTTATAAAAAAATAACCGTAATAACCGAACCGAATGTATTTAAAAATTACGTTGTTTTAAACTTTCATATACTCACATTTATATATTAAACTTGTTTAATTTTATAGTTTTATAATAAAAAATGATAAATATAGATTTAATTTAAAGCACATGTACTCTCTAGGTTAAATTTTTCCATTTTTTTTTTAAAACTGTTTTTTTTCTTTCTAAAAACCATACAAAAAATATTACGGTTTTCGACCGAACCGAACCGAACCGTAATATTTCGGTTGATTAATACGGTTTTGATATAATTTGGTTAATACGGTTCGGTGACCAAAATTTTTAAAAAAACCGAACGGTTTTGAATTTCTGGGCGGTTCGATGACCGAACCGACCGTTGCTCACCCCTAGTTTGGAGTATTTTTATGATAATGGATATGTGTTAGGAGGTCTGAAACATGCCGAGAACACGTCGGTATCGTATTTGGAGTCGGAAAACACATCCTCACGACGTGAGGGAGTGCCTCACGACGTGAGGGGACCCCTCACGACGTGAGGGAAGCTTGGCAAGGTATGCCAAGCCTGTTTAGAAGTGGAAATGGTGTCCCGAGTTCAGACGCGAAGTGTTTCAACTTGATTTTTACCTACGGACTCCGAAAACGTGAAATTTAGACTTAGAACATAAAGAGTATGATTAGGATGTTGATACTAAGTTACGTTTATGAACGCGTGACTTGAATAGGCAATTGACATATCGACAAGCTACCGGGCCGACGAGCTGAAATAGCTACGTAATTGAATGACGCATGGAACCTACGTGATCGGACGATAACGTAATTTTGGATAGCGGTCACTGTGAGTTTGCAGTTTACTTTTGTGTATTGTTTATTTGAACTATCTGCTTTATCTTTGTTATATTATATACTTTGCCTGTCGCGTTATCCTTATGGATATATGTTTATTAATCTGATTTGTGATGAACTTTGTTCTAACGATCCGAAGAAACGTGCTACCTATTGGGCGTCAATAGGACTGAGTGATCACCAGTACTGAGGTTAGATAATCTTGTGTCGTAGAGTTTCGTATGAACTTTTAAATCAAATGGCGATGGTGGCTTAGTTCCCGGCCAAAACTTAAAGGGAAGCTGTGGCGACGGTGGCATTGTTCCCGGCCCAGAGACCCAACGCAGATATGTGGCGACGATGGCTTTGTTCCCGGTCCAGATGCTGCTATAATTAAACTCATAAGGTTCTGTAGTTGGTATTTTAAGAATCTTTGGATTAGGGTTTCAGTCGAATCGTATAATTGTGTGATGTTTGATGCTTGAGCTATGAATTGATCATTCAAGTATTTACGAGTATGTTAGATGTTTATATGATTTTGATTATAATACCATCTGTAAAAGTGAACTCACTCAGTATTTCCCAAAATACTGACCCCCTCACTCTGATGTTTGTAGGTAGACAGAGTCAAATCAGACAAACCATCTCCACTGTGCCAAAAGTCATTGGACTTGCATAAGTATAAGTTCTTAGAGCTGCAGTAGTCAGTAGTTGTCAGTGTTAGATAGACGCTTTAACTTTAAATGCTATTTTATATTATAAACTCTGATATGATACTTTAATATCTATAAGTGTATTAATTAAAAGAGTTTTCTGAAAACGTTTTATGTATGATATTACATTTTTATTCGCAAAAAATTATTAGTGGTTTTAGGCTTGCTACGGGTTTCGGAGCTACCACTTTCATTCCCTAGCGCCGGTCTCGGCTCAATAAATTGAGTCGTGACAGTTTATAAAATTAAATTAGTGATAAAATCCAACTTATTTTTAGAGTCAGCTTGGATATGATCTTATACCACAGTTCATAATTCTATCCATGTTTGTTTTACCACAGTTCATAATTCTATCCATGTTTGTTTTTTTTCTTTTGGTCAAAGATTGAAATCAATTCTTTAGAGTCTCATTTGTTAGTTTGTTAGTTAGGAAGGCGTGGTTCAAACTCACAATCTGTATTTAGAAACGTCTTAGCCATCCAAATTGAGACCCACATTGGCTATATACATCCATGTTTGTGGCTACTAGGTATTAGGTAATGAGACAAAATGGAGGGCTGGCTAGCAGAAGCCACAAAAGGCACGGCAAGACGTAAGAACATGGGTTAGTTTCCATTTATGGACAAGTTGAAAATGTGGGTGTCGAGATTTCTAAATATAGAGTGAACCAAATCCTTGAAAGCCCAAAGCCAAAACCAATAATCTGTTGGCTTCACATGCTTTTGTACCAAACCTCTCTCGTAATAAACACACTCATTTACATCTCGATGAACTTTGACTAACACCTACTCATCTCGCTTCCCTATATCCATCAATAAAAATAACATAATGTACTTACTTGGTAATTAAGAATGATTAATATTGATGTGAAGTGAATTAATACAAAGTGTCATCATCTCCAAATAATTTGGACCCAATAAACGCATTTTGCCACTAATATAAATGATAGTTGCATGGTACGGACGTATATATTGGTTGGTGTTAGCTACAGTTTAAGTCTTCACAACACAAGAAAGCCATTGCAGGACCACATATATGGACCACCTACATTACATATGATATGGGAGAATATTGTTTTAGAAGAGGACGACAAGAGTCAATCGTATTTAATGTGACGCCATTTTTCTTCAATCCAATGGGAATTAAAGAATTTTACTTCTATTTGCATAAATCGGATTCAAATTCAAAAATATTCGAAGATATACGATATTTAATTCCCAACAAATAAGGAAATTGGAAGGGTGAGACCAAAGCTTTAGCGACGAGAAATTTTTAAGTGAATTTAATTCGCCACGTAGGATTATGAACCATCTTGAAAACTGTATTAACCGATCCATAAACATACATTAATTGACACTTGTGGGTCTGGTCAAAATCCAATATTGTAGTGTTAACGAAAAATACAAGAAATTCTAAAATTATTTGGAACAAAGCCACGACTTGTAGGCATGGTTTCCCACGTGAATGGACAAGTTCACGTGGCAACGAAAGCCTGCTTCTCCATCTTCCCAATACACTACAACCATGCATCTCTCATTTCCCACTACTCTAATCACACCACCTTCCATCACTTTCTCCATGTGCTTATGGACTCTTGACGAGGTTCACTCTGAAGTTTCAATTGATTTCCAGTACTCATTTTATAAATCTATAAAAACTTATACTATCATTTACAGGTTTATGTTAAATGCCATATTAGCGGTGTTTTTTCCATATAAAATTCTTATTATTTGAAACTTATTGTAAACACTATCTGCTCAATCTGAAGCTTAAAGATCAAGTTGACAATAGGGATAGGGATTTGTTTGTAAGTAAATTTTGCATGATCCTTAATTAAGGGATTCATTTCCAAGGATCCATTTGATTACACGACCAACATTTTCAGTATATAATCGCAAGATACTAGAGATTTCATGCTGGTGGACCTATATCTAGGGCTTTGTCACCCTTATATGTTACAAATCTCATTCTTTCTCATTATTTTATCTTCTAATTTCAATTTCATGCAGAATCTTTCGTTCCGGCAACTTCTTCCAACCCAAAACTTAGAAAAAAATCATTTGGATCTTGTAGATATCTCACAATTTAATAATCTCACAGTAACTTATTATATTTTTCTACAACAATTTTTTGTAAAGTATTGACTATTGAGCAAAGAATATATGATTTTTTTTTGTGAGAACACACTATGAAGAGCGACAAGCCACAGAATTTCTCTGAACCAATTACTAGAAGAAGTTAAAATATGTGTGAGAAATGGGAATTGAATAAGCAGGTCAAGGGCGGTGGCAACATGGTGAGAGATGAAGAAGGCGGCCGGTCCGGTTAGTGAGAGACATTCCCATGGGAAGATGGCTGCCTCTTTTACAATTTTCTACTTCAACTCCTTCCTAGCTAGTTTCTGTGTTTTCCAATGTCTGGCTAATTTCCAAGAAATGAGTGATTTCAAGTTATTTTAACAATTGTATACTACTACTTGTCCAATTTTTAATTTAAACTTATTTCTTGTATTACATCCAAAATTTCAAAACAAAAATAATGTTCTTAAACTTCCATATGCTGACAGTGGGATATAAATCCTTGTATATACCGCTTCTATTTATTAGGTACTGCCCCCTCTAAATTACCTCTTTGTCCTTTTAACCAAAATATAATATTTTTTTTTCTCAACCTCATTATAATTCCGAAATTATAATGGCCGATTATGATTCCACTTCATCGGAAAATGAGTATTAAGATTCCAAAAAATTAGCCGAGGTAAATCTTTTTGGGAATGGCTCCCCTCAAGTCCAAAATCCCCTCCATTTCCCTCAAGTCCACTTAGATGAATGACACATAAGCAAATTGGTGGGACACACCCATATTGTGTCCCACCATATTGGTGAGATGCAATCTGGGTGCGTCCTCATGGGATTTCTTATAAAAAAAATTAAAAATAAAATAAATTTTTACTGTGCTATCTCGTCCTTTTCTTCGATTAGATGCCGTCATTTTCACTCGAAAATTTTATTATTCGTTTTCGTGTTTGAATGTGAGTTGAGAGAATTGATTGTGAGTTTTAGAATTAGTAAAAGGTAAAGGGGTATTTAGATAAAAAGAGGGGACGATACGTCGATACCTAATAATTTAAGGACGGTAAATAGTAGTCTACTTTTTTTTCTTGAGAAGTAAATATGATTATAAGGATTATAACCAAATCGAGTCAAATTATGCTACTATCGATTAGATTTGATTATTTATATAGATATTTAAAATTAAATTATTTTATATAAATAATAGTCTTATTTTAAACATATATAACTATTAAGGATAAAGGAAATTAAAATTTGATCAGACTCGTGAATTTATTAAATTGGGCATATATTGAAGTTCGAACTCGATTTGATAATTAACTTCACATTTTTAATATCAAAATTAATTTTAAATAACTTTTGAGTCAATTTAAGGGGTGTTTGGTTCAGTTTTTTGGTGGAGTTTTTAGCTTTTACTTTTCAAAAAACTCTATTAAAGTGTCTGGTGAGAATTTTTTAGAGTTTTTTGGAGCTTTTTAAACATCCAACAACTGCTGTTTGAAAAACTCCATTTTAGAGTTTTATGCCAACAACTGATATTTGTTTTAATATTTTTAATTATTTAGAAAAAATTACCCCTACTAGAATATATTATTTTTTAAATATATAAAATTATTTTTAAATACTCTAATCATTTATAAATTATATAAAATTATTTTATTATATTAAAACAACTATAATTTAATAATTTTTTAAAAAAATTATTATAAATTTATCAAAAAAATATCTAAATAAATTTAAACTAAATATTGCTTCTTATAAAAAAAATAATTCTTAATATTTTTATTAAATAATATATGATATAATATCATTAATAAATAAAAATAAAAATTATACACTTAACAGTCATTTTATATATAAATAGTTATATCTAATTAAATCTCATCAAACACTTATACTCTAACAGCTATCAGATACCGGTGAACAATTAATAGCTATCGTGAATTGATCTCACTCGATAACACTCTAGTTTGGACTAACAACTCGATGGCATTTTTATGCAAGAGATTGATACTATTAGGAATTAGGTAGATGATTGCATATACTATAGTGATAATTTGGAAGAAAAAGGAAAAAAACAATGGAGTTGGAGAAAAGGCGACAAATAGATGAGGGAAAGAGAAAGAAAAGGCGGCAAAAGTGAAGTGCTTTTGGGAACTTGCACCAATGGTGTATGCATTGGCACTTACCAGCTTGTCTATGGAATTTATCAAACCTCTACTCTATATAACTCATTACCACACTTCATTTCTCGCTGGCTTACTTACAGGATCTCTTCAATTCTCCAAGCCGGCACTAATTCTGTCCATTGACAGCTCTGCGATCTTCGGATATAGAGTTCAATCAAATGAAGGTAATAATAATCAAATTTTCTGATTACATTTTGCATTAATTCTCATTTAAAAAGATGTTATGTAACCAATGAGATACAGCTCAGATGGGATAAGTAATAAGTATCAATCTGTTAGGTTGTAGGTTCAATTATTTCCACAAACGCTCACGCTTCCTAGCGATAAAAAAAAATGTTAAAGTACAGTTTTATTAAAGATACTCAGCTAATTAATTAACTCATGCAGATATTTAGTTGGATGCAAAACAAATTCAATGCCAGACTCGGCACCAACAAACTCAATCCTATTTCTGTTCATTGTAAGCTTATTCTCCTCTCTTTCGGTAACCCGTTGTATAACTTATGATAATTCGGGAACTATTTTGTATACTCAAAAACATTTAACCCCGTTTTTTCTTGTCCATTTCAGCTCAATTCCAGAAAGAACCAGCTGCCAGGAAGGAAGAATTCAGCGATTGGCCTCATGAATTACTGGCAATAGGTACATTTGGAAGCAACCATAATGCCATAAAAGAAGAAAATATCAAGCCAAACTTTGTTCAAGAAAATCAATCTCAGCATCATCTCGAACAACTTACACCTGAAGAAGTGCAAAAGATTCAAAATGAGCTGAACTTGTTATTGCACAAACAAGATGGATCAACGTCCGTCAATGGAAATTCAATCCTGGAAGATGATGAGGAAGATTGCAGCAGAAATAATATAGTTGTAGGCAGATCAGGAAGAGGATTATACGTGGATAATACAAATAATAATGCAATAAATAAAAAATCATTTTCTATTCTGCTCAAGAAAATGTTTGTTTGCAGAGGTGGATTTGCACCTACTCCAAGTCCAAGAGATCAGATCCCTGAATCTAGACTGGAAAAGGTAACTTCTTTATCAGGGTTCACAAAATTTAAATCTTTTAGTCTCCATCAAATCTCATTAAGAAATTTATTTTCACCAATTTTAACTTAATTTTTGAAATTACTAGTAATTTTAGTATAATTGCAGTAATTTTAGTATTTTACTGATAAATTAAAAAATAAAATATGTACTACTTTATATACTTTTAATGAATTATATATGCAGCATGTCAATTATATAATTGATGTAATTAGAATTTAGTGAAATCAAAACATTATTTTGGGTAAATTTTTAAAAATGATCGTTCTTGATTATTCATTCTAAACTGAGAAATGTTTATATATGTGGACTGATTAAATACAGATATTGAGAGCAATACTTCATAAGAAAATATATCCTCAAAATCCAAGTTCAAGTTCAAGTTCAAGTTCAACAGCAAAGAAGTACTTGGAGAACAAACACAACTCTGATAGTGATGACGAGGATGATAATAATAGAAGTAAATGGGTGAAGACAGATTCTGAATGTAAGTTTTAACAAATTATTTATTTATATGTGTATATATTAAGCTGATGTTTTAATTGACATTTTTTAATTTCAATTGCAGATATAGTTCTGGAGATATAACTATTGAATTGCTTATGGTCAGCTGCAAACATAAAATATTTTATGGTATTATAAACATATAAGACTTTATTATATTGAATTTTACTTTTTTCAGTCAGTAAATTAAGATAATTAATAAATAGCTAATCTAATTTTGACATCAAATGTGCAGATACTTATGGTTGAAGTTTTTGTGGCCTCATGAGATAATAAGAGCTGATGAAGCTAATCATTGGGGCTAAGGTTGTCTGAATTCATTCTTCAAAAATAATTACAGGAATTTACATTTATATGGATGTCCATATATTATCACATACATAAATGTATTTTTGTGCTAGCAATTGCCTGATGGCCTTTGTTACCATTGAATTGGGTTTTTGCCATTGGTTGATTGTACTAGCACAATATAACACCATTTTTCCCTACTTTCTATTTTTTTTTTTCATTTTCATTGATTCTTAGGTTAGTTTTTCTCACCTTGTGGGTTCAGTTATCCTCTTTTCGTTTCAATAATTGTATAATGTATTATTGAAAAATCGAACGGGTTTCTTGGAATTAAGACGCCGCTCTCTTGGAAAAGAGCCGTGTTGGCAAATTTGACGGAGTTCCGGCTTAGTCACTCTCTTTCAATTAATTTTTGCTTGTACTCTATAGTTTTATTTGTTTTTATAATTATCTTATTTTCTTTTCATTTGGAAAGATCATAAATTTAAATATTTGTTATATGACTTTCATTACCATATAAGCCTTCAACATATTAATCTATTTCTTACCTCTGGAAAAAAAAGTTTTCCTCTCAAAGGCATCAAAAGATGTATGATTTAAATGTTATTAGGAAATATTGTCTCCTATTATAGCTCATTCAGAATTATTTATCTGTTTTTCTTATAATAAAAAATTAATTCATCGAATTCCTATCTTTCTATCAACTTTTAAAATAAGACTATAAAAAAATAGTCTCTTATAATTTGAAATGCTACATTACATTTTTAAAAGAATTTGATGATCGAAGGGCTAATTTAATATAGTTAGACTTCACACCAATGTGTATCTAATCATTGAATCGAGTCCAGGTTTTAGTCTGCTTAGACCTGGCTTGAATACTAACGTTTTGCATAAAGTTCGGTCTAAATTTGTATTATGTCTGTTTTTATAAACAAATTGGGATTTATACAACTCATCTTTAATATAGGTTGCACAAGTTCAATCCGACTTTGAAAAATATATTATAACGGCCGGTCTTATGCAGTAAATAATAGGCTCAAACTGAATCGGGGTCAAATTTAAACTTACATTGAAAAATGTCAAGTTCGGCTCGAGTCCGTCCAAATCATGCACGAGTCTGCCAAACCCGGCCATAGATAATGAATTCATCCATGCCTACTCATTTACTACATTATTATAAATTAATTTAAGAAGTTAAAATAAATTCCATTCTCCTTATTATTCACTTTTTTATTTTTTATTGATACAAGAGAAAAGAGGAAAAGACTAAATAAATTTACAACTGAATAGACCTACTATAAAAATTCCGTGAAAATCATGAAATAACTAAGGAATAAAGTGTTTGGCGGAGCATAAGAGCAGAATACTCTGTCATATCATATCTCGCGTAGGCAAACAAGACGAGGCGGATGAATTGTTTATAGTATCCTTCTGATATATGTGGTTGTACGAGATCGTTACAACGGAATGCTTAGTCCTATTTAAAGTTGTAGGCTCAGAGTTAACTATGAATCTGTCTGCTTGGACATTGAAAACTCTTGGCTTTAAACAGAAGGTCAAATCAACCATTAAATTGGTAGCCAAGTGTGTCTTCAAAAATTTATATAAACATCACTATCGATTAAGGAATGACCGAAGATTATGAATCCACGCAGTCAAATTAAAAGTTTATCATATTTATAGGACCTAATGGTAAAAAGAATCCAGATCTTTATAATTTATTATAATTTAATCTAAATTTTTCAATTTTATAATAACAATCAAATTGCATTTTTCTGTTCTATTATCTATCTATCTATACTATATATAGAAGCACGGATTGGGGGGACAGGCAAATTTACTGAATCAGTGGCGGATCCAGGAATTTTTTTCAGCCCGGGCTAAAATAACATGTAAGTTTTTTAGAGAAAAATTTAGAAAATTATTAAAGTTCGAGGATTGAATATTAAAAAAAATCATTATACAAATACAATTATAAATAATTTTGTATCGATATAACATAAAAAATACAATAGCTTAAAGGTAATTTATTCTAAAAGAGAAGAAAATTATAAATTATTAGAATTGATAATTAATAGTAAAATATTTTACTTTAGTTTTTTTTTAATAAAAAGTTTAAAGATTAAATTATAAAATTTGAAGAATTATGTTAGAAAATAAGTGAAAATTTTAGCAATTACAATTTGAGAATTTGGGAACTATTTTTTTTATGAATAGAATTTGGAAACTTAAGTTGCAAAATTAGAAAAAAGAGTTCGAAAATAAGTGAAATTGGACAAAATATTTCTGATGGTAATTTAGTTAAAGTTTAAACAAACATAAATGGGCCCTGATTACTTTGGAAACAGATCTGGTCCAAGAAAAGGGCATGGAAAATATTAAAAAGAAAGTCTTCTTCTTCCTCAGCCTAGGCTGAACGCTAAACAACGTTTTACATAGCAGTGTCGATTAACAACGCCTCGCCACCAAACCATAACTAACTTCCGATTTTCCGGCGGCAGCTCTGGCTGAAGCCTACCCTAGCCTAAGAGTTGATCCGCCCCTGTACTAAATAATCCTTTTAAGTTTACTACTAAATAAAGGTTTTATAGTAATTAACTAATTAATTATTTAATTAATAACTATTGTAAATAAAGTCCTAAATAGAATAGATAGCTAAATTATCTCCAATTTAGTTGTTAGTATGTAAAAATAACTAAATTGTCTCCAAATTAGTAGGAATAACTATCTTTTAGTTTGATTGAATTACAAAATTAAAATACTGTATTTGGTCAATATAATCTTATTTAAATTTCTATCTTATTATTTTTAAAGATATTATTAATAAAATTAAATTAATTAATTAATTATGATTATTATAAAACCAAAAAAAGAATAAATTCACTGTGAAAAAAATTTAATAACCAAATATATTATATTTATTTTTACAAAAATTCTTAACTAATTTAATATTAATTATAAATAAAAAATTAATATAATTATAATAAATTTATTAATATATTTTGACGAGTTACGTTACGAGCCACGTGCATAGCACGTAATGCGAAACTAGTAATGTTAAATATACATATGAGTAGTATGTTAATACATATAATATTTAAAATTAAAATTATTTTAGGAAAAATATAAATGTAGTTTTAATACAATAAAAATTTCTCAAACATGGATAAAAGTAAACTGTGTCGCTATAAAATAAAATAATGAAAAAAGAAAAAAGAGGGAAAAAGATATGCACATCTGTCCTCTGTTAAGATTTATTAGATATTTGTGTTTAGATAATAAGAGACCAAGTCAAGATAAGATTCTAGCTAGTTTGTAGGAATTGTGGTTGAGGATGTTCACCACGTTTATTTTTCAGTTCCTAATAATCTGCAGTAGTTGATTTAGTTGTTGGGTTTATTCCTATTTAAACTGTAAGTGTGTTTCTTATTATGAAGTAATGTGAGCATCTTCCAATTTGAGTCTCTATCAAATCTCTTCTCTTCTTTGTTATTTTTCTGTGTTTTTAACATTTGGTATCAGAGCCTAATAGAAATATGGCTTCTGAAAATAACGGTTTTGTGCAGCCAGCGATTCCACGCTTTGATGGTCACTATGATCATTGGAGCATGTTAATGGAAAATTTCTTGAGGTCGAAAGAGTTCTGGGACATCGTTGAGAATGGGATAGCTGAACCGGCTGACAGAGAGATACTCACTGAAGCTCAAGCCAAGGCTTTGGCAGATCGAAAGCTTAAAGACTTGAAAGCAAAGAATTACTTGTTTCAAGCAATTGATCGTTCAATTTTGGAGACTATTCTCCAAAAGGATACTTCCAAGCACATATGGGATTCCATGAAAAAGAAGTACTCTGGCACAGTTAGAGTGAAGCGAGCACTGCTTCAAGCTCTAACAAGAGACTTTGAGACTCTTCAAATGAAATCAGCAGAGCCTATTACTGATTTCTTTGGAAGAACAATGGAGATTGCAAACAAGATGCGCTTTCATGGTGCACACATGGAAGATGTAAAAATTGTTGAGAAAATTTTGAGGTCGTTGACACCAAAGTGGAATTATGTAGTATGTGCTATTGAAGAGTCTAAAGATGTTGACTGTATGTCTATTGATGAGCTTCAAAGTTCTTTGCTTGTTCATGAACAAAAGTTCAGTCATAAAAATGATGTGGAGGAACAAACAGCTCTCAAAGCCTCTACGTATCTTGAATCCTCAAGCACCAGAGGAAGGGGTCGAGGTAGAAGCGGACGAGGTCGTGGAAGAGGCGGTCGTGGAAACAGGGGCGGCAGAGACAATAGAGATGATGGCAATTCATCTTATGTTTCCGAGAGAGATAATGACTCTCAAGGAAAAGGAAAAAGGTATCCAGACAAGTCTAAAGTTGAATGTTACAGATGTGGAAACTTTGGTCACTACAAAAATGAATGCTATACAAAGTTATCGAAGGAGAAGGGTGAGAAGTCAAATTTTGTCGAGAACAGGGAAGAAGAGACACTTCTAATGGCCTTTCATGCATTGGAGGAGCCTGATCAAGAGACCTGGTATGTTGACACCGGTTGTAGCAACCATATGAGTGGCTGTA
This sequence comes from Mercurialis annua, assembly GCF_937616625.2. Lineage (NCBI taxonomy): Eukaryota > Viridiplantae > Streptophyta > Magnoliopsida > Malpighiales > Euphorbiaceae > Mercurialis > Mercurialis annua. The sequence continues at coordinate 52,914,714 of NC_065571.1, forward strand.
AGTTTTCTTTTCTTCATTTAGATGAAAGTTTTCATTCCATTGTCAGTTTTGGGGATAAATCAACTGTTAATGTTAGGGGGAAGGGAGATATACAAATCAAAACCAAGAACGGTTTCATTGAAACCATTTCGAATGTCTTTTATATTCCTGATTTGAAAACTAATCTTTTGAGTGCTGGACAGTTACAAGAAAAGGGATATATGATCACAATCTTTAAAGGAGAATGTGAGGTTTATGATCCAAAAAGAGGCTCTATTGCTATTGTGAAAATGACTTCAAACAGGTTGTTTCCATTAAAGATCACGACGGTGCAGTCCTGTTTGTTTGCTAAAGAGGATAACTCATCATGGAGGTGGCATCACAGATATGGTCATTTAAACTTTAATGGCTTGAGGACTCTTCATCAAAAGCAAATGGTTACTGGACTTCCAGCAATCACTACTCCATCAAAAACTTGTGAAGAATGCATTATTGGAAAGCATAAAAGAGATCCATTCCCAAGTGGAAAAGCGGAGAGAGCTCGAGGTGTGCTTGAATTGGTTCATTCAGATTTATGTGGACCGATCAATCCAACATCAAACGGTAAAAAGAGATACTTTATATCTTTTACTGATGATTTGAGTAGAAAAACTTGGGTGTACTTTTTGCAGAATAAATCAGAAGCTTTCTCTGCATTCAAGAGTTTCAAGGCTCTTGTTGAAAATGAGGCTGATAGAAAGATAAAGACTCTAAGAACAGATCGAGGAGGAGAGTTCTGTTCAAATGATTTTGATGCATTTTGTGAAGCAAATGGCATTCGGAGACAACTGACAACTTCACATACACCACAACAAAATGGTGTGAGTGAAAGAAAGAATAGAACCATCCTCAACATGGTTCGCAGCTTACTTGCTACCGGAGAAGTTCCAAAACGGTTTTGGCCCGAAGCGGTGATGTGGTCGATCCATGTTTTAAATAGAAGTCCAACTTTTGCAGTTAAAAATATGACACCTCAAGAGGCGTGGAGTGGAAAGAAGCCTTCCGTTGAGCATTTCAGAGTATTTGGATGCATTGCATATGCACATATACCTGATGAAAGAAGAAAGAAACTTGATGCCAAGAGTGAGAAATGTGTATTTCTTGGAGTAAGTGAAACTTCAAAGGCCTACAAGCTGTTTAATCCAGAGTCAAAGAAAGTGGTGATAAGCAGAGATGTGGTGTTTAATGAAGAGGCCAAATGGAATTGGACTGATGGCAAATCAGTTCCAAATCAGATACTTGACGATGATGTCTGCGATGACGAGACAGCAGAAAATTTTGAAACTCAGGAGCAGCAGGCACCTCCACTTGTTGCACAACCTGATCAAGAAACTCAATCTGATCAACAATCAGAAGAAGAGCATGGCTATAATTTGAGAGATGAAAACATAAGAAAGAGGCCAGCATGGATGATGGATTACGATTTCGGAGATTCAAACTCTGATGATGATGATGCTTATTTTGCATTATATGCAGATAGCGACCCCATCACATATGATGAGGCTGCTAAAGAGAAGAAGTGGAAGGAGGCAATGGACAAAGAAATTGAGTCCATTGAGAAAAATCACACCTGGGAGTTGACAGATTTGCCCGAAGGACAGAAATCCATTGGTGTCAAATGGGTTTTCAAAACAAAGTTGAATGAGAAGGGAGAAATTGACAAACACAAAGCTCGTTTGGTAGCAAAGGGTTACAAGCAAAAGCATGGTGTTGATTATAAGGAAGTGTTTGCCCCGGTTGCACGGCAAGACACAATCAGGTTGGTAATTTCATTAGCTGCTCAAAATTCGTGGAAAATTTATCAATTGGATGTAAAGTCAGCTTTCCTGCATGGAAACTTACAAGAAGAGGTGTTCATTGACCAACCACCTGGTTATGAGAAGAAAGGAAAGAAAGAAAAAGTTTACAGATTAAAGAAAGCCCTCTATGGACTGAAACAAGCACCACGAGCTTGGTACAGTCGCATCGACGCTCACTTTGCCAAGCTGGGATTTCACAAATGTCCCTTTGAACACACCCTTTACGTCAAAACTGAAGGAGGTAATTTGCTTATTGTGTGTTTATATGTCGATGATTTGATTTTCACCGGTAATAATGTTCAAATGTTTAATGATTTTAAGATGTCTATGATGAAGGAGTTTGAAATGACTGATCTCGGATTAATGCGTTATTTTTTGGGATTAGAAGTCATACAAACTACTGTTGGTAATTTCATTTACCAAAAGAAGTATGCACAGGATATTCTTGCAAGATTTAAAATGGCTGATTGCAAGCCATCTGGAACACCAACAGAGCCTGGTCTAAAGTTGTGCAAAGACAATGGTGGAAATGAGGTGGATAACACCTACTTTAAACAAATAGTAGGAAGTCTCATGTATTTAACCTCCACGAGACCTGACATCATGTATGCAGTAAGTTTGATTAGTAGATACATGGAAAAGCCATCTGAGATGCATCTTAATGCAGCTAAACGAATTCTTAGATATGTACAGGGTACAATTGATTTTGGTGTTCTTTATAAAAGAAATAATGGCTCTGGTTTTGTTGGCTATACAGATAGTGATTATGCAGGCGATATCGATGACCGAAAGAGTACTTCTGGTCATGTTTTCATGCTCAATTCTGGTGCAATTTCGTGGTCCTCCAAGAAGCAGCAGATTGTGACACTCTCCACAACTGAAGCTGAGTTTGTAGCAGCAGCTTCAAGCTCATGTCAAGCCTTATGGCTTAGAAAAATGTTTGAAGTGCTTGGTAATGAGCAAAAGGGTCCAACAATCATTTGTTGTGATAACATGTCGACTATCAAACTGTCAAAGAATCCAGTCATGCATGGGAGAAGCAAACACATTGATGTTCGTTTTCATTTTCTCAGAGATCTTTGCAAGGATGAAAAGATTGAGTTGCAGTATTGTAAGAGCGGAGAACAAGCTGCAGATATTTTAACCAAGTCTTTGAAGCAACCACCATTTGAGAAGTTGAGGAAGATGCTTGGAGTATGTTCAGTTCAAGACATTAAGGAGAAGTAGCAAACTAACTCTAAACTGTTTCTGCAGAATCAGTTTAAGGGAAGGTGTTAAGATTTATTAGATATTTGTGTTTAGATAATAAGAGACCAAGTCAAGATAAGATTCTAGCTAGTTTGTAGGAATTGTGGTTGAGGATGTTCACCACGTTTATTTTTCAGTTCCTAATAATCTGCAGTAGTTGATTTAGTTGTTGGGTTTATTCCTATTTAAACTGTAAGTGTGTTTCTTATTATGAAGTAATGTGAGCATCTTCCAATTTGAGTCTCTATCAAATCTCTTCTCTTCTTTGTTATTTTTCTGTGTTTTTAACATCCTCAACACAAAGACTAATTTGTCAAAAGTTGCAAACCTAACTCTTTTAGAAAAAGGCCGCATTTTTTTTGGTATTTTCTTCTTTTGATTAAAAATAAAAAACAAAAAAACTTTTTTTTCAGGATTTTTGAAGGTGAAATTAGGGTTGGTTTGGTGGGTCTGTTAAAGGGTTTGTGAAGAAGCCAATGCAGGTTGTTGAATCGATTCTTGAAGCTTTAAATGATGTCGTGGGCTGGCCCCGATGATATTTTCCTCTCCACTTCACTTGCTACCTATCTTGACAGTAATCTTTCTAATTTCTGAATTGATTTTGCTTGAATTTTCTGTACTTAACCTGTGAAGTTTGAATTGTTTAATTCTTGATTGTCTTGTTCATTTTAGTAATGTGTTTCTTGGCAATTCTGGGTGAATATTCTGTAGTTAACCTGTGAAGTTTGAATGTTTCTTTTTCTTTTTTTGCAGAAAAACTTCTGGTATTATTGCGAGATGGCCGAAAACTCATGGGGATTCTTAGGTCTTTTGATCAATTTGGTACTGAATACTATTTCCAATATAACAGTTTAACTAGTCTTATATTTTGCTGACTTGTTTTGCACCTCATATGCTGATAGAAAGTCCCTGTCTTTGCAGCTAATGTTGTTCTTGAAAGTGCGTGTGATCGAGTTATAGTTGGAGATCTTTATTGCGACATTCCCCTAGGTCTATATGTTATCCGTGGAGAGAATGTTGTCTTGATTGGAGAACTGGTATTGTTTTCCAACCATTTTACGCCACATCTTTTGACTACTTTTGATTACTTGATGAACATTTTATCTTTCTTTTATCACTTGTATAGGACTCGGAGAAGGAGGAGCTTCCGTCCCATATGACATGCGTTTCAGAATTAGTGATCAAAAGGGTGAGTTCCATGAAACTGACCATCTTAATTGGTGCAATATTTGCTCTGGAAATTTAATTGTGCGCACCATGGTTAAAGGGAATGAAACGGGGAATATGGAGGTTACATGATCGTACTACTAGAATATTATCATATGATAAATTGTGAGGATGCCTTTTGGTTCATTATGCTAATGTTCATAGATTCACATGGATATTAGGAGCACTTTTTTGAATTTGTTCCTTTCTGGAATACTAAACAAATCCATAAAAGTTTGGGGCCTGTGACATCTATTTAATATTTTTGTTAGAGACTTGATTTGGAATATAAAGCTCCGTCCTTTTTTGGAATCTTCAACAGCAATGGAGAAAAAATTTGGAAATTCTGTATTTAGAAGTTAAAATCTTTTATCAAGCCAAGTCTTCTGGCTTATTGGAAAATCTCAGGGAATCATTGTGTTAAGTAGAGTGCAGTTGATAGGATGGAATAGGAACTAAAGCATTTCCGAGGAAGAGCTTTGAAAATTTGAAGCGGAAAATAAAAGTGTTGAAGTAGCTGTAAGCCTGTAAGTATTTGGACATATGCTTGATGATAAGACTGAATCTATACTATATTATAAAGCTGAGCTCTAACAAAACTTTCAACACCATTTTGACAAGTGGATTTCTATAATTTAGCCATGTGTACATTTTATCTCAAATCCACTTAAACTCCTATTTACTTTAGTGAATTAATCTATCTTAAACTGTACATTAACTCTCCCATAACTTCTAATTTTTCAAAACGTCTTCAACTTCTCATCTTCGAACCAAAGTAGTCTTAATTTTCCAAAATATCTTCAACTTCTCATCCTCCATAGAACAGTTACTTCAAAACCATCAAGCACTCTCTTAAGTAGCCATTATATCTTTGAAACTGTTAAACAATCTTAAACATATAAATACCTACAATGGCGTGAGCTCTATTCCACCAAAAAATTATCAAATCCTTAGCCCTCTATATAACAGCAAACTTTCATTTTCAATGATTTCCTCTTGACCAATTTCCATCCAAACGTATTTAGCAGATTTTACTTAAAGAAGAGTCCCAACAAGAACTATTAACTCATGCCGCTCACACGAAATTTCACATATAAGATGGGTAGGAAGTTACCAGTCTAGAACGTCAGTTTATTTCGAGTTGCATTGAAAGCCTCTCAATGTTAAAGCATGATTCTGACGAATAAATATCTATATCTTTCAGTTTGGTGGGCCTCAGCTTGAATCGTAAGCTGAGAGATGAAGACAATACTGCTTAGTATTAATAAAATGAGGTTGAGATATTTGCTCACTCGCACTCTCTGTGCGTTTTTTATTTGCTGGAAAACTCAATGTTATTTAATTTTTCTTTATGCTAATGTGCTGCCATCTGAATTTTATGTCATAATGATGGACCATCAAAGGACTCTAATATTGTTGATTATCCTATTCTGCTTAGTAGATCAACTAAAAGTGATGTTAAGCAACTTTTCTCATATTTGGTGGAAGAAACTTTAAGATTTATTGTCCTTAAATTTATGATTTTGCTTTATATTCAAATTATTCATTTTTTCCGTTGCGGTGGATTCTTTGACATGTTCTTTTTTTTCCTGGTATGTTAGTCTCACTTATGAAACATTTTTTTCATTACTTTGTTGCGATATCTTTTAATCGACATTACAATATTTGTATTTTCAAAAGAATGGATCAAGGTAGCCAGTATTAAAAAAATATTAGTTACTGATAGAAAATGTAAAGATTTTCTTCATATCTAAGGTCATTTTTAATTAATTATGGAGAATATCAATAGAAAAACATAACCAATTGTTTTTGTAACTTTCATTTAGTTTGGTGCTCTACAAAATATATTGATTGATGGGAAGTCTCATTTGGAGTTTGAGCTACTTATATAACAATTCAAGTTTAAGCTGATTATATAATACTATCAGCTAATTCAAGTATTTTATCAAATAACATAAAATGATTTTAAGATAATTTTACAAAAAAAAAACATAGTAAATTATTCAATATCATCCGCGCAACGCGCGGGTATCGACCTAGTTTTAATATAATCAAGGAGATGTAAGATCTGCGGCGGTATTTGTTTCAAATGATTGGACGTTATACACCTCATCTTAACGAAACCTCAATCTTAAATGTTAGAAGAAATAAGCTTAATCAAGAAACAACAACTTAAGAAGTTCTGAAAGTAAATGAGCAATTCTATGACATCCAGTGTGTCCATAAATGTTTATTTTTGTTTGTTATCTTCTGGAAATCAAAATTGTTTTCCTTGTAATGAAATTTGTTGAAATCCTTTATCTTCATGCCTTTTGAATAGCTCAATCCCCTTGTTATGTCAGGCTCAGAAGGCGGAGAGAGAAGCGTCAGATTTGAAGGGCTCTATGAGAAAAAGAATGGAGTTTCTTGATTTTGATTAACTGATGCGATTCTTCTGCTTCAAGAGTTTCATTCTGTGCTGCAAATATTAGAGCGGCATTGATCCAGAGATGGGAGAATTTGTCTGAGCATATCAGATTCTCGCATTCTAAGTGTGGGTGGAGGAGGAAGCTATATAAACAGAACTTTTGAACATCATTTGCTAATGTTGGGAGAGGAAATTTCGGGTCTATCTGATGCAATGATGCCGACTTACCTGTCTCTCTGTGGCATGCAAAAGTATGTTTTATATGCAGTTCTCAGAGCTAGGTAATTTTGTTTTAGTTCAAGATTTGGGATTTTTCCTCTTATCAACACCAAAAGAAAACTATGTTCGGTTGGTGCATGTTTACCCTTTCCCTCCAAACACATAACTCTGGAATTACTTTGGTTATAGTCGTTGGTGCTACATTCTGTTACAGTTACAGTGCCCCCAATTCATGTATACTGTCTTTGTGCTCATCTAAATTTTATTTTTGAGCATAAGTTTGTTCTAGAAATGTTTTCCTTTTCTCTTGATTCTATTATCTTTAGAATCCGATCGTTCACCATGTTCAATTGATATTTGTTGTGTGTTTGGTTAAAACGAATTTTATAAAATTTTGTGAAATTCATTTCTAAATAAACATTGCTGTTTTTGGTTTATGTGAGAATTCATTTAGCAACTTTATTTCATAAAAATCATTATGTTGATGTAAATGAATTACAAAATGAATTATGCACTAGACTTGATCAAACAAAAGTTAGTAATTTACCAATTGAAATATTACTTGGATTTTTGGAACTGTTTCATGGCATCAAATTCTCAAACCAAACCTTAATCAGGATGTCGGATGTTCAGTTATTTACACGGTTAATATCTGTTATGGTGATTCATGTATACGTACATTTTTACATTATTTCAAGTAAATCTATGATCAGTGCCGCATCTGGCAACTGTTAGCCTACTACTGATTTGCAGAAAGCAAAACGAATCAACTAATTAGATCTGGTTAGGTTAATTTTTAATTCTTAAAAATTCAGTTTGATTTCTGAAGTAACATAAAAATACAGATCGATTTGAATCAAATGCACACTCTATGTCAACCTGATGGAAAATCCGCTGAAATTAGACATAAAAAGCATAAAATTCTTATTCCTCTCCTTTTTAAGATGAATGGTACATTGAAGAGTACAGGTTAATCTGTACCAGAAAAGGTGAGCATTGAGATGAGATGTTCATGGTTTGGAAACCGAGAAAGCAGCTCCGGGCGCCTTGCCAGCTCAAAATCCTGGAATTGAAATGCAGGCGCACAAGTGCAGCCTACCAGCGAATAGTGACTCTGACCATCCCTTGGAGCAGATTTAGCAACTGCACCATCTGCAGATATGATGAAATCATTTGTTGGAAATGCACCAAACCATACATTTGGAGGCACAGTGTACTGTACTTGCTGGTTGCCTCCAATTATATCAGATCCCAGGCAGGTTAACTTCGCCTCACCGTCACTCTCATTCAACTCCAATACCTGTTACAACACAAGAAATTCAATAAGAGAAATTTACTGTAGAATTAATACCACAATTAAACATCAGTGATAATCTATGTAACACGGAAATGAACAATCCCGAAACCGAAAATGTCAAAAGACTCAAAACAATGACTTTTGAAGAAATAAGGTATCAAATATAGAAGTTCTGTGTTCTACAAATGTCTCTGAAAACATAAATGAGACGATGAAATATATGATCCGAGAAGTTTTTTTGTTACATATGACTCGAGAAGTCACTAAGCAACACATATAGGACTCGAGAAGTTTTCTAGCAACAAATACAGCTGGACAGGTTTTCGCGCAACACATATATAACCCGGGAAGTTATCATGCAACATGTACTGCTCGGAAAGTTTTCTTGCACACATATACAAGTCGATAAGTTTTCGTGCAACATGTATGACTCAAAAAGTTTTCTTGCAACACATACAGCTCGAGAAGTTTTCGTGTAGGTGTAGCATACATACCGTAAGAGGTTCTCCTAAATAAAAATGCCAGGTTTCAGCACACGGGATTCGATGAAGGTGCGAAACATGCCCAGAAGGTAGCAAGAAGTAGATAGCTGTGCTGACTGCACGATCAACCTTATCTGCACAATACCATTTTCGGTTTCAACATTTGCAAGTTAAGTGACATGAAAAGTTCTATCATCAAGCTACAACAGATTCAAAGGCATGGTAACCCAAGTACAAGAATGTAAAACAGAAGCAGAAAGATGAAAACTTTGGCAGATTTGATCAACACTTCTTATCAGTTCACTTGACACCCAATAATCTTTACTTAGCTATATTTAGCAAAAAGAAAGTTATTCATAGTGGGTGTCGTGTCACACTTGAGATCACAAACTACAAATGGGCAACAATAAAATCTATCTTTAAACAAAATCTTAAAAGGGCAGTGAGCTTACATGCACAAGGAAGCTGAGAAGTGGAGAGAGTGACAGATGTGTCTCTAAAAGTTTCACAGTAGAATCCACCTTCTGGGTGTGGCTGAAGATTCAATTTTTTCACTATTTCTGTTACAGACGCCATTTTTACACTCTCTCTGGTTTTCTTTTTTCCCTTTTAGGGAGGAAATATTATGTTTGATGATAAACCGTATGGGCCTTGTCAAACTTAATGGGAGCCTTTGATATAGCTCACCAACCCCATCAAGTTGTTCAAAACGACAAGGCGTCTGTCTGCTAAACAATCGTATAAAACAGTTAAACACAGATCCATTTATGTCAGCTGTCCAGCTCAAAAGAAGACAGAAGAACATTCGAGCTAACCTTTAAACTTGTAGTACAATGTGTTTAACTGGAGAATATGATATCATTTCAATTTAATTTTGTACAAAAGGAAAACTTTACATTCATAAATTTCTTTAAAATTTGATGGAGAATTAGATGATAGGAAAGATATTCCCACAATGCAGCCGATCAAAATAATGTCTGCTCTAAAATTTGATGAAGTTGACACATTTTATACTGTATGCAGATCTATTAACCAAAATCATTCCCTAGCGTATGTATGCAACTAATTTCGGGGTTTAAATGGCCAAAACCGAGTCCGAATTAGGTCAAGCTGAAACTCGAGCTCAAATGTATTAATACAAGCTCAAGCTCGAATTTGAACGGGCTTAGAATTTTAAGAATTTGATCGATATTTGAGCAACTCGAGCTCATATCGAGTTAAATAAAATAAAAGAAATTTTAGAAATATTATCATTCTCATGAATATACGACTAAACTTAAAGGCATACAAAAATATATAATGAATTTATGGATAAAAGTCTGTTTAAGCTCGCAAGCATCACAAATCTCAATACTCGAGCTTGGCTGAATAACTCGCAAATAGTCCTCGTTTACACCCCCAACACAGTTCATGCAAATAAAAATCAATTTGTATTATTTCAAGCTTATTGGCATTTACAACTTCTCAAGGTTCAACAGAATACGCGAACACAAATTCTAAACTTTCAAAATATCTTCAATTTCCAGAAAAGTGCTCCTACCAAAAGGTGTTTTCTCCAAGCTTTGTTCTTGCACCAAAGGTTCAACAAGATGAGTAAAATCTATCTTGGGACTAGCCTAGATAAATGGCGGCCACTAAAACATGCATTCATTTAGCCTGGGAAAACTTTCTTCACAAATCCTAGCAATGAATTTCCCATCCCAGCACCTACAGCTTCAGCCAAGTACTTCGCCTGCAATACAATGTCACATTGTTAAGGTAAATAAAAAGGATGCTCAACTTGATATAAAAGGAAAGACATGGAGAGACTACCTCTTGAACTGTCTTCTTAAGATCAAATGCATCTTTTACTCTATTATCCAAGAATGCCCATGTGTCACGAAAATCTGTCAGGCATGAGTCCCGTAAATGAGATGATACTAACATTTATTTACACACACATTACAGGAGTATTCTCAACCAATTACTATCGCACAAAAATGCAGCAATAACAAACATATAAAACTCTATTCGTCTTCCATACTGACAGAAGTAAGTCTAATATAATCCGCCACTTAAAACAATTGCAACTCAAATTCTGTAATTGATGCAGACAAGAGGGGAGAGACAACAGTTGCTCGTTAATTGGACTGATTTTAGAAACCCCTCATCCTGTCACTTAAGGATTTTCCGAAAATGTGATTTCGTTTCCATTACTGTGAGAAAAACAATAAAAAGTTGAGGAAATGAACCTGGGGAACTATCGGTCAGCATGTAAACCTCAGTTGTCGAGTAAATCCCTCCCAAAACAGTGCGCTTCGCATACCAATCAATATCAGAGCCTTCATCACCAGCAGCATGCCAAATCTCATCCAGTAGTACTGCCCGCTGCTTAAAGCTTGTTGGGAGATTTGAAGGGTGGGCCTGCAAAAACAATGTCAGAGAATACTACCTAATGAGATTTCCATCACCTCAAACATAAGTTAACCATTTCCATACAAGATAAAAGAACAGTACTTGGATGCTCAATGCTTGAGGCCACTTAGATATGTAAGGAGCTTGCATTTCTAGACGAATCCTGACGAGCTTTGAAATACGCTCACTAGGTACCAAGTTTTGCAAGCCCTCGCCGGAATCAATTCTATCCATAAGCAATTGTAAGCATTCATCCATGAAAAACTGAAAAACATGGGAAATTACATCACTATCAGAGTATCGACACGAGCACAAACAACAAAACATGAATTCAGATACAGAATTAATACAGCTGAGCATAAGTGGAAAAAAAACCAACTGTTTACAATTACAGGGTACATCATTTCTGTCTTCTATGTTTATCTGTAGAAAAATAATTGCAGACAGACAAACGTGCTACTGTAATGTATTATAGACTAGGTAGCAAGGACACACACGGGAAATAGGACACTTGGACACGGACACGGCAAAATGGTGTTATTTTAAGGTTTCTATGTAAAAATTGAAGTTTCGTGTCCGAAACATGAAAGGTTTCGAAAACAGGACATTTTAATTGGATGAAGTGTGTGCAATAATAAGAGAACAAAAGTGTACCTCAACTAATGCGGCTTCTTTTCGAGGGAAAGAACCAACAATAGCAGGTGAAACGCCAGCCTCTCTTGCTCCGGCAATCATAGCTTCTTCAGTCCAACCAAATCTCAACTGCAATAATGTTTTTAAACCCTAATTTTCAATTCTCATTCTAATTCAAACACAACACATTATAATAATTTCATCTTTCACATTTGTTTCAAGTAACTAACAAATGAAGAATTGAAAAAAAAAATGAAAGCAAGTGCATACCACGGGACGAAGAGAAGCTTGCAGAACACGCACTTGCTCATCCTGGTAATCAACCCTAGGCCTCCGATTTTCACGGCGGTGACGGTAATCATGGTGCTGAGGTAGAGCTTCCTCGGTAGTCAAGGATGATGATGTGGTTGAATCTGACTGATTAAGAGTGGAATCTACGTTGGCGCTAAGATTTTGATTTAAATAATTAGGGTTTTGATTAGAGATTGATTGAGGATTCACTGACGTGCAAAATCGTTTGTTGCTTTTAAAAATAGTTTGGTAATTATATGATCTGAGATGCGCCTCGCTGCTTTTAGCCGAGGTTACGCCGGAGAGCAGCCGCCGGACCGCCGTTCTGTACATTGTTACTCTGCTAGTGAAGAAGAAGCGAAGAAGGTGATTTTAAAATAGTTTTTTCTGTTACACGTAGCTCTCATTTTCCAAGTCCACGTGTCAATTTAGCTGCCACGAAGAAGTTAACTAACTCAAACACTTTACTTTTGACAACGCATTGCGTTGTCGTTTAGACCTTTTCAACGTCGCATGATCGTTTAGATTGACAATGTGTAAAGCCTAGTTGGGCTAAGCCCAAGGTAAAGAGTCCAAATGGATAGTTCTCAGTTTGATTCTTTTTTTTTTTTTTTAAATCAGGTAAGGCCGACTGGCAGAGTGCTTGTGGGAGGAATTATACCCTCAATTTTGAAAATTTTCTATCCAGCACTTATACTATTTGAGTTAGAACTTGTTGGTTATTCTCAGTTTACTTAGTTAGTTAATTATATAGTTGATTTGACATGAATATAATTAATTTTACATAAAAAAATCTAATAAATTTTAAATACATCAGATAAAGTTATATTGATTGATAAAAAATATCCAAAGTATTTATTTTAATCAACTAGAACACTAATAAACTATTTGAAGATTACTAAAACTAAAGTGTTTTTTATGATGATAATTATATTTTCAAATATTTTTTTATCGAGTTTAGGATCAAGATTCATATTAATAATGAATGCGTATTAAATAAGAATTTTTACTAATATTTCAGCTTCTCATGCTACTAATGCTTTGCCTATGAGTACAGAGAATTCATGCCCTATTTGTTTGGAGTAATTAATTTAATTCAATCTCCAAGTAAAATTTGTTGGATAATCTTGAAGCTGCACAGCATTTTCATTCAGCTTTTGTAACACTTTTGACAAAATTTTAAGAAAGAATGTGTACTAACACAGCATCAAAAAACTAGCTTGAACCAAACAAAAAATTCTAAACAACAAAAACAAAACATTAACCATTATGGTACTCAGAGACTAGTTTTCCCCTCCTATCCATCAACCGTATCTCCCAGACCAATTTGTATTAAGAAGTTCATAGTTTTTTTAATGTACATTTTCTCAGAAATTGTTCACCTTCAAGCCGTTCATATTTCATAATTTCCCTTGTTCAAGAAAATGCAGATTGCGACTCCTCTTCTGAAACGCTGTGCGGAAGCAAAACATCGATCACTCAATACCGATGTTTTTTCTGTATTCGATCTTGATTTTTAAAATTTTAAATGAAGACATGGACTTGGAAGATGAACAACCTATTTTGTATTGTCTTGCTTGCCTAAAAAGCAACTTGAATTTAACCTATAATCGTATCGATCAATTTCTCAAACGCTTACTTCTTCTATCCTCCTAATCGCTTCCCTCATGTCTAACCGTTGTGTCGTATCATTTTGAGTGCACGCTGCTCCGATATGAAGCATTTGTACCATTTGATGAACTGAATTATTGCTAGTTGTGTTTGCTATTTCAGGATCAATTATTTCCTGCTCTCTCCCTTTAGAAATTGCTTGGATGACCCATAGCACAACATCGGTCCCTCCTTTCCCGTTGCTAAGATACTGGGAAGGGAATTTCCCGGTTATAATTTCCAGAATTATGATTCCGAAACAGTAAACATCGGACTTCGGAGAAATCTGATGGGTTGTTAAGTATTCTGGTGATTTATAAGCAAACATAGCTTGTGCAGAATGGCTCGGATTGGTTAGCTGATCAAGCGCGTAGTCACCAAGGAGTGGCTCATAGTTTTCATCCAGAAGAACATTGCTTGACTTGAGATTTCCGTGTGGAAGTTTATAGTTCGAATATTCTGAATGCAGAAAACCTAAACCATTTGCAACTCCTTTAATAATCTTCAGACGGGTTGGCCAATTCAGCTCGGCGTGATATATTCCACGATCACCTAATTAAACAACAAAAAATCAATCAATCAATCGAACACGTTAACCTGAATGATAAATGAAGCTGGCAAGATTAATTCAGATCATCATTTCACTCACCATGCAAGACATACAATAAACTGCCCTTAGGCATGTATTCTGATACCAACAGCTTCTCCTCTTTTCTGAAATGGTATGCCAATGGAGTCAAAATGTTTTTGTGTCTAATTCTTCCAAACCGTCTCATTTCAGCATCAAACGAATCTCTACCCAATATATTCATCTCTCGCATTCTCTTTACCACCACCGATACTCCGTTCGTCATAATGGCCTTATAGGCAGACCCCAGGCCACCACTTCCAAGCACTTCTGCTGCTGCCTTCATTAAATCAGGCAACCCGAATTGACCCTTTTCGTCATTAACCATGATCAGATCAGTCATGCCATTCCTGCTGTTGTGACTGGATCCCCTTCGAGACCCGATGCCCTTCTTACTATTATCCAGCGACTGTGATTTCTTGCTCGAACCACTTCCCCGCACAGACAGGACTACTGCATTAATGTTCTCCTTACCTAAGCCGCTGAATTCGTCATCCTTCATCTTCTTATTTGATTTACAGAGGGTACAGGATATCAGGAGTGCTATCACAATCAATACCACGAATCCTATCATGGTTTTGTTACCCTCGGCAGAATTAGAAGCAGGACCAGGGGTTTCGTTTTCGTCTTCGTTTTCGTCCTGACCTGGTGATGGTAGCGGGCTTGACGAGCAATCTTTGTCGAGTGGTTTTCCACAGAGCCTGTCATTGTTTGCAAAGGAAGAGGCACTGAATGCAGAAAGGCTTGGTGGAATTTGTCCTTCGAGTAGGTTGTGCGAAAGGTCCAGAGAACTAAGTTTGTGAGGTTTCAGAGGCGGAATGTTCCCAGAGAATTGGTTTCCTTCAAGGTGCAATTCTTTGAGATGTGATAGTTGCATAAGGGATTCTGGTATTTTACCTGTGAAATTATTTTCAGAGAACCAAGCTTTCTTTAAAGATGACATAGGGGTAAAGAAATCGTTCGGAATTTCACCAGAAAATTCGTTATGTGTTAGCAAGAGCGATTTCAAGGCTCCGAGTTTATTTAATTCAGGGATCGGACCTGAAAATGAATTGTTAACAAAACTTATAGTTCTAAGGCCTGGAAGTTGTTGTAATGCCTCAATATCAATTGTTCCTGAGAGACCTAAGTCTGAGAGATGGAGGCCTGTAATGATACCGCCGAAGCAAATCACACCAGACCATCTTTTAGCACAAGGATTAGAGCCTGAAACCCAATCATCTAAGGCACCGGCATGAGATAAAGACGTCTTCAATTTCACAAGCGCCTCATTTTCCGATAAAGAAAACGAGAGGTTGCACCGTATGAGGAGGAAAAAGAGAAGAAGAAGAAGGCGAACAACGGTCATTTCCAAGCCGGAAAAGGGTGGCAGGTCCGGATAGAAACGAGCCGCTGCCGGAGAAATTTTTGTTGTTCTCCAAGTTGTTGCTTGTTTATGTTTTTAGGATAACAGGTTTGTTTTGTTTTTGTTAATTTTGGATAAAGAGGGTGTTCCATGTTGTGGAGAATTAGTGATGGAGGTGGCAAGTTTACCTGAGATTCTAATAATAGAATTGAAAGATACACATTTTTAGGGGATTGAGAGACAGAGGGAAGAGGTATATGCAACTACTGTTGACCTTGTCAATCAAAGGTCTTCACTAATTATTATAAGCTGTCTATTTTCAGACTCTAGTTCTCAATTTCTCTAAACTGACTAATATATCTCTGCCATAGATTTGTTGTATAATAAAAAGTAACAGAACACGGTAATCATTAACTGGACTTAGCCAGCCATCTAATCAGCTCAAAATGAAACAGTATGACAGATAAAAGAAAAGAACATACATTGATATGGAACCAAGAAAATCAAGCAATATCTACCCCCATCCTGGAATTTGTGGAATTTCCTCAGCGTTAATAAGATGCGAAAGCCTGCAAGAACGAAAATATAAATATATGTCACTACTTTTCTCAACATATCAACAATTGTCACATGAACAACACAACGAGGTAGAAAATTTACGGAGAATATATTGCAATGACCGGGATCAGCTAGGTGAGCCATTAAGTTTTCAACAGGGCCTTGACCGGTGTAAACTGCCTGGAAGCAGAAACCGACGAATGCTAGCATAGCAAGACGCCCATTCTTGATCTCCTTAGTCCTTAAAACCATTACAGGCTCTGGAGAACCTCTGCCCCACATCAATGGATCAAACCATAATCCACCCGGGTACCCAACATCTGGCTTTGGTTTAGTTTTGTGGGGTAACGTAGGCTCTATGTCGACGCACCCTGGCTTAATCATATCTGCCCATCTCCTTCCTTCTACCCAACCCATCAACACTAACTGCACTACAAACAAGGTTATCGGATCCGTAAAATATTCCTTTTCACCAGCATTAAACCAGCTATAATTTTCTATGATGCCTAAACCTTCAAGCCATTCAGGAATCAGAATCCCTGACACAGCAAGCATTGCCCACCTGCCGTGCACTAGTTCAGCTTGTGCAAACCATTTAAGCAATTCTGGATCAGAACCTGAAACATACATGTTATGTAGATTTTCATATGGGATTAGTAGAAAAAAATTAAATTCAGTTGAATGCAAAGATAATTAAAGAGCATACCTAATCCAAGTGGGTCGAAACCAAAATCTCCAGGAAGACTACACAATTAACAAAAACAGAAGTCATGCATTTTCCAGTATAAGCTATAATTATAATGTATAATCCAACTCCATTTTGGTAATAATAATAATAGCAACTCTGAAACACATCAACAGGCAGCGGCGGACTTAAGAAGAGCCTATGGTTGGCAATCGCACACCTTATAATCTGAGCCGAAACTTAATATCATTGTCAAACCCCGGGATGTGGACCGCCCGCAAGCTCACATACCTTGATAATTCCGGGCTATAATGGCCAGCAATCCAACCACAATCACTCCATATTAAGAAAGGGCGTAGCCGGGGTTTGAACCCGCGACCTTTGGCGCCTAGATAACTGAGTCTTAGACCACTAGACCAAACCCGTGCGGGCATAGCATATCCATTTTAAAATTTATATGTTGCTAGTTTTTTAAACTTTTAAAATTTTAATACAGGATTTCTGGCTCTGCCGCTGTTAACAGTATGGGTTTAATTTAATTACCTCCCGTCGAGCCATTCAGGAGGTGAACTACCGGGGAACCACAATGGTCTATCTGGAGGAAGTGGTTCACAGACACTTGAAACTCCTCCTTTAGTTGCATTCAGTTTCACTTTAGTTTTTCCAACTTGGCATGCTCCATTTGTCCTAATTAGCACTGATTTTTGATGTATTTCCCTGTGTTTGGTTTGACCAAATAATATTGGAGATTATCAGCAAACGAACTAACATGCATGAAACCCAGCAATGAAAATTACCTGGTATTGGTGGGAAAGCTGGACAATGAAGAAGATGAAATGCTTAGAGCCATGAATGACCAATCCTAACGTTGTTTCTGCTGTATGGTTTGCTGTGTGTGTCTGTTCATTTACTGGGCTATCTTTTGGGCTTATCCACTCATGATTATCCATGGAAGCTTGTACTATTTGGCACTTCGAAGAAAAGAAACCAGTGAGATTCTGACACGTGTAAGGAATAGAGAATCAAGAATGAATTTTAACCAACAAAGGTTCACTTTGCCCGTCTAACTTTTTACAAATATCAAATAAGGTCAAATTCAGACTTTGATTGAAACAACCACCCTCGGACTTGACATATTATCTCGTTTTACCTCCTCTGATGACCTGTCGAAAAATGGTTAGATGATTATATACAAATTAGAGATAAGGTGGCAGAAAACTATTGAAAAATTTGAAGTTCAAGATGTTAAACGAATCATGATGTCAACTTTAAGAGTGTTTTTTCTGAAGTCATAAACTTGATCTTATTGGATCTTTTGCATCAAATTCAAGGGGCAGAATAAACTTTTATCTACATTCTTGTAAGCTTTACCTTCATAAATTTCAGTTTCATGGCAATTTTACCTATGTTGAAAGAGATAGTAACAGTGCACCAGATTTACCTACCTAGTTTGCAAATTTTATAGATTCCTTGGCAATACCGCAACAGAGACATCTTACTTTTATGTAATATGACTTGAGTTTAGCCAATTATGACAGAGTAGTCTACATATCCAATTTTCAATTAAGTGTTCAGAAATTAAGTCTTCAGAAAAATCAATCATGATCAGCTTTAATGTCAAAGTTGAGCTTGTAATGAACATTTATGGAAGCTGAATAATTAGGAAATGTTTTTATTCTTGTGTTGGATCATAACTACTTCACACACTCTCCACTCTAACTACTACACTTCTTTTGAATTCCCATTTTCACTAGATCATCATATCTTTAATGGATCACTTCAACAAGAACAATATTATGCTCCTTGTAAAACTGAAAAATTGGCTCAACTTAAAGAAAAATCATTTCAGAATAGAATCATCCTTTTATCATTATATTTATAACAATTTGCTAAGATTTATAAAATTATTAGATTAAACATTGTAAAGCAATTAAAACTTAACCTTTAAACTGAATTAATTATCAAAAATGAGTTACAAACTTCTATTAAATCGCACCAAACATGTTGATCTAACACTATTCCAATAGTAAATATTAGCTATAACTCAAATGGTATAAACGTTAAACAACATTCTTTTAAGATTGTAGTTCAATTTTTCACATAAACGCTCCAATTTATAATTAAATAATAGTAATAGAAAAAAAGGTCTCACTAGGACACCAAACTAAACTACACCATTGTTGATGAACTAAACTCAAATTTTACTAAATCTAATTAACTTTCACAAAATTTAAACACAAAAGGTTTCCTTAACCTTCAATTATACTTATTCTTCAACAACAACATCACCAACCTCTCTGATAATTCACATCTCACCAATCCCATTTCTTTTTTCAAATCAAAACAAACCCACACACAAAAAAATCCATCTTAACTCTTTTAGATCCATGTCCAACAATCAAAACCCCAAATTTCCACTCCAATTCTCAAAAACCCAAATCTTTTTAATTTTCAGACATTAATCTCTAAATTAACAAATGTTAGAAACAGCTCCTCTGGGTCGATTCCATTACCAAAAGCTGGAATTGAAGAGATGGGTACCGACATTTTTGTCTTCTCATAAGACCCTTTTCACCGTTTTGTGGATCGCCGCCTTTGCTTCAGTGTTTGTGTGGCAGAGAAATGTAGTTGGCGGTGGTTTCTCGGTGTTCTTTAAAGCGCCGCCGATGAGGCCGATGCCTAAGCTGAGACCGGTGGCGTTTAATTTGAGTGATTTTGGTGGGGTTGGTGATGGTGTTACTTTGAATACGGAGGCGTTTGAACGGGCTGTTATGGCTATTTCAAAGCTGGGTAAAAAAGGTGGTGGACAGTTGAATGTGCCGCCTGGGAGATGGCTTACTGCTCCTTTTAATCTTACTAGTCATATGACTTTGTTTCTTGCTGAGGATGCTGTTATACTTGGAGTTCAGGTTAGTAGTTGTGTTTTCTTTAGTCGGTTTTAATTTATCACTTAGTTAGTACTATTTAGTATTTAGTAGTTAGTAGAGCTGTTCAAATTTGCTTTTTCTTAGGATATTTATGAATTTTTGCTGATATAATCTTTAATTCTGGAAGATTTGAAGTACTTTGCTGTTCGGTATTTGTTGTGAGCTGATTGGTATATGCCAAAGTTGGTTATGGTCTTCTAAGTTGAAAGTTTCGAGCTGGTCTGTTCTTGATGTCTATGTCGTAGACTTTATTTTTACGTGTATATCAATCGGATTGGATTGTGATTATGGAAGGAATTAGTGATATGGTTTTGGGGGGGAATTTGTGTTTGTTGAAAACTCATGCAAGGAATGATTTTTGATATGAGGATAGGAGACTTTAAATGCAATCCGATTTTGGTGTTTGAAATTTCCATGAAGTTTTTGGAAGTATTGATGTTTATGTTTTTTCAACAACGGCAGTGAACATATGCCATTTTTCTTCTCCTTGATGAGTTTTACCTATCAGTCAGAAATCCCCTTCTATAAATATTATGAAAGCAACATTTCCAAACTGCTCAGTTAATTGTATTTCATTTTAAGTTAGAAAGCACGTCTTCCGGTATTTTTTAACATAGGGATGCTAGTCTCCTTCTTTTCTTGAAATTTATTCAAGGACACATGCAGGCTTCTTGATTTTGTTGTTTGCTGCACTTTCTTGGACTTGAAACTGAGGATGTGATGTGTTCCTTGCATAATTTTGGACAATAGTTCACCGATGTGCTTTTCGGAAGGATGATATTTATAATTTAAGTATTGAAATTTGCTCGAGTTTCATGACATCTTGGAAATATGCTGTCATGTGGTCTATTTTCGGTGTGATTAAATGGTGCTCAGATGTATTTTCAGCTTTTTGTTGCTTTAAGGATTTCTTTTAAATTAATATCTTGCACCTGTTCTTGGGACATGCTTGAACTTCTAAAGTGGAGAGAATCCCTTTAATTACAGATTTGATCAAGAACAAATTCTGTAGAGAAGAATAGGAGCATTTAAGTTTAGCTATCTGCCAAGTACCAAGCACCTTGCAGACAGTGTGTAACTAGTAATATGATAACCTACAGATGGATCAAAACTTATACTGCCATCACTCAAGATTATTGTTTGAACTTCTTGCTTTGTCAAATGTTCTTTATGCTCTTTTCATTTTAGTGAAGCAAAATTGTTGCTAGTTTGTGTTAACGTCCCATCTGTGATATTGATAGGATGAGAAGTTTTGGCCTCTAATGCCTCCATTGCCTTCATATGGATATGGGAGAGAACATCCTGGACCTCGTTATGGGAGTTTAATTCATGGTCAAAATCTCAAAGATGTTGTTATAACAGGTCAGTCAATGGAACTTTGATCAGTCCACACTACATCATGAATTCTTAATACAAGTTCTTATGTTTTCTCATGAAGACCTTAACATAAAAGATCATGGTATTGCATGCACATTGCAATTTACACTTACTTATAGTCTTGGGCATCATTGATCGCTTGAATTGTTTTCTCCAAATCAAGAGGGGTTATGAACTGAAATATGATAATCGTTGAATCTTGAGCCTCCTGTTTGCAAAAGGATTATTTAATGTCTGAATTTCTGACACTAGTTCATTTTCGTGTTGATCAACAGGACATAATGGTACCATAGATGGACAAGGTCAAACATGGTGGAAAAAGTATCGTCAAAAGCTTCTCAACCACACAAGGGGTCCGCTTGTTCAGATAATGTGGTCAAGTGACATTTTGATCACTAATATTACTTTGCGGGATTCCCCATTTTGGACACTCCATCCATATGACTGCAAAAATATAACGATCAGGAATGTTACCATTTTGGCTCCAGTATTGAAAGCCCCAAACACTGATGGCATCGATCCAGGTAAGATTTACTGGAGTTGCATATTTCTCAACGGGAATAATGGGATAAAATAAATGGGTTTGCGTTGACCTCAAATTGTTAACATTTTGTGTACCCTCAATGATGGACCCCCAATTAAACAATGATTCAGCAATAATATATCCTCGTCAAAAAATGAGAAAATGACAGAGTAAGCAAAACCTATTATATTAAATGTATGAAATGCATTATTGTTGTATTTTAAGGCACCCATTTGTTTCTTGTGTGGAGGGTTAGTGAAAAACTTAGGCTGCATGCTTTCAAAAATATATTTTTTCAGTTTTCTTTCTAACAGTTTTACTTTTCCTTTTGAAATAACAAAAATGTTGACCTCATTTATGTTATAGGGACCGTTCCATGTTTCCTCTCAATGTTGCTTCTTTCTACTATTACTTAGCAAGTATCAACACCTTTATATGTTCATTAAAGTGATTTGCGTTGAAACATCTTAGGATAGAATGGAAAAAATTCATATGCTATAAATTCTGTTTATGAATTTGCTGCCAAGTTCTTTTTTCTGTTTGTTAATGAAAAATTCTTCACAATTTCTTTTGTTTAAAATTTTTGATCATGACCAGATTCATGTGAGGATATGGTGATTGAAGACTGTTATATAAGTGTCGGGGATGATGGGGTTGCGATAAAGAGTGGCTGGGATCAATACGGAATTGCATATGGACGACCTTCAACAAATATTCTCATCCGTAACCTTGTGGTTCGCTCTATGGTCAGGTACAATAACTCACGCAATTGTCTTCCAACTTGGTGCACATTCTCATCTTGATCGTGGAAAAGCTATTCTGTGATTCCATGCTTGCATGGGTCGTAAACAAATTCATGCCCAAACATTGAATTACCGAAGTTTACCTAATATTTTAGGTGGCTTCCCCTTGGATTGCAGAACCTTTGCATACATGAAAAATGCCACAACCTTATGTAGCATAAAGAGGACTGTCATGATGTTAAGATATGGAAAGTTATGCCCAATTTCCCATATGGTAACTGAAATTCACCTTGGTTAAACTTTGAACAGTGCTGGCGTATCAATCGGCAGTGAAATGTCAGGCGGTGTGTCCAATGTCACTGTGGAAAACCTCTACGTGTGGAGCTCAAGGCGTGCAGTTCGGATCAAGACTGCCCCTGGAAGAGGCGGATATGTTCGACAAATAACCTACAGGAATCTAACATTTGATAATGTTCGTGTTGGAATTGTTATCAAAACAGATTACAACGAACACCCTGATGAAGGTTATGATCCAAAGGCTGCCCCGATACTTCGGGACATAAGCTTCACCGGGGTCCATGGTCAAGGTGTCCGTGTACCTGTGCGGATACATGGGAGTGAAGAAATTCCAATAAGAAACGTAACTTTTCAGGATATGTCGGTGGGATTAACGTACAAGAAGAAGCACATATTCCAGTGCGCCTTTGTTCAAGGTCGTGTAATAGGTACTATCTTTCCTTCCCCATGTGAAAACCTTGATCGGTATGATGAGCAAGGACGGCTCATTAAGCGATCTGTCTCCCAAAATTTGACGGATATAGATTATGATTTTTGACAAATATACCGATCCTCCGTGACTTCTCCTGGTGTCTCTATGATATAAGCTGGGTGAATCACCTTTGAGCAGTTAATGTAGTTGTTATGTTTCCTTTTATTCGCTCCATGCTGTCATAGAGTTCTTTTGTTTCTTGACAAAGAGTTGTACATACAGAAAATTCTCAGGTTTTTCATTGGCAGATTCCACTTTCTTTACATCGATAGATCAAATTCAAAGCTACTCGAAATATTTTATCAGAATATGAATTGTTGTGTACATCTGCATTTGTATGCTCCTTGGTGAGACAGTGTAGTGGTGAAATTATTTTTAAATTGTTTACATATAAGCTTATAAAACTATAATTTATACCCTAAAAGCGTTTATAAACAATCATTTGCCCATAGTGGCACGATGGAAGTATAATTATTATAAAACATAAGGATTAGTGATTAAATTTAGAATAAACTATTTTAAAGCCATTTGTTTAAAAATCAAACAATATGGTCTTCGCTTTTATTTCTGTCAGCAATAGTCAACTGAGTCAAACGATTTAGGAATAGATTAATTTTCAAACATAAAGGAAGAAATCATTGACAAAAATAAAAATGGGGGCAAACCATTTTTTTGAAATTAATTTTTTTTAATTTAGTCTTTTAACTAGGTTGACTAACATCAAAAATAGACAGAGAGATGAAATCGTTGACGGAAACAAAAGTAAAAGACCATATCGTTTGATTTTTAAATAATAAAAAATTATATATGTAATAAGTTAAAACAGTAGTTTATGGGATGAATAAGTGAAAGTGTATAAGTTCATGGGTGAAAATACACATTAAGCCATTCTATTTTCGTTGTTTTGCTCCACCTGTTTGATTGATTGGCCGTTGGACGAAGAGATCCAAAGGAACCACGTCACCTTCACGAGGAAAATGTTTACCCTAACCAGCCTTTTATATTGAGCCACGTGTATGTTTATTTGCAATGGTTGGCTGTGCACGGCTCTCATCTCACCCGCATTCCTTTTTTTCTGTCTGCTTCCGCGTTTCCCACACGATTCATAATTTCATACCACTTCTTTTATCAATTTCTAAACAAAATTATTTAAATCTATACAATACATAAAAAGCACCGACCTAAAGCAAGAGAATGAACAAATCATTGTGTATTATTTTTATTCATTTATTATTTAATATTTTTTTAATTTTATTATTAAAAATAGAGCACAATTAAATTTAAACATATTTAGTGAATTTTACTTGAATAAAGAAAACTAAACTTTTAATGTTATTGTCTGATTGTTTTATTTATTTATTTAAGATATATTAATATTTTTTTATTTCATTAGAACCAGTATGGACACCTTGTATTATATCTTTTCTAAGTTCAGGGAAAGCAGCTGAAATAAAACTAAATGTGAATAAATGGACTATATACCTACATTTTTTCTTTCTCAATAAACTACTAGTGTATGGAATCAAAACTGAAATTTATTGACACTGTCGTTCTCATATTTGTACTTGAATAAAGAATTTTATGTTGTTGGAACAGGCACAAACATCGACGGACACAATACGTCCTTTTAAGGGGGATTAAATTTAAGAATACAAAAATAAAATATTAACTAAACATTTCAATAAAAAATAGTGTATACATTAATTTTATTTTGTTTATAAAAAATTCGAAATTTATCATAACAATCTATTCAAATCTTCACTTTTAAAATTGGTGCATAAAAGTTTCATTGAAAAGGCTTCACAAATTTTAATGTGTAAATATATATTATTAAAAAGGCTTAATTTCTTAAAAAACCCCCACCTTGCACTTTTTTTTCGTTTATACCCCGACCTTGTAAAAACACCATTTGTACCCAATTTTGGGTTTTTATGTTTCATCCCTACCCAAAAGCATTAAATTGTACTCTTTTCATTTAGAAAAGAGTTAAAACATACTTTTTTCTATTTTTAAAAATACAAATAAATCCTTAAACTTAAAAAATGATCAAATATATCCAAATAATTAATTAATTTTTTTAATTATATAAAATAATAAAAAAATTAAAAAAATTATTATTATTTTTAATTTTTTTGTTAGAAATATTTTTTAAAAAAATTAAAAAAATTTAAAAAATAAACAAAAAATTCGGAATTATTTTAAAAAAAAAATTAAAAAAATTATTATTATTTTTAATTTTTTGAAGAAGATGGTATTTTTGTACTATTAATAACTTTAATATCTAATTAGTATATAAGTTAAAAATGAAGGATTGTTTTAAACTCTTTTTCAAATGAAAAGAGTACAATTTAATGCTTTTGGGTAGAGATGAAACATAAAAACTCAAAATTGGGTACAAATGGTGTTTTTACAAGGTCAGGGTATAAACGAAAAAAAAATGCAAGGTGGGGGTTTTTTAAGGAATTAAGCCTATTAAAAATTATTAAGAGAAACATAAATATATTTGATAGAAACGTCTGATTTTATTAACAACACCGCAAAAATACATTTAAACTATAGTGTAGGCCTAATTTTTTGAGGAAAAAAAAACATTGTTTAATGTTTTTCAAACTAACAAAATCTTTTATTTTCTGTAATTATTATTCTTTAAAATTGACACCAATTTTAGTCGATTTGAATAATTATACAATTGAATTTATATTTCAGTGTTTTAAGTAGTGTTTAAAAATCAAACTGGTGAGGCCATTGGTTTCTAGAACAACTGGTTTAATAAATTTAAAAAAATTAAAAAAATATTCACCGTATTTTACCGGTTCAACCTCCAATTCAACGGTTCAACACCCTGTTTTTTACCAGTTTGATCCAGTCCATTCCGGTTCAGCCAAAAAATTGATTTTTTATAATTTTAGATCGGACCACTATCCGATTCCCGATTTAACCGGTTCAACTAGCCGATTTGGTCTGGCTTTTAAAATATTGATTTTAAGATGATAATTCAAGTAATACCAACTCACACCATGAGATGTTCCATTTTAAAAGTGATATATTTCTTTAATAGTTAATTTTATAATTTTAGTGTCGTCCAAATCCGGTCCAAAATAATACAAATAGTTATTTGAATTGGATTTGAATTATGAATTTAAAATCCGAACCAGGCTCGTATTAAGCTTGAATTTGCATGAACATAGTATGTGTCCGTAGACGCTCGTTTAAAGCAGTATCATGAATAGACTGAATAGCGATGCTGGATAATATTTATTTTATTTTATTTTAAATAATTACGCCTTTATAAAATTTTGTTTGTTAACCTTGATAACAAATTTAAACAGAAAATTGTTATTATCTTTCGCTTTCGTTAGTGGAAATTTAATTAAGAAAAAAGGTTTTTAATAGTGGTAATTTTCTACAATACACTATTCGCTAACTTATTTACAACTTTACCTTACAAGTTTTGACTTTTTTTCTAACTTTTTAAATTTACAAAAAATACCTTTTTTCCTTTTAATTTCACAAATACCTTTTTCGGTTTTTTCCAACCAAACCGAACGATTTATAAATTACTACAAATGCACCATAAAACCAATTTATTTTTTACAAAACCAGTAGCAATAAACAAATTTATTAATAAAAGAAAACAAAATAAATAATTATATGAAAAATAGAACAATTTTATAAATAAAAAATTATAGATCAACAATAATTTAGTTACAAAATGTTTAAATCATTACAAAAAATCTAAAAATTACACAAATCTAAAAACGAGTTGAAAAATCCATAGCGGGAACGGAAGAGACAAACTAGTATGAACGGAAAAGAAGAACGAAAAACGATCAGAAACGTCGAGAAATCCATCGGAAGTAGACGAACGGAAAAGACGAACAGAAAAATAATCGGAGAAGACAAACTGAAAATTAAATGAAAAAAAATGAAAAGAAGAGAGAATTTTAAGAGAGAAGAGAGATAAAAAAAAAGTGGTTATATCAAATTTTAATCTAAAATGAGATAAAACTTATTTATATAGTGAGTATTTTTTGTAAATAAATTAGAGAAATAGGTAGCGAAAAAATAAAAGATAGGATAAAATGATATAAATATTTTATGAAAAACAGTTATTTGGAAAATAATCTTTTTAAATATGCCTGTTAAAGGTTATTTTATTATTTAAATAAACATTTAATGATATTTAAATGTTATTGAAAAAGAACGATTAAAAGGGAAAATAAAGAGTACTTGCGAGGTGGCTCCCACCTTCGGTCGTACTGCTTACCTGCAAGTCGGCACGCAAGTTAATCGTGTACCATAACTAACGACGTTAACTACAGAAGTAACGCCGTTAAACGGCCGCAACTACTGACAAAACGTGGAAATAAGTGCCGTGGACTGTTTGGTAAGTGATATAATGCATGTTTGGACTTGTAGAACCCATTTTCATACTACTATTTAGTTTTGTAAAATAAATTAGTTGGGTGATACTTTTTCTTAACCTTTTATTAATAGTAGAATAATAGTTTATCTAAACATTAATTTCTTCTTAAACGACATAATATACATACGTAATACGTTAAAGGGAAATTTAGGTATTTACTCCAAAAATAAAAATATTTGCACATTTTACCTCAACACAGAAAAGTTGCAGAAAATACCTCACGTTTTTTTCAAATTTATGTTTTTACTCTGGGTTTAAAAATATTTATGATTTTACTCCGTTATCATCTGGTTATCATAAATCCTTTTGTAATTATATTTTTGCGCACGTTATCATCCAATTATCATAATCTTATCCTATTTCATTATCATCTAGGTATCTTACTGCAGTGTTATGATAACAACATGATAACATACTGATACTGAGATGATAATCAGATACTGTTTTATCATAACATAATCATAGATATTATCATAACATTATCATATTTCATTATCATCTAGTTATCTTACTGCAGTGTTATGATAACAACATGATAATATACTGATACTGACATGATAATCAAATATTGTTTTATCATAACATAATCATAGATATTATCATAACATTATCATCTTGATACCATAAATATCATCTTGGTATCATATGATAATTTTATGATAACGAAATATGATAATATTATGATAACGATTTTATAATCAAACATTATTTTATGCAGAATTTTTTTCCCCGCAATGTTATGATAACTACATGATAATAGAGTGATACTCATATGATAATCAGAGGCTGTTTTTTTATAAAAAAAAATATTTTTTTCTGCAGTGTTATGATAATGAGATGATAATGCAGTGATACTCATATGATAATCAGATGCTGTTTTGTTTGCAGAAAATCGTTTTTTTCATCATAAAATCGTTTTTCATGCAGCTTTTTAGATCTAAAATTGAAAAAAATCAAGATTAATTTATTTAGATCTGAAAGTTAAAATGAATTGTATTTATCACCACGAATTAAGAAAAAAATCGCTAAAATCAAATATGAAAGAACGGCGGAGCGACGACGAAACGATGGCGGAGCGACAACGGATCGATGAAGGAACGATGATGAAAAAAAGAATAAAAATGGAGAAGAAAAGAAGAATAAAGAAGAAGAAGAAGAAGAAGAAGAAGAAGAAGAAAAATGACAGAAAAAAAAGAAAGCAGAGAAGAGAAAAAAGAAAAAAGAGAAAAGAAAGAGAAAGGAAAAAAAGAGTAACAGGTGGTATATTATTAGAGTAAAATAATAATAAAAAGTAGGTATAATTATAATATAAATATGTTTTAGAGTAAAAAAATAATTATAGTAAAAGGGTGAGGTATTTTCTCTATCTTTTCCTTCTTGAGGTAGGAAATCCTATTATTTTTAAAAAGAGAGTATTTTTCCTAATTTTCTCTACGTTAAATATTACTCATTTGATTCTAAAAATAAAAATGAAAATTATTATTGCAGCTTACATATAATTAATATATAATTTGCCTGTTTATTCAAATTTAGTAATGATTGTAAATGTACATGTCAATTAATATTCTACAATAATTTATTACGATAACAATTACAAACAGTTGTAATAATTTATAACATAAAATATAAAAATTATTTTATCAATTTTGGATTTATGTTTTTTGAGATATACAATAATTTTCTTTTTCTTTTTGAACTAAAGAAATGTAATAGTGTTTTTTTTTTTGAATTTTTCGATTTTCATTAAATTGAATCTAAAACGGTAAGAAATTCAAAAAAGTTTGGAAACTAAGCTCAATATGCTGTGAAACTAACAATTTCCGCTGACAATTGCACTGTCTAATTTGTATAGTTATGAAAATAAAAATAAATTACTTAATAATTTCGCTAATAAAATACATCTTCGAATAAATTAAAAAACATCGTCTCCATACTTGGTCATATATATAATAATCAGATAGTATTTTGAGAATAAAAAATGAATATTTTATAAAAAAAAATTATCACTATCGTTCGTATTCTCTTTAGTTTTAAAAATAAAATTTCAAAAAAAAATTGTATAGTTTACTACTTAGTATTTGCTATTTTAATTTTTTTTTAAATGAAAATTAATTAGAATATAAAATGTATTTGATTATGAATTATATCTTTTTTAAACATAATTCATTTTATATTTGTATGATATTAAAATTAAATTCTAAATTATTTTTTTAAATATCAATCTAAGAAACTTCTAGACTGATTAAAAACATAAAATTGACTTAAGATGGAAGAAATTAGTCAATTACTATATTTGAAAAATAGAAGTAAAACAGAAAACATAGGAGAAAACCAATAACCATAAAAACAAAAAACTAAAATTGAAAGTGGACTGCCTTATTCTGGAGTGGGGATAATTAGAAAACAGAAAACAAACAGAGACCCTCCGCCTTTTAACAAGGAAAAAAGGTAAAATTGGTAAAAAAAGAAGGAAGAAAACAAAAACGTGAGCCAAATGTGGCGCTAAGTCGTGCAGTAATAATTACTCCGCAAACATCACGCTTTTTTTATTATATACCCAAATTAAAAAAAAAAAAACAAAACAAAACACGTGCTTGAATAAAAACAATAAAATATTCGAAACAGCGTCCTTCACGAAGCTGCAAGGAACAAGCTTAAAAAAGGCTCAACCCTCCAATATATTCCTCGTGCCTCTTCATTTTCAAATTTTATTTCTCTCTAACTTTACCAATTCCGATTTGGTGTTTGTTATTATTTTTTCAAACGAGTTAAAATTTAGCTATGGCTGGTTCGCCGGAGTTCGATGAGTTTTCCGGGCAGAAAACGGTTAAGTTGCCGGAGAAGAACAGTTTCTCGCAGAAGTGTAGTTTGTTAAGTCAGTATTTGAAAGAGAGAGGTAGTTTTGGTGACCTTAGCCTCGGCATGACGTGTCACAACGCCGGCGACTCTTTTATTTCCAACGGAAATGGTAATTTTGTGGTATTATTTTTTGTTCAGTTTCAAATTTGGATCTGGAAAATCGAGTTTAGTTTTTGAAATTTTCTCTTATTAATTTTTTGAATTTTTTTTGTTAAACTTATGAAATATTCATGCCTTGTTTAACAGTTCAATAACAACATGCCTAAAAAAGCTCATATGAAACTTAGAAATGAAAAAAAATATCTAAAATATTCAAAGTCTGTTAAGATTTTGTTGATAATAGTTCCGTTACAATGAATCTTGAATTTCCGCTATTTATATATGAGATGAACCGAGACTAAAATAACCATTTTTCTTCAAGAAATTAACGTATAAATACTTTACTTTAATCTTGAAATTTAGAAACTTAATTAAAGATCTGATCTGGTTTATTATATTATTCAGGTACAACTATGAATTTGTTTCCAATGAGTGAAAAACATGGTGATAACAAGAGTGTTCATACTAATTTTAGATCCATGGATTTGTTCCCTCAAGAATCTGGTTTTACTGAAGATTTTCCAAAGAGGGTTAATTCAAGTGTTAACAAGGCTGGGAGTGGGAGCCCAGATGGTCAAACTGCACCATTGACTATTTTTTATAATGGACAAGTGATTGTGTTCAATGATTTTCCAGCTGAGAAAGCTAAGGAAATTATGGCTTTAGCTACCAAGGGAAGTTCTTGTAATGGCTCTCCTGCTCTCCCGGTCAGGAATCATTCCCCTGCTTTCGTTCCTAACGTTGCGAAAACCCCCGTTGAATCCGTTCCATGTATTTCGAACATTGTTGTTCCTACTTTCGGCAATAATTTGATTCAGGAACGCGTGCAGCCTCTTCCTCAGCCTATTGCAACTGGTAATTTCTTTCTCTCATTTTGGTTTTCCATGTATCGATTAATTAGTCTATAAGAATGGTACTTTTAACTTTTGTATGTCCGATTTTTCTAACTAAAGGCGCTATTTTTCGTTGAAATTACAGATCTACCGATTGCAAGGAGGGCTTCGCTTCACCGGTTCTTGGAGAAGAGAAAAGATAGGTAGGCTTTCATTAATTAATATGTTAAATGAGAATGAAGAATGAGCTTTGTTAGTTAGTTGTTTGTGTGAAGTTTGTTAGGTGTGAAATGTGAATGCAATGAACTAATTAGGTTAGAAATTGTATCATCTAATGCAAGATCATATCCACATGATGTTGTACTGTTCAATACTGAATAGAATTGTATATAGAGTATTTTTATATAATTGGAATTGTTATTTATTTCCGTCCTGGTATTTTCCGTTCTACAGGATTGTTGCGAGATCTCCATACCTAACAAGCGGCATATCTTCGCCGTCGAAGCCAGCATCTGAAAGCAAGTCATGGCTTGGTCTTGCTGCTCAATTTTCACAATAGATCCACTGCTAATTATATTCATATTGAGTTTGTTCTTATGTTATTTGTTTTAGGCCTCTGCTTTTTTCAATCTTCTATTTTGGGAGGTTGAGTCCTCTGCTGTATCTCATAGCTTTGATTTTTGGTTGTTTAAAGCTGAGGCATTCAGATTATAGATCTAACTGTTTATTAATCTCACTATTAGTTCATGTAATTATACCTTTATTAATGAAAAAGCAAATAGCTAGTGATTATTTTACTTTACTTTTCTGTTTTCTACCATCTATGTTTCACTTCTATTTAATTTATTTTGGAGAAATTTGTTGAAGTTGTTTAAGAAAATATTAAAAATTAGAATTCCCTCAAAAAATTGAGGGGATTATGTTCATGATCTACACCGTTCATTACAAAATGAAACGGTATAGATTAAAAAAGTATAATTTTCAGCAATCTTTTGAGATGAATTAAATTTTTAAGTTATAAATTGTTTGAAGTTTCAAATTTTATATTAACTGCAATGCAATTAATTCATCTTTTTTAAACTTTATAACCAAAGTCTGAGATTAAAACGTTTATAATTATAGTATAACCTTTTTGTACATTGTAGAATTTTATTGAAGATTTGCTTCAAAATGCCAAAATTCTAAAGAATATGTGTATGGTTTGAGAGTTTAAATTTGAATTATTTCTGTGATGATAAAATAATGGCCCTTGATTGATGGTACGCGTATTGGACGCATGAAAAACGCGGAAATGGGTTCTATTTAATTGGAATTGTCATAAAAAAAGGTAGAGCACAATTGAATAATATATAGTGGGTGCGTAATTAGGTGTATTTTAATTGCTTATATAAATTAATTTATTTTTTTAACGTTATTTTAGTACACAATAAGTCAAAAGAGTTGCACTATGAAACGGGAGACCAACTAAAATCAATTTAAAACAAATATATAGATAGCTATTGTCACGTTGTTCATGTTTAGCAACCATTTAAATTATAGAATTAGTTGAAGAGATAGATGGGCATGTGTAGAAGATAAGAAATGTCTATTTTAATTGGACTCACATGCAATGTTTGAAAATTAGTAGGGTCGACTTTATTTGACCATGTCCAATTTGGGTTAATTATTTATTTTTATGTATCAATGCATTTGCTTTGCCAATTTCCAATTTACACAATACAATGTTCAATTGGAATTCTCTCATGTTCAAAGAATATTAGAGATCATGTTCACTAATTTATATCATTCATTATAAAATAAATGGTGTAAATTGATTTTTTTAAAATTGAATTTTTTTCATCTATATATTATTCATTTATAATGAATGATGTGGATTTAATGAATTTAACCTCTGAACATGAACATGAGAGAATTCCACTCCTAAAATATTTATACAGTTGATTTTTTAATAATTAATAATTTTCATAATTAATAAAAAATTAGAGAACTAATTTTAATTTTAATATTATATTTTATATAATATTTAATAAATAAATAATTTTAATAATTAATAAAAATTTAATTTATCATATATTTTAATTATTAGAGTGTCGACTGTCTATATACACGGTGGATCCACCTCCTATTCTTTTACCCACTTGTCCCTCAATGCATTCGAAATTCCACCCATAAGTTCGTTGGATTATTTGGTTACTTCTATTTCATGGTTCCTTATTTTACCATCTTGACCTATTCTCCTCATATGGGTTACATATTTTTGTCCAACTTTATCAAATTAAAATAAATCTTCTATTTTGCTATTAATATTATTATTCTGGTAGCTAATTTTTACTGATTTTATTGAATAGTAGATTATGTCAAATTGAAGTTTAAGGTACAAGTATATTCCTTCTGTCTCAATAGAATTGTTCATTTTGTCTTTATCATATAGTTTAAGAAAAATAATTATTATTTATAAAATATATAAAAAGATTCTTATTTTTTGTCATATTCCTATTTAATATAGAGTCCACTTACAATTTATTTTCAATTTACTCATTAGTGGATTTTAAATAGGGATAATATAGAAAAATTGAATGTAAAAGTTAGTTATTTTTGAAAGTAGACAAGAATTTTAGGACAATTTTTTTTAAAAGTGAACAACTCTATTGAGACAGAGAGAGTAGTATTTATTGAAAATCTAAAAGATGTAATTGTATTTTTTTCATGTTTAAATTGATTATTATAGCGCATGCTCTGATAAAAAAAATCAAATAGTACATGACTCGTTATCTTCTATAAAAGATTTGTGAAATTTAGAAATTATTTCCAATAAATTAGAATCGAATACGTTGTAATTAAGTGATATAAAATATTATTATTATTTATTATTTGAAGAGAAAGTTTTAAGGCGCTCGTAGAAAAAATTAATCCCACAACTTTAACATGACAATATCTACTATTTGAACCATAATTCATCGATATGAAATATTAATGCTAATTTACTACCCAAATAGTTAAAATCTCTATTCATTATTTGCAAGTTGCAACACAACTATTTTTTACATTTAAGTTGTATTTAGCCCTCATTGCTTCTTTAATTTGTTGAGAAAAATCTGCATTTGAAAAAATTGATTCTGATATTACTTTATTTTTAGCACACCAAATGAAGTAAACAACATCACACAAACTGATTTTTTTCTTATTCTACTATATACAGATTTGCCTTTCATTTTCTAACCAAAAAAAACTGACCTCACTTCTCTATCTATAATCAAGATTGTCGAAGGAATCTGCAGTTTAAAATTGATTCCAAATTAATTTAATCTCGATCTTTTAGCCTCTTTTTAATTTTATTCTAACATTAAAAACTGTTTATTTTTACCATATGTTTTTCGTTTCAATTATACCCTTAAACATTAAATTAATTTTTTTCATTTGATTTTTTTTTAAATCCTTCAAATTGACCCTTTTTGTATTAAATTGTTCTTTTTAAAGGATTTTTTTAAATTTTTTTCAAATAAAAAAATATCAATTTAATATTTAAGGGTACAATTGAAATCAGAAAATACAAAATATGGTAAAATTGACCAGTTTTTAACGTAATGATAAAATTAGAAGAGGCTAAAAAATTGGATGTTTTGAAGGTATTAAGGCTTTAGAAAAATAAGCTGTCAACAATTTCAATACTATTTCATGGACATGTTTATATGACACATGAGGCTAATAATCACCCACGGACCCTGACTTTAGGGGTACCTTACGCTAAACCCCCTGATAAAAAAAAACGATCAGTAAACCCCCTATTCTTTGTGACGGCTGCACGTAAACCCCCTGAGCCCATTTCTCGCCGATATTTTGGCAAAATGATGACGTGGCACGATATATTCACTGACGGCTCTGCAAGTCACTCTGCATGCATGTCAGACATGTGTAAGAATGTGTAAGGCTGTGTAAGGTTGTGTCGGTTGACTTTTTTCAAAAAAAAAAAAAAAAAAAAAAAATCATTTTTACCGCTCGGTTAAAAATCACTTTCTCTCTCTAACATTTTTAACTTTTCCCTCTGTTCCCCCTCATTCTCTTTAATTGTCATATTTTCAAATATTTCATCCTGTCTTCGTCTTGTTCCTTTTTTTTTCGTTCCTTACCCTAGGTCTACTACTCCTGCACTCTTATCGCCGTCCATCGTCTTCATCTTCTTCTCTTCCATCTTGTGTGTTATTTCGCCCCTATTCAGTTCTTCGTTTTTCTTCGTTTAAATATTTTTCGAGGTCTCTGTTCTTTAACAGAAAATGGGATCCACAGAAATGAAAAAAATGGGAAAAGAAGACAGAAAAGGGAAGAAACGAAAAGGTATGTGTGTTTTTTTTCGCCGGAAGAAATTTTTTTTGAGTTGTGTTTGGTTCGTTGGTGATTGTTTTTGAATTTTATTGGTATTTTATTTCTTGTTCGTCATTGCCTGTTGTTTTGGTTTGGTTTTCACTGGTTCATTAATTAAAAATTGGTCTTTGTTTATTTGTTGGTTTGAGCAGCTTGTACTGAAGATTGTCTTTTTGAGGTCTTTGAAATTATTCTGAACTACAATGGACAGTTTGAAGACTTTGGTTATTTTAATGAGGATTTGGCTGTTAGAAAATTTCATATTGAGGATATAGGATTAAATAGTCTAGATAAGTGGTTACTTGAATTGAAGGTTGAGGGATTGTTAATGTATTATTGGAGGCGGGCTGGCATGTATACTGAAGAATTAATTCCCATGGAAAATGATGACCATGTCATGGACATGGCACTGGCTGGGACACAAGATGGTAGTGTTGATGTGTATGTTAGGAAGTTAAGCTGTGTTGACGTGTGCAACCTAAGGCCTGTATTTGGACACACATTATTTGAGTTGAAAGAACTTGAAGATGGGGATGATGCATTGGAGCAACAGGGTGTTGGTGAGGCTGAACCGGTGGGGGTGCTGCAGATTGAAGGTCCTGTGGAAGCAGTGGAGGTGCCGCAGATTGAAGGTCCCGGTGAACCAGTGGAGGTCCTGCATATTGAAGGTCAAGAAAAAGGTGAACCACTGGATTTGCTGCAAATTGAAGCAGTTGAAGAACCCTCGGAGGAGCAGCAGCAGATTGGTGGGTCAGACTGAAGGCCGAGACACTAGATTGACCTATTTTTGGGCCATATGAAACAACATTTGTAACCTTTTAGGTTAATATGTATGTTGCATTTTATATTATTAGTGACAATTTGGATTTTAGATCAAAATGAATGTTGATTACAAACTTGGAATGTATTGTTTGCTTATGTTATTGCTGTTTTGTTTTTAATATTGGTTGTTATTGTTATTGAAATTGAGTAAAGTTTGTAGTTATCGTCGTTCGGTTCGTTTGAAACGACCTACATGTTCCATGAAACTGATAATTACATATGGACCCTATACTTTTATTTTATAATCCGCCATGGACCCTCATGTATTCTTACTGATCATCTGTGGACCCTTCAATAAATACGCACTTTTGAAATTTATTAAAACAACATTAACCCCTATCAATAATGAAAATTAGTCAACCATAAAGATACAACATATATCAATCAACCATTATATAAACAAATTTCCAAAATAAAACAACTACGAATTACAACTATAATATTCGTCAACGATACTACAATATTCATCAAGCAAAAAAATAAAACCTATACTAGAATATTCCAAATTACAACAGAAAACCAGAAAACATGTTGACTAAGGGCAGCGTTAAACATCATCTGCAGAACCAAGCTCCAACGATCGATATACCGAAATTTCCATCTTGATCAACCCGTCAGCAAAAAACTCTTGGTCGCTACTATCAAGAAGGAATCCTGTCAATGAACGGTAATACTTGTTGGTGTCTTGAAAATTCTTGGTAGAAGAATGAAACCTGTGCACTGACGATTCATCAAACTTCACTTCGATGTCATAAGGGCAGCTTCCGTTTGACAATGGGCCGAGACAAAACACTGTTATAATATTCCCATAAGAGCACTTCGTGTTGTTCAGAACAAACACAACGTCTGATTGTTCTTCTTGGAGAAGCAAACCCCTATCATGCATGTCCACAGAAACTGCAAATTTACGTCCAAAGTTAAATAGTGTGAGAATATCTTGATGCAACTCTTTGCAGTGAGCATAAATGGTTTCGGACGAGCCCTTCACATTGCACTCTGGAATCGGGCATGAACACTCTATAAAAGAGCAGTATTTCTCGTGATCTGTCTTCTCGTCGTAATTGAAGCTTTCTTGGCAACCATATACTCTGTTCTGGCAGTAAACCGTTAAAGACTCCACGACTGCTTCCATTATCCGACAGCGCATCGGTCCGATTGGCAAAGTGCAAGCATGACATTTACCCATCTTTACAGAGCAGGAGTTGCATGTTGCATGTCCATTCTGACACTGAAGAAAAGGAAAAGTTAGAAAATTAAGAATAACCTAAAGTGAATAAATATATAAATGATGTGGGGTCAAACCTGAATAATGGGAGGGCGTAGAGGTTCACAGCATACGGCACAGTCCATGAGTTCAAGATCAAACGAACGGACTCTATTTTCAGGCATTGCTGCGTTGTTTTGAAGATGAAGGCGAAAGTGGATCACTTTAAGTATGAATGATAAGTGTCTTTGTGTGTGTTAGTAAGTAAGCATGATTACATATTTAAAGAAGTTGGATAGATGTCTTTTCATATTCTTCACTTAAGCGGTGTGTTGTTTCCCAAGTGAGTGGATGTCATTAATGACGATTTTGGTTAATGAAAGGGTTCTTCTGAAGCCCCTTAAACAACATTAATGCTGATAAGACAAGTCAGTATGTATAATTAGCGATATTGGGCTGTAAAACATCATTAATAATTACTCTAGCATATTTAATTAATTGCTCTATCATAATTAAAAAAACACTGTCTGAAATTAAAAATTATTTAATTAAAATATGTAGCATTACAACCCATAATAATAATGAAGCAACATCATTTAATAATTATTCAATTTTTCCTCATGCAATGCAAGCCTACACTGCATCCTGCAACTGCACAAGCAGCACAAAAACCAAACTTCATGTTCCTGGTTGACCTCTCCAAGTCTGCACACTTGACCTCCATGTCCTTGATCTGGCCCTTCAGTATGTCTATCTCCATAAAAAGTAGACCGCTTTCCTCAAACAAGATTCCATTTTCATCGCGATACATCTCAATGGACTCCTTCAATCCCTGATTTTCGTCTATGTACATTTCATGGGACTCCTTCAATCCCTGGAACTCGTCCTTTTTAGCAGCAAGCAAACTTTTGGCCTCCTCCAGTTCAACAGTCATGACATGGAGGTCAAGTTTCAAGTTTCGGACCACCGACATTTGGTAAGGCATGTCATTCTCTAGCCAGGCAAAAAAATTACACTGATTCTGGACAAATTTAGTTCGAAAAAATAAAAGGCGAAGTAAGGTCAAAAAATTAATGTAAATTACTTACAGTTTGAATTTTTTTGTAAAGCACATGAATTACTTACAGTTCGCTTTGAACAAGCGTAAAATCTTCGAGTGGGGTTCCTATCCGTTGAAGAAATGTCTAGGCGACATGGGATTCCGCAATCGCAAACCACTTGTGCAGCTACTCCTTCCATTTTTGGTTGTAATTTTTGAGTTGAGTTGTAAGCGTTAAACACTGGATGAGTGGGGCTGGATGAGTTGTAGGCGGATATTTATGGGCCACACTGTGGGCCAAGGATGATTGGGTTGTTTTTCATAGGGGCTAGGTCTGTTATAATAATGAAATATTAGGGTCCATGATTGATCATATAAGAAAACAAAAGGGTCCATGATTGATTATTGCTAATACATGGAGGGCCGTAGGAGATATTATACTTTCACTCAAGCGTATGACAATAAAAGACAACCATAATCTGGCACAATTAAAGACAATCATAAACGAACTTCATTTACACAAATAAAAACCATTCAGAATAACATTTCCAACCATTTACATTTGCACATACACCACCGTACGCTTCTAAACACAACAAAGTTGGGGCATCTAGTAAAATATATCCATGTGTTGCCCAAAACAAAAAACGTTCCTTAACAAAAAGCACATGGTACAAAATATACATCCATCTGTTTTGTTGCACTACTTGTTCGTTGTTCGTTTCCTCAAACAGTCCCTGTATCGCGAAGGGACTTCTCGACCAGCAGGCCTCTTTCCTTTTCTCTTAGCAGCTCGAGCAGCTTGTGTAGAAGTGTCATGACTGGGTTCCCCTGCACCTTGCTGTTCAACCGAGGCTTGTTCTGTTGCAGAATAGGCTCCACTTAGGTGTACGCCAGACTCTCCTGTTGGGGCCTGCTCTCCAGTTCCAAACTCCCCACCTGGAACCTCCCCTGCATCTGGTGCTTCTCCCCCTGTTTCATCCCCTGCAGCTCTTGCTTCTGGCTGAGTGTCACCCCCACATGCAGCTTGGTCATTGTCCTTTTTGCACGTCCGTTTGTTGTGGCCAAATCGGTTACATTCACTGCATTTAACCTTCTGAAGCCCCTTACGTCCTAACTTTGCCCTCTTTGCATGGGCCTCCTGTACAGTCTGTTCATGTTGCTGCTCTAGCTCTTCCGCTTCCTTTCGTCTTACCGTCGATTTTCTACCCCGCTTCTTTGTTTGCACAGGCGAGGGAGGAACTATGATATGGAATGGATTTGGATCGGTTTCCCACATATCAGCCCCATTCAAAGGGTTGATAACATAGCTGTACACTTTTTGGTAGGTGGCTTTTGTGTAGCAGTCGTCCACATAGTTCTCTGGGACCTCATTGTTCTCATAAATACAGGGGCATGCGTGAACGCATGGAATCCCAGTGAGGTCCCAACGCCTACATGTGCAAGTCCTTTCATCCAAATTTACCACGAACTGACCTCCGGGACCTATAACTTGCACTTGAGGACTGCCGGCAGGGTGTGCGGTGTAATTCCAACCCTCTTCAATTATCTTGTCCAGTTTTTTCCTAATTTTAGGGCACAACCGCGAATTAATCTTGCTCCCAAAAATCTGTTTGTCATGGATCCGCCTCATCAGCTGAGTCCTAATCATTTCAAACATCGTCAAGATAGGTCTCGTCCTCGAAGTCAGTACATATTTATTGAAGGCCTTGTTGAGAAAAAACCCAACTTGTAATAAAGTGGACCTAAGTCCGAGTTATCGATCCCACAAGGAGTGAATTCAAGAGTGATTATCAATGAGAGTGAACTTAGTTGCTATTCAATTCGTTTAGCAAGAGAATAAATGTTTTTCTTAATTAACCAATCAACCAATTACTAAAAACTTATGCTAATTTAGGAATTAACAAATTACTAATTTAAAGAACCGAGTAAATACTATAATAATAAACGAAATTCAAGTGATAAAGAGGTTTGGGAGCTAATAATCCTCTTAGGTCATGCAATCAAGGGTATCGGGTTTAGGGTTCTAAACGAGGGCCGAGCGTTCTAAGATCGCAACTCCCGCTCTCTCGAGCCTCTAAGAGCTACAAAACCACGACTAATCGAGTTTAACCTACTCTCGTAGCACTAAACGCAATTAGAGGCAATTAACAAATAAATCACAACTCATAGGCCACCTAATTACTAACCCACTCTCATGGTGTTACTAATTAAGTCTCTAATTAATCAAATCCAACTAATAAACCCTCTCTCAAGGTGAGAATTAATTTAAGAACAATACTTAGGTAGCTAATCTAAGCAAGCTTTAGGTTCCTTAATTAGAGTAATCAACACAACCCCAAAACCCTAACCCAATCATACACAACTAAGATTCAAATTAACCCCCAAACATGGGGTTTAGCCAACCATGGTGAAGATAACAGAAATTACTAATTTATCAACAAATATTAAACATCTATTGCTATTCATAATGAGTAAAAGACAATTACCTTAAGTAGAGCTTGTGTGTAAATAATAGTATTCACTAGATAATGAAGCTTGAAATAGTAATAAGACTTGTAGAAGAAGAAAAATCATAAAGGAAACCAAAATCTGGAAATTACTTCATAAGAACAATAAGAACAATTGTAGATCTACAAAAGGAAATAAAAAGTACTATATTTGGATTCCAAATAAAAGTGTAGTGTGTTTCACCCTAAAAACATAAAAGGCCTTATATAGCCAAGCCAAAAGAGGCTAAATGACAAATCCACTAGTACAAAGGTTTGACCAAAAGGGGAAAATGGGCCCACTAGCACACGGATCCAAAAAGATTTTCTTCTCCAGGTTTCCTTCATGTCTCGATCGAGAAGCCTTTGTGAGGATGCTTCTCGATCGAGACCCTATTTTTAGGTAGCTCTCGGCTTCTTTTGGAGACCTTGGTCTCGATCGAGAAGCTTAGAACAGGGGCCTTCTCGATCGAGACCTGCATAAAGAGTGGCTTCTCGATTTGAAAGCCTTGTCTCGATAGAGACCTTTGGTAAACCTTGGGTCTCTTTCAATCTTGCGTCCTAGCTTCCGTCTTCTAGATTTCTTTGATACTTCGCCCTTTATTGATCAAAAACCTTCATAATCGCTCCGATTACCTGAAATTGCACGCACACGTAATAAGGCATACAATTGCTTTAAAAACGCATATAAAACGTTCGAAGCGATGCTAAAAAGACTCGAACCGATAGGAGTATTCCACTCCTATCAAACCTCCTCACACTAAACTCTTGCTTGTCCTCAAGTAAGAAGAATTTCTCACAAAACAACTATGGAACAAAATCTTAGCAACAACTATACTCCCAATTTATGAACACGCAAATGCAACATCTAGTGTCAACAACTCACGAATCATGCAAACAAATGAGGAATGCAATGGCCAAGACATGAGGAATATGGCACTTTGAACAATTCAAAAAGTTTAATAAATCTTTCAATTGGCACTTACGAGAGCACTATCATTTAAGGGACATGCGATATGTTGGTCAACTTAAAACATGAGCACCATGTCAATCACCCAAGAGCATTAAACACGAGCACAATTATTTCTCACATGATTTCTCTCTTTCGCACAAGTGTTTAAGGTAAGAAAATGCAACACACAATCACGGAATTCCCATAAGTTTGCTCATAGTCCTAGACTCCACTACTAGCTCGGTAATTGATAATTATCATATGGACTTGTAAGGGTTGTAACGTGGCCAAGGTTCGGGGACGGTTTAAGTTGATATGTAGGCTAAAAACTTGACTTGAAACTAGGTGATACTCTATCATCGGCCTTAGGTTAGCTTGGAATTTTAGCACATTTGAACTCTTATTGTCCTCTAATGCCCTTATTTCTTTTCTCTTCTTGCTTTTCTATCTCTTTTTTTTTTTTTTTTTTATAAACTTTATTTATTCTTTCTTTGTTTTGTTTTCTCTTTTCTTCTTAGGCATAGACTTTCGGCTTTTAAACTCGAGTTCAATCTATCTTGTTTCGTCAAGCTTCTATATTAACCTCCTCACACTAGTTTTCCAAGTCAAGTTTTGGGTGTTTTTAAGCGGAAATGGAGAATAGGATTGCTTAGGTGACAATGGTGATATCAACAAAAACAAGGTTTTAGGCTCAAGCTTGTGTTTCTAGAGGTACAATGGTAGGCTTTTAAAGTGGGCTCTAAAACAATGGTTACTCCTAATGCCATATTCATCTAATCATCAATTACTCAACATTGCAATTTTGAATGGACACCGAGCAAATTCTAGGAATTCTCGGCAAAAAGACACTCACAATAATCTATTAGGCTCAAAAGTGCTCACATACAAAGTGGTGTTGTGCTCAAATGCTTAAATCAAATGAGTTCATGCCAATGTATGTTCATATTCAAAGCGACACAACAATATTCCAATCAAGGTCACACATCATGAATCCGCATCAAGTATCTCGGTCATGCCTAAAGATCATACAATTGTAAAACTTGCCCTAATGCCAACTCAACATGTCTAATTCCATTGCATTTCATTAAGCAAGCATGAACCGTAAA
Organism: Mercurialis annua; assembly: GCF_937616625.2. Lineage (NCBI taxonomy): Eukaryota > Viridiplantae > Streptophyta > Magnoliopsida > Malpighiales > Euphorbiaceae > Mercurialis > Mercurialis annua. Next base: position 52,958,101 of record NC_065571.1, read on the forward strand.
TTGTTTAATTAGATAAAAACATTTAAACATTCATAAACCGGGAGATAATACTTGCTTTGACGAATTTTCTAAATTTGCACGGATTATCATTCCATAATCGAGATTTGATTTCAAACAAGAGGTCACGGAGGTGACTCACAAACTAAAACAACTATCACAAACTAAAACAAACTAGACTCACAAGACTCGACATAAAGCGATAAAAGCAATAAAATAACACACACTAAAACGAGATACAATCTTTGCCAACCCTCCTCACACTATTTCAAGCTTAGCCCCTAAGCAAGAAATAAAACAAAAACAAGCAAAATTGTATGAGTTGAGTTAGAAGGATGCAAATCTCGATTTAGTCGAACTCCGGAGGCTCGGGAGAAGGTGAAGGAGTATCAATCCAAATGTCGCCCGTGCCGTTCACATAGTCACGGAAATCGCGCCCATGGCGGTTCACTTTCGCTTTCAAACGCTCGTGATAATACTCCATCTTGCGCCACATTTTCCTTTGATCCTCCATAAACTGAGTTTGCGTCGCCATGAATTGGCGTTGTTCTTCATAGAACCCCATTGGTGGACCGTGACCCATGTGTGCATCCGCCGGAACCCCTTCGCCTTGGTTGCTTGATTCGACCGGTTCTTTCCCCGCTCTTCTCGATCTCGGAGGTGGTTGTGGTGGCTCCGGTGGTGCCTCTCCCGGATATTCCGCCTCTTCCCCAAATTGCGCTTTGTAAGCCGCCACAACTCCATGCTCCTTTATCCATTTCTTTCTTTGATAGTAAGGCAACATGTTGTCTTCCTTTGCATAACCGGCTTTCTCCAAGTGATCGGAGTCGAGCTTCCTAGCCGGAATCGGAGTGAAGTTCGCAAAGGCTTCATCGGAAACCCCCAACATTAAAGCAATCCGAGTTACCAACCAACCAAAACCAAGTTTGGTATCATCATTCGGCACATCCCTCAAATTCATGATCAACCGACACGCCATATTCAACTTGTAGGCCTCCACTTCCGGATGCATAATCGCATTCATCATAAGAACTTCGGTTTCTCCTATCTTGTTGTACTCATGCCTTCCGCCAAAAGTGTGCCCCACCCATTTCAAAATAATCACAAGGATAGAATCCTTCACATCAACCATTTTGGCCGTTTTGGCCTTGTAGCCCTCCATTCCCGACGCTTCCAACCAAACGTCTCCATAGCTAAATTCCTTTGGATTGTCTTTGAGTCCCGTAGTTGGCAACCCAAACTCCGCTTGTAGCATCTCCATTGTCAACACATACTCCACACCTAGGAGCCGAAAATGGAGTGTCAAATTGTCTTCACCTTGAGCTCGAAGCGTGGTGAAGAATTCCCATGTTAACTCTTCGTATCCGGTGGTTGTGCATGCCGCCAATTTGTACAATCCAAGAATGTCAAAATATTGTCTAACCCGAGTGCGTATCTCTAGCACAAGCATGGAATGCCAATCAATGATGAACGGAATGGCAAAGACCCGCTCCTTGATTTTCTTGAATCGCTCTCCTTCCTCCACCGAATGGATTTGGAATGGAGAATCGTATTGTCTTGTGAGGGCCGCCGGAGTGGTAGTACCGACAACTCTTGACCCGGAGGCGGTTGTCTTCTTCCTTGAACGGATTGGTTGATGGCGTGGTGGTGGTGGTGGTGGTGGTTCAAGTTCCTTGGTGGGGAGATTAGCGGAGCTCTTTTTCGACGTTCCGGTTTTTCCCATGTTGATTTGTTGCACAAAGGGTGTTTGAATTTGTGTTTGCTTTGATTTTTGGTGGTGGTTTGAGGGGTGCTCTTGTGGTGGCCGAATTTCTCAAGGGATGAATAATGGTGGATATGGTTTTTGGTAAAAGGGGAAAGCTTTTTAAAGAAGAAGAAGAGGTGGGTGTGTATTTATGGCAAAGTCATTTGTTTGAAATGGATGTGTGGGATTTTGACAACTCATCAATCCATGTACCTTGTGCTTCTTGTGAATGGCCGAGATCATGCCACCTCAGCAATCCATGTGCTTCTCTTTTGTGTCTCTTGGAAATTGCATACTTTGACTGAAGTCAAAAGGGCTTCTCGATCGAGACCTACCTGGGAAAGGAGTCTCGATCGAGACCCTATTTTAGGCATGCTCTCGGCTTCTCAAAGGGAGTAAGGTCTCGATCGAGAAGCCTAATCCCATGAGCTTCTCGATCGAGACCAGGGCAAAATCTGTGCCATGGTTTCTCAATTCAATCCTACACACCACAACGAAAAACAAATACCCCGGCATTATCTTGAATATAAAACGATAACTGACGAAGAAACTAACAAAAACAAAACTAAATTTAAATTAAACAAGGGAAATGAATAAACACAAATAAAACTAACCTCTCGGGAATGCCTCCCGAGTGCGCTTTTTAAGGTCGAAAGCTCGACCATCAAACAATGAACTCAAGTAGGAGTAGTGAAAGATATCTCATCTTCCACTCGGTTCGTTAAGGGCCCGAGATACGGCTTACACCGGTGCCCATTAACTTTGAAGGTCTCGCCTTTAGAGTTCTCTAATTCGACCGCTCCATGACTCGCCACATGCTTGATCTTGAATGGACCACTCCATCGGGATTTGAGCTTACCCGGAAACAACCGCAAACGAGAGTTATAGAGAAGGACAAATGCACCAACCTCGAGCACCTTGGGGGCAATATGGGCGTCATGCCATTGCTTCGTTTTTTCTTTGTAAAGCTTGGCATTTTCATATGCCATGAATCGGAATTCATCCAACTCATTCAATTGAAGCAATCTCTTTTCCCCCGCCTTCTTGAAGTCAAAGTTTAACTTCTTAATAGCCCAATACGCTCTGTGCTCGAGCTCTAGAGGAAGATGACACGCCTTCCCATAAACAATACGGAATGGTGACATACCGAGTGGAGTCTTGTAGGCCGTCCGATATGCCCACAATGCGTCATCCAACTTCAAGGACCAATCTTTCCGGGATCCATTCACCGTCTTCTCGAGAATTCTTTTCAGCTCACGGTTCGAAACCTCAACTTGGCCACTCGTTTGGGGGTGATAAGGTGTGGCGACCCGGTGATGCACATTATACTTCCTCATAAGAGCTTGAAATTGCCGATTGCAAAAATGCGAACCACCGTCACTAATAACCACTCTAGGAGTCCCAAACCGATTCACTAGCCGCTTAAGAAAACTCAACACCACTTTAGCATCATTAGTGGGCAAAGCCTCCGCTTCTACCCATTTCGAAACATAATCCACGCATACCAAAATGTATTGGTTTTTGAATGAAACCGGAAAAGGCCCCATGAAATCTATACCCCATACATCAAATATTTCCACTTCTTGAACCGAGGTCAAAGGCATCTCATCTCTCTTCGAGATATTGCCGACACGTTGGCACCGATCACAATGGTCAACAAACTCCTTGGCATCACGAAACAAAGTTGGCCAAAAGAACCCGCTCTCAAGCACTCTAGCGGCGGTTCTTGCCGAACCATAATGTCCGGTCTCATGACATGAACTCAAAATGGGCATCATTTCTCCCAAAGCCACACATCGTCTCAACATCCCATCCCCACAAATTTTAAACAAGTAGGGTTCATTCCATAAATACCTCTTAACATCGGATAAAAACTTCTTCCGTTGATGCGATGTCAAGTCCGGAGGCATGACTTCCGATGAGAGATAATTGGCGAGATCGGCATACCACGGTGTTTCTACTTCCCGAATCATCATAAGTGTTTCATCCGGAAACCGCTCATTAATCTCCATACCGATAGGAATCGGCTCCGGGTTTTCAAATCTTGATAAGTGGTCCGCTACCACATTCTCCGTGCCCTTTTTATCCCGGATTTCTATGTCAAACTCTTGCATCAAAAGTATCCAGCGAATAAGTCTTGGCTTGGCGTCTTGCTTAGTAAAAAGATATCTCAAAGCGGCATGGTCGGTGTAAATGATGGACTTTGATCCAAGCAAGTATTGCCGAAATTTATCCAAGGCAAAAACTACCGCTAACATCTCTTTTTCGGTAGTAGTGTAGTTGAGTTGTGCCCCCGCCATCGTCCGGCTAGCGTAGTAAATCACATGCACCCGCTTGTCCTTTCTTTGCCCCAACACGCAACCCAATGCTTGGTCACTAGCATCACACATTAGCTCAAAAGGCAAACTCCAATCCGGAGATGAAATAATGGGAGCGGTCACAAGTGCCGATTTTAGCTTCTCAAAAGCATCTTGACAATCCTTTGTGAAGTCAAACGACGCATCTTTTACTAGCAAACTTGTCAATGGTCGAGCAATCGACGAGAAATCTTTAATGAAGCGCCGGTAAAAACCCGCGTGGCCCAAAAATGCCCGAACTCCTTTGACCGTAGTCGGAGCGACTAATTTTTCAATAACCGCTGTTTTTGCCCTATCCACTTCAATTCCCGCCTCCGATATCCTATGCCCGAGTACAATGCCTTCATCCACCATGAAGTGGCACTTTTCCCAATTCAGCACTAAATTTGTCTCCACACATCGTGCTAAAACCCGCCTTAGATTCGCTAAACAACCATCGAACGAATCGCCAAACACGGAGAAGTCATCCATGAACACCTCCATAATATCTTCAATCATATCGTTGAAGATTGAGGTCATACACCTTTGAAATGTGGCGGGTGCGTTGCATAGTCCGAAGGGCATTCGCCGGTATGCAAAGGTACCGTAGGGGCATGTGAAGGTCGTCTTCTCTTGATCTTCCGGAAGGATTAAGATTTGATTGTAACCGGAGTACCCATCAAGGAAACAATAAAACTTGTGTCCCGCTACCCTTTCCAACATTTGATCAATAAATGGTAGCGGAAAATGATCTTTTCGGGTTACCTCATTGAGCTTTCGATAATCGATGCATACACGCCAACCGGTTACCGTCCGTGTGGAGATTTGCTCTCCTTTTTCACCTTCCACCATCGTCATACCGCCCTTTTTAGGAACACATTGAATGGGACTAACCCACTCACTATCCGAAATTGGGTAGATTATTCCGGCGTCGAGGAGCTTGACGATCTCTTTGTGCACTACCTCCTTCATATTCGGATTCAATCTTCGTTGCCTTTGAGCCGACTTCTTTGACTCGTCTTCGAGATTAATCTTATGCATCACAATTTGAGGACTTATTCCTCGAATGTCGGAGATTTGCCAACCCATTGCTAACATGTGCTCTTTCACCACTTGCACAACCTTCCTTTCTTGATCCTTAGAGAGCTTGTTCGAGATGATTATCGGCAAGGTCTCGTTCTCCCCAATAAAAGTATACCGGAGGTGCGGCGGTAGCGGCTTCATTTCAACTTTCGGGGGCAATTCCGAGGATGGTGGAGTCACACCATTCTTTTTGTTCAAATTTTCCGGCTTAGGTTCCTCTTCCTCGGTGTATTCATCATCCACAACCCCGGAATGAAACGTGACACTAGCAACACTTGGAAGTTCTGCTTTCATAATCTCAGAGGAGGTCTTGATCGAGACACAGGAGTCTCTATCGAGACCAGGCATAATTTTGCCTTGTCTCGATAGAGAAGCTTCAGTCTCGATCGAGACCAGTGGTCCTCTGAGATACCGAGAGCAGCTCTTTTTTGGGTCTTGATCGAGAAGCATAGATGGTGGGGCTTCTCGATCGAGACCTGCCTCTGAATACCCAAAATCATCGAATTTCCTTGTAACTCCCCGGTTTAATGAATCCATATTTTCCTTCAACTGATCCTCCACAATTTCATCAACCAAATCAATCCTCATGCAATCTTCCTCCTCGATGGCATTCCGCATCACTCTCTTCATATCAAACTCCACACATTCCTCATCAATTCTTAAGGTGAGCTTGCCGGCATGAACATCGATGAGAGCACGCCCGGTGTTCATGAAAGGGCGACCAAGGATCATAGGGCACTCTTTATCTACCGCATAGTCTAGGATCACAAAATCCACCGGAAAGATGAATTTGTCCACTTTGACGAGTACATCTTCCACTATCCCATACGGCTTCTTGAGAGAGTGATCGGCAAGTTGCAATACCATCGAGGTGCGTTTTACCGGTTGATCACCAAACAAGGACCTAAAAAGAAACAATGGCATCAAATTAATACTTGCCCCAAGATCACACAAACAATTTATAGCATTCATATTTCCTATGGTACAAGGTATAGAAAAACTCCCTGGATCCTTAAGCTTTGTTGGTAGGTTGCTTTGGATTATAGAACTACAATTTTCCGTGAGCGGTATTGTCCCACCTTGCTCCCAACTACGCTTGTTCATAATTATGTCTTTCAAGAATTTTGCATATTGGGGCATCTCCCTTAGTGCGTCCGCCAAGCTTAGATTAATTTGCAACTTCTTGAAAATCTCAAGGAACTTATGAAACTTTTCGTTCCCTTGAGATTTCCTTAACCGGCTTGGAAACGGAACCGGTGGTACAAACGGTGGCGGCGGCGGTGGCCTCACATAAGGCTCTTCCACCTCGATAACCACCTCCTCACATTCCTTTGGCAACTCTTGACTTGAACTTGCTATGTCAATCACAACTTGAGGCTCATCCTCCTCAACAACTTGTCTCTTTCCATTGGCTTTCTCAAGGTTTCTCCCGCTTCGGAGCTCTACCGCCTTAACATGCTCTCTAGGATTGTTCTCCGTAGTAGACGGCAATCCCCCTTGTTGTCTACCTTGAAGCGAAATTGCCATTTGAGAAATTTGAGTTTCCAAATGATGAATGGTAGAAGCTTGATTCTTCTCCCTTTGCTCCATTTTTTCTAGCTTCTCTAGCACCTTGGAAAGCACATTTCCCTCATCCGTATTCTTTTGTTGTTGGAATCCCGGAGGGTGTTGAGGTCTACCACCATAGTTGTTTCCTTGCCCTTGATGGTTAGGATAAGGGCCTTGATAAGGACCTTGTTGTTGGGGCCTATTTCCTCCTTGGAAACTAGGACCCGCTTGTTGATTTGCTTGCACATTGCCTTGGCCATCTTGATTCCTCCATCCGAAGTTAGGATGATTTCTCCATCCCGGATTATAGGTGTTCGAGTAAGGATCATTCCCTTGGCGTTGACCTCCCACATAATTCACTTGTTCGCTCCAAGCTTGACCCGTGGCATAGCACTCATTACTTCCATGATTGAAATCTCCACAATGCTCACAACCTACTTGAACATATGCAACCGGAGCATTCCGTGGACCCACTTGCTTCTTCAAGGCATCAACTTGACTTTGTAAAGAGGCATTCATGGCTTTTATTGCTTCAAACTCCTTGGATTGGTCAAGTGTCATTAATGCCTTTTGAGCCGGTGGTCTTCTCCTTTCCGAGGACCAAGTGCTACTCACCATAGCCAATTTTTCAATCAACTCATTAGCCTCATCAAGCGTCTTTTGCATCAAAGAACCTCCCGCGGCCGAATCAATGGTAGATCTTGTGATCTCACCCAAACCATTATAGAATATTTGAAGCACATGTTCCCTTACAAGCCGATGATGAGGTACGTGCCTTTGGAGATCCTTGAACCTCTCCCAAGTTTCATAGAGAGATTCCCCCTCATATTGGTAATAATCAATGATGTCCTTTGTCAACTTCGCGGTTCTCCCCATCGGAAAGTACTTGTGAAGGAAAACTTGAGCAAGATCCCGCCAATTGTGGATAGATGCATTAGGAAGTGATCGAAGCCACAAGCTAGCCTTGTCTCTTAATGAGAACGGAAACATTCGAAGCTTGATTTGATCGGAGGTGACATTATGGAGCTTGAATGTGTCCAACACTCCCAAGAACTTGGCTATGTGTTCATTCGGATCCTCACTTGGTAAACCAAAGAATTGGCACCGATTCTCTAGGAGTTGAATCGTGCTAGGCTTGATCTCAAAAGTAGCCGCGGTGACCGGTCTTGCAAAACACCCATAGGTAGCATTATCCACATCCGGGAGAAAGAAATCCCCCAAAGTTTGTCTTTGTGCTTGATGGCCTTGAACTTGAGGGTGATTGTCCCCTTGTTGCTCTTCCTCATAGTTATCATCCCCACGTTCCATGATAACGGGTATACGATTTTCCCTTCTCACACTTCTTTCAAATCTCCCGAGGTTGTCTTGAAAAGGTTCTAGTGGAAGATTGGCCCTTCGTGTATTGTGCATACACTATAGTTAATCTCCTACACAAACAACAACAAGCAAACCACGCGTAAATCCGGAAAGAAGCAAAAACAACAAAAGTGATAAAAAACAGAAAATAAAGCTAACTCGACCGAACAATAACTAATTTCAATCAATCAATAAACACTCGTCACTCCCCGGCAACGGCGCCAAAAACTTGTTGAGAAAAAACCCAACTTGTAATAAAGTGGACCTAAGTCCGAGTTATCGATCCCACAAGGAGTGAATTCAAGAGTGATTATCAATGAGAGTGAACTTAGTTGCTATTCAATTCGTTTAGCAAGAGAATAAATGTTTTTCTTAATTAACCAATCAACCAATTACTAAAAACTTATGCTAATTTAGGAATTAACAAATTACTAATTTAAAGAACCGAGTAAATACTATAATAATAAACGAAATTCAAGTGATAAAGAGGTTTGGGAGCTAATAATCCTCTTAGGTCATGCAATCAAGGGTATCGGGTTTAGGGTTCTAAACGAGGGCCGAGCGTTCTAAGATCGCAACTCCCGCTCTCTCGAGCCTCTAAGAGCTACAAAACCACGACTAATCGAGTTTAACCTACTCTCGTAGCACTAAACGCAATTAGAGGCAATTAACAAATAAATCACAACTCATAGGCCACCTAATTACTAACCCACTCTCATGGTGTTACTAATTAAGTCTCTAATTAATCAAATCCAACTAATAAACCCTCTCTCAAGGTGAGAATTAATTTAAGAACAATACTTAGGTAGCTAATCTAAGCAAGCTTTAGGTTCCTTAATTAGAGTAATCAACACAACCCCAAAACCCTAACCCAATCATACACAACTAAGATTCAAATTAACCCCCAAACATGGGGTTTAGCCAACCATGGTGAAGATAACAGAAATTACTAATTTATCAACAAATATTAAACATCTATTGCTATTCATAATGAGTAAAAGACAATTACCTTAAGTAGAGCTTGTGTGTAAATAATAGTATTCACTAGATAATGAAGCTTGAAATAGTAATAAGACTTGTAGAAGAAGAAAAATCATAAAGGAAACCAAAATCTGGAAATTACTTCATAAGAACAATAAGAACAATTGTAGATCTACAAAAGGAAATAAAAAGTACTATATTTGGATTCCAAATAAAAGTGTAGTGTGTTTCACCCTAAAAACATAAAAGGCCTTATATAGCCAAGCCAAAAGAGGCTAAATGACAAATCCACTAGTACAAAGGTTTGACCAAAAGGGGAAAATGGGCCCACTAGCACACGGATCCAAAAAGATTTTCTTCTCCAGGTTTCCTTCATGTCTCGATCGAGAAGCCTTTGTGAGGATGCTTCTCGATCGAGACCCTATTTTTAGGTAGCTCTCGGCTTCTTTTGGAGACCTTGGTCTCGATCGAGAAGCTTAGAACAGGGGCCTTCTCGATCGAGACCTGCATAAAGAGTGGCTTCTCGATTTGAAAGCCTTGTCTCGATAGAGACCTTTGGTAAACCTTGGGTCTCTTTCAATCTTGCGTCCTAGCTTCCGTCTTCTAGATTTCTTTGATACTTCGCCCTTTATTGATCAAAAACCTTCATAATCGCTCCGATTACCTGAAATTGCACGCACACGTAATAAGGCATACAATTGCTTTAAAAACGCATATAAAACGTTCGAAGCGATGCTAAAAAGACTCGAACCGATAGGAGTATTCCACTCCTATCAGGCCTCCGCTAAATTGTTCAGCAATATGTCACACTTGACTTGCGGCCTGAAATGTGCCCTGGACCAATGCTCCCTAGATCTCTCCTCAATCCAGTTGTAGCCCGCCGTATGAGTATTCTCCAAAACTTTCATGGCAGCATTCAATTTGGATGTGTAGGTTGCAATCCCAATGTTCCATATAAGCGGCTTTAAATGTTGCAAGTGGAAGGTGGTTCTGAAATTTGCCCACAGATGCCTCCAGCAATACCTGTGCTCTGAATGTGGAAAAAGCGCGTCCAGTGCATGTATGAGGCCCTGTAGAAGCACAAGTTAAAGACATTAACAAATGATCAACTGTGGACCCTAACGTTTAACAGATGATCAACTGTGGACCCTAACGTTTACTAAATGATCAACTATGGACCTTACTCATAAAAATGCACAACTATGGAAAGCAATTACCAGCTTATATAATGAATGTTCTGTTATGGAAAGCAATTACCTTCTGTTTGTCTGACATGAAGGTTGTCCTGTTGCCCAGATGCAAATCAGCCTTCAATAGCTCCAAAAACCACATCCAGTTTTCAGTATTCTCAACCTTCACCCATGCCATAGCCAGAGGATACATGCAATCATTGGGGTCAATCCCAGTTGCAGATAGCAACTGACCCCCATACTTCCCCTTCAACCAGCAACCGTCCAGACAAACGATCTGCCTCAGCCCATTCCGGAAGGCATTCTTCATTCCAGCCAAGCACATGTACATACCCGCAAACTTTCCTCGAGGCTCTTTAAAATCCACTGTGCTCCCCGGATTGGTTCGAAGGACCTCCCTTCGGTAGTCATACAACTTAGCATACTGCCCATCCTCATCCCCCTCCAATTTTCTTACAGCCCTGAGTCGTGCTCTTCGTGCCGTCTGCACACTGATCTTCTGCTTCAGCTCCCGTGCAATCTTAGCAACAAACTGCTCAGGGTTGTAATCTGGATTGGCCCTAAACTCCTCCAAGAAACTCTCAGCCAGATAGGCACTGGTCATGTGGAAATTCGATCTTCTCTTCGGGCAAGTGTGTACCAAGTTCAGGGTCTTCACTAGGAATGTTTCATCATCCGGATCTGACATGTTTTGCTTGGATGCAAATATTTCAAACCGACACTTAGGTACATTGTCACTCTTGTCAAAGCACTTAGCCCTGACACGGGTCTTCTCGTTGACAGGAAAATGCAGTTGATACCTGTGTTTGATGCCCCACTGCCTACATGCTTTCTTGAATTGCTCTCTGTTCACAAATTGCAATCCATTCTTGAAGGTTGGATTTTCCATCTCTTTCTCCTCGTTGAACATCCTGAACTTCACCCGACCGTCACCGTCAGACTCGGAAGCCGTGTTGTTATCATCTGAAGCAATGTAGTCCGAGTCTACCTCCTCCTCCTGCTCGTCAGCTTCTGGATGTATAGTTCTATCAACGCCCCCCGGGCGAAATTCTGCCTGACTCTCTCCCCTTGGTCTCCCACCAGATCTCTGTGAAGATCCAACATCTACATCATCCTCATGTTGGGCATCTGGTCCCTCTTCAAAATATTGGCCCGTCGATCTAAGCTCCGTTATCAAATCGTCATCGTCGTCCCATATGTCGTAGTCTGGGTCGACGATGTAATCTTCGACATTTAGCTCGACGTCGTCAAGAGTTGGCTTCTCACCCTCATTCTTCCCCCTTTGACCGGAGTGTTCCTCTGCTTGAACCTCATTTTGGTCATCGTCATCAAACAGCCCCTCCATGCCCTCTAGCTCCTCAGCCATATGATCAAATAGACCCTGTGCCATCCTCTCTAGAGTTGAAGGGGGACAATCTGGCCCCCCTTCTGGCACCTCCCCCTCTTCAGTAACCTCTTCCAATCTGGCCTCAGACTCTTTCTCTGTCCCAACCACTTCTTCATGTTCATTTAAATTTAAACCCTCTGCCAGCCCCTCCTGCGCCTCATCCAGCCCCTCCTGAACCTCATCCAGCCCCTCCTGAACCTCATCCAGCCCCTCTTGCACCACATATACAACTGCAGCCTGCACACCCTCTTCCAGCCCCGCTACTGCATCCTCCGGCTCTAATGCATCTATAACTGGTGCCTGCACATTGTTGCCGTGCCACTCAATCAACAAAACCCCCTCAATTTCTGGTAAAATCACAGGTGGCCCCTGATCTTGAACTGGTATATTCACCTCTACCCCTGGCCCAGCCTCCGGGTCCACAAGCTCCTCAATAACAACAGTACTAGGGGGGAGAGGAGGAGGCTCCAAGTCAAGCTTAATCTTTTCATGTAACTCTTTAATGTCCTTGACAGAATACTCCCTTACGTATACCTCAACAGACCCTGCCTTTAATCCTGTCACAGCCATTTCCCTGAAATCTTGTTCATGGTTTATCGCCTTTATCCCATCCCGGTATTCGATTCCCTTCGGACACCAATGGTAATCAACAATGGCTTTTCCGCCGTATAGCCTCCTACACCATGTGTCAAGGTTGGACATTTCAATCTCACCAATATGGTATATCCTTCTTTGAACTTCCCCACCATAATAGGCCAAGTCACCAAGATCCCCATGGTGATGTAAATTAATCTGGAATAATTTGCCCCCTCCTGGTGAAACTGCAAAAAGAGAAAATAACCAATGCATTCATTTCTAAAGCAAACCAACAAACCGCACAATTGGATACGCCCACCAACATAACAACGACAATAAATTCTCTATATCCTAAACAACCAACACAGCAACAATATTTAATTTTAAACAGGAACAGACCAACAATAAACTATTCATAAAACCAACACACCACAATAAAGTATTCACAAAGCCAACACAAAATCCAAATTTTCACCAAAAGCAAGCATATAAAGAAATATTATCACAAATGGACCCACAAAAATCATACTTCATTTTCAGCACACCAGTTCAACATAAGTGGTCCTAGAGGTTATGAGGTCAACATTTACACAAGTTTCGTACCTTCGACTACTTCTTGACTGCTTTCACTATCAGTATCATGGAGTTGTAAAGGGTTATCTCGACTATTTGACCCTTTTTCCCATCTCTTGTCTCTTTCACTTTGCCTTTCCCGCTCCCTTCGCTCTCGTTTTCTTTTCCCCATTTTTTCCCTTTACACCTGCCAACCACAAGCCTGTTAAAGTTATACATTACACGAACCAAATAACATAAACACAAACCCATTTTCAAAAATTCAAAAAAATTTCCATTTTCAAGAAATTATAAAATGTTACATACCCAGTTGCTAAGAAACGAAGAAAACCCAAGAAGACGATCAAGAAACCAAACCCTAACAGGAAACTAAGAAGGCGACGAAGAAACGATCAAGGCGAAGAAGAAACGAAGTAGGTACACGAAAAGAACAGAAAGGACGTTTTTTTTTGGGACAGAAATAAAATCAAATAAACTAAGGGAGAAGAAGAGGGAAAAGTTAAAAATGTTAGAGAGAGAAAGTGATTTTTAACCGAGCGGTAAAAATGATTTTTTTTTTTTTTTTTTTTTTGAAAAAAGTCAACCGACACAACCTTACACAGCCTTACACATTCTTACACATGTCTGACATGCATGCAGAGTGGCTTGCAGAGCCGTCAGTGAATATATCGTGCCACGTCATCATTTTGCCAAAATATCGGCGAGAAATGGGCTCAGGGGGTTTACGTGCAGCCGTCACAAAGAATAGGGGGTTTACTGATCGTTTTTTTTTATCAGGGGGTTTAGCGTAAGGTACCCCTAAAGTCAGGGTCCGTGGGTGATTATTAGCCGACACATGACATAGGATTTCAATCTACAACGCATGTCAATTTGCATTTTTATTACTCTTTCTTTGATTCAATTTAATTTTAAAAATATATTATTTACAATTGAATTTATTTGACAAAATTTGATTAATTTTTTAAAATAAAGCACATACAAAAGAAAGAAAACGAGAATGCATGATTCTCATAATTTATATCTATTCTATTAAAATCCATTTAGAAATGTAAATGTGATTAATCCTTCAAATCTTTCACTCACGTGGAAATAAAATTTTCATTTCTCTGAGAATCAAATCAAAATTAATAAAATATGATTGAAAATGAACAAAATTATATAATTTTACAAGTATTTTATAAAAATAATTTAATATATATCTATTTTAAAAATGTCTTTTTAAGTTTTTAATTTATTACAAAATTTATTTAATATTATATAATAATTAAATTGATTATCATCCCTAGTAGTGTGCATTTGATTCAAACTGAACCAAATTTTTTTTATTTTAAAATTGAATTATAATTTTAAGGATGTAAAATTTCCAAATCGAGTTGGACTGTTTGTTTTGGTCGGTCATTTAGTCCAGTTTTGTTTGTATTATAACTTAATTAAAAATTGTCTCCAAACTAAAACCAAAGTAAATAATTCCATTTTTTTTTATAATATCAAACTAAACCAAACGGAGTTGAAATTTATATATTTCAATTCAAACCGAACCAAAAATTTGATTTTTTTTTCAAATCAAACATACTCATCTGCCTGGTTAGATTTTTGGTTTAATTCCATCATTTTAGTTCAATTTATATTTAAATTTAACTAAAACATTTATGTTTAAAACCGAACCGATCCGAAAAACCCAATTTTCAAAATATTAAATCGGACCAAATTTGATTTGGTTTTATATACTATACATTTTTATTTCTATATATAATTTACTAAATTAAGCAACATTCGAAATATCTCTATTAGTTCTCATTTTCATTTCTATTTTTATTTTTATTTTTAATCGGGGCCTTAAATTATTAGATGGGCCGGGTGTTGAATTGAATTTGAGGATTGATCCTTAATTCAAGACTGACTGCTATCTAATATTCAAATTCCCCATGATGAGTCCAATGAGCAATGTAATCTCTTTTATGAACCTGCTTGCTATCTTTGGGCCTTTTAGGCTCAATGTGTGTTTAATGTAATATGAGAGATGAATATATAGTTTAACATCTGAACTTGTACCCTTTTACCCATCTGACCCTTAAATTTAATGTTTCACCTATCGAATCTCTAAATTTATTAAATAACCTGATTTGACCCCTGAATTTGATAAATACGTAAACTTTTGAACCCCTCTATGCACGATTTCTTCTAAAATGTTTCAAGTGACAGGTAGACACGGAGAGATTCAATATTTACGTATTTATCAAGTTCAGGGGTCAAATAAGATTATTTAACAAGTTCAGACGTTCGATAGGTGAGACGTTAAAATCAAAGGTTATATGGGTAAAAAGGTACAAGTTCAGGGATCAAATCATATATTAAGCCTAATCCTGAGCCTAGTCCGAGCTTGGTATAAATTTCATATTTATCAAATTTATACTAATTTGGGTTGGACTTTTACGGATATGTGTGAAAAACTAACATAATAACAGAAATTCGAGTCCATTTATACAAATTTATTACGGGCTCAAATTTAAACTGGGTTTAAAATAAAAATTAAGTGTTCATGTTCGGATTAAACGGACGGGTCTGGATAAATCAGGCGAATATTCGAAACCATGATCACGTATACTACATGCACACCAAAACAATTGTGTGACAATTGATTTGTGATATTTTGCCATTCATTTATAATAATAATTATATAATGCAACTGTTGCGCCACGTTATTTGTGCAATATTTAATAAGGTGTTAGCATGTTCAAATGTTTAATGATAAAAGAAATAAGTAATAAATAAAAATTTCCTATCGCAAATTATTATTCGTTTGTTGTAAAAATAACGTGACACATCCGTTGTGGGATAAACACTCTATTTATAGCCATTGAAATATATCCCAACAATTTGTTTTTTTAGTTCCCTCTCCGTGATGATGATTGCAGGGGGAGAAATGGAAAAAGAGAAGAAAGAATATGAAACAGAATGATGATGATCGAACGGTCATTTCTTCTTTCTCTATGTTTCTCCCCTAAACTCATTGATCATTTCATTTGTTCTTAATTAGCATTTTGGCCACCTCAAATTGAAATAACACATTTTTTGTATAGCGAATGATAAGATTTTTTTTAGTACAGACAAAAGAAAGATAAACATTTAAATTATTAAATTATAGATATTTTAAATGAATCCAAAAGAATTTATCCATATTTATACATCGGACTATTTCAAAAAGGTCATTTTTTTTACTAAAACACAAATTTAAACACTATTTCTAAAATATAACAATTTTAATTATGGAGGTATTCTCCGTCACTTAAATGCATATATAACACTAAATAAGATATACAATATTTCACGTAGTCGTCGCGATGGCACTAGCTCAAATGACATTTTTATTATTTTTAATAAAATGACATTTTCGGTCAACAAGATTAGAGATAAATGCTAAGTTTAATGAGTTTGAAAAAACATCATTTTATCGAAATAAAAACGAAGCCGCTCGAGTTACTGACACAATATCAATTATGCGTATCACTTATCCACTCGAATACTAAAAGACAATTTCAGAGTCAAAATTATCAAACATATAAAAATGCAGTAGTTTATCAAATTTCCAAAGCGGGGTCATAATATTTTTTTACGAAAAGATTTTTTTTATAAAATAATCTTAATATATGTATAGTAGTTTAGAGCCAACTGTTTCAATTAATTTAAAATTTAAACTACCTGTCCATAATTTTTGATTTAAAAATATTTAACAATCGAACCTTAAAATTATATAAATTAATATAATTCCACACTACTAGGTAACACATTATAATTTGAAAAGCTAAGAAATTTAAGGTTAAATTATTTATTTATCAAAACTAAACTTTTAAACAAGAATTTTTTTTATCATGATACCGTTTAATTTTACTATGTTTTTCACAAATATTATATTTTGAGATATAATTAAAGATATAAAAAAGTAAAATGCATAAAATTTAATAAAAAAAATTAGAAAGATATTTTTGTTTAATGGGGAGTAATAATTAAGAGAAAAAGTATAAGTGGAAAAAATGAGACGAGACAGTGTCGTCTTCTTCTTAAGAAAAACAATAGGAGACAATCTCTCTCCTTTTTTTTCTTTCTTCTGTTTTCTTTCTCTCCCTCTTTCGAGGGTTTTTTTTCTTTTTTTTTTCTTTTCATTTTTTCTTTTTTGTCATTTTTAGTTTACAGTTTGAAACCCTAACCCTAAAAATTTCTTGATCACTCGCCATAATTTGTAATCAGCTTGTAGACGATGATGCAGCATCATCATCGACTTAAACAACAAGCCATGATGCAGTACCCTCACCCCGCTCTCCTTGCTGCTCCTCAGGTTCTCTGATTTTTTTTTAATTTTTTTAATGACTCAGTGTGCTTCATTTCTGTGTATGTGATTACAAGATTAGCTTAATTTTGTCGCCTTAGAATCTTGTTTTATTTCATTTATGCTCTGCTTGATTACTAATGATGTTGATTTGAAGTAAAAATGCTGAGAAATTGGAGGTTATGAACTTGATTAGGTGTTTTTAGGGTTTTATTAGGGTTTTAATTCTTTTTGTTCCCTTTTTTTAGTTTTTATGTTTTTATAAATTTTGCAGATAGAGCCTATCTTGAGTGGAAATCTGCCTCCTGGCTTTGATCCGGCTACATGTCGCAGTGTGTGAGTCTTGTAGCCTTTTTTTTTTCTCTCTTAAATAGAATTTTAGTTGTTCATTGTTTAGCATTCATACCTTAACTGGGTACTTAAATTTCAAATGAAAAGATTATTTCTTTTATATATGTTATCTGTTTTTGTTTTAAAAAAATGGTGTGTCATTTTGTTGTTTACTTGCAGTTGACATACTTTTATGCATACTTTATTTATCCAAATATGCTCTTGAATTTTCCGATTAAAGATTTTGTTTTTGGTGGAATAAAAAATCGTAGGTATGTTGGAAACATCCACCCTCAGGTTACAGAACCTCTGCTTCAAGAGGTTTTTTCGAACACTGGACCCATTGAAGGATGCAAGCTGATTAGGAAAGAAAAGGTCATTTTTAAATTTAATGCAGCGTTTTCTATCAATGTTCCTTGCCTTATTTATTATGTCTTATTGGATGCATTCTTTCTTGTTACTGTTATGTTACTCACTTTTGTTTTATTTGCAGTCATCCTATGGTTTTGTTGATTACTTTGACCGTCGATCAGCAGCTCTTTCTATTGTGACCCTTAACGGAAGGCAACTGTAAGTTGAAGATTCGAACTTTTCTGAGGCCTGTTTGAAGTTTGTCATTTCTATTCCCTAATTTATTAATTCTGTTACAGGTTTGGACAACCTATTAAGGTTAATTGGGCTTATGCTAGTAGTCAAAGAGAAGATACATCAGGTAGATAAATGCGACACATTTTTTGTTTCTTAACTTGTTCTATTTTATCAACGTTTCTCATATCTTAATCAATCTTTTCGTTGACACAGGCCATTTCAATATTTTTGTTGGTGATCTTAGCCCTGAAGTTACAGATGCTACACTGTATGCCAGTTTCGCTTCGTATCCCAGCTGCTCGTAAGTTATTTCTCTCATTTTATGCTTCTAAAACTAATTTGATTCTTTTCATGTTAAATTTATGTCATCTGGATGGTAATGTTATCATTGCATTCCCTGCAGAGATGCAAGGGTTATGTGGGACCAGAAGACTGGACGATCAAGGGGTTTTGGGTTCGTTTCTTTCAGGAATCAGCAGGTAGTGAAATGCTTTACTGAAATCTTATGAACTCCTCCCTTTGCAAATAGTTGCTCTCCCTTTTTAAAGCTTAGTATTAATATATTTTTCCAACATGACAGGATGCTCAGAGTGCAATAAATGACTTAAATGGTATGGAAGTTTCCATGTTTTGATACTATTTTTTTTACTGTCCTTTTTTATCCCTATTTTATTTATCATATGAGCATTATAAAGGACGCCATTTCAACAGAAGCACGGAGCATAATTTTCTTTTGAATTACTAACTTAGATGAAATGTGCGTTGGTTGGGAAGCTGGAAAAGCTGAACAGTTATTTAAAATATTAAGCTTGTAGTTGATTAGCAGTTGAATTTACTCTAAATGGAAAACCTTATGGGAACTAAGGCTGCAATAATTGTTGTTTGGAACTTCAAATTGCTTCTCCAGGCTGTTTTCTACGTACAGCTACAGCTTGGTGCACGGGACCGATATTTATGTATATCGGGCTCACACATTCCTATCATTATCTAGGAAACTTACATGCTCACACATGTGTATTAGAATATCTTATGTTTATGGCTGTACACATCCTAGTCTCCGACAGATTTCTTGTTGCGTAGAATGTCTTTAATTTTTGCATTACTCAATTGTGTTTGGTTTTGGTATTGCAGGTAAGTGGATCGGAAGCCGACAAATCAGGTGTAACTGGGCTGCAAAAGGTGCTACCTCAAATGATGACAAGCAGAGTTCTGATGCCAAAAGTGTGGTAGAGTTAACAAATGGAACATCGGGTGAGTTCATCAATCATGACAGAACCTTTAGTTTTTTTGTTTGGATATCATGCTTATCATCTTCTGTTATGTTTTTGACTAACTGTTTCAGTTATGGAATTATCATTTGCCTTACTCTAAAGCTTACAGATCCAAGTTTCTTAATCATGGTGCCTTAAGAATTGCAAGAATATATATCTTTCTGTAAATGTGCAGTAGCAAACGATCTCCCAAATGGCATTATTATGAGATGTAGATTCTGTTTTTGAACCTGTTGAAATAATCTTACATTGCTAACAGTTGTTTGTTTCGATGGTACTTATATGGGCCGCTAAGTTCTTCTTTTCCAGTATTGGTATTGATGTTGGGTGTCCCAGGGTGATTATTTTAGTACTATTTGTATCTGCATAAAATATGCAGTTATTGCATTACACGTGTATCATCTTCCCATGTAAAACTTATATGATACTTTTCTTTAATGTAGAAGACGGCCAAGAAAGCAATGATGATGCACCGGAAAACAATCCTCAATATACCACTGTTTATGTTGGCAATCTTGCTCCTGAGGTAAGGACTCATCTTTAATTTACATCAAGCCTTTTTCTTTCTTTACTCATGGACATATGATTTGCAGATTACATCTGTGGAGCTTCATCGGCATTTCCATTCACTTGGTGCTGGGACTATTGAAGATGTGCGGGTCCAACGTGATAAAGGTTTTGGTTTTATAAGATACAGTACACATGCTGAAGCTGCTCATGCTATTCAGATAGGAAATGCTCGTATATTGTATGGGAAACCAATGAAGGTGATTTCTTCTTTTGATGAAAATAAAATAAAACCCTTTTTTTTGTTATTAACTTCATAATGTTAAGGATTTATCTACATTAAAACAAAACAGTTACATACTTGAAAAGAAATATAAGCTGTATAATCTAATTACTATATGCTTTCTGCTTATTTGACTCTATTCTAATGGTCATACGGGTTTTTATGCAATTCCGTGCAATTTTCCAGCATAAGAATAATTTACATAAGATTATTTTGATGTTGCAGTGTTCATGGGGTAGCAAACCGACTCCACCAGGGACGAGCTCTGGCCCTCTTCCTCCACCACCTGCGGTGCTTATGCCAGGTCTATCAATGCCAGGTGTATCAGCTGCTGAGCTTGTAGCCTATGAGCGGCAGATGGCTTTAAGTAAGATTGCGGGTGCACAAGCTCTAATGCTTCCACAAAATCAACATGCTTTGAAGCAGGCAGTCATGGGAATGGGTGCAGTTGGTGCGAGTCAGGCGATATATGACGGTGGGTTCCAAAATGTTGCATCAACACAGCATCTTATGTACTATCAGTAGTAGTATACTGTTACCACAAACTCCCCTTGAGAATCTGGGTAGGGAGGAATAAACAAACATCTGGACAACTGTAGGACAAGTTTATGTGATGTGCCTCGCTAGGTTGCTGTATTTATGTTGTGTTTATGGGATGATATGTTCGCATAATGAGTCGTAATTATACAAGCTTTATGTTTTTCTTAAAGTAAACCATTAGCTTCTCTTTGGAAAATTACTGGCTATGCAACATAGGAATCTCAAGTGTTTAGCTGCATGCCGGCGGTGGTTACTCATCTCCCATGGAAGGTGTTGAGCTTTCAAAATGTATACTTTAATCTGTCAAGGTGATGAGCCAACTTGAACTTTATTCTGGACCTGTAATTTTTCTTTTAGGTAGGAGCGTTTAGCTGTTTTTCATTTCCAGTACGTAATTTTAGGTGTACGAAAATGTAGGTTAGAAGTTGGGGATAATTATCTAAACCTCTTAAGACGAGGTTAAAATAATTCAGTCTCTTTTTACATTTAAAAAATACTATAAATTTTTCTTTATACAAATTGATGAAAACACAAAAATCAAATATTTTTTTGAGAAATAGTTAATAATTATTTATAAACAATAAATTATCTATAATTATTTTAAATTTGCAAATTTTTGATATTAATATTATTATTATTTGAAAATAATTGTTAAATTAGGATATAATATCAATTTTTTTCAGAAAAAAATACCAGAAAAAATTTAATTTTGTTTATTTAGTTATTTTATTGCTGAAAAAATTTAAAACCTTCAATACTACTCTCTCCGTCCCATTTGTTTTTACACACAGATTAAATAAACATTTATTATCTTTGTCTTTTCATATTTTTTATGTTTTGCCTTATTTAGAGTTCTTTTAAGATGACTAAAAAAGGGTAAAAAAAAATTTCAATGGAAAAATATTTCAAAATTAGAAATGAGTTTTTTTTTTTTAAATGGGACGGAGAGAATATATTTTAGTGTATTGATAATTGATAATTTTTTTAATATCATTTCATATCAAATAAAATAATAATAATAAAATTTTAGGGATATTTGCAAAAAAAAATCTGAATGTTTCACTTTTATAGCGACTTAATTTCAACGTTCAAACATTATAAAACAAAGGATTAATTCCATATAAAATCACAACCTTTACACATTTTTTCATTTTAATCATATCCTTTAAAAAGTGTCAAATAAAATCACCACTTTTCAGTTTTTTGCAAATCTATCATCGATGAGTAAAATTCGATGTCTTTTTCCTCCCAAATAAATGTTTTAATCTGATTAATGCCCTATTAACACATAAAATACATTTCTCTTACTTTTTTCTTGTTGATTCCGGTTGTCAAGTCAATAAAGATATACTGAATTTTCACATTTGTGATAAATTTACAAAAAAATAAAAGGTGGTGATTTTATTTGACACTTTTTAAAGAACGTGATTAAAATGAAAAAACATGTAAAGGTGGTGATTTTATATGGAATTAACCCTAAAACAAATCCCAACTTTGTTCTTTTTTTTTTATTTTGTTTGTCTCAAATTAAATGTTAGCAATGTTTATTCTAAAATATATTTTTAACCTCTCGTTAAATAGTTTCTCTTGAAATATAGAATATTTAATCTCATATAATTTAAAATTAGTATAATTCAACATGAGAATTCATATTATTTCTTCTAACTCTGATTATAATAATAACTGATTCAATATCCGAATTTATTACATTAAAACTACTTAAGATATTAGAAATTTTAACTTCATATAGTCAATCTATTTAATACTAAAATAGTCATATTGATATACTAAATTAGTCGTATTGATATTAATATTAATATTCATATTAATATTAATATATTACCAAACAATATATATCCAGTACATAAATAGAGGACACAAATTTTAATTTATATGCGAAATAGGACTCTAACCCCTGATATTGAAATGTTCAACGATTGTCATGTCCGTTAGGCTATATCCTAATATACGAAAAATTTATAAGAGTTCTATCACCTCTAATTAAATTCTTTAAAAAAAAAACCCTCTAATTAAATTATTCGTTGATATCATTAAGCTTGTATATATGGACACTTTATTATAAAGCAGAGTTAGAAGTTGAGAGTTAAATTTTGGGCACACATATTTTTCTGGCTCTAAAGCATAGATTCGTTTTTAGTTTAAAAAGGGCGCATTATAATACTTTAAAGAATAGACCAACAAATTCACGTGATAGGAAATTTGGTTCTTATTCACCAAAAGTTGCATATATTTGCAAAGTATTTTCAATTTTTGTTATTCTCCACACATTTAATAAACACGAAATAAACATTGATGATGCGGTTTTCAATGTAAAGGTGTTCTTACACAACTGCATCAAATATAAGTTTTCTCTATGATTAAAGGAAGAGCCAAAAAAATGAAGATATTTGCTACTTTCATATGGATAATGTTGCCCGGAAATAAAAATGTCGATATGAAAATGTTAAATTTAAAAAGAGATAATGATTTTTTAGAAATGAATTATAAATATAAGATTTTGGAGTTTTATAAATGTTGACAAAATACCGAAAAATAAAAATCTACGAGCTTACGTGCAACATGGCTATATAATAGTATCCAAAGGCATATATGTGGTGAAAATAGTAGTTAAACCATAAAATGAAAAAAAATTAGAGAGTTTTTTTTTCTTTGAATAGGCTCACAAGCTCGATCGTGTCACTTAATTTTTTTTTCTTTATAAGGGAAATATTCAATAGGAGATTTGAGACTTTTTACTTCAAAAAATTTGGTATTGCGATTACACGAAAACAACCGGTGGTTGGAAAATAAACGGGATAAAATTGTCAGTAATTTTTGACGTTAACTTTGCGCCTTGTTTACCGACGAGTTCCGTGGATACTTATTACTATCGATTACTCATTTAATCATAAAAATTTATTTTTGTTAGTAATATGTTGTTTTCTAATTATAAAATATAAAGGAAAATCTCTAAAAAATAAATAAAAATAATTAGTGACTGACGGCTATGAGTACGGCCCCGGCCACCGACCCACCCGTCCCTACGGTGCCGCCTCTGGGTGGAGGTTTTGCTTGTATTCTCCTGTTTTTATTTTTCTGTTCATTCAATTTCAGTGGGCTGGTTTTCTGGTTCGACAGCCCTCCAGCTGGGTTATGCATAATACATGCAACGTACAAAATATCCGATTCTAATTTGCAAATATGCTTTTTTATTTTATTTTTGATTAGTATATATTTCAAGGACTGTCTTCTATCAGGTATCGGTCCTACTCCTTCATAATGGGTCACTATTTCAGCAATTAATTTCTTTTGTTTTTGTTTTCTTCCGTGTCTTAAATTATTATTTCTGAATAGACTGATTTGACATAAATTTATAATTAAATGAATAAGTTCAGACTGTAATTTCCTGAAATTCTCTCGGAAAAAGCATACACATGATTAAGAAATACCCCATTTTTAGGACTCAATTGATAATAGTAACATAATTACTACAAACATAGAAAGAAAAAAAAATGCAAATTTTTCATTATGAACAACTTCATAATTAAACTCTACTACAAATCCATCTTATGGATCAAAAACAAAAATTGTTTCTTCTATTTATTATATTTAATTTATCCTCTCAAAACTGAGCTGATGAACCTGTTATGTATAATTAAGTTACTTGGCTCTAGAATATATTATATATACTTGATTTGATGTATATATTATATATATCCACCGCAGCATAATAAATTCAGGGACTAAATTGCAAGAATTCCCGTTGAGAAAATAGGACTTGCGGTTGAAACATCCGCAGATCTTTGAACCTCCGATCTGCACTGTTCTTTACGCTCATCTACTATTATCTGACTCGATCTACACTCCATACTGCAAAACGCTTTTTCCCCTCTGCAATCGTTAAATACAATTTAAAATCAGTTTGTTTAATGTATTTATACGTACACATATTAAGAACACGGATTAATAAATATCGAGAAAAGAAAAAAGAACTTGAACTATAATTAATTTAATTACCTGTACATGAAAATATCTCTGCCTTGAAGTTTTTTCTTGCATAAGTAACAAGAACTGAGAAAATCTGAAGTTGGATATAAAGAAACCTCATCTACAAGTCTTGCTGATGATGATGATGATTCAATTCTTGAATCAAATAAAATATTGTGTCCGCCATGATCGTAAAAAACCTTGGTCAATGATTTATTATCATCCCCGTGCCGTGTAACGTAAGTATAATCCTCCTCCAAGCTATCCATATCCATGTCCAAATCCAAAATCTCTTTATGAATCTTGACCGGAATAGGATCTGACCGGTAACTAGGGCTAAAAATTGCGTATTTTGCAAGAATTTCATGCCCGCCATTACCAGATTTCTCAAGAGCTGCAACTATGCCCAGTCCAACTCCACCAAGATCGTAATTCTTTAAACCCCTCGGTGATTGAATTCTGTAGTCCACCGGACTTCTTGGACTTGGAGTTGGAGTACTAATTGCAGCATCCAAGAATCCGCCGGTTTTGTTGCCGGAGACCAATAATTCTGATAATCTTCCGATCATCGGATTGGTTCTCTTGCTAAGCATGGTGTGGGGTATTGTTTTTGAGTTGTGGGAGATGGGAAAATAAATCTCTCCCACAAATGATAAATCCTATGCTTTAGTCTCCAATTTATTATGGAGTTGTTGGTGCCTTTAGCCCACAGTTTATTTTTTATTTTTTAATTATTGGAGTTATGTGGTAATTGATTGCTTTAAAAGACTAATACTATTCAAGTATTATTGGTGTTAATAATGTAAGCATATTATAATAAAAATTAGGGAAAACTCCTCCTGGGACTCCTTTATTTTATAAGTTTTATTTATAAAATTTTTATCTTAAATTTATTCACATTCATGTTCTCTACTCGCCCACTTTCGATTTTCACGCTCATTTGTTGGAATCAGAAAAAAAACCTTTGCGAGTAGAGAGACAAAAAAAGATCATGAAAATAAAAAATCAGGTAAGTAGAGTAACTGAAAAGTAATATTTTTACGATAGAGATTTTTTTAACAAAAATAGTAAAATATGAAAGTTTTAGGAGAAATTTAGCCTAAGAATGAAAATAAAATTAGATTCCAAAGTTGATTTATGAAAATGTCACTTCTCTAAGTGGGTCCATTTGATTGCTTAGGAAAACTAATGATATTCAATTATTATTGGTGTTGATAATATAAGCATATTATATTATAATAAAAATAAAATTAGATTCCAAAGTTAATTCATGAAAATGTCACTTATCTAAGTGGGTCCATTTTATAATATGTCCACGTCTAATGATTGGGACCGCTTATTGGTGGATGGCCTACCAATGAGTACGAAAAGATTCCTAGAGTAGCTAGAGCCGTTGATAGGAGGGATACGTGTAACGATCGTGTTGCATGTTGAGTCAGCAATTATTGCAGAAGACCATTAGGGAGTTGAGTGAGCCCACTGAATTTGAGGCCCATGATTTTTTGGCAATTGAAAACGACATCTTCTTTTGCCGGTTTAATTAGGGTTCTTTCTTTTTACAATCTTCCCCACTCAAAAGGGTTTGTTCCTCCGCACCTATTTAATATAGTGATAGAAATTTGACATTTTTTTTAATAAGAGAATAATGATACATTTATGTTGGAGAATTACTTTAGAGGCCCATCCCCAGTCGTCATTAATCTTTATTTTTTTGGTAATTGTATTGTGCATCAAATCGATCGGTTTGTTTCGATAGTAAAAATATTAAAAGTAATCGGTTCACATAAAATATATACCGAATTAAAGAGTAAAATTCGATTCAATTTGGTTTGATTTTTTATTTAACCGAATTACAATAATAAAATTTCCTTTTAAAAAAATAAAAGAAGAAAAAATTACATATTAAATTTAGAAATCAAATATAAACTACTTATAATATATTATATATTTTAAACTATTGGAGCACATGCAAAACAATATTATTTTTTTAATAATATTATTACATTTTTTTAAATAAAAAAAGGAAAATTGATATTTTTAAAATTATATTAATAAATAATCAAACCGATTGTTTTAAATTTGATTCGATTTATTTTTTTCAATTAGTTTGGTTCTGTTTATTAGTGCATCCCTAATTAGCATTTTCTTTTCATTTGATGTGACTAGTTTTGCTTTAATAAAATTATTGTACAATCAATTAACACAAGTCCAAATTGAACAAACACAATACAACTAATTCACAAATGTCACCTGAAGATAATAAATTTAATAAAGTAAATGATAATATTAGTGAAGTGTGGGTTCCATCAAAGATCAATGTATCTAATTTAAATATTTAATAAATAAAAGATATATTTTAATTAGTAGATACCCACTTCATAAAGCAAGTAGTTTAAGTTGGGAAGTTCGAAATTATACTTTATAAGTTTGTTTTAAATACAGTGTTGTTAAGGTAAAGTTCTAATTTTAGAAAAAGAAAGTAGTTTAACATAAGAGTAAAGAGTAGGTGCAATGGCCAAGACTTATTCAGCACCATCAATCTTATAAAACTCCGCAGAAAATTAAATAAAATTCATCTTATTTATTTTATAATTTGGCCATCAAATTTTAAAAGGGAAAAGGAAGGCAATGTTTAAATAATAAAAATGAATCGTCCGGTTTAACTGATTCCATCAAAACCAAAAGCATGTTTGCTTCAGTTCTTTTCTAATAATAAAAAATATGATAAATTTATTAAACTGTTAAAATTAATAATTAATGAATGGGTTGAACAGTAAAATTGTCTGTTTTTTAATTTAGGCTTAATTGCGTAAAAAATCACAAACTTTAGCGTGTTTTGCAAATTTAACATAAACTTTCAATTTTGGCAAATTAATACACAAACTTTTGATTTTTGTCAATTTTAGCACCGATCAATTTTTTGTGAAAAAAAATGCTGATGTGTACACCGGAATAACCACTATTCCGGCGTCCACATCAGCATTTTTTTCTATTTTTTTGAAGGAAAATTGATCGGTGTTAAAATTGCAAAAAATCAAAAGTTTGTGATTTAATTTGCCAAAATTAAAAGTTTATGTTAAATTTGCAAAACACGCTAAAGTTTATGATTTTTTACGCCATTAAGCCTTTAATTTACTGTTAGATTATAATACATTTATTAGTTGGAGTGCAATAAATTTGTCAAATTTTTCATTTATTTACTCGTTGAATTTTTTTATATATATTATAATTTTAAATAAAATATATATTATTTAAATAAATTTAATTTATTTAACTAATTAAAATGATAGCAATCGAGTTAAATTATAAATCAATGACCATATTGGTTTGATCAATGGTTTGATTTTTAAAATGCTCAACGAAGATATATAAGGGGCCTTACCTATCTAAATAAAACATTAAAGAAAATGTTTAATATAAGAAAGAAGCATCATAATCAAATATATATTTAAAATGTAGTAATGTAGCATATACTAAAGTAATAGTGCAATTATTCAAAATCATAAAAAAATAGTGCAATTATTCAAAATCATAAAAAATAGTGCAATTATTCAAAATCATAAAAAATAGTACAATTATATATCTCCCTATTTTTTAATTTAGTGGTAGGTATATATTGAATTTTTAAATTTAAGTCAGTTTTCAATCCTTTTCTCCTTTTATAATAAAAGTATTTGGCAATTATTTAGGACATTTAGGACTTTTCCAACCCATCATAATAATATTCGAACCTAAAGTTTAGGGATAAAATGTCTCCAATTGAATGCCAAATTTCACACTATTCTTTTCAGCATTGTACAAGTACGGAAAGTTCTTATCTAGATTTGGTTCATGAAAAATTCATGAATCTATCCAATAAGGTGTTAGAGAAATGAAAAAAAAAAGAAAATAATGATAAACGAGAAAATTATGTTAGATTTTCTAACACCTCATTGGATAGGTGCAAGGAAAATTTATGGACGGGACTAAGTAAGAATTTTCCGTACAAATACAATTACCAAATTTATTGTAATATTATAGACTATAGTAATATTTTTTTATTTTTCTCCTAATATGTCTGTCTTGCAATTGTGTTGTATACAAAATAATCATTTGGTATTTTTATAATGTAAGACTTTTAGTCAATTAAAACAATGTATACATCATATTTTATATTATTAAGTACTCCCTCCGTCCCACTCTAATTGACAAAATATGGAGTTTTTGGTGTCCCATTCTAATTGACAAAACTAACATAACTATAATTTTTTTCTTTAATTTTCCATCTTTAACCTCATTTAAAACCATGTCTTTTATGAAAAATGGTGAGTATTTAATGAAAATTTGACTAATATATACTAATAGCATTAATTAGCTCCATTATCAATAGAAGGGTATATAAATAATTTTTTATGTCATTTATTAACTTGTCTTGGTTATTGAAATATAATTATTTTGTCAATTAGAGTGGGACGGAGGGAGTATAATTTATGAAATAATAAGCGAGCATGTAATTGTTAATAATATAACATATGATGTATACATTGTTTTCTTATAATAAGTGAAATGGTAAACTATAAATTGTTTGATTATAGTTTCACCATTTTAATATGAAAATTATACTTACAAGTGGGCTTTAGAACACTTGAATGAGCTTTTTCTTGCCCGTATTGTTTTGGGCATTTCTAGGAAACAAAGACTCGAAGTCTATGCTTAACACTGAGTCCCTTTAAAAAACAAAAATAAAATAAAAATAAAAGTAGGGATGAGTAATGTTGGGAGGGTGAACAAACAGTAAATTTGGTTAAGAGTTAATCGAGTTAATTAAATAATTATTCAATTAATTTTTTTTTTAACTGAATCAACTTTAACTGAATGAACTAAATCATAAAAATATCAAAGTAGCTTAATTTTATTAAACCGACAAATATATAATTAATAATAATTATGAATAACTAAAAATATTAAATATTTGTTTAGTTCAATTAATCAATTTTTTTAAACCCTTAACCATAACCAAATTTTTTTGGCCTAAATCAAACTAACTAAATTAATTAAAAAAAAATCTGAAATAGATCGGTTGAGCCGAATTATTTAATTTAATTGATTGTTTACTCACTCATACTTTTCTATTAAACTTAAAATAAATAAACGTAAATGATATAATTGAATTGAAGTGAATTAAATTGTAATTTTATTTTATGTTTTAAAGTTAAAATAAATTAACATAATTAAAATAACCGAATTAAATTGTAATTTTATTATATTTTTATAATTTGGAGGTGATTGATGACTATACTTACACTTTAATTTAATTATAACACGAACTTTAATATTCCCTCCATTTTTTTTAATTGTCCATTTAGCAAAAGTTGCACATATTAATAAAGTGGAGTTTTTGTTTTAAATTATGGGAGTAAATACTCATATAACCCTATTATATAATAAATGCTTATGTAAATTGAGTCATAGACTCATTTATTAGGGTAGGGATAAATTTGAAAGATAATAGCTAATGTTATCTTAAATTTTTAAAAAGACAACTATTGATGAAAAAATGCATTTGCCTAAAGTGACAATTAAAAAAAATGGAGGGAGTACTTGACAATGTCAGTAACCAACTTTCATTTTTTGGTAAATTGGTATATCGACCAATCATGCAACAACACGTGGTTGTATATTACAATGTCCATGTTAGTATTTTTTTTTATCTCGGTATACCAATTTGCCAAAATATGAAAGTTGGTTACTGACATTGCTAAATTTCAAAGTTCGTGTTGTAATTGTAAATTAGGGTAAAGTTTATGATTTAATTTGCAATTAACCCATACATATAATGCTAAATATATAAAAAAGTTATAATTTATATAATAAATTGAAAATATATAATACATTATACACATAATTGTTTGTTAACTAGTAAATGACAAAATTTTAATTTAATTAAACAAATAGTAAAAAAATAAAAAAAATAAAAATAGATATACACTTTTTTATTTCCATATTTATTAATATATAAGTGTATAAGAACAATTCAATAAATGATTTCTATTTTAAATTTAGAACTAAATTACTAAAATTTAATTTAATTTAATAAATAGTTAAAAATTGAAAACATAATATGGAGTATCTGTCAATTTCTATCCATTTTACATACTAGATTTGCAGCTTTATCATATTTAAAGCTGAATGAATATTGATGACAAGGCGTTTATCTTCAATAGCTAGAACTCATATATATTTGTCAAATTCTTTTAGAAGCAAACTGTTTGCACCGGCCCAAAAGGGTTGCTGGGTCAAGAGTTTCGTGTGGACTTATAAAGGGGTCAGGCCCAAAAGAAAGCCTTTTTTATTATTATTGCCTTTTCTATTTTATTAGGAGTTTGTAGCTCATTAGGAGTGATTTTTTTTCAGAGTCTTAGTCCTAGTTGAATTAGGAGTCTTAATTATGAGGAGCTATAAGTAGCTCAGAGCTTTATTATTTTTGTATCAACAAATCAATCAATCAAAAACCAAACCCAGTGCTTTTTATCTCGCAATCCCCGGATTGCTTTAATTTAGGAGTAGTTTTCGGTATTAATCTTGCCTGAGTTCTTAACTCCCAGATTATTACTTCTTAGATCACGTGGTTAAGTGTTTTTAACCAAACAAGCCCTGTGAATATCTACGTAGGTTCGTTAAAGTATCAGACCTCAAACCGATCCCAATTATAAATTCAAAGATTCGAGTCCGGAATATTTCCAGGCGAACATCTTTTGGCGACTCCACTGGGGACTAGTTTATGGTTAGCACAAAAACGGACTTTAAGGACGATTCCAGGCACGCTCGGTCCATACGCCGACAACAGCGGAAGGAAGGTGACATAGTAGACGAATCAGATTCGGATAGATCAGAAACCATGGCCAAGGACAAACAGGTGAACCAATCAAGCAAGGTGCCGAATACAACGGATACCGAGGGAAACCTACCTAAGGACAAGGTCGATGACGCGACCGATGACATGATAGACTACTCACGCCAGCTTCCCCCCTCTCGCCCTTCTTTATCACAGGCCAATTTCTCGGCCATGAGGGGCGAGATAGCGCAGGAGAACAAGCAGATGTTCGACGGTGCTATGCATCAGATGTCCGAAGTAATGAGGAACATCATGGACGACCAAACGTCGGTCCAAAGGCAGATCCAAGGGAACTTAGACGGCCTCAACAAGGCAATGGAAAACCTAGGGCGATTATTTTCTGGGCAATCCACGGCCGATCAGGGATACAGGAGGGCCGAACAGAACCAAACACCGAGCCGTGTTGGTCAACCAGGTGGTTCGGCCGAACAACAACCCAGCAAGATGGGGTATACATATGGTTCCGTTAAGCTCTTAACGAGGAACGAGGCCGAGTTCTCAGGAAGGGCCGATCACCCGGGGGCAAGCTCGTCCAACCCACAAGGCGAAACTAGACCACAAGGGGGAGCTACTGGGGCCAACGCCCAGGAGCCCAACACGGGCGAACGATCGTACTCTGAGGGAGGCGATCCAAATATATACAATCAGGGGCAACTCGTGGACATGCTCGAAAGGCTCGGGGTGGACCTGCGACCCATGCCTCGCCCATCGTAC
Organism: Mercurialis annua; assembly: GCF_937616625.2. Taxonomy (NCBI): domain Eukaryota; kingdom Viridiplantae; phylum Streptophyta; class Magnoliopsida; order Malpighiales; family Euphorbiaceae; genus Mercurialis; species Mercurialis annua. The sequence goes on from NC_065571.1 coordinate 52,990,290, forward strand.
ATGAAACCATATCCGGACTGGATCGACAAGTTATATCCTTTCCCAAGAGGGTATAAAGTGCCGGAGTTTAGTCTGTTTTCAGGCGAAGAGAAGGGCCAATCTACGGTTGAACATGTCGCCCGTTTTTCAGCCCAATGCGGCGAAGCAGCCGCTCACGATTTCTGGAAGCTCCGGCTTTTCGCCAGCTCTTTGACAAAAATGGCGTTTACGTGGTACTCTAGGTTGTCGCCCAATTCGGTTGACACATGGAAGGACCTCGAAATCCTCTTCCATGAAGAGTTTTACAGGGCACCGCCTGATGTCACCCTGGCCGACCTCGCCCGAATCTCGCAGCTACCAAGCGAATCGGCAGAGAAGTATATCGGCCGATTTAGAAATCTCAGGACTAGGTGCTCCACCAAAATGTCAGAGGCCGATTGCGTACCTATGGTGGTAAGAGGGATGAGTTTCGCCATGAGGGAACACTTCGAGGGCCACAGGTTTCGTGACTTGTTCGAGCTAACGAACAGGGTGACGAGCTACGAAAGACTCCTCCAGGAGAAAGAACAGAGGAGAGGCGCATCTAAAGGGACCTATTACAAAGACCAGCTTGACGTGGCCGTGGTGTCCGATAGCGAGGATAGTGGTTCCGAGGATGAAGTCAACATGGCCGAATTTTTGGGAACGAAACCCCTGGAGTGTTCGGCCTTGCGAAAGCCTGGCTTTGTTAAGAGAAATAAAACTGCGGTAGTACAAAAGGAGTATTCGTTCGACCTGACTAAAGCCGACGACATATTCGATGCCTTATTGAAGGATGGACAGATCGCCTTAAGCGAAGGTCATACAATTCCACCGACGGAGGAGCTGGTCGGTAAAGATTATTGCAAGTACCACAATTCCTGGAGGCACAGTACGAACAATTGCGTAAATTTCAGAAACGTGATCCAGAAGGCAATTAACGAAGGAAAACTTCTCTTCCCAACGAAGAAAGAGGCTGATGTAAAATGCGTGTCCATTAACACCGTTCGGCCCCACTTTGATAGCTACCTAGAGCAAGGGCAGATACAAAGCAAGTGGAACCCTAGAAGGCCCAAGCCTAGAGTAGAGACCGACGGATCAAAGTGGCGAGGAGAAAAAGGGCGACCTCAGCAACAGAAGAGGAAGCGACACAGCTCGCCCACTGCAGATATGACTTGCCCCTCATGCAGTACGTGTTTTAAGGTCAAAGGAGGCGAGAACACGAGGAAGCATCCCAAGACCTTTAAACCGAGATCGCCCACAGAACAGTGGCAGAGGCATGAGCCACAGCGGAGGCCTGCCACTAATGTATTCAAGAGGATATTTCGGCCAACGGAGGAGACCCCTCGTATGACGAAAACCCAGAAGAGGCGAATGCAAAGGCTACGACAAGAGTCGTGGGCGAATCACGGGACAGAATCGGCTCCCAGAGAGCAGCACGGAAATAAGCCAATAGCCGAGAGACTGGGGGCAAGGAACCAGGCCGATGCGGATGCCAAATCACCTGATAGGCGAAATGCCAAGGCAAGGAAGGTGTGGATGCCAAAGAGCGAAAAACAAGCGACCAATGTGTCCGTCACGACAGGTCACAAAGACGACGAAGATTCTAGCGGCCGATCGTCCTACAAGGACGTACTCGTATCGCACCACGGTGGTCAGCTTAAAGCAAGATTGCCTAAAGACCGCGAGGTCGTCGTCTCGCACAAGAAGGGCGTGTTGAAAGCCTGGGTCCCGGTGGTAAGGGACGAATACGGAGTAAAAGTAGTCACGCTCCCCAACTCATACAGAAGTAAACCGGGGCAGAAGGCAACATTGGAAGGCGATGTAATCGTACCGGAAGGAGATAGTGCCGATGATACCGCGGTAGTATCCCTTAGCAAACCTCCAACAAGGATGACTAGGCACATTCGGCCACTGTACATCAAGGCCGATTTGAACGGGGTGTCGATTAACAGAATCCTCATCGATAACAGGGCTGGCGTCAACATACTACCGGCGAAAATGCTCAAAAAACTGGGCATAACGCGGGATCAGCTTGACCCGACCGATGTTTACATGACTGACTTCGCAGGGGGCGAAACGCCGGCCGAGGGGTACATTACCCTCAGAATTAAGGTAGGGCGAGTAGAAACCGAAGAAGGGTTCTTCGTAGTCAATGCCCGGAGCAACTACAATATTTTGCTCGGCCGCGATTGGATACACTCCAACATGTGTATACCGTCGACTATGCATCAAATGCTCTTCATATGGCGAGATGACGGCGAGGCCGAAGTTGTGCAGGGTGATCCCAACCCCTTCGGCGAGGACCACAACGTACTCGAAGCACGTTTATACGATGAAGAAGTGCGCAACATACAATCCCTTAGCTCGAAAGGAGAGACGAGCGTTCCTCGCTTGCTTGTTAACTCGGATCGGCCGGTATCAGTGACCCTCGGGGGCAAAGGCCGATCCACCATCCTCAAAGATTCAAAATGATAGCACGACATAAGGAATTGAGGGATAAAATTAGACAGCTAACCTCGCTGTATGATATTACGTCGGCCGAATGCATCTATGAGGACCAGGATCAAGACCCAACAGGATCGCTGCGGATCGGGGACATACGATTGGCAACCGGGAAGTTAGAAGACGATCCCGCCCAAGTACAGGACGACCTCCTCGAGATCAATCTGGGGACAGAGGAATCGCCTAAGCCTATATATATCAACGCAGGACTGGACGAGGGATTCAGAGAACAACTGATCGCCCTACTCATTGAGTTCCGCGACTGTTTTGCCTGGTCGTACGAGGAAATGCCGGGCCTTGATCCTGATATCGCCGAACATAAGCTTCCTTTAAAGAGTGGGTTTCGGCCATTTAGGCAACCTCCCCGGCGAATGTCCAGGGAAGTGGATACTCTCATACAGGATGAAATTAAGCGGCTGGAAGATGCCAAGTTTATTCGGGAAGCCCAATACACCGAATGGCTCTCTAACATCGTGCCAGTGATGAAGAAAAACGGGAAGCTACGAGTATGCGTAGATTTTCGGAACCTCAACCTGGCTACACCTAAGGACGAATACCCGATGCCTGTGGCCGATATGCTGATAGACAGGGCAGCAGGACACACGATACTCAGTTTCCTCGATGCATACTCTGGATACAACCAAGTTCCAATCAGCAAGGAGGACATTTCCAAAACGGCTTTTAGATGCCCCGGGCCGATCGGAGCGTACCAATGGGTAGTGATGCCTTTCGGCTTAAAAAACGCGGGGGCAACATACCAAAGGGCTATGAACAAAATGTTCAGAGGCCTTGACTGCCTTGAGGTCTACATCGACGATGTCGTGATCAAGTCAAATACCGGCGAAGTTCATCTGGCCGACCTCTGGCAAGGTTTCGAGCGTATACGATGTAATGGGTTAAAAATGAACCCTCTGAAATGCGCGTTCGGCGTTTCGGCTGGAAACTTCTTGGGTTTCTTGGTTCACCAGCGGGGAGTAGAAATAGACAAGAACAAAGCCAAGGCGATTATCAATGCTGAACCACCCAAAACCAAGAAGCAGCTCCAGAGGCTCATCGGTCAAATCAATTTTTTAAGAAGATTCATAACAAACACAGCAGGCCGACTTCGCAGCTGGAGTGTTTTGCTGAGGGGAAAAGAGACCGATGAGTGGATATGGACGGACGAGCAACAGAGGGTGTTCGACGATTTGAAAGATTACTTGGCAAAACCTCCGGTTATGACCCCTCCAAAGCCGAATAAGCCGTTGTTGCTTTACCTATCGGCTGCACACGAATCCCTAGGATGTATGCTCGCCCAAGAGGACGATGGGATCGAGAGAGCAGTCTACTATTTGAGCCGAGGACTAACGGATATAGAGATTCGTTATACCGACATAGAAAAAATGTGTCTATGTCTGTACTTCACGTGCTGTAAGCTGCGATACTATATGTTGCCGGTCGTAGTATATGTTTTGTCCCAGACCGATATCATTAAGTATATTTTATCAAAACCATACTTAAGGAATCGGATTGGGAAATGGGCGATTGCAATGTCCGAATTCACATTAGTGTATGTCCCCCAAAGAGCAGTAAAAGGACAAGTGTTGGCAGACTTCTTGGCCGACCACCCTGGTATTACCCTCAAGGAAGAAGCAGTCACGTTCTTCGACATCGCCATGTGGGAGATGTGGTTCGACGGATCCAGGACAAGCCAGGGGGCAGGCGCGGGAGTACACATCGTCACGCCCTTGGGGGCATCCTACCAGTTGTCATTCAGACTCCAGTTCGAATGCACCAACAATCAGGCAGAATATGAGGCCCTCATATTCGGTTTTGAGATTTTAGCCGAACTAGGGGCGAAGGCGATCAGTGTAAAAGGAGATTCTTTGCTAGTCATTAAACAAGTGACAGGAGAATTCAAATGCGAGTCCGAGCTGTTGGTGAGGTATTGCAACAAGGCGAAACACCTGATCGAAGGCTTTCAGGATACGAGGATAGAATACACAGAGAGGGCCGATAACGGCGTTGCAAACGACCTAGCTCAGCACGGTAGTGGTTACAAGGTAAACCGATAGTTCGACGCTATAGAGAGGGAAACACCGAACCTCCACACCGGGGGCATCACAATCGACGAAAGACAATTCTCGGTTTACCAGCTGGACGTCACCCAAGATTGGAGGGACGAGCTCCTGAAGTGGTTCAAAAAACCAGACGTCACGAATAGGAGGTTGAGGACTTTAGCCCTTAGTTACGTGGTCTTAGCCGACGAATTATATAAGAAGGGCTTTGAAGGGCTACTCTTCAGATGCATCGGTCCAAAAGAGGCGATGCTTGCTATGGCCGAGGTACACGAAGGTATAGCAGGCGCCCACCAGGCGGGCCCCAGAATGAGGTGGCTTATCCATAAATACGGCTTTTATTGGCCGAAAATGGAACAAGACTGCATAAGATATGCCAAAGGTTGCGAAGCTTGTCAGAAATTCGGCCCAATACAACACGTCCCGGCCGAAGACCTGCACTCCATCATCAAGCCATGGCCATTCAGAGGATGGGCGGTCGACCTGATAGGGAAAGTATACCCCGGCTCGTCTGATGGTCATACTTTTGTGATTATCGCCACTTGTTACTTCACCAAGTGGGTCGAAGCTAAACCTTTGAAGTCGCCGACACAAGAAGCGGTGATCAAGTTCTTCAAAGAATACATCGTCCACCGACACGGCTTGCCCGAGTCCATAACCACAGATCAAGGGACGATGTTCACAGGAAGCGATATAAGTTGGTGGGCCTCCAAAATGAAGATAAAAATGTTGCACTCAACACCGTACTACGCCCAGGCCAACGGGCAAGCCGAAGCCACGAACAAAGCCATCAAGCTCATAGTTCAAAAGATGATTGAAGAAAACCCAAGGCAATGGCATGTGCTTTTATCAGAAGCTGTTTGGGCGAATAGAACCAGTCAGAAGTCGGCTACTGGGACCTCGCCTTTCAGACTGGTTTATGGCTACGATGCGATGTTGCCAATGGAGCTGACCGTCACGTCTACTCGCCGCAGATACCAGAGCGAATTGTCCAAAGAGGACTACTTTGACAAGATGGTGATAGATTCTCTTGACCTTGACGAAGAACGTTTGACGGCGTTAGATCACTTAGAAGCCCAGAAAAGAAGGGTCGAGAGAGCTTACAACAAACGGGTAAAACGAAAAGTTTTTACGGTGGGCGACATAGTATGGAAAGCAGTCTTGCCTATCGGCCATAAAGACACTCGGCTTGGCAAATGGAGCCCGAACTGGGAAGGCCCCTTTATTGTGGTCAACAAGTTAGAAGGCGGTGCTTACTTGCTGGCAAACATTGATGGAGAAGAACACGACAGGGCGATCAACGGCCAATTCCTGAAAAAATACGTCCCTAGCTGTTGGGAGGGCGTAGACCGTCGGTTGTTTGGAGCCACCGAAGAATAATATCGGTTATAAACTTCCGCCGAACATCCCAGAGTGGGAATATTCATGGGGTGTTCGGCCACACTATGTAAACACCGATCATTTGGTAGTACCATTTATGTTTCGGTAGTTCGCATCAGTTGAGTTTTTTCAACGGGTCCTCTGTTTTTCTCAACATTTTGTAACTGTTTTTAATAAATAATATCGTTTTGTATCGGACCAAACGCGGACCGATAATATGAGAATAATAAAAAATGACAAAGTAAATAATGGTAAAACTTTCGGCTCTCTAGCCGAATGAACATTAAAATTACCAAAAAGGTACGGCCCAAAGGCCGACCTGAAGTACTAAAATTCATAAAGAGATACGGCCCCAAGCCGATCAAGAAGTAATAATATTCAGAACATTGACATGGAAAATGAGAAAAACATATTGTTCTTAACTAAAAAGCCTAAAAATGACTGAAAATATCGCCGATTTCGCTGCGAACAGTATTGAACGATTTGCAGGCTTCGTCTACTTTGGGCTTCATTTTGGCAAGGCGTTGCTTCAGATGGCTCCGGCTCTTCTTGACATCAACACCCTCGAGCAGATTCTTGTCCATTGAAAGTTCCAGCTCGCCGATGCCCTTTTCTTCTGCCTCGAGCTCAAGTTTCATAGCGGCGATTTTCTCACCGAGCTCTTTGGCGCGATCTCGACGGGTGGTAAGAGAAGAAACCGCCGATTTCACAGTCACCTTCAACTCCTCCAGCCTTTCCCTCGCCTTAGCTTCCTGAAGTGATAGTTCATTATGCTCAGACTGAATCGCCATTGATTCATCGTATATTTTCTGGAAAGCAGGAAGTGAGGCAGACAGTTTGGCCATGACACCACGGGCTTTCTCACTCAGAACTTCGGCGGGAGCGTCAGCCAGAGCAGTAGAAGATGCCTTCAGCCTTTCAAAATCTCTCAGCGACTTGAAAATAGAGGTACCTTGGGACTTTAGTTCAGCAACTGCGTCCAAATGATCGCCCCAGTTTTCAGTAGGGCCGCTGGAAATTTCGACCAGAGATTCGCCCTCAGGTGTCGGCAAATCTTCATCTTCGCTATCCAAATCCAGGAAGGCTGCCGCCTTTGCCGCAATGTCTTGTTGGTCCGAGGACTCAACTGGTATCTGCCAGGTTTTTCCACAGTAAAATATCAGCTGCCAGACTACTATAAGGCAATGCAAAACAAATCTAGGGTACCTTAGTTTTTGCAGCGAGGCGTGCTGGAAGGTTAGCCAGCGAAGAGCTCAGAGGTGAATGCAGCTTTGGCAACGGCGAAAAAGTGAGCATTTGGGAGACGGTAGGAGTCTCGTCAGTTTTGGTCGAAGGCGACGGACGAACCGAACGACCCTCATCACCAGTCTGCTCATCCGCAGTTTCAGTATCGCCCCTCGACGATGAGTGCGCGCTAGAAGGTTGCGTAGGGGGAACTTCATTGGGGGATGGGTCGAACATCCGAGACCCAGATGTCTCTTTCCTCGCCCTCTTCGTCTTTGGCTCTTTCTTGGACGGCTTCTTGCTAGCGGGGCGTTTCGCCCTGGCTTTCTTCGGCTCTGTGGCCTCTTCGCCGTCAGTATCAAAAACGTCGCCCTTGTTCCACTTCGGGACGCCCACTGAAAGAAAACATAGTTAGAAAAGCGAATTTGGGCAAGTTATCAAAAGGACTCAATGAGATTACCTGGTATTCTATTATAACCGGTTTTGACCAGTTCGGCTATCGCCTCGGCATCAGAAGGGCATCTGATGCCTGTATAAGTCACACCTTCACTGTTTATCTCAGGTTTACGTTTTTTCGCCCTTTTCTTAGGAAATTTAATGGGGTCGACGGTGGACATATTGACTTTTGGTACTGGTGGGCTTTTATACTTAAACTTAGGGCGAATATGGGCGAGGTAAAACTCATATGAATACTTAGGCTCATAGTGTTCTTTCCAGACTTTTTTCATTTTCTCATCATATTTCAACCTAGTTTCTCGCCTATGTTTTTGCATTTTTAAGTTCATACCGGGGCGATCTAACGGGTCATACTTAAATTTATAGAAACGTTCAAACTTAGCTATTTCATAAAGGTGAAAGAGGTTACCTTCATATTTGGCTCGTTTTGGTGCCTGCAAAAGAAACAGATCGGCATGAGTAGGGTTCCGAGATAAAGGAGGTAAAGAAAAATTATGAAGACTGAGGATTTCTTTTGGAGAAAGGTCGAAGTAGGACTCTGTGACCGAAGCCCACCAGCTATCGTATTCAGGGGTATGGGTTGGAGACACAGAAGGGCGAGATATTTCGGAGATAGGAGGAAGGTAAGCCCTGTTCAGGCGACAAATGAATTGGAGATCAGGGTAATCTTCTAAAGAGGGTCTGTAGGTCCCGCGATTATTGACGGAGATCAATAAAGGACAGGGAATTCCTTGGCAAAAGCCGAACTGACGGGCGACGTAATTAGGGCAATACGCCTCTAGACTACTGCGATTGTACTCTAGACCGGCGACCAGGTTGCGAGATTTCAAAGAACTGCCCCAGTACTGACCACCACGTTTGAGTTGTGGATCGGCCCTCGCTTCATCCGAATCTTCACAGTCCCAAGCGAGGAATAACCAGGAAGGGGGATATTTGAGGGACAAAACCGGGCAAAACAACTCGGGGGCCCTTATGGAGTTGGTGAAAACTTCCAAAACATCCAGAACATGGGGAAGGCGAGTCCCTGCAGCGATAAGTTGATAGCCACATAATTCGGCCTTGATCTGAGGACCGACTTCAAATAGTTCTGGGAAGTACAGGGCGAGCCATAACTGTAAAACCCATAGGGGACCACTTGGGCATTGGAAAACCCTTTTATCGCCATGCGGGGCGATTTCATTGAGGCTTCTGTATAAGTGAGCAAGCATAAATTCCCCCAAATTACACTTGCGGCCTTCGGCGAGAACAGTGGCGAGGGTAAAGCAATCAGTGGTGACCCTGAATGACGGAGTGCAGAGGACGTATTTTGCTATAAAAAATGCAAGAAAGGCGATATGCTCTCGCATGTCTGGCTTATAATGCTCCTCGCCCTTGAAGAGGTTGACGAAAGGTCCATAACTCCTTTGGGCTTTTGTCAGTTTGAAAACTGGAATTTCGGCGTCCAGGTTGGGCGAAATGCGCTCGCCGATAACAGGGATATTCAGCATAGTCGCCATGTCAAGAAGCGTTATAGTCATCATGCCGAACTTGAAACAGAAACAGTTGACGGCGGTCGACCAGAACAGGGAAGCACCCATGATGTAATGTTTCGCAATGGGTCTACTCGCTTTGCATAGGCCGATCATGTCATAAATTCCCACATCTTTCCATAACTGACCAAAGTGTGGCTTCAATCTGTTTACCCATTCTTGATACCCTTTATGACCAATCGGCCAGTTTCTGAACATAGTGTTAACCCAGATGGAAGATTGATGGGGGAGCGAAAAGCGTGGTGGGACTTCTTCGTGAAATGGAGTGGCTATTTCACACAGGTGGCTGGGCGAAACGAGGATGGGTCCGACACATTCCTTGTCATCGTTGGTTTTGACTATTACCTGAAAATCTGTGTTTGGAGCAGCAGCATGGATCTCGTTCATTTTGTCGGTCACTTGAGTGGCGATAGCATCATTGGGAGCAGCCATTGGAAACTGAAACGAGGGTGTTGCAGTTAGGCGAGTAATCAAATAAGGGCGATTCAAAAGGGCGAAAGAACGAAGGCGAACGCTTACCAGGAGAAGATCTGAAGTATTTGAAATTGCTGAAGAGAGAGAAGGCTCGATAAATGCAGAGAGAGTAGGTGAATGAGGAAATGAGATGTTGTTTTTCTTAAAAGATAAAATCAGAAGAAGCCGAAAGGTCATGGGTCCAAGATGTGCCATCATGGAGAACAGCTGGCAAGGACGTGGCGTCAAGGGGGTACCGAGAAGTCAATAGATGCGCAACCCATCAAAATTTTGCTCGCAGAAATTTGGGCTTCAAATGTTGGGCCGAGTGTTATTGAAAGAAGGACTAAGGTAAGAACAAGCCCGAAAATAAACGTTTCAATCTTGTTGGGGGCATTGTTTGCACCGGCCCAAAAGGGTTGCTGGGTCAAGAGTTTCGTGTGGGCTTACAAAGGGGTCAGGCCCAAAAGAAAGCCTTTTTTATTATTATTGCCTTTTCTATTTTATTAGGAGTTTGTAGCTCATTAGGAGTGATTTTCTTTCAGAGTCTTAGTCCTAGTTGAATTAGGAGTCTTAATTATGAGGAGTTATAAGTAGCTCAGAGCTTTATTATTTTTGTATCAACAAATCAATCAATCAAAAACCAAGCCCAGTGCTTTTTATCTCGCAATCCCCGGATTGTTTTAATTTAGGAGTAGTTTTCGGTATTAATCTTGCCTGAGTTCTTAACTCCCAGATTATTACTTCTTAGATCACGTGGTTAAGTGTTTTTAACCAAACAAGCCCTGTGAATATCTACGTAGGTTCGTTAAAGTATCAGACCTCAAACCGATCCCAATTATAGATTCAAAGATTCGAGTCCGGAATATTTCCAGGCGAACACAAACATTGTCAAATATGATATTAAATTAAAAATTCTTTGTCAAATATGATAGGTTATATTATTAGCCAATGTGATTATACAAGAGACGATAATTACGAATAAAATACACTGTAAAAACTCTTGAATATTAACTTTAAACAGTAAATATTTAATTCCCAAACAATTAAATGTAAGCTGAGGGTTGTTATTACATTTACAAAATTACAGAAATTAATTATCAGTGATTCAGTAGACTTCGCGTAAAGAAATAGTATCAGTAGACTTAATCCTTTCTTGTTTGGATAAGTTGGCTGAATATATTACTTAAGCGGATTTGGATAAAATGAAATATATCCTTTATTCTGAATTTTAGGCTAATTAGTTATTAATTTCCTTATAAATACATTTAATATCAGCTGCAACTCTCACAGATTTTAACCAGCAAGTAAGCATGGCTTTCAGATTTTCACTTGCAGCTCTCTTCTTATGTTTTTGTACTATTAATTTGGTAGCTTCCACAATCGTATCACACGACGGTAGAGCTATAACAATCGACGGTATTCCACGAGTATTACTTTCCGGTTCGATTCATTATCCGAGAAGCACGCCTCAAGTAATTATTTAATAAGCATCATTTCATTTTTTTAAATAGTATATTAATTTTATGTATATGTTTAGTAGTTTATGCAAGATTTTAATTGTTTTTAATGATAGATGTGGCCAGACTTGATAAAGAAATCAAAGGAAGGCGGATTAGATGCAATTGAAACATATGTGTTTTGGAATGCACATGAACCATCTCGTCGTCAGTATGATTTCAATGACAATCTTGATCTCGTAAGTTTCATCAAGACAATTCAAGATGAAGGACTATATGTCGTTCTTCGTATTGGACCTTATGTTTGCGCTGAATGGAATTATGGGTAAGCATATAAATGTTGCATGAAAATGTATGAGTTCTACACATTATTTCCCACATTTCATTTCCATTTCTGAAATTTTGACACTTTAAATTTACAATCTAATATTATAAAACATGTGGTTTTTTGCGATTTGTTATTTGATTTAATTTATTGTTGTTTTTAGAGGGTTTCCTGTATGGTTGCACAATGTTCCCGGCTGTGAAATGCGAACTGCAAATTCAGTATTCATGAATGAGATGCAAAATTTTACAACTTTGATAGTTGATATGATGAAACAACATAATCTTTTTGCTTCTCAGGGTGGCCCTATTATCCTTGCTCAGGTACGTACCCTTTTAATTCTATTTTACTAATACTTAATCTTCCTTAATTAATACTCCACTTTATCTTATCTAATAATTATAATAGCAATTAATAGGTGATATTAATTAATTATAGGTTGAAAATGAGTACGGAAATATAATGGATTCATATGGAGCAGCTGGCAAGGCATATATAGATTGGTGTGCTAATATGGCTGAATCACTTGATATTGGAGTTCCATGGATCATGTGCCAACAAACTGATGCTCCTCAACCAATGGTATCAAACGGCGTCGTATTTACGTTCTTTGTTTTTTTAAAAAAATATAGAAAAAGACTAAATCAGTTTCTGATTGTACATTACAGATCAACACTTGTAATGGTTGGTACTGTGACCAATTTACTCCAAATAATGCAAATAGTCCCAAAATGTGGACTGAGAATTGGACCGGTTGGTTTAAGAGCTGGGGTGGTAAAGTTCCACATAGAACTGCTGAAGATCTTGCGTTTGCTGTTGCTAGATTTTTCCAAACTGGTGGCACTTTCCAAAATTATTACATGGTTAGATTTTTCATTTCGTTTAATTTCATTATTCGATAATGTTATAAACCGTTATTCGAATAGTTAATTTGATATTGTTATTTTAGTATCATGGTGGTACTAATTTTGGAAGAACGGCCGGTGGTCCGTTTATCACTACTTCTTATGATTATGATGCTCCCCTCGACGAATACGGTATATTTTTTTAATATATATTACATTTTAGCTATCTAATTCATCGGCAAGAACCAATATTTAATTTTATTTTATTTTTAATTTTGTCAGGAAACTTGAATCAACCAAAATGGGGACATTTAAAACAACTTCATGACATTTTACATTCCATAGAATACACTCTTACTCATGGCAACATCTCCACAATTGACTACGACAATTCTGTTACGGTAAATTATAATAATTTATAATTCTTTTTAGCTAATTATGAATCGAAAATTTTATTATAAAAAATTGTTTTGTTAATAGGTCACTCTTTACGCGTCTGAAAAAGAGTCGAGCTGCTTTTTTAGCAACGGAAATGAAACCTCGGATGCTACTATTGATTTCGAAGGGACTAATTACGACATTCCTGCATGGTCCGTTAGCATTCTTCCTGATTGCAAAAATGTTGGATATAATACTGCTAAGGTACATAATTTTCACAGTTTTCTTTTTAATTTACTGTTTTAGCAAATTAATACTAATTTTTATTATTAAATATATAGGTTAAAACTCAAACTTCAACTATGGTAAAAAAGAAAAATGAAGCTGAAGATGAACCCTCTTGTCTGAAATGGTATTGGATGCCTGAAAATATTCAAAAGACTGCAATTTTAGGAAAAGGTCAAGTTCATGCCAGTCAACTCATTGATCAAAAAGATGTTACTAATGATGTTAGTGATTATCTTTGGTATATGACGAGGTAATTAATTATACTTTCAATATTAATGTTAATTAATTATTTAATTAATTAATTAATAATAATATGTTTTATCTTTTATTTAATTCTCTTTTTTATTGCCTAACAGTGTTCATCTAAGTAAAGATGATCGGATTTGGAGTCGTAATATGTCTCTTCGAGTTAACGGCACTGGCCATGTTCTTCATGCTTATGTTAATGGAGAAAATCTTGGTATGTAAAACAACTTTATAAATAAATTTATTGAATGTCAAATATAAAAATGTTAATAATCTAATTTGAAAATTAATTAGGTATTCAATATAAATCATCCAATGTGTTGGAAACAAGTGTCAAGTTGAAACATGGAAGAAATATTATTAGTTTGCTCAGTTCCACCGTCGGATTACAGGTATAAATATGTTTTTCTTACTATTTAAGATTAATTAAACCCTTATAATAAGTGTATAATGGATGATTTTTATTTTTCGTGTAATTTTTTCACAGAATTATGGATATCAATTTGATATGGGAGCAACTGGAATTCCTGGACCAGTGGAACTAATTGGTCAAAAGGGTGATGAAAAAATTATTAAAGATCTATCATCCCATAAATGGACATATAGTGTTGGATTAAAAGGATTTGACAATGAACTATTCAGTTCAAATTCACCTCATGCTTCTAAATGGTTAGACCAAGATTTGCCCACCAACCGAACCATGACTTGGTACAAGGTGCGTAATTGCGTATATACGTGATATCGATAAATATATGAAATTCGATTGCACATAATTATATGTGTTTTTGATGTTTTTAATTGAATTTTAATCAATTTGCAGACCACATTTAAAGCTCCTTTAGGAAAAGATCCGGTTGTTCTGAATTTGCAAGGGATGGGAAAGGGATTTGCTTGGGTGAATGGAAATAACATTGGTAGGTATTGGCCAAGTTATGTTGCTGATGAAGATGGCTGTAGCAATGAAGTTTGTGATTACAGGGGTGCTTATGATAACAATAAATGTCTCACTAATTGTGGAAATCCTACACAAATATGGTAAGTGCCCTAATTTTGCTATAATTTGAATTTTTATGTGCCCTAATTCTGTTAATTTAAATTTTTACATATCCTCATTCGGTTACCTAGTATTTTAATTAGGTATCATGTTCCTTGTTCATTTTTTGGTAAATGATTTTGACTTTTTACAAGCCCCAGTTCTATTAATTTGAACTTTTACGTGTCCTTTTTTAAAAAATTTAAAATTTCAAGTATTCTAATTTTATAACTTTGAATTTTCATTTAGGTATCATGTTCCTCGTTCATTCTTTGTTGAAAATGATGATGTGAACACATTAGTATTGTTTGAGGAATTCGGCGGGAATCCGGCTGAAATTAATTTTCAAACTATTACGGCGGGAGAAGTAAGTGTAAGTGGAAGTGAGGGCGAAACCGTCGACCTATCTTGTAATGATAAACCCATTTCAGCAATCAAATTTGCAAGTTTTGGAGATCCTCAAGTAACTAATGTAGGCTTTATCAAAGGTTCTTGTGAAGGTGTTAATGATGCTTCCTCAATCATTCATAAGGTAGCTAATTAGTCCATTATAATATAATTAGTTTAATTATATGTTTCATTATTTTGGATTTAGTAATTAATTAGCTTGATTGCATGTTTTGATTATTTTAGATTTAAATATTATCTAATTTATGATGTATTATTAATTTGCAGGCTTGTGTTGGAAAGGAAGCATGCAAAATTCAAGTCTCTAAAGACATATTTGGCTCAACAAGCTGCGGGGGTGAATTTGTCAACATTTTAGCTATTGAGGCTGTTTGCTGAATTTTTATGGATTAGAATTTAGTTAGTGCTGTTTTAGTTAGGTCTAGCTAGTTTTTGAACTTCTTAAAAATCAAATGTAGTCATTTATTCAAATTTTTAATCAGATTTTTGTTAGTTTTCTTGCAATTCAATCCACTTGGGTCTAGTTCTATGCGAGTGCTATTGATTTATTGTAGACATTTACTTTTACTCAAGTTTTGTTTTAGTTAATTAGGTCAAAAAGAAAATTACTGCTAAAACTAACAAATAAAAATGTTCCAAACCTTGAAACACATATACATACAGTCGTAATTCTTCTTTTCTTCATACATTCATGTTAATAAAACTTCATATAATTCTATCACAATTAATATTAGATATAATAATGTTTTATTTTCTTCTAATTAATAAAATACAAAAATGAAGGAAGACATCATGTAATTTTCAAACAGAAAGGATTAAAATGTAAATATAACATATATGGAGGTTTCATAGTAATTTGTTCTAGTTTTTTCCAAAAGATATTAGTCCTTCTGTTCCGTTTAAAAAGAGACAAATAAATTTTTATATATACATTAAAAAATATTAATTATTATAATTTTTTACTTTACTCCTATTAATGATGGTTTTATAACTTTTATAACTAATAATTATTAATTATAGAAAAAAAAAAGATAAAAGAGGCAAATTTATATAAACTGGCATAAAAAACACCGTATGATCTTTTTAAGTGGGACATATAAAATTGAAATATGTCATTTTTTAAACGGGACGGAAGAAGTATTAAATTCAACATGTATATTACCACTAATTTATATATATTTATAGTATACATTACTTTGATTTATATTAATTTACAATTTTTAGAACCTTAAACTAAATTATTTTTTCAAACTAACATTAAGTCATTAACTAGATACATCTGCACGAGCACTACATATATATTTTTAATTGGAAGAAACCAGAAACAAGGGGCAAGAAAATCAAGTGGAACACTGTGAATGGGATGTCTCTGTTTTCAACCAGTTGGAAGCAGCCTTGAAGAGCAACTGCTGAACGGGTTAATTACAATCGCATCAAATTTCACAGAGGATCATGCTTGATAAAGTTACTTCTTCTGTATGGATTCAATAATGTTTTCATTCAAAAACTAGTCTAAATTCTACAGATGTTGAAGCCTAACTAACTACTAAACTACCAAAAACTTTCCTAATTTCTAAAAACTAAACTCAACCCTAAAGAGTCCACACACCAGCTGCTTGATAAAATGCCCCAGTGGAGATTCCATCCAAATTTTCACCTTCTACGCCATGTTTTTCACCAGGCAGATAACCCAAATGGTCCGGGGCCGCAACTGTAGTCGCCGTTGTCTCCTCGCCTTTCCTGGCATGCCGGAACGCAACCTCACGAATCTGCACCGGCGAAAGACTGGTCTGATAAGGATTAATATCAGGAGGATTATTCGGAAAGTTGAGAGTCACAGTAGGTCCTCGTAAGCAAAAAAGCGCAGCATCATAAGCTCTAGCAGCTTCCTCAGCAGTATTATAGGACCCTAACCAAATTCTTCCTCGACTATTCGGTTGCCTTATTTCCGCCACCCATTTCCCCCATTTTCTCATCCGTACGCCCTTGTACTTGCCACTGCTATTCTGCGGATGCACCATTTTTTTTTAATTTCTCCGAACCAAAACAGTTGGATTGGCGTCTTATTAGGAAAATAAATGGGTATTCCTGAAACAGAGGGAAATGGGGAGATATAGAAGACGCAATGAGGATAGGTCGTGGAAAATTTGAGGAGTGGCACATGGTGAGATTTACAGGTGGAGAAAGGAGAGCCGTTGGATCTAGTGTTTTTAAGGTAATGAATCATGGTAGTTATTACACGTGGTTGTTGTAGTTATGATGATACGCATGTAGTAAAAGGTTGACGCGTAGGTATTTGCCAGATAGGTGGGTTCAGGATGGTTACACTTGGCATAGATAGGTTAGTAATTGACGTCAACTTTGGAGAAGGGATTAGATTATTATGTGCCACTGTTTTGGAGTGATTATTCTCTTATATTTAGTACTCCCTCCGTCCCGTTTAAGAAGGGACATATTCCATTTTTATTTGTCCCATCTAAAAAGGTCATATCGTGTTTTCTGTGTTAATTTATATTGAACTTCCACTTTTACTAAAAGAGTAATATGATTACAATTTAAATATAATAATCTTGAGTTTTTATACCCTAAAATGATTGAATGATTGAATTGTTCGGTTCGGTTTAAACTTTAAAACACTGAGATTATTATTGAGCTCCTTGAATTGATATTGCAAATATAAAGTCACAGATATTAAATATAAGAGAATATACTAACTCATTTGCTACAAATTTCAATTGGAAGATGATTAATATGTAGAATACACCTCTAGCTATACATGAGAGAAAAGCTCTTTAATTATGAGAATTAGAAATGGAATGGATGGCCTTCAAAAAATTGATCTATCAAAAGTCAATACCCAAAATGGATCATTTTCCGGGTTTGAAAATAATACTCGTTAGCGAATCTGGATGTAAGAATTTATCCGACCCAGAAAAAAAATATTGGTCCTTTCTTATGTTTAGAAATTCCAAAGAAATGAGCCTTGAGCTATAACACCGTCAACATCCTCCACTCCCGAGTCAAGATTAGGTTCATTTAATGGTGCAAAAAAATCATCAAAACCCGGAAATATTCCATAATCCGTTGTGCAATTATCCGACCCGAATCCAGAATTGGGTAACAAATCCAAGAATGGTATATCCATCTCCAGTCCACTCCAATCTATCTGCCCCGTCGAATCCGAAGTACACGGAGACTCCGCTTGCAATTCGGACGTTGACTGATCCGACTGATAAACAGTATTCGGATGCTCCGAATTTGCAAACTTAGCTGCCGCAGCTTGAATTTGAGCCGGAGAAAATGACCTACCTCCGGCTATCTCCGGTGGATTATCGGGGAAGTTGAATTTAGCTGAACGGCCACGTAAGCAAAAGAGCGCCGCATCAAAAGCACGTGCTGCTTTCTCCGGCGAATCATAGGATCCTAACCAGATTCTTTCTCTGCTATTGGGTAATCGGATCTCACAGACCCATTTCCCCCATTTTCTCTTACGAACGCCTTTAAATTTTAAGTCACTCCTGTCGGCTGCTGGCTTCTTCTCCACTCTCGCTGTCGTTTGTTTCACCATTTTAATGAATCTTAATTAGTTCTTTAACTTTGGAAGTAGTTGAGGAATATTACTTTGTTTTTGTTTTTGTTGAGGATTGAGATTATTGCGGCTCTGTATTTATATGGGGGCTTATTTGTGTCTTAAATTAATGTGGTCAAACGACAAAGGGAGCACGACGCGTTGGGGAAGAAGATGAAATGTACACGTGGCTACTGATATCAGTATTAAATCTGATGCGAACGCGGGGTTTATTCAGTGTTTTGAAGCACATGTTGTTTTGCTGCTATTTTTTTTGTTCTATTTTAGTATTTGTTGTTTACCTCGTGCTCAAATTGTGAATTAAAAAAAAGCAAAAGCTCATATTGGCCTGGTGAAAATTAAGTTTTAGACCTTGCATTTTGAATGCTCAAAAGTATAATTCTGTATTTCCATTTTGTTTATATATCACTCCCTTTTTTTAATGGAAGTAGTGATTCTAGTGAAGGTGTTAGTCCGGAATGGAAACAATATCTAATTTAGTATCCATAACTTGAATTTACTACATCTAACTCCTTATAATTTACTTTTGATTATGATTCAAAGTTACCAATCTAAGAATTATTAAAAAAAGCTTAATCATTAAAAATTCTCCATCTTTTTATTTTTTTTATTTATGCCACAAACTTTCAAAATCATTTAGCTCATTAGTTTCAATTATAATCATTAGCTTAAATTAGAGTAGAAAAAAGTTCAAATATACACCTTCGGTATGTAATTTTTTTATAATTGAAATAATATGAATCAATATGAATTGCATATATGAATTTTTTTCTACTCTAATTTGGATAAATGTACAATTATAACTGAAAATTGATAAATAAATTAAAGTTGATGATTATAAAAATTTGAACCATAAACGAAAAAAGAGTTGACAAGATGGTGGGTTATTAAACAAGAAAAGTCTGCATTCTCTTGTAAATCAATTTTTATGGATTAAAATTATTACACTTAAATGATACAAGTAAATAGATTATTTGTAACTTACTTATACTTGGCATCATCAAATATTTTTTTGATGAATGTGTCAATATTCTTAAAGTTAAAGCTTCATTATTTTAAAATTATAAATTTTAGCGGTGCTTGAACTTTCAATTTTAGTCAAGCCGGACACTAATTTTTAGATTTTTGCAACTAATAAATTTTTCGTGAAAATGATTATTTGGATAATAGCGTTTACATTATTATTTTTTGATATAGAATTGATTGGTGTTTCGAATTGTATAAAAATGATAATTCATATATTAAATTGTAAATTAGAAATTTCATACTATCAAAGTAATAAAACACACTAAAGTTCATTATTTCAAATAATTAAACCTAAAATTGACCGGTGAAAAAGAAAACAAAAAGAATAGAACAAACTTCTGGAAGACCAACAATGGAACTCTCTAAAAAAATTGTATCATTTTCCAATTTCCATCACATGGTCTGCTATTATACGAGTAAGATTATAGTAAAATGGAACTCAAAAACATTTTTAAAAATGGGTTTTCTCTCTCATCTCTCTCTCGGCGCAAAGTAGCATAGCTGTGCTATTGTACGCCATTCCATGGCGAAGAAGCAGGGGAGGAAACCTAATCCTCAGCAGATTAAGTGTAATACCCCAAAATAATTAATTATCTAATTGGACCACGTGTCCAGTTTTGAGTCGCAGAAGTGGCAATATTGGAAAGATTTCCGATAAATAAGTTTTAGTAGGTCGGTTTTAGAAAAGATTTTTATGGAGAAAATTTATATTATATTTCAATTCTAAAGTTAGAATTGGAATTAAATGGAAAAATGACGAGAAAAGTCTAAAATTGGGCACAGGGACCAAAGTGGCAATTTAGCCACTTTGTGTCAAAAATGGAAATATTGGATTTTGACGGGAAAGTGTTAATATCGAGCTTCGTATTATTTATCAGGGATAAATAATACGTATAAGTCGTGATAAAAGAGTTTAACGATTTAGCTATGGACTAAATCGTACGATTGAAAAGTTTAAAAGATAAATGATAAGAAACAAAAAGAACAAGGACCAAAGTGAACCTTTAACCAAGAAATATAAGAAACCCAAATTCAAAGAAAGAAGATCAGAGAAGGATCGAGAGAAAACAGAAGCCATCGCCGATTTCCGTCGTTTCGCCGCCGTTTCTCCGTTCGACGTCCGATTCAAGCGATTCAAGCGGCGATTTCTTCAGAACCGAAAGCCCTATCATCTCTGGTCCTCAAATTAAGGTAAGAGGTCGGGTTTTGGCATGAAAATGATGGTTTTGTAGGCTGTTTTTATGAGATTGTGGTTTTGGGTTGAATTTGACGTTTTTGAAGTTATTATGGCGTTTACGAAGAAACCGAGATATGGGTATTGACTAGGGAAGCGTTTAGCACGTCGGGGTTGTGGCGAAACCCCGGAAAAACTTGATTTCCGGGGCTGTGCACGTGGTGCACGACCGTGCACCACGGGTGCACGAACGTGCACCTAGCAAGGTGCACGAACGTGCACCTGAAGTGCACGAACGTGCACTCTTCAGGGTGCACGAACGTGCACTGGAAGTGCACGAACGTGTACCCCTGAGGTGCACGAACGTGCACTTGGTTGCACGATCGTGCACCCACCGAAGGGCACGCCCGTGCATTCCGACTTGCCCCCACGTGTATGCAAAAGGTATTTAACTTAGGTATTCGACGTTTTGAGTAATTTGACTCTAAAGGACGGGTTTCGGACTTTGAAAATCATTGATCTCAAGATTAGCTCGACGTTTTAAATGAATTATAATAATGGAAAACGTCAAGAACGTTAAGCGATTCTCAATTATGAGAAATAGTATTCGCTAAGTCGTTTATACGACTAGAGATATTAAATACGTAAATAAGTGTAAAACAAAACTAAATCCTAAAACTTAAAAGTATTATACGTATAAGAATATGAGAATCACGTCTAACTATTAACGATTTATCAGACGTGTCAGCGAGTAGTGAAGTCAGTAGAGGCGGACTAGCAAGAGCGTACTATCAGATCGATCATATCATTTCTTGGATTGCGGTCACAGTGAGTTGCACTTTACTTTCGTGTATTATCGATTAATATTATGTTGATATCATACTATATATATATATATACTGTTTATATGCATCGCACTATATATATATATATATATATATATATATATATATATATGAATTGTTGATATGCTACATGTTTTGATTAAGTTTTATGTACGAGAACCTAGTATACGATCCAACGAAACTAGCTACCTATTGGGTGTCAATAGGCTGTGTGATCACCAGTAATCGAGTCAGTCTAGCGTGTCTGACTATAAGATATGATTTGAGATGCATGCAGGGTTTGATTATGAAAGCTATGATATGAATGCTATACGAGAGTGAACTCGGTTACAGTGTAACCTGAGCCCCGTATCTAGTAGGTTGGACCTACCAGTGGGTTGGACCCACCTCTTTGGGATTAAGAGATATGTTCTGACTGACGTGGTTGAACGTGAACGCTCCCGGTCAGACTAATGGAATCAGTATGATTTGAATAATAGTGAGTTACGTTATGTTTCAGGATTATAGTTTCGAAAGGATCGAGTACTTGTTCATATGTATTTTTATATTGATATTGATTTGAAATGCGATGCTATGTTTTTAAAATAATACCGTTAGTAAACTGTGAACTCACTCAGTATTTCCCCAAATACTGACCCCTCACCTTTGATGTCTTTCAGGTGCTTAGCTTGTGGACTTAGCTAGAGGCCAATTTTGGAGTGCAGAAGTCATCTGTATATGTTAGTTTATGACTTCTGTTAATGCTGCAGTAGTGGTCCTGTGTCAACAGAATAGTAGCCTAGTCAGCAGTTCATTTTGATTGTATATATCAACTGCTGTATTTGTTTATATGCTTCTTGATAGGCTACGTGTTTTGTATATGATCCACGGCCCCAGATGCCGGTGTGATGTTTTGAGACACTAACTGATGTATTTAGTACCGCGAGGCCAGTTCGTACAGGGTACGGTAACTAGAGCCCGCGAGGTTAACGGAACAGTTAGTGTAAATGTTTATATGGGTTATATATTTGCTTCAGTTGTGTTACGCTGTTTGTTTATATTATTTGCGAAAAATAAATTGTGATTTTAGGCTTGCTACGGGTTCCGGAGCTACCACTCCCGTTCCCTAGCGCCGGTTGCGGCTCAATAGTTTTGGGTCGTGACAATGTTGGTATCAGAGCCTGGTTGGTCCAGTTACCACTGCAAGATTGTTTCAATGTTTGTTTGAGAGCAGTTGGTCCAGTTACCACTGCTAGAGTTGTTTGATTGCTTATTTGACTGGGAGTATTTGTCAGTAAGTATACCTAGGAACTACTGCAGCAAGAGTCAGACCGTGGTTGTCTGTAATTGTGTTATGCGTGCATTAGTAAGTGAATAGTATCTGTTTATACGGACGACTAAGGCAATTAAGTATGTATTGCTTGTGCTAAGATATAGAAGGTGGTTACATGTTTGCAAATTATGAGCAATTGAGAGGGTTAAGTATTTGCTACTCGCGCTGCGATTGTTAAGTGATTATCTGCTTGCGAATTACGTGCAGTTGGATTAAATGCTAAATGTTTACAGCATTATATGAGCTGATTTTGGAATTGCGTGTGAAATGGGCTCAGATGGTCGCTTACGTTCGAAATTGTTTCTTTTCAGCATGTCTGGGCAAAACGGAGCTCAGTCACATGCTGATGAAGAACGGGAGGAAGCGCCTCCTATATTTCAAAACGGGTTTCATAATGAAGTGGGCGAACCATCTGGGGTCCATCAGAATGGATTCCACGCAGAAACTAGAGCATCGCCAGAGATATATTAAAATGGTTTTATGTCTGTGTCGGAGATAGGTAGTTCTTCCAGAAACAGAGTTAGAGAACATTCGCCGGAGATTGAATACAGTGAAGAAGAGGAAGGGGAACCGGAAGAAGATCCGGAAGAGGATCTTGAAGAAGATCCTGAGGAAGACCCTGAGGAGGATCCTGAGGAGGATCCAGAAGAAGAATTAGAAGAAGAAGCAGAAGAGGAAAATCCTCAGGAAGAAGAGTTTGAAGAAGAAGAAGAGTTAGATGAATTAGATGTCGAGGAATACAGAGGTGACTATTTCTGGTCAAGTGTGCGGAGATACCGCAATCTGAGGGAAGATGCGGACATAGCTAACGGTCAGGCGCAAATAGCTTTAAATCAGGTTAGAAGGCAGATGCGTTCTTTTTCTAGAGGGATGTTGACTGTAGGAGCGTATTCTACTGACTTTCTGCGGATGGCAGAGGGAGTTCCTAATCTGAACGAAGACAATAGGACCATTAATCGTAGATATGTCAGGGGTTTAGGACCTCAGTTTGATGAGCTGTATGAGCACGTGGACGAACATTTCAGCACGCTTACTACAATGGCCCGTAGGATTGAAACAGAGCATGAATGGTCGGGTGATCCGATACGACCTTATTACTTTAGACGTGAGTACCACCCAGATTACGTCAGTACGTCCTCCAGAACTACAACCAACCCTTATTTTGTGCAGAGAGGTGGACGAAACTCAGGTAGAACAGTTAGGGGTCGACATACAGGCGTAGTTATTAGGGAACCTAACGTTCCGCGTCAGGCATCTCCAGGTATTAGCAATTTATATGCTTTCAGTAATTGTGTTTATGTGTTTGTATTATTGTGTTTATATATTTGCTGCATTGCATAGTAGAATGTCAGTAATAGGTTTTGCCTTATGAGACAGTACCTTAGAAAGCGAGAATCAATAGGAAGCGTTGTAGTTAAACACGCGCCTAATAAAAGAACATATAAACATAATTCACAAAAATAATAATATAATATATACTACACAATACATTTGTAGCGAACGTAATTTCTATATTACGTTTTAGAATTTGAGAAAGAAATGGATTGCTTACAGGAAGTCGATGTGAAACATCGGTATCTGCGTCTGTATATGACGTAGTACAGAGTGTCGGAGAAGTGGATATGGTGATTACAGTAATAGAGAATTTTGAATTTAATTGAGTTATCGGAGATATGGAGAGAGAAGGAACGTGACAGAAGAATAGTCTGTAAATGACAGCAGTACAAAAATCTGAAATATACCTAATAAGTATAAAGAAAGCCGGTAATAGTCGCAGAGCGTATAATCCAGAGTAAGACTTACGATTTTATGAAGATTTTGAAAGTTTTTATGATTTTTCAAGGTACGATTGTGCTCAGGCATCGCATGTGACATTGCATAACCACGATAGAAATGCATAAAAGAATGATTTTCAAAATTTTAGATCATGCATCATATCTTCGTAATAGAAAAAGAAACTGCGATTTTGAGCAACTCCTTGGTGATGAGAGATATCATCACTCTGAGCAACAATTATACTAACGATTTTAAAGGATTTATGAAAAGTGGTTTAGAAAGAGTTGCGCAGCCAAAAGAAGTTTTAAAATCGTATTGTTTAGTAAGTAAACTCGGATGTAAAGCCCTGCGACAAATAATCAAAGATTCTTAACAGATAAGAATAAAAATTGTGAAAGAAACTCCAATAAAAGAATAGAGCCATGTTAATAACCATTGCCCTAAGGCTAATAGAACTAAAGAAGAATGTGAATAAGAAATTACCGCCGGAAATGCGCAGATAAGCTGCAATGCACTGGCAATACTTAAGGATACAATATTTATCCTTATGAGTGAACAAAGGATAAAATGACAGGGAGTCGTGCAAGGCGAAAGGAACGTAATATATACATAAGGATGATGTATGATTACTCTTATGATTGAGATAAACGAAGTAGCGATGGTAAGTTGTAATTGAAGAGGAGAAATTAAAAGTATGAAGGGCAAAAGAGATGGTAATACGAATGATGAATATCAAGTGATATTTAAAGGAAATATAACGTTATCAATATCAGTGTTTAAGGATACAGAAATAGAAAGAGAAAGGATACGAAATGACGAAACATACGATTTTACAAGATATGAAAGTTTAAATTAGATAGATCAAGAGAGAGATAGTAGTGCTATATGACTGATATTAAGTAAAGTTACTAATATCAGCATTAAGAATTATAAAATCACGTTAACAGAAAGGAGAAAGGCACACGTATAGACGTACGTGTCAGTAATTATAAGAATGGTGGATGATATGAAGAAAAATGTAAAGGTAAAATGCAAATACCTCAAAATTTAATAAGGTGATTGGAAAGTAAAAGTTCTAGAAATACGTCGAAAGGATTGTCAGAATAGAGCAGCAGCAATAGAACGGCTATAAACAAAGGAAAGACGTAATGCATATAACAAGTAAAAGACAAGACAAGAGTTCATACTAGTACAAAGAGACCAAGATATTTGAAGACGATTAAAATCAAGATATAAGTGCTAAGAAAGCATAAAGTGTATAGGACGACAGTGAGTTGAAATTATTCCTAGACTTTAGGAATTGTAAAGTAAATGGAGTATAAATATTAGAAACAATCGGAAAACCCTTCAAAAGAAGACAAGAGATAGAATAAGAAAGAAGTTAAACGAGGGTTAGCTAACGAGAAGGATTCTCGAAATAGTCAGACTTAAAAGAAACATGCGAGATTCTTATGAGGTTATTACAAATAGAGAATCGTGTTATAAAGGAGAGACATTTTTGACTGACAAGTCAATTAATGACTCGAAGGGATCTTTAAGGACTAATCAGAGAAAGTCAAGAAGATAAAAATATGGATAGTATCGATCAACGAAGACGATCGTATAAGCTATACGGTTAAAGTCAACACAAAGAAAAGTACATTTAGCAATGGAGAATGTACGAAAGATCACGACCAATAGAACAACATAAAATTCACAATAACTTAAGCAAAGCAAAGAAAAGTTGAAAGAAGCAAAGGAAGTATCAATCTCAACTACGTTGAGAAGTAGTAAGGATTAAAAGCCATAGATTGTGCTTATAAGAGAAAATACTCATAGAAGTATGAATGAAGTAAGTACGTCATTAAAGAGGTAGCCGATACGTCATGATTATTCACGTATAAAAGAGACAAATAGCGACTCGATGATGATTAAGAATGAAACAATAGACTTGAAGGATACCGAGCGGGGATTAATCGACGTTAATAAGGACAAAAGAGAGATCGCAACCAGTAATACAAGACGTCAGGATTATAATATCGGTGATACGCCTTGAGCCACACTATTTTAGAAAGATGATGAATAGAACAATGGTAACAGTAAGAAGATTCTCAGCTATGCTACAACAAGGGACTACTATAAGCAAGATAGATAATCGATTAATGATAAATATGAAATCACAGCTATACGTAAAGAGCTAAGAGCTAAGTAAAAGAAAAAGACATGACTGACGCGTAGTAATGAATGTCAAGAAAGGTATAAGAATAACTGTAACGTCCCAACAAGTTTTATGAAAATTCGAGGACGAATTTTTATAAGGGGGAAGAATGTAATACCCCAAAATAATTAATTATCTAATTGGACCACGTGTCCAGTTTTGAGTCGCAGAAGTGGCAATATTGGAAAGATTTCCGATAAATAAGTTTTAGTAGGTCGGTTTTAGAAAAGATTTTTATGGAGAAAATTTATATTATATTTCAATTCTAAAGTTAGAATTGGAATTAAATGGAAAAATGACGAGAAAAGTCTAAAATTGGGCACAGGGACCAAAGTGGTAATTTAGCCACTTTGTGTTAAAAATTGAAATATTGGATTTTGACGGGAAAGTGTTAATATCGAGCTTCGTATTATTTATCAGGGATAAATAATACGTATAAGTCGTGATAAAAGAGTTTAACGATTTAGCTATGGACTAAATCGTACGATTGAAAAGTTTAAAAGATAAATGATAAGAAACAAAAAGAACAAGGACCAAAGTGAACCTTTAACCAAGAAATATAAGAAACCCAAATTCAAAGAAAGAAGATCAGAGAAGGATCGAGAGAAAACAGAAGCCATCGCCGATTTCCGTCGTTTCGCCGCCGTTTCTCCGTACGACGTCCGATTCAAGCGATTCAAGCGGCGATTTCTTCAGAACCGAAAGCCCTATCATCTCTGGTCCTCAAATTAAGGTAAGAGGTCGGGTTTTGGCATGAAAATGATGGTTTTGTAGGCTGTTTTTATGAGATTGTGGTTTTGGGTTGAATTTGACGTTTTTGAAGTTATTATGGCGTTTACGAAGAAACCGAGATATGGGTATTGACTAGGGAAGCGTTTAGCACGTCGGGGTTGTGGCGAAACCCCGGAAAAACTTGATTTCCGGGGCTGTGCACGTGGTGCACGACCGTGCACCACGGGTGCACGAACGTGCACCTAGCAAGGTGCACGAACGTGCACCTGAAGTGCACGAACGTGCACTCTTCAGGGTGCACGAACGTGCACTGGAAGTGCACGAACGTGTACCCCTGAGGTGCACGAACGTGCACTTGGTTGCACGATCGTGCACCCACCGAAGGGCACGCCCGTGCATTCCGACTTGCCCCCACGTGTATGCAAAAGGTATTTAACTTAGGTATTCGACGTTTTGAGTAATTTGACTCTAAAGGACGGGTTTCGGACTTTGAAAATCATTGATCTCAAGATTAGCTCGACGTTTTAAATGAATTATAATAATGGAAAACGTCAAGAACGTTAAGCGATTCTCAATTATGAGAAATAGTATTCGCTAAGTCGTTTATACGACTAGAGATATTAAATACGTAAATAAGTGTAAAACAAAACTAAATCCTAAAACTTAAAAGTATTATACGTATAAGAATATGAGAATCACGTCTAACTATTAACGATTTATCAGACGTGTCAGCGAGTAGTGAAGTCAGTAGAGGCGGACTAGCAAGAGCGTACTATCAGATCGATCATATCATTTCTTGGATTGCGGTCACAGTGAGTTGCACTTTACTTTCGTGTATTATCGATTAATATTATGTTGATATCATACTATATATATATATATACTGTTTATATGCATCGCACTATATATATATATATATATATATATATATATATATATATGAATTGTTGATATGCTACATGTTTTGATTAAGTTTTATGTACGAGAACCTAGTATACGATCCAACGAAACTAGCTACCTATTGGGTGTCAATAGGCTGTGTGATCACCAGTAATCGAGTCAGTCTAGCGTGTCTGACTATAAGATATGATTTGAGATGCATGCAGGGTTTGATTATGAAAGCTATGATATGAATGCTATACGAGAGTGAACTCGGTTACAGTGTAACCTGAGCCCCGTATCTAGTAGGTTGGACCTACCAGTGGGTTGGACCCACCTCTTTGGGATTAAGAGATATGTTCTGACTGACGTGGTTGAACGTGAACGCTCCCGGTCAGACTAATGGAATCAGTATGATTTGAATAATAGTGAGTTACGTTATGTTTCAGGATTATAGTTTCGAAAGGATCGAGTACTTGTTCATATGTATTTTTATATTGATATTGATTTGAAATGCGATGCTATGTTTTTAAAATAATACCGTTAGTAAACTGTGAACTCACTCAGTATTTCCCCAAATACTGACCCCTCACCTTTGATGTCTTTCAGGTGCTTAGCTTGTGGACTTAGCTAGAGGCCAATTTTGGAGTGCAGAAGTCATCTGTATATGTTAGTTTATGACTTCTGTTAATGCTGCAGTAGTGGTCCTGTGTCAACAGAATAGTAGCCTAGTCAGCAGTTCATTTTGATTGTATATATCAACTGCTGTATTTGTTTATATGCTTCTTGATAGGCTACGTGTTTTGTATATGATCCACGGCCCCAGATGCCGGTGTGATGTTTTGAGACACTAACTGATGTATTTAGTACCGCGAGGCCAGTTCGTACAGGGTACGGTAACTAGAGCCCGCGAGGTTAACGGAACAGTTA
This sequence comes from Mercurialis annua, assembly GCF_937616625.2. NCBI lineage: Eukaryota > Viridiplantae > Streptophyta > Magnoliopsida > Malpighiales > Euphorbiaceae > Mercurialis > Mercurialis annua. The sequence continues at coordinate 53,019,334 of NC_065571.1, forward strand.
GTGTAAATGTTTATATGGGTTATATATTTGCTTCAGTTGTGTTACGCTGTTTGTTTATATTATTTGCGAAAAATAAATTGTGATTTTAGGCTTGCTACGGGTTCCGGAGCTACCACTCCCGTTCCCTAGCGCCGGTTGCGGCTCAATAGTTTTGGGTCGTGACATTAAGGGCATTCAAGATAGTACTAAGTTTTGGGTCGTGACATTAAGGGCATTCAAACGTTACAGCCACTTTTACAAGTCAGCTTGGGGGATTATTAAAGAGGATATTACTGCTGCCATTCAGGATGTCTTCAAAACTGGTAAGATCCTTAACCAGATCAATAAAATTTCTATTACAGTTGTGCCAAAAACTGCTAATGCTAATAATCTTAATGATTTTAGACCAATTGCATGCTGTAACGTTTTGTACAAGATAGTTACCAAAGTTATAGCCTCTAGACTGAGCCCTCTCCTCTCTAAAATCATCTCCCCTAACCAGTCTGCTTTTGTTCCTAAGAGGTCAATAGCGCATAATATCATGTTAGCTCATGAGTTGGTGAAGAATTACCATAAGAATCAAGGAACCCCTAGGTGTTTATTGAAAATAGACCTAAAAAAAGCTTACGACTCTATCTCATGGGACTACATTGAGGAAATGTTTATTAATTTAAACTTTCCTGACAGTTTTATTACGCTCATTATGAATTGTATTAGAAATCCCAGTTTCTCTGTGAATTGGAATGGTAGTAGTGGAGAGGTCTTTAAATCTGGGAAGGGGCTGAGACAAGGGGACCCAATATCCCCACTTGTCTTTGTTATCTGTATGGAGTACCTCACCAGAGCCCTTAAGCTTAATAACTCTGAGTTTAAATTCCACCATGGCTGCAAAGACCTTAAGATTAATAATCTGATGTTTGCGGATGACCTCCTCCTGTTTTGTTATGGGGATGAGAGTTCAGTTATGGCTATGATTAAGACTCTGGATAATTTTAAGAACATATCTGGGCTTCAAGTGAATAGTAACAAGAGTCAAATCTTTTTCTGTATGGTGGATCACAACATTAAAGATAGAATTCTGAGTAATCTGGGATTTGAAGAAGGGGAGCTGCCTTTGAGATATCTAGGCATACCTCTTATCTCATCAAAGCTTTCTAAAGAGGATTGCAGGGGTATTATTTCTAAAATAACTAGCAGAATCCATTCCTGGACAAGCAAGTTATTATCCTATGCAGGGAGGATTCAGCTGATTCAATCAGTCCTTATGAGTATGCATGTCTTCTGGGCATCTATAATGATTCTTCCTAAGCAAGTGACTAAAAAGATCCAAGGAATTTGCTCCAAATTTCTTTGGACTGGTAATACTGAGGGCAGAAACAAAGCTGTTGTCTCCTGGAAAGAATTGACTAAGCTTAAGAAAGAGGGAGGGCTTAGCATGAAAGATATTAACTGTTGGAATAGAGCAGCTATCAGTAAGCACATTTGGCACCTCTTTAATAACCCAGATTCTATATGGGTAAAATGGGTTAAAGCTAACAAGATTAAGAAGAAAAGTTTCTGGGGTATGAACTTTAGTAATACTACTAGCTGGATTTGGAGGGGCATCCTGAATATCAGACCTGAGATTAGTAAGATTATTGATTTCAGATTGGGAAATGGGAAAACTACTAGCTTCTGGAATGACCCATGGCTCCAAGGGCACTCTGTGGTGGAGAGATTTCCAAGAGTGAAAATGAGAGAATCAGATATCCCAAGGGCTGCTGTAGTTGCTGATTTGTGGAGGAATGGTAAATGGGATTTGCCAGACCCTACTGATGAGGATATGGATGAAGCCTGGAGTTACATTACTCAGAACTGCTCTATCTCCAATAATAATGATGAAATTAAGTGGAAAGTTGTAAAGAACAGTAAATTCTCCATTGACCAGACCTGGAGATTATATAGAGAAAACCATCCTACTGTTAACTGGTTTAAAGTTGTCTGGGGTAAGGGCTCAGTCCCAAGGTATAATTTTATTTTGTGGCTAGTGTTAAAAAGGAGAGTTAGAACTAAAGACAAGTTGAAGAGATGGGGAGTTACAGAAGATGATAAGTGTGTTCTTTGTAATGATGGCACTGAAACTATCAAGCATTGCTTCTATGAGTGTGATTTTGCCAAGCTCATTTGGAGCAAAGTGTTGAGAATTTGCAGATGTAATGCTACCATCAGAAGCTGGGGCAGATTGATTAGCCGGTTCTGCAGGAAAGCTGCTGGGAAGAATGGTGTTGCGGTTATCAGAAGAATTGCCTTAACTGCAACTGTTTATCATATTTGGTCTGTTAGGAACAAGAAGGTTTTTGAAAATGAAGTTCCTAATGCAGAAGCTGTGATGAGGAAGATTAAAGCAATAATTATTGATAAAATCAGTGCGATGAAGATGAATGATAGAATGATTAGTATAGTTGATGATAGGCCAAACCCATATAGAGGTCCCTGTACTTTATACTTTTTTTTCGGTAGGTCCTTATACTTCATTTTTGTATTATCTGGTCCCTCTATTTACCTATTTTTGATTTTCAGGTCCTTTGTGAGGTTTTTCCAGTCCCTCTACTTACAATTTTTGTTTCCTCCAGTCCCTTTACTTACAATTTTTGTTTCCTCCAGTCCCTTTACTTACAATTTTTGTTTCCTCCAGCCACACAAAAGGACCGAAAAAAACTCATAAAGGATCTGAAAATCAAAAATAGGTAAGTAGAGGGACCAAATAATACAAAAATGGAGTATAAGGACCTACGGAAAAAAATGTATAAAGTACAGGGACCTCTATATGGGTTAAGCCTTGATGATATCCATTTGATGTAATCTTCTTTTTTGTAGTTGGCAGGCCTTTTAAAAGCCTTGTTCTCTGTTCTGTTGTGGTTTAGGCTTTATGCCTAAGGACTATTCTTTATTTCAATCTGAAATGAAGCTTTTTTGGGCTTTTCACCAAAAAAAAAAAATGGAACTCTCTAAAAAAATTGAATGGGACTGAGGCTGCCACGGTTCATAACTCGGCGGTTAAAAAAAAGTGGAACTGGTCCGGAACCGCCTAAGAGACGGTTCTATGACGTCCGGTTCCGGTTCCGATACCGGTTTAGGACGGTTTAGAAAAAATATTGAAAATAAAATTTAATTACTAAAAAATATAATTTAACAATTAAATAATTCACGGAGATAGAATTACAAAAAAAAAAAATTGAAAATAAAATATTAACCAAAAATAATAAAACAAATATAACATATATTTTATTGCAAAAATATATTAATTATATGATAAAGATATAATATATATATATATTAAATATATAATATATATTTTTTATTTAAGGGTTCGATCTTAAACCGCCGGTTCTGACCCGGAGCCGCCGGTTCACGGTTCAACAAATTTGTGACTTCGTAATGTTTAGTTTCACTTTTTAAATTAAGGAGTAATCAATCAAAGATACCTCGTACGCGTTTATCAGTAACATTTTTTGGAAAAGTGATAAATTGACCACTTTATTTTGCGTTGTTAAAATAAAAATAACTTTTTAGAATTTATAAAGTTAAACAAACGATATTACTTTTTAGAATGTAATGATTATTTTGGGCTTATAGGTGAAATCGTTATATTAATTTGAATAATTAGCATGAAATACCAATATTAACCTTTATTAGTTTCAAACACTTTTGTTATATTCTATAAATTATCATTAATTATTATTTTATCCAATATAAAAATTAATAACAATTTGTTTTTCAAAGTTTAATTATAACTCCAAAACAACAGTTAGGTTCCCCATAATATAAATTAATATTATTTAAAATATTAAAATAAAATTATTATTGGAAGTTAATAAATATAATTATTTTAACTTTTATTTTTTTAATTTTTGTACAAACTCAACTTTATCTATCTTTGTGGGATGGAGAGAGTACTATGTTTAAACATTTTTTATCCGGATAAGGGATATATAGATTTAAATGATATAAACTTTTGATCGATCTATAACTGTATAAACTCGAGTGAAATTGTCTGAAAAAGAAAACATAGCCACCTAAATAAATTTTACTTGATTTATTTGGTTTATCAAAGATGTTTCTTTTGATTGATGATAAGAATAATTGGAGTAAGAAAAAGAAGAATTTGTAATTAATTTGAATGATGAATATTTTAGCGCAACAGACATTATTTACGTCAATTCAAACATAATTTGGGAACAGAAAAAGACGAGTGAAGTTGAGCTTGAGAAAAGATGTGTATTTTGTGTTTTGACTATCCTAACCCTACGCGTTATATCTTCTTTGCTACTAACGTCACTGATTAGCTCTCAGTTGTCTACATTTTCCATCCAATTCCAGAGTCTTTTTTTTTTTGGAATTAACTGCTACAAGGTCCAGTTCCAATAAACGAAGTATATGAGCCAAATATGAACAATTTAAGTTTATATATCCATTTTGTTTGATCAAGATGATAAATATATTTTTCAAAATAATTAATAAATATACCCTCCATTTTAATAGAGTTGTCTACTTTCAAAAAATAACTAATTTTTACATTCAATTTTCCCATATTACCCTTATTTAAAATCCACTGATGAGTAAATTGTAAGTGGACCCTATGTTAAATAGGGGTATGATAAGAAAAGTAAGAAATCTTTTACAAAATCCATAAATTATAATTGATTTTTTAAAACTGTGTGATAAAGGTAAAGTGGACATCTCTATTGGGAACGGAGGGAGTAATTAATGTATTCACTCTTAATTTAAATCTATTAAAGAAAACACGCACCTCTTCTTAAACTAAATAACTCTTTCTAAACTAAAGTTAAAAAATAAAATATATAAGATAATCATTCACAAAATAAAAAAATTAAACATTAATTGTAAAATTACATTTTAAAAATAAATTTAAATGTAATTATACCGTAATATAATTACTTTTGAGTAAAAAAATTAGATATGCCTCTAACAAAAAAATTAGAATAGTTTAGTTAGCACTTAGCCAGACTACAATAGTGAAAGACAAGATATGAGAAAATTAGGTATTTATCTAAAATAAATAAATAATAGAAAATATGTCAACACGAAAAAAATACAAAAAGTACATTAGAATTTTTTATTTTTTATTTTTTTATTCTCAATATTTAAATATTTATAATTTTACTCTACCATATGACATGCAATCTCACACACATCTCACATGTCTCTCTCTCTCTCTATTTTTCTCACTCTCTCTCACGTGCATGCCCATATGACAACTACTCTCTTTCCTTCTCTTTCTTTTTCTCTTTTTGACATGCACTTGCTTATTTTTTGTTTCCATTTTCAATTAATTTCTTTTTTTTACTATTTTTTTTTTATATTTTTATTGTTTTTTTCTTTTGTATCTGATGAATGTTAAAAGTTTATTTTATTTTCATTTTTTATGAATACTATATTTTAAAGCAAGTTTATTAGAATATTAAATGAATGCTAAGAATTTATTTATTTTCATTTTTCATATTATTATTATGTCTACCAATATCGTATGTAGCATATTATTATATGATAATGTGATCATACTACTGGATAATATAAGACAAAATCACAGTATCAGATTATCATATGATTATCATTATATCACCTTATCATATGATTATCACAACTTCACCTTAGCATGTAATTATCAGTGTATCATATTGCATTGTCATCTTGTTATCATGTCATTATCAGTATTGTATGTAGCAGGTTATTATATGATAATATAATGATACTGCTAGATAATATAAGACAAAATCACATTATCACATTATCATATGTTTATCACAGTTTCACCTTAACATGTAATTATCAGTGTATCATATTGCATTGTCATCTTATTATCATTTCATCAATATCGTATGTAGCAGATTATTATCATCTTATTATCATAATTTTTCTGTAATTGTTTTTCATATATATATCATATTATCATACTATTATCATTTTATTATCAATAAGAATCTTATCATACTATAATCATAAAATTATCTATCTATTATAATAACATTATAATACTGTTATCATTATCATATCATTCTATTATCACATCTTTATCATAATCGTATAATATTATGATACCGATATGATAATATAGTGATACTCGTATGATAACCAAACACTAATTTTTATATAAAAAAAATTCCCTACGGTGTTATGATAATGCAGTGATACTCTTATGTTAATCATATGCTGTTTTTTTTTAAAAAAATTTATCATAAAATCGTTTTTATGCATATTTTTATATATAAAATAGAAAAAAAATAAAGAGTAATTTATTTAGATCTGAATTAAAAAAATCGCAATAATCACCACGAATTAAGGAAAAGGTCGCTAAAATAAAATATGAAAGAACGGTGGAGCGATAGCAAAGCGATGAAAGAACAGTGGCAGAGCGATGAAAGAATGACGAAGAAAAAAATGGAGAAAGAAAAGGGAAAAAAATAACGAGAAAAAAAAACAAAGAAGGAAAGAGAAGAGAGAGAAATAAAAAAAAGACAGTAATCACATGATAAGAGTAAAAAAAACATATTTAGAGTAAAATAATAATAAAATATAGGTATAATTATAGTAGTAATTTCATGAAATACATGTTTTGATAACTTATTTACACCTTTACCTGCCAAGTTTTGATTTTTTGTTATCTTTTTTTATTTACGAAAAACACCTATCTTTTTTTGGTTTCCAATTTCGGTTTTCGGTTTTTTCGGTTCGGTCGATCGAACCGAACCAACCGACAATTTTTTTATATAGTGTAAGATTAGTATATATATAGTGTTAAATTTTATTTTTTATAGATTTTTTTCTGGAATTTTTTTTATATAATGTAACAATAGTGTTTTTATGGTATTTATATAGTGTAAGATTAGTGTATAAGTAGTATATATATAGTGTTTTACTAGTGTATATATAGTGTATAAGTAGTGTATTTATGACATTTTGTAGTATTTTTTGTGGTTGACACCATAAAACACTGCAAATACACCATAAACACTGTAAATGCACCATAAATATACTAAAAACGGCAGAAATATACTATAAATACACCAAAAATACTCTAAAACGTAAACATATTATGAAATTACTAAAAATGAACCATAAATCAATTTTTTCTTTATAAAATCAGTAGCAATAAACAAATCTATGAATAAGAGAAGACAAAATAAATAATTATATGAATAATAGAATAATTTTATAAACAAAAAATTATAGTTAAATATTTTGTAAACAAAAAATTATAGATCTACAATAATTTATTTACAAAATATTTAAATTATTGCAAAAAACGTAAAAAATTACACAAATCTAAAAACGAGTCAATAAATCCATAACACGAACGGAAGAGACGAACGGACTAGCGCGAACGGAAAAGACGAACGGAAAAACGACCGAAAACGACGAGAAATTCATCGAAAGTAGACGAACGGAAGCGCGACCGGAAAAGACGAACGGAAAAGTAATTGGAGGAGATAAACTGAAAATCAAATGAAAAAGAAAAAGGAAAGAAGAAGAAAAGAAGAAGAAAAGAAGAGAAAATAAGAGAACGAAGAGAGAATAAGAGAAAGAAGAGAGAAAAAAATGGCTATATAAAAATTTAACATAAAATGAGATAAAACTTCTTTATATAGTGGATATTTTTGTTAAATAAGTTAGCTTATTAGGTAATGTAGGACAAAAGGAAAAGATGGATCAAAATGGTATAAATACTTTACCCAAAACAGATATTTAGAAAATAATTCTATAATTATAATATAAATATAATTTAGAGTAAAAAATAAAAATATTATAATATATTGTTTTATTTTTTTTATTGTGATAGAAATTAAATTATTTTTAAAAATGGAGTAGTTATCTAATTTTCTCACAAGATATGGACTTGAAAGGCTCACAATTAGGAGACCAAACGAGGTTCATTTCTTCTCAAAATAAAGCCATGGGCTTATCAGAATGGCCCATGTTTAATTTTGTTGACGTTTTGATGGTTCTTCATGTTTCGAAGCATCTAAAAGTAGAAACAGGGTGCTCAATCTCAACTTCCAAACTTGATCAACACCAATTATTACTCTCTCATGTCGTAAAATGATAATACAATTTTAATTAATGTATAAATTAAAAAAATTTAATTAAACACTGATGACTAATCTTTATGTTGGTATATTTTTATACTGAAATACGGAGCAATTGAGTAATTTTGAAATAACTATACAATTTATTAAAAGTAAATAATTTTTTTAATCTTTAAAGTTTAAACTATTTGTCAAAACCAGAATTCAGCTTACAATTTAACACATCAAAAATAATAAGATGATCTATCCCTTTAGGACAAAACGAGTATTTATTTTCTCGTGGTTATATGAATATTTTGATTAAAAATCCTCACTTCTTTCTTTCATTTATTAGGTCTAGATGTTTATTGAACAATAAATTGGAATAAATTCTAATTCTCTTCTCTCATTTATAATATCAACTCGATTATTCTAATATTTAATTTATTGATTGTCTTAACATTAAAAATATTAATTTAATTTTCACCGGTAAATATATATATTTTAGAGAAATTCTAAATATGTTTCAATCCTTGATAATATTTAATTAATATTATGATATAGATTAAAGTTATATAAAATACAGTCAACACTCTAATAATTAATATACATGGTGGATTAAAAATTTATTAATTATTAAAATTATTAATTTATTGAATATTCTATAAAATGTAATATTAAAAAAGGTTCTTTGAAATTTGATTAATTATTAATTTATTGAATATTCATTATTAGAGTGTCGACTGTAAAATGCTTTTAGATGCTTTTAGATTAATAAAAATCTTAAATATTAGTACTACTAAAGTACTAATGCGAATCATAATCAAGCGGGTCAATCCGGCTACCCGCGGATCATCGGACTTACTCTATACTGAAGCTTTGCAGTACATAAACAAAGTTATCGGATACACCCATTAACCCACCCGTTTCAAGTTGAGCAGCGCGTGAAACTCTGCAACTCACTCACTAAAAGAAATTGAAAAAGATTCTAGAAGTCTCCCTTATCATCTCATAAAACCCTATTCTTCACTACAACAAACTAAGCAACAACTGAATTCTTTCTAGGGTTTTATCATCCATCTCCTTCAGTTCTTCAGCTCCATTTTCCGACAGGTAATTTCACAATTCTCGAACATCCACCACCACTGCTTCCCACCTTTTAATTACTGTTCGTTTATTATGTCTGAATTTGTTTTGCAGCAGAAATGGCAACTTCTCAGTTAACAGCCTCATCAGTTTCAGTTTCCGCAAGAAACTTGTCGTCCTTCGAAGGGCTAAGACCTTCGAGTGTTAAGCTTGCTTCGTTGAGGTCCGGGGTTAGTCTGTCTCACCGGTCCTTTCGGAGCTTGGTCGTTAAAGCTGCCACTGTTGTTGCTCCAAAGGTAACTTACTGATTATATTTTGGTCTGTGTGATTACAATTGGGGAAAACTAGTGGTCTTGTTAATTTCTGAGGTATTAAGTAATTGTGCTTTGAATTTTAAGGAGGTTCTTTATGTTTATTAAGTTGTAAATTGTGTTGAATTGGATGTAGTACACTTCAATTAAGCCTTTGGGCGATAGAGTATTGGTGAAGATTAAGGTTGCGGAGGAGAAATCTGGCGGTGGGATCTTACTTCCAACTTCAGCTCAATCAAAACCTCAGGGAGGTGAGGTGGTGGTTGTTGGAGAGGGGAAGACTATTGGAAACAACAAACTGGAAATTTCCGTCATGGTCTGTTTCTCTATGCAATTTTACAGTTTTGTAGATTTTTTGCATTTGTTGGACCCGTCTTACTAACTGGATAAATGTTGATTTATGTGGGTGTCGTATAGCCTGGTAGTCAGGTCATCTATTCAAAGTATGCCGGAACTGAGGTGGAATTCAATGGTACAAATCATCTTATATTGAAGGAGGATGATATTGTCGGTATCCTTGAGACAGATGACATCAAAGATCTCAAGCCTTTGAATGATAGAGTATTGATTAAGGTTTGTACTCTTTTTAACATTTGTTAGCTCATTATTAACTCGATTCTCATTAGTTGGGCGGTTTCTGTTAATTTCATAGAAAGTAGTTTCGCAGTCATGAACGAATAAGACCTGCCTCGTTTTTAATTCGGTAACTAATCATTTGACTGTTTGGTCAATTGTAGGTTGCTGAGGCTGAGGAAAAAACAGCTGGAGGCTTGTTGCTGACAGAGGCAACCAAAGAGAAACCTTCCGTTGGCACGGTAATTTAATGGCGTTTCTCTTCTTCGTTAAATACTAAGACTGTGTTTGGTTAATGAAATATGCAAAGAATAGAATAGGTATTCTGTTTGGATTAATTATTCTTCGTTTTGGTACATATAGTAGTAATTCTATCGAATTGCTATTCTATAATTATTTTAAGTTGTATTCCATGTGTATTTTATTGCACAAACCAAACATGGCCTAAGTTTTGAGATTGATTGGAGTTTCTTATGGTATCCCATTTTGCATTAAACAGGTGATAGCAGTTGGGCCAGGAGCTCCCGATGAGGAAGGTAACAAGAAACCCCTATCTGTTTCCCCAGGGAGCACAGTGTTGTACTCAAAATACGCAGGAAATGACTTCAAGGGGAGCGATGGCGTCAACTACATTGTACTTCGGGCTTCGGATTTGATGGCAGTGCTGTCTTAGTATTGTTGTTGTGGTTTATATGTATCACTGAATTTTGTGGTTGAGTTGCCTCACAAGGCATGTGGGTTAGAAGTGTAGCATTAGAATGTAAACGAAATGCTGCTATTTTTATTCTGGGTAGTATTATAGTCTCTGGGAGAATGTCTATTTTTGGATATACGAGCAGGTGCCTAATCATACCCGATAAGGGTAATCCAGCCCCAGCTTGACTATTTCTGCCCCTTTATTACTTTCACAGTGCCTTTATTAACCTTGTTGTCTATTTAGAATAAATCCATCTTTGGTGTTGCTATCTATTAATTTGTTCAAGTATTAACTCAATCATATAAATATATTCATATAACATTATATATTGTTAAGATGAACCTATCTATTTAACTTTAAATACATATATAAAATTTAAACTAAACTAAGTTGGTCAATAAATTACACTAATTAATATCTACAAAAGCAGACCTACCTCATGGTTGAAACAATTTAATAAAAAAGTTGATTTGAAGAGATTAAAATATTAATTTTAAGAAAAAAATAAATCAAACCAATCAGTATTTAAAAATTCAATTTCAGAACGGAACCAAAGGCCAAAAACTTTTGCACGCCCTATAACTATTCAAGCTTCTTGATCATTACTAAGTTATCTTTGCTGAATGAACCGAGTCATCTAGTACGGACATACATAAACAGAAGAGTGGTCAAAATTTATCATAATTGGCAATTGTGTTATAACTTATAAGCAACTGTTTTGCCTGATACATACCATTGATTACACAAAGGTGTACTAAAAACTATCAACATAATGCACAGAATCCGAAATTGAGAAACTGTTCGTCGACTCAGCATTTTTACAAGCGACTGTTAGATTAAGCTTCAAAATAGGTGAGAACACATTGAACATTTACTGTTTCCTCCCCTTGCAATTTTTTCTAGCATCTTAGCAAATTGTCGCCTTCCGCCCGTTCGAAAGCCAAAAGTATAGAAATAGCACCTGGAAGGAGCTCAATCTCCAGAAGCGCGGTTGATATCTCTGATGGGATCCGTGTTATAAATGTGTTTCATTTCCTCTACTAATGTGTGCCTTGAGAAAGCTCAACCGGTCTCATCGGAAAGTTGATAGGCGCCAAGGCGGTCAAAACTGCCGCTATTAAAAAGGTTAATGAACAGAGGTGGAGTCTGTAAAATAGCTCGATCCCGATCTGCTTATCTATTAAATGAGGCAGCTGAGTTGTCGTCGTACTGCCCTCTCCATGCATTTCCACTGTCAGTACCGCTGCAGGCCTGATTGGGAATTGGGACACTACCAAGATCACCTTCTAAACTCATTTGTTGCACTTCACCAGATGACAGTATCTTTATGCTCTGAACACAGCTTACAAACTCCCTGTAATCATTCATGAATCAGATATTTCAATGAGCTCAATTCGTTTGGGAACACATATGAACTATATATAGATTTAGGTTGTTGACTTACTCCCATGGGTCATCACCAACGAGTAGTATGTCATTTTCGTGATCCACGTAGACCAATTTCCAATCAGAACTTTGCGGATCTTCTAGTTGCCCTTCAATGCCAAACATGCGGGCCAGATCATGCCTAAGCTCATCGTAACCTTTGTAACGGGTTACATCGATAGATCTTCCTACAGAACCACGCTTTTGAACCTTCATAAATATGAACCAACATCAGAAACTTTGCAGAGAAAAAAATTAAGACAGTTCAACAAGAAGAAAACCGAACTGTTGAACAAGCTATGACAAAATATGATGTTTTTACATATGAAGAAAAAAACAGATGGTGTTACAAACCTTTGTATATGTCCGCATCCGTTGTGCCTGATTGGCCCAAAGACCACCATTCAAAACCCCAGAATCATTGATCGCAACATCGTTGGAACATCCAGGTTTGAAGGGCATGTTTGGCACCCCAAATGACTGAGAGCTTATTGCAGCAGTGGACAGTTCAGTCTCAATATCCCTTGGAGTTCCACCATAATTGGATAACAAGTTTTGAAGATCTTTCTGAGAGTCGTATCCTCTCGACAACAAAGTGTCGGGTGCCAAGCTATCAATAGTAGTTGAGAAAGGCAAACTGTTCCTAGGATGTGATTGGACATCACCATCTAAACCAAAGGTGGGGATCTGGAAATTTTGCTGGATGTTATTAGCATCTAAGCAATACGAAGTTCCAGAAGAGGAAGCTTCTAATTGATCAGTCACTGTACTCTTGTATTTTAGTAGGTCTGTGCTTTTTGAACTGGGAAACTCATGTTTAATCCGAGTATCAGACTTCCCACTGAACTCCTGAACCAGATTTACTGTAGGCTCAACCACTGAATCACTCATCAATAACGCTGGAGCTTGGTGGTTTCTGTTCAGGAAATTTGATGGAGAAATCTGGCAGTTATTGGTAGAGGGGGATGTTGAACAAGATGGAGCATCTCCATCTGTCTGAGTCGAATGGGGTCTAATTGTTGTAGGCGACTTCTGTAGGCCATGCTGGCTCGCAGGAAAGGACTGTGAATTCATCATTGCTGTTGTTGTGAAGCCATTACTGCTGAATGGTTGCTGTTGAGATTGTGAAAGTGGTAACTGCTGGAATTGCTGGTTTTGTTGGTGGGTCTGCTGTTGCTGAAGTAAATGAGACTGTAACGGCGAGCTCGTGGGCGATAGCAGCTGCTGCTGCTGTTGCTGCTGCAATTTCTGCAGTAACTGCAAGTGAAGCTGCTGCTCAGAGAGCCCAGACTGTGTTAACTGTTGTACTTGAGACTGAAGTTGTGACTGTGGATGTGCTCTCTGTGACATATTTTGCTGCAATAACTGCAGCGGGGACTGTTGCAACTGAGTCTGCTGCTGGTGTCTCTGCATAAGACTTGCTTGCTGCTCAATTTGTTGCTGGAACTGTGCATCTTGAGGCAAAGATGTGAGCTGATATGAACTCTTAGAAGCAGCAGAAGTATTTTGTGATTGGGTATTGCTTCCTAGGAGCTGCTGCTGTTGCTGAAGCTGACCGTAAACAGGTTGCTGTAAATTTTGATTTGAAACCTGGTTTGAGGCGATTATTCCATTATTAACAGGAGGTGGTTGAAATATCTGCTGCTGCTGGGGAGGTTGCTGTTGTTGCGATTGTTGCGGTTGCTGCTGTGGCTGCTGCAGTTGTGATTGTGGAGTCTGCTGTCGTATTAGCTGTGTCTGCGGTTGCTGTTGTTGTTGGTTCAACTGCTGTTGTTGTTGTTGTTGGCTTAACTGATGTTGTTGTTGTTGGCTCAACTGCTGTTGTTGCGGCGGCTGTGATTGCGTCCTCTGCTGTTGTTGTTGAGGATGATGTGGAGACTGCAGTTGATTCATATTGGTCTGAAATAGTTGCGGCAGCTGCTGCTGTTGAGTCCATGCCATAGATGGCTGTGCTAGCTGGCTCACCTGATTCTGTGCATTTGCTTTGTTGAACTGGAGATTGGGCACAGAGAGGCCAGGAGATTGAAAATTTAGTAACTTCGACGGATCATCAGTACTGAGGTTATTCGGCAAGGTTGTGGACGGAAGCATAGGTGGGAAGTACCCTGCTTGACCAGCTGGATACTGATTATTTTGTTGCATGCTCATCCACTGAACTAAACTCAAACCAGGAAAGATTGAGCTTTGGGTATCTTTCATTCCAAATTCATCTCCAAGCCAGGGCATGGCTCTTTTGAAAGCATTCTCAATGTCAGACTCATCATCTGCAAAACCACCAACATGATTCTTCATTTAACTATCCATTGAACTGTTACATAATACCTAAGTTCTATAGAAATCATATTCAAGATATCTGCTATATTAAACATATATACATTATCTGAATCGGATAATACATATATCGGATATACCTGGCATCCCCGGGTGCTTAGAGAACTTGGGTCTAAAAAATGGAGGTGGACAAATGTAAAAAGGAGTTACAACAGGCTCAACCTCCCATATCGAAACTTTGGTTGGACGCTCACCAGCAGTTGATTCATCCCATCCTACCTATCAAAAGGAGAAGCACCGATTTATCAGTATGTCTTCAAGGAATACAAAGAAATACCTTAAATAGAATACAAAAATATGCTCTAGATCGGATGACATGGAAACTTGAAGAAATTTAAGATCTAGACTTTGAAAAAGAATTTATGTATTTAAGACGATCCATAGAAAGTAAAGTTAATAAATTAATTGGAATGCAGCTTAGGATCTCATCATAATTCATATATGTACATAAATTGATTCATATCTCCATATCAAAGAACAAAAGCAACAACAAAATTGTTTAATCACTCAAGAGTTACAGGCAGATAATGATACCTGAAGATTGCGCCATTGTGAACTTTTCCATCGCACTGAATCTAAATCACTGATGCCGGTGATTGTGCCCATGTATCTACGAACTCCCGACTCTTCAGTCTCAAACATCATTCTGAATCTCATGCCAAGTGAAACTTGTGTATACATAGCTTTGTTATACTTGGAGAAGGGTATGACAAACTCGGACGGGCTTGCCCTATTAATTGCTCAAATTATGTCAGATATTTCTTTATTATTACAGGTTGCTTTTAAAGAGATGAATAATGCAAAAAGTGTGTCAACTGCTCGGTACCTTGGATTGTAAAATACAGTAAAAGGGCTGTTATTTGCAGCAGCATGAGCTGCAGCAGCGAGAATGCCAATATGCATGCTGTCACTGGATATGACAGAGGAAGAGAGAGCTGGTTGCTGCCTATTAGCACGCCTTATTCCCAAGAGAAGCTGTGATTTTTCATCTCTACATCAAATGCGATTTCTTTCAGCTAAATACAAATAACATGCCAGGTGAAAATTGCTTTCATTACATGTTTATCTCTTACCTTATAAATAGAACAGAATCACCAGCAAAAAGTCGTTTTGTACTAACAAAGACGCTCCAACCCGTCGTAAGCAGATGTCTCTTGGGTTGACCTGTGATCAAGGAATCACAGAAGTATTAATATCTCAAAGATGCTGATATTTAGAAGTTTCTAAAAGACGAGAACATATTAAGGAAGGAAATAGAAATTAATTTGAGAATTTAATAGGCGTTTTCAGTTCCAGTTTCCAAGTATTCATGATTCATCTATCAATGATTTTACAAACATGGAATATTTAAATATGAAATGTCCCTCTAGACATAACCTAATCGAAGAGATATTGTAATTCGACCTGAGAGTCCCAGGATCAGTTTCCCCCTCCGCCGTAGTATTAAATAAAAATAAAAATGAACTACCCAAATAAGCAGCCAAAATGTAGAAGGGGATGGATACCGCGATAAATATGTCTAAACGTCCATGCATTATCATGTAGATCTCTAGCTACCAGCTCCTGAGCAGGAGGTTGCATCGAAAAATCCTATCAAACATCATCAATACAAGCATTGCAAAATTAAAACATTGTACAAAACTTCATAGAACTGAATCTACAATTAATAAATATTGTACGCACTAGAGGTGGGAAAATCTTCTCTGCTGCTCGTCGAGGAACAGAAAATCCACCGTGTGTACTCGTGTCACTAGCTGTAAGTGTTTTGCAGAAGAACTCAGTAGGTTGCCTGCTTTGCTTGAGGCCTATATCAGACGCCAATAGCGCTTCTTTATCATACTGCAGAAATAGATATATTAACAATCTCCAGACATGGAAATGCGTCTATCTATTGATTTTAAAATCAAACGGCTGACATACTTTGTTTACAGGTTGAAGGGTCATCTGAGCATAGACCTCATCTGTTTCTGCATCAGCCTGAGTTTAGAACACATAAATCAGTCTATAAACAGCTTCTATAAGTAGTAATTTTATTTTTGTCACTTCGTTCATGCCCAGAACAATGAATGCCAACGAATGTCATAGCACTTAAGCTGTCCCTCATTAGAAATCATATGGCACCATACTAGCCCTCAACAACTCATGTAAGCTGACTCAAATTATAGGTAGATGTGATCAGAAACCATGAACAAGCCGAAGAAAACCATTTTAGCACTCTCTAGTAATAGGACTTGAAGAGTTGCAAAAACAATGACACTCATGCATAATACGTACCAAATTTGTACGAAGGCACCATTTTTTTAAAGAACAATTAGATAATACAAGGCAGCTGGCAAAGCAGTGAAGGCACATACATGTAATGTCACATTATGAAGCATGCAAATCAACTTGGAAGGAAGGTTGGGGTAGCTCGGTATAAAGTCGGCCTCTTTTTGCATTGATGCCGCAACCTGCAACTCAGGATGACATAGAAATTTCTATTAGAAACCCCACAAAAACAGAAAAGTAGCTCTCCTAAATTAATGAAGAATGCATACTTGCTCGCTGTGGCCCTGAGGAAAGTACACCACCAGGCTTCCGACTGGCGGTAGAGAGACCAGTGGTCCAGCACAAGCATGCCATAGCTCAGAATTAATGTTCTTCCTTTCTCCTGTTATCAGACCAAATCAGGATATTATCAATAAAATGCCATCCAGACTTAACAATGACAAAGAACAAAATTTCATTGCTTGGAAGTAAGGTTGATTTCATACTGAACATATTCAAGAAAAGAAAATACAAATTAAAATTCTGAAAGAGGGTGTTAAAGATTAAAAAACAGAAGCCAATACTATGAATTTTTGTGATTTCTTCAGCAAACAATCTAACTCAACACAAACATAGCATCAACGTTTGACTAGCTTAAGCATTCAGTCTCCTGAATAAGATTCATATTGTTTCCAAAAATCTTGAATTGAACTTCTCATGGGTTGGAATTTTCTTTATTTATCAAAGATTTAAGTAAATTAACATATATTTGTATACAAAAATAACATGCATCACAAAACTATGATGTCAAGACTATTAATCAGTAAAAACAAGACAAGATGGGAGCCTAATGAAAAGACAAAACAAAAAAAAATCCATTTATCCAATTTTTCCTGGCATGATTCAGCAACAGAAACTAACCAAAAACAAAGATCACTCCAAATCTTGACAAAATTCAAGAAATATAAGTTCATTTAACAGCCAAAGAAATGGGATTTCAAGAAAGACAAGTGTCATCTACCTTCTGTAGAGTTTGCCATAAAACCATTTGGTGGAACCTTCATTTTTAATCAATAAATAACTTATTTAGCAAATCCAATCACTTTTTTTTTCTTCCTCAAATCACCTTAGAAACTCTACATCAAATTCCCACATTTTTTTCACTAGAAAACCAGTTCAAGCTCCAAAACTATTCCCAGAAATTTGCAGCATCAGTTTACGTCAAGCTAATCAGCTTCAATGCCTCCAATAAACCAAACCCTAACCAACTAACTAACTACCCAACTCAAATTTAATCACCCACTAAACAAAGAGAACAAAAGAACTTCTTTTCTTCAAAAACACAAACTTTCTTCAGCAAGAATCTTCCCCACGAAAAAACAGAACACAAAGAACCCAAAATAAACAAAAAAGAATCGGAATGTTTGGCTAAAGGGTATCAAAGTTCCCACTTTATAATGATTCACCCACAAATTTTAAGTCTCCCATTTGAGTTGGGGATCAAAAAACAGAGAACCCAGAACCAGAAACAGAAGCTAAAGCAAAAACAAAGGTTAAGCAAAGACAGCTTTATTATTTATTATGTGAACAAGCCGACATATAATAGACTCAATATTATCAGACCTCTCTGTCTTTATCTCTCTTCTTTGGTTCAATAATATTTCAACTTTATATCACAAACAAACCTTTGTCAAATGTAAAATGTGTGATAATTATGATTATGTTTGTTGATTAATTATGTAAGTACAATTAAAATGTTGTGTATACTTTAATGAAAAATTATTGCACACAACCGTTGCGTCATGTCATTCGTGCAACAAACCAATTGTGCGTTAGCCATGTGGAAAATTGAATGATAAAAAAAATAAGTATTAATTAAAAGATTCCCTATCGCAAATGCTCATTGGCTTGATGTAAAAATGACGTGGCGCAACGGTTGCATGAGATAAACACTCTACTTTAATTCACCTCTGATTACACCTAAACTTTTACTTGACCTCTATTTTATGGATCACTTTTTACCATTTGATAGTAAAAACGTTGTAAAGTTACTTTTTATAGTAATTTTAAGGGTGTGGTGGGTAATGTGGAAATGTTCTTATGTCCGGTTGCTGACGTGGCCGAACATGTATTTCTTTTAATGTTTGACCCTAGACTTTATTTTATTATTGTTTTTTTAATTATTCTTGCTATAGTAGTCACACTTATATTTATTGTTTGATACGAGTGTTTTTATTTAACCCATTAAAGACTTTATTTTAAAAAAAATTATACAAACATTAAGAGTTCTATCGATCAAGAAAAAAACTAAAAAGATTTGTGTGCTTATTATGAAAAATCCGAAGGATTTTTTTAATATTTCTGCTCTAAATGTTAGTAACAAGTATAAAAAGTAATAATTTGATTTATTTGTTGTTGTTTCTGTTATCACTAATATTAAAAACTTTCTGACAAAAACTAATTAAAAACTCAATGTGCTTGTGGTGTACCGACTTTCCCTTTTTATTGGGCTTATTTCAGGGAATCTGGACCTACTCCATATCATTATAAAATTATTCAATGAAATTTTCTAGTTCTTGTTTTTTATTAAGCAAACAAAATAAAATTACTTTTCTTCATATTATTAACACACACAAAAAAAAGTATCAATGTATTATACTATGAAGACGTGACCGTACTTCATAGGAGCCTTTTTGTGCAATGAACTTCAAAAATAATTAAAGACAAAGTTTAGTTTGCAATGAACTTCTAAAATAATTAAAGATAAACTTTAGTTTGCCAAACCATGAGAAGTAAAATACTTTTTTATTTATATTTAGTTTCCTATACGATCTTATTTGGCTTAATTATTTAAAAATTATGAACTTTAACATCTTTAAAAAATTTATTATGGATTTTGAATTTTTATAATGTCAAACACCAGCTTTTAAATTTTTAGAATTATATTAAAAAATTGTTGAAGTGGACGTCAGAACAACATATATTTCGGTATCCACATCAATTTTTTAATGAAAACTTGTTGTGTGTTTTGAATATAAAATGAAAGATCGACTTTTTAAATTGTCAAAATTAAATATTTTATACACTTAAAGTCTTAATTAACTTATATTTTTGAAACATAATTTATCCGGTTAAACTCTTAATTAAGTTATATTTTTTATTTGAATAAATGTTTTATACACTTAACATATTTATTATTTTTAATCTATTGGAACTGAACTATTAATTAACTCTCTTTTTAAAGCTTTTTTTATTTATCATCATATATATAGCCTTATTTAATCAAACTTTTCTGATAAAGAAACACAATTTTTCTTTATGGACCTTTTCCATACCGATGGAGACATATGTGAATATATTATATAGGATTAATCCTATTATATATGATCTTGAATCTCTTTCAGTGGGAAATTAAATATATATAGATTAACCTTGACTGCATAATGTAAAGAAAGAGGAATTAATTAAATTTGAAATTAAGAATAGCCACTAGCCGCAAAAGAAGGAGATCTTCACATGTCACAGGCTTGGTGGTTCAAGCTTAAGACATCATTATACATCAATTAAAGTTACTAAGCATGGTTAGTTAAATAATTATTTAATTTTATGAATAATTAAAGAGGAGGCCCTTTATTTTACATAATTTTTTATAGCAGCATGAGATGCTTAGAAGATCCTGAATTTGAGTGCCTGTAGGACCTCTGCCAACTTTGCCTTATATTCCCTCAATTTATTCAACCTTTATCAAAAAAGAAAACAAATTAATCCCACACTAAAGACTTTAATTAGAAAGAAAAAATTAAACAAATCCACTCATGTTCTACAATCACAGATTCAAATGAGTGGTATTAACAAAAAAGCCATTAAATAATGCTATGTTAGAAAGAGATCGAAGGACTCGAATTTCATACATTATATACACATATTTAAATATGTTTTTCTTTCATCCTATTTTAAAATTATATTTGTATGTATATACATATATCAAAAAGTTATATATTTATATTAAATATTTTCTTAATTATTCCTATTAATATTTGACTTATAAATTATATTGAAAGTGTTAATAATTTATTTCAAAGTATAATAATATGTAAAAGAATGATTTTAATCTGAAATATAAATTAAACTATTAAAATTAGGGCGGGAAAATATATGCACAACTGAAACTCATACAAAATACATGTGGTACACATATGATACTCATCAAGACACAACCAAGATACAACATGTGATGATGCTAATACAACACGGTCCGAAAATGGTACACCGGACTATCACGGTTACGTCGGAAAACTCATCGGAACAAAACAACAAAACTGTTAAGAAATACTATCAGATCCGAGTTTGATACTCAACTGAAACTCATAAGATACTCCAATACCAAACCTCAAAATACTCCCAAGATATAATTCTATCGCCCAAAATGCAAACTAAATCGGAAACACTACAAAACATGCTGGAAATGTACGAGTTATTACAAGTTAACGCCCTTTTAGTGAATATATCACTTGTGTAAATTAAATTAAAAACAATATACAAAATCCTAATATTTCCAAATAATAGTAAAATATAATATATTATCTTCTATTATTTTTATGATAAACTAATTTATATATAAAGAATTGTTTTATACAAATAAAATAATTTTAATAATAACATATCCATAAATAGTCTCAACATTTATAATTTTTCTTTAATTATAGACTACGTTACGATGAATATAAGTTATGAGGATAAATTATATTTATATTTTATCAATTAAATCATCCATTTTTTTCATTTACTATTTAAATATAATTGTCATGACTCGTAAGATTAACATATCATACCGCTTGAATTGAAAGTTATTAAAATTTATGAATTTATGAATTTACTAGATCTGTATACTTTAAATCTATGAAATATGGAATCTGTAGACTTATAAATTTCAACGTTAGAATTGCATCCAACATCTATGGAATAACGAAATTTTAAAATAGTGATTATTCTTTAAAAATGATGGATTTCATCTTTCCCATTTAGGAAGTGATGGAGTCTGCCTTCTGAACCGGTGAATGAGACTTGCAAAACAGGGTAGAAGCTAACCGGATGGTGGTTGTCCGATTAACTCTCTGATGCTAAAGTCAGTTTAGAGCTTTGAGCAGCGTTTTGAGTATATGAATGTAATTGTGATTCTAGGCATACCTCATGCTCCTTTTATAGTGGCCGAATATACCTTGTAGAGTCATAGTAGGTAAGTGAATCCTACTTTGTAGGGATCAGGCTACTTTGTAGGGGTTCACCTGATTTGTCGTGATCTACCTTATACAGACATGAGTCCTATTTAAGAACATTTTCCTAAATAGTCTCGTCTTCCTAAGATAGAGCTTATCTTTCCATATTTAGAGTTTGTGTCCAAATAGGGAGATACTTCTAGATATGGCGATCTACCCGAATCCCAGATTAACGCGCTTTGGGCGGATCCTATGGGATTCGGTCTTCGTCGGTATATTGCCGAATCTCAAGGGATTCGGCGTCTTCTTCATATATTCAGGTCTTTATGGGGAGTCCAGTATCACCCGAGAATGGATCTCATGTGACTCGGCTCCACTGTATTTATTGTAGGATTTGGTATCCATCATTAGCCCCCCCCCCCCCCCCCCCCCCCCCGCGCAAGTGAGCTGAAGCGATTGGTATTTATGCCTTAGTAGATTTTAGCTCTTTTGGAGCTGAGTCTTTTTATATTCAGGGCGAGTCGAACCATTTCGGATAGGGCTGTTCGTCTGAGGACGAGTAAAGGGTCGGAGGGCGGCCACTGAAATATCAAGATGAATATGACGATTTTTGATTTTTTTAATCTTTTTAATAAAATTTAAAATAAATTATATATCTAATAAATTTTTAAGTTTAATTAAATTAATTAAAATTTTAAATTAGTTTAATCAGTATTAATTAAGATTAATTAGGAAATATTTGGTATTTTTTGGTGATTAGGACAATAATTAAATAGTGCAACAAAAAGTTATTTTAGAATAAAAATATTATTGATAATTAATTTATATAAAATAGAAAATATCGTTATTTATTATTATTATTTGGATTTGTGAAGAAGAAGGTTTTTAGTACGTACCATTTATAATATTAAAGACCTATTTAAAATATAAGCTAGATATGAGGGATTCATTTGAACTTTTTCCGAGTAAAAAAAAATTAATTTAATATTTGAAGTACAATTGAAAGTGAAAGGTGGTAATTTAAGTGAAATTAGCAATTTTATAAGGGGTTGATGTTTTCTAAAAGCATTTTGCCTATGTATCTAAAATTCTTCAATCCAAACAGTGTGTTAACGATATTACATAAAATCATTCTGCATTAATTTAATAATTGTAGAGTCTTAAAGTCTGTATAGAAAATGCCATTGTTACCAGAAATTGCAGATTTAACAACTCTTTGCGTTGGATACGAAAACTCAATGCGTATTTTTATGCATACATAATTACTATAGTATCATCCAAGAGGTGGAGCTTGGAGATGAGTTCATATTTAAGACATGAGCACACAAAATAAAAACCCTAATAAAAAACTACAGTTTCTGTACATTTAGCTTTTGTCTGTGCTTGCTGTCTAACTCAATGACAGAAGAATTGTAAAAGTTATGCAGTTACGTGAGGTTTTAAAATTCTGACCAATAATAATATATATTACGTGTAAGAAGATGAGGTAGCCATGAAAAAGCAATGGCATCGGATATATAGCAAAGGTGATTAAGAAAGAAGGCCAGTGGAAGCCGCAAAGCATGTGCAAGAACACAGCTTTTGTCGGGCCAACAACCTCCAGCTCCGACCAGATTGTGGGGTTTTTGGTTTCTTAAAATTAATATTACTGTATCAAATACTAGCTGTGGGATGGCATTGGATCCAGTGGCTGTGGATTCTCCGGTTGGCCATTGCCCTATAATTGTGTTATGCGTTGTTCTTCTGCCCCATGTACGTACGGATTTCATACTTACGGATCTTGATAGATATAATCGATCCTGCACCTCAAAAAGAACAATTACGATCAAATAAATTTGTTTTTAACAGTTTACCACTTTAATTGAGTCAGCTAATATGATAACTGGTGGTAGGATAAAAAGTTGACTTCTGATTGAGATCTGAAATAATATGTAATTGATCATGATGGTAAAAATTATTGTATTTCTGCAATTTAATAACTAAATTTTATTTTCTTTTCTTTTAATTTTATTTTAACGAATTTTTTTTGATTGAAAATACATATGTAACAACAGGATTTTACTTTTTTTGTTTTATTTGAAAATCTGTCAGGAATGTATAGTTTGATCTAAAAACTCTAATTTCAAATGGAATTATGCATGCACATGCATGTTATAAAATTTCAAAATAAAATTAATAAAATTCGATTATCACGTGTCAAAATCCGGCTTTTATGTATGCATGTTGGCCGGAAAAACACTAGTTTAAATAAAATTAGAGTTTAATAATTAAAATAAAATAATTTAAAATTTAATTACTAATATATATATATATATGTGTATATATATATATATATATATAAAATTGAATATCCTCAAAATCAATTACCCTAGAATAACGTGTTGGCCAATTTTAGAATCCTAGTTTATTGAATTTTGTTT
This sequence comes from Mercurialis annua, assembly GCF_937616625.2. Classification (NCBI taxonomy): domain Eukaryota; kingdom Viridiplantae; phylum Streptophyta; class Magnoliopsida; order Malpighiales; family Euphorbiaceae; genus Mercurialis; species Mercurialis annua. Next base: position 53,043,682 of record NC_065571.1, read on the forward strand.
TTCTTCAGATATTTATTCTCATTTTGTGAAGTTACATTTGTTTAAAACTAATATTAATCAATTCTTGTAAATGAAAAAATATTGAAATCTGGCTTGATTGGTAGCCTGAATCAATTAATTGGAATATTGAATCGGATTGAAGACGCATTTTCCATTGAAATAGACATGACTGAATGACTGAGAAGCAATATAGAATTTAAAAGTTATAGAATGAATTCAATAAATAGAATCGCAACATGTTGAAACCAAAGTAAAGCAGACATGACATAACTAAGTATTAGTCAAAGAAATTGGGAAGCATAGGCATGGTTTCATTGGATTTGTTGTAGATTATGAATAATAAAAAGCTTAGATTCTTATCACCAGAAGAGAATGAAAGTTGAAAATGTCTGCCATTATTAGTGACCACATGGTATCACTCATCACAACTACAAAATCCTTGATGATATTCATTTATACATATGCATACATCTTCTAATCGCAACTAATTAAAAGCAAATTCCTTTTTGATCAAAGTGCTTATGTAGCTTTTTCCTTAAAAAAAAAAATAAGGGTCTTTTTATAGTTAAAGTTGTTGGAATAATACATAGAATTCTATTTGTGTTAGAACTCTATTCATAAAAACAAATGAACCATAACTTAAACGGTATAAATGCTGAGCAGCAAACTGTTCGTAGGTTGGATTCCTCCCACTAGCGCTCTCCCTTTTTTAATTACTAGTTTTGCATTACGTGCTATGCACGTGGCTCGTAACGTAGCACGTCAATGAACATATTAATAAATTTATTATAATTATATCAATTTTTTATTTATAATTAATATTAAATTAGTTAAGAATTTTTGAAAAAGTAAATATAATATATTCGGTTATTAAATTTGTTCCATACTGAATTTATTCTTCTTTTGATTTTATAATAACCATAATTAAATAATTAATTTAATTTTATTAATAATATCTTTAAAAATAATAATAAGATAGAAATTTAAATAATAATATATCGACCAAATACAGTATTTTAATTTTGTAGTTCAATCAAATTAAAAGATAGGTATTACTAATTTGTAGACAATTTAGTTATTTTTACATATTAAAACTAAATTGGAGATAAGTTAGCTACCTATTCTAATTAGAACTTTAATTACAATAGTGATTAATTAAATAACTAATTAGGTAATGACTATAAAACCTTTATTTAATACTAAACTGAAAAGGATTATTCGGTAAATTTGCCTGTCCCCCCCCATCCGTGCTTTTATATATAGTATAGATAACTTAAACGGTATAAATGCTGAGCAGCAAACTGTTCGTAGGTTGGATTCCTCCCACTAGCGCTCTCCCTTTTTTAATTATCAAAAAAAATTATAGTGATAAAATATTTAGATAAAGAATAATTTATTGTCATTAAGCAATTAGAAAGAATTATTCTATTAAAATTAGTACTCTTAATACTACAAGAAGAATTTATTTTCTCTATATATCCTACTTTATTATATTTTAGAATTAGAATCAAAAGAACTGAACAAACAATGTAAATCAATTATTGATATAAATAAGGAGAAAAAGAATTGTGTGTGATGTGAAAAATATAAATTAATTTTTATTTTTATTACTTTTTGTTTAAAGTTAAACACTTTGGGAGTTTTTTTTCTAAATGCATTTTTACTAGACATGTTCTATATTTGGTGATTTTCTATTAATTTTGTACTATTATTGATGATTGGTGGGGATGTAAGCGTAATTGTTGAACCATATAAATTTTGTGTTTTTATTTATTTTTCTATATTATTATATGTTGATCGAAACATAAATAAATACCTATTAAATGATTTTGATTCCGTTGCGCATACCAACCTGATCGAATCGGTCATAACAATTGATACCAAAGACTTAAAAAGTGATATCAATATACAACAAAAGTGTGGATGATACTAAAGCTCTTTAAAAAGAAATTTATCATCAAGGCTTAAGGTGTTTTTTAACTTAAGTGAAGTTATAAATCCAAACCGTACTCATATAAAATAAGAAAAAAAAAGGTTGTGTGCGATGTGAGAAATATATATATGTTAAATGTTAATTTTTTAAGATTATTTCTTGTAGAGTGAAATTATTTTGTGAGTTTTTCTTTTAAGGGCATAATTATTAGAATATTTTCTATTTGGTGATTCTCCACTAATTTTATACTCTTTTTGACGATTAGTGGATAACTCGATTCTTCCGCTCGTGGATGTAAGCGTAATTGTTGAACCACATAAATATTTTGTATAATTTATTTATTTTACTATATTATTATTTGTTGAGTAAATACATAATTAAATATTCAACGATTTCGCTGCGAGTACTAATCCAGTCGAATTGGTCATAACAATTAGTACCAAAGCATTGAAAAGTGGTATCAATATTGCAACAAAAGCGTGGATGATATTAAATCTCTTTAAAACAATTTATCATCAAGACGCGTGGGAGTTCTTAAGGCGCATTTTTAATTTAAGTGAAGTTATAGGTTCAATCGTACTCGTATATGCAACCGTTTTAAAATTTAGAGTAAAGTGGTTATGGACCTATCTGGTTCGAGCATAAATTAATCTAACTATTAAAAATTTAAAAGTTATATATCATTGTTAAGATCCGTACAGAACATCTTAGGCTTTTGTTAAATAATAAAACATGGAGCTTTATTATCTTTATATTCCGTTGCCGGTGGCACTAAACATGGCTAATAGGTAGGCTAAAATGATATAAAATCCACGTTAGGTATAAAGATCCACATGGCTTGGCAATATATATAATGGAAAATAGAGATAGAAAATGGAAAGGGATAGACAAATCAAGGAATAAACTGAACTTGAAGGGTTGTCAATTTCAATAATAATTATGCAAGGGCTTAATGTCTTGACCGTGTTTACTAGTACAATTAAGCTAAGCTAATCATAGGATTATTCCTTCTAGTAATTAAACAAACCTCAAAAAGAGTTCACAATTTTGGATGTAATTTTAATGCATGAGATGATAGTATATCTAAAGACAAGGATATGACATGCATATATTTGATTCATCCAACCACCGTTAAAACACAAGTCATTGTCCCTACACTACACACAGCCTTTTTTTATATATAAAAAAATGTTAATTGAATTTTAGATGAACAATGAGAGATCTAGAAAGAGAGAAAATAATATTTAGAAAATGGTGGGGATAGATGGACTTTATGAGTTTTGTATTTCTGCCCACTTAATTAATATGTGATGGTACGTTTCTGCACTAGTGGTGCTGATTTTTATAACTGAGTTTCAGGTTCATTTGTAGGTTTGTTTTTTGATGAACACGCTAGCTTATTCTATCTATGATTAAGGAGAAAGGAGTACATTTTTTTTTGACTTAATCGTGTTTTGTAAAAGTTGGTATATATATCTCAACTATCTCATAACATGTCAAAAGTAGAACAACTGCAAATCACCTAAAGACATCAAAATTCAAAGTTAGACTCATCCGGTACAAACCGAATCCAAAAAATCCAATGCAAGTATGTAAATCGAACAACACAGTATCGGTAATACAATCAAACTAAGACTGAGATACAGGAGAGACGGATAATCAAGTCCAAAACACATAAGCAGCACCATCTGTCGTTAGACACAACTTCCGATTGAGATACTAATTCGGTCTTACAGAATTAGAAAACCGAGGGAGCCACAAAAAATTTATGAGATAATGAAATATTTTCCGCGCTACATACACCTAACACATTTTTCCTAAAAAGAATAACAAAATTATATATAGGTTAACAAATGACATAAAAATCAAAGGGAAAAAGTTTATTCGTCACAAACTCTCTATACATATTTCTTTTGAGGTAAGTTTTTAGCTTTTCTTTTTAATTTCTTTTTTATATTTACAATTTTTTTTTCTCGTTTTGCTCATATTTATATTGACTCTCACGTCATAGAAAAACACCACAATTCTTTTTTGGCATTCTTCTGACCTCTATGTTATTATGTGCAACTCATATCGGTTGTTGGATCGCTACAAGCACTCAGTCATTTATTACTATTGTTTCTTGATAAATTGATAAACTGGTTGTGTGAAAATTAATGATGGGGAAATTAAATTTTTGAAATAATATGTTTTTATATTATTATTTTCACCAAATTTTATATTGACTACAAAATATGAAATTATTGAATTGAATTGTCAAAATATTTTTATCAGAGATAGACCTACTGTAAATTAGTTGTTAGCGGGAATTAGCGGGAGTTAGTATGTATTTTTCAAATTTAACGGCTTAAAGAGAATCGGGGGTTCGAACCCCGACCTCATGCAATGGAAGGACTTATAATTTCATGTTGTGTTGCCTATATTAAAAGGTTAGATTTGAATTTTTCACTTACAATTCTCTAATTTGGTGATAAAACATAAAATAGAACTTATAATTTCATGTTGGATTTGGAATTTATAAATAAGATAAGCTAATAAAAAAATTAAATTGGCTTAATCATGCATGCTAGTCAATAAATTATCATCCTATTCTGTTTAAAAGGGGAAGAAAAGGGGGAGAAAAGTTGATGGCGATAAATGAGGCACTAAGGTCACAATCCAGGTGATTCAACTATATCTCTTTATAACATCAAACTTCTTTGTATTATCCACTTATTCAACAGTGGCCACATTTTCCTTTTATTATTTTATCATATTTTTTATTTCGTGGACCCTGCAATTGGAATGCAATTTTAATGCACTCTATAATAGGTGGGGTTCAATCAATCAACTTGAGTACTTGCTCATAAAACAGGGGGAAATTAGGAAATTTAAAATGGGACGAAAAAAAATTATTGTAGAAAATATAACTAATCATAATATAAAATAAAAATACATAACAAAAGTAACATATACCAAACCATAATGTATACATATATTCAACTAAGTAATTAAAAGGTTGATAAATTTTTTAATAACTATATTTTAAAAAAAATGAGATACTAATTTTAACTTTCTTAAAAGTTTACGGGGTGGTTGCCACTTCACTCTAAAAGGCTGATTCCGCCTCTGCCATTAAAGGTTTGGGTTTGGGTTTAGAGTAATTAGAATTCCTAAAAATAATTTATCCCATGCTTCATGATGCGTTTCGTGGTTAATAATTCTAAAGTTTCTTTTACATAGATCGGTTCATTTTGTTGATCAAATTAAAAGTATTAGATTCATATTAAAAGAAAAGATAATTAATTTAAAATTTAATATTTTTTCAACTTTTTGTAAAACAAATGAATTTTTTCTGTAAATTTATCCGAATTTTAAAAATTGACATGAATTTTATTTTGATTCAAAAAAAATAGTTAATTGACATTTGAAATATGATATGATAAATTGATAAATTAATCTTTTAGAGGTTATACATGTAAGTTGTAAAAATAAGATAAAAATTTAGCATGGATTTTGTTTTGCAAAGGCGGTTTTCCTTTATCTATATAAGGTAAATGTTTCAAGAGATGCAATAGAAAGTAACTCATCATTACGCCTTCCTTACCTGTATCTGTTTACATTGAACTTATTTATGGTGTGCAAATTTGTACTCTTTCTCAAAAAAAAATTAAGTAGACTCGGTCTACCATGTCATCCATAAACTAAACCCATCATATAGTGACATATCATTAAAATGATGGCAATTTTGTAAATTCGTTTATTATTTATTTACACATTTGAATAATAATATTACAAAATTGCCATCATTTTAATGACGTGTCACTATGTGATAGGCTTAGTGCACGGTTAACGTAGTAGACCGAGTCTACCTAAAAATTTATCTTCTCTTTTCTAGTTAGTTTTTCGGTCTCTATAAATATTCATGCTATGCGTTTTTATGATTTTAAAAGTATGAAAGACAATAAGACATAGTATTATACATATTATTATTTACACTATTTTTCTTACTTAGTCGGTGAATTAGAGATTAGGTTTTAAACATTAGAACGCTCTCTAATCAATCTCTTGTAGATTATTCACTCCTTCTAGACGTAGCTAGGCAGTTATCGAACCACATGTATTGTGTTCATTTAATTGTTTGTTTAATTAATTTTTATTCAATTCTTCTGCATCTAATTTCACTCAAGTTGTTAAATATATTGTTAGTTTGTGATTAAAAAATAATGCAACATTAATTCAAATAAAACAAATGGCAAATGAAATCCCCTAATTGGAAACAATGCTAAAAGCTAGCTAGGTAGGTTGCTGTTTGTATACAATTATTCGAACATAATAATCCATATGCATAAAAGAAACTACTACTCTTTAATTAGACTTCAGTACCAATTATTACTCAAATCCTTAAACTACAAGTTTACCTATATTACCAATTATAACATGAAACCCCACCAAATTTATAGCTAGCTATCCAAATTATAATTACGGTTTCATTCATTGACACACAAAAAATGAACAAAAGCATCCAAAAAAAAAAAATACTACAACTATTTGTTCAAGTATATTACTTTTATCCAAATATATTTTAAGGACATATTAAAGGTAATTGATTCATTATATTAAAAACTATAATGAAAATAATAAAAAAATTGGAATTAAAAATGCGCTTTCTAGAAATTGTGCGTCACATCCAAGCAATAAATAAATATCTTAATTAAAAATAAAATATATTTTAATCTCTTAGGTTATTTAAATTTAAACACAACTTGATAAAAATGCATAATACATTTAAGAAATTTTCTATCAAACTTATCATATTAATCTTCAAAAAAATATGAATAATTAAAATATAAAAATTATTGAATTAATATTTTTATAGATGATATTTATTAATTATAGGCTTAATTGCATAAAAAATCACCAACTTTCGCGTGTTTTTGATATTTAACATAATCTTTTTTTCTTGGCATAAAAAACACCAACTTTCATTTTTTGGTATATTAGTCCACGAGTTGTGAAACGGCGCCGTTTTCAATGTAAAATGGCGCCGTTTTGCGCTAAAACAACGTCGTTTTGTGCTTAATTTTTCAAAGAAAACGGTCATGTGGACCAATATGCCAAAAATGAAAGTTGATTTTTTATGCCAAAAAAAAAGATTATGTTAAATACAAAAAAACACGCGAAAGTTGGTGATTTTTGGTGTAATTAAGCCTTAATTATAGGAAAAATATATCAATTTGCCCATAACTATATCTAGTTTGCCAAATGTATAATGATTTTGAAATTTTGTCTGTTTGGTTCATTTATTTTTTTGAGTGTTTGGTTCATTTAGCTACTGACATGACGTGATATTGTATGTGCCGGTGCTAAATAGGATGGATTTTGTACATATGGAAATATAAAGTCGTATCATGTCAGCTCTAAATAAATTGTGGATGATATTTGACATATATCGAAAAAATATTAACCAAAGATGACAAAATTTTAAAATTATGACATATTTGACAACCGAGATGTAATTTATATAATTACATTTTGTCTAAATTATACATAATTTTGGATACTTATAGTACTTGGTGTAATGGCTAAAACATGACAGCAAAATAAAGAAATAAGTGCTAATAACAATAAACAAGATCCTTGACATAATGTGTATAGTGAAGAATTGAGTACAAACTCATTCATGAAACCCTAAAAAGGAAGCAAGAAGCGAGATTCACGGCTATAAATGACTGTGGTATTAGTATGTGCCAAAAAAAAACCCTAATTTTGCAAAATTATTTATATGATTGCTTTTGTCTCCTCCTGTACATCTCCACCACCCCACGCTTCCTTCATTAATTAACACTCTAATTTTATGCAACATTAAAAAAAAAATCAAATACTATAAACTAAAGTCGGCTCTATTTTTATCATTTCACCGACAACCCTTTTTAATTATTTGCCCATTTTTTTTAATTTTCTCTGCCTTTATTTTGCTGCCTCCTTTTGCTATTATTGTTGTTCACGTGCTCTTGAATTATTATTAACATAAACATTACAATTAAATTATTGAAAAATATGCTTTAATGAATTATTCCTGTACCAATAATAACTCGGGTTAAGCCAAATTCGAACTCGAATTCAAATGTATTAAATTGGCTCGAGCGTGAATTCAAGCTCGGATGAATTCAAATTTTCAAACCCGAACTCGCGCTTGAATAATATCTGAGCTATTAGCTAGTCGAGCTCGATTTAAATTTTATAAGAATAGAAATAATTATTAAAAATAGCATATTTGATGCATTTAATATTATTACTATAAAATATACAATTTAAATTAATTATTATTATAATAAGTATCTAAATTAGAGGTATACAAAATAAATTATTATATTATATGTATAAGAGGGATGTTTAAGTTTGTTTAGACTCACGAACCTCGCAAATTTTTATAACTGGTACTCGAGTTCGGTTCGAATTTAAATTTAACTCGAAATTTTCAAATTGGTCTCAATTCTTTCTCAGTCGATCTTGAGTAACATAAGAGTAGTTCAACTCGTTTGCGCCCTTAAATAATTAGGTGAAAATAAATAATATTGTATAGATGAAATATTGATATTTAGTGTAGGTTGAGATTTTTTTATTACATTTCAAATGAAATCTATTATTTGACCTAATCCTCTTAGAATTACAAAACTTTTGATTTTTATGTTGTCAAAACTCTTGTTAGTTATTAAGGCTTCATTTGGTTGGAGATAAGTTCACTAAAGAAGTCTAATTTTTTTGAGAAATAGCATTTTTTTTTATTTTTTTCATTTTTTTCTAATCTACTTTTCGGGAAGTTAAAGGGTTGACTGCCCTTTAGTTAGGGAAATGAATTCCCAAGCAAAATCTAAGTAAATTCTATTTTTCTAATTAAATTAATTAAAATACTATTATATTCTTATATTTAATTAGCTAATTTAGTTATTGAAGATAATATTATCATTAAATTTCAATTAATTAAAAATAAAATACAACTTATCGGGAAAGTATTAAGTGAACCAAGTAATAAAAATATTAATTTCCTCTACACTAATTTTCTCAGTAATTAACTTTCCGGAAAGTATATTTTTCGAAAATTGTATATTTTTGAATCAAGTGAAGTGAGATCTAAAGAGTAGTTAGTTCGATTTTGGATTATTACACTCATTTGCATTTATCATAACTTTCAATAGCAATTTTCTATATGAGTAACTTGATTTATTTCTTGCATTAACGATTTTGGAGTATTACTTCTAAGAAATATTTTTTGATATGGGATCAAGATTTGTTTATCAGATTTCACAAGAATATCAAATGGGGCCGACCCACTAGCTAAAGCAGTAAGATATTGAAAAACCAAGAATGTGGTTTAGAGGTTGAGTTATTTTGTCACATTAAATATTATATGCAACATCACTGTCTCTTTTTTTCGATTGAATTAGGTAATTTCATGTAAAATTAATTATTTACAATGCAAAAAAAAATGTCTTTGTATAAAGACATTATGAGCAACGGATTATCCCGGTCTTTAAATTGGAAGGTCAAAAAATTATTCATTTATATTTAGACATTTTAATCAATTAAAGATATTTTTTATTTTATACTATTTAATTTTTAAAATGTACAAAATGAACGAGTCTCGAAACTGCGATGATCTAATTTGAGAGTTAACTGACTTAAAGTGTTAATTGATTATGATATATAAATTCAAGAACCGCAAAGATCATTTGTTCATTACATAATTACATGCACATAAAACTCAAAAGGGGGAAAAGGAAGGGGCAGCTAAAAACGAGCATAGAATATTTCAATGGCATCTGCCTTGACAGCATCTTTTATTTATTTTATACACAGTGATACTTGGACCATTAAGGCATATTCACTGAACAAATTACAAGAAATGGACATGAAACAACAACATTTAAAGCCAATATATATTTTCTTTTCTATAAAAAATATAGTAGATAATACTATATATCTTCAAATTTTAAAGTCATATAGTAATATATGACAATAGTGAAATGATCTTCACTTTACTTTTTTTTAAGGGAATTTTCACTTTATTTAGAAAAGTGCATTTGATTGAATTGAAACGAATTAAATTTTAATTTAAATCAAACTAAATTTGTAAGAAATTAAAAAGTTTGAAACAAACAAATTGATCAGTTCCGTTATTTTAGTTTAGTTCAATTTTTACACATTTCAACTTTACTAGTAATAATATACTAAAGTAATTTTTTTATATAAATGGGAACTTTTATTAATCAAATATCAAAAGCAGTTATAAATATGTATTTCAATGGCCTGACATATAGTAAGTCATAAGATGTTTGAGTAAGAAAATACGAAACATTTTTCACAGATATATCTTTTAATAAATTATAAAATAAAATTATATTACTGATGATCTAAATGATATAATTAAACTCTTATTAATTCTACGAAGGAATACAAAATAAGCTTTTATAAAAAAGACAAAACAAACTTCTATCAAAAGAAAATATTATACTAATTTCATCATCACTAAAGAACCAAAAATATTATGTGTATATATGTTCCAAAACAAAAAAAGTATTATGAATATAATTATTTCTATCTAAATTACCAGTCAACTACAATTACTGTGGACGACAATTACATTGCTTAATAATCATTATGTAAAAGACTACCTTAATTAAGTTCTATTATAGGTCAACACCTTAATTACTTATAATATCATGCCTAATAATTAGCAAAGGAATGATTCACTCATCTCTATAGCTAAAAGAAGAACGTTCTAATTAATTCTGCCTACAAGTTTTGTTACCATTTTTTTTTTGTTAAGCCCATCCAGTTTTCAAGACTTCGCCCTTATTAATCTGAATCCGACCCACATCGAGCTCCTGGCATTGTGGATGAGTCTACCGGTGAGAATTTTTTGCATTCATAAGACTCAAAACCGAAACCTTACTTAAACGATACCAAACTGCTTACCACTTAAACCAAATTCCATTGGTTGTTACCAAATTTTTTAGCACAAACTTGTTCCTACATAATGCATTTATCTAATTATTTTTCTTTGTTAATTCATCAAATTTTATTAAATATGAAGCAATTATTTTTGTAAGAAATCCAGAAAGATTTTAAAATCAAACTCAATGACGTAATATGAAATAGATCTTTTACAAAATAGCATGTCTCATTCACATATCTATTTGTTACTGGCGTTTTGCGTTCGTAACAACAAGCGTGTGAAATGCGGGCGTGCCAGGAAGCGGATTCCAAAATGTAACTTAACTTCTTAAACGAGCGATTGGGGTTTGGTTAACCTTATAACAAGTACTCCAATCAAGTAATGCTAAAACAAAGAAATTCAACTGTAAATATGTTTACTAATTGAATGAAATGAAAATACAGGTGTTTGAGTAGAAATTGCAGAAGTTCAATCGTAAAGTTCTTTACTGATTGAAGAAAATTGAGAATGCTAAGTGTTGAGTGTTTTTGCCTTTGGGCTGGTTTTTGTTGGATTTGATCGGGGGCTGCAAATTGGCTGCTCTTCTCTTATTTATAGCTTCATCATTTGAAAACTGCTGCTTCATGAACCAACTGCACACGTTCTTCCCCACCTTCAGGAACTGCCAATCGTGTCTTTACTTCTGCTGCACGTGCTTTTTAACTTCTTTTCTTCTGGAATGGACTTTCTTGGGCTTATGGGCCATTTAAATTAATATTTAATGGCCATCTCAAATTTGGGCTTAATCTTCTGCAACTGGGCTTGGATTTTTTGAATTAGCTTCTGGAGTAGTCAACTTCTAGAAATCAACCTTTAGAAACCAACCTCTAGAAATTAACTTCTGTCAACATTAGTCAACCTCTAGAAATCAACCTTTAGGAACCAACCTTTAGAAATCAACCTTTAGGAACCAACCTTTAGAAATCAACCTTTAGGAACCAACCTTTAGAAATCAACCTTTAGGAATCAACTTCTAAAGTCTAGTCAACCTCTAGAAATTAACTTCCTAGTCAAACAGTCAATTTTTAGAAATCACCCTCTGAAGTCAAAATTGGTCAACCTCTAAAAATTAATTTAAGCCAATCATTAATAATACCTCTTTTATCTTTTGAAAAGAATAGGGGCTTTATGGCCTTTAAGACATATTTTTAATTTTGGTGCAAACAATGCCCCCTATATAATTGGCTTTTTAGAAATAAAGCCATTTATATATATTTCTTTTAACCAAAATTTAAAATTTTAGCTTTCATAATGGTTAGGTCTAAGGTTTTATTTTCTGAAATTGATAAAGATTTATGGAAGGGTGAAAAACCTCGAGAAAATATGGTTTCAAATGTTTCAAAAGTATGCAAAAATCCAAAGAGTGAAAAGGTTTTAGAAAATCAAAAAATCTCAAATTCATCTTCTCCAAAAAATTTAAAACAAAACCCTAATTCAAAATTTAAACCCAACTCTTCCCCAAAAATTACCAAGCCTCAAACAATGTCACAAATTGAGGTAGAAGGAGAACAACCGGTCATCCCCACCGCACCTCCGGCGATCAGCTCATTGTCAACGCCCAACAGCTTTGGCGTCACGGCAGCAGCTTCTCTCCCGCCGTCCAGCTTCTCGCCCGCAGCTGCCGTTCTGCCGTCCAGCTCCTCGCTGGCAGCTACTCTCCTGCCGTCCAGCTCCTCGCCAACAGTTATGGAGCCGCAGATCGCCGCACCGTCCAGCTCCCTGCCAGTAGCAGCTGCTCTTTCATCACCGGCAGTTTCTTTTCCGCCAGCGGCAGCGTCCTCCTTGGCAGCAGCGGCGTCTTCTTTCCCTTCACCGGCGACAGCTCCTTCACCGTACGGGTTGACAGCTCCAACGTCCGGTGTTTCTTTTCTAGCAGCTAGCACCGCTTTTTCCCAGCAGCAGCTAGGCGGCGATGGTGGTCCGGTGGCTGATCCTTCCACGGCGGCAGCAGGTATATTCTCCTCGTTCTTTTTTTTTTTAAATTAACTAATTGCCTGTGATTAATTAGTTCCTAGAATTTTGAGAATTGAGGTGATTTTGTGTTCTCACTTATTGAATGAGATTGGAATCTAGGATTTATTTTTCCAAATTCTCTACCAATAAGGTTTTGACGTAATGTCGTCAATTTTATTTTCCATGCCAATTTTAGATGAAAATGAATTTTAACAAGAAAATTAATTTGTTTGAATTTGGTTCAATGTCAACATTTGAACTTTTAAATGCTAATGATTTAATTCAATGTCAACATTTGAACTTTAAATGCTAAGGATTTTAGCATGTTGTAATTTTAACTCTCTTTTTTTTTACTTTTGTAGATGGCGGTTTGCCAACCAATTTGGTGGCGGATCCTGCATCTTTGTCTCGTGTTTCTCCATCATTGGCCGTGTCAGGTAAAATTTCACCTAACATAGAACAAATTCTTGAATTTTAGCATGTTGTTAGCTTTGATTTTATTCATCAATTGAAATCACCCTTTACAGCTAGCGGTTTGCCAACCAATTTGGTGGCGGAAATTGTAGCTACTACGCCTGCTTTTAGCTCTGAGACACCAACTTCTGGCTTGGCAATTTCAAAGGCAACAACTTCTGGTTTTCCGCCAACCAATACCTCAGGTAAATTTCTTTTGACACTCTTCTTGGAGGTTGGCGGTATGGCTGAAACTCGGGCTTAATAGGAAGCCGATGTTCTACCAATGTCCTGCTTAACCCCGGCATATCAGAATATTGCCATGCAAAGCAATCTTTGTATTCCTGCAAGAGTACAGTTAATTTTGTTTTTAAACCAACCTCTAGGTTTTTACTAACAAAAGTTACCTGAGGTTCCTCAGAGGTTCCAAGATTCACTTCTTCTAACTCCTCTCTAACATGGATGGCTTCATCATCTATCCAAGGAGGTGCTTGTTCTAGCTCCTCCAAGCCAATCTCATGATCTTCAGAAACTTCTTCTTCTTCATAAACCACTTCAGCATCTAGAACCTCTGCCAAGTTGTTTTCCTCCATAATTCCTTCCATAATGTACTGCATACGTTCTTTTAAGATAGCAGATGCAGTTGCTGCAAACTCACTAGAGGTGAGCTTAATCATTAATTTCTTCAATGGTGATGGAGGAACACGGCTTGTTGTATGGAATAATAGCCGTTGATCCAAGTATCTCAGTTGCTTTTCTTTTGACCTCTTCATGCACATTCAGAGGTTTGTCGGATTTCTCTTTCTTCTGCCCTTTTTTACTTTTCCCAGTAAATTGGATGGGACCAACACATGAGTCATAATAACGGGCTTCTACCATGTTGGTGGCAGTGGTAAATGGCTTTGTGTCTGCCCATACCACCTCCACCTCATTTCCCTTCCAAAAGAGCAGAAACTGGTGTAAGGATGAAGGAACGCACCAATTGGCATGAATCCAATCTCGTCCCAAAAGAGCTTGGTAGCTGGCTGATGAATTTACAACAAAGAACGCCGATAGGGAAGTTTTGCTCCCTACAGTTACCTCTACTGGGAGAACACCAATAGTTTTTGTGAGCTCTCCAGTAAAGGCAGACACACTAACCTCTGTAGAGATGAGATCTTCTGTAGTTTTTCCTAGAGGTTGTAGCATGTTGAATGGCATAATATTCACGGCAGAACCATTATCAATCAAGACTCTGGAGGTTGGTCTGCCATTGAAGTGAGCCTTTATGTACAAAGGCTTAATATGTTTGGTCATTGCCTCTGCAGGTTTGTCAAAAATCACCCTCTTTGGTCCACCATTTGCAGCTTCTTGTATGGTGACCTGGCTGCGACACTCATCTTTTGGAGGTTTGGATACCTCCTCTCTCTGAATTTCTTCTACTTCCTCAGAGTTGTCAGGACCTTTGAAATCACTTGGAAGAATCAAGGAGAAAGCATTACAAGTGAGGGGAATCTCAATTTCACCCACTCTGATGGATCTCTTCTTATCACCTTCTGTGTCTGATTCTGAGTCGCCATTCTCCAGAGACCTCCTCTGAAATTTGCCGCTTTCCTTAACGGGTGGAGTATCATCAGTATCCTCTTTCAAGAGGTCGTTTAGTCTCATGCCCTCCTTTAGGATTTCCTCATCCACGAGATCATCCAACTCCATGTCGTCTTCTAGGAGATCATCTAAGTTCATGCCATCTCCTGCAAATTCTCCTTCAAGAAAAGCTTCCAACTCCATATCCGAAATTTCCTTCTTCGAAGGCACGTGGGAAGTTTTATTTTTCACTTCCACTGCCTCTGAAGATTTTTGGCTTCCAGATTGCTCTTTCTCAATTAAGATCTTCTTTGACCCCTTTTCCTCAACAACTTTTCTAGGATCTTCCAAGTGCCTGGACTGCCATTCGTTTCTTGCAGCAGCCCTCAACCTCTGGCGCCTCCTCTTCTGAGTTCTTGTTAGTGGAGGCGGAAACTTCTTGTGATAATTGGTATGCCACCTTGGACTAGGTGAGACCAATGGTGGTACCACGAATCTTTGTTCTTTTCTTCGGTTTTCAAAGGTAGAAGGAACCTCTGACTGTTTTTCTTTAAGTGCCAAAGGAGCTTTTGGCTTTTCCTCCCTAGGTGCCAAAGGAGCTTTTGGCTGTTCCTCCCTCTTCCACACGAAGGATCGCCTCTCCGGGAAGACATGCCTTTCTGGCCTCCTTTGATAGTAAGAGGCCCTGTTTTGTTTTTTCAAAAGAGGACGGTTAGTAGAAACAAAATTATTAGAGTTTCTAGATACCTGCCTTCTTTCTCCTCTGTAATCCCGCTTTACCTCTGCTCTCCTTTCCCGTTCGAATTGCTCTCCCCTGACTCTTTGGTCATTTTGCTCCCTGATTCTGAGCTTTCTTTTTATATCTAATAACAACCTCAAGTCAAGTTCCGAGAGATCACTGGCATTCACAGACGCCACAGCCGGAAAAGGATCTTCATCTATTACCAGTGCCTCCTTTTTTTCTGGGAATTTTAAAACTCCCTTGGCAATCCTATCCTGTATAATATTTTTGAACCCCCAACATGAATTGGTTGAGTGGTTCCAGGAGTTGTGGAACTTGCAATACTCTCTGCCTTTCAACTCATCTTTTGAAGGCATTTTATGATCCGGAGGCAAAGTAATGAACTTCTCCTTCAACAGAAAATCAAAAATTTCTTCTGTTTTTGAAACCTCAAAAGTATACAGAGGTTGGGCATTGGAATTCTGTTTCTTCCACCCATCAGGTGCTTTTTTAATTAACATAGGGCAGGTACATGAACCGGTGGCCGTGAGGTCGGCTACCGCGGTTTCATATGCTCCCACCTCCTGATAGTAAGTGCCCATTGCCACCTTCTTCTTGTGGCTTTCTTCTCTCAGGAGTTCTTCATATTCAGAGACTTTAGCAGCTAACTCATAGAAGTCCCTGAATTCCATCCCCTGGAACTTTTTTCGGAGCTCAATGTCCAAGCCCCTCTGAGCCATTTTTACATACTCAGTTTCTGGTAGAACAATTTTACACCTGCTCCTCATTCTTTTGAAGCGGTGTATATACATGTCGGCATCCTCTCCCGACCTTTGAGAAACTCTTGACAATTCCGCTATGCAAACCTCTGGCTCTGCACGGTAAAATTGAGTATGGAAAAGCCTCTCCATCTCCTGCCATGTGAGCACTGAGTTCCTGGGCAAAGTAGCATACCAAGTAAAGGCAGTACCTGTTAAAGAATTTGGAAATAATCTCAGCTTGAAATTTGCAATGTTATCTAGGTTGGCCAAGACCCCACATTGAATTGTGAATTTCGCCACATGCTCAATGGTGGAGTGGCCATCCTCTCCAGAGAATAAAGAGAAGTTAGGAATTTTATAGCCTCTAGGGTAAGGATTCTCCCTGTCAATGACATCTGGATAAGGCTTGTGAAATTGCGGTCGGTCAATCTGCCTTAGACCTGGACCATACAACTCCTGAATTGCTTCTCTTACAGCCTCCATGTCTAGTTGCCTTCCCAAAGGTTGGGGTGGCACGTGAGGCTGATTTCTCTCTTGGGGCATGTAATTGCCCCCCGTGCCCAGAGGTTGAGGAAAATTTTGATTAACCTCTAGGTCGTCCGAAGTCGGACAATTAGCACCTGCATTAAACGGCCTGGAATTCCGGCCAGTTTGATTATTAGTTTTAAAAGAATTAAAATACACAGGTTCATCTCTTTTGTGAGGAGGAACGTACCTTTCTTCAGAGGGCGGGTTTAAGATTGGCACATGACTAGTGCTCCCAATCTCCTGGATTCCTCCAGATGGCTGCCCCCCGTGTCCCTTAGGATCTTGTTTGGCCGTATTAACAGCCTCTGGTACATCACCACCATGAGATGACACTTTGACAGCAACTATCAATTCTGCCAAATAGCGTTCCATTTCGAACTGCTTCTTATCCATCACCTCATGTTTCTTGGTCAACTCGGCTTGTGCTTGGTTAAAGCTAGCCTGAGTCTGTTTCATGTCTAACATGGCTTTTGACAGCATGTCTAAAGCCTCTACCAATCTTGGCTCAGAATTTCGCCGAGTTGGTGTCTGTTGCTCTCCAAAGCCAGGAGGCACATCATCACTCGCCTCTCCCAGAGGCAAATTTTCTTTTTCAATGCTTCTGACCATGTGAGCCACATAGTCTCCATGTCCTACATTTGTAGTAGTAGGATCATCCACTGTATCCTGGGATACAATAACATCTTTTCCTTTTTCACTTCGAGTTTTAGCCATAACTCTTAGTGTCCCACTGGGCGTGCCAAAAATTGTTACTGGCGTTTTGCGTTCGTAACAACAAGCGTGTGAAATGCGGGCGTGCCAGGAAGCGGATTCCAAAATGTAACTTAACTTCTTAAACGAGCGATTGGGGTTTGGTTAACCTTATAACAAGTACTCCAATCAAGTAATGCTAAAACAAAGAAATTCAACTGTAAATATGTTTACTAATTGAATGAAATGAAAATACAGGTGTTTGAGTAGAAATTGCAGAAGTTCAATCGTAAAGTTCTTTACTGATTGAAGAAAATTGAGAATGCTAAGTGTTGAGTGTTTTTGCCTTTGGGCTGGTTTTTGTTGGATTTGATCGGGGGCTGCAAATTGGCTGCTCTTCTCTTATTTATAGCTTCATCATTTGAAAACTGCTGCTTCATGAACCAACTGCACACGTTCTTCCCCACCTTCAGGAACTGCCAATCGTGTCTTTACTTCTGCTGCACGTGCTTTTTAACTTCTTTTCTTCTGGAATGGACTTTCTTGGGCTTATGGGCCATTTAAATTAATATTTAATGGCCATCTCAAATTTGGGCTTAATCTTCTGCAACTGGGCTTGGATTTTTTGAATTAGCTTCTGGAGTAGTCAACTTCTAGAAATCAACCTTTAGAAACCAACCTCTAGAAATTAACTTCTGTCAACATTAGTCAACCTCTAGAAATCAACCTTTAGGAACCAACCTTTAGAAATCAACCTTTAGGAACCAACCTTTAGAAATCAACCTTTAGGAACCAACCTTTAGAAATCAACCTTTAGGAATCAACTTCTAAAGTCTAGTCAACCTCTAGAAATTAACTTCCTAGTCAAACAGTCAATTTTTAGAAATCACCCTCTGAAGTCAAAATTGGTCAACCTCTAAAAATTAATTTAAGCCAATCATTAATAATACCTCTTTTATCTTTTGAAAAGAATAGGGGCTTTATGGCCTTTAAGCCATATTTTTAATTTTGGTGCAAACACTATTTATATAAACAAAAATAAATAATACCAAAGTGTTTGGCTAATAGAATGCAATCTTTTATCAATCCTTTTGACACCGACAAACTGATTTTTGATATCAAACTATAATCATGACATTCGATTCAACTATCACCTGAAACCCTAATCAGTTATGTAATCTAGCTGTTAATTTTACTTTTACTAATTTCATTTTCATATATTTTTTTTGGCTTATCGAATAATTTGATCGACATAAAATATGTCGGTATATATTATACTCTTTGTATTTTTCTAATTCTAGTAATATTTTAATCTATGATAAAGAAGAGTAACTTTATAAAGGATTTTTGTGTATTATAATTTATATCATATTCAAGAAAAATCAAAATAAAAGTCACCATCAAAGAAGGGGGAAATTTAAGAGAAAATGAAAGAAGAGGGTCTACCCGACAATAGAGACGTAAAGTGGGCCCAAATGGAATGGAAAAAAGTTGGGCCAACAGAGATATGATAAAGAGAAAAATTGATAATTACACTACTTAAGACAAAATAATTTTAGAATTACGCCCAACATGTTTCATTTTGATAATTAGAATTTTCATCTTTTTTCTTGCAAAACTAACTTTCAAAAAATAGATAAATACGACGTGAAAGAAGAAAAGGTAACAGTCAGCTCAATCTAAGATTCTCCTAAAATTGCTCCGAAAATTTAAATGCACGAAAATCTTACCTAATATACAAGATCTTTGAATCCATGAAATCAAAGATATCCGGTTTTAAAAAAAAGGGATTACAGAGAACTGAATCAAAAAAGAGAGAGAGCAGATTTGATCAATTATTTCAGCTAGTCGGAGATTCATAATCAGATCATGAAGAAGGAAGCTAATCGGATGTAATAAACCGAAATCAAGTAAGTCTATAATTGATATTGAAATTTATAGTATAACAAAAGTTGTGATCGGCGATGAAAAAGAATTGAAATATGTTTTCAGAATTATAATTTTTTTTATTGATGAACACTATGAAATATTGAGAATATCCAATGGTCTATTGTAGGTACTGATTAGAATTAGTTTAAGATTAATACTAATTTTGCTTATATGGGTTTTTCATTAAAACTGTTTTTATTAAAGAACAATGTCAAATTGTTAGGTTAACCATTGGTTGTAAATATTGAAGTAATGAGGATAATAAACGTTTGCACATGTTTTTATGTAGGAATGACGACATTGAAAATAATTCTTTACTGCAACGGCGTATGGGATGACAGTTTTAACTACTCGAATTACAAAATCAAAGGAGTTTTGCTTAAGGAGGACACGGATTTTGAAATGCTGAAATTGCTGATATGTGGTGTACTGAAAGAGAATAGTTGGCAAACCAATTTAGATATCAAATATCAATTGGAACCTAATCAGCAGCCAGTGGATATCGATGATGATGAAAGTGTGCAGTTCTACATAGAACTGAAAAGAAACGAAGCGAGAATGACTCACTTTCCTTTGTGTGTCACGGCGAACCAAGTTGAAAATCATCAACTTATGATTGATATCAACAATGTACCTTTGAATAATTTTGAAGAAGAGCCAATGGAAGAATCATTCTCAGGTAACACGAGCTTTGATATTGTGAAATATGTTGAATTGATATGCAAAAACTCAGATTGTACAGAAGAGGAGACCTTCAGTATACCAGCTGATTCAGAAATTGTGTCCACCACCAGTGTGAAAGAAGTTTATATTGGACAAGTATTCAAAGACAAAAGGTATCTTCAATCTTGTCTTAGTTTTTATGCAATTGAGAATCATTTTCAATTTAAAGTGAGTAAGTCGTGTACGAAGGAATATTTGGTAAATTGTATAGATGACAGTTGTAATTGGGTTGTGAGGGCTTCTAGCGACGGGAAAACAAAGATGTTTGTTATTAGACGATTAAACAACATCCATACTTGTCCCACTGAAATCAGAATGGAAGAGAAACGGCAAGCAACCGCTGCAATAATTGGTGAAGTTATCAAATCGAGGTTCTTCAATGTCAAAACAGTGTACACGCCGGCAGACATCATAACTGACATGCAAAAAAAATATGGGGTGGTTTTGTCTTACAATAAGGCATGGAGGTCGAGAGGGAAGGCGCTTGATACCGTTCGTGGTATACCGCGGGAATCGTATTCTGTTTTGCCTAGTTTCTTACATATGGTAAGGCAAACGAACCCCGGATCAGTTGTTGATTTGATTAGATCTGAAGGAAACAGATTTAAATATGTTTTCATGGCTCTGGATGCATCTAGAAAAGGTTGGATCTATTGTAGACCGGTTATTGTAGTGGACGGGACGTTTTTAAAATCGAACTACGGCGGAACCCTACTTACTGCATCGACACAAGATGGGAATGGTAAAATTTTTCCACTAGCATTTTGTGTAGTTGATTCCGAAAATAATGAATCCTGGAAATATTTTTTTATAAAACTGAAAGAAACTTTTGAGAAGAAGGACAACTTGTGCATCGTTTCCGATAGGCATGAAAGCATATCTAATGCTGCAGGAACAGTTTTTCCAGAAGCTAGACATGTAATTTGCATGTATCATCTCTTGGGTAACATAAAAAAACACTTTAGAGTAAATGCGAAAAGGTTGAGGGACAATTTTTTTGGGGCTGCGAGAGCATACACATTAACTGGTTTTAACTACTTCATGGAAGAGCTCGATAGCATGAACGCAGGAATACGACCGTACCTTGAAGGAATTGGATTTGATAAATGGGCAAGATCACGTGCAAAGGCTAACAGATACTCTACAATGACATCGAACATTGCTGAGTCGATTAATGCATCGCTAAAGGCAGCCAGGGAATTGCCTATATCAACACTCTTAGAGTATGTGAGGCGTCTAGTCCAAGAATGGACATATAAGAATAGGAATATTGCACTATCAACGGGAACAAAATTGACGAATAGAGCAGAAAATGAACTGAGGGAAAATTATGCGACATCTATGACAATGAAGGTAACAATCTGAGATAATAAGTTTTTTGGTTTAAAATTTATTTTGATACATTACTATTACATTTTAGTATGTGTTCAATTGCGAAAATTGACCAACAGTATACTAACTATTGTCTAACTATGTACTTTTCAAGTTAAACATCACTAAACTAACTATTGTCTAACTATGAACTTGACAGGTTATACCATCAGTAACCTTAATATATAGTGTCGAAGATGGTGGTGGCACTATGACAGTGAAGCTAAAAGAGAAGGAGTGCTCTTGTGGAAGGTTTCAAATCGATGAAATCCCGTGCCCACACGCCATTGCAGTTTTGACCAAGTTTCATTTAGATCCATATCAATATTGTTCTCAATTTTTCACCAAGGAAAATTTTCTGAAAGTTTATGAGGCAGTTGTTTATCCTGTGCCTAGTAAAAGTGAATGGGATGTGCCTTATGAAGTTGAAAGTATTGAAGTTCGACCTCCTATCGTGAAGCTACCAGCGGGGCGACCAAAAAAACAAAGAATAAAGGGATATGCGGAAGGAAGCGGAACAATCAACTGCAGCCGATGTGGAAAAAAGGGACATAATAAGAAGACTTGTCGGGGCATACCAAAGTAGGAATATATATGATAGAAGAAATTACTACAATTGTTTTAGTTTACATCGGATCATTAATTGGTATTTCCTTAGTTGCATTTTTATGATTTTTACAATTGTTCTTATGCTGTTTTGACATTAAAAGATAAATAAGAAGAAAAATTTAGTAATAAATGTATGAAGTGTGTACTGTCTAGATGATAATTAATGTGAGATGCATATTTGACAAGTTTGTTTTAATTAGAACGTATGATTTGTTATCCAAATAGTAACCAAATATGTACCTAATAGCATTACAACATATCTAGAAAATAAAATGATTAAAACACAAATATCCAGACAACAATATAATTTAGTATTCCAAATAGTATCCAACTATAATCCAATTGGCAACTACAAAATGTATTAAGTTTGGTAATAGTCGGCCAACTATTATCCAACTGTAAAATTACTAATGAAGTACTAACAGATAATTCTCGTACAAACAACCACAACAAAAGTGACACTCATCCCAAACCGAATTACAATAGTGATTAAATTCATGCCTGAACCTAAAAGCGGCTGAATATTTTCAAATACAAACAAATATCCAATAAAAAACACAGCAGTGACTCTTCAAGAAAAATAAAGAAAAAACAAGAAAAGCCATAAAAAACCGAGAAGCAATAAAGAAAAATTAGGGAACCAAATTAGTATGCCAAATAGTACCCTGATATAAGCCAATTGGCAAACAAAAATGTATCGATATCGTTAGTCGGCCAACTGTTAGCCAACTGTAACATTAGTAATAACGTACTAACATAACAAAAACTGATAACAACAAAAAAGTACACACTACTCTATGATTTGTTTAGCAATTTTCTTCGGTCTCCCGGACTTCAGTTTAGGTTTCGGTTCAACTTCCTCGTCGCTGACCACGTTATCTTGAAGCTTCATTTGTCCATATCGATACAAAAGCCAACCAAGACGTTCACGATGATTAATGATCTCAAAATCAGGTGGCATAGGTCGGTTCTGTATCAAATGCTCAGCAAAGGCCAAAATAAAGGCACCACAATCACTGTAAGAAAAATAGTAAATCAGATGTTGAATTACTTAAGACAAATTCAGATGGAAAATAAACTAACCTATCGTCCTGGGTTGGCAGACCATCGACATGAACAATAACAAATGGAGCACCAACAGATATATGTCGATAAGCAGTAGATGTCAAATCAATATCCGGCCGAAGATCATAAAAATCCAAAAGAGCCAACATTTTGGGAATCACCATTGAATATTTGACAGCGGCTTCCTGGGCATCAAAACGGGCTGTTGGAGACTTCAAAGAATTGTAGATGTATATACGCCTATCTTTGAACACTAAGCGCCCCAATATCCAATGTTTTTTTTTCCCTAAATGCATTGGGAAGAGGACCTCGTCGACATCCTTCCAATGTGTGTTGCATAGCATACCGTGTCCTTGCACATAATCAGTCACAATGTTAATATCCTGGATTGTTGTTACATCTCCCTTGTTCTTCAAATAGAGTTTAAACAAACCCATCAATCTGTTGTCAAATAAACAGTCTGTTGTCGTTATTCGCATTCCGTTGTGTGGATTGTACTTTGCTTTCTTGCGAATGTAATACATAACGATATCGATATGCTGAAAAATGGCAGACATTAAAAAAGCAATCAGTACTTATATTAAACAATGGCTGATTATACAAAAAAAATATAATTGTCAAATGCTTACAGAATCGTCTAAAAATTTTCCGCCATAAACCAAAGAATAAAACCATTTCTTATCGGAAATGCTTGCAACTTCAAAGTTTAACGCTTGGGGCAAAATATTGTCTTTTGGCGTATATACGTCTCTCCTACAAACATTGACAACAGTAAACGGATAATGTGAAATTAATAAGCATATTATAGTAAATAAACAGTTGGTATACCATTAGTATATATGTAGCAAACCATTGATAGCATAAAAAATATATTACACACCTACTGAAATGTAATTTAATTATATATAAAATGCTGAAATGAAACTCACACTCTATTTTGCCTAATTCCTACTTCAATCCAACAAAGGAAGTCGATTTGATCTGGAAAAGTTGTAGGAATGCCAAGATTATCATCTAGGGGGTGAAATCCTTTACGCTTTGTAAAAGGCATATCCATAACAACATTACAAACTGCAGCTGCCTCCTAAAAAAAATTGAGAAAAAAAATCGTTAAGATGTTATCAAATATATAAACAACTAAATTAGAATGTTTCCGGACGTATATAAATGATTACCTCACCAACACGTGCTTTTTCATACTCTCTTTCAACTTTGTCAACAGCTTTATGTAAAGCACTTGGATCGATATCCTCAAAATAATGAACAGGTGTTTGAACATTCTCGTCAGAGACCTTAAAACATTAAAAAATGTATTATGAAAATGAAAATCATAAAAAAGAAACGTACAAAATATTGCGGAATAATATAACCTCGTAAATGAATAAAACACCTTGTTAATTTCTTCTTCATGACCAACCGTCTCAGTAGCACAATTAAAGTCATCTTCGGGTTCCTTATCAACATCATTCCCATCATTTTGAATCTGATCCAAAATTGGCGGAGCCGATTCATTATCAGCTGTATGTCTTTCCACAGCGTCATCGGCCCCGTCATTAGAGTTCTTGGGCATACTTTGGGTAGCTTTTGCGGCCGAAACATTTTCAGGCATATCCTCCTACACAAACATTGAACATACATTAAAAAAACATTAAACTGTAATGATATTACGTGTGGTTGACCATCTAGTAACCTATCGTTATCGACCAGTTGATAGTATGTGGTTAACCATATAGTAACTAGTGGTTAACCATATAGTACATAATGGTTAACCAAATAGTATCTAATGGTTAACCATACAGTGAGTAAAGGCCTAACATATATTAACTAAAATATGCTTAACACATATAAAAAAGTATAAAAAAAGTTTACTTATGATTGAACCGTTTACCGTCACATGTGCGCGATGATCATTCACACTCAAAACACTCTTCAACTCAGACAAGACACTTAAAACTTCAGCAAATTGAAGCTCAACATAGGACTTGAATAATGAGAACTCGCTATACATCTTTCTAATCTTTCCATTCAACTTGGAATCCCTATGTCCAACATGTGTTGTTTCCTCGAAGACCACTTTACGTTTTCCTTTCAAGAACATAGCATCTAACACAAGAACTGACCTCTCTTCCTCAGTTGGCTTTAGGTTGCACAATTTCAGCTGCATATGCATACAGATAGTGTTTTGTTAGCAGCCAATAAAAAACAGTTAACTAATGGTTAGTCATACAGTATCCAATAGTTAACCAACAATATAAGTGAAGAATTAACCACCTAGTAACTAATATTAACAACTAACAGTTAATAAACTATTTTGAAAAATAACTACACCTATAACTACAATTAATTAAAATATATACGTACATCTTCTGCAGATTGGTTGAAAATATTGCGTGTCAAGTACTCACGATCCCGTGCAAGTGGAACTGTCCACCTCAATATACGAGGGATAGCTTCGCCAGAAGAACTTCCCAAAATTCCATTGGCAGCCGGGCAACACTCCAAGAACCATGTTTGAAATGCCAAAGGAAACCCATCATATCGGACTTGAGTAGGAGGTATACCAATATTAGGAGATTTTTTTAAAAAATCACATCCTTTGACAGAAGCTAATTTGCTTTTCAAAAATTCAATAGTTCTTTGAAACACGTCTTTACCCCACGGAAAATTTTCAAATTCACCATTACCAATCATATTTATATGTTCATCACGAACATAGGAACATGGCTTGTTATTATATAAAAATATCTCAACAAAGTACAAAAGAGCAAGTTTTAAAGCCTCATCTTCGTTTGACCAACGTTTTTGAAGAAAACAGTCCTCCACCCATTTTTTAGTAACTTTTTCAACATTTCCAAAACAATTTGCCTTAAAATCAGAGTCTGTTTTCAGAAAAGGTTTCTTGTCAGCGTTACCACAACACTTAAGACCCGTTATTAATGAAAATTCATCAATTGAAAATTTCAGTAATTTCCCGGAAACCTTTAACCAAAGCTCGTAAAAAACAGGTTGCTTAACCTCTCTCAACAATAAAGCGTGAATCAATTGATATTGAAATTTAACATCCTGCATTTCTATAAATTTTCCAAAACATGTAGATGAAAATTTTGCTAATGTTTCTGGAGTCAAAGTTCTTTTAATGTTTGAAATAACTTTTTCACCGGAATGATGGGTAACCTTAACAGGAAAACGGTCCGAGGGTTGTATGTAATAATCCCAATCCTACATAAAAATCATTCGAATAAACTTAAATAGTAAATTCACACAATCAAAGTAATTGACTAACAGAAACAAAAAAACATTAGCATATGATTCTTTTAAATTTTTACTAAAGAAATCCAAACACTTACTGAAACAAATCAAACACATACAACGAAACACTATTATAAACTATATAACCGAACCTATCAAAAAATTTAAATACCTTTTTAGGAAAACCCGCATATGAAACAGGCCTATCCATCTTCTTCGGAGGGATATCAAAATCCTCGAAGTCACTGTCGTCATCTTCACGCACAGCCTTTCGACGATTCTTCATTGTCGCCGGAATTGCATTAAACTCAATTTTTCTTTTGCTAGAACTCGGACTAGATGTGGATTTCTTCATTTTTTGAGGGGGTGAATTTTTGGAAGCTGACCTAGTTGACACCATTCCGAATTCAAAATATGAAAAACAACTGAATATGGGAAGTTTAAAGAAAATGGAAACGGATGAGTGAATGGAGAAACGGAATGCGCGAATCTCGCAAGAATCTGGACATGCAATATCTCTGATTTCCGAAACCGTATTCTTCAGTTTTTGAAAGTATAAAAATTATAAGGAAAAAGGTTAAAATTCGAATTTAGGGAGATGAAATAACAAATCTCAATTTTGAAACCTAGGGCCGTATATCTCTAATTAGTTTGGGCTAAGCCCGTAATCTGTCTAAAAAAGTCTATGATAAAAGGCCTAATAAGAGTGGGCCCAAAAGGGAACCCAACCAGAGGAATAATCACCTGACGTGGGAACTATATAAGCCTTATGATAACGTTGATGGTAGTCCACATTTCAACGGCTAGTAATCGATAGGATTGAGAAATCAAAGAAAAGGGACCCACCCCATGCACACCATGTGCTTCTGATTTTGACTCTACAGCTAAATATTAGGTTTGACTTAATTCTCAATTCTATAGTTTGTTTCCACGCTATCACTCCCTTCTCCCATCTGTTTTTGTGGGGCTTTTGATGTTTTATCTTAGGTCAATTTAATTGCTACTTTAGTTGATTTAATAGTAGTATAAATTAAAAGAGACTGTTAATTTTGTCAAATGTTTAGTTGATTTATTTGTCCAATTAGATTTATTAGTCAAATGTGAACCATAAAAATTTAAAAAACTTTTAGCTTTTCGTGAAAAGTCATTATAATTTATTAAAAATATCATACACATGTAGAATAAAAAGTAATAGCAGTTGGAGGAGGATTATATTTTTTTTTTAAGTGATAAGGAGTTTGACTTCGGTGAATAATGTTGAATTCTATAGGTAAAAGGAATATTTATTGAGAAAATTATACTTCTTTTTATCATAGATGGAAATTGAATAATAAAATCTCATGTATTAATATGCTTTTAGTAACATAAAAGTCGAACGGGGCTTCAATCGTGTCCTGTAAAAAATAGATTTCTACAAATGTGTATGCAGATGTTTGAATCAGAAATCTCGCCTTATGAGAGAGAACTCCCAACTAAACCATACAATTTAATTTTCTTTTTGTTCATTAATCTGTCAGTCATAATTATTGAAATTCACAAAATTCTTACATAAAAAAAAATAGAAAGACCAAAATGCAACGAATTGCTCACAAAAGATAAAACAATCACTAGATGTATGAGGAATTACGGTTACTAAAATTGTAAGACTTTTTTCAGAAAATTATTGAAATATTATTTGATATATTTTTGGGTACAGGGTACATGAGGTTTCCTGAACGGGTCTCAACTATGAGACGACACCTTTAAACCTTCCACATTCAGACTAATCCCCACTCGAGCCGTGTAGGTCCCTTGCGGGAGGCAAACTTTGGCTCCAAATTTTAAACGGCTGCATACATGAGTACGGTTCGAACCCGCGACCTCACTTAAGCTAGAAGAGCGCCTTACCAACTCATCTACGCCTTGGGGTTTTATTTGATATATTTTAATAGCTGAGTTGTCATTTTTAATTTACAAGAGGTTAATTATAGCGAGTTTGAACAAAAATTGCTCATGTAGCAACAAGCATATCAAGTGATAGGACAAATTTATATTGGCACATATAAGAAATTTTTGACATAAATTACTAGTAATTTACTGTTAATTTTGTATGCAAATTGAAAATAAAATATGAATTATGGAAAAAAGTGTATATATATATTGAAATAAATATTGGGAGGGTGTGAATAAGATGGAATTGATGTAGATAATGCAGAATAAGAAGTCACCTAACCTAACATAAAGGGATGAGCTGCCAAATCTATCAAAAAGACCAAACTTTTTACATTCATATATTTGTATGTATGTGGACATTTCAAAAGCTTTTTCCAACTAATAATGGGGACATTCTTCATTCTATCATACCGCGTTTAATAACTCCATTAACAGAGCCTGTGATGGAAGACTATCAAGCTTATAAATTGAACTTTTGGATAAAATTTTATTTTAATAAAATTAATAATTTGATAAAAAAAATATAAATTAATTTTTCTTAAAATTTTATTTTAACTTTTTAAAAAAATAATAATACATAGTATCATTTGGTGTTTATATTAAAGGGTAATGTCATAAAAATTCACGAACTTTACATGTTTTTTCATTTTAATTATGTACTTTAAATTTTCTCATTTTCATGCACGAACTATCACTTTTTTTCAAATTTATGCACGGTGCTGAGATGTCACGGCTCCATTGGTGTAATTCGCTGAGGTGGAGGTCATTTTACACCAATAAATGAGTGCCACCTCAACACCGTGTATGAATTTAGAAAAAAGTGGTACTTCGTGTATAAAAATGAGAAAATTTAAACTTCATGATTAAAATGAGAAAACGTGTAAAGTTCAAGAGTTTTTTTGACATTAACCTTTATATTAAAGTCCAATAGTGTCAAAAAAATGACTTTTTAAAAATTTATCTAAATCTTGTAAAAGTTGTAAATTTTATCACAATTTAACCAATCTGCTGGAAATTTATCTAATTTTTCGAAATTAAATTAATTATACACATATGATAATTGAATGCACGTTTTTTTTTAAATAAAATAATTATCAATTAAAATATCTCGTGATTCTAAAAAATATTGAATCAATTTTGGATAATCGAATAAATTTTCAGCGAGTTAGCAAATTTGGGATAAATTTATAATTTTTTTAAACTTTATAGATTTTTAAAAGTTAAAAGTATATGTCTCTTTAACTCCATTAGAACTTATTATATTAACCTCATAAAAAAATTATAAATCTCGACTTCTTCTTCCAACGTCAAACCCAACTCCTCCTCTCCTCTATTCCCATCTGAACCTTATAAAATACCACATTTACCTATTTACATACTCTTTATTAGGGGAGAATAAATTGTTCATTGCCATTTAAAATGGACTGATTTAATTAAAATCAAATTATTTCATCTCTTTGATCAAGTCTATAGAATTGTTAACTTTTAACAAAAAAATAAATTAAATCTAAACTAAAAACAAAATTAACATGTTGAATTAGTCGATTAATTTGATTAAACCAATAAATTTATAAAAAAGTATTTATAAAATAAAAAAACTATATTTTTTTTTTTAAAATTAACCGTTAGAGAATCAAAATAATAATATGGATCAAACCTAATTAACCATACTAATTGAATTAATTTAAACCTTTAATAGGACTTATCCGAAATAGATGATATAATTTAGATGTACAAGTTTTAAGATATTGCTGTCCGCTCCTCAGATTATTAGTTTTTTACATTTTGATCCTTGCACTTTTCTTCCAAAATAGACCATCATCTTGTAGTGTTTAGGGTGGATGGCGTGACTAGCTGCAAGCTCCAATGGAGCTCAGAAGCCTCCACTTATAGGAGCAGTTATATGAAATAAGTGAGGTGTAGGCCAGAAATAAAGGCCCAGATAAAATCTATTGGGTTATGGCCCATCTACTTTCTATCCTTCAATACATAGTACAGGACATGGTCCTAACTCCTAACTACCATCCAGAATTTGGCCTGGGCCAGACCTATCTTTAGGACCTCTACTTTTAGATATTTATTTATCTGATCTTGTTTCTAAATTTTGGTATGTATCTAGTTTTTTACTTAATCTATTCTGGATCTGTAGGTTCTTTATTAGACGGAAAGGGACCGTGAAAGATGCGTGATATCTGATTCGATAAATTGGTAAAATAAACTACATCATCAAATTTGAAAAGAGATCAAATATATAAAAAATTATAAATAAAAAGCTTATTGAATAAAAAAACTTAAATAAAGGATTGGATAGACAAAAATTTAGAAATATAAAAGCTTTTTATTAGTTTGATATAAAAAAAAATATTAACTATTTAACAGTGACTAAGTTACACCATCACAATTTTCATATATAAAAAAACCTATTAAATAAAAAAATAATAGTATAAGAATCTAATAAATAATAAATTTTAAAAAATATTATATAAACAAAAAATTGAAATACAGAAGGCTTTTGATGCATTAAGCTTTTGGTTTTTTGGTAAGGGTAATTGCGTAACTAAACATGTACATCATACTCAATTAATTAATATTTATTATTTTTATCAATTTAAAATCACGTTTTATACTTATTGTATTAATTATTTCTGAAAGAGTACAAAATATGAATAAATTTAGATTAATTATTACTACAGTACCTTCTTGGAGTTCAGGTCGTATTCTATTTTAACTTGGGCCTGGCCCATTCATCAAATGAACATCCTTCATTATAAATAGGCTATTAATGTAGGCCTAACACTATGACCAGTAAAAAAAATAGAAATGAAATTTATCTATCCGTTATAGATTTTTTTTGTTTAATAAACTTTTTATGGTTGTATGTTTATTTTATAGCTTGTTTTTTTAAGTTATTAAAAAATTTCTAGTATTTGTCGGAGTTTAGAGTCAATTTTTTATAAATTTAAGATTTGCATGGTTATCGATCTAACTTTTAAAAATTTCATTGACAATAATGATCCGAAATACTAAATTTCGGTGAATCAAACGGGTCATGTGTGTGGTTGGTCTATCAGAAAAAAAGGATAAATTCAATTATCCGCTCTAACGGAACTCTTGCTTCTCGTTCGGTCAAAATATGCGGTATCTATATCTACATTTGCCGTTTCGTCAATTTACTTATTACTTGTATTTTATATTGTTTGTTAATATTATTTTAGATTAAAAATTAAAAATTTGTTTTCAGTATATGATTTTTTTATATAATTTTGATCTTCATCAATGAATAAGACTATAGCGCTGCATAAGAGTATAAAACAAACAATTCGATCAGAAAACTTTAAATTGTTGATGGGTTATGTGATTAAAACATTACTATTAATCTATTATATATACATATCTATCAAAGTATATGTTTTTTCCTTAAAATGATGTTGACATGATTAAAATATTATTTGCTAAGATGGATGTTCTTCAAAATACTTGTATTGTTCTTTCATTCATTATCATATTTTGTATCTAATGTTTGATTTTTTTCCTTCACAATTGTTACCCCTATTTTGTTTTTAATAATGATAATTATTACATAGCAACTAATCTTTCTATTTAAAAATGAATTTAACAGAACTCAAAAATGCCATATGCCCTTATGCAAAACATATATAATAAATAAATAACCAATGAGTTATAGTTCAAATGGTATAAACGCTAGATAGCAAATTGTTAGGTCGTGGGTTCGATTTCTTCCACAAGCGCTCCTCCTCCCAAATTATCAAAAACAATATAATATATAAATAGATCATAGACATATATATAAAAAATAGTAGAGTTATAAATTTCTTTCCGCTACGAGCGCTTCATCCATAATTTTTGCTTATTTCTTTTATTCTTCTGTGACTGGCTACTAAAAGCACATTGTTTTTGTTCATGAGGATAAAATTTTAAATTGTAGCTCAAACAACATATTGTTTACCCCAATTAAAACAATATCATTCTGCTTTTTCGAAATTTAAGAAGCAATTATGAATTATATTAAATATAGTTATATAATTCACCAACCCATCAAATATTTATTCATCAAGTATTAATCCTCTCATTTCATCAAATATTAACTAATCAATTCACTTATATAAAATACACACAGAAATTCATGGATTCTTACTTCAAAACTACCCAAATAATAAGAGATTAAATTATCAGTCATAAATAAATAAATCACAATTGCTAATTAAATCAAAAAAAATACCAATACAAATAAGGCTTAATAGTTCAAAAGGTCCAAACCTTTTTAATTATTTAATTTAAATTTTCACAACATTTTTCACAACCAATTAAATATTACTAATCTTTTAGCTCTTACACTCTAATGTTTGGTTGAATTCCTATACTAACTCTTAAGCTAGCAAAATTATTTTTTCATAATTGCCAAATCTAACTTATAATGAAAAAATAAGAATTTTAAAGCTCACAATAAATAGAAAAGGCAATTGTACTGAGGTGATTAATTAGAACAATTAAATTAATAAAATTAAATTAAATTAATTTCCAGCGAATTTATCATATTGGAATGAATGAGGGTTTTGAATAAATTTATAAAATGTCGAAACAATTTGGCTTTTTTGAACCGATATAAATAATGCAACACGTATAATTAAATATAATTATTTTATAATTTTAGTTAAATTAATTTATATAAAAGTACAAAGAAAATAAAGAAAATTTACTCAAGAATAATGAAAAAAACTATTTTTCAAACTATTAGAGAATAAAATATAATGAATTTTAAGGTTTTAGTGAAACAAATATATAATAATAATAATAATTATTATTATTATTATTATTCTTATTATTATTATTATTATATACACGAGTTTTGAGAGATGGAAATTGAGACCGTGGGGGTGCGAGCATTGGATGTTTAGCTAGAAGCGATCCAACCACCAGGCTACTCCTTAGTGTACTCTGGTCGGCAAAAGCAATTTAAATAATTTAAAAGACTAACTAATTAAATACTCTCTCATTATATTTTAAAAGTCTCAGTTTATTTTATAAAAATCAATAAAATTCTTATCAAAATATATTTTTCTAATTTCTTTTATTAACTGTAGTGAAGCTTTTCATAAAAGTTAATTCAATATGACTAGAAAAGAAAGGTAAAAATGAATATAATGTAAAATTATTTGAAAATAAAAATAAAATATCTAAATTAAGACACTTCAAAATGAGATGCATATAGGTGTTATAATTAACACTTATAAAGCTGGCCAGCGCCCCTCCCCCATCTCTGGCTCCGCCACTCTATATGAAAGATATTGAACCTTATTTATATTGTGAGATTTTATGCGAATCTGTTTGTATATATACCTTAATGTTCATCGGTAATATCACATTTTTCACTAATGTTGAAATTAAATAAAGTCTTAAAAGTTAAAAGTAGTTGTTTATTCAGTAATCTACTCTCAAGAATTAATATTGTAAAATATTTCTTTACCCCTCATATATTCTCTTGGTGTTCATGACC
The DNA here is from genome assembly GCF_937616625.2 of Mercurialis annua. Taxonomy (NCBI): domain Eukaryota; kingdom Viridiplantae; phylum Streptophyta; class Magnoliopsida; order Malpighiales; family Euphorbiaceae; genus Mercurialis; species Mercurialis annua. The sequence goes on from NC_065571.1 coordinate 53,077,654, forward strand.
GACCCTCCTAAACCTGCAAAAACAAAAACAAAAACCAAATAAAAAGTAAAATAATCATACATTTTATTTTTATCATAGAATCTTCAAATTCATAGTGATGTTTCACTTTATTAGTTGATTTAATAAATATAAAAACCTAAATATTTCAACCTTGTTAAAAATCTAAATAAATTTTAAAATTTTGGTAATTTTAGCGAAATTTTAAAAGTTGAGATAATTATAGTTCAATTTTAAAAATTGTTTAATTATCATGCAACATGATGGATTAAAATTGATTTTAGAAGTCATGTATAAAACTACAAAAATAAAATGAAACTAATAAATGCATTTATATTTTTTCTTAATAGATGATGCTAAGAGTTTATCCAATACAAATCATGCTTATGCTTTATAATTAACAGTGTTTATTTATCTTATAAAATATTAGTGTATGACAATTTATTTCACACATAAGAAATTAGAAGCTTAGGGTGAAGGTTGTAGTGAGGTTGTTTGATGAAGGTTAGATTAAATGGATGCAATGGTTAGTGTTTTGGCAATGGAGGTTGTACCTTACAAATAAGCTAATAGTTAGTTTTGTAATTAATTTGAGTTTGGCTATCTAGTTTTTGACTTCTTCATGTTGCATGATTACACTATAACTCATTAGTTATAGTAGCTCAGTTTCTATTTTTTGCTACTTGATTGCTCAAATAACCTTAATGTCCAATCAGCCTTATGGATGCAAAAAAATCTAAAAAATCAATGCTTTTTGTAAACTAATTTTAAACTTAAATTTTTGTAATGTTTTGTTTTATGATTTGGATAGATAATTTAGAGAGAAATGGGCGTTTGTGGGAGAATTTTATGCCACAATCTTAGTAGATATTGTTACAAAATGCACATACCACTAGAGATATAGTTCATTGGTTATATAAACTCAATTTGAAAGTTATATGCAATTCTAATTTAATTACAAACAGTGGTAGAGGCATTCATATGCAGATCCGTGCGCCGGCCCTAATCATAGTTGATCGAAAATATAATTTGTTTTTATAAATTGATTATAAGTTTCGTCCATATTCATATGTAAAAACTGTCCATTAAAATTTCATTTTTCATGATTCGTCTTTTCTGACATTATTTTCTAAATATGTCACTGATTATAATAACTATTTAGTTGACCTGTAATATAATACGTTTAAAATTTGATTAAATCTCTTTGGATAAGTAGACTCTAGAAAAATATGAACAAGCACCTTCAGATTTAAAGGTAGCTTCTGATGAGACAAGCGAAGAGTGGTTCGAGAAAGCTTTTTTGAGATATGGCCTTATTTAGACAACGACATTATCGGGGAGTCAATGTATTCAAATTATAGCATTGCACCATCCATCAAATGGTCGATCAACAGAAGCGGAATCTGAGTGCCTCACCATAGAGCCTCCTCAGATAAAGATGTTAAGATCTGCAGTCTCATTCTCAAAATCTAAAAAGTATGATGTGAATTTTTTAAGACTCACACCGTTAATTTTATAAATTCTCAATTTCAAAGCTTTTCTTCATTGATAACATATTTAAATTTATTGAATATCTGGATAAAACTGATCAATGCTAAAGTATATTATTTTACAAGCATATTTAAATAATTTAATTATACAAATAAATTTATTTGCATGGAATCAAATAAATGAGCACTAAGACAAAACAATTAGAAGAAAACCTTAATTACAAGACTCTCTCTCTCCAGTGGCGGATTCAGAAAATTCGTATGGTGGGGTCCATATGCATATTAAAAATTTAAAATTAAAATAATAATAAATAAAAGTTATAATCATTAACAATAAAATTTTATATCGTAAAAATATTATATAACTATATCGTCACTTACACTATTAAATTTATTATTTAAATATATGTTTCTATGTATTATTAAATACGTATTTTAATATTGATAACTCATTATAATTTATAATTCATTCGTTAATTTGATTGTAGAAAAGCTCTATTTATTATTACTATAGCTATATGTACAATCAATGCAAATATTAATAATAATATGAGATTAAATTGCATGCATAAATAAGTAATTAAATAAATATGTATGTTATTATTTTTTAGTTGCTAATAATTTAATTTATATTAAATAATTTTTAGATTTTATGTTTGCTCTATACTACGAAATAATTTTTTTAATGTGAAAATTGTAATTTTAATTAGCATGAACCAAATTAGAGTTTCAAAAGATGGCTTCATTAGGTGATTAAAACATAACCATTTACTATTTATTTATTTATTACATATAAGTAAAAATTCTTTTCTCCAAAAAAGGTGGGGTCCAATGACCCCACCCTTATAGAGGTGGATCCGCCTCTGTCTCTCTCTCCCTCCTTTTCTTTTAATATCAAAATCTTTTTTGTCGATGAAATAGTCTTATCGTTGACGGTGGTCATCTCTTTACATCGCTTTATTTTTATTAAATATAATAAACAGTAAAAAAATATTTTTTTATTTGATTAATTAGAATTTATCGATGTTGCATAATGTTAAATCTAATTTATTGTAAATCAAGAACGAAAAAATATCAAAATATTTCAGCAATAAAAAGATGAATTCTTTTATTGGCTATACTAATTTTTTTGAATATTTTATTTTATAATTTATCTTTATTTATGGCAGTCTTTTTTGTCATTTTTTGGTAAAATATTTGTTTGTATTTTCTCTGTAAAAGATTTGTTTGTCTCTTTTTTTATAAAGGTTATTTTATGAAAGGATTTCAGGTGATAGTTGTATCAGATGTCATAGCTGACTGATATCAAAAATTGATTTATGGATGATGAAGAGGTTTTTGATTGAAAACAACACTTATTTAGCGAATCAATTTAATAATTTTTTTTATTTCCGTAAGTAAATCTATGAATCAGACATAACACATATTAATGTAAAATGTTTATTTCATGCTAGAGCATCAGATTTGATTCTTGATTTTTTTACAAATGTAACAGTTTCATATTCGATTTAATGAATTTTGATGCATTCAAAAACAACAAAACAATTAAAACAGATATGATATTGCACTGTGGTTATTATTTTTTGTCACATAAATGATGTTATTTCGAGAGAATAACCTTTAAATTAGGATGATGTTATTTCAAGAGAATAAAATGATAAATGATAACTTTCAAAATGGACATATCTTCAGTCGAGCACCACTGTAGGGGGAAGCAACCTCCAAAAATATGAATATGACCAATTCTAGCAATATGGTAGTAATAGGCTCATCGCCCCACGAGAATGTCAATCTCAGCTAATGCTTCCAGTCCGAAATTGCCTTAAGTTTTATCTCGGATAAGAGTCATTGCACTGCGAAGATTGAGGTATAAATCACATTACTTGCAAAGAAAGTTATAAAGATCACGTTAATCAAGGAGATCATAGAAGATACACATCTCTTCTACCCAAATAACAAAAAGACCACCTCAACAAACAATCTATAGAGACACCTCACCATGCAACTGCGAGTGAAGAAGAAGAATAAAAACGCTATATAAATCACTTTAATTATCCTAAAACTCTAAGGGATTTTTTTGTCGCTATTGTTTTTCTTCTTATTTTGTTCTTCTTCTTCTTCACATCATATTTATTTGAGCGTCATAATGAATACACAAAATTCTCTTTTGGCATTGTTTTAATTTCTATATTCTCCGATCCTGGAGTTTGGTTAGATCATCTCTTGTTTTCAGCGATTTATCATTTAGGGCCGTATGTGAAAAATTGTACTTGTTCCTTTATTAAACTTTTTTCTCTATTGACAAGAGGAAAAGCTTTTAGATATTGCAAGAATAGATAATTATGAGAGATGGAACAGATTTATTAATCAGTTATGCGAAAATAATTTTCAATTAATGACAAGGAAAAAAAGGTTAAAAACTTATAGTCATAAAATGTATGGAGCAAATTAATCCTTTTTGCAGACTTTTCACGACACATCTGAGCGAGTGTTACTTTTGAAACATTTTAAAATATTAGGATTTATCTTCTTACCAAAAATCAATGGGTGCAATTCGTTATAATTCTTGTAGTTGGAGTCATTTTTATATTTTTCTCTGTTTGTTTACAGGGAAATTCTTACGTAAACCTAATACATGAATTTTCCATGCACCTATTCCATGAAGTATTAGATTATTTAATAAAATTTTCTCTCTCTTTTCATTATTTTCTCTTTCTTCTCATTTTTCTAATATTTTATTGAAAATTTTCATGTACCGGATTTAGATAATAACTTCTCTTGTTTACATATATCAATGTGTGTGAGTTCATGTCGCCATTTGTATCAGTAAAGTATCTTATTAAAATTAAAATCAATGATAAATTTTTGAAATGCACTGTTATTAATATTTTATTTTATAACTAACCATATATTGAATGTGGTATGTTAGAGTTAAAGAGTTCCATTTAATTCCTTCCTTGCAAAATAAATAAAGTCAAAAATGATGGTGGGAGGATATATGTAATTGTCCACCAAGAGTTTCTTAATAGGTTCATCAAAGTTTGATATGTACTTTAAGTAATAAATTTTTATTCAATGTTAATGATGTATGATATTTTTGTTGAGCATCAATATTTATTATTTCAAAAAAAAAATTGTCATTATCAACCAACTTAAACTTGGGCTACCTATAATTTTGCAAAATGGTAGTACATCTTTTTTTTGGCCTATATATAATCTATAATTGTCGTTGTTTCCTTTTATATATAGAAAATGTATTCGGAAAATGCATTCAATGATAGTGCTCAAAATACATAAACAATTTCGTTTTGTTCACACATATTTTTCTTTACGTTGATTTCACTGATGAAAATAGGATTATAAAAATTTCAAATCTAGCCATAGTAATCAAATTAGATATACAATAAATAAAGACTTTTCAACGACATAAAACCATTCGCTTCGCAAACTTAGTTCTTAAAAAAAAAACCAGATGAATAATTTTTACAATTATAAATAATTATAAAAACAGATTTTAAATTTATAACAAGTTTAAAAAATTTGATCCAAGTTATAAAAATTAAATTTATAAACAAACCAAACGCTAACATATTTTTTTTTTGACGATACTTCTGTTTTGATCGATTTCTAGAGAAAGAATCATTAAGTATCAAGTGATATCTATTGTAACACATACCAACCGTTAAAGTTATGACATCAATTATTGTGACTGGTTGTAATTAGATTGGTATGCGTAATTGAATCGAAACCATTCGGTAGGTATTTAATTATGAATTTTATCAATAAATAAAAATATAGAAAAATTAACATAACACGAGAGATTTACGTGATTCAACGTTAAATCGTACATCCACAAACAAATGAATCGAACCATCCACTAATCATCAAAATTATTACAAGTGAAAAATCACCAAATAGAGAATATTTCTGGTAAATATATCCTTAAAAGAAAATATCACATAGTGTTTAATTCTCTATAAAAAGTAACCCAAAAAGATTATGAATAACTTATATTCCTAACATTACACACACATTCTCATCAATATTTGATCTACTTGTGTGTCTGGTTTTCTTAGTATTATTTTAAAAAATGAATAAGGTAGGATATTTACACTGAATAAACAATCCATACGACATTAAGAGTATTAATCCTAATTAACTAATAAAAGTAAAGTTATCATTCATCCAAAAATTTCATAAATAGAATCCTAATACAAACAATATTCTAGATATTATTCCAACAATATCACAAAAACGTGAAATAATATATTTTAAAGTTTAAAATTTTATGTAGAAATTTAGAAGAAATATCTTACAAAACTCCTTATTTGCAAAAGATATAAATTCGTATAGGGTAGATAATATACAAGGGTAGATGAAATAAAAGAAGAAGAAAAAAACAACAATAAAGTCTATTTATTTTAGATGTTGCATGTAGTTGACAACTGTTAGTTGTTACTGATAGCTGCTACTAGTAGCTGATAGGTGTTAGCTGATAAACAATACTTATTTGGTGAAATTTTATTAGATGTTGTTGTTGGTATGTTAAATGGTTTTAAAACATATTTCGTTTAATTTTGATATCATAAATAAATTTAATTTAATAAAAAAAATTAAAAAAAATATGTGAATTTATTTTTATTTTTAAATTATGTCATATAATTTTTTTGAATAATTGATTTTAAAAATTATTTGATTACAACTATTTTAGTATAAATAAGATAATTTATACAATTTATAAGTAATTGAAACATTTAAAAATAATATAAGTGATTTTATATATATAAAAATTATAATATTTTAGTAAGGATAATTTTATTTTAATAGTTAATAATATTAAAACAGCTAAACTTATAAAATACATCTAATAATTGATGTTGGAGGTTCGAAAAACTACCAATAACTTTTAAAAAAGTTCACCAAACATTTAGATGAAAAATTTTGAAAAATAAATTTAAAAATTTCACCAAATAATTGAACCAAATGCCACATCAGTGTAAGATAAGAAAATTTAGAGTTAGAGGCAAGAAAAAAAATTAATATAATTTTATACTATGTTTGAAGTAATACTTTTTGAAATATAAAGGAAATGCAAAAGAAAAAAATTGAATTTGAAAGTTTAAAAAGTATTTGTATCCACAAATGTACCTATACAAATATCTTTAAAATAAATCTTATGATCTGCAAAATGATAAACAAACTTATATGTTCCAAGCACGTGACTCGTGACTGTATTAGGCATATGAAGAGCCATGTGTAATTTTTTAAAGCTTAATTACTTAAAAACCATCCAGCTTGAACTTTTTTTTCGTTTATACCCTGATTTAGGAAAAAAATCATTTATACCCTGACGTATGTGTTTATGTTTCACCTCTACCCCGAGACACTAAATTAATCTCTTTTCATTTTAAAAAAAATTTAAAATAGTCCTTTATTTAGAAAAAAATTCATTTATAATTAAACTCTAATTAGCTTAGATTAAAAATGAAGAACTATTTTAAACTTTTTTCTTAATGAAAAGAGGTTAATTTAGTGCCTCGGGGTAGAGGTGAAACATAAATACATACGTCAGGGTATAAATGAATTTTTTCCTAGGTCAGGGTATAAATGAAAAAAAAGTTCAAGGTGAGTGATTTTTAAGTAATTAAGCCATTTTTTAACTATAATTAAAAGAAAAAGTTTTGAACATCAGATTCTTAATTTAAATATTACTAGAATGTATCTAATCATTAAATTTTTTTAAAAATACCGAATAATTTTGGAATAAAAAATATTGACCTAAACACCATAATATACATTATACCGACATTCATATCAATATTTTTAATCTATAAATTGTCTGATGATCTGGATTGTAAAAAATTAATATATATTTAATATTGTTAATATTTAAAATTCATATTATTATTATTGTAAAACACGTTAAATTTTATAGTTTATGTTGCAATTAATACAATTATAATTATGCAAAAATCGGATATTTTTTTATCAGAGATAAATCTATTGTATATTAATTAGGGCATCCCAAATAAAATATAGAACGTTTGCAGGTTTTGTCAGTTATAATAAAAACTTTTAAAATCGGCTAGTTTAGCCCATTTTGGGATATTTGAGACATTTTCTAGGCATTCGTGAATGAAATCAAAAAAGTTGTCATTCATGAATGAGTTAAACTAATCGATTTTGAATGATGTGAGATATTTAACTCTCTTCATCCTTTACAATTTTTTTTTTTTAATTTTAGAAAACGTTCATGTTCTCTCATTATAAAATATAAAGTGATCAAATCTTTCCTTTTCATTTAGAATAAAAATGCATCTAAATCAATTTTTATGTATTTTTATTAGAAATAGTTTCGCTTTAGATGTTTCATTTTAAAAATGACAGTATGTAAATAAAAGTAAACAAACAATTATAAATTTAAAAGTTATCTTATTCTTAATACCACCATGAGAAAAAGAGGAAAAAGGTAATTTAAAGAAAGATGAAATAGCAGGGAAGAACAGTACAAAGAGAAACAGCATCCATCCAATAAGGATGAACCAAGTCATAGAAATCCAAATCTTAAAAGATAAATAAACAATTTAATTTTTTTAAAAACATTATTTCTGGTCATTAGATCTCTTTCCCATATTTTCAGTTACAGTTTTTTTCCATTTCCTTTTTTTCTCCCCAACTCCAACAAAACAACACAAATTTTAAATAATCATTTAACCTAAATAAACAAACAAAAAACAATAATAAATAAAAAAAAGAAATGAAATAGTGTGAGAGCAGTTGGCATTGAGCAATGCTCAGAGAAGAACTGAACTAGCCGAAACCAAAAAATTTGCGTATCGAAACACAAACAAAAACACGCAGATCGTGATCGAATGCTACCTGTTAGTTATTTCAGCATCATCATTCAATCTTGCTCATCGAATCGGCATTTATTTTGAATCTGTGTTTGTTTTTATTTGAATTTGAGTTGTTGTTTGGAGATGATGATGATGGGGTCAGCTGCTTCGTCTCCGTTATGCACGTGGCTGGTAGCGGCCTGCATGTCGGTCACGTGCTCCAAGGAGAACACACACGCGTTCCTCTCCTCATCGCCACCGGGCAGCAACAGTCTGCTCACTCGTAGACGACGACGAAGAAAAGCTGATGTTGTGAATGTTATTTCTAATAAATATTATAATAACATCAACGCCGCCTCTCAGTTTATATCTAGTTTTTTATCCTCCGGGGGTGGCGGCGGCGCTGGTGGTGGATCGAGCGGCAGTATTACTACGAGTTTTAAAGAATTGATGTCGTCTTGTTTGGCTTTTGAGCCGTGCGCTCATTATTACTCATCTAATGGACTTTTTTCTCCTCATAGTAAAAATCTCAATCGCAGGACTCGTCACCATTCCAGACTCCACCGGCTTCCTCGTTCCGGTAACTTAATTTAATTTAATTTGCATTTTGTATTTCTGAATCTTGATTTTAGTCTCTGTTTAATTTAATTCAGCAATGATTTGTTTTGTGATTATATTAATCGTAATTTTGTCTAGATTTTGGCCGCCGGACCACTTAATTTACACAAATTCAGTAGATACGGATTTTGCTATTTTTGCATGGTTTATAAGTATATTAAGATGCTTAAGCTGAGTTTATTTGGCCAGAATTTGGGGCAATTTTAGTCGCATCAAGTTCTTAAGCTAATACCATTGTTTCATGCAATTAGTACACTTAAACAATGATTAGAAGAAAAATGTTTTTTCTCTTTCTCATGAGATAATTGTTGCTGTAATTTTCAATCCGGTATGTCGGAGTTAGTGAGCGACTTGCTAAGTTTGCAAATAACAAGTTTAATTAGGTGTAATTTTAGAGTTTTGTAAAAAAAATAAATCATAATTTTGTATCTGTTTCTCTCTGTCATAACATATTTGCCTTCTTTTATACTGTCTTCTGCCTGCATCTGGTCACCGAATTATTTATACATGAGATGTAGTCACACTTTTTGTGTGTTTATCTGTTTCAAAATTATTAGGGGAAGTAATGGCAGTGGCGTTGCAGCCTGAAAAAGAGGTTGCAACAAAGAAGAAACCTGCTATGAAGCAAAGAAGAGTGGTTGTTACAGGGATGGGTGTTGTCTCGCCTCTTGGTCATGATGTCAACGTCTTTTACGACAATCTTCTTGACGGTGCTAGTGGCATTAGTCAGATTGATTCTTTTGACTGTGCTCAATTCCCTACGGTAGAGTATAGAAATTTAGTGGCATACAAGTTTGAATTTATCAACTTTGCTCTTTTATTTGGTTCACATTGTTATCCCATTCTATTAGAGAATTGCTGGAGAGATCAAGTCTTTCTCAACTGAAGGATGGATTGCACCCAAACTTTCTAAGCGAATGGACAAATTCATGCTTTACATGCTTACTGCTGGCAAAAAAGCCTTGGCTGATGGTGGTATTACTGAGGATATGATGAATGAGTTGGATAAAGCCAGATGCGGAGTAGTAATTGGGTCTGCAATGGGTGGCATGAAGGTAACTCTGAAATTGTACAGCTTAAACAAGGACTTCTCTGTACAAATGAGAGATTTGATGTTTCTTTTTTATTTTTCGATGATCATGAGTAGGTCTTTAACGATGCAATTGAAGCACTAAGGATCTCGTACAAGAAAATGAATCCTTTCTGTGTACCTTTTGCAACTACAAATATGGGTTCTGCCATGCTTGCAATGGATCTTGTAAGTTTCAAGGCAAATGCAATATTGAGGGCTGTGAAAATTTTGAGACTTGTTTTTCTTATCCAATTGCTTGTCAAACAGGGCTGGATGGGGCCAAACTATTCAATATCTACTGCTTGTGCTACTAGCAATTTTTGTATTCTGAATTCTGCAAACCACATAATTAGAGGAGAAGCTGTGAGTGTCTTGCTGTTAATGCACGTTCTACAAGATTATTGTTCTTGATAACTTATGTGCGTGTATTCTCTTGCATTATCATCTGAAATTGTGTTAAACTTGCAGGATATTATGCTTTGTGGTGGCTCAGATGCAGTGATTATACCTATTGGTAACTCATTCCTTCCGTATCTTTTGTGCATCCCGTGCTTCAGTCAAGAAATAGCATGTGCTTAAACTCCTATCTACAATGCAGGTCTGGGAGGTTTTGTGGCATGCAGAGCTCTTTCACAGAGAAACGATGATCCTACAAAAGCTTCACGGCCTTGGGACATGGTAATTTATCAACTGTCCTATTGATTCATGCTACCCCACTCCCACCGAACCACAAACCACTTGTTATTTAATTAAATATTAAGCTTTGATGAAAACAATATAATATTGGTGAAATCTGCCTAAGTATTTAACTTTGTAACTGATTACTACCATCACAATCGAACAACAGTGTGTTCTTTTTTTACCTATGGATAGCGTAGATGCTTCTCTCTCTTATTGTGGGTTTATTGTACAACATTTTAATGTCATTTACAATAAGCTCCGGTTTTTATTTATTTGAAAGTTATTTTCCCTTGAATGTTTCTGAATCTTTTGAAGAAATTACAAATCTTATTTGTCTAAATATTGTTATTGGAGGTCTGCACTTCGGTCTTATTACTTCCGTTTAAGGTACCTAACTTCAAATATCATCGTATGTGATGAGCAGAATCGGGATGGATTTGTGATGGGAGAAGGAGCTGGTGTTCTTCTATTAGAAGAACTAGAACATGCTAAGGTATGCACATTTTAACTCATGAAAGCTGTGCCATTTGATGTTAGTATTTCAGTTCTTTTTCTTGCTGCAGAGGGCTGCATTTTCTGTCAATTCACCGCTCACTCCTTTAAATTAGCGCGTTTACTAACACGCTTTTGTCATATGCCGCCTCATTTTTTCATTTGCTTCTGCCTGTTTATTATTGTGTCTGTGCTTATTTTATTTTTTAATTTCTTAGTCCAACTGTTAAGCGGCAAAGACTAAAGAGTGTTAAGTTGATCAAAATGTAACTTAATTGCTGTTTGCAGAAAAGAGGGGCAACTATCTATGCAGAATTTCTGGGAGGAAGCTTTACTTGTGATGCTTATCACATGACTGAACCACGTCCAGATGGTAATTTACAACTTCTGATTACTTGCAACCTTTTACGATATCTGTGTGCTATTGGCTTTGAAATTATTGGGTATCTTATATAACTCTCATTTTGTTAAATTCTCTTCCTTTTGTCGTTGTATCATACTTTTTGGAGTTCTTATGTCATGTAAATATGAGTTAGTTGTCTGAATCGGCCATTACTGGTGTGGGTTAAGCCGGTACTTGCATTCTCCTAGTTGCTATCCCTGTTTTGTATGGTAGAGCTTGAGAGACTCTGGTATTAATTTCCTATATAGGGTGGCCAAAAAGTAGGAAGCAGTGAGAGCAATTATTTTGCTATTTTTGGGGAAAATTTGCGATATAGGCTGCCAAAATGTAGGAATCAGTTAGGGAAATTATTTTTGCTATATTTGGGCAAGGATGTCTACGAAAATTCATGGCGTTCTCTCAATCATTGCAGTGAAGGAAAATTGAGGAAAAGGATCACAACCAACTGTGATTAGAAATGTTGAGCTGCCTTCGGTGTCATATATTGGAACAAAAGGGTTACCTATTGATTAGAACACTAGTTTGATTCAACAATTAAAATAGCTTATATATTGTTAAGTCAAATTACAAAGGCTTTTGGTTCTTGTGCTGCTTGTTTTTTGGTTATGTAGAGTTTATGGTACTGTTTATGTTTAATCATATTATATTTCAAGAAGCAGCTGCCCTATTATTCAGTTAAACTGCAGCTTTAGGATAGCATCTACTTGTTCTCTGTTACTTCTTCGACAGCATACTTGTCTCTTATACTGTAATATTTACTATAATAGGTTAGAGATCTTTGAGAGTAGATATCGTATAATTTTATCCTTTCTTGGTTCTCTGACAGATAGGGTACGGCCTTAAGATGTCAAGCACTTCATTTTCACCTAATTGAGACATTGCTTCCTTCTCATTGAACCATTTTGTAGTTTCTTTGTCGAGCATTGACTTGAATTACAGTAGAAAGCACAGTGTAGATGAAGCTAAACTGCATTTAAGGGAACCTAATTGACCTCAAATAGCAAATAGTCTCGCCTATGAAAATTTATATGTGAAGCAAAATTTGGAGCTTACTATTTTGATATCTGTTGTTTCAAAATGCTGCAATTGCAAACACCTCTTGTTGAATGTTGCATGTTTGGTAGTTGCTACATGTCTTCTAAATGGAAAAACAATTTCCTTTCAGCTCTTGAAATCATCCTCTGGATCAATTTTGCTATTCATGCTGAGCACCTTAATACAAGCTACCTAACATCTGTTTCTTCCTTTAAACAGGAGCCGGCGTCATTCTCTGTATAGAAAAGGCATTAGCACAAGCAGGGGTATCTAAGGAGGACATAAACTACATAAATGCACATGCTACATCCACTCCAGCAGGAGACCTTAAAGAGTATGAAGCTCTCATGCATTGTTTCGGCCAAAACCCTGATGTAAGTTAACTGCATTCATTGCTTATTATAAATTTATACATCATCAACATCATCAACATTACTTGTTTATAATGTTTCATGAAAATTCGACAATTTCACAGTTGAGGGTGAACTCTACAAAGTCTATGATTGGCCATTTACTGGGAGCAGCTGGTGCTGTAGAAGCTATAGCAACTGTACAGGTAACTTGTTTGTGATTATCATTTTAAGTGCCCGTTATATTTATTTCAGAAGCCGTCTTCTGTTAGGCTTTACATCCACTGCAATTTTTGGACATATTATTTTTATTTTAGTTTTTAACATTAATAAAAAGTTCTGATGTAAGAGGTATAAGAGAAATGCCGGAAACTATCCCCAACCCAACCCCTCCAAAGTCCAAACCGTACATCAGCATAAAAACACATTGTGTTATATAAGTTTGATATCATATTTGGTTAAATGTATAGGCAATACGGACAGGATGGGTACATCCAAACATCAACCTGGAAAATCCAGATAAAGGCGTGGTATGCTTACCTTAGCTCAACTATTATCAGTTATGCTAATATGAAGCCTTTTGTAATTCATTAATGCTTCCGACATAATAATTCAGGATACGGATGTACTCGTTGGCCCAAAGAAAGAAAGACTGGACATCAAGGTTGCGTTGTCCAACTCATTTGGATTTGGTGGCCACAACTCATCGATCATTTTTGCACCATACAAGTAAAATAGGGATACTTCAATTCTACTGTATCACATCAACATGAAAGGTGTGTAAATTTGTCATTTGTTTCTTGTCTATTCTGATGTGATAGCTGAAACAAAGTCAAGGGTTATGTCTTACTCTAGTTCCTCAGCTGTCTTACCATTGTGATTAAAGTGGCCTAATTCGCAACCTACATCATCCGAAAACAAAACACTGAAACTGAGTAATGCTGAAACGGAACATGGCGTAATAATATTTTCTTTTATAAGAATAGGATCAATTAATATTAAGTTTTGGAGTTTTAAAACATTTTTGGAAATGAAAACTAACAAAACACTGAAACTGAGGAATGCTAAAACGGAACATGGCGAATTATATAATTTTTTTTTAAGAATGTGTGATAAATATAAAGTTTCGGAGTCTTATAATATTTTTGGAAATGAAAATTAACAAAACACTGGAACTGAGGAATGTTGAAACGGAAAATGGCGAAATAATATTTTTTTTTCTAAGAATAGGTGATAAATATAAAGTTTCGGAGTTTCATAAGTAATTCTGAAAATAAAAACTAAATACTTAACATAGCACTCAATAAGTCCTATCAGTTCAACATAGATTGTAACTATACAAGAAATTAAAGCACGAGAAACATTTAATAACATTTAGCGTCTACGGTTAAACTCACATGACTATTCTGGTCGGCCTAAAAGCAGGCATGAATGCTCGTCGTCGACATCCTGTATTGAGTTATGTTTCCACCAAATTGTGTGAATTTGACCTTTGATGTAACTGACTTTACAGATGAATCTCAAATGGAACAAGATTAGATCACTCTGCTGTCGGCAATGGAGAGCTTCATTCGGACCTCACAAAGTGGAAACTTGTTTTGCTTATATTATTTTCAGAATTCTCCAACATCATTGTGGCTGGATCTATTTTGAGCCAATGAATACAAGTAATAGTGGCCTTTTTTGATTTTTGCTTCATGTACAAGTAGATGGCTCATCCTTATTTAACAATCAATTGTATTGTAATGAATTTTGAGCTGCATAGTTGTCCACAGTTGTCTAGGTATGGTGCTACCTGAGCATACTTCTGCCTTTTCTTAACGTCTGTGTAATTATCAAGATAATGTTAGGACCAAATAGTTTGGTTTGCCCTATTCCCTATTTTTCGCCAAACTGGAAGCTTAAACCAGCAGAGTCAGCATTCCAAGGACATTTAATATCCAAACCGCTAATTTCATGACACAACAGATAATTTCTTGAAAATCTCAAACCCCACTAACTTGGCATAGTACAAAAAATGTCTAAATTTTACTTCCTCTTATTTATTAACCTCTCCATTTAGCCAAAATTGTACATATTAAAATAATTGGTGTTTTGTTTTAAATTATTAGAATAAATATAATCCTATTAGTTAATAAATGCATCATAAATTGACTCATAAAGTTATTTATTAAGAAGAGATTACAATTGAAAAATAATAGTTAAGGTCACATTGAAATTCTAAAGGCTTTATCACCAAAAAACCATTCACCTTTCAGTCTTTTTTCAATTGCATTCCGACGTTATAATTTTGTCCAATTCACCCAAATTCACACCTTTATTTTCCAATTCCACCCTCAAAATTTAATTGGACTTTTTTCCACTCAGAAAAAAATACATAAAAGCCCTTATAAAATACTAACTTGTACTCTTTTGCAAAAAGTTAAAAATGAATAACTTATTTGAACTTTTTCCAAATGGAGAAGAAATCAATTTAGTACTTGAGGGTGGAATTGAAATCTAAAAGTGTGAATTTGAGTGAATTGGACAAAATTACAACATTAGGGTGAGACTGAAAAGGGCTAAAAGGTGGGGGAGTATTTGATAATTAAGCCAATTTTAAATAGACCACTAATTAGAGACAAATATATTTTGCTAAATGAACAACTAAAAAAAATAGTAACATTTTATGAAAAAAAAAAATCAGACGGTAGGTTTCAGATGGACTTTACACCTTAATTTTGGAAGCCTAATTACACCAAAAATCACTAACTTTCATGTGTTTTTGGTATTTAATATAATTTTATTTTTTTTGGACATATTTAACATTATCTATCACTTTTTGACATAAAAAGCCACGAGAAAGTTTTGAATGTAAAACGGCGCCACGACATTATTTTCGAAGGAAACATAACCGATGTAAAATAAAAATAAAAAATAAATAGTATTGTTCCTGATTAAAATGGCTTAAAATAAATTATTTAATGACTAAATTCAATAACCAGAATATAAACTTTTATTCATTTTTAACATATAGGACCAAGTTGCAAGGGTTAGATAACCCTTTGCTGCAAAATAAACTTACCATTGACGAGAACCACCAAAAGAAAATGCAAATGAAATTGTGCATTATGAAAGAAAGACCAAGCCAAAATTGGAAGTTTATAAAATAATTAGGTAAAAATTGCCAGCAAAAAGTTGCACGATTAATACCACCCGAATACTACTGGTAACTTTACATAGACAAACATATTACACCTCCCAAAAAAGATCATCAATCCCAAAAAAGATCATCAACTAAAGCAGGCAACTTTGTATGAAACCTAACAAACAAACAAAAAAATAAAATGAAAAAACTCAAAACCCGCAGTGTCAATAACCACTGGGGTCATGTTTCAACTACACAGCCTTCACCGGCCTTTTCTCTTGCTGCCCTTCTTTTGAGTCTTAAATCTCATTTTCTTCATTGAAAGTGCACTTGATGCGCTCTTGCCTTCAAGCTTCTTAGTCATTTTCACAACACTTGCCATACCTTTCCTAGCAGTTGCACGATGCTCCGCCCTACGACTCATCATCTTGCGGTCAAGGGGCCAATAAGCATACGGTTCCAGCTTGTCCTTCTTTTTCAGATCACCGCCGGCCTTCTTGCTGGCATATTCCTTCCCGGTATAAGCCCACCCAGAGTCGGATGTTTTTTGACGCTTTTGGGTTTTCCTCGAGGAGCTCGCAGAAACATAACTGCCAATTTCACTCCTCCCATCTAAATCAGAGTGAGGTTTTTCTTTCTTGGGCCTTCCCCCCTCACGAATTATCAATTTTCCATCAGAGTCTATCTCCATCTCATCATCTGATTCTTGCTTCCGTTTCAGGGGCTGCAATGATCGAAGAGCTGCCCTGGTTTTGTGCTTATCAAGCAAATCTAGTGGCTCATCACCTAACTGGTCCAAGTCTTCCGGCAAACTCTTTCCCGACTTCCGCAATTTTCTTGACCTGGACAGATTGAGCATATTGGCATCAAACTATCAATTCAGATTATTTAAAATAATTTAAAAAATGGAACTCTGAATAACAATTTCTCCAGGTCCCATCCAAAACAGGCTCAAAAAGAATCCAGAAACCAAAAATTCACTCTTAATCAGCTCATTGGATACAAACATAATGGTCTACTAATGAACATATGTACAGCAGCAGTGATTAAGTCCATGCTTTTATTAATAAAACACAATCATAACAGATACAGTCACTAACCGCAATGAAGCTTTGGATTTGAGCAGTGCGGAACCCTTGCTTTGTCGGCCTGAAAAAGTCTCCGTATCCATATATTCAGCATCACTGTCCTGTGTGTCTTCATTTTCAAAATCGGAGAATATTTTGGTATGGTTCCATCTACTTGACCTGAGAAAGGATGGAAATGGAATGAAGTCAAAAATTAGGAAAGGAAGAGAAGGAAGGGAGGGAGAGAAAACTGATGACATGCATCTTCACTTGAGTATATTAAACCCCTTAAATGTAAGACTTGCAAAGAGATTGCCAAATAACTTTTTCCAAAGAGTGGCTTTCTAATGTAATTAACCACAAGTTTGTTCTTGAGTTAAAATTCAGAAGCGACCAATTGAATACATTAGTAAAATTCCTTCATCACTTTTAAATGGAAAAATACCCCGTCTATGCAATTTACCTACATATGAAGATTAAAAACAACTGTCACCACCGATCAACATTAGAATAAGCTCAAACCTAGGCTATGAAATTAGTTACTGAAAAATTAGGATTTTAAACATTAGCTATTTTATAGACCGTTTTGCATTGTATTCTTCAAACTGGCATCTGTGAAACAAAAGCAAAACCAAACATAGTGACATACATTTCCACTCATAATTGCTCATCACTTGTGCATAAGGTTGAGAGAATTGATGATGAAGGCCCATTCATAAGGAATTATACAGAAGTAGATTACTAATAGAATGTGAAGATGTCCATATTTTACACAATTATGCCATAAAAGAGTAAGACCTGGATGTAGTTGCCTTTGACAGATGAGATCTAGAATCCTCAGAGTGATCTGATGACTTTTTCTCTTTCCGCTCCTTTATCTAATTCATTAATCGAACGTAAGACCACAAAAAAGATTCTTTGAAACAAGGAAAGATAAAAGATTACATGATGTCGACCAACCTTTCTAATGTTAGTAAGAAGTTTCATATGTTCTTCAGGCATCACCGCCTTCACAGCATCAAAACCACATTTCCTCACAAGCATATCTAGCAGATGCTTAACCTGAGAGGAGTTCAGATGTTACATATATGACCTAAAAGAATCGGACCAGTTTGATGTACCCTCCGAGACCTTATCATTAAAAAATGCAACACAAAGCCACAACATATATATAGTTGCATATGTGATGATCTAATTGTCTATGTTATACTTAGATGTTTAGAGACTACATCTTATCCCAAACTTGCATATCCAAAAGTGATCCCCATTGACAGTATAAATATGGAAAAAAAATAACACAACAACAAACTCCAACAATTAAGAAGGTCACAGCATTATGCTAAGCCTAAAAACAAATAGGAACAATATTAATTTAGAAAGACCAAAGAATCAAGGACAAGGCACTACAAGTCTGGTTGGCATGCAAAGGAATAGGAGATTCTCTGCTTCCAGTCAATCTGGAAGTGGCTAGCCATGCTTTCATTTATTAATCAGACATACATAAGAAGTCAGCCAGAACTTAGAAGGCCTTCTACTAATTCATACAGAGAACAAAAATCAAACAAAATCAAAATATGTGCTGCGCAAATAAAAGAAAGAACACCAAAAAACAAGCAACTATAGACTATAGTTATTGAATAACATAAATGAAGAAATTTTTATATTCTTCCAACAAACTTTTACACGAGATATCTTGAAGGTATATCCAAACCTTAGCTTTACAATGGTTTTTGGTATCATCTTGCCACTTTAGTATGCCTTCCACCATACTTCCCAAGTGCATTTGCAGCCCTTCAGACTGTGATTTGGCAACCAAAACCTTTAACAAACCTAAACAAGCCTGTATCAGAGAGAAAAAATTAGCATGGTAAAGTGTTGACCTAAGTAATATCACAGAACAATACTCTTCAAAAGGAAGGCAACATAAACATTTGAAAAGATAAGACACCGACTTTGATGATTTCTCGGTTCCTTCTCTGGAGGAGGAGAAATGTGGATGGAAGCAACTTGTTGTATGCAGTAGAAACAAGATCTGAAAACTCATATGTTAGACGAGCTAAACCTTTCACTGCAGCACTGACCATATGAGGAGTTTCTCCAGCCAAGCCTCCAGCTACCTGTGACCAAAAGAAAGGGTTGCAGTCAAGAAATTCTCTAATTTGCGACTACGTGAATCAGCAGCAAGTTTAAATGCACCAGAGGGGACACTATATACTAATATTCATAGATTAGAAATCCATCTATTCACTCTAAAAGTCATGTTTGGACCTCCAATTTTTAAGGCAAATACAACAGCAAGCACTTGGTTATTTAATAAACGTCATCGTGTAAAATAACTAAATAGAAAAAGTACCATGTTAAAAAATTGAAGCAGGTTCTCCCTGTTTCCTCCATTTTCTTCATCTCCACAGGCATGGCCAATTCGAACAAGCACATCGTAAGCTCTGTTCCTTGTCTTTTTATTAGCCTGTAAAATAAAGAGAAGAACAATCTGATAAGGAAAGGAATAGGTGTGTAGTTTTGTGATCATGTACCAAAATTCTATCTTGCACAAATATTTTTCAATGCACATGGAAAGAAAGCAACAACAACAATTTCAGCCACCATGAGATTCAGCAAAGAATCATGAGACTGGTGTATTGGAATATGACAACAGAATAATCACAAGCTCACATTCAAAGACTCTTAGTCAACTAGCAGTTTTAAGAATACTACGAATAAAAGTGGTAAATTTGTAGAAACGTAAGTGGTAAGCAGAGGAGGAACTCATTGTTTTCAGCAGAAAAATGAAGCTACTAGAATTAAGATTAACTCCGATTAACAAGAACCTGTCGTGGACATTGCCAAATCCAAAAACAACAAGCAAATTTATTGTAGGCAAAGGAAAGTCAAAGCTGACATCACAGTACACTGTAACAAAAGAGAAAATAACCAAGCGCATATACATACGAACTTTTCAAGATGCACCTAAGAACCTTATGATCAATAAACTATAAACTTTCTACTTTCCTTAAAATATACAAACATACTCTCCTATATATAACTAATTAAACAATAGCAACAGTAGCTCAAAAGAGAAACTTATATCCTTCACATTAAATTTTCAGTGACCCCATGGTCCAGTAAATTGAGATGATTTTATAGAATTACAGTTGAAACGAGTTAGAGAACTCATGGTGCACAATTGTTATAAGGTAGGATGATTCAAATTCTTCACCTACTGACCCCTGCCTCCATGGAGCCATAACTGGATATAAAGCTATTATTCTAGCAGATAGCACACACCTCTTTCAGGGCAAGAATTATTTCAGTAAGAAAAGCACTAAGAATTGCATGCTGCCTTTGCTCCGAATTTCCCTGAAACCAAAGGCACAATTAAAAAAGAATATCCTAACATGTATTAGAGAAGGTTGTAGCATCAACTGAAGAATAGCAATTAATTTCTTTCCAACTCTAAAGATAAGAAGAGAAGTGCCATCATAGAGTCTCACAGTCTTGGAAACATGGACAACTAGAAAGTACAAACAGTCAAGTCTGTGTCGTTTGGCAGAAAAATGGCAAGAAGGCAATGCATCTATCATTAGTTGAAGCAGTTGCTCAATGCTTGATGAAACAAATTCATCACACCTCTGGCCCAAACAAAAAAGGCAATGTAAATTTAGTGAAGAACAAGAATACTTTAAATTCAACATTCTTCCTATAAAACTTTATTTTACTAACAAAAAAAATATACCTGGATAATGACTGAAAGCACTTTGTATGCTTTCTTTTGGATCAGGCCCTGACCATCCTACAGATCGATTATAATAGCAATCAACATATCATGGAAACATAATATGCATTGCAACTAACACCGTATATATGTAACTCAAATAAGTGGACTTTTCAAACCTTTAATGCAGGTGTTACTGCACTAAATAGAACTCCAATATGTTCAACATCCAAGCCAGGCAGAAGGGAAACAGCCAAATCAAAGAGTCGTGCCCTGTTGTTTAAATCAAGAACGCACGCTTAATAAATTCACTAATAGTAGTTGCTGCATAAAAGAAATTTGGGATTCTATTACCACCCCCTAAAGTTAGCACACGCGGCAAGAGAAAAAGTGGAAGGAGAACCTCTCTAGTAACAATGACTCTGCATCTGATGAGTCATCAATCTGCATAGAACTAGAATTTCCAGAAACTCCAGCTTTAGCAGCCTTTTGAGTCACACTCAATAGCTTCTTCATTGATCTTATGAATATCCTCTTAACTACTTCCTTATCAGCTATCGAAGCAAACTCGCTAATAATAGACTGCAACAGCATAAAAGGGATGTACACTTCAGTATTATATCAATTAATTGTTACAAGATCATCAGTTCATTACTTCATTTTACTAGAAATGAAACAAATTATGTTATAGTTATAGATATAGATAAATATCAGCAGTTGGATGATGTGAACCGCCCAAACAGAAATAATTCAAACTCAAATTTTCCATCCAAGTTAGTTACATACAATTTCTCCATCCCAGTTACATTGGGGTATGCAGAACCAAACTGAACCCGATTAACCAAACCTAACCGATAAATTTGGTTCCGTTCTGTTTGGAATTGCAATTTTTTTCAAAAACTCAGTTTGGTTTGGTTTTGGTAGCAAATACTATAATTCAATTTTGGTACAAATCAAACCAAAAAACAGAAGGAACCCGAATGATTTGGTCTGGGTTTGAAACATTTAAGATATTTGAAAATCGGTTCAATTTGCTGATTCAGTTTGGTTTAAACAAATGTATGCCCCTTAAAGTTAAGAGCAAAGTAAGCACTTAGCAAACAATCTTCCTGCAGGATGAAAGGGCAGGGCACAAGCCCACTTTGGGTTGCTCTTAATTTTGATGAGAAACAACAAAGCAGGCCCATAAAGCTCCTGATTTTGATGAGCATCAAGAAAGTGTGAATGTAAATAGAAAGGAGAAATTTCAAGTTTCACAAATTGAGATGATCACAGCCCAACGACTACAGTATTAATAATGCAGAAGGTGTCTAAAGGTTTGCATGTTCTTATGAATGGGATCACAACAAAAAACATATGAAAATAAAACAGAGCAAAGCTTACATTTCAGATACAAGACCACATAAAGCATGAAAATGAAATCTGAGTTAAAGCTTTACTAGAATCACGATATTGCAGTATGATACGCTGTGACAAATCAATAAGTAAATGGCACTGCAAAAGAAAAAGGAAAAGGCATGTAGGGTTGATGGGTGAATAATATAAATACCTGCAAACAACCACCATCATCTTGGCAAGCATAGATACGCTGCGACAAATCAATAAATAAACAGGGTTGCAAAAGACAAAGGAAAATGCGTGTAGAGTTGATGGGTGCAAAATATAAATACCTGCAAACCACCACCATCCTTTTTTCTTTTTGGGAAGTCCAAGAGGATCCCTGACAAAACAGTCAAAAAGTCAAAAGCAGATGTCCTTAATGCACTCAAATTATTTGCTACAAACTGTTGGCTATAGCGTGATACAGCCCGTTGTCTAGCAATACAAGTGTCAGTAACAGTCAGATCATCAATTTCTTCAACAGTTTTCTTGTTTTGTTGAATAATAATCTGTAAAGCAGAGCATATAATTCCGCGAATTTCACATTCTTCACAAAGAGCACGACATAAAACTTGCTTTAGATCCTTGAAGCTTTCTGCAGTATCCACCGGATAGTTGCAGAAAGAAGGCAGCAAGGACCACAAAGAGTATACAAGAGCATCAGCGTTTCTAGAAGATACAGCTCGTCCTTCTTGTTCAAACTGCAACAAGTATTATTTAATAATTAAATGCTGCAATTTCACAAACACGGCCATAGAGAAAAAGTACATAATTGCTCAAGATTTTCTTGCCTTTTGGGATTTCTGTCTCATATGACTTATCATGCCCAAAATAGTCTCCGAAAAGAAGCTTAACTGGGCACCAACTGTATACTGCTTCAGGATAGGAAATAGCCAAACATTAACATCAGATAAGTCATCAGCCTCTATTTTGAGAGGTAGGAGGTTCAAGAATGTTTCAGGCCCCATTGCACCAAGAGCAGATCCGAGGCATTCATGCAACTGCAGGTTGAAAAGTAGACCAATGTCACCAAAAAGTGACAGTTCTAAAACAAATTATGAAATAATAACAACTTGACATGTATGGTCAGTTTGCTAGTGTCAACTAATTAACTTAAGTAGAGAAGGAAATGAAAACTTAAGTTCAAAAGAAATTCATGTAAGCTACAAAAGTTGGGGAATAAGAAAAGTGTCAAGTTTTCCAACCAAGGGACATTATGAACTAAGCAACAAAGGCGATATCCTCCAAATATTGAAATGATAGCTTATCGATTATATTAACTTAATAACTACCTGTTTTCTATGCGGGAAATCTTCATCCGACAACCCCTCCATCTCTTCCAAGTTCTTAAGAGTTCCTTTCATAAAATATGAAGACTGATTACCTGAAGAAGAGGAATTGGTAGCCTTGAGGATATAATAAACAGAATCTACCTCACCAAATAATATTAATAATCCTAAATTACATAACCACAGTAAAATGAAAAGTCATTTTGTTGATAAAGAAAAGCAGCTCTCCAACAGAACTAATTGAGATCGCGCAAGTAAGCAAAGAAAGGCAATTTTAAACATAGAGCAAAATGGAATACAAGACAGAAGCATTGCAAGAATACCTAATTTATCAAACATTGTTGAAACAATTTGAAATACAAGGTCCCAGACTGCACTGAAATGATAGTCAAGTAAGCTCTCCAAAGTTGCACACACTTTTTCAATGACTGTTGGTCCAGACTTTCGGGGTTCTATGTTTTTGTTAGTCATAATCTGATCTATTCCCTGCTTAATCAAACTTTCATCAATGCAATTATTTATCAAACTCTTTAAGGCTTCCATTGCTGCAAAGGCAGCCTCCTCATGTTCAGAGGCCAAAATATCTGCCAAACCAAAAGTGATCAAGAAACTTAAATTAACACTGATGTTGGATTGATGCCTACAGAACTGAAATAAAAATCAAAGAAATTACCATCTTACCTTTAAGTGTGCTAAAAACAAGAGGTAGCTTAACCACACAAATTTGTCTATTCAAGTTATAAACTTTTCTCATCCCAACATCTAATAACCGGGCAGTAAAGCTCATATTATCAACAGATGTCTCATTCGACGAGATTAACATAGCTAGGGAGCACAAAATCTCAAGCAACACTTCAGCATTAACATCAGAATTAGAGTGCAAACATATTACATTTAATCCATCAGTTATACGCCTTGTAACAACGGGCTGACGCAACTCGAGCAAAGTCTTAAAATATTTAAGAATAGTAGTCTTGCACTTGGTAGACATAAGCGGAAGACATTCTTTAAAAGTATCAAGTATATGAAGAACCTCTTGAGCTCCACCTCGCCCATGATCAGTTTCATTATTAGCATTTTCTGATGATGATCCACCGGCAAGAAGCAAAAACCTTTCAAATGTATTAGTAATTACTTCACTTGCCGGTGCTAGTAACGAAGTTCCGTGAAAGCTTTGCAACACATCTCGTGTGCATATGTTTGCTTGCTTCCTAACCTGTTGAATTCACATTAAATTCGGTAAAAGTTCAATTATGGAGTAATTAAACTGAGCAACAGATAAATTACCTTCGGACGCGAGTCATAAATAAACCCTAACAAAAGATTAAACAATTGGGAAACGTCACTCCAGTTCACAGTATCTTTAATTATTAACATGTGAGAGATACATTTCAAAGCGGAAACGATTGCACTAATAGTCAATGACTTCAATTGTATAACCCGAATCAGGATATCAGATAAATATTCGCGTTTCTTATTTAATAACGGGACGGAAACTTTGGGGAGGGAGAGGGAGATAATTGTGATGAAAGAATCAATGACATGAGGGTCAAGAGAGGAGGATGCGGAGGAGAGTAGGCGGTCGATGGAGGAGCAAGCGGCGCCGAAGTAAGCGAGAGGAGTGGTGGAAGGGAGATTTTGGTCTTTTAGCTCCTGTGACATGGCGCCGATGACGGCACAGAGGCGCTGATGCTCTTCTTGTGGAGAATTTGAGAAGCGGGATAAAATTGATTCGCAAAAATCGTCCGTTGTGGACATTGCCGGTAAATTATCGACTTCGATACCTTCCATTTTTGGTGATCAAATTCGAGATTTGAAAATCTCGAATTTGAAAGTGCGCTAAAATTTGAAGAAGCAGAAGCTAAGGGTTTGCTAGGGTTTAGGGAGGAGCGGAGCTAGGAGATGACAGTTTGATGGGTTTGGGCTTGCGTTTTGCTACAGAAAAGCAGGCCTGTCCATTGCGTTTAAACGATATAAAACGTCATGTCGTCTTTACGTGGCAATGAAAGTAAACGGCAGTTGAGTTTAGCTTATGGAGTAATTTTAAAGATGAGCATAATTTTATGTGAAGGATCAAAGATAAATAGTTAGTTAGTATACATTGTAGCTGAAAATTATTTAGAAAAGTTTTGTTAGAATATTAATAATGGTATATAGTACGGGAATGCAATACTGAAACGTAAATCAATAGAAAAATATTTTTGTAAAAATAAGTTTTTTTTAGCCAAATATCATTTCATTGAATGAAAAGGAATCGACTGCAAAAGTCTCGTTTCTAGTCACAATAATCGGGCTAAAGGATTACAACAAAAAATAAAATCTTTTAGGGCTTCTTTGGCAACATCGTGTGCCACTCTATACAACAATGCTTCACAAAAATGAATGAGAACGAGCGTAAATTTCGGCAAAGCGCTCTGCAATTCTGTAATATTACTTCGCAACTCAGTTCAACAGCCCACCTCCCTGCATAGTATCTATCAAGCTTTTAGCGTCCCTGTTGACGTGAGTTATTGAAGAGCAATTATAGGAATCATAAAATATTTAGTTACCAAGTTAGATTTATTTGATTGTAAAGAATTTAGCCTAAATTAGTGTGATTAGTTTCCTTTTTAGCTTCATGTACAGACTATATATAGTCCTCTGTATTTCTTCTTTAATATGTAAGAGAAAACCTTCTTTTCCTTTCTCCTCAACATGGTATCAGAGCAGAGATTCTAGGACCATAGAATTTCTTTCTTCAAAAATAAAAAGAAAAATGGAAACACCTTCCATTGGAATGAAAACACATAAAGAGGAGAATACAATTCTCACTGATCTTACCACAAAAATGACACACATACTAAACCAGAACCAAACACAAAACCAAATCTCAACTCATGAACCTGCTACACATATTGGAATCAAGTTAGATGGCACCAATTATGCATTATGGTCCCAAATTGTTGAGATGTATATCTCAGGCAAAGACAAGTTGGGATATATAAATGGAGAACTTTCGGAGCCTCTACAAACAGATATGGCATTCAGAAAATGGAGAACCGAAAACGCTGTGGTGAAGGGATGGCTCATCAACTCTATGGATCCAAAGTTAGTCAGTAACTTTATCAGATTCTCAACTGCTAAAGCTGTTTGGGATAACATTGCTACAACATACTTTGATGGAACTGATACATCACAAGTATATGAACTCAAAAGAAGAGTAATCAGAATCAAACAAGGAGGAGGATCTATCGAAACATACTACAACAACTTGCAAGGATTGTGGAGAGAAATTGATTTTCGTCGACCAAATCCTATGATTTGTGATACTGATATAGAAAAATATAACTCTATTTTGCAGGAGGATAGAGTTTATACCTTCCTAGATGGACTTGATGATAGACTTGACAAGATCCGAGCTGATGTGCTCCAAACAAAACCTTTCCCAACGGTGGAGCAAGCCTATGCACAAGTTCGGAGAGAGGATTTGAGGCAATCCGTAATGATGACAAATGAAGATACTTTATCTGGTGGTGCTATGATCACAAGGGGAGGACAAAAACTCCAACACCAATTTTCTTTTCGAACGCCATCAAATGGAAAGCCAATCACAAAACCACAAGGAGAAGGAGGAGGAGGAGGGTGCACACATTGTGGGAATATGAGACACACTAAAGAAATATGCTTTAAACTACATGGTTATCCAGAGTGGTGGCAAGAACTCAAGGCAAAGAAAAAACGAGAAGCGAGTGGAGGAGATAATCATGGTCGCGCAGCTCTTATGAGTGTAGAGCCTCAATTATCTCTTGTGCCAGAACAAGAATCCTCTACCTCCATAAGTGACCAAACTGCTCAAAATGACTCAGGTAATCAAGGTCAAGTTTATTCTTGCTCTAAAACTGGGAAGCATGATGGCTGGATCATTGACTCCGGGGCAACAGACCATATGACATTTGATCCTTGTGATTTCTCTAAAGCCACCAAACCAAAGCGAAGATGCATTGTCAATGCTAATGGTGTAACATATCCAGTGACAGGGGCTGGAATAGTTTCGCTTTCTCCTTCCTTTTTATTACACAATACTTTACTAGTTCCATCGCTCTCTAGTAAATTGTTATCTATAGGACAAGTGACTGAGGAATTGAATTGTTGTGCTCTAATGTATCCTACATTTTGTCTATTTCAGGATATTCTCACCAAGAGGATTATTGGTCGTGGTACTAAAAAGGAAGGGTTGTATTATATGGACGATTTCAGCTATGGTAGAGCAAATAATATTCATTCCGCTGGAGTTAAGGAAAGACAGATTTGGTTGTGGCATAATCGATTGGGGCACCCATCATTTTGATATTTGAAGTGTTTATTTCCAGATTTATTTACCAACTTTCATGAGTCAGATTTTAAATGTGAAGCCTGTATTCAAGCTAAGAGTCATCGAGTACCTTATCCAATCAGTTTGAATAAATGTGATACTCCTTTTTTAATAATTCATACTGATGTGTGGGGCCCTGCTCCTGTTACAATTTCTTCTGGTGTTCGCTGGTTCGTAACCTTTATTGACGATTGTACACGAATGACTTGGCTTTATTTGTTAAAAAATAAACATGAAGTTTTTGAAATATTTAAATCTTTTCATTGTATGATTCGAACATAATTTTTTGCTAAGCTTCAGATTCTTCGATCTGATAATGGTGGGGAATATGATAATGCACAATTTCATAGATATTTTTAGGAACATGGTTTACATCATGAGGCATCCTGTTCACAAACACCGCAGCAGAACGGTGTTGCAGAGCGCAAAAACAGACACATCTTGGAGATCACTAGAGCTCTCCTAACAGCTGCTCATGTACCTAAACGTTTTTGGACAGATGCAGTGACGACTACTGTATACTTGATGAATCGGCTGCCATCACGAGTTCTGAATTATAAAACTCCTCTTCAAGTTCTCGCACAACATGTTAAACTGCCATCAGTTCTCATGCTTCCTCCAAAAACATTTGGTTGTGTTGCATTTGTTTATTTACATAAAAATCAAAGATCAAAGCTGGATCCATGCGCCGTCCGTTGTATTTTCCTTGGGTATGCAGCTCACAAGAAAGGATATCGCTGCTACGATCCAGCTACAAGGCGTCTTTATACTACCATGGATGTCACCTTTATTGAATCAGAGAACTTCTTCACTTATCAATCGTTCCACTCCTCTCTTCAAGGGGAGATGATTAATGAAGAGCAGAATTGGGAAAATTGGTCAGGCTTTGAAACTTCAAATGATAAACTGGTGGAGGAGCAGCCAAAAGAGCTGACAGTTTTGATAGATCAAAGAGGAACAAATGTCGAACAGGTCGAAGTCGAAGAAGAGCATACCGAAGCAGAAACTGAACAACAACCAGCAAGAACATGGCAAAATGAAGAAAACATAGAAACTGAAAGTGAACAGCCCCTCCATGACCTGATAGTACCACGATTAGACCAATCTTCTGAGAATATTCCCGAGGTACAAGTTCTAAACTCTTCTCAAATTATATCTGTTGACTACAAACTACCTTTCAGGCACAATCGCGGGCAACCACCAAATCGCTATTCACCTGATCATGGAACAAGCAAGTCAAAATATCCGATTGCCAACCATATTTCTACTGAAAAGCTGTCTGAACCGCTTAAGGCATTTGTTCATAAATTATCTACAGATGATGTTCCTAATACGGTAAATGAAGCCATGAAAAATCCCAAATGGACCCAAGCAATAGATGAAGAGATGAAAGCGTTACAAAAAAATGATACCTGGACACTTGTGCCATTGCCGGAAGGAAAAAGAACAGTGGGATGTAGATGGGTGTTTTCTGTCAAACACAATGCAGATGGGTCGGTGGAAAGGTATAAAGCAAGGCTCGTTGCGAAGGGATATACTCAAACACATGGGATTGATTATCAAGAAACTTTCTCACCAGTAGCAAAATTAAATACCGTGAGAGTAATAATTTCTATCGCTGCAAATCTGGATTGGCCGTTGCACCAATTTGACGTGAAAAATGCCTTTCTCCATGGGAATCTTGAGGAAGAGGTGTACATGGACATTCCACCTGGTCTGGTTCCTGTAATACAAGGGAAGGTAGTTTGCAAATTACAAAAAGCGTTATATGGATTAAAGCAGTCTCCTAGAGCATGGTTTGGGCGCTTTAGCCTCGCCATGAGAAGGCACGGTTTCAAGCAAAGTAATTCAGATCACACCCTCTTCTTGAAACACCAACAAGGGAAGGTAACAGCTTTAATAATCTATGTTGACGATATGATCATTACAGGGAATGACGAGGAAGAAATCTCTAAATTACAAGAACGTTTAGCAGCTGAATTTGAGATGAAAAATCTTGGTGGGTTGAAGTATTTCTTGGGGATTGAAGTAGCTAGATCAAAACGAGGTATATTTCTATCTCAAAGGAAGTATGTGCTTGACTTGTTGTCTGAAACAGGAATGCTTGATTGTAAACCTGCTGATACACCGGTTGTTCAAAACCATGGCTTGGGAGACTTCCCTAATCAGACTCCTACCAATAAAGAAAGGTATCAACGTCTTGTGGGAAAACTAATCTATTTATCTCACACACGACCTGATATTGCGTATGCTGTGAGTTTGGTGAGTCAATTTATGCATTGTCCTAGTGAAGACCATATGAATGCCGTGGTTCGTATTTTGCGGTACTTGAAATCCTCTCCAGGAAGAGGACTGATGTTCACAAAAAATCAACATTTGCTCATCAATGCTTATACAGATGCAGATTGGGCAGGCAATGTTACTGACAGAAAATCTACATCGGGCTACTTCACATTTGTAGGAGGCAATTTGGTCACTTGGAGAAGTAAAAAACAAAAGGTAGTCGCTTTATCTAGTGCAGAGGCTGAGTTTAGAGGCATGGCTAAAGGATTATGTGAACTACTTTGGTTAAAAAGGCTATTGGAGGAAATTGGGTGCTCATCTCAGGATACAATGAACTTGTTTTGTGATAATAAGGCAGCCATAGCAATCGCACACAACCCAATTCAGCATGACCGCACCAAACATGTTGAAGTGGATCGACATTTCATCAAGCAGAAGCTCGAAGATAAGATAATTCAGTTTCCCTTTGTGAAGTCAGAAGATCAGCTAGCTGATATACTTACAAAAGCTGTCTGTGGAAAAATATTTTACAACTCACTTCACAAGTTGGGTATTGATGACATCTACGCACCAACTTGAGGGGGAGTGTTGACGTGAGTTATTGAAGAGCAATTATAGGAATCATAAAATATTTAGTTACCAAGTTAGATTTATTTGATTGTAAAGAATTTAGCCTAAATTAGTGTGATTAGTTTCCTTTTTAGCTTCATGTACAGACTATATATAGTCCTCTGTATTTCTTCTTTAATATATAAGAGAAAACCTTCTTTTCCTTTCTCCTCAACAGTCCCCTCAATAATAACTGAACTCAGTTTAAGTCTCACAGCTAAAGCAATAGCTTCTCTAAGCCGAAATCCTCAACCAACATAGAAAAAGAGACATGATAAAACTGCCGAGCCATAGACGAGACCACCCTACCCATCCAATCTCTAACAACACAGGCCTTTGCTCTCCTTTTCACGTTCTGAATGAAGGCTCCATCAAAGTTAACTTTGTAGCCATTTACCCCGGCGATTCCCAAGCTTAGACCACAACTGTGACTAGCTGAGTAGGGCGAGCTCTGTTAGTAGCAATATTCGGGTTACTCCAAATGGTATAAACATTAAGCAGCATTCTATTAGGTCATGGATTTAATTCCTCTCACAAACATTTGTTCTCTTCCCACTTATAAAAAAAATGTAGAATTATAATATTCTAATTTAAAATGTATGACTAAAAAACACTATGTACAACATAAGTTGATCGAAACGGAACATGTTTATTGTGGTCATAAGACATCATAGCTCGTAAATCATCTGGCCAGAAATCACTCGCGTGGTTATATGAGACGTAACAACACGATCAATTACGATGTTCCATTGCTAACCGTGCCAGCATGGGTAGTTAGTTAGCACATTGTTTGTATTGTTAAAGATAATCACACATTGCTTAGAAGAACAAATATAAATGAGTTTATAAGCGTAAAGGTTCAACTATCTATTAACTAGTTCTAGTTATTAGATCATGATTGAACCTAAACATTCTCATAAGCATATGGATGGATTGTCACATTCTCACCAATTTATAATTAATTACTCCCACCAATATTTCTAATATGTATCACGACATCTTTATGTTTTGGTTGGATGAGTAATGAAAAAGTTGTAGTTGAATAACAGAATTAATGTGCAAAATCAACGGTGACACTAGATTTGCATGTCTGCAAAGATGAAAAATAACACCAGAAAAAGAAAAGAGTGAAAGGGCTCTGCTGCTAAATTAAAGATGGAAACATGGCCTGCTGGTATGTACGTAAGCAAGATGTTGTGAATTTATTATAATGTCTCGCTGGACCACTCCAAGTAGGTGCTCTAATTAACCTCACTCTCGCATGTCACAATTGTACGTTTTTTAAATTATTTTATATTCAATTCTATTAATTTGTACATCAAACTTAATTAACTTACACTTAATTTTTTATCAATTAAACACAATACTTTATATTTTTATGTCAATTAATATTTTAATTAATTAAAATGATAAAGTATAAGTTATTTAATCTTAATTCACACAATTTAAAGGCAAGAATGACCTATGCTCTTAAAACAATGTCAAATTTATATAAAAACTTATACAAAATTGTTTTAATCATATCTTTTAATCGAATTATTTTATCTTTTCAATCTAAAGATTGACTTATTAAATTGTGCCTGAGATCGATTTAAATTAATTAACTAAAAATTTTCAAAAAGAAAATGACCCTACAAAATTAGCAAGTTAATTTGGTTAAATCGACATAAATATAAACATAATAATTAAAAAAAATCAAAAAGTATAAATATATAAAATATTCCGTTAATTCGGTTAATAACCAAACTACATATTTGATTAGCCAAATAAAAACAATCAAATTGACCAACCTAAATGGTAAAAAATGATTAAACAGACTAATTTGGTTTAACCAACCATATTCGCTCGCCCCTATATCAATCAAGCAATGGTATTTAAATTTAGAGCTCCACAGTAGACCAATTAATTAAAAAAAATGGTAACAGACAGTAACAGATACTGATGAGTAACTAATAGATCTACTAAGCAGTAAAATGTGCAATTATACATACAACTTCCATTAAAATACAGCTACAAAGCTTAGCTATAACTAGAAAACCAAAAAGGAAAAAACAAAGCCAGTACACATATAATTATATAAGATAAATTAAAGGCTTAATTTAATTAAGCACGAGACTCACCAAGACGATTAATCATATACAAAGCATTACTAGTAACCCTAGCAACATTAGTAATTTTTCTTTTAACATCAATTTTAACTTTACTTTCAACATCTTTAAACCCATCAAGACAAGTATCTTCATTAGTCAAAGCAGCACTCACCCATGTCTCTGCATTACTCATCTGCCACCTAAACGTTTCCCCTCTCAAATGCTTCAACTCGCCCAGTGTGTTCTTCAACTCGTCCACCGAGTCCGATATCTGCTCCACGCAGTCACTCAGTGCAACTCGTTCTTTCTTCGACTTTAGCCCGGAAACTGTGGCTAAGTACTCCGAGACTTTACTCGCACGACCCAGGCTTACTTTGACCGCGGCTTGGGCTAGGTCGCGAGGGGAGTTGGCTGGGCCTGAGTAAGAGGAGAGCGTGCGGACACAGAGGTTAGGGTAACTTGCGTGCTGACATGATGAACGGACCAGATCTCGCGGTGCTGCTGCTGCATTGTGGTGGTCGTTTGCGGCGGCGGAGGAGAGTGAGAGAGAGAGGAGGAGGACGGCGAGGAGAGGATGCATACTGGTTAGGTGTAGCTGGGTGTAGTTTGTGATTTATGAGTGATACTAATAATTGTGACATTTTGGTTTTATAACAGTGGGGGATTTCAGTATGGGCTTTAAGTTTCTTTTAATTACATTATTACCCTCAAAGTTCTTTTAAAACATTTTAGAATTTTCTTATAATTTAAGACAATGATTTTAAGTTTTTAATTTTTTGCTTGTGAGATATTATTTTTTTATCAAATGAATTCATATTCGAGTATCGATTAATATATATCACGATATTTCATAAATTTAAGATTTGTTCTTGTTTAAAAAAAATAAAAAAATTTGTTGAATTATTAGAAAATTCTTGAAAATAAACTACTTGGCGTAAATACTTTATAACATTTTTACTTTAAGTATAAACAATTAAGTTTTTTTTTTACAATATCATATGAAATATTCTGTCCGTCCTATTTTATTTATTATATTTTATATTTTTTGATGTCTTAAAAAGAACGTCACTTTTATATTATTAACATCGATTTTTTTTTAATCTTTGACATTTATGAGTTTGTTAGATAAAAATTAAGAATGTGTTTTACTATATTATATTTTTTCAAATAAAATGAGGGGTTTATCACATTCAATGTATTTTTAATATGAGCAAAAGTGCCTCTAAAAAATATGAGTAAAAATGAAAAAGTTACAAACGAGTAGAAAGTAAAAAATATGTCATATTATCCAAGGAAATGGAAAAAAAGAAAGGAAATTGAAAAAAAAAAAGACTTTTAGGGTAAATTGTGGAGGGAAAGGTAAAAAGTAAATGAGGGAGTAAATGCAAAGGCATGTAATAGCAGTCGGCACCAACATTTGTGCACTGCCTATTAATGGAGCATGGACTCTTTTTGAGTTGTAGTCTTCTCCAATAAGGTTACTCCATTTCTTTCGAATTTAAATTCCCAATAATCTAATATACTCTCTCCGTTCTTTTTTAATTGTCCATTTAGCCAAATGAAT
This sequence comes from Mercurialis annua, assembly GCF_937616625.2. Lineage (NCBI taxonomy): Eukaryota > Viridiplantae > Streptophyta > Magnoliopsida > Malpighiales > Euphorbiaceae > Mercurialis > Mercurialis annua. The sequence continues at coordinate 53,112,100 of NC_065571.1, forward strand.
TTGTCTATATTTAGTTGTCCATTTAGACTTTTAAGATAACATTAATTATTATCTTCCAAATTTAACCCTCCCTAATAAATGACTCTATAACTCAATTTACAAAGTATTTATTATATAATAAGGTTATATTAGTATTTACTCCTATTATTTAAGACAAAAATCTCACTATCTCAATATGTGTAATTTTGGCTAAATGAACAACTAAAAAGGAACGGAGGGAGTAGCTTCTGAAGCCATGAAGGTCCAACAACATGCTTTGTCCTTTTCAAGCCCTATCTTAATTCTTAACAATAAAAACAGATAGAAACAACTAGTAATAATACTAATAATTAAAACAAATGTTGGTATAAAATTTAGTCAATTTTTTTTTAATGTTTTAGTCAATTAAATTGAGACTCGTACAAAGGTTTTTCAGTTGAAGGTGTGCATAATTAGTTGAAACTGAATTTTTCTAATAACTTTATTTCTTCGGACGATTATAAATTGTAACTAAAATATTAAACCAGCTTGTAAAAAAACCAAAATATTTTTATTTGTTCGGACGATTATTTTTGTTATTTAAGTAACCAAATTTTATTAAAATTAATTATTTAAATAATTAACTAATCTCATCACACATCTAATTTTAGGGTTAGTTACATAAGTGTCCAAAAAAGAGGTTGACTTTTCATGCGGTACAAACAGTACAAAATAAAATAACATGCGGTACAAATTTTAAGCAAAACATTACAATTAATACCAACTATGACGCCAGCAGGCCTGACGTGACGCATGAGCATGTGCACCAGCTGTGCTGGTGCACATGCTCCACTGACCCGCGGGTGACGCACGGATCAGCTAACCAATTCTTTTTTTTTTAAATTAAATTCTTTCTTTACTTATTTATTTATTTAATGTTTTAATTTGACCTCACATTTAAAATAAATGGTTTATCTAATTTTTTCATCTTAATAATAGAAAAAAAAAACATAAAAAGTAAGGAAAAGATTTCATACAACGAATATGTATCAAATATGTATCAGATATGTATTTAATATTTATTGGAGATGTATCAAATATGTATCGGATATTCATCAAATATATTTTTCAAATACCATTTGTATGTATCATATATGCATCGGTTGATTTAATTAAATTTTTGACAAGTCGATGATATGTATAAAAATATTAGTAATAGAACTTAAAAAAAGACATAAAAAATAAGAAAAATGTTTCAAAAAACAAATATGTATCAAATATGTATTGAAAATATTTTAAATGTCTTTTATATGTATAAAATTGATTAAACTTCAATTTACTACATATAATTCACCTCTTGATCCAAGATTTAAAAAAAATTACTATTTTTTAATTAATTCAATTATTTACATTTATAATATTAAATTAATATTAATATTTTTTTAATGTATATAGAACAAATTATTTTAGATAAGTTTCTCAGATGTATAAAAATATTAATAATATAATTTTTTAAAAAATATAAAAAAATAAGGAAATATATAAATAATGTTTTTAATTTAAAAAAATATATTGAACAAGTTATTTTTTAGTATAATTTAAATAAATAAATATATAAATAATTATATTTAAAAGAAAATATATAAATAATTATTTTAATATATTTAATAAAATAAATAATATATTTAATAAATTTTAGATTTGTTCAAATTGAACAATTCAAAGAAGCAGATCTTTGAATTGTTCAATTTGAACAATCCAAAGAAACTGACCCGCACATCAAGCGGGTCAGTGTGCTAGCTAGTGCACCAGCCAGCTGGTGCACTAGACAGCCTGTCAGTAAGCCTGACGCGTGCGTCAGGCCTACTGAGGCGCGCTGATGTCAGCGCGCAGTGATGCGCGCTGACATCAGCAAAGTTGGTATTGAGTGTAATATTTTGGCATTATTTGGTACACATGTAATATTTTGGAGAAAAAAGATACCCATGTAATTAAGGCCCAAAAAGAGCATAATTATGTAATTAATCCCTAATTTTAGCTATCTAGTATCTAAAACTCAAGGGAAAATAGTAGGTTTTAAAAATTTAGTAGATAAATAATTACTTTAACCTAATTTTAGGGATGTAATAGTATTATTTTCCCCCTAAATGCTATACTATCTTCCAACAATCATCCTTAAACCCTATAATATCCTCTTAAATTTAATTCAAAGCTCCGCCTGATGTCCATTTTGAATAATAGTGGAAACAAAATATCAATTCATGTTCTAATTCTACAATTGCATGCCCATTGCGTGATTATTTAATGGATTACATAATGGAAATGTTTTTATTACTATAAAAAAAAACCATGTACACGTGATTGGATGACAATATTAGGAGTGTGTAAAAAACTAAAAATTAAACTGAACGAAAAATCAAATTAAATAGACAAATTTAGATCGATTTGTTTTGACATTATAACAAAAAATCAATTTTTTTATTTGATTTGGTTTGATTTTGGACATTAAAAACTTTTTAGTTAAGTTTTAATATATCTATTGAACTAAAATGTAACCAATTCAAACAAAAAATCTGACTGAACTAACCAATTTGATTTAAAATAAACATTTTTTTGAACTTTAGTTCAGTTTGATTTTAAAAAAATAAAAATTTAGTTCGGTTTGATTTGGAGTTAATGCACAACGTTATCAAAGTGATTTCCACATACTCATTTTGTGAATTATTGTGAAGGAACATGTTTGTATGGGCCAATTGAAGCAAATTCAGTGGTGATCATCCGATACTCATAGCACTTGCGTCTTCATATGATCCACAAAATAGTGGGCTGAAGCTACAATTGGCTGATTTTTCAACAATATGTACTAAATTGGGGAACTAAAACCCTACCTACCTGTCTCGATTTTCATAAACATAGCAGATGATACAAACCCAATTATTATTTAAGGATTTTAATGCTTTTCAGATTGACGGGTATTGTTATTTTGATCTTTAAAATCAGTCCTTGAAAGTGAAATCCAAGTATATATAGGGACCCTCCTGTAAGTAAATTATTGATAAAGGAATCATTTCAGTTCGTATATTTATATAACATGACTACATATAATCCGGTTTTCGAACTTATGTTTTGAGGTCAAATAAATCACTTTTAACTTTTTCAATCAATTGATTTTAAAATTTATATCTCAGAGTCAAACAAGTCACTTTTAACTTTTTTAGTCGATTACTTTCCAACCTCTCTTAATTTGGGTCAAATATACTCTAATCTATATATCTCAAATGCCCGTCTTATTTGTCTCGAGACATAAATTTTAATTCTGATGGCTACAAAGGTTAAAAATAATGTATTTGATCCCGAAACACAAGTTCGAAAACCGGATTGACTCTTTTTCAAAAATAGTTAAATCTAAGTGAGCAAATTAAATTTATTTGCCGACAAGTTATAGTTCAAATGATATAAGCGATAGACATCAATCTGTTAGGTCGTGGGTTCAATTTCTCCCATAAACGCTTCACTGGAAGACTCACCCACCATGCCAGGTGCGCGACACGGGTCGGATCCGGATTAGTCAAGGCAAATCCTTGGAAACCGGATGGGCTTACCAAAAAAAAAAAAAATTGACTAGGTGATATAAATTTATAGACGGAAATGACCATTCTGCCCTAAATTATTGCATCTGATGCCAAGGCATCTTTTATCAATACTTAGATATGTATGTGATCCAAAAGCTTGCATGAGGTCTTTTTTTCTTTAAGCTCTGAAACAAGGCATGTGCTATGGGCAGAGCTGCAAAGCGATTATGCCCCACTTTTAAGGCCAAAATGGAATTACTTTTGTATTATTTAGAGCTTTAGGAGGAGCAACAAAGTTTCAAATCTCGAGCCTCTCTGTTCATCAATTTCTACTGGAGTTAATCACATCTAATTATCATACACTTTATTTTGAAGAACATGATGGTATGTGTTTAGATGTGCAAATTATCCATTATGTCGAAGTTCGACCAAATTGATTAAATCGAATTATTTTACTTTTTTAATTGAATTATCAATTTTGACCAAAATCGACTTAAACAAGTTGATAAAAATCTAAAAGTTGCATAACGGAACTACGGAATTAGTCGATTAACCGAATTTTTAGAAGTAGTAACTGAACCAATTCTTTTATCACTAAACTGAATCAACCAAAATAAAAAAAATAAACTGGAGAATTCGATTTAACCGACCGGATGATCACCCCTATCTACGCTATACTATGTCACTTATATATTTAAATATGGATGTGTGATAAAATTTAAAACCCTAAACCTCTCTTTTCTCTCAAAGCAAACCCTAGCCGTCTAGAGTTTTTTTGTTGTTTCTTCTCCGGCAGCCGTCAATGGTTTGATTTTGCTGTTGACGGTAGCCATCCCTTTACATATGTTAATTTAATTTCATAGATATAATAAATAGCCAATTCTTTTCCATTTTTTCTTGATAGATTAAGATTTATCAACAAGCACAATTCAATTATCAAGAAGCGGAGATAAATTGAAAATCATCAACAACAAAATGAAATCGTTTATGAGCTATATTAGGTTTATTTATTTTTCATTGTTTTGTTTTTTTTCTGAATATTTTATTTTGTCCTTTCTTTGTGAAAGGTTTGTTGTCCTTCCTCTGTGGAAGGTTTGCTGTCTCTTTTTTTATGAAGGAGTTATCAAGTGGTGGTTGAACCGGATGATGTGAGTTTGCGGGTGATGGGTGATGGATGAAGTTTGATCGAAGATTGATTGAAGATTGCACTTAATTAGCGAAACAGTTAATAATTAATTTTTGTTTTCGTAAGTAAGATCTGCGAATCAGACAGCATGTTGTCTGTTCCATGTCAGGTCATCGGGTTTCGTTTCCGAATTATCCCGAATTTCTTACAAATGTAACTGTTTCATATTCGATTTAATGAAATTTGATGAATTCAAAAAAAAAATGTCACTTATATAAAAAGTGGAGTTAATTGAGAGTATTTTTCAGCTCACCTAATTTAAAGACTTATGTACCGATGAAGTAACTTTTTTGATAGGAGGAAGATAAGCCGGTCCCATTAAAGGAAATAGTTGCATTAATTACAATTTCTAATTCCAAGCTTCTTGAAGCTTTCACTACAGAATTAGGTCATATCCTAAGATATGGTTTGAAATATGCTATGGTATTATTAGAAACATCATTAATTAATCAATTGGAAGAAATGAAAATTCAATTAATTAATGATACTAAAAGACAATCCAAAGTGAGAGAATACAAGTGTGTATGTATATGCAGAGGCAGAACCACAAGTCCAGTTTAGGAGGATCGAAATTTTTATATTCGGCTATTTAGAGAACTCAAACGGCTATAAATACGGTGCAAATATGTTAATTTGCAACTGTAGTGGTTTTAACCGCCCCTAACACATGTAGGGCTAGTGTCTATAACAACCTTACTAGAAAAATATCCCAAATTTTTTTTTTCGGCGAGAAGGGTTGAGATCCGCCTTTGTGTATATGCAATTTCAAAGGTTTTGTATGTTCAATTTAGGCCTCTCCAACTACATTTCAAAAGTAGCGGATTCGATCTCGGCCTCTACAACATGTTATTTCAATTGATAATCTCTTTCTTCTTTTTCAACTAGTACTAGAATTTGAGTGCCAGCTAGTTTGAATTATATTCTGCGATCACATATTTAAGTTGTATAGAATAATTTGTACGAAGTTCATTTCTCTTGACTCTTATGATCTTATATGCAGTCATCCACACTTAACTCTAGGAGCATCATCTAGTACACAACATAAACTATGTTGGCTTGAAAATTACTGGACACTAGATCTGTTCATTGGACAGGTACCCACCCAGGCCCATCTCGCCTTTCTCATATATATAGACTTAATTTTTCAACAATTTCAGTCTGAATAGATTATGGGTGAATTAATTTCTTTATTTACAATTAAACAAAAATCATATACTATATAAAAATAACAGTCTAAACCTACACAAAATCAATTCATGAGACAGATTTAAAAATGAATAGATTCTAACTTGAACTGAGGTTAGAAATTTTTAAGCGAAAAAAGCAGAGTATATAGAATAGTTGGGGCTATATTCATAAAAAAAAATAGTTGGGGCTTAAAGAAGGTTAAACTCGGATTATCAAAAGATCGACATTGATCTAAATGATTTATTTTTTTTGAGAAGAAAAATGAACTTTATTAATCAAACGAGAATATTAATAAGTTCATTGACCGGGAAAGAAACGTTCCCGTCAGAAATACAATCTTTTCCAATGAAAATACCCCTTTTAGCCGGGGTGTGTGCAACATTGATCTAAATTTTTGACATATCATTTAATCCGAACTAAAAAAAAGATTCCGCCACAGAACAGATCTATGAGCAGATATTGTTGACAACAAATGTGACAACCCCGTTTTTCGTAAACCTTTGATTAGTGAGTTGAGAAACAAGAGATATGGCGACAAGCATGCATGCTGTTTTTGCTGGAACATTTGAAAAAGGGGCTATTTGCCCATGTGAACCTCAGACAAATTTTAGGGTTTTAATAGAAAAGGGGTCCTCCAAATTTAATGGATGCTTCTGTTTCATCTACAAAACTACTCTTTTCATTGGCAAATGCAAAGGTCAATATTAAATGTGCCTGGAGCAAGCCGTCACCTATAATCTTTTAACTCAATCATTATTATTATTATTATCATTATTATTATATCAATTTCTAACGAAGTAACAAAGTATAAGTAATTCATTTGCGTGGCATGATTGAAAATTTAAGGATAATTTTCAAATAGATTATCAAGTTAGAAGAAATATTATAAAAAATAACAGAGTTAAAAAAGTTAAATTAAAGCAACTAGTCATTAAATAAAAGTTTAGAAACAATAGGAATACAAATTAGAATTTAGAAGTGATTATGAAAGAAAAAATAATTTAGAGACGATTGGTATAAAGTATCAAAATTCAGGTTTGTAATTGTTATTTGTGGTCTAAGAATTGAAATATACAACATAAATGTTCCTTTTTGACAAAATATAAACTAGTTAGATTAGGTGTTAACCGTTTTGTCAATTCAGCGGAACTTAGGTATAAAAATCGAAATTAAATCTACAATCTCTAATATACTTAGAGAATTTAGCCATTAGAACTAGGGCTCACTTGCTTGGGAAATAGTAATACTGCTTAGCCCATGTTTGGTTCATGAAATGGAATAGTATGGAATAAAATAGTCATTTCATAAGGAATGAAATAGCCATTCTTTAGTTTTTGAGAGGAGTACTTATTCCACAAAATCATGGAATAGCAATTCCGTGGAATACCTATTCCGTGAACCAAAGCAAAGAATTTTCATTCTATACGGAATAGCTATTCCATGAACCAAACATGACCTTAGTTCCTTAATTAGCAGAAGTAATGAGGTTTACTTCTGTAATTAGTGATGCTAGATTTTTTTGCACTTTGTAGATTTTAATCTTTTATCATTCGTAGATTTGATAAATGTGTGTACTTGATTGGCTCTACATTCCATCCCATAAATAAGTGTTAAATTTTAGTGGCTAGAGACAATAGAAAAAAAATTAAAAACCGTATAAGTTTCAAATAACTGTTTTTCAGTATCCATAAATATTAGGAATAATTACTAATTTTTCTTGATTTTAGGTTATAATTATTAATTAGTTTTTTCATACTAGTAATTTTTAAAAAGTCAATTATTTATCTTTTGAGAATAATTGAAATTAACTACTATACCCTCCGTTTTGAAATAGTTGTCGCTTTAGAATATCAATAAAATATTTATTGCTATTTTTCTATATATAACCTTTATCAATGTATTGAAAATATATAAAAATATAAACAAAGGTCATAAAAATAAATGTCAACAAATTTCAAGGGCTAATTTAGACATATTTGTTGCTTTATTAATTTGTTTTTTTTTCTATTCAAAAAACTTAGTCAGAGGGTTCAATTGTAAAAAAAATTCATTTTGACACTTAAACTTATATTTCTTTGAAACAAAATCCATAATGTTGCTAAAAGTTCAAATATTTTTTTAAAATAATTTCAAATTACTTATCTAACCATAACATTTCTATAAATATTTTAATTTATTAAAATAAGACTAAAAATATTTTTTTATCAAAAGAAATTTATAAACATAAGAAAATTAATTAAATTTAATATATTTTGATTGTCCCTATAATGATTAGATAAACAATAAAATATTTATATAATTATTTTAAAGTATATTTAATAAATATTTAAAATTAAATTCAATTATTTAAAAAAATGAATTAGGCATTATGTTTTGTTTCGTTTCTATTTACAAATTATATAGTACAATTGTTTTTGATATGACTTGATTTTTTATACAAATATTAATTATTAAACTAAACAAAAATATTATTAAAATGTACTAAGTTTTTTTGATGTTTATATATTTCTTTTGATAATTTTTTTTAATTTTTTTTAATAAATTAGAATATTAATAGAAATGCTATGGTTTGATATGTAATTTGAAAGTATTTTAAAAATTATTTGAATTTTTTTTACCAGTTTTAATGGACTTTTTTAAGAGAAAATTAACGGCAAATGATAGTAGTTAATTTAATTAAATGTCAGATGATAGGCCATTGACATTTTAAAAATCATATCCAAACTAGTAATCATAATTATTCCCAAAAATTATCTTGAGTTAACTGACAGAGTCATATGTGTTTTCAATTTCTCTATTTATTTGTGAAGTATATGCTGAATTAAGTCATTCCCTCTCCATTCAGCTTTCAGAGTAATCAAACATGCCAGTATGAAAGAAAAACAAAATAATCCATTTGGGCCGAATTCTTTTGTTTTGACCCTTTTACTACAATAACAAAATAATATAGACTCAATAAACTTTAAATATCGGTGCAAATAATAAAGAATTTAACTAAATTTGTTTTCAAATTAAAAATTTAGATAGATAGCAAAAAAATATAAGATGATAAAAGTCATATAATAAAATTTAAATATATGATCTTCTAAATTTCAACCTAAAATACTAAGAAACAACTTAGGACATAAGCAGGGGCGAAAATAAAAATTCTACTATGGAATGGTTAGTCTGTGCAAAATAAAATTTGAGGGGGCTAATTATATAAAATTTAATTAAGTAATTATATTTTTTAAAAAATAAATAAATTTGAAGGAATAATTTTACAAAAAATAATAATTACGGAAGCGGTCGCTACTTCAGCCATAAGACTGGTTCCACCCCTGGATATAAGCAATCCAAATTAATCGAAAAGAAAATAATTCAAAGACATGGATCTCGCCAACTTAACATAACGATAAACAAAGTTTTGTTGGAGTGAGGTTTCAGAATTTATTATCCATCTGAATTTACCGACGATCCGCTTGATTCATTGAGTCCTAATATTCTGAATATCACCTTCAATAGATCTTACAAGGATAGATCAGAACACATCAAATCTTCTTGGATCATTAAAAGGTTGAATAAAGCTCAAACCAACACCATAGATCCTTAAATAATTCAAGAAATTCGTCATGCAAGATGGAAATAACATCCCTAAAAAAACATTCACAAAAAGTTTCAAATGGAGAGATTTATTGAAAAAAAAATAGTTAATAATTTTGACAAAGAAAAGGTGATTTTCTGATTAAAATTGAAAATCACCATCTCCCATCCTCTAAAAGATTAAGATGATGAGAATGTTTCTTCGAAAAATAGGAGAGCAAGATTTAGAGAGAGAGAGAGAGAGAGATTTTTTGTAATACCCGTAATTTTTTTTTAAATTTTCCGATGAGTTTCCGGTAATAAATTCAGGTCGTTTGCGGATTCGTGAGTCAATTCATGATTTGAGTAACTACTGATTTGATTTGATTTGATTTGAGTTTAGATCTTTTGGGTTCTTGGTTGGGTTGTTTTAAAAAAGAAAAAAATATATTTCAAGCAGGTCCCAAACGAGACTTGCGTTTTCACGCAAGGTCTCGTTCGAGACCTAAGGGTCTCGTACGAGACAGATTAGTCTCGTACGAGAGCATTTCTAACTGTCGTTTTCCTTCCTTTCAGCTGCCGTTTTTAGCACGATTCTTTCCTATAAATATCACGTTCTAAACTCTAACATCTCCCCTACATTATTATCTAACCATAGCCATCAATTCTCTTAAAATCTCATGGACAAAAGTTGCTCAAATCTTCCTCACTGAATTTAGTAAGATTTGTTCTTAGTTTTATGTTTTTGCTTAAATCGACTCTACCGTTCCTAAGCTTGTTCTCATTCGTTTTAGCTTTGTTTGGGGAATTGTTTCGTCCCAGCGATAGAAGACTCAGTCCTCTTCATCATCTAACTTTCGGATTTGATTTTGGTACGTTATTTCTTTCGTTATGATCGCCGACGTCTCACCGTTTTGTTAACTTTCAGTTTTGAGTTCTTAATCGATGTCTCCGTTGTTTGATCCGTTTTAATTCGTTTCAACATTAAATTGAGATGCGTCTTGTTCCTGTGATTCTAGACTCTTGCCTCTAAGATTCCTGTCACGACCCATATTCATGAATCGTGACCGGCGCTAGGGTATGGGTATGGTGGTACCAAAACCCGTAGCTAGCCTTGCGGATAACCAATTTATAACTTTTAAAACAATGTACCTGCAGAAAACCACATGCTCGGGGGCAACCGAGACTCCAACCTAGTCTAGCAGTATATTTAAGCAACATATATTAAAAGCATACTTATTTTCAATTTAAACTCCAACAGCGTGGCGATTAATATATAATACCATAAACAATATAATCATGCCAAAGCTGATAAAATAATAGTTGGACCAATCCAATAAACAATAGTCTAAATGTAAACGTAGACTATTACATAAATAAACTGATATTACTAATGCGGTCTAAGAGTTTAAAATAGTTCGACTCTTTTAATCTGAAAATAAAATAAAAACCTCCGAAAATGAAGAAACGGAGATCGACCAATGCTCAAATCATAAACCTGGAAAATTTGTAAAAACAACGGGGTCAGATTTACTGAGTAGAGTTTATATAACCATTTACATTTATTAAGTTAAAAACCTTTAAAAACGTTTAATAAAACATTTTTATTATGGATTATCAATGAAACCCTAATCCACAAATCTAAATTCATTGTCGTGTCGGTGAGACGTATCTCACACTACTAGAAAACAGCGTTTTAGCGACGGATTTTAGTGACGGATCTAAAATCCGTCGCTATTTTGTCGATTAGCGACGGATTTAGCGACGGATCTAAAATCCGTCGCTAAACACCACATTAAATTGGCGGGAATGATCCCGCCAACTTTAGCGACGGATTTTCCGTCGCTAATGTTGGCGGGAGTAGTCCCGCCAATTGTTTTGATAAAATTTAGCGACGGATTTTAAATTCCGTCGCTAATTACTTGGCGGGAATACTCCCGCCTTTTATTTTTCGCAATTAGCGACGGATTTTAAAATCCGTCGCTAAATTATGCCTTTTGCGACGGAATTTAGTGACGGATTTCAAATCCGTCGCTAATTTTCAATGTCAAAAAAAATTAAAAGGCATCTAATATTATTTAGGATAGTATTTAATAAAAAATAATTATTAATTTTTTAATTAAATTTATATTATTATAATATAACATTTTTATTAATAAAATAATAATTAAATATTATTTATGAAATAAAAATTATATATTATTTATTTATTTAAAGTATATAAATATTTTAATAAAATTATTAATTATAAAAAAATTATCTTAGAATGCGGGTTTAAATTATGAAAACAAATATTTGTTGTTTTTAGTTAACATTTAAGTATAATATACATAAATATATAACATGAATATGAGCTGGTTAAGATGGAGTTGTGCGCGGGAGAACTACAAGGTTAAAGAGTCTTGAGTGGGAGCAATGGAAGGATGGGTGACCTACTGGGAAGTTAGCGAAAATTGACAGGTGGATGCGGGTGGTTGATTTAACTCGGGTGGGTGAGTGACGGAGGGCGCGGATGAGGGATTGATTAAATAAAAATTGATTTTACGATGTAATTTTTAAATTTTTAAATTTTTTTAAAATTAGTGACGGATTTAAATCCGTCGCTAAATCCGTCGCTAATTAGCGACGGATTTAAAATTCCGTCGCTAAAACGGAGACCAAAATCCGTCGTAAATTTTTTTTCCCGTCGTTATCAAACGTTGCGACCAAAAAAGTTGCGACGGACTATTTCCGTCGCAAATCCGTCGCTAAACGTGTTTAGCGACGGATTTTGGTCATTTAGCGACGGAAAAATCCGTCGCTAAATGACTGTTTTCTAGTAGTGTCAATAACCGATCTCCGACTATCACTTAATAAATAGTGAGCCCAGGAGAGGTATCTTCCACCGGTACCCTCACTAAGGTGAGACGTATCTCAAACCTACCTCAATACCATAATCTTTACCGGTGCGCACGCAATCCCGATGATGCCCATCGAGTAGCACGTTCCAAATCAAATACACAATGCCGAAAACAGTTTAAAAGCTGTTTATTTATATATATATATATATATATATATATATACAAAATATAATAATTGCTTAATAAAGAGGTAAATAGAGATATAAACTCACTGCTTGCTATTCCACGTGAAACTTGACAAGCAATCTAACTCTGGTTCGCCTCTGAAGTACGAACAGTCGACGGGTCTAAATAAAATATTAAAATCATAATTAAAATCAGACCCTAACTTTAAAAAGTACTAGACACCACATAGGACTAGCACAACGCAATACCAAGCCACATTTAATAAACACTTATATTAAATGCATTCCAAATATAACCCAAGTTATAAAGTACAAATCATATAAACATATTTAAAATGGTACATAAAATAAAATAATTTAAATAAATCCAAGTTAAAATCCATATTAGTGAGTCAGCCGAGTTATTAAAAACTATCAAGCTTCTTCCCACTTGTTGGGCGACCACAGTCTAACCCAAACCAAAACTTATTAAATTTATAAACCCGAGTTTATAAATTAAAATAATTTAATAAAATAATTATCCATTTTAAAGTGGAATTCAATATCATGCAAACTAAGTAACCTAAGTTACAAACAAAACTTGATCAAATAAGTCTTATAAGTTTTAGGGACTAAACTATACTTTAGTCAATTAGGGACTAAACTGTACTTTAGCCAATTAGGGACTAAACTGTACTTTATCCAATTTGATACCCGAAATCAAATTAATTACTTTTGTTATAATTAAAACAAAGTATAAAGTTACTAACCCAAAAACTTACTTAATTAAGTTATAAAATATTCAAGGGCTAAATTGTAATTTAGTCAATTTGACATAATCAATCAAAATTAAATATAATTATCCGAGTAATTATATTAATTTAGGTTATAAAATAATTATTGTTTTCAAATTTCCAATTTATAAAATGAAACGAAATCCGGAAGTTAAAAATTTAAAATCAAATAACATTAGTTAAATGTGAAATAGTTAATAATTAACTTAAGGAACCAATTGTGTTAAGTTAAGTGAATTCAGTGACTACAATAGCCCTCTTTACCAAGTTGGCCAAATCAAACTCACATTTGTAATTTAAGCCCAGCCCGCCAATACAATGATGAATCATCATCATCACCAAACTCAATTTACTTAATACAAAGTCATTACTGTACTAGGAATCGAATACCTCAAGCTACAAAATCCTCCATCCTTTAAGTAATCAACAAAAACATCAATCTAGACTAAACAATCTTTCACTTAAAGCATAACCCAAGAGTAATCAAGACCAAGAACAAAACATGTCAAAGCAACCATGACAGTTTCACGTCGGCAATAAGGATCCAGATTACGATCGAGTCCGACGATGGCCGACAACACAACGATTAGGCAAACACAACTCAATCAAGATCTTTACTCTAATCACAATAAGGTCACAACAACAAAATAGAAACGAAAGCAACATCTTAAGAATATGGCATCAACACGGTGAAATCGTAACGGCGACAACGGAGGAATTTTTACGTACCGTATATGATTCCGAAACGTGAGAATCGGAGAGAACGTCGAGTCAATGTGAATCGTCGAAGAAATTTCGGATTAGAGCTAATACAACGAGATAGGAATCAAAAACCGTAATTTGACGATATCGAATAATGGGACGGAGAACAAGCTATCGTGAACTTACTAAAGCTAATGAAAGGAACGAATGAAGGTAGATGATTGATGAGATTTCTTGGATCTCAGAATGCTTGGTATGGTGGCGGCTATGTTTGTTTAGTGAAGAAGTCTTAGGTTTAGAAGAGAAACGTGAGCAGAAAACGTATAATAGGGAAAGAAGGGGTTACATGCTGCACGCAGCAATATGAATTTTGTTACAAAAATAATAGGTTATGCTCCTTATACTCTTATGGACTTCTCTAATATATATATGGCCAATAACAAAATTCATGATGGGCTTGCACGTGAATTATGCATGAGTTTATGCAATTTATTCATTAACTTCATTTCTTTATTTTTTTTCTTTTTGCATGGAGTAAAATATTCATTTATATTTCTTTCTCTTTTTCCTTTATTTTTGATTTAATGATACAAACCAAGCACGAATCGAATCAACGAACGATTAAAATAAAATTTAATAAAAATATATAATAATAATAATAAAATTTTACCTAAAGCTTGATGAATAAAAAAAATATTATTATTATTTGTTTTTAAATTAATTTAAAAAAATACGGGATATTACAATTCCAACTTCGTTTTCATCAAACGGTATGTAAATCATTCCACTATAGTCGCCGCCGTTTCTCCGTATTTGCGTGTTATGGTTCTTTGTTTGACATCAAAGCTTCTGCCATTTCTGAAATTTATTCCTTTGGAGTTGATTTTCGTGTTTGGTTATCTGCTACCTCTTGTTTAGTTAGACTATAATTGAATCTACTAGGTTTAGTATTCAAATTTGCTTTTAATTAATATTATTATTTATTTTTTAAATTAGCAAACCATTAAGAAGAGTTGGAATTCAGACCCCCTATCTCACGCACAGAGAAAGACTTAAGCCATTAAGTCAAGTCTTTCAAGTTTAAAAGAAAACTAGACTTCTCCTAAATCTAAAGTTTATACCGTTTGTGATTTATTTGTTTTTTCTAATCTTTGGTGTGTAATACAGTAATGGGCTAAAAAGAAACGTACCTAATTTGAATGAGATTAATAAAGCAATTTTAAGTACTAATTATTATTGCCAAGTCCAACTGCTATAAATTTAAATGATTGATTCTTCAATCATTGTCAAACCTCTTCGGCAATAATTAGGGATAAAAATAATTATACACTGATTTGAAACTGAATCGGTATACAGTTTACCTGAGAAATTCTTATGTAGCGGTCTACCACGTCATCCGTAAACCAACCTATCACATTATGACACGTCATTAAAATGATGACAATCTTGTAATATTACTATTTAAAGGTGTATATAAGTAAAAAACAAGGCCGAAGGTACAAAAACCCATCGTGTTTTTTCAATTGGTACAAATAACCCATCGTATTAAAAAAAGTACAGATAAACACCCGAATTCAATTTTTTGGACGAATTACCACTTCGCTAACAGAGGCCTCTAACACCGTCAACTTTTTGCCACATGAGCAGTCAGTTGTGGTCTTCTTAACATCCATGTCACCCATTTAAAATCCCAATTTCCTTTAACGTAAATAAGCTGGACAAGAAATGCGGTGATGAAAATCCCAACCATCCACCTCCACCGGCGCCAGTCTCAACCTCTGCATCGCAAAGGAGCAGAAGAAGATAAAGACCCATTCGAGCCCCGCCGCCAGCCTCAACCTCCGCATCGTCAAGGAGCAGAAGAAGATAAAGACCCATTCGAGCCCACCGGCTTCATCACCGCATTTTTAGAAACTTGAAGAGTAAGAGTCTAAATCAGTAACCTGCAAAACTCCTCCATTTTCTTAAGAAAATACATTGGTTTCAATGATTGTCTCAACAAAAACGCCAAAGTAAACGGGAACCCAAAAGCCGCAAAGCTTTGAATTGAAGCGTCTATTGGATTTTCTTTTGTAATATAAAAATCCAACCTCCTACTCCAAATTGAACTAATCTAAGCACAACTATAACCTTACTAATACCATAAATATTCATCATTTTTCCAGTATTTCTCTAGTTTCATTGGTTAAAGGTGACAAATCTCTTAGGTCCTTCTATTTCTTGGTGCTTGAAATTGGGGATTTTGCTTGGATACTCACTTGGGTCCCAATTTGAGCTTGAAAAATATCTGGGTTTTTGATTCATGATGTGGCTTTGCTTCAAATTGGTGATAATGATCAAAGATCGGGGCCTTTTGAGATTATGATTTGTGGGTTGCAAAATAAAGATGTGATGACAAATGGGGTTTAAGAGTTTTGATTGTTGAGAGGAACCATAATCTCAATAATAATAATAAGCAGAAGATTCAAAATTTGGGTTTTGGGTTTATGGGTGATGAACTGAGGGTTTTATGAGTTTAGAAGAAAATCTGTGAGAAATTAACATGTACATCATTCTTAGTGAAATTGAGAATTAAGGTTTATAGGAGTTGATTAGGAAGATTCATGTGAGCACATCACTCAAATGAACAAACCAATCTAATAATGGAATAAGAGTTACAATTCAGAACAGAGCTTTCCTATGGCATAGCTCATGTCCACCTTTGAAGGTTAAAGGAGATTGAGATTTTAGATGGGTGACATGGACGTTTTTTGGTGACATGGATATTAAAGAGACCACAACTAACAGCTCACATGGAAAAAAATTGACAGAGTTAGAAGCCTCCGTTAGCCAGGTAGTAATTTGTCCAAAAAAATTGAGTCCGGGTATTTATATGTACATTTTTTAATACGATGGGTTATTTGTACCAATTGAGAAAACACGATGGGTTTTTTGTACCTTCTGCCAAAAAACAAATTTACAAGATTGTCATCATTTTAATGACGTGTCATAATGTGATAGGTTTGGTCTACGGATGACGTGGTAGACCGAGTCTACCTAAGAATTTCTCCAGTTTACCTTTGTAGATGATTTACACAGTTCGAATGGGATTACTCTGAATGTAAAAAGTTTTAAAGTGTTGTTTTATAGTTGAGAATCATTCAAGACACCTCATATATCATATAACTGAAAAAACTGAATCAATAATTTTGTCTTTATTAGTGTTTGGGTTGTCTTATCTGTTTTTAATTAAAAAAAATTGAATTGGTGTTCGTCCATTTACAATATGATCTAAATCAATCAAACAAACAAATTCTACCAGTTCGTCAATATTTTTGTACATACTAGTTTCGCATTACGTGCTATGCACGTGGCTCGTAACGTAACTACTCAATAAATATATTAGTAAATTTATTTTAATTATATCAATTTTTTATTTATAATTAAGATTAAATTAGTTAAATTTTTTTTATAAAAATAAATATAATATATTCGGTTATTAATTTTTTTCATATTGAATTTATTCTTTTTTTGATTTTATAATAATCATAATTAAATAATTAACTTAATTTTATTAATAATATCTTTAAAAATAATAAGATAAAAATTTAAATAATAATATATTGACCAAATATAATATTTTAATTTTGTAGTTCAATCAAACTAAAAAATAGATATTCCTACTAATTTGGAGACAATTTAGTTATTTTTACATACTAAAAATTAAATTGGAGATAATTTAGCTACCTATTCTAATTAGAACTTTGATTATAATAGTGATAATTAAATAACTAATTAGTTAATGACTATAAAACCTTTATTTAGTAGTAAACTGAAAAGGATTATTCAGTAAATTTACCTGTCCCCCCCCCATCCGTACTTTTATATATAGTACTAGCGTTTCGCCACGTGCTACGCACGTGAGCGGCATTTACATGACCCGTTATATTTATTAAATATTAACTAAACTATAAAATTTAATTTTTAGTTTTTAATAAACTATTATAAATCAATATTTACAATATTCAATCATTAAATAAAAATATTAAAAATATGCATTTATATTTTTAGTTTTTAATAACCTATTAAATAATTATTTAATAGGTTTTAATTCATAATTATTATTATTATTATTATTATTTTAATTTTGATAATTATATTTATTTAAATTTTAGATCATGAGCTGTACCTATTAAAAATATGCATTATGTAGTGTCTTTAACATCCTTTTTCATCTTTTTGTTAATTAGCAATCTTACTGTTCTTTTTGTTAATTAACAATCTTACTGTTAATTATCATATATTATTAGATATTAGATATCACATTACCAATTTGCCATATATTATAGAGTCTGTATTTTATTAAACAACTCACCATTATATGAAAAGGTATTGATGACAACACTTTGTCCATCATGTCTCAGTTACATATTAACCTGCACTATAAGTTGAATTAGAATGAGTGTTATACTCGTGTTCTTTTTTATTTTAATTAGAGCTTATATTTCTTATTGAATTTAAATTTTTGAATTAGAGTCCTATTTTCCTTTTTTTACGAAAAGTAGAGTCCTCTTTAAGTTGAATTAAAACTAATGTTTCTTATTAGAATTAAACTCTTAAATTTTTATTTAATTAAATTTATCTTTTCCTTAGAATTGGATTTGTATTTGACTTCGTAAATATTTTTATTATTGAAGGCTAATGTTGTAAATTTGCCTGTCCCCCCCCCCTTCCCACATATAAGATAGTTATAGATAGATAGATAGATATAGATATAGGTAAGTTTGCTAAATAACGTTCTTTTTTAATTGACCTATTTAAATTTTGGTACGATCTTAATCTATAATTGAACGTATTTTTAGTATCGAATCAGTGGCCAATTTCCGATTGAACAGCTTGAACCAGCAGGTGCGATTTCATTACAAAGCACTGAATTTATACATCAATCCAGAGAGAATGATGACAAAGAAGAACTCTAATTTTGTAGTTAGATTAATTTCAAGTCAAATAAAATGGATAAGCCCTGCACTTAAACGGGCAATTCTCCAATTTTCTAACAATAATTGATGTACATAAACGAATATACCATATGATGTGCTTTCTACTACTGGTAGCAAATTATCAACTAGCCAAGAACAAAAATCAATTCAAAATTGTTCACTTGTTTAAGGTTATCATGCTTTTGCACTTTAATTGTTACTTTTTATCCACATCTACACCATGACGGAACTAGAATTAGAGTTTAGGAAGGGTTAATTGTATACAAATTTAAATTTAGCAATCAATATTTTGTTTCAAAAGAAAAATCAAAATTTAAAAAGAAAATAGAAAGGACAAGTATATAAAAATATAAAATTTATAACTAAAAGTCACAAGAGTTTTCTTAATAACTATACACAATTTTAAGTCGTTGTCTTAATAACTATACACAATTTTAAGTCGTTGTCTCAGTGTTAATTTCATAAAAAATCTAATTTTATACGAAATTTCATTTTAATCACGAGTTTCATAAATTGCCATATAAAATCACTTTTATTTTTTTAAAGCTGTATCATCAATTTTTTTTTTGAAATCTACCGGATTCCGTAGCCACATCAGTGAAAATATATCAAAAATTAATTTGATAATAGATTTGAAAAAAAAAAAGTTAACGGTTATATATGGCAACTTTTAAAAATTGTGATTAAAATGAAATTTCGTGTAACAGTTATGATTTTTTTATGGAATTAACCCTTAATTAAATTGATATAAATAACTAAATATGCAGGCTTAATCATTCGGAAATTATCCATCTTTTCGACTTTTTTCATTATGGTCTCACCTTTTAAAATCTTCAATTTTAGATCCTTTTTAAAATTTTACTTTCCATTGCAGCCATTTTTATAAATTGAAGTAGAAAAAAGTTAAAACATGTTATTTAAATTGCTTTATATTATTCAAATTTGCATTTTTTTTTCATAAATAAATTCAAAGATTCAGTAATATGAAGAATTTATTTGAACCTTCTTTCGCTCCAATTTTAATAAATGATTATAATTAAAATTAAAAATCGAAAGATAAGCTAAAATTTATTATTTACATATAGAAATGAGCTAAAATTGATCGGCTATAAAATACAATTTATATATAATGATGCATACTCCAGGGGTGAGCATGATAAATTTAGTTTTTTATTTTATATATTTTATTATATATAAACAAAACCAAACCAAGGTGGAAGTTTGGTTTTTTGGTTTGGTTTGGTTCACCAAGCCTTAAAATCAAACCGAAACCAAAAGCCGCAATCTTAAATTACACCAAACCATTTTAACCACTTCATTTTCAATTTCATTTCAGTTCGACTCGATTTTTCCGGTTCGACTCGGTTTTTGCTCGCCCTAATCTTAGGCTCGATCATAGAATTATAAAAATTAATAAGAATATGCGTCTCTCTCTGTCTCGCTGTCTCTCTTTTATTGCACTAAAAATTCCTCTCGACATTAGTTCATTGAAGCTTAATTTTGAAAGCCGGAAAGCGATAGTTTTTAACCTTAACTAAAAATTCAATGTTCCCATATCCTATTGTTAATATTGCGTTTTCTATTTATCCCAGTTTGTTTTGACCATTTTGAAAATCTATTTTTTTTTACTGTATTTCGCGGCATGTCTTGGTGATTTTAATTTATTGTCTTCACATCAATCTTTAGTTTAATTAAGATTGTCTAGCGTTTGTTCATTCTTCGACTTCAAATATTATGATAAATTAAAGTTGTGATCCAATCATTATAGTTTATTTGGAACAAAACAAATTAAAGATACTCGACGCTTAAATTATCTAAAATATATATTACATCCCTAAATTTTATTTTATTTTAATTCAAGCTAATTAATTATTCGATTTATTTAGTGTTTTAAACATTTTGTAACTGTTAATTTACTTGGTACATATTAAAATAAAAAAAGCCCAAGAATATGCGAATTGGAGTACAATTCTGATAGTGATTATATGATTCATATCTTTATTTAATGAGAAAATAACAAAACTATATAAAAGGAGGAGGAAAATAACAACAATGCTAAATTTGCTGAAATATTACATGAGCACCTAAAAAAAATGAAAGTTTACAGTTAATACCTATCCAATGAGTATGCAACACATGGCACACACAAAACAAATGAAAAGGGTCAAAAACGCGTCAGAATAGTCAAAAACGCGTCAGAAACGCGTCTGACATACGCCTGACACGTGTGTCAGAACTGTGTGTCAGTCACGCGTCATTTTTTAAGAACTATTCAAACATGTATCATTTATGTATCTGTTATGTATAAGGTATGTATCAAAGGACATATTTGATTATTATTTTTTCATATTTCTAAAATAAATATAAATAAATAAATAAATATGTATATTATTACTATGTATTATTTATGTGTTTCTAAGGTGTATGTATAATATATTTTAAATTAAAAGATATATGTATTACATGCTTTAATTAAAATTCACGCATCAAATAATATCAATAACATTATGTTACTATTCACTATAAATTGAAGCATAAAAGTAATAAGTTATGAGGTGTATATATAATATTAAAATGTTATTAATATTATTTGATATATTATTGTCTGTGAGGTGTATATATAATATATTTTAAATTAAATATACATGTATCACATACTTTAATTGAAATTCACGCATAAATAATATCTTTATATGTTACTCGATATAAATATCTTTAGTATACGTGATATATACACACAAAAAAAAGAACTAATAATAATATTATCCACTTCATTAGCATGAATATATTTTTTTCTTTATTTGCAACAATTTCTCATTATGAGTCTAAACTATTTCTGATATGTATAAGAGATGTATCGTATATGTATAGTATTTGTATTTGAGTTGTATATTTACGCATTAAATATATAATTTACGGGTAATTGAAATGTATCTATAACGTATATTAAAATAAAAATATGCCACATGCTCCGTAAATTGTATAAAATATTTATCGATAATACATATTAAGGATATATTTATCATGTTTTAATTGTATATGAAAGATCTTTAAGCTGTTTCTGATATGTATTGATGATGTATCTGAGATATAGCAGATAATGTATTGAAAATGTATCTCGAAGGTATTTAGGTACCACCATTTACGAAATGACGCGATGTATCTATCATGTATAGATTATATATTAAAAATTAATATAGTAAATACAACTAAAAAACATGTCAAACACGTTTAATGAATTAATATATATATATTTAAAAATGAATGTATTTGAGATGTTTCTGACATGTATTTAATATGTATAACATATGTATCTGATATGTATTTAAGATGTATAACGGTCTATTAAACTTCTCGCTAAAGACATTGTTGAAATCTTAAATTACAAGTAAAAAACAAATGAGATACGTTAGCAAACAATAATATAATAGTTATCACATAATGCACGAAAAATCGTCATAAAAATTCTTTGACAAAAAAAAAATCGTCATAAAAATTTAAATTCAAATTATGCAAAAGCAAAATAGAGCATCAAAATTAGAATGTTTACGCTTAAATGATGCGAATATACTTATAGAAATAGACAATTAAAAACATAAAACAAAACAAACCATCTAATTATAATTGTAAATTCCAATGTGGATAAAATCAACAAGAAATAGCTGACAGTTCTGACACTTTTTCTCTATGTGCTATCTCCACAGTTAAACTCCTCCATTACATAACACTCAGTTCAATATCTAACATAAAAAACAAAACACAAAATTTCTTCAAACAAAATGACTTCATCCCCGCCACCTTCATCCAAGAAAAAAAAACTTAACATCATCAGCCTCAGAGGCGGTCTTCATCTAGCCCTCATCCCCACGATTCCCGGTCACCACTCCGACGTCCGGCGCCCAGAGAAGAATCGGCATAGCCGTTGATCTCAGCGACGAGAGTGCCTACGCCGTCAAATGGGCCGTCCAAAACTACCTCCGCCACGCGCGACGCCGTCATCTTCCTCCACGTCAGACCCACCAGTGTGCTCTACGGAGCTGACTGGGATCTATGACGTGTCAATAACTGACCAAGATTCTAATATGATCATAAAAACTGAGGAGGATTTTGATTTGTTTACTGTTAGGAAAATTAATGAGGTGGCTCAACCGCTTGTGGAGGAGTTGATACCGTTCAAGATTCATATTGTGAAGGATCATGATATGAAGGAGCGGCTGTGCGAAATGGGGAGGAAGTCGGGTGGTTCCGGGCCTGGATTTGAGGCCAGAACTGTGAGTTTGGAGGTGGAGCAGATGAAGGACCTAGCGGCTCCGGTGGCAGACATGACTGTTAATGTTAATTGTTACTAGATTGGGAATTTGGGGTTTTTTGTAGGGAGGGGATTTGAGGGTTTAGATCAGGGCGGCGGCGGCGGTGGACGAAATATGGAAGGGATGGAGGTTAGTCAAAAAAGGAAATACAAAAGTTAGTATGAGATGTAATATTTCACCGCTTAATGACATTAAATGTAATAAAAAAATTAGCACAGTTGAAAGATTTTGACAACTTTAGCAAAAATGTAAAAAAGGCCTGCTATCAGCCCATTTGTGTAATTTTCTCTTATTTAATGTTTAATCATCAAATTATTAGACAGAATAAAATCTGTTATGTGGTCACACTCACTCGTTATTTGCGAGGCCTATTATTTTCGGCGGGTCAATCGTCTTTTTTATTGCGGCATATGCCGGCGGCTAGTGATATCAATGCAATTTAATCTACACTATTCTTTGCCTCGTGTTGTGAACTAAATGACAGTTGTATATATTTGTGGATCACATAGCACTAATTGATTTTTATATAATAAATCAATTTATTTTACAGTATATAATAAATAAATAAATTATATCTAAATAAACTGTATTATTAATAGAAAAATTATTGCATATCAACATCAGTTTATCAATGTGAGACGAAAACATATAAAATTAAATAATTTTTAAACTAGATAAGAAATTTAAATCCATTATAATTATATGTATAATTTATTGATAATACAATACTCCTTTCATTTTAAATTATATGTTATCTTGATGTAAGCACATAAATCAAAAAGATAATTAATAAATAATTTATTTATTTATTATTATTCATTCAATTATTTATTCATATTATATTTTTAAAAAAGTTTAACTTATTAGAAAAAAACATAGAAAGTCTAAAATATAAAATCTGAAGTCATGATTTGTTTTTTTGATAATTAAGTCAGGATTAATTAAATACATGAAATGCTAGATTCTAAAATATTTCATACTTGTCTCTTAGCTAGCACAGCCACAACATTGCTATTAAAAAAAAGCTTGGCAGCCTTTCCCAACATTATACTAAGAGTGTGTTTGGATACATGGATTTGAATTTGGAATTTGAATTTCAAATTTTACATTTTAAATCCTACATTTCAAATCCATGAATTTCAAATTTATTGTTTGGATAAACAAAAGAATTTGAACTCTCAATATATGTAATATTTAACTAATAATTAACTTTACATTTTTTATTTTAAAAAAAAAACTACATTTTTTTTAAATAATAATTCAAAAATGTATCTTTTTTTTGCTTCTAACCAAACCAATTTTTTTTTTCAAAACAAAAGAGAGTCAACTTTAAAAGTAATATTTTTTCAAAAAATATTGAACCAGTTCGGAAAAATAATGGCCGAATAAAAATTTCAATTTTTTCTCTATTCGAATCGGGTTATAGTCGATTTTAGACTTAATTAATTCAATCGGTTAATTTTTAATATAATAAAGATAATGCGATTATTTGAAATCCATAGGTTGTTGGAGTTATTTCAAATCCTCAATTTTGTATGTGTTGAAATTAACTTAGATTTGACTCAAATCCAAATCCAACAAATTTTACAATCCAAACAGAGGATTTGGCTCAAATCCAAATCCAAATCCAAATCCACCCTTATCCAAACACACCCTAAGGGATTTGTCTTTTGTATCCTTTTAACGAAGGTCCGTTTTTAATACTCTATTCTATAATACTCTCCTACTTGTAATTTAGGATACATTTTAGTCCGGTCTGCCATCCTTCTAAAAAAAAGCAAATTTATAATAAAGCTATAGTTAGCGGAAGGTTAAGTTCTAATTGCCAAAAATTTAGAAATTAACTAAGTATTCAAATATACTTAAAAAAACCCTGGCTCCTTCACTGATGTGAACCAAGACACCTAAAATAATCATCATTCAGTAGTGTGGAGATCTTCCAAATTCGGTGAGGTAACCTAAGTTGTTTTGGTTGGATTAATTTGTTTTCTAAATGACTTAAAAAGGAAAAAAAAATAAAGCACCTTATACCTTTCATAACGCAATCATTGTAAATAATGACAACAATAAATATACAAACTTCAATCTCTTACATTTAAATAAAATATTTTTATTATTAAATTAAGTCCAATTAATCTATCATTAGAATTATTTTTCTTTAGATAGAGTATAATATATGACATAAATTGTATCGATAATGAGCTGAATAAATTATACAATAAAATGAAAAATGCAACCATTTTGATTTTCAAAAGCTTTCTCTGACCCATCGTATTTACATTTTGATTAGCTTTTTAGCAATCGAGAAGCTAACAGAAAAGCTTCTTCTGTCTACAACTTATAATTTCTAAAACGTTCTCACCTAACCATAACCAAACAACTCAGCCTGAGCTGTACTTTCCCCTTCTAACGACGTCGTCCCATAATCTTACAACGTTGCCGTTAATCACCGTCAAATCCTGACACCTGTACCATCCCATTTCTCCCATTCTCATCTTCAAAACTCTCTCCGCCTCCCAACCGCCACTTCTGTATCCCCACTCCTCCACCACCGTCAACTCATCGCCGCCGCAGACGGAACCACCATCGCACTCTCTATCATCTTCATAATACATTATAAATTTATTGTTAGTCCCTTTTGTAAGATTGTCTTCTTCAAAAACTAACGGTTTTGATGATGGAGTTGGTGAACAGCTAGGTAAATCATCTATCGTCGTAGCCGGTTCATCCGGCTCCGATGTTACATCAACCGGCGGAGAACTCTCATGACCAAGGCGGCTGTCATAATTAATTGAGCAAGCGGCGGTGTTGGTGATGGTGACAGTACTTCTGATTCTCCAAAAGCTGACAGCCGCCGTGAGTAGAGCGAGCCATGTCCATAAATTATTAACCACCGTAAGAACACCGAAGTTAACGTAATTAAACGCCAAAGCTTCGACCGGAGAATCGAAGACGTTCATTTTTCGGATGAGAATGAGCTAAATGGTTTAAGTTTGGTGTAAGAAACAGAAAAAGAAAAAACAGCGGGTATATAAAAGCAAACGCAAAGAAATCTGAGCCGTTGGATTAAACAAGTTGCACGTAGGATCTGATTATAGATGCTGAGAATCGAGAACAAAAAGATGCTTTATTTGTTAAGGTAGATCCAAATTATATACCAAAATTCTGTGCTATTAAAATAATATTTAAAGTTACACGTGTAAGGTCATTAGTGGATTTAGTCTTCCCTGTCCGTATCCTTCTTGTGACGGTGACCAGTTTGCAAAGAAACGTGGCTGTGAGGTGACGGTAGTTACACGTGGTGAAATGTGGGAGTGTCTGTGAGCAATTTTACTGCGTTACGTTCACCTTTTCTTTTCTGTTTTAAGTAATGAGTATGTGGTTGAGGTTGGTTAGGGTCAATACAGCAGCATTACTGCTGTGTTTGATGAATCAAACCATAAGTTTTAATAAATTCAAGGTAATTTCAAAGGCAGAAGAAAGTGGTTTAATTTTTTAGTTTTTTGTTTTTCATTCATAAATTAGAGAGTATGCAGTTTTTGCCGTTAAATAAAATCAAATATGTTGGCAGGGATGGAGTAAATGTTTTTAATTTTAGTTCTCTTATAAATTTATAAAGGTTTAATTGTACGAAAAATAATTAATTTTAACGTCTTTTGCATATTTATCATAAATTTTTAATTTTAATAATTTGAATATAAGCTTTCATATTTTTGCAATTAAAACACCGGTTGAATTTCCGACTTCAAACTGCTTATATGGATATCGGAGCATGCCACGCGGGAACGATCTTCGCCACCCAATAAACGTACCGTTTTTGGTTTAATTGCACGAAAAATCACCAATTTTCACATATTTTATATATTTAACATGAAATTTTAATTTTGACAGTGTCGAATATGAACTTTCATATTTTTGCAATTCGAGACACCGGTTGTTGTTTTTGGATGTTGAATTATTTATTTTTATGTACTTTTATTCATTTAATCAGAAGCTTTTTTTATAGGAATGATGTTTAATTATTTAATAGATTATTTGTATGAGAGAAATAATTTAAGCAATAGACTAATAATCAAATAAATTATTTTTACTATTGACAGTATTCATTTTGTTTTTTATAATTGATTAAATTCTTCGATAAAGCACATGAAAATAGATGATCTTTTTGGTATGTACAATCAAAAATTGAAAATTATAAGTATTTATATTTATAATTTAAGAAAACAATGACACTTTCTCGCTATGTATAATTTTGGCTAAATGAACAATTATAAAAAAACGAAAGGAGTATTTGTTTTACAAGGCGGGCTGCGAACAATGCTATGATCATAATTATTCAAGCGTCTCCTTTTATGTCAGTTTATCACCAATTATTTTAATTTATTTTTATATTTTACACTTGTAACTGTTTAAAAATAATAAAAAAAATTGTGTAAAAAAGTTAATAATTCTTCTGATGAATAAAAAAATAAATATTTTTGCAATGTGAAGATAGATGATCAATTTATAATATGTGAATGAAAGAATATGAAATTGAAATTTATGCTTATATGAAGTAAATATTTTTAAAATGTGTCAATTATTTTTCTCTTAAAAGTAAGCTACTAAATAATTAAATAATATTCATGTAAAGAAAAAAAAATTCTAAAAAAGTTAAATAAATGATTAAAAGCACATAAAAAACAGCACGAATTGCAAACATATAAAAGTTCATGTCTGGCATTGCAAAATTTAAAAGTTCATGTTAAATATGTAAACTACGCTAAAGTTGGTGATGTTTTGTGCAATTAAGCAAAAATGGTGCGTTTAATAGGTGGAAAAGTGTGTTGTCACGTGGCATGCTCCGACGTCCACATAAGCGATTTGAAGTCGGAAATTCAACCGGTATTTTAATTGCAAAAATGTGAGAATTTATGTCCGATATTACTAAAAATAAAAGCTCGTGATAAATGTGTAAAAGACGTTAAAATCGGTGATTTCGTGCAATTAAGCCATTTATAAACAAATAATATTATCATTTTAATTTTTTAATTTTTTTATAATATTTATTAGGCTTATTCACCAAAAAATGTCAAACCTTTGCGTCTCGAGTCAGATTTAGCCAAATCTTTAAAAACCACCAAATTTAGCCAAACCTTATATGTTATGTGTCAATTGTAGCCATTTTTGAATCGAACCGAAATTGTTGCCCACATGTCATCCATGTCATCTTCAACTCAGCAGAATTTGCTTACATGACACATTTCAAACCACTAACCCAATTTAATCAAACCAAATAATAAACAAAAAAAAATCAAACCCAACTAAATCAAATTAATTATTAATTAATTACTAAAATTCATATTTTAATTATCTTAACATTATAATATTTTAAAAAAATTCACCGTCTACTTCGACCTTGCCGTTTTTCCTGAATCCGATACATATTTTTTTTATCGAAAATTCAGACCCACCGCCACCACTGTGGGTCTGTGAGAACAGACCCACCGGTGGTCAGTTCTCACAGACCTACCACCACGGTGGGTCTGTTCTGAACAGACCCACCTGTTTGTTCAGAACAGACCCACAGGTGGTGGGTCTGAATTTCCGATAAAAAATTTAAAAAATTTTATTTAATTTTTTCAGAAATTATGTTGAAAAATCATTTAGGCATCGGTAATTTTATATTATAACATAATTTAGGTATCAAAATTGCGTGATGTTAATTTTTTATTTATAAATAATTAATCATTTTAAATATATATAGCGGAGTCGGAAAAAATGGCGAGGTCGAAGTAGTGTGACAGTGATTTTTTTTAATATAATAATATTAAGATAATTAAAATATGGCGAGGTCGAAGTAGTTGGGTTTGATTTTTTTTAAGTTTATGATTTGGTTTGATTAAGTTGGTTTAGTGGTTTGCAATGTGCCATGTAAGCAAATTTTGCTGAGTTGGAGATGACATGGATGACATGTGGGCAATAATTTCGGTTCGATTCAAAAATGGCTACAATTGACACATAATATATAAGGTTTGGCTAAATCTGGTGGTTTTTAAAGATTTGGCTAAATCTGACTCGAGACGCAAAGGTTTGTTATTTTTTTTGGTGAATAAGCCTATTTATTAATTCAATTAAGTAGTATTTTTGTACTTATTAATTAATACACTATACATTCTACTTTAGAAATCATTTATATTTTATATACAGATTGAGAAGATATAAATTTATTTAATGTGATTTAATTTTCATCAACTATTTTTGCCTTTTGTTAAATTATTGATTTTTTAATTATTTTCTGTAGTGAAAGAACATGCGTTGCAAAATGAAAATAATTCAATATATTACTCTTCATGGTATTTGTTGTATTGAAATTTTTTCTACTTGATTATCTTCTATATTATACTGAAAATAAAAAATTAAAAGATAACAATTAATTAAAAAATTATTTAGATTTTAAAATAAAAAAATACTTTAAAAATGAGATGAAAATTAATAATATTTTTATATCTATCAAGTTCAATATAAAAAATATAAAATAATTAAATAATGAAATATCTAGTACATTTTTATGGACTAAATACAAAGCATTCAAATCACATATATTTATTTATTTTCAGCCATTTTCAGCACTTAAATCTTTGCTGGAATGACTAGGCATGTTTTATATAAGAGATTTTTCGTATTTTCAGCCACTTATTTTTGTTCATTTTTTTGTCATCCATTTTCAAAAGTCTCTGGCTTATATTGCAATTCAATTAGTGACTGTTGCACCGCGATTTAAACCACAGCTGTCAAATTAAAATTCAGCCAAAATTTAAATATTTAGTTAGTAAATCATAGAGTCAAGAACCAAATAATAAAATTCTTAATTAAAAAAAATGTGCCTAAACAAATTATATATGAAATTTCAGTTTGGGCAACCTCCGATCACCGTGGACAATTTATAACCTCTAAATACTTAACTCTAATCCCTTAGTGTAGGTTTTTTTTTTCCCAAAGTGAGAATATATTAATGAAGATGTAAATACAAACAATGAAAGTCATATCACAAGGATCTCAATATGATCTTTCAAATTTGAACAACCAACTACTAAACAACAATCCAAGATAAGCAAAAAATAATCGAAAATAAAGATAAATCTATGACATGAATCCCGATAAATTTAACACAACAAAGAACTATGTTCCCGTTGGACGGGGTACTTAGATCATCCTTTTTCCGATTTGACAAGAAATTCGCTCTATCCGACGAAGCTTAGCATTTTTGATTCATCTTCAAGAATATTCTAAAGAGATAGATTTAAAAACCTCCCCAATGTTTAGATTTACAAGAACTTGGATCTAAAGTTCGAACAAACACTAAATAGTCTTGAACGATCTACAACATCGGATCAAAGAGGTAAGAAAACAAACCATAACAATTTATTTCATAAGATAAAATTTCAAACCATAAAAAACATCTTAAAAAAAGTCTTATTCAATCAACAAAGAGTAGATCTATACTAAATAAAACTATGGGCGGAGAGAAGATGATTTTCCGGTGACCGGAAAAATCATCTTCTCCCACCCTCACCAAGAACAAGATGAAGAAGATGAACTTTGTTTAGAGAGAAGGGAGAGCAAATTTTGTTGAGAAGTCACTTTTTATCGGACAGTTTCCCTTAGTGTAGGTTTAAATATGAGCAAAGTGTCATCTGGATCTTCGAATTTGTGTTTCAGAATCAAATAAAATAATTTTAACTTTTTTAATTAATTAGATCTTAAAACTAGCGCATCCCAAAACTTGTGTTTTGGATCAAATAGCTCTAATATATATACTTTTTTTTTTTACCAAAGATAGAATTCATTGATGAAGAGTAAATTACATTGAAAAGTCATATAACAAAGTTAATATATGATTTTTCAATTTTGATCTAAAATACTAACAAACAACCCAAAATACAAGCAAAAAATAAATCGAAATTAAGCAAATCTAAACATCGATTCCGCATAAAAAGACCGAACAAGAACTTAAGAGTGAAGTTCCGTTAGAGCGGGTTTTCGATTTGTCCTTCCGATTTGACCGGAAAACCGCTTGATCCGTTGAAGCTAAGTATTTCCGATCCTCATCTTTAATGAAGTTCTAAAAAGTTAGAACAATACCCATCCAAAAAATTTAGATCTACAAAAAATTGACTATGAAGCTTGAACAATCACTTGAGATTCTTGATAGATCTAAAAACACACACCATAAAAACATAAAAACATAAACTTTCAAGCAAAAAAAACACTAAAATCCATACCGAAAAAGCTATTAAACGGATAAATTTATTGAAATAAGGCTTAAGTTTATAAAAGATTAAACTTTTATGGGCGGAGAGGAGGCGATTTCCGATTGAGATCGGAAAATCACCTCCTCCCACCCTTTAAGAGATGAAGTAGAGAAGAAATTGTTTAGAGAGAAGGGAGAGAAAATTTTTTTTAGAGAGAGTCTCTAATATATATACTTCAAACACATGATTTATTTAATCTTTAGATATAAATTTAAAAATTAATTGACTAAAAATGTAAAATGTGACTTATTTGATTTTTAAGGCACAAATTTTCAGGTCTTGTTAATTAAAAAAAGAGTTAAAACAACTTATTTGACTTTTTGACATAACTTCGAATGCCGAGTTAACCCCTTTTTCATTGGAATGTGAATAAAACTGATAAAACTACTAATCAACCAATCAATTAATACCTAATTCAGACTTAGGTTCAAAATCATTTGATCTATCTAATCAGCAATTTCTCAGTTAATTAATCAAACACAAATCATGCTTTAGGAGATCAGTCTAAAACAAGAATTACATCCAATAATTAAAACATGTAAACAAGTCATTCCATTCATTTCCAATCAAACAACGATCATAAGTTCATATCAATCCCAAAACAAAGGGATTAACTATTCATATTAACAAAACATAAACACATAAATAAGAATAAGCAATAAAGATGATTGAAACGTAATTATCCGGATGTGTCACTTTTAAATAATAACTTCAATTAATAAGATAAAACTTCATTCAATGTCAATAATCATACATAAACTTCAAGAACAATGAAGAACATAAATGCTGGAAAATATTCTAATGGAGGTTCAAAACCCCAATTTTTTTTTTCTTTAACCTAAAAATGGATAAAAGTGGCCTTATATAGTGTTAGCCAAAAGAGGAACAAAACATGCCCTAGTACAAGTCTAATAGGGACTAAAATAAAAGTGGGCCAAAACAAAGCCTTTAATTCTTATCTCAGCTCAAATGAGATTTTTAAGTCATTTTTTCGATCGAGACACTAGGATTCTCGATCGAGACCTTCACAAAATTAATGCTTCTCGTTCGCAAAGGGAGCTTTTCGATCGATCCCAGCTCTTCCTAAAGTTGTTGATTGATTTTTTCTTCATGTCTTGATCGAAATATGTGACTTTTCGATCGAAACCAATAGTTCCTCTACCATATGCTTTAAGGATTTGCCAAGTCTAAACTTAATTTTATTAACTTAAAATATGAAAATTAACCAATAATGATAGTATATATCTAAATTTAAAGATATAAAAAGTAAATATAGTAAAATAAATAAATTATTGTATGTGTAAGGGATTTGTTCATACTCATGAGCTCACAATTTTTTTATATGATAATCGCTCCCAAATATTAAATTCAATTAGTTTGAATACAAATTTTAGTCAAATTTTGTAATTTTGAACTATTTTTAAGTAGATCTCAAATTAGACTGTAATTAATAGAATATTAGTTATATAAAGGTTTAATCACCCAAAAATACCCATCTTTTTAATTTTTGTTATTTATGGCTCCATCCTTCAAAAATTTAATTTTAACGCATTTTCCATTTTTTACTTTTAATTGTAGCTAATTGTCCAAATTGAAGCGAGATAAAGACTAAATATTCTCTCCTGTTACTTCATCTTTAATATTTATTATGGTTGAAATGTAAATTAAAATAATATAAAATAATATAAACAATATATTTGATTATTTTTTTCATTTCAATTTATACAATTGACTACAATAAAGTGAAAATGGAAAATGGACTATAATTGAAGATTGTAAAAGATGTGGCCATAAATAAAAAGTAAAAGTATGAGATATAAACTGCAATTTGTCTTTAGACTGGTAGCAGTACTATAAACACTAAATTGATTTTACAAATAAAAAACACAGAAATTAGAAAAGAAAATAGAAGCTGATCGAAGTTTATAACAGCTTCGCCGTGGTAAAGGGACTGTGTATGCATTTAGGTTTGAAATTTAATTATTCAAAAGCTGCACTACTTTCTTTCATTAAGCAGTACATAATACTTTTGTAAATAAATTACTCTGTAATTAGCTAAATATATGTATTTAAGTAAAATTACGTATATTTTCTGAGTCATTTAAATCTATCACAGATTTAAAATCTAGCAAATTTTGCTGACTAGACTAATGAAAAATGGCATGGTTGAAAATTATTGTAAAAGTTAATTACATACTAAATTACTTTTTTATTTTCTTTTTCAATTTTATCACGATTTTTTTAATGAAAAGGATCAAATCTATTATAGATTTTTATATGAAACTTGCTGAATTTAAACTATGATAGATTTGAATTTTTTTTAAAAGATGGTGGTTTTATATAACGAATTTTTAAAGGTTGTGCTAAAAATAAAATAAAAATATAGTAATTTAATATATAATTAACTCTATTTCATATCAGTTTAGTACTCACGAATGATCGATTTGATAAAAGTAAATAAACATTTTATTGACATTCTATATTTTTGATATTAATTAGTAGTTTAAATTTATTTATCAAAGTTTGATGAATTAATGTTTTATTATTATCATATAATTTTTAATTGAGAATAGTTGATTTTTTTATTTTTTATTTTATATAAGTGAATTGATTATATTTTTTTGTAATTTTTTTTTATGGATTATAAAAAGGGCGAATAACTATCACTTAACCTAGAAAAATTGAGAACAAAGTAGTCGAACGACGAGTAGATTTATTAGATCTATCATTGAATAAATATATATTTGAAAAACATTATTTATAAATAATACTCTATTTGTCCTAAATTAATAGACAATTTATGATAAATACGGATGTTAATTTGTTATTATATTTTATAGATAAAATGGGTTAATTAATGTAGAAATATTACACTTGTTCTGATTTAATGCAATAGTAACTTTTATTTGTTTGTGTTTATTATTTTCTTTCAAGACATTCTACTAATTAATAATGATATATTTGACAATTACTTAATAAATAATAATTGAATGTTTATAATTTGGAATAAAAATATTTAAATATTGACTATCAATTTGGGACGGAAGGAGTATAATTTAAATAGTAATATATTTGTTGAATTTTTATTAGGTAAATACAAATACTAAAAAAGGGTATTAAATAATTGTCGAGTAAGTGTGAACTAAACATTTTTTAATTTGAGGAGAATTGTGATGATAATTTACTATATACTTTAATTTAAGAAGTGATGAATGGTTTGAATCGAAAGACATCTGACTCTTGACCAGGACTAAGATATATTTAGTAATTAAGATCTGAATCCATTTAGGGAAAGAATGACCAGCTTTTAAAATGATCAGTTTTGGTACTTAGTTTTATTTCAAGAAATTGTCAAACTTAGATTTTCATGTTTCTTTATTCAAAATTAGACATGCTGTACTTGTCTTTGATTATGACTTTTGTTTTTGATTTTTCCTTTAATTTTCTGTGATATTTCCATTATTCCTCAATGTTATTAAAAATCATTGTTTTACAATTGGTTTTACTTACTTTGCACTAATAATATATTTTATAGTAGGGGGAAACTACTAAGGCCATGTTTGGTTTATGGAATGGAATGACATGGAATAGAATCGATATTCCATGAGGAATGA
The DNA here is from genome assembly GCF_937616625.2 of Mercurialis annua. Taxonomy (NCBI): domain Eukaryota; kingdom Viridiplantae; phylum Streptophyta; class Magnoliopsida; order Malpighiales; family Euphorbiaceae; genus Mercurialis; species Mercurialis annua. The sequence continues at coordinate 53,147,262 of NC_065571.1, forward strand.
AATAGCTATTCTTTACTTTTTAAGAGGAGTAGTTATTCCACAAAATCATTTCCATAGAGTTACTATTCCATGAACCAAAGTGAGGAATAACTATTCAATATAGAATAGCTATTCTATTCCGGACCTGTTTCATGAACCAAACATGGCCTAAAGGGTATTGTTTGGCTAAAAAAATGCATGATTACAAAAATTAAAGAATAATAATAATGAAAATGATTATTTATATATGTTTAGTTCAATAAATTATATATAGTAATGAGAATAAGAACTAATTTATATTATGTTTGTGAATATTATAATTAAATAAAACTTTGAATATATAAATTAAATAGTCAATTATATGATATATTAAATAATATTTTTAGAATATTATTGAAATTAATTTTTTTATTTCATATTTTTTCGTTTTTTTAAATAAAATATTTTTTTAATTATATTGTTGTTTGTAAGATATTTTAATAATTGTATCTTATTTATTAAATAGCCATATTTATTTATTGTTAATTTGATTTTCCTAAAAATGAAAAGTCAATTTTCATAAATATGAGAAGACCAAGCTGTCTTTCTCTTTTTATTTTTCAAAAACTCCGAAATCCTAATAAGCTTTTTCATTTTTATTCATTTGAAAGGAGGTCTTTAGTTATTACTAATTCAATTTTTCTAATTTATGCTTTTAATTTTGAATAAAATTTATCTCTTACAAATTTTAATATGTTCTAGAATCTAGAAGTTATTTCTATTTTCGTGTCCTAAGTAAATTAAATTTGATGTAATCTAATTTAACAATAGTTTAATTTTCATTTTTTTAAAATGAAAAAATGTCGAGTTTTGACGTGCAAGTTATCTCGATCTATTTAATAATTTAAGCCCCATTTTGAAGAAAGTAGATATATCACAAAAATATAGTTTGAAATTGTAAAAATGAAGTTAAAACTGTTAGATGTAAAAGTTGTGCAATTAAAATTTAGTTTTATCATGACAAGTTAATCTAATTTTTCATGATTCAAAGGTTGGAATGGATATCTCAACAATAACTTTTTACTTTTCAATATTATTAGTTCGATATCATATGACTATTTTAATTTAATAAAAACATGTATTTTCTTTTTATAAAAATGTTTATTGATAACGCATGACTATTTTGATTTATTTAGATGAATAAACTGGGTCCCTTTAATTATTAAATTTTATATACTAGCCGATCTTAACTTTTAATTAATAAAATTATTTTTTACTTCAATAAAAAAAAGTCAATTTCCATAGCTAATGGAAGGAATGAGTGATAATTATTACTGAAAGAATAATCACATTCAATGAATTCTTTTCGTTTAATAAAACAAACACCGACTGAAAACCTCATCGACCACCGCTTATTATTCCCATTCTTTTCTTTTTTCACCTTTCACGTAATGTGTAATGTAACTTATATTATCAAAACTTGTGATACTTTGATATGTATATCTATCATTTTTCTTAATTTATCGAGAATTTGAGAGAATTCATACGAGTCCTTTCTCAATATTTAAGGCAACTTTTTTTATATATGCCGGTCAAATATAAAATGCATGAGTTTGAATATGCAGAAAAATAAACCGACTACTAATTTTTTTTCAAATCGATAATACCGAGTGAAAATCCGGTGAAAATCGCTGAATTGACAATTGGGTAGTGACACGTTAGCGATATTTACCGGATTTTGAATCGATTTGAAATTTTTTTATAGTTGAAGTACGAAAATGACGATTTTAGACGACGTGATTAAAATAATAAAATATATAAAGTTGATAAATTTTTTGTGACATTATCATTTAAATTTAATGTATTTTTTGCATATTACACGGCCAGATTACTAATCGGATTAAAATGACCAAATTAGTAATAAATTATTAACAAACTGACCTTCTACTGGCAGGTAGCTAGAGTGGGAATTTAAACAATTAATCTACCATGGATCAATTAAAATGATAGTATAAGAATTATATCATTACATTTAAAAAATGGAAGCAAGAAACTATATATCATGCATGTTATGCAATGGTTAGGCCATTTCCTGGAAGAAATAAAAACAATATACAACATGCAAATATAATATGTTAATATATGAATTAGGGTTTGTAAGATACAGAGAAACTCACAAAAACTACATATATATCAATTATCATACATAAATTCCTCAAATTAGCTAACTGCATGAAACCATGTACTTGTAGAAATTTCCTCCTCTATATCAAACCAATTTCACACATGTATTATAATATTTCGATAAGAAATAGTCTCTTTTTTTCAAGTCCATTCACGTGCTATAAATATCACTACCCATGCAATAAATTTCCTACACAAATATTATTCCTTCAAAAAACCATTTACATATTTCTCTTCATAATCTTTGAATTAATTGAGCTAATTGATTCAAAATGGCTCGACAAAACAACCTTATAGTCTCCAAAATTGGCATTATTGGAGCTGGTGTGAGTGGTTTAGCCATGCTCAAGCAGCTGGCTCACCATAATCCACTGGTTTTTGAGGCAAGTGATTCAGTTGGTGGAGTCTGGAAAACTTGTTCTTATAATTCCACAAAACTTCAATCTTCTCGTACTGATTATGAGTTCACAGATTTCCTTTGGCCTAACAGAGATGATCCAAATTTTCCTTCTTATCTTGAGATTTTGGATTATTTGAGATCTTATGCTGAGTGTTTTGACCTAATGAAGTACATTAGGTTTAATTCTAAGGTGGTGGAACTCCGATTTGTCGGTGACCGGAAGGCTGCCGATTGTAGCGGACATTATGGAAGCCTCCTCCCTGGTCAGCATGTTTGGGAGGTGGCTGTGCAAACTAATCAAACAGACACTATTCAGGTACTTTTCTCTTTTGCTATTTTTACATATTTTCTTCCAACGTACATATAATTCATCTTATCTAGATTAATTAGCTTGCATTAAGTATTATTTAAATTTATTTTAGATCAGTTAATTCTTTTAATTATTTGATATGATATTGTATTATTTATATTTCCAACACTGTATAGAGTCACTTTAATTTATTTAATTTCTTAGAGAGCGTAGCATGCAATCACCAAATATTGAGTTAATTTTGCTTACTATCAAATTACAATGTTCTCACAGAGCAATAACCGGATTTCAATTTTTTTTTTGTTTCGGTAACTAAATATTTATTTTCTAAGTGACTTTAGGTAAATAAATAATTTGCGCGGTGATATATTACTTATGTGGACAACGGAAAAATGTGTTTCTTTCCCCCCTTTACTACGTTATTTAAAAGTTAATATCCATTTAAAATAAAATTTACAGTTTGATAATTTTAAAGTAAATAAAAATGAGGTGAATATTTTATTTACATAAATAAAAGTATATTAAAATCATTTAGTTACCATCGATTTATTTAATGGGAAATTTTAAAGCTCAATTACAATTTCGTAAAAATACTATAGTTCAATAACCGTAACTTTTTTTGTTCAGCCGATAATCATTATTTTTTTTCTTCATTTCAGTGGTACGCATTTGAATTTCTAGTGGTATGCACCGGAAAATATGGTGATATTCCGAAGATCCCTAAATTTCCAAAAAATGGAGGTCCTGAAATATTCAAAGGGCAAGTTTTGCATTCACTTGATTACTGTAAGCTGGACAAAGAAGCTGCTTCTCACCTTCTCAAAGGAAAGAAAGTTGCGGTTGTCGGCTTCAAAAAATCAGCCATTGATTTAGCTTTGGAGTGTGCTCAGGCCAACCAAGGTATACTTCCATCATTAACTATTTAATTAAAATTTTATCTGCACTAATTGTTAAGTATAATAATAAAATTATTGTAGTAGTTTCACCTAATCTTTTAATTTTTTGGCGAATGGATTATCTAACGTGGTACTTGTTTAATCTCTTATAATCTAAATATATAGGGTTTGATCTTTCCCAAACGCTCATTTAATATAATGGATTCAATATTTAAAAAAAAAGAGGTTTGTAGTTGCTAACTCGTCGCATAATAGCTTGAATTTCTAGCTAAGTTAATTATTTAACCCCATATTATGTTAAATTTTTTATTGTCAAAATATTATTCTTGGATACAATTATTATATATTTAAAAAATAAGAAAAAATATAGATATTGTAAACTTAAAATAACTAATTTCCATGTGGAATTTTTATTATGGTTGAATATAAAAGAGATGAAATATGTAAGAATTCTGTTATATAGCATGTGTTCTATGGATGGAATTTGCATGGTTTTCCTTTTTATACAAGTCAATACGACAAGAGAAATTAGTTAGCATTTTGTGGTCGAGTTTAGTAATAAACAATAAAGTTCATTTTTACGATCTGGAAGTGTCATGTTTGGACTTTCTTGACTCCTCACACACGTTTTCAAGTTTCAACTGTTTTAATTTTTACGTTATTTTGTAATTTGAATTATAACAAATTCAATTTTGACTCCGGTAGTGGTATCACATGAAACACACATGAAGAAATAAAAAGAAAAGTAAAATAAGCATGCGTCAATCATCAACAAGCTTGGTTTATATATTACCCACATTAAAGTAAGGATTTGAACTTTTATAAATTTACTACTACTTTAGTGTTTGGATTTTTCTTTTTCTAAATTAGTATTTTAACTTTTAGGAAATATAATGATAAGTATTGTTAGTCATATCAGAATCATCGAACTACTAATAAGATAAAAATCATAAATTTATTGATATGATTTGCTATTTGAATTCTATATAAAAAAATATGTACCGCTTACACACACTATTATTATTTTTTTAGCTAATACAACAACAAAATTTAAATAAATATGGAATTTTCTTTTATCGTTTTAGCACACTGATTACCAAAAAATAAACTAAAGTGTTAAATAAATCAAAAACTCAAACAGTAGGTGATTTCATTTAATTATGTTTTTTGGTTCCATTCTTCTATTTTAAATGGTTAATAATTCGGTAATTGTTTTGCAGGTGCAGATGGGCAGCAATGTACGATGGTGGTGAGGACATTACATTGGACTGTTCCTCACTATTGGATATGGGGTTTGCCATTTTTCTTGTTCTTCTCCACAAGATCTTCTCAGTTCATCCATGAAAAACCTAATCAAACCCTCCTCAACTCCCTTTTTTGCCTTCTCTTTTCTCCAATCGTAAGTTTCATGACATCCGAAACATTAAAACGGAAACGCTGAAACAGAAAATCAACATTTAAAAAAAAAAAATATATAAATATAAAATTTCGGAGTTTTACGAACAAGTTTTTTGTAATTAACTCAACTAAATTATTTTGCAGAGACATGTAGTTTCCAAATTTATAGAGTCCTACCTGCTCTATAAGCTTCCTCTGCACAAGTATGGATTAAAACCAGATCACCCTTTCATCGAAGACTACGCGTCGTGCCAGATGGCGATCATGCCGGAAAACTTTTTCTCCGAGGCTGACAAAGGCAACATTCTGTTCAAAAGAACATCAAATTGGTGCTTCACTCAGGATGGACTCCAATTTGAAGATAACACTAAACTGCAGGCTGATGTTGTGATTTTTGCAACTGGTTATAATGCAAAGAAAAAGCTTCAGAATATCATACCAGAACCTTTTTTTAGTCTGTTAGAGTATCCTTATGGTGTAATGCCCTTATACAGGTTAACCTTACTTCTCACACACTCGTACATAATAATATTATTCTATGTAGCACGGAAACATAAATATTTAAAGGGAAAACAGTCTGCGAGCAATACAGAATCATTAGACGATGCTGAGGATCTTTAATTCTTTTTCTTGCAGAGGTACAATTCATCCTTTGATTCCAAACATGGCTTTCGCCGGATTCATAGAAAGTGTTTCAAACCTTCACACTGCAGAACTGCGAAGCATATGGCTGGCAAGACTAATTGACAATAAATTTAAGCTTCCTACTGCAGAGAAGATGCTGAAACAAGTTTCTAAGGAGATTGAAGTTATGAAGAGGACAACAAGGTTCTATAAGAAAAAACATTGCATCTCTACTTTTAGCATTGACCACAGCGATGAAATCTGTGACGAAATGGGGTGGAGTTCCTGGAGGAAGAAGAACTTGTTGGCTGAAGCATTTAGCCCGTACGGCAGCCAGGACTATGAGCAGGAGGAGTAATAATAGCATAAAGCATAATTATTATCTAATTTTCATTCTTTAAATTTAAAATAGAATAAGCATACTACTTCCTTTTTCATGGTAATCAATCTTATCAAGGAAAAGTAGAAACGAAGTAGGTCAATGTAATGTAATTCTTAATGTTTTAAAGCATAGGAATATGAGAGGTCTCAAGAAATTGCAATATTCATTCAAAGAGAAATAATCAAACTTTTCTGTACTTTTTAACTACAAGAAGCTGCATTTCATTTCTTCCGAATGTATACTTATGCGAATATTAACGGGTACAATAGTAGCTACAGGGACTAAGAACAAATACACCAATATGTTGCATGCCAAGAAATGTAATATAAAATTGATACAACATACAGAATTGTAGATTCAAATGCTTTGAAGTAGTTTGAGGGTTTCATCGATATGCTTTTCGGGTTGGAACTGGTTGTTGTAGATGAGTTGAACCACACCTTTCTTGTCGAGAACATATGTTTGTCGTCCCGGTAGTGTTCCGAACAAATCTCCAGGAATTCCCCATTCTTTTCTTACTTTGTTTCCTTCATCACTCAGCAATGTGAATGGAAGTTTGTACTTTTTGGCAAATGCCTACAACCATTCAAGGTTTTTTGTCAGCTTTATGTATAATTGTCATATAAGCTCAGCCGTGTTCTAAAACAGAAATATAAACTCGATATTCCGCAAGTATGCAAGTTCACTGGCCTCAGCTCATTTGGGGACTCATAAAACGGAAACTACTAATCCCAATAGTTTACAACAAAAAATCTGATCTAATAAAAGGAAAAGGAGATTTCTTTGACTTAAGTATCAATTAAATACCGAACTTTCACATAATAGGTAATTAACATCGGAATCAACTTTTTCTTATCACTAAATCCCTTAAACTCGTCAATTTTTATCAATTAGACCAACTCAGCTGCGCTTTGGGGTTAAATGAGCTATTGGGGGCTAATTGGCTAAAATTTTGATTTAATTGATCAAAATTTGAACTAATTAATAAGTGCAGGAAATAAATTAATAGAAAATTTAATTTTGCTGTTAATTGGCTATCATGTGAAAATTCAGGAGCAAACTAAAATTAAAGTCAAATTAGTTTCAAACCTTATGAGATGCTGAATCATCACCACTAATTCCAATAACCTCAGCTCCTGCTTTCTTGAACTTCTCATAAGAATCCCTAAAAGCACAAGCCTGCAAACACATCAAATTCATTTCATATCAAACATTAAATTCTGGTGACTAAAATTAAAAATAATCTCAATTAATAACCTGTTTGGTGCAGCCAGGGGTTTCATCAGCTGGGTAGAAATAAACAACAGCAGGCTTCCCTTTAAGCTTAGAGAGGCTGAAAGGCCTCCCATCTTGATCTTTCAATGTAAAATTTGGTGGCGCCTGTCCTTTACTCACCTGAAATTAACAAAACAACAAACAGAAATCAAGAAATGAATCAGAATTCCAATTTTTTCGAGCTGGGAGCAAAATGTACCTTAGCAAGAATGGTAGTTTTGACAGAGGAAGAAGATGGGATCGAAGGTGAAGCAGAGCGAGAGAATTTGAGGCCATAAAATTGAGAGTGGGAAGAATTGGAGAGAATGGGGAGGTTTAGAGAAGGCAATTGGGGTCTGGGTTTTTGAGTGGGAAACAGAGAGGGTAGAGAGTGATTAGTTACAGAGATGGACGCCATTTGGTATATTATTGGTTTCTTTTTGGGTGCAAATATTAAAAAGGTTTTGAAATTAAGAGGGGAAGATAAGGAGAGGAGGTATACTAGAGGTTGCAAGGAGATGGGGATGGGATTGCCTTTTGGCGTGGCCAATTGTTCACCCCAACACACTCACAGCTATAATAAGGGTGTAAACTAGTCTAGCCCAGTACAATTCACACTTTAGGGAAACTTAGAAATTTACCTAAAACACAAAAATAATAGGATTTTATGTATCAACAAGGAAAAGTTAGAACAAATACATCACGGTTTTAATATTTTTATGATTTTACTCTTTATGTTTCAATATTTCTGATTTTACTCTAACACCACATGCTGTCTCTCTCTCTCTCTCCCTTTTTCTCTGGTTCTTTTTTCTCCTTTCTTATTCCTTCCTTCTTTATTATTTCTCTGCCATTGTTCCGCAATCATTCCGCCATCGCTCCGCCGTCGTATTCTGATTTTACTCTGACACCACATGCTCTCTCTCTCTCTCTCTGGTTCTTTTTTCTCCATTCTTATTCCTTCCTTCTTTATTATTTCTCTGTCATTGTTCCGCAATCATTCCGCCATCGCTCCGCCGTCGTATCAACGTCGCTCCGCCGTCGTATCACCGTCGTTTGACCGTTATTTGAGATTTAAATCATCGATTTTGTAATTTTTATGCTTTATTTTAACTTACAGATCTAAAAAAATGGATCTTACAATTTTCCAGTTTTCAAATCTAATAATCTGTCGAAAAAATGATTTTCATCAGAAAAAATAATTTTCTGCAAAAAAAAAACGATTTTCTGCCAAAAACAATGTCTGATTATCATGTTGTTATCATAACACTGCAGAAAATAAAAAAATTTCTATAGAAAATAATGCTTGATTATCATATTATTATCATAACATTATCATGACGTACTTTATCATAACAGTATACTATCATAATATTATCATAATGTACTTTATCATAACATTATCATGACTATCATAACTATATCATAACATTTTATTATACCTTATCATATTATTATCAAACGGTATTATATTATTATCATCAAATTTATCATACTGTTATCATAACGTTGTTTATCTTTTATCATAACTATATCACACTATTATCATAACTGTATCATACTATTATGATAATCGTATAATGTTATGATATTGATATGATAATCATCATACAGACATGTTAACGTTAATGATAACGAAATGATAATCAAGCACTTTTCTTGATACTATTATTATCATACTATTATCATAACTATATAATATTATGATACTAATATGATAACATTATGATACAGATATGCTAACTTTAATGATACCGATATGATAATAAAGTATTTTTTTTTGACAATTTTTTTTTGCAGTGTTATGATAATAATATGATAATGTCATAGTGATACCAGTATGATAATCAGATGCTGCTTCTGCAGTAAATCATTTTTTCTGTAAAAAAATCGTTTTTTCCATCATAAAATTGTTTTTTACAAATTTTTAGATCTGAAACTGAAAAAATTAAAGAGCAATTTTTATAAATCTGAGAATTAAAATAAATCGTAATGATCACTACGATCTAAAAAAAATCGCGAAAACTAAATATGAAAGAACGGTGGATCGATGGCGGCGTAATGGCAGATCGACGGCGGTGTGATGGCGGAGCGACGGTGGATCGATGAAGGAACAACAACGGAAACAATTGAAAAGCAGAAAAGAAAATGAAAAGGAAGAAGAAAATGGAGGAGAAGAAGAAGAAGAAGAGAGAGAGAGAGAGAGAGAGAGAGAGAGAGAGAGAGAGAGAGATCAAAGAACAAAAATAAAACTCACGTGTTAGAGTAATAAAAATATACTTAGAGTAAAAATAATAAAAAAAATAAGTATTATTATAATAAAAAAGAGTTTAGAGTAAAAAAAATAAAAGTGCTAAAAAGGTGAGGTATTTTCTCTATCTTTTACTTATTGAGGTAAACAATACTATTATTTTAAAAAATGGAGTGTTTTCTCTAATTTTCTCCACACTTTAACTCTGCTTAAATTCAATAAAAATTAAAATAATTGCTAAAGTTATTATATTATATTTTAATTTTTTTCACTATACAATACATAATTCAGTCAATTAATTTATTATACACTTAAATTAAAACACGTGAATGCTCAATGTAGTAAGAAATATTTTTATTATTTTAAGTATTTAAGATGAGCATAATTGGCACTCAAAATTAGATTTGAATAGCTCGAGCTGATCAAAATTAAATTCTAATGTAAGGACATAATTGTTATGCAGTGTTTTAAAAACCGGAAAACAGTTAAACCGAGAATTGACTAGTGGTCCAGTCTAAAACTGTAAAAACCAAATTTTTTAATTAAACCGGATTGAATTGGATTGAACCGGTAAAAATCCGAGCGTTGATCCGGTGAACCGGTAAAAAACCAGTGAGCTGGAATTTTTTTTAATTTTTTTAAAATTTATTAAACAGGTTGAACCGGTTATTGCACCGGTTGAACTGAGAACCGGTGGCCTGGTTCAGCAATCAGTTCAGTTTTTTTCAACAGTGATGATATGACTTTAAATTTAGTAAAATACATAATGTATTTGTTGGGAGATTGGTAACGACGGAATAGGAGAAAATCAATTAGGAAATCAAATTTATATTAAAATAAAAATCGAAGTAACTGAACACAAAATTTATGTGGATCGTCAAAAACTACTCAAGAAATGAATGTACGAATTTTTATTCACTAATAAATTAATATTACAAAAGAACGGTAATATTTCTAATGCCTAAAATCCAATAATAAATACATATAATGCTTTTGATTGTACTAACATGGCTTACACTTTTAACATAAAACTTGTTTATTTATAGAGTTCAAATTAGGTAAAAAGAAATAAGAAGTACTAAAGCTAATATAGCTATACTTTTCCAATACAAAGACGAATAATAACATATATAATTAATTATACAACACAAATTAGGATAAATTAAGACAATTGACCACAAACAACTGCATCAATTGCACAAATCAATAAGACCAAAAACACAGATGATATAACTTAACTAATCACAAAAAATAGGACTAAAAAAATAAAATAAAGGAATCATAAATGAGATTAGAGGGGAAAAAATAGATATATAAACTCCCTGAACTTAAAAAAACATATAAAATAAATCAAATTAAAAATTGGCTGAAGTAGGTATGTCACAAGTTGATTGAGTTGCTACTTCGTTGGGATATTCTTGAGTAGTTACTACTGGATAAATAAGAATTGGATTATTATCTATAACGTGTTTGATGTGGATAAAATTAAATATCCATAGTTTGGATTTGGATTTGATAATGATACCGAGTCCTTTTCCTAATTTGTTAATCACTTCCCTATAAATAGCCACTCTTCCTCAATTATTTTTCCTCACTCTCACACTTTATCTCTATTTTCAACAATGGAGATGGTTTCTTCAAGATGTTTAGTCGCAGTTTTAACTTGTTTTTTCATGCTTTCGTTGGTCTCTGCTACCATCGTTTCGCACAATGGCCGAGCCATAACCATCGATGGCAAACCTCGAGTTTTGCTTTCCGGTTCTATGCATTATCCCAGAAGCACACCTGGAGTACGTCAATTTTCTTTTTCTTTTTAGTTCGTTTCAGTCGTTTTATTTTTTATTTAGTTAATCTGCATGGTACTGTTTTTGCTGACATTATTTTGTATATATACAGATGTGGCCTGACTTGGTGAGGAAGGCTAAAGAAGGAGGATTAGATGCCATTGAAACATATGTGTTCTGGAACTCACATGAACCGTCTCGTCGTGAATATGATTTCAGTGGCAATCTTGATCTCGTAAGGTTCATCAAGACAGTTCAAGCCGAAGGATTATATGTTGTTCTTCGTATCGGACCTTATGTTTGTGCTGAATGGAACTATGGGTATAACTTTATATAATAAACTTTAACTTACATATATATAAATTAATATTGTTTTTGTTTAATTTGTAACTAATATGATTTGTTTAATTATGTTTTTATTTCAGAGGTTTTCCAATGTGGTTGCATAACATGCCTGGTTGTGAACTGCGTACTACAAACTCCGTATTTATGAATGAGATGCAAAATTTCACTACTAAGATTGTTGACATGATGAAAGAAGAAAACATGTTTGCCTCGCAAGGAGGTCCTATCATTCTTGCTCAGGTATATTTATATTAATTAATTGAAGTGTTTTGTTTATTTAATTATTTTTAGTAACAAAATAATTGATTTAATTATTTGATGGATTAATGAATAACAGGTTGAGAATGAGTATGGGAATGTAATGGCATCATATGGAGCAGCTGGAAAAGCTTACATAGACTGGTGTGCTAATATGGCTGAATCACTTGATGTTGGAGTTCCATGGATTATGTGCCAACAAAGTGATGCTCCTCAACCTATGGTATGAAACGACGTCGTTTTGCATTCTCTGCTTTTTTTTAAAAAATTTAGGAACAGTTTCTGATTGTTATTTAAATTACAGATCAATACATGTAATGGCTGGTACTGTGACCAATTCACTCCCAATAATGCAAATAGCCCCAAAATGTGGACTGAAAATTGGACCGGTTGGTTTAAGAGCTGGGGTGGTAAAGATCCTCATAGGACTGCTGAAGATCTTGCTTTTGCTGTTGCTAGATTTTTCCAAACTGGTGGCACTTTCCAAAATTATTACATGGTTAGTTTGTTTCTTCAATTTGATTTTATTATTAAATTCTAAATCCTTGTTATAATATTCTAATAGTTATTTTGATATTGAAATTTTAGTATCATGGTGGTACTAATTTTGGAAGAACCGCGGGTGGTCCATATATCACGACTTCTTACGATTATGATGCTCCCCTTGATGAATACGGTAACTAATTAATTTATTATTGTTTTTAATTTTTAAGCATTATCTAATTACCACTATATTCTAATCAATGTTCAAATTCTTGTAATAGGAAATTTGAATCAACCAAAATATGGACATTTGAAGCAACTTCATGATATATTGCATTCTATGGAATACACACTTACACATGGCAATATCTCCCACATTGACTATGGCAATTCTGTCACGGTAATTACATAAACTAATCATATATATATATCTACATATTCTTTAATTAATATGTGATTTGTAAATATTGAATAAAATAATTTGTTTGGTTTGACAGGCAACTATTTATGAAAATGAGCAAGGATCAGGATGCTTTTTTGGCAATGCAAATCAATCATCAGACGCAACAATTGAATACCAAGGAACCAAATATACAGTTCCTGCATGGTCTGTCAGCATTCTGCCTGATTGCAAAACTGTGGGATATAACAGTGCCAAGGTTAAAACTCAAACCACATTGCTCGTAAAGCAAATGAATCAAGCTGAAGATGAACCATCGTCTCTTACATGGTCGTGGATTCCAGAGAACACTCATAGAACTTCTCTTTTAGGAAAGGGTCATGTTCATACTCATCAACTCCTCGATCAAAAAGCTGCTGCTAATGATGCCAGTGACTATCTCTGGTACATGACCAGCGTGCACCTTAAGGAAGATGATCCAGTTCTGAGCAACGACATAAGGCTTCGAGTTAATGCTAGTGGCCAGGTTCTACATGCCTATATAAATGGAAAACACATGGGATCTCAGTTTGCCAGATATGGTGTTTCCCATTACGTGTTTGAAGAGAGTGTGAAACTAAAACCAGGAAAGAATGTGATCAGTCTACTTAGCGCTACAGTTGGACTACCCAATTATGGTCCCATGTTTGATTTGGTTCCAACTGGAATTCCTGGTCCAGTGGAGTTGATCGGACAAAAGGATGGTGACGTAGTTGTTAAAGATATATCATCGCATAGATGGTCGTACAGTGTCGGACTAGACGGGTTCAATCATGAATTATACACTTCTGATCATTCTTCCAGATGGATGGAGCAAGATCTTCCTACAGACAGGATGATGACTTGGTACAAGGTGAGGGTTGATTTTGTTTTTAAACAGAGTTGTTTTGTTCTGTTTTGTTGTTGCAAATTGGTTGATTTTTGTTTTAAAATTTTTGTAGACCACATTTAAAGCTCCATTAGGAGAAGATCCGGTGGTTTTGGATATGGAAGGTATGGGAAAAGGTTTTGCTTGGGTCAACGGCAACAATATCGGTCGATATTGGCCGACTTATCTTGCCGACGAAGAAGGTTGCAGCCTGGAACCGTGTGACTATAGAGGTTCATATGACAATAACAAGTGTGTCACTAATTGTGGCAAACCTACTCAAAGATGGTTAGTCACATTTTTTCACTTTTCGTACTTTATTCTAATTTTAATATAAACATAGTTATCACCTTATCATATGTTATAATTGATTGTAAATTTGGTGTAGGTATCATGTGCCTCGATCGTTCCTTGTTGATGGTGAAAACACACTGGTTTTATTTGAGGAATTTGGAGGGAACCCTGGTAGAGTTAATTTCCAAACTATATCAGCAGGAAAAGTTGGTATGAGTGCTGCTGAAGGTGAAGAAGTTGAGCTTTCTTGCAATGGTAAATCAATTTCTGGAATAGAATTCGCCAGCTTTGGTAATCCTCAAGGTTCAAACGGTGATTATATGGTTGGAACTTGCCAAGGATCTAATGATGCTTTATCAATTGTGCAAAAGGTAATTATTTAAATTAATTTCATTAATGAAACTTTGTGTTTGTATAAATTTAAATTAATTGGAGTAGTTAATTGATTTTTGTGTTTGTATTATGTTGTTGTAGGCATGTGTTGGGAAGGAGAGCTGCAAGATTGAAGCTTCTAAAGATTTGTTTGGATCAACAAATTGTGGAGCTGATGTTGTCAACACTCTAGCTGTGTTGGCTGTGTGTTGATTAGATTAGATCCTTAGTTTTGAGATTAGTATAGGACTTTTTTTATCTTTATTTTATGAGTTTTAGTTTCAGTTTCATGTGTAGGTTTTTCACTTCTATTTTTTTTAGGCCAAACACATATTTAAGTCCCTGCACTATAACTTTTTTTCAGAATGGGTCCCTGCATTAAAAAAGTGTAAAATTCTTCCCTACACTATCAGGAACCTCTATATTAAGTCCCTCTGTTATGTTCTGTTAGAGCGTGAGATGCACGCAATTGTCTCCGAAAGTGGTCCTATTTAATTGATTGAAAAAATTATTAAATGGCTGACACCTCAGCTAGGATTAGTAAAAATTTAAAAACAATTTGAAGGGTCATTTCTTACTTTTTTTAACATCTGTTTCCCTAACGCCATTTTATCTACAATTGCCACAAGTACACATTCGTCGGCGGCACCCCATTCTCAGTTTCTGCATCAACTTCCATTTTTATTCCTACCCTCACTTTTTATCATTTTAATTTTCAAACCCCACAAGAATTCAACGCCTCCACTATGGTTTCACCACCCAGTTCCTTCTTCTCACCATCAGCCAACCATCCTTCACTCCTTATCATCGCCCACGCCCTCAGCTCCTTCACGTCGCCTCCTCCACCCCATCAGATCCTTAACGCCTTTTCCCTCTCTGTCAAACAGTTAAAAATTAAGAAATAGTACCTGAAAGAACAAAGGAGAAGGGGGTCTGAATTTATGAGAAGCAGCGGTGAAGAAGTTGAGCCGGTTGGTCTGATTTTTAATTTGCTTATTGGGTTATGCTTAGTGGGTTATGAAAGCTAAGAAGTTCGCAAAACATGTAAAACAGAGCCGAAGTGAAAGACTAACGGAAACGTCGATGCAGCATAATTTGTTTTGTTATGTTCTTATGTGTTGATAGGGGTGGGCAGCGGATCCATGAAAAATCAAATGGAACCGAATCAAAAACTATTGGTTTGATTTATTGAATAATAAGAAATTTTTTTATTAAATTGAGCTCTTCAGGTCTAGGTGCTGCTTTTTGCCTCTTAGTATTAGACCCGCAGCAGGTCTGGTGTTGTAACCGGCGGCTGGTAGAGAAAAATTGAGGTAAGGTGAAGTCTCCAATGAGGTGAGCTCCATTTTAGTTTAGAGCGAGTTATGAGGAAGTCGGTTAAATTAGTGAATGAGAGTTTAGTTGTATTCAATTGTGAAGTTAGGGATTGTGAGAGTAAATGAGGAAGGCACTGTTGTGGCGGTTGTTGCTGGTCATGAAGTAAAGGCAGAACTGGAATTTTCAAGGAAGACGAAGTGAAGAGGACGATGTCGTTTTGAATATTGGAAGTTGTGGATTGACGTGGTTAAAGGAGAAAAATTATAGTTAATCCACGTGTATAATTTTTTGTGTTCTTAATAGACGGTGTTTGTATTCCGTTAACTTGTCTTGACATAGGGACTTAAAGTAAAGGTTTCTGAAAGTGTAGGGAAGAATTATACATTTTTTTACTATAGGGACTCATTTTGAAAAAAAGTTATAGTGTAGGGACTCAATTATGTGTTTGGCCTTTTTTTTATTATTTTAATATAAACACATTTGATTCTCCTTCCATTCACTTTAATTTATTCTTCTCCCAAACAAATAACAATTATAGTTTGCTGCAATATTCAGCTACTTTAATAAGTAATTGATATTGATTAATTAATTCTAATCTTACTTCCGGATCATTTTTCCCGAAGCCTATAAAATAAGTTCAGCAAACTGCGTCAAATACGCATATAACTGTACATAATTTAGCAGTCAAAAATGGCAGAAATAGAAGCCGACAACACTCTCCGAGCTATATGTTACAATCGTGGCTCTCTTAAGCTCCTCGACCAGGTTTTATCCTATTTCTTTTTCTGTTCAATTTGAATTGGAATTTGAATTTTTGTTGCCTATAAGTAATTCTTTTTAATACAAATCAAATTTTTTAATTGTTTGATTAACAGAGAAAACTTCCTCTCGAGACTGGATATCTTGAAATCAAAAACACATCCGATGGATGGTAATTATTTCTTTAACCGTTTGTTTTATTTTCTGGGCTGCAATTTTTTTGTGCAATTTGATTCAAATTTTGTTTAGGTCTGCTATACGAGAGATGGTGGTTCGTGGAGCACCTGCTATTGCTGTTGCCGGAGCTCTTTCTCTTGCAGTTGAAGTGTTTAACTTGGATGGTTTTAGTGGCACATCTGATGATGCTGCCTCTTATCTATTTAAAAAATTGGATTATCTTGTTTCAAGGTGATTTGTTTAATTAAAATCTTGTAATTCTGCTTATTGGCCATCTGTTTAAACTGAAATTTTAATGGGAAACAGCTGAATTTAGAATTGCTTTTCGTTTTTCGCAGCCGTCCAACAGCGGTGAATCTCGCAGATGCTGCAGTTAAACTTAAGGAAGTTATATCTAAGGCTGCTGCCACTGCTTCAGATTCCAAATCTATTTTTGAGGTAGTGTAGTTTTATGTTCCGAGTGTTAAAGTTTAGGTGTATGCGATGTCAAAAATTGTGTTGATTCTTAATTTCGTTGCAATATTTTCATTGTCTGCCTGATAGGCTTACATAGAAGCTGCTGAAATCATGCTTGAAGATGATGTTGCTTCAAATAAAGCAATTGGGTCACATGGAGCAAGTTTTATTCAGAATCGGCTGGAAAACCCTAAGAAGCTTTCTATTTTAACCCATTGCAATACTGGCAGGTTTTTCTCTCGTCAAATGTGTGTATATGTAGCTTATAGTTCTTTAAGAAAACGGCGAGGAAGTGTTTACAGTTGCGTTTTTATCTTGGCAGCCTTGCAACAGCTGGATATGGTACCGCACTTGGTGTGATACGTGCACTTCATTCTGAAGGTGTGCTGGAGAGGGCATATTGCACAGAGACGCGTCCATTCAATCAAGTTAGTATTTAGAAATCTATTGATCTAATGTATCCCATTTTCCAAATAAATTTGCAATGAATGTTCTTATCTAATTCCCATATGAGAAGCTGTAAAGACTAGCTTTCTTGTTCATCGTACAAGTTTGAATATTGAGGGTGGGATTTGATGTGTTGAAGTTATAGGTTGGATTTAGATGTGCTGTATGCTAAAGTACTTTAACTAAAGCATCTATGAAACCAATGATTAAGATTGTGAGCGGTAATGTTCAATTAATCATGCGTTTTTGTTTGTTCATGAACTTCGATAAATTTTATGCAGGGATCTAGACTCACAGCTTTTGAGCTGGTGCATGAAAAAATACCTGCTACTCTAATAGCAGATTCTGCTGCAGCTGCACTAATGAAAGATGATCGAGTGAGTGCTGTAATTGTTGGTGCTGATCGTGTGGCTTCAAATGGTAAATTATACTGAAATTTATGCATTTGCGTTTGTGTCTTAATCCGAAGAGTGTTTCACTAATGTGTGATAAAATTGCAGGAGATACTGCTAATAAAATTGGGACCTATAGCCTTGCGCTGTGTGCAATGCATCATAATATTCCTTTTTATGTTGCTGCACCTCTGACCTCCATTGATTTATCCCTTTCTTCTGGAAAACAAATTATTATAGAAGAAAGATCGCCTAAAGAATTATTAAATACTCGCGGAGGACTCGGAGAGCAAGTTGCAGCATCCGGTATCTCTGTTTGGAATCCAGCTTTTGATGTTACCCCTGCAAAATTAATCAGTGGGATCATAACAGAAAAGGTTGATTCCTGGTTCTCACTAAAGTTAAAAAAATGGTTGCATTGCTTTATATCTGATGATTTGTGTTCTCCAAGCAGGGTGTCATCACTAAGATTGATAGCAATGAATTTGACATAAAGAGTTTCGTGAAGGCCACAGCCTAGAAGTGGCATCTCGGAAGCCACGAGGTGGATGCTCACCGATGTGGTAAGCATGTTTATGGGATGGAATGTAATATAGCTGCTATCATAATTATGCGCTTTCAAACACTTGAAAATAATGCTGGATCAGCCTTCTGTAATGCCTCTGAGTGTTGATTGTATTAAAACCTTTGGCATTTTTACAAAGCTTCTGGTTTTTAAGGTTATTGATTTCACTTGCTTCTTATTTGCATAAACAATAGTTTTTAATAGGTTCCTTGTCCCATGTATGAATAATAAATTATCAAATTATTAAAGACTTTTTAGATTCTGTATTCCTGGACCTGCATATGACTAAAAACTATATTGGAAGTTTTCCGATGAAGTCTGTATACAGACTTCCTAGGTAAAGATGATCCTCGTACTCCATAGCTGATGTGACAAAAGACATCACTTTTCCGTCAGGATCATCGAACTTTCTGATAATTTTACCATCAGCTGCCACATTGACCACCATTGCTTTCTTTGTAACACCATTTACTAATCCAATCAACTTCGGAGAGGATGCTATCAAATGCTTCAATAGCTTGGAGCTATGCACAAATTCCAGTCCATCCGAAGCCACCTGCACAATGTCGATTCTATCAGTTTCAGGCTTTACTTCGAACATGAAGTATTTGTTGAATAGTATGTTAACTGCAAAATCTGTCCACCTGCAGCAAACCGATCCAGAACGAGCCGTCCGGTGCCAGATTAATATTATCAGGTCCACCGGGAAGGTTGTCAACAAAAACCTCTGTTTTCCCCTTATTCTCGCCTTTCAGCCAATGCTTAAGGCATCTAAATCTGATTATAAAGAAAGAAACATAAGAAATGTTGAACTAAATAAATAGAAAAGAGAATTTAAGAAAGTAGTGAAGGAAATTAATTAATTACTTCCAAGATTCACAAAACACCAGATAATCTTCTTCTTCTGGAAGAGCAACACCATTAGGGAAACTCAAATCATCAAGAAAAACTGTAGTCTCATTCAATGTTGGATCGTACTTTAGCATCTGCCCATGAGGCCTTGCTTCAAGAACATCTAGATACCAATTATGGTACCCAAATTTGGTGCTTGGGACACTAAAATAGATGTTACCATCCGATGCTTCAATCGCTTTATCTGCGAACCTAATGGAATAATTTATGCATTTATTAGTATAATAATGACATAAATGTGATTAACGTTTGTATAAATAAATGAATGTGCTCATGTAATGACTCGAACTCCAGATCTCCATAAACTCTCGTAGAATGAGAATACCAATCAGACCACTCTCTTGGACTTGATATGTTACCTTATTTTTGACCCATTAACGTACGATGCAAGAACCGTTACTCCATCTTCCGTAACTTTAAGCAAACCCTGAAATTTTAACAGTACAATTAAAATTCGCAAGGAGAATCCAACTTCAAGATTCTGTGTAAGAAATCATCTTACTGTCTGATCATCACAAACAATAACACCGCCATTTTTGGATGCAGTAATACCAAGTAAAGAATCACTTTCGATTTTCTTCCAGTTCTGCCAAGTTTCATTCTTATGCATTTTTTTAATCCAACCATCTCTTACTGCTGTGAAAAATACACCATTTTTATCCACACAAACATCCTCAGGACCCTGTAAAAACCCTTCTCCAAGTTTCCTCACCTCCTACATCAAGAAAAAAAAGAATAATTATACAATGCAATGGTCATGTCATTGTCATTCCTGTAACAAACCGATGAGACAGGCTAGTTGTAAAAATGAGGTGGTGCAACCGTTGTACGGAATAAACACTCATAAAACAAACTATATTTAAAAAAAAAAAAAAACTCTGATAAAATATATTAAGAAAATTTATGTATTTACCTGCAACTTCTTGTTCGTGGGAAGCGAAGAACGTGGAGGAAGACGAAGGATTTCAGGATTAGAAATGGGGGAGAACAAGTAGACTTGAAGTATAAAAGCAAGTAAAGATGCAGCCACAAAAGCTGCCAAATAATTTTTCATGGTGTGTGTAAGTTTGAGTGATGAAGAAAAAAACAAGTTGATAAATATAGATAATATTCTTGCTGAGAATCTGTGACTAAAATGGTTTCAACTTTCAAGTTCATGCTTGTTTAATTACGTAAATGTATTTTGGACTCAAACGGCATAAAACTATGAAACCATGTCATTTGCTAAT
This sequence comes from Mercurialis annua, assembly GCF_937616625.2. Classification (NCBI taxonomy): domain Eukaryota; kingdom Viridiplantae; phylum Streptophyta; class Magnoliopsida; order Malpighiales; family Euphorbiaceae; genus Mercurialis; species Mercurialis annua. Next base: position 53,168,016 of record NC_065571.1, read on the forward strand.
TGACTTGCTTTTCTTGGACTTTTGCTATATTTTTCACCTCAAAAAAAGACTAAATTGAGTTCAAATATTAATCCTTAAATACAATTCTTATTCCTTTTACTCCATAACACTTAAAATTTCTATTTAACTCCAACTCAAGAAAATAATTAAGTTAATATTAATTAATTAAAATGAGATCAAATTGACATTTTAACTAATTAAATAAATAAAATGTGAATTAAACTGATATATGAACCAGTAAAAAAAAGAAAATGATTTGACATTTATATTTAAATAAATCAAATCAAATCTTGTTGGCTATTTATTAAAAATTGCTTGTCCTTCCGTAAAATGTGCAATATATGTTGAGTAAATTTATTACTGTTTTACTTATTTGACCTAGTCAATAGGTGGGTGTTAATATCTGATTTTGTATTCAGATATTTAGGAGTTAGTTTTTAGACATAAGGTATAAAAAAAATAAAAAATTGATGTTTTTTATTTTTTTTAGCACAATTAAATCCTTATATTTTTAAAATTGAACAATTAAACTCTCGTTGTATTAAAATCGAAAAAATAAACTTTTTTAATTTATTTTTGGGACATTTACCCTCTCAAATTTACAGTAAATATTTTAAACATTAAACTTATTTTTAAACTATTTTCCTATATAATTATGAAAGACATGTCGGCCATTAATGAATGTTTTTAATAGTGTTGTACGAAAGGGTTTATTTGTTCTATTTAAAAACAAAAAGAACTATTTCTCAAAAAAAAAAAAAACTTAATTATATCTATAAAATAAAAAAGTTGATTTATATTTTTATGAAAACTACAAAGATTTTTTTTATCATTTACCTAATTTTTATCTCAAAAGTAGTTCCTTTTTTTTTTTCCTAGCCGTTGGTGTAGTACCTGTTTAAAGGCTTAGTTTGATAAATAAACTACAACAACAATTCCTCTCAATCTATAGCTCTTATTTTATAACAATATAATCGTTTTTATAAGGCCTAATTATTTTTTAAATTCAAAATTTTATATTTTTTATCAGTTACGACCAAAAATTTTAATTTTTATAATTATGTCCAATTTGATTTTTTTTTTTTGTAATTGTAATCAAAATGTTGGGTTGTATTTTTTAAATCTAAACTTTTGCAACTTTTATCAAATACGACCAAATTCTAAAAAATCTCTAACTTCTTAAAAAAGTTAATATAAACGTTTTGTCACAATTGATTAAAAAAATATTTAGATTTAAAAAATAAAATTTAAAATATTAGTCATAATTGCAAAAAAATATATTCCAAATTGGATATAATTTTGAAAATAAAAGTTTTAGTTGTAATTGACAAAAAACACAGAGATTTGAATTTAAAAAAAAGGTTAGACCTTTTTATAATGTCATTCTTAATTTTTTAATTTTTATATTTTCATGCATGACATTAGAATTTAGTGAATATAAGTTGACGTGAAAAATTTATAATGAACACGATATATATATATATATATATATATATATATATATACGCTATATGATGGAGATAACACTTAATTAAGATCTATTTGCGAAAATTCTATTATTTTGATTTACGCGTCATCTGACATGAAATCTACGTGGATATTAAATTCAAAGTCACCTTAACCCTTCGTTAACTGAAATTTAAAATTGTGCATGAAATTATAAAACTTTAAAAGAATAAGCATGATATTATAAAAATAAAAAACAAAAGGCTTAATGTATTAGAAGACCCAAACCTTTCTCAAAAAAATTATAATTCTAATTCTAATTAAACATTCAAAATTTTACAATTTTAATTTAATTTCAAATATTTCCAAATAATTTTAGCCAATTCGCTTCAATTGAACTGAAATTGAAAAAAAAATTGAAGATTTAACTATAGAATTATAAATGCTCGAAAAGAAATTCATGAATTGTACATTTGCATAGTTTTTTTATAGTGTGAAGGTCACGTGAGACTGATCACACGCTATTAAATCTAGGCTTAATCACTTAAAAGCCCTCGACTTTTAATATTTTTTTTTCAATTGCACCCTGACGTAGGAAAATCCTCTCAGAACCCTCCCCCCCCCCCTCCTTTAGATTCTTTTTCAATTGTACCCAAAATGTTAAATTGACCTCTTTTCACATGAAAAAATATTTAAAATAATCTTTTATTTTTGATCTATATTCTAATTAAACACTAATATTATTAATAATGTAAAAAATCATTCTTTCTAAAATTATATCTAATAACTTTTTAAAATAAAAACCATAAAAATTTTCAATTTAGGGTACAATTGGAAAAATATCTAAAGGTGGGGGTATTTTGAGAGGATTTTCCTACGTTAGGGTGCAATTGGAATGAAATTTAAAGGTGTGAGGGTTTTGAGAGAGTTTTTCAATGTCAGGATGCAATTGAAAAAAAGTTTAAAGATTGAGGGCTTTTGAGTGATTAGACCATAAATCTATTAAAATGAATTGACTAACATCAATATGAACTTTTAAAATTAAGCCAAAATTGTAAGGTTTAATTAAAAACTTTTATTAGGATAGTAAAAGTCAAAAAAGTTTGAATTTTTATAGTCTAGTAGGCTCACACAAATATTTAAGTAGTAAATTCCATTAGAAGTCAGGCTTTATTTCTGTTAGGTCTAATGTTTTAAAAAATTCCGATCTTTTAGCCCCTTTTCAATCATACCCTGACGTTGAATTTGTCAATTTTACCCTATTTTGTATTTTTATGTTTCAATTGTACCCTGAAAAATTAAATTAACGTATTTTTCATTTGAAAATTTGTTTAAAACATTCTCCATGTCTAGCTTATATTAATTGTACGTTTTTAAAATTTATTTAAATTTAGTTAAATTAATTAAGAATTTAAGTTAGTGTTAATATGATTATGAGTTTTAGTTAGTTTTTAAAAATAAAGGACTTATTTGTACTTTTTTGAATAAAAAAGAATTTAATTTCATATTTAAATTTAGTTAATTGAATGATTTCATCATTTAAGTTAAAAAATTAACAAAAATTAAAAATTTGGGGTACAATTGAAAACAGAAAATTCAAAAGTGGGTAAAATTGATAAATTTTCAACGTCGGGATGGAATTGAAAAAAAAAATTAAAGGTGAGAGTTTTTTGAGTGATTAGGCCTTTATGTTAACATCCTTTTTTCTATTTTCAAATTGTTCATCTTGATTATGCATTAGAAACACTGTTTCATTATATCAAGTAGTAATTTTTGTTATATGTAACTTCATCACTATTAATGAAGATTAATTTATGTTCTTAGGCCACAAAAAAGTTCAATTAGCCAATTCTTGTTTGTATATTGTGCATGTGCTCGTATCCTTATGAACAAAACCTAGGTCACGCTCAACAGGAAGTAGGACCACAGCATTATAAGACTTTGATATTATAACATAGAAATTCCTAGATAGACTCACTCAATCACGTCATTCGTGTACTAAATCTATTACATTATGATACGTCATTAAAACAGTAATTTTATCGTAATATTATTATTTAAATGTGTATAAAAATAACAAACAAAATTACGATAGTGCCACTATTTTAATGGTGTGTCATAATATAATACGCTAATTCATAAATGACGCGATAAACTGATTTTATCTAAAAAAATATTCAACTTACAATGTCTTTAATTCAAATGTATTTATTTATTTTTGATTTATTTAAAAAAATTAGTATAACAATGTTGCAATATTTTTTTTTTTCAAATCAATTGAATTAAATTAGTCGGTTTGGTTTAATTTTTTTTCATTTAATTTATATCAAAATTTATTTTTTGAACTATTTTCTTAATTCATTTGAACGGTGGAAAAAGCGCTGAAATTTGTAAAGAAATAGATAAAAGATGGATAATGAAGAAATATTGAGAAGAGATAGTCCAGCATCAATGTCTATCTGCTTAAGTCTTGAATTGTGGACATCAGCAGGCAACAAGGGAAAGGCCCAACGCTTTCATTAGACCAGACATCCGTCATGTGTTCTTACGTTTCTCTATTCACTTCTTTGAGATTTAATTTAGAATAAATTACTCTAAAGTCCTCTACGTATATTATAATTTACAATTTGATATTTTATATTTAAAAATTAAATAATTTGGTGTCTCTGTTTTAATTTTGCAAACACTTACAATTTTATATTAAATCGTTAACAAAATTAAATATGAGGTATCAAATCATTTAAAAATGAGGTTTCAAATTGTTAACATAATAAAAAATGAGGTACAAAATCGTTTGAAAATGAGCTTAGATGGCTATGCATCTCTAAGTGCATTAAGAGATTGTGGTTTCGAACCACACATTTGACTAACAACTAACAATTGAGACTTTAAAGAATTAATTATCATCTCTGATAGAAAATAATATCAACCAGAACTAACAGAAGCCTCAAATTGCTGACATAATTAAAATTGAAATATTAAATTATTTAATTTTCAAATAAAATGTACTAAAATATAAATTATGACTAATATAAGGAGTCTTAGAATAATTTATTTTTTAATTTAATTTCCAAAAAATAAATCATATAACTCCCAAGTAGTATTTGTAATCTTTTGAGTTTTATTTTTTCTTTTTCTGTATATAATCCGTAGATCAAATGTTAAATTTAATTTAGTGTTTTTGATTTTTTGACATTTAATTTATTGCAATATACTTAGATTTTATCTTAATGTAATCAACCTTTGAAAGAAAAATAAAAAGGTAGCATTTGATAAACTAATATGATGTAACAACTATTAAATTTTATAAAATATTAAATTTAATTATTTTATCTTCATATTTTAGAAGTATACAAGATAGAAACTATTATAATTCTAATATTTGACGTATATAAATATGTATAAATATTGATAATTTTACGTGATTCACATTATTTATGTTAGATACATCCCGTACAAAATTCGACATCATGACGGTACGATGCCGTAGCTGACGCTTTTGACGTTTGTAATTTTCTCTTTGAAAATTTCGAGTCCTTCTCCATTAATTTTCATAAATCTCCAATTATTTAAACATATTGTCTCTAACATGATAGAACTCAAGATCTCTAATAGCTCTCTAATTTTTTTTTTAAAATATAGCTATAATCAATTTTAATTTATAATTTTAAATAATTATAATATATAGATTATAGAACAATATTTAAGCTGTCTTTTTTAATTTTGATTTCTGGCTACGCGGTTTATTAGATACATTACCTAATTGGATTAAAAACTCTTTAAACTTACCATAATAAACACAAATCCCAAAACCCTAATCTCACAAATTGCCATCTCCAATCCAAAACCAAACCAACAAACAAAAATATTTTTCCAATTGAATCATAGACAAAAACAAAAAACAGAGACGCCCCACATATAAAAATCACCCTTTCTGCTCAGCCCCTACACACCATAATATAAAACACAAAAACAAAAATATCCAACAAAAAATAAAACAGAGACACAGACAATTCTTGAGAGCAAAAAAGAAATTCATCAATCACTCAATCAATCCTTCAATGTTCAAGAAATGGCAATTTCAACTTCAGACACACAATTGAATCCAAACCCAACAACAATAATCAAACCCATTCAACAATTAGAAGTAGAGTCAGTCAAATGCTACTCTTGTGGCTTCACAGAGGATTGTACTTTTGCTTACATTTCCAGAGTTCGTGAGCGCTACCATGGCCGATGGATTTGCGGGTTATGCGTAGAAGCTGTGAAAGATGAAGTCTTAAGATCCGACAAGCTTATTTCTACTGAAGAAGCTTTGAACAGACATATGAGTTTCTGTAATAAGTTTAGAACTTCTTCTTGTTCTAATTCCTTGAGTGAAACAGAGCATCCTATCTCTGTTCTGGGTCGAATTCTTCGACGCAGTTTGGATTCTCCTCGACATGCTCTTCGATCAAATTCTAGCAGCGTTTTGCCTGACGTTGATAAAATTAATAACGGGTCTTCGTTGGTTCGATCTGGGAGTTGTTTTTCCGCTTTGTCTCGTTGAATAAATTTCTCGATTCGTTGGTAGTTCAAGAAAAGAACGTAACTGCAACTTTAGTAGAATACTGCTTAGCGTTTATATCATTTGAGCTGTAGCTCACTGGTAATATAGATTTTTCACTGTTTGATTCTGTGTATATACCAATTAATTAATCATGTTGATTTAGTATTTCTTGATATCTTTCAATTCTTTTTGCTGTTGTTCTTTTCTTTAGTGATATGAAATTATCAAATTCAATTTTCATGAACGGTTGAATCCAGTAATAAATGATAAATTTCTTGGCTATAAAATTCAAGAATATATAAATGAAGATGGTGGTATTAAATGGGTCCATTTAAAATTCAAAAATGGGACAGTAACTGTTGAATTGCTGATTTGGAAGGTACCCTAAATTAGGGAAATGGTTGGCAGAAAAAACAAAATTAATGGAAGAAATAAATATGGGAGAATGAAGTTGCCAAGAAAATTCCTGTAAAGAAACAAGACAATGCTGAAGAATGAATTAAGAGGAGGTTCACTGGCGGTTTTTTGCTTCAGCAAAATTTTGACTGAACGGTCAATCTTTATAAGAAAAAATTGGTAACGAATTGAATGAATGGTCGGTGCTTGGACCGACAATGAACACTTGGAAAATATCAAGAAATTTTATTTAGAATATAATTTGTTTCGCAATTAATCTTTTTATATTCCTGCAATGTTCTTTTGAAGTATGATACTTCTTGAAAGAAAATGTGAAAACTTTTAGAAGGCAAATAATGCGACAACTTTGAAAAGGCTGATACGAAAACTCTCAGATAGTTTACTAAATTTCAGCTTTACTGCATAATATATATACTACTCTTTTATGACTTCCAAAGGCTTGAAATTATGTCAATTTCATGAGTCACTAAAAGTATGTATCTTAGTACTTAGTGGTTTGATGTTATTGATAATTTTGAAATTGGTCTCACCTAACCTAATTATAAATTGATGTTCTCTTCTACTTTATGCTCATTTGCATGAATAATTTTTCCACTAATGGAAGTTCCACCCACTCATGGAGAAATAATGTCCATGTGAGCCAAGTAGGTAGAGCTTTCCTAATCCTATACTATATATTACTAGTCTGTTCTTTCTATTGTTTTTATTAATATGGTAAGGTAAACATAAAAAAAATGGTAAGGTGAAACTAATGACAAACTAATATGTTCATCATATTGTATTGAATTAATATTTTTATAATGATTTATATTAAAAATTATTTTTTAAGTTATAAATTAATTGTATATGCTCGTGAACCGGATTTGAACAAGTATGCGCCATGCGGGCCATGCTTTCGAGCCAGAGAAGAGCTTTATTTTTTACATATAAATTTTATCATTTAATATTCAATATCTCATTCTGACTCTTATATTAGATTTATGCGGGTTCAAATCAGTTTTTCGATCCTATGAAAATATAATTAATTATAAAAATCAGTTTGTGTGTGAAAACAAGGACTTATCACGGACTCGGGCCGTACTTGGTGCGAAAAATAAGTGTCCAAGTCCGATCCAAGCAGGCAGGGCTTGGACGGTGCATGCAGGTATCATGTATCTGGCCCAATGATAAGGGCTTGGACAGGGTAGACAGTTTGAAATGGATTTTGGTTAGAAAATTCAATGACATATCCAACTGATTCGCTTCGGATATGATTACATAGAATACATGCTCCTAGTGCTAAACATACAAGCAAAAAAATGTAACCTGTGCCAGGGGGGGCTAATTTACAAACTGATCCTTACAAAAGACAACAACATAAATAAAAGATTAATGTGATATATGTTCAATATTCGTAGAATTGAAGGACTAGTGTCATGAGGCACAAACCCATTTTGACTCATATCTTAAAGCAAAGAGGTAGAAATTGGAGTTTAGGAAGTTGATGTGAGTACCATTTGGAAGATAAACACAACACCACAGCACAAGTGTAAACTTTGCAGAAGGACTAATGGCATCATTTCTATGAATTATATAATCTCTAGGGTAATGACATGATCACATATAATGTAAGAAGAAAAAGAAAACAAAATAAAGAAAGATGACATTTTCTTTAATTATAAAATTGTCATGATCTAAAAAATTACAAGTTTATTTTAAATATTTTAAGGGAAAAAATAACCAAATTGGTTCGTACAAGTAAATACCTATTTAGTCGACGAAACCGAAAAAACTTTTATAGACAAAATGTTCATATCTATTCATAACTTTAGGCATTTTATTCAATATACCATATTTTTAAAGTTGTGTTATATATATTATGATTTTTTTATCTTTACTAAATATATCCAAGTTGATATGATGCGATCGATGTTATATACGCCACGTAAGATTAATTTTATGCACATAGATATACAGCATCACGCTACATCAAATTGAAACTGATTGTAAAATATATTTGACAAAAATCACAAAAATTATGATAAATATATCACGATTTAAAAACATGATAAAATTGCAGGTAAATATAAACATTTTGCCTATATTATATGTATTTTGGGGCCCTTTATTATCTTGTTCTATTATATATAAAGGCTCGCAACCCACGTTTTTAAGTTAATATTGTTCATCAATAAATTTCATGATGAAAAATTTGCTTTCTTACAAGTTCTCTACTTTTTTTATGATGTTGATTTGAATGTATAGATTATTGGTTGGATCAAGAAATTTAAAATTATTTTTTGGAATTGCATGTTGCATATTTTTGATTGATTAAGATTTGTGAAGCTTAATTAAAGATCAAATTTAACATAGAGAATTTTAATAAAGTTTTGAGGAATATGATGTTGTTTAGTTGTCTTTTATTTTCCTTTAATTAGATTTTAAAAATGTATATCTGAGATTATTTAGATGTTCTAAATAAAGTGAATATTTGAGAATTATCCCTATTCCCATTCAAAATTAAAATGAACATGAAAAATTAAATTAACAATTTTTTTGTTACAAACTAATCAAATACTTTTATGTTTTCTAACAAACAAGCCCATCTCAATTAACTTTCCAAAATCTGATATTTTACCATATTTTATTTAATTAACCTCTTTTTAAAAGCAGGTTTCTTTCCGTGTTTCCATGTTTATCAACTAATCTGAGATTATCTTATTACCCAAACAACATAGAAAAACCCAAAAACAAAAGATTAAAAACTTAAACTGTTATTTTCCATCAACAGAAAAGAAAATTAGAAATAAAACACTAACTAACCCATAAATTAACATTTAAAATAAATCACCTGAGAGGAAATTTTAGCAAATAAAATACCACAACGGCACTGCTATATGTTCGTCCATGGCAATCCGAATCACCAAAAAAAATCAAAATTATATAATCTTCATCACTGCTCGTTGCACGTACAAACCCAAAAAAGATTGGACAAGAAGCTACCGAGAAGCCACCTTTTTTGTTCTGTCGAAGGTAACCGCCACAGTTCCCGCGCTTCCTTCTTCTGTCTCATTCTATGTTCAGTTATGTTACTGTCTTTTTAACCTCCGTTTTATAAACAACCGTTAAAAAGATCAGCCTTACACTTCCCCTAACACACAGAACCAAAATTATGGTAGTACCCAGTTCCCAATTTCGTGGGATTTTTAATGGGGTTTGTTTTTCTGCTTTTCTTTTCTTGATTTGTAATCAATGGAACTCTGTTCAGAATCCATTAAGAAATTCTCATTTGGGTTCTGTCGGTTTGTTAAGCAGGAGCAGGAGAGTTTCTGAAATTAATAGTAGTGCTGTTTTTGTTAATGATGCTAGTGTGGTTCCTCATCATGATCCTAACTTATGTTCTGGGCTGCTTGATCATAAGGATTTTGATGATCCCTGTGAGTATTTGATAGCTCATCCTGAGTGCACTTCTGATGGGTTTTTTAATTACGTTAGGTTTTACTATTGTGATTGTAAAGATTATACTTTTCTGGCTTATATTGTGTTGGGTGTATGGTTAGTTGCTCTGTTTTATCTTTTGGGAAATACTGCTGCGGATTACTTTTGTTGTTCTTTGGAGAAGTTGTCGAGTCTTCTTAAGTTGCCACCTACTGTTGCTGGGGTTTCTTTGTTGCCTCTGGGGAACGGAGCTCCGGATTTGTTTGCGAGTATCGCGGCGTTTGTCGGTAAGGATGCTGGTGGAGTGGGGTTGAATAGTGTGTTGGGTGGAGCTGTGTTTATTACTTGTGTTGTTGTTGGTGTGATTTCGCTTTTGGTTTCGAAACGGAGGATTCAGATTGATAAGGCCTCATTTATTAGAGATACGTGCTTCTTTCTGTTGACTATTGTGGCGCTTGGTGTAATTTTGATTGTTGGAAAGGTGAGTGTTGGTGGTGCAATTGCATTTGTTTCGCTCTATTTAGTGTATGCATTTTCTGTTGTTGCAAATGAGATTCTGAAAAGATATGCATGTAGCTGGAGATTGAAGTCTGTGAGACCGTTACTTCCGGTTACTGAATTTTTGGGTGGAAGTAGTGACGAGGATGAATCTGTCAATGCCCCGTTGCTCGCATCCGACTCAAAAACTGAGGTGCCCCAACTCCAGGATAATCTTCCACATTGGATGTGGGGTTCGCAAGTGGCAATTTATTCAAATGATGTTTTAAAGGATATTCCAGATAGCCCAAAAGGCGAGTGGGGCTGGAATGAGGAGGAGACGGCGAAATGCCACAGTTGGAGATCATGTTCAAAACTGTTTTACTTGCTAGAAATGCCATTGACAATTCTGAGAAGATTGACAATTCCTATAATTGAGGAGGAACGATGGTCGAAGGGTTTTGCTGTTGCTAGTGCTACATTGGCGCCAATGCTGCTGGCGCTATTGTGGAATACTTGCGATAATCTCGGTTTGCTGGATCGAGAAGTTTCATATTTGATTGGTGTTTGTTGTGGTGGTGTTTTTGGTGTTCTTGCATATCGTTATACTAATACTAACGAACCGCCCCGGAAGTTTGTACTTCCGTGGGTTATCGGTGGCTTCTGTATGAGTATTATCTGGTTCTACATGATTGCGAACGAGCTCGTTGCATTGCTTGTGGGATTAGGTGAAATATTCGGAGTCAATCCGTCACTTCTGGGTTTAACTGTGTTAGCTTGGGGAAATTCAATGGGTGATTTGATGTCAAATGTAGCTTTAGCAATGCACGGAGGCGACAGTGTGCAGATAGCAATGTCAGGGTGCTATGCCGGCCCTATGTTCAACACGCTTGTTGGGCTCGGACTTTCGATGCTGTTTGGAGCCTGGACTAGTCGATCAGAATCATACAATGTACCTGAAGATACCAGTCTGTTTTATACAATGGGATTTCTTATCGCAGGCCTGATGTGGTCACTTATTGTGTTGCCACGGAACGATATGCGGCCGAACAAGATGTTAGGGATTGGCCTTATAACTATATATTCAATGTTTCTAATTTTCAGGCTGACTACGTACATGTGTGGTATGACAGTAGACGAGTAGGATTGTATTAGCTGTTTTCAAGTAGTAAATTTTGATATTTTCTCTAGTTCATCCCCTGCTTTTGTAAATTGTGATGAACTTGATAAGGTTGTTATATTGAATAGCTTATCAGAACTATCATTCCATCAGCATCAGGAAAAAATATGAATGTCAGTAGAGGAAACGATCTCATGATCCCGACATCGTATATCAAAACTCATGAACGTCTGACTCGTAGTGAATTACATTTAGGATCAATTCATATTCCCTCGTAAAAACGTATAAAATGTTTTCTCCTTGCATACTGTTTTTGGTGCAATCGAACAGGTAATTCTGTTAAGACCTAAATACAGGTAATAATTGGTGTGATCTTATTTTCTAAAAAGTCACATTTCTATTATGTTCATTGTAATTTCTGCCGCTAATACTGTATTTAGAATTAAAGCACAAACTGGTGTTTATTATTTTTGTGTCATCTTGTATGGATTGTAACAGAAAAACTGAAATGATCAGTGGTTCACCACTTGCACAGGGACCATAACTTTTCCATTAAAAGACACCTTTGGATGCTTCCTACTCAATTCTTCTTGTCTCTTGACAGTTTTGGTTCTGTTCATTTTTAACTTATTCTTCAATATGTTTACTATTTTTTTTTAATACTTGGGCAGGTTTGATACCTAGTACTTATACTATTTGAGCTATAATCATCTTATTTGATGTTTTTCTTATAAATTAAAGAAAAAAATAATATTTATAATACTTGAAAAAAATTAAATTGATAATTTTTATATTTATATATTTTTAAATTATAATCTTAACTTTTAAAAAACCAACCGAAATTTTTTTTAATACTTTTTTCAAGTGATATATAGATAAAAATATACTATCTTATGTTTACTTAAGTTTTTTTAACTAATAAACAATAGGTCGTGAATTGAATTATTCCTAAAAGCTTTCTCTCTTCCTCAATTATAAAAAAGAAAACAATATTATTAAAATTTAATTATATTTAAATTTAATTAATAATTCATAATAAAAAAAATTAAAATATGCGCTTAATGTATTTTTTAACAGTTCAATAATAATTTAAAAAAATTAGAACATAGTATAAGTTTTCCTAATTTAGCTATGAATTGATTGGATTGCACTGGATATAAGGAGGCCTTTTATTCTCAAACCAAAGACGACGACTTTACTTCTCATTCTCTCCTCTTCAACTACCCACTCTACTCACAAATTTTCTCCTTCTGCAACTCAAAAATTAGAAGAAAAGATGATGCATATGACCTTGTACTGGGGCATAAAAGTAACCCTACTATTCGATTCATGGAAAACCGATTCATGGCCGAGTTACCTCGTCTCTCTACTCGCTTGTTGCCTCTTCTCCGCTTTCTACCAATACATGGAAGATCGTCGCATCAAATTCAAAACCCTAGCCGTCGCCGTTAACAACACTCCGTCGCAAGGGGTGCCGCTTTTGGGATCCTCAAAACTACGCCGTTTCAGCTCCGCGAAATTCGCTTCTGCTATTCTGTTTGGGTTTAATTCGGCGATCGGGTATTTGTTGATGTTGGCTGTTATGTCCTTTAACGGCGGCGTTTTCTTGGCTATTGTTGCTGGGTTGTCTGTTGGGTATTTGTTGTTTCGATTCGAAGATGAGCAGCGTGTGGTTATTGTAGAGGATCCGTGCCCTTGTGCATAGTTAATTTTGTAATTTTAATTTCTCTGTATTATTATAATTTACATGATATTGAGTGAATCAGCTCTCTTTTTTTCAGATCTCAGGTCTGTAAACTTTTTTTTTTTCAGTTTTTGTGTATTGTTTATCTGAATTAAGTTTGTGTTTAAGAAAAAGATTTGATGGCGTATAAATTTGGTTGTTTTCTAAAATTGGAGTGAAGTGCATAAGCAGTGTATAGATTAGTTTCTTTTACAGGGAAGAAAGATTCTAACATGGAATTCACAACAGTTTAGCTAATAAAATTAGCTAAAATTGTCAATTATGGAAGATATAATTAATGTTCATCATGCTTTATGTAGATCAAATTCATTAGACAAACTTTCAAAATACATTTAAATAATTGCTGACTATGAATTTCAGAATCTGAGAGTGAGACGATGGAAATAAAATTGATCGTAATTGAGCTGATTATGAAATTGACCGTACTTGCCTGATCTGCCTCGGCTCGATTCGTTTATACCGATTTTGTACCCTTGTTTCTTTTTATCAGTGATGACTCGAATTCAGGACTTATCGGTTTTAAGTGAGGCGTTCTTACCACTTGAGTTAATCCATCTCGTCGCATTGGAACTATTAAAGTTTCATGTAAATCCAAAAAAAATGTTTTGACTTCGGATTAATCTAATATTTGAACTAAATTTAAATAATGTTATTAGACTTAAACTAGACCTAAGTCGGATTAAGGTTCACACTTTAAAAGTTATGTACGGTTAGATTCGGTCCAAATCCGCTAAGTGAACATGTGTACTTATAACTAATGAATAACGACTGAATCGAACTATATTTTTCATTATAGTCAATTTACATAAACCATTAATAAAAATTAAAATATTAAGTTAATTAAATTATATCTGATGTAATTTTAATTTTATTTATTTATTTTTAAATTTTTTAATTTGGTTGGATGTAGATTTTCTTGAAGCAAACACAAATAAATCCAACGGAGCACATCACAAAAGAAAGAGTTTGGATTAGCAAGCCCAAATCTCTCTTTCTTGCGGAATCCTGTTTTTTTTTTTCCTTCCTTAAATAAAGTAAACAAAATCCTTTTATGTTTTGAAGAAGCAACTATAAAACACTCACAAATCCGATTCCTGTTCGGAAAAGGAGATTTTATATACTTCTATAAAAAGGCCAATGTAATCTCAACTAATGCATCATAATATTGTTTTCAACTCTTATTAATTACTGCAGAGAAAGCATAATAATGTCGATCTTCAGTTCAATATCTTCGATTATTACTCCTGATTTCTTCGCTAATGAGTTTGGTGTTTCTCTGTCACCTTATTTTTCCGTCAACAAATCCACCATCCCTACCGGTGGTAACACCAACAATCCAGCCGCTACATCATCGGGAAAATCAAATAACGCCGCCGCAGAGATCAAAATCCCCGACTCAAAGAAAGATAACGGTAACACCAACATGTCCGTTCCACGATCCCGGCAGCAGCGTGTTGCCGGCCCAGCTTTGGCTCCCTGCTTCGATGGCTTAAACATGTTCGAGACCTTTGTTTAAATTAGCTCTAATACTAATTAGGCTAGTTAAATTTCCTATTTATCATGTAATAGTTAGTTCTGAGTTCTTATTTCTTTTTCTACATTTACAATCTCTGAATTCTCAAAGAAACTTACATTAATTATATTTATTTATTTAATCTAATTTACAAAGTATCAACACAAAAATAAACAGAAAATTACATACTTACATAAACTCCAATGAGTGAACAAAATTAATAAAAATGGACTAATTGAGTAAGTTTTTAATGTGATTTAATCTGTAATTAATTTTTTTAGTTTGTGTATAGATAAATCCTCAGCAGCTGGTAGATTCGCCGTAGATGTAATCAAGAACAGATATAATTCCAAAAACAAAAGCTTGATCAATGCCAGGTTTCACCACTACATGATACAGATCCTTGTTTTTCATAACCTGGTTTACTTCCTGCTTCACTCCAATCTTTTTCACATATAATAAAACAAACTCATTAATCAATTAATTACCACTTGATAAACTTAATTTAACAGTAATTAATGAAACTTTAATGAGATTTCCTAACCTGAGCAATAATGTTGCCAAAATAGTCAATAATACTGCAGTCTCTGTCAGGAAAATAACCTCTGATCTCAAAATCCCAGTGTTTGTTAGATGGCTCTGTAGAGACTCTGATTGCCTTGTTCCTCAAGAAACAAGACTCTTTCGGCTCCTTCAGGCTAAAAACCGGCTTCTCCGATCCTTTATAATCAAAACCGTATCCTCTCCATTTCTCGTGAATGCTCAACGCTTGAACAATTCCTCCCTACACCTCAATAACAAGCTTAATTAAGTGCGCAACCAGTAAGAAACAAGGCAAAATGTATGTATATATCTATCAACAACTATAACTCGTTTGATAAATATATCGTGATTTTATTACTCTGTTAGTTTAATCTATTATTTTTCCGAGTGCTACTATGTTCAACCTTAATTTGTAGTCGTGATCGATGTTGTGTATGTTAAGTCGGATAAGTTTTGTACGCGTGAATATAAAATATTGCTCTACGTCAAATTCTAAATGGTTTGTGCGTATATTTAGTAAAAATCGAAAAAATGATAGATCAAAATGGAATTTCTTTAATATTATGATATATTTGTCAAATGAGCTATAATTATGAGTAGATGTCCATTTTCGAAAATGTTAATTATACCTTTCGGCGAACAAGGAGCAGAGGATCACCATTGGCATCGCGAAGAATTAACTCTCCTTGTTTTCCTAAAACTCCGCACCCGTCGACTCTGAAAACAACCTTCTGGCTACAATCTGTGACAACAAACCCTCCGCCATTCACTGCCTGAGGCCTTTTCCTAACAATAAGCACTGCCTGAGAGGAGGCACAGTATAACTTGCTAACGATTGGATATTTAGCAGCAGTCATCTCTATATCGTAGCTAATGAAAAAAAAAATATTATATGAGTAATTATGAATTGGATTCTTTGTTGATGAATGTAAGAATTACTGCAAATACAAGATGCTTAAGTAAAGAGAAAAAAAATATAGTTTGCTTTAGTTGTTGCAAGATTTAAAGGGTTTGGTAATGCTTTATTGACTATGTGATTGGCGGAGAATATGGGGCATATTACTTGTTGAAAATGATTAGTAGCTTTTTTTATCCTATGATCTATATTGCACGGAAATGAAAAAATGAATCAGAAAATATTAAAGTATGCAAAAATTATTTTATTTTGTTCCTTTTTAATTATTGTTTAAACTTATGTAGACAGATTAAGAAACGTAATCAATTATGTGTATAAAATACTATACTGCACCTATAATATTAGTTCCTTCAATCAGTTGTTAATTCGTATATTTCTAAAATAATGTATGTACAAATAAGGGTATGATAAAAAAAATAGTTAAAATATATTATCAATTGAAATGCTAAATAAGTTTAAATAAAAAAACGACAATTTAAGGAACGACGATAGAACTAATATTATTTTCAACTCTGACTAAATGACATGTGATTATCTAGCCCTTTGATCTTCCAAAAATTTGAACTAAACCTTTTTCTAACTCTTGTTTTGCTACCTCCTTTTCTTAAATATTCTAGGCAACAGTCTGAATTAAAGTATATCTAAATGGATTTTTGGAAGAATAATATTATAAATATAGTAGAGTTTTGGAATTAAAGATAAGTGTAGATGCACCATTGCATATAATTGATGCATTATAGTTAAGGATAAAGGTGAGTATGCAAGTTATTTTCAATAAAGTGTTGAGAGTGATTTTTGAAACTTGGGTAGCTTATTGACTTGAAACAGAATATTTCATGGCCTAACTGTTGTATAATTTCTTCCAATTTCTTGAAGCAGGTAGGTATCTTTTTCAACTGTAAATCTGTAATTGGACCAATGCTTGTGAAACTCTAATAGTAGTACTACTTAAAACTTAAAAGATAAAATAAAAGGCTGCTTTAACATCACTTCATAATAATTAGAGTATGCTCTGCATTTTGTTGCTAATTATAAATTTACCTTTAAACAACTACAATATCGTTACAATTACTTTTAGACAATATAGTATTTGTAATAACCCGTAAAATTTTAATATTTAATTTGCGAGTTTCGAAAATACTTTGTGTCGTTACGTATTTATTATTCGTTGGTTTGATTTGGGTTAGGGTATTTTTTTGGGTTTGATTTGGCCTAGGGCCTTTTTCTTTCGGTTGGGCCTTTGATTGGCCCAACCGAAGCTTCTTTTCACAGGTCTCGTTCGAGACCTGTGAAATTTTGCTGGTCTCGAACGAGACCAGCTCTTAACGTGCAGAGGCACGATTCTCTCAACTTCAGCCCCGGATTCCTCGTGATCCTTCCTCTATTTTAAAACGTTTTGAAAACCGAAAATCTTCACCACACTACATACTACCCTAGCCTCCATCCTTTCACGAAAATATCTGAGATTAGACAGTGAGAATCATCCCCAAACTCTTGCTGCCATCGATAAACTTTTGGTTTCAAAGTTTCAGTTTTTGTTCAAATACGGCATCTCCTTTCATAGTTGATATTTCCTTCGTTACAGAACTAAATTGAATTCCGTTTGATTCCTGAGATTGTAGACTCAACCATCTACAAGTCCGAGCTTAGTTTTCGCACAACGGTACGTTATCTTTCTCGTAATTGCTGTAACCGTTGCCGCGTTTACGTAAATTCTGTTTTTGAGTTTTAAATCGACCTCTTGGAATTTCAATTCGTTTGGCAGCCGTTCGGAAGTCGAAATCAATTCCGTTTGTTTCCCGTGAAAGTAGACTCACGCATCTTCGTTTCTACACCTTTCGTTTGTTAAACGGTACGTAAACGAACCCGTAATTATCGCCGCCGTCTCACCGTATTATATTGTTTAAAACTGTGAATATTGATAAAAATAGCTACTGCCGTATGATTCTTGCTTCTTTAACTATGATTTTGTTTTCCTTTTGGGGTTATGATTATGCTAGGCTATGATCATAAGTTTTGGTGTTAGAATCATTAAACTCTTAGCAAGTGTTTATCGTTCGGTTTTAGGATTCATCGTTTTGTTTTCTCGGTTTCAAGTTTCTGTAAATGGCTTCTTTGGATTTGGTTTCTCCTAATTGTGTTGGCTTGATTTATGTGGGCTTACATTGATTCTTGTTGGAATATAAAAGGTGAGGAATTGTTGTTTTGATCAATTAATAAATTCTGAGTTTTTGCCTCTGTATATGCGTGAGGTTGAGTGAGTTAGGGGAGGAAGATGATTAGGTGGCGGGGAGTTGTTGGCCTATTTTAAATTCTTAGGGTAAAAAGTTCTTTTAAGCCATTGATTCTTTTTGCTTAAAACATATTGATTCCTAAACTTAGTTTAGTAACTATTTGATATTGATTTTTGATTTCAATTTGCGAAGTTGGTTTCGACTTATCAATAAACGTCTTAAATAATATTATTATTTATAATTTGAAATTACTTTGGGCTTTAATATTTTTAAATTTAAATTAATATTAAACTTATTATGAATTATATACGATTTGATAATTTACTATATTAAATAAGAATTTGGGGATTTTATTTTATTTCAAAGTTTATCAAATTAATTATATTATTTTTTGGCATAAAAAATAATATTTGAATATTTAAAAATTAAATTAATAATTATTATTAATTATTATTTAATTGATTAATTTGATATTTTTGGCTTAAAATGCCTTTGTGATTAAAGTTATATTTTTGCTTTGTTTGTTATTTAATTAATTGAGATAGTTGCCGGTAATATTTAATTACTTGAGTTTCAAGCTATTGAGTTCTATTTTTATATTAATTAATATTTTATTTAATATTAATTATGAACTGTGGTTTACAAACTCTGGAATTTTAGTTGGGTCGGTTTGGACTTGGGTCACCGACATGTGGGTTTAGCTTGGTAGTTTTTGAAAAACTCGGCTAACCCACTATTTGAGGAATTGATTTTATTTATCAATTAAATATTATTTTAATAATATTTTCGGATTGAATTTAAGTACGAACTCAATAGTCTTGAATTAATTACGTCATTATAATTTATTGAGAATTGTGTTCTTCTGTGATTTATCTGGTTATTTAATTGTGCTAGTCCTACGTGGTGTCTAGTGATCTTAGAGTTAGGGGTCAACGGATTTTAACCTATTTATTATTTTAGACCCGTCGACTGTTCGTGCTTCGGAGTCTACGCAGGGTTAGCTGTTTGCCAAGATCACGTGGATAAGCAAGCAGTGAGTTTGTAGTGCTATTTACCGCTTTATTAAGTACCGCATCGTATTTTAATATTATAAATGTTTGTGAACTATTTTTACGGATTATGGATCTGGATTGAAACGAGCTACTCGATAGGCTTGTATCGAGACTGTGTGCACCGGTAAGTACTCTGGGAAACGGCAGACTAAAGTCTTGCTTACGCTGGTATATTTATATGACGAGGATTTGTTCCCGTCCACTCTGGGTTTATCGGTATGCTAGGTCATACTTACGCTGGGATCATTTCAATACTGTTTTCCATAATCATAATATATTAGTATAAAAATGTTTTGATTTAAGGGTTTTTAAACTTAATAAATGTAAATAGTATTGCGAACTCATCTCAGTATATCTGACCCCGTTGATTTCCCAAATTTTCCAGGTTTATGATTTGAAAGCTGGTCCACTCCGACTCTTTGATTCCTCGGAGGTTTTTATGTTATTAAACTAGTTTCTTTTTTTTTTCGAACTCTTAGACCGCAGTAGAACTAGTTTATACATTACTTATTATTGTACTTTGGGATTGTCGATTGAGCGACTATTTATATTTGCCATGTTCACTCTGGAATATTATTTATTTATATATAAGGCATGCTGTTGAACCTTTCAGATATTTAAGTTATTTATATTATTTATTGTTTTTCCGCAAGGCTTGCTACGGGTTTTGGTACGACCATACCCATACCCTAGCGCCGGTCACAATCCACGAAATTGGGTCGTGACAAAGTTGGTATCAGAGCTTTGGTTTCAAACCAAGGCCTTATGCATGTTAACTGTTATGTGTTTTTGGCATGATAAGTTGATGTCGTGTCTTAGGAACTACTGCGGAAATAGGATTCGTGTCTTGTCTTTTTAAACGTCATCATTTGTTTTCAAACTTTCAGCCTACATCCTATAGGTGATGTCTGTCAGTCTTTATTTGATGTTGATGCAATGATTGACAATTAGTTCCACTTAGATGTTACTTGCTGTGTTTTATCTTGTTGAGGTTAATTCACTTGGGTGATTATAAATGTTTTTTATTTCTCGGGAAATCATAGGTTGGCAAATTTTTCTAAAACTCATACATGGGTATGATGTGGTTTAATAAGCCTTGGCGTTTATGCCTGAAACGATTTAGAATATATGGTATTGTTACATTTATTTTACATGATGCGTTGAATTGATTTTGCCGTATTAATAAAGTACATTTTGGCTTTGGCCTCGATTGTTGGTTTCAAATGTGATCGTATGCTGAGCGTTTGCCTTGTTTTCTATAAATTTTGGGGTTAAATTTTAAAACGTGTTTTGGTGGTCATACATTACTTTGACCACATGTCATTTTAAAATTTTCATTGAGAATAATTGTTTATCTGATTTGTGTGTAGACACAGAATCATAAGAGAAGTTTGGTTTTAAAAAAAAAAATTTAAAAAGTTGATTTTGGTTAAGTTACCAGTAAATAGAAATTCTGGTATTTTGAAATATTATGTTAGGCTTGGTGTTAACAAGCGATGATTTCAAAATGATATTTTTATGTGATGATTCATTGTTTTCATAATTTTAACGTTGAATTTATTTTACCATGTTGTGGTATATCAACATTTTAGATTTTGGGAATTTACGAAATGTAGGTGTGAGATCAAAGATTTCTCATTTGAGATTTGAGATTGCCGTGTAGTAGTTGGGTTATGTTGAACTCTCAATTTTGAAATGATAGAAATTTGATTAAAAATATTTTTCAAGTTTTACAAATATTTTGAATACGTTTTATAAACGATTGTTTTGGATTCGACTTGGGTCATCCAAATTTAGGAGTTGAGTTTGGTAGTTGTAATGACTCGACTACCTCGATGATTTTAAGAATTGAGATACTTGGGTATCCATTTTAAAGCAACTGATTAATAAAAAGAGATTTTTTTACAAATTGTGATTTTGTTTTAACCGTGGGGCTCAACAAAATTTGGAAGTTTTCGTATTGACTTTAAATTTTAAAACGAATTTTGAAGCATACTATTAAGAGACGATATAATTATAGGGTGATTTTGTAATGAGATTTCAAGGATGTGTTGTGACATATCCCGATTTGTTTTAAATATGTTTGAGTTAATTATGTTCAATGGTACGTTTACATAGGTTACGATTTTCAGATTTGTTTCATGTGAAAAATTTACGTTGTTTGACTCACTTGTCTATTGGGCTAAGTTAATTGTTTTTGTTTTGTCTCTTCGTGCGGAGTAGCGCGTGAGATGACTAAACCACGTGGTTATGATTGGTTTACCTCGATTTATAGTTTGACCTTTTAGTAAGACCTTCCTTTAGACCTTGTTTCCTTGATTCGGTTTAGGTTTGCGCGGATTTTTGCTGTTTCTGTTTTGTGGATCGAAACCATTGGTTTTTGATATCGAGGAATATGAGGGAAGAATTCCCTAGGATTGGCTGATGATATCTGATTATCCTAGATTGGATACTAGAAGACTCTAGATCGGTGTATTAATGCACTGGTGTTTCCATCAAGCCTGATGATGCGATGCGGGAGCTGGCGGTAAATTTGGTAGGAACATTTTGATGTGTTAATTCTTTGGTAATAAGTTTCAACTAGGGTTTAGGGTAGTTTGATATTTATGCGGAAGAGTTGTAACGAAATTTTAGGATGAGTTGTTTTATAGCATCGAATGTTGCTAGGTTACAAGTAAGGAATTTTGAGAAATATTTTGAGGATATCGAGTGCACATCTCACAGATTGTAACGTCTAGCAAATGTTTTATTGAGAAATGGATTTCAAAGATTGATTTGCTGAAATATTTGAAATATTTTCAACTCGTAATTGTGCCCAGACACATCATGAACATGCATTTTGAATGTCACGAATAGGTTTGCATTGAACACAGAGTATGTTCACTAAATATAAGATAGATTAAAAATTGATACATACATAATAGTACATGCATCACGTGCATAGAAATTATTAGGGTTGGATGCAACTCTTTGGGGATGAGAGATGTCATCACTCTGGCGCACAATTATGTAAAATGGATTTTATCGATAAAGTGTTTTGAGAAAGATGTTTTGAAACAAACTCGCGAGTTCCTTTGGGGTAAATGTATTTATAAAGTTGTGAAATTTTAAATAATTTTGAAACTGTTACCGGAAGGTAGCTAGACAAATACTCTGTGATGATGATGATGGTTTCTGATGTTTATGTTGTGAGTTAATGGTCGGTAGAATCAGAATCTTGTGGTTATGAGTAAGAATGATTTTGAGGTTGCGCTCGAGACATAGTTGTGCCAAATGCGGTTTATGGTTAGAGTCAGATTAAGAAGAGTTCATGATAATTTCCGATTCGTGATTTAAGGATTTGTGAATTAAGGATATTGGTTATGCTCATGTGTGTATATATACTATATTTTTGTTTTAAAAAAAAAAACTTTATCTTTCCAGATTTGAAATTTGTCCAAAGTATTTTGGTAAATTGATATAAGGAATATTTATAACCAAGGAGTTTATATTGCTGATTTTACTTTCTGAGGAAAGGGAGAAATTTTGCCAAAATTGATTTAAAAAGGGATAATAAATTTTCCGTTTAAGCGATTTCTTCAAATTGTGTTTTGTTGAGGAAATTTAGAAGCGATTTAAAATTTTGGGATGCTTGAAACATCAATATGTATTTTTAATACGGAGGATTTTGCCACTTTTGGCCTTCAAAGTATAAACTATTTAGAAAGTTTTTAACAAGTTTGAATTAATGAGAACGTAAATTTTGTCAATTGAACTGTTTTATAGATTTGCAAATGTATTGGAGAGTAAGAGGAAATTTCCGATTTAAATGTGGAGGTTTTAGAAATTTTTCAAGAGTTTGCAAAACCGATTGTTTTTCAACGGTAAAAGTCGAATGAAAAAGGAGGTGTAAGACGTAGAGTCTTTTAAACAAAGTAAAAAAAATTTTCTGTATATAAAATATTTGGTATTAAAAGATTTTATACCCACAGGAGTTGGTTTCGAGCATAACTAACTATCCAGTCGTCGAAAGCTGGTCGTTTTGATCTCTCGTTGTACACGAGGCTGTAGTCAATTGATTGAATAATTTTGAGGATTCGAGTTCGATTTGGTGATATGAGATAGTTGATTTAAAAATTGAAATCGCGGTTAATAGGTTTCTACAACCATGATTGGTTGATCGATTTTGTTATAGAGGGTATTATCGTAATGATGGATATCGTTGGGTCAGTTGTTGAACCCTTGGTAAGGGTGACAAATTTTATGTTGTCAGATGCAGTCAATGTGCAGAGTAGTCATGGCGTTATGTTTCTGAGTGATTGGAAGAATCATTATGATGGATATTGTTTATCATTGATATAGAAATTTATTTTGTTATCGTGAGAGGGGTTCGCTTTTCTCTGAATTGCGTTATGGGTTTTGGTGTTGTTGATTCACAAGTCAATAGTATTATCGAACTGGTACTAATCGTTAGGATTAGATGATTATTATAATGTTTGTTTTGGAACCGAAATATTATCTGAAGTTATTGGGTTTTGTTGTCGGTCATTTTGATATAGAGATGTTATATGTGGATGTAAGAAGTTATTTTAGAACGATAGATTTTAACAGCTATGTTGCGGTGTTATTGTTTTGATTGAGGCAAAAGAGTTTGGAATTTGGAGAACAACAGCTTAGTTAGCGCTTAATCTTATATTGGACATTGAAATTTTATAATAGATAAGTTTCGAACTGGCTTTGGAAACCACTCCGGTATAGAGTAATTGTGACTCTCGAATGAATAGTTGTGTTATGTTTAGTTGGAGCATCTAATTGCTAAAAACATAATTTGGTACATATGGGTGTTGTGATCGCTCATATTACGAACCAGTGTCAGTTTTGAGATTCGAGATTCGTTATTTCTTATCCTGAGTATATCAGCTGAGTATTGTGTAATAGAGTTTGTTTTATCTTAGTTGATCTCACCTAGAGCTGCGTTATTGCCTAGTGGAATTTGTGTCGGTACTTTGGTGACTTTTGAGTATGATCGCTATCTTTTACAACTGGAGGTTGTTTTGAGGGACAACCTGTTGAGTTTTGGTTACGCGCGTGCGTATGCCGTTGGGCATGAAATACCATCAACTACAAATGCGTTGGTTTCTTGGTTTTGATCTGTTATTTAATGACAGAGGTCGTTTGCAGTTTCGTTTATTTTGTCGTCCTGGGTTACGATAGGTATCTTGTGGATGCGTTCTCTTATCGGCTTGGTACATTTGTTCAGCTACTCGCAAAATTTTATGTTACGTGGTACGTCGATGGTTTTGTTTTAAATTCGAGGACGAATTTTTGATTAGTTGGGGAGAATGTAATAACCCGTAAAATTTTAATATTTAATTTGCGAGTTTCGAAAATACTTTGTGTCGTTACGTATTTATTATTCGTTGGTTTGATTTGGGTTAGGGTATTTTTTTGGGTTTGATTTGGCCTAGGGCCTTTTTCTTTCGGTTGGGCCTTTGATTGGCCCAACCGAAGCTTCTTTTCACAGGTCTCGTTCGAGACCTGTGAAATTTTGCTGGTCTCGAACGAGACCAGCTCTTAACGTGCAGAGGCACGATTCTCTCAACTTCAGCCCCGGATTCCTCGTGATCCTTCCTCTATTTTAAAACATTTTGAAAACCGAAAATCTTCACCACACTACATACTACCCTAGCCTCCATCCTTTCACGAAAATATCTGAGATTAGACAGTGAGAATCATCCCCAAACTCTTGCTGCCATCGATAAACTTTTGGTTTCAAAGTTTCAGTTTTTGTTCAAATACGGCATCTCCTTTCATAGTTGATATTTCCTTCGTTACAGAACTAAATTGAATTCCGTTTGATTCCTGAGATTGTAGACTCAACCATCTACAAGTCCGAGCTTAGTTTTCGCACAACGGTACGTTATCTTTCTCGTAATTGCTGTAACCGTTGCCGCGTTTACGTAAATTCTGTTTTTGAGTTTTAAATCGACCTCTTGGAATTTCAATTCGTTTGGCAGCCGTTCGGAAGTCGAAATCAATTCCGTTTGTTTCCCGTGAAAGTAGACTCACGCATCTTCGTTTCTACACCTTTCGTTTGTTAAACGGTACGTAAACGAACCCGTAATTATCGCCGCCGTCTCACCGTATTATATTGTTTAAAACTGTGAATATTGATAAAAATAGCTACTGCCGTATGATTCTTGCTTCTTTAACTATGATTTTGTTTTCCTTTTGGGGTTATGATTATGCTAGGCTATGATCATAAGTTTTGGTGTTAGAATCATTAAACTCTTAGCAAGTGTTTATCGTTCGGTTTTAGGATTCATCGTTTTGTTTTCTCGGTTTCAAGTTTCTGTAAATGGCTTCTTTGGATTTGGTTTCTCCTAATTGTGTTGGCTTGATTTATGTGGGCTTACATTGATTCTTGTTGGAATATAAAAGGTGAGGAATTGTTGTTTTGATCAATTAATAAATTCTGAGTTTTTGCCTCTGTATATGCGTGAGGTTGAGTGAGTTAGGGGAGGAAGATGATTAGGTGGCGGGGAGTTGTTGGCCTATTTTAAATTCTTAGGGTAAAAAGTTCTTTTAAGCCATTGATTCTTTTTGCTTAAAACATATTGATTCCTAAACTTAGTTTAGTAACTATTTGATATTGATTTTTGATTTCAATTTGCGAAGTTGGTTTCGACTTATCAATAAACGTCTTAAATAATATTATTATTTATAATTTGAAATTACTTTGGGCTTTAATATTTTTAAATTTAAATTAATATTAAACTTATTATGAATTATATACGATTTGATAATTTACTATATTAAATAAGAATTTGGGGATTTTATTTTATTTCAAAGTTTATCAAATTAATTATATTATTTTTTGGCATAAAAAATAATATTTGAATATTTAAAAATTAAATTAATAATTATTATTAATTATTATTTAATTGATTAATTTGATATTTTTGGCTTAAAATGCCTTTGTGATTAAAGTTATATTTTTGCTTTGTTTGTTATTTAATTAATTGAGATAGTTGCCGGCAATATTTAATTACTTGAGTTTCAAGCTATTGAGTTCTATTTTTATATTAATTAATATTTTATTTAATATTAATTATGAACTGTGGTTTACAAACTCTGGAATTTTAGTTGGGTCGGTTTGGACTTGGGTCACCGACATGTGGGTTTAGCTTGGTAGTTTTTGAAAAACTCGGCTAACCCACTATTTGAGGAATTGATTTTATTTATCAATTAAATATTATTTTAATAATATTTTCGGATTGAATTTAAGTACGAACTCAATAGTCTTGAATTAATTACGTCATTATAATTTATTGAGAATTGTGTTCTTCTGTGATTTATCTGGTTATTTAATTGTGCTAGTCCTACGTGGTGTCTAGTGATCTTAGAGTTAGGGGTCAACGGATTTTAACCTATTTATTATTTTAGACCCGTCGACTGTTCGTGCTTCGGAGTCTACGCAGGGTTAGCTGTTTGCCAAGATCACGTGGATAAGCAAGCAGTGAGTTTGTAGTGCTATTTACCGCTTTATTAAGTACCGCATCGTATTTTAATATTATAAATGTTTGTGAACTATTTTTACGGATTATGGATCTGGATTGAAACGAGCTACTCGATAGGCTTGTATCGAGACTGTGTGCACCGGTAAGTACTCTGGGAAACGGCAGACTAAAGTCTTGCTTACGCTGGTATATTTATATGACGAGGATTTGTTCCCGTCCACTCTGGGTTTATCGGTATGCTAGGTCATACTTACGCTGGGATCATTTCAATACTGTTTTCCATAATCATAATATATTAGTATAAAAATGTTTTGATTTAAGGGTTTTTAAACTTAATAAATGTAAATAGTATTGCGAACTCATCTCAGTATATCTGACCCCGTTGATTTCCCAAATTTTCCAGGTTTATGATTTGAAAGCTGGTCCACTCCGACTCTTTGATTCCTCGGAGGTTTTTATGTTATTAAACTAGTTTCTTTTTTTTTTCGAACTCTTAGACCGCAGTAGAACTAGTTTATACATTACTTATTATTGTACTTTGGGATTGTCGATTGAGCGACTATTTATATTTGCCATGTTCACTCTGGAATATTATTTATTTATATATAAGGCATGCTGTTGAACCTTTCAGATATTTAAGTTATTTATATTATTTATTGTTTTTCCGCAAGGCTTGCTACGGGTTTTGGTACGACCATACCCATACCCTAGCGCCGGTCACAATCCACGAAATTGGGTCGTGACAGTATTTGTACAATCTTTTTAGCCAACCGGTAAATTTGAGTATATTTTAATACTCCATCGGTCTCAAATTGATACCTCTCAAATTATAGACCATTTTTTATTTTGAGTAAACAATTTTGGAACTAAAAGTATCCCTTATCTCTAATACATATGCATAGTTATTTCCAAATTAATTAATAATTTCATATTCCAACATAAAATAAATAGCATTTTATGCAAAATGCACTAATAAAAAAATCAATTAAATATATTGTTTATATATCTAAAAAATTGTAAAAAAAAATAGAAAATAGAAAATTAGTCAAAATAATAAACTTCAACTGATTTAACTATATTTTTTTAATTATCATATTCATCCAAATGACCTATCATTTTAAGAACGGAAATATGCTATATATAAGTATTGTATTCATTAAAAAAAATCTTGTGTAACCACTGTTTTTGACAGGATAAAGGCCCATCATATTTATTTGCTGGAGGCCCATCCTAGAAAATAAATTGATGGATAGTGAACTCTCTAATAATTAATATATATGGTGGATTAAAAATTTATTAAATATTAGAATTATTAATTTATTAAATATTATATAGGACATAATGTTGAATTTGGTTTCTTGAAATTTTATTAATTATTAGAATTATTAATTTATTGAGTATTAACTATTAGAAAGTCTACTGTATGTTACCTTTTTATTTTATATTATATAATTAGAGTGGTAAGTGCTTGATGTACGAATATTTATAAACAAAAAAATTATTCAATACAACCGTTGTAATATGTCATTCATATAACTAATTTTGTTATGAGTTAGAATGTGAAAATTTTAATAATTAAAAAAATAAGTAATATTTATAAAAAAATTATTACAAATACTCGTTAGCTTGCTATATAAATAGAATAGGAATTCCCTCAAGTTCAAATCAACTTGAGAGGACCATATTCGCGATCTACACTGTTCATTATAAAATGAACGGTGTAAATTAAAAAAATACAATTTTAATTAAATTAATCTACACCGTTCATTTTGTAATGAGTACGGTGTAGATCGCGAACATAACCCCCTCAAATTCAAAATAAACTTGAGGAAATTCCAAATAATTATAGTATACATTAAAACTAAGAAAAAAACGACATCATTGCTAAAACGACAGAAATAACGGAATCAAACATTTTGGATTGGGGACATTTAAAATGGTTGGAAACGACATGATATTGAATTGCAGAGCCAACACTACTTTTTTTTTTTGGTCAAAGCCAACGCCTAATAAGCCAAAAGAGGGTGGAAAAATAAGATTTTAACTTCTTCTATGTATTAAAGTGATACCTCAATCCTTAAATTTTATTCTTCAACAAATTAATTACTTTTAGAAAATTAACTAAATTTTAAATTGTGAGATCTTATTAATCTATTACTATAATAAATGTATTAAACAAAATTATATTTTATACAATCATAATTATTTTATTTTGTTAATTGGGGATAGAAAAAAATATAGTAGTGGCTACAAAAAAACTAAAGTTATAAAACTATGTATATTTATTCATAAAAAAGACTGTATATTTAATTTTGAATTTTAGAAAGATATTTAATATATATATGCATACATTATGTGTATTTTAAAAATTTAAAGATATATATAATTAAAAAAAATAAAACTTCACATATATAAAATATTGCTAAATATGATATAAATATAAATGATAATTTTTTTATGACAAATAATAACCTTTTTTTATTTTTATATCTAAAACGTTATGACATAAGTTACTATTACAATAGAAGTGGTTGTGGAAAAAAAGAGTTAAAATAAACACGTGTGTGTGTATATTTATATATATTAAATGTTCATTAAAAAAAATTCTTCTCATGAATAAAAGTTCCATAAAAAAATGAGTTTTTTTTTTGAAAGAAAAATGAGTTTTCTTTAGTTAGAGTTTGTTTTATTTTTGTGAGTTTCTTTCTTTCAAAAGTTATTTTTAATCGTTTTGATTGTTAAATATTTAAAATTTAAATTAAAAGGTATTTAAACATATAAAAGAAAAATATTTGTGTCCAAAATAGTTTAATATAATATGATTCTTTAAAATATCAATAAAATTGATAAAACTGTCATCATAGTTTATAAAATTTTATTTATTTTTTAAATAATTAGAATGATTAAAAAGATTAAAAATATGTCCTAAAATATGTCAAAATATTTTTATCAAAAAAATAAATGATAAACTTAAATAATAAAATGTGATTAAGATTTGATAAATTATTATTAAATATATAACAATAATGCAACCAAATTAGTATTATCATTAAATTAATATCTCTGTTAAAAAAACAGTATAAAAACAAAATAAATTCAAAATCAAATGAAATAAATAATCACTTTCTCTCTATTTATACTTAAGATTCGTTACTTCCTCTTCGATCTGCCGCTATCGTTTGTCGCCGGCGTCGTTCACCCGTTCGCTGCCGCGCTCTGTCCTCTTCTCCGAACCGCCGCCTGCTCCTTTCCGTTACTCCGTTGCCGCAGTCTGCTCTCCGACAAGTAAGTGCTGTGGTTAAGTTTACAAACTGAATTGTTGTTGTATAGGTTTGATTTCTGATTTCTGCAATTAGGGGTATGCATCAACTATTAAAATCTCACAAAATGAACTCAAATTAGCAAAAGAAATAGTAATAATTAGAAATTTACAAAAAGATTAAATTCAGAAATAATAATCAAACCATCTCTTTACAAACTAAATCAATTCAATACGACAAGATTTATGTTTCTTATGAGATTTTTGTTTGGACTAATCAAAACTCAAAAGAATGCCAAGATGTGTAAGAGGTGGAACTCCCTAAAACCTGATTTTAGCTATGGTTTATAGATTAACTGAACTTTGTTTCCAACTCAAATGTCTTAACATCAACTCATTATTATAAAGCTGATACTAATAACCTTACGATATTGAGTTATTCCACCGGTGATGCCGTGATGGACATCAATATCGTAGATTCGTAAATGTTCTCTGACTTGTTGCCAATTTGTATTATAAACATTAATTGAAAGACACAAATGTATTATAAACAATGATTAAAATAATCCAATATTTTTCCAACCATTTCGAAACTTCGTCTGGTTCGGTTTCTGCACAGCCCTAATCTCACCAGGTGTTATAAGAAAATTTATTTTGTGGAAAAAATAATCATGCACCGTTAGAAATGGCGAATGGATTCATACGATATATGCAAATCTTAATTTTCTCATTATTAGGAGTTTTTTTTTTTGTTTCTTCGATGTATTAAATTTGATCAAATTCTTTGTAAACTTTTGGCAATTAACTGTGAATATGCAGTTTGACAAAACCTTTAGCGCAAGGCTCAAGAAGAGAGCTTTTTACTTCACAAAGATGGAGGAGAAGATGAATAGTAGTAGTACTAAAGCATCAGCGCTAGAGACTTCACGTTCTCCATCAGTATCAATTCTGCAAGCATTTTCGGTCCATCTGATCTGTGCACTTGGTTTAGCAATAGCTTTATGGGCGGTGGCTTACAATATCTACTCTATAAATCTTGTTTCTGACCCTTCACATACCCTTTTTCTTATATGGGTACTTTTGTTTATCCTGCTTTTGATTTTCTTTTCTATTTTACACATTATTTGTTAAAGTGGGAAATCCCACATTGGTTGTGTGTGTGAGTGGACATGTGTTTATATATTGGTTGGGCACTTCCACTTAACACCAATTGGTTTTAAGATGGAATCTAACATTATTGCTTCTGATTTGTTTCTTTTACTTGTTTATTTAGGTTGTGGAGACACCGATCGTTATTCTTCTTTACAGTTGGTTTCGATTGAATCCTGAACAATGCTCGGTATGTTTTTCTTTCTGTATAATTTTTAAATTTTCCTTGTTTGGTTGTTGGGAAATTGTTGGAATTCTGAGAAACGTTGAAAAAGATTAAATTTGTTGGGTCAAAGGTTACACCCTTGTACGTTTCATTGTAGTTATTAGTTAATTTGTTTTTTGAATGTGATTTTCCAGTACTTAAAAGCAGCAGCACGAGGGGTGGTTGCTATACCTGTTGGTTAGTATATATAATACTCTTCGTCGAATTAAATTCGTGATTAATGCTACATGAAACTGACATCAACTTTACAAGTATAAAAGTTTTGGAATTGATGAGTTCTTGATGGCAGTTGATTTTGATTATGCCTTGATGATATAAATCTTTCCTTTAAAGTTCTCATCGTGCTATATATATGCTATTGCTACGCCTTATCAGTCACTCCTATTCAGCTTCTTGTTTATTTTGTTGGATCAGGGCACTGATAATTAGATCAATGTTTATATGCAGCAGATTGGCATTTGTGATTCCGTCTTTATGGCAAATTTAATTCACCCCCTGCTATACATTTGTTTTATTGCTGTTTTATCTGGATTCACCAATCTTATATTCTTTGTTTTGAAATCTGTAGGAGCTCTAGTGAATGCTCTGGGAGCAATTGTTTTGGGCGCTCCTGTTGGTATCCAGTATGTGGTATAGGGATCAATGTGTTACTTCTGTTTGTTTTTTCTGAAAATGTAAATCACAGTTGAGGTTTGAACCTCGAAGTGAAGGGGTTCACAATCTCTACTCCCTTGAAAGAGTTTCATTATAGTCAGCCGTCAGGTACTTAATTCCCCTGCTTGTTTCAACTTCTTTTTATTAGTGATAAAAAAAGAAAACTTTTTTTTTGTCATTTTGTTCTGAAAGTAAGTCGATTGTAGTTGAAATTTTGCTGGGGTATTAAGTTTACATTATGGTGGTGGCTGTCCAACTCAACTATGATTTATGGTTTCAGAATAACAAAGAAGAATTATGTGTTATTTTAAAAAATTATGATGAAACGGGAACTTCATCTCTTGCCGTGATTTGTTTTGGAGTTAAAAATCTGCAGTAGGGTATTGATTTTCTTTCTTATCATTGGAGGCAGGTACTTACCAAAGACCATTAATTGGTCTCTTCTTATGTCATCATTCACAGTAAGTTCTATTAGGTTTCGCTAAGCAAGTTTACCAACTAATTTATCAATTTAGTATGACAATTCCAACTTAAAAAACCTCAGCTTTTGCATTCTATCTCACTCATTACTCTTGAATGTTCATCGTTTTTACAAAATATGCAAGTGAACTGATATTTGTTTGTTCTGTCTGCTGGGTCTGCTTAGACTAGTGTCAGTACAGATCCAAGCATTTTGAGCATGTTTACTTCCCTTGACCAGTGTTCTACATCTTAATGATAAATTAATATTAGTGAACATTCTCGTCTTTTTGCAGTTTGTGCCTGCAGCGTGTGTATTTGGTTCATCATGGTCTCATTGGCAACGCATATTTGCACATACAAAGTAATTTCTGCAACATCATATTTTCTTGGAGTATTACCGTCATACTATAATAAGTATAAGTTATAAGTAAGCTTTAAGTTGGATCATCACTTTGACCATTCGAAACAACAGTAAAGCAATCTGTAGATTTGGGGAATTTTTTTAATTGAAAATGTAGAAAATATCTGTTTACTCCTACTGTCCTACACACAGCCTTATTAAATACTTGTCGTCATAGTGATGATCCAACACACAATAATAAATACTTCTCGTCAATTCAAAGTGAGAGTTTCCATGCTAGTCTGCAGTTGGAAAAAAAACAACCAACCATACATTCTAGAACTAAGGCACATATAGTTGAAAATTTTATCTATAACTCTTGGGCTAAACCAACTCTCAAATTCTTATGGTGCTGATGTGGCACTTCATTCTTTTTCCTGTTAGGCCAATCGGATCTTTAGAGTATATGATTTGCATACCAGCACACGGGGCCATAATTGCAGCTTGGTTTGGGGCTTGGCCTATGCCACTGGACTGGGAAAGACCATGGCAGGTGCTGTTCTATTTACCTTCAGATCCTTATTTCTTGCTATCATAAGCCGTCTTTCCACTATGTTGTCGTAAACTTATATATTTTTGAGTTCCCTGATCTATATTGATAGTCTGATATAAATTTGTAGGAATGGCCAATATGTGTAACTTACGGAGCAATGACTGGTTATCTGGTTGGAATGCTAGTATCTCTCTGTTTCACACTTGCACGCGGGGGACGGCATCATCTTAAAGGGGACTAACATGCTAAATAATAATAGTATTTCTTCAAGTTTTGTAGCAGCTAGCTTATGCAATTTTAAGGACCTACTTAACATAATTGATATGCAGAATTTCTGCATTCTGGTTATAGCGACTAGTCTCACCCTTGCTTAAAGAGTGATTGCTTATAATTGTAGGAAGGATAAATGGGTCATTCTTTTAGATAATTATATGAAACTAATTTTTCACTGGCGTGAACTTTTAATCTTATGAACCGTTTTGATTTCTTGATATAGGATTGTATGTTAACGTGGTACAGTATAACTTGCAAACTATTGGATTTTTAGCAGCGGTCATCTCAATATTGTAGTTAGTGATAAATCGTAAATATGAGCAATTATGAATTGAATTCTTTTGACAATATAACTTCACATGTAGAAAAAGTATAAAAATAAAAGAAATACTAAATCAAATGAAATAAATAGCCATTTTGTCTCTATTTTCAGATCCCTACTTCCTTTTTATTTGTTTAACTATTAATTTTAAACTATAAAATAAACAAAAAAAATCAATCAAAAATCAACTACACATGCTCATGCTGCTACAGTTTTTTAATTTTTAATATCAAGAGAAAGTAAATTTTTAAAAATACAAAAGGGTACAACTTTTAGATCGCATATATAGAATAAGATTTATTGAAAAGCAAATGATAGGATTAATAATGATGTAAAGAGTAAAATCTAAAGTCAGGTAATTTGAAATATTTATGAAACAATACATTACAAAATGATGCAAAGTAACACAGTACCATCGTCCTTAATCTGCAATGATCATAATGATCATGCTTTTTTACTATACTCACATAGATATAATTGATCGGTTATACATAGGGCTGGTTCGGTTTTATTCGGTCTGAAATTGACCGAAATTGATTAAACCAAAATTTGTTTAATATCCAAACCAATCAAATTGAAGTATAGTTCGGACCGAAAATGAACCAAGCCAAATTATTTGATCGGTTTGGTTTTGTTCGTTTTAAAAAAATTTAGTTTCCATTTTGATTTTTTTCAATATATTAATTTAAGCAATTTGTCGATCGAATATAGTTTAATCTTGAATAATTACTAACGAGGTATAGATGTATGTATTTATATTAAAAATTAAAAATTATTTTAGTTATTAATTTGGTTTTTTTTTATGATATTAGTTTTGAAATTGTCCGCACCAATTTAAACTTCAAACATTTGTGACAACACCAACCGAACCTAACTATTTTTTTTTACCTCAGTAATCAAATCAATTTTATTATTTTAGTTTAGTTTGATTTTGTCTTGGTTCGGTTTGACACGCAACTATGTTTACAAATACAGCATCCCAAACAACAAAATGAATAGGGGTAAGCGTTCGGTTCAAACTGAATTAAATTGGACAATTTTTTTAAAATAAATCAAACTCGAATAAAATCAAACTAGTCGGTTCGATTTGCATTAAATTATAATTGAATCAACCACACTCTTCTTGTACACTTGGATCATATTGTTCTCAGGTTGAATTCAGCTAAATTAACCAGCCTAGAAGTTTATTTCTTTTGTTCTTTAAACAGTGCTCAACTTTTGAAAATAGCGTCTTCGACTTGTCGTTTCAATGTCGGACCCCTAAGATTTCAGGACCCCACGAGTGGGTGGCTACTCAAAGGTCAAAAATTGAAACGAGAGTTCGTACACACGCGCGATGAACCGGGCGTGTTTCTCAAAATATGGTTAGGTTTGTGGTCTGTACGGAATGTGGAGGTTCGGATGGTTTCCTTGTTTTATGAGCAGCGAGAGAAAATAAAGGTGCGGTGAAAAATAGTGTTGTTGCTTTCTTTAACCCATGACATGTCCACTTCAATTTTACTTTATCTAATTATTTTTCAATATAAATTTACTTTTTTTTTATTTTATCCTGTTTTGAAAAGTACATTCATAAATATAATTGGTTTAAAATATAAAGAGATTACTTAAAAGATTTAAAGAATTAATATCCTCTCTGATTCATTTCAACTTAAAAATTAAGTTAAACAAATTTTTTAACAAAATAAATACTATAAATCTAAAAATATAATTCTAATGAATTGAGCTATACCATTTATTTTGTAATATTTGTGTAGATTTGTTGAATTTGACCCTTAAAATTGACATAAACTCGATCCTACGAATTAAAGTGAACTTAAAAGAATTTTATTCCAACTTAAAAATCCAAATGTTTTTTCATCCCTAAGTTGAATTGAAGAATACAAAAACAATCTAAAAAAATTAAATCAATGATTGAATCGGTATTATGGTCAATGACTTCCTAACTCAATTGGTTAGGAGTGAGATTCAAGATTCTAATTTTTTTTAATAACGTAAAGTTCTCATATATTCTAAATACTACTGTATATCAAATGTTGTAAATAAATAGTATTTTTTTTTGTATATCTCTATTAAAAAAATCAGTATTAAAAAAATCAGTATTATGATTACTGATGAGTAATTTTCTTAACAGACTTTAAACTATTTTACTTCTTTTCAAACCATTTCTAAATTTCAATTTGCAATTTAATTGTTTGTAAAGTTTTATTTAATAATGCACCTTCTCATTTGATAACCATTTAATGATATATCAATCAGCTTGAATTCTACTAAACTCATAAAAAAATTTAAAATTTCGATCGGAATATTTCCACTGAATTCGATAAACTCTCTGAGATTTTAATAATAGAATTACATCTAATTAACATATCGCCAAACTGACTATTAAGAAAGTGACACATTCTAAAATATTAACAAAATTTGAAAAAATCACAATCGGAACATTCAGATTATTAAATAAACATTTAAAAATACGAATTAGAGTTAGTAGATGGTTATGAAAAAGAAAAAAGATAGTTTAGAATCAATCGGTATAAATTATCCGACTATTGATTTACTAAATAAACCGGCTCAACTAATTACACACACACACCGCATTTATATATATAAAAAAAATTCAAAAAAAAAGGTAAAATTCTAATCAATAATTTATTAGAAAACTAACAAGTAAATCATACATACTCCACATAAAATTAAAGAAATAGCAAAGATAGTAATACTAATAAGCAACTCTCACTTATTCCTCACATTGTCATTACCACTTGTGGCATTGCCTCTCAGAAATCAGACCTCCCATTTTTTTCCTTTCTTCTCTAATGAAATTCAACACCCGTATTTTTGATATTTTGCTCTTTTAATTCGTACACAAACATAATAAAAAAGTTTCTCTTTCCTACGCACCCATCACGTGTCCATCTCAGGTACTACATCGTGCTTTTCGCTTCTCCTCAGTCTGTAGCCTGCAAATCCACCAGCTCAGACTTTTTTCTCAGACTAATAATACATTTTCTCAGACAATTTCTGCCCATTTCTTTCTCATTTTACTCAAATTAACATTTTACCAACTCACAGAATAATAACTCAGCCAGAGCCAGGGGCTGAAAATACAATTTTCTTTAATACGGGCTAAATTGGACAGAGATGAAAAAAGAAGGGGTTTCATTTGAGAGACAGAGCCGTCTTTACCATTATTACCAATATCATTATTACATGACTGCACAAAGGTTATGTCTAAAAATTTCAGAAACGCACTCTCTCTTATTTTTACCTCAGTTTTTACATTCATGTACTGTCTCTGCTCTCGTTTCAGCTCTGCTTTTAATTTTTGACACTGTCTCTGGGTCACAATTATCCCTGTCAGCTCACCTAATTACTGCCCCTGCCATACTCTTCTCAAAAACCTTTTCGTATACACTAATACTAATACTAATAATACACACACCTAACTTATTGTTTTTGTCCCTTTACTATATTTCCTACTATATTGGCTCTGCTCTCTGCTCTCTGCTTCTTCTTGCATATTTTTTTCCTTGTTTTTGTAGTTATGTCAGATAGTTTTAGTGTAAATATGGTTGCTGCTGCTTCTAAAACTTCTGCTGCTGCTGGCGGCGGCGGCGGCGGCGGTGGAAGTAGTTCTTGTGTTGTGTCTTTGCCGCCGCCTTGTCCGAAGTCTCCACCGGAGTATCCTGACTTGTATGGAAAACGCAGAGAACTGGCTAAAGTTCAGATGCTTGAGAGAGAGATCGGTTTTCTTGAGGTGGGTTTGTTTGTTTACTTACTTGTTATTGAAGTTTTTTTAGTGCACAAAAACTAACAAGAAAATATTATGTTGATTAATAATAATAGCAAGATACTATTTTTAGCTTGTTTAATAGGTGAAAGGTGCAATCTTTATTTATTAATGTGGACTTAAACATGGAAAATTATTATCTGGCAATATGAAAGTATAGCTGGAAATGGAAAATTTTCTGATTGAATAGTTTTGACAAAAGGGTCTGACTTGTGACTTATTATGGCATGGTTTTCAATCTTTTTGTTCATAATTTATTGTTTAAACTTGTGAGACTTTGCAGCTTAAATTGGTGAACTTTTATATATTGTTGCATTAATTTTGAATTATAAATCCCGGGTGTTTATAGGCAATTTGTAGAATCCAAAGTTGTGTTTCAGGTGGAAATTTTTTGAGCTGTTGATTTCTTGCTGTGGTGCTATACTCTTAAGGTGGTCCTAATAGTGCACCATGTGATATCTTTCACAAATGACAGAGAATCAAACCTATTGATATCTGTTTTATGACAAAATCTGAGAAATGCAGCTGTTTGTTTGTTTCTGGCCCTTGTCTACCAATTCATATCCTGCAGATTATGCAGTAGCAAAATTCATCCTTAATCATGTTCTCTGGTTTTTCTTGTGAATTGGTATTTGATTTCTACATTCTAATTGCAATGGTTTAACTGGCAATTTCTGTTTGAGCAGGATGAAATTAAATCTGTCCAAGCCCTTCAGCCTGCATCCAAATGTTGCAAAGAGTATGTTCGTTTGTATCTTTTTGCATTTAGCTTATACTTGTTCTTGTTTGGAGTAGCGCCATTCACTATCACAGTTTTAGTGAAGGACTATTTTATTGGTACATCTGGGATAAATAGAAATCATGATCATCAATACTAAGCTATCTGTATTGATTTTGCAGGGTCAGTGAGTTTGTGTTGGCAAATTCAGATCCTCTGATACCTAGGTGAGAATGTTACTATTCGTATTTTCCGAGTTTCCTAATCTCTATATATCTTGAATGTGGACCATTAGCTCTTGTAACTTTGCTAATTTTCTTTCAAGCAGAAATCGGAAAAATCGCAAGGCTTGTCGATTCTGGAAGTGGCTGTGGTACTGTTTTCTTGTCCCTTAGTCTTATGATCTTATCTATATGCCCATCAGTGAAGTTACTATGACATGAACTTAAAATTTCAATGATTGATTGCCTTATTCCTAATCAAATTGGAAAAACTGAGCTATAGGACAAATTCATGTTAGTTTGAGTTGAGAACAGCTTTTCTATATAATGTATTTTTAAGACAGCAAAATTGCAGCTATTGTTGATGTGATTACAGCTTAAGATTATGTATATTCATGTTATGATTGTGGTCTCCATGTGACCTAAGTATTTTGATCTCATAGTAACAGTCTGCCACAAGATTATGTCTATTCATGTTATAATGCATTTTCCTGTCGTGATTTTAACTTCGCAACGATATATATTATTGCCTGCAGTGGAATACCCTGTTTCAGTTTCTCGTGGATTTGTTGTTGCTGTCGTTCAACAAGCTGTCATTGTCTGGAGTTGCCGTCCTGTTGTGGCTGCAACTGCGACTGTAATCCATGTAATTGCTTTTCATGTTTCCGTTACTCAGCACCCAAGTGCAAATGTTGCTCCGGGTGTTGCTCCTGCTCGT
Organism: Mercurialis annua; assembly: GCF_937616625.2. Taxonomy (NCBI): domain Eukaryota; kingdom Viridiplantae; phylum Streptophyta; class Magnoliopsida; order Malpighiales; family Euphorbiaceae; genus Mercurialis; species Mercurialis annua. Next base: position 53,207,625 of record NC_065571.1, read on the forward strand.
GTTCTTGCACTTGTCCGAAATCGAATTGCTGTCGCTGTATAAGGCAAGCATGCAGTAGTAACTGCTGCACTTGTCAACTTCCTTCGTGCTCGGATTGCTCTTGTTGCATACCGTCCTGCCCAGATTGCTCTTGCTGCATTCCATCATGCCCAGATTGCTCTTGCTGCAGACCGTCATGTCCAGATTGCTCTTGCTGCATACCGTCATGCCCAGATTGCTCTTGCTGCATACCGTCATGCCCGGATTGCTCTTGCTGCACTTGGTTATGCTGTTATCCTAAAGGAAAACACTCGACCCCTAGACGCCCCAAATCTCCGAAATGTACGAAGGTACGTCTTTGTTGTAATTGTACAAAAACTTGTAATCCATGCTGCCTTTTCTTTTAGTACACATCAAATTAAGCACAATAATGAATTCCTTTTTTCTCCATTATACCATTCATTTTCCACATATCATATTTTCCAACTTAACTATCAAGTGTAGATAATCATCATATCCATTTCGAGTTGTCGTTTCGCTTATGCAGATTAGATTAGATCAGATTTCTGGGGCTGATCTAGTTTGGCTGGTTTCTAATTAGAGTTATATGAATGGTTTTATCACTCATTAGCTTTGTTGTTTGATTATGAAAATAAATAGATAGGACCTACAAGTAATAAATTATTAGTGCAAAAATAATTGAATTGGCAGTTCATATTTTTGATATTATATGGTTGCTACTGGTGACTGGCCATAATAAGACTATCCTTTTCTGCAAAGATTATAAGCTACAGAAAACTGTCATTTCCATTCAGTTTTTGTACAATTATGGATATACACAGGCTTTATATTTGTCAAAATAATATCAATAGTGGTAATGTTAGCAAAACAATAATGTCAGAAATGTCCATGATCTGGTGGTGGTTGCTGCAATAAGCTAACTTTGGAAAAATAGTGTCAGCTGGTGGAGAATAATGCACTTACTGTAGTCATTTGGAAGTTGCAGGGTGGGGTAGATTATGCACAAACCAAGGCCTTGCTCCATGAAGAATTAAGGCCTTTCTTAGGTCATGTTACCCTATATATATGGTAACGGTCCAATAGGAAACTAAGATACTACTACTAGGATTGTCTGATTAATAAGGACTGTAAATAATTTTAAGTTCAATATGCCCCCTCAGCTTAAGTCAATTAATATAGAAATTAATTTTACTTTTAATTTGATGAGAACTTTATTTCTTATTATTAATTTGTACAGAAATATATAATTCATGCATAAGAGTGGGAAAATACCCATCAAGTTTAGGGGGGGAATTAATAATCGTTGAGAAGTTTATGACTATTTTGATGATTATGTTAATTTTTATGGTGATTGATTAACACGTATATATTTAGGAGGTAAATTTAAATTTAAATTTATGGAACTATGTTGTTATGCTTAAGTTGATGTGTGTCTCATGACAAATTCTATAATTATTTTTGGTTTCGTTATTTACTTTGTTCATTTAACCATTAAATACAAATGATGGTTGTTCATTTAATGGTGATAAATGAACAAAGTATTCTTTATTTATAAAAAATAAAGGAATAACACATTTTCATGTCCCTAAACTATATCTATTTTGTTTATCTAGTTCTTAAACTATTTTTTGTACTTATCTGGTCCTTCAATTAAGCGAAAATGCATTTTTAAGTTCCTAAATGATAAAGACGGCGTTGTTTCGTTATTTTTGAAAATGCAAATTGATACCTTCAATGGCGTCGTTTTTGGCACTTAGGGACTGGAAAATGGTTTTTCGTTAAATTGAAGGATCATATGAGAATAAAAAATAGTTTAAGGACCAGATAAACAAAACATGTATAGTTTAAGGATCTAGAAATGGGTTTTTCCAAAAATAAAATAACCATAGAAAGAATCTTCATAATTCAACTTATTATCTCCTTCATTCTAAATTGATAAACATTATTTAAAAATATTATTTCAGATTACAGCCACTAAATCATTATTTAAGTGATTAATTATCATATGTAATCTTTACTAATTATAGTATAATGTATTGAAAAGATAAAAGTAGTCATTTAAAAACAAAAAATAAATTCTTAATTAAATAAGGATAATTTGATATTTTTTATTAAATTCACTCATTTTATTTAAATAACTAACTTTTTAAAATTTATGTTAATGTCCTAAAATGCCTAAAATTGTAAGTTGATTTGAATATTCAAATTAAATTTATTAGATTATATCTAATTGTACTTGTAATATCATCTCTTTTTTCGATCCGTTTCTAGGTATTAATTCGTACCCGTTAATTGTTCCGGTTATTACATGACTGTCAAATTTAGTGATACGACGTGTCTAGTCAAATCCTATATAAACGTTTAAAATTGTAATTCTTATCGTACGGCTTCATGTGGCAAATCGAGGTGTTTATATAGGACTTTAATCGGCACATCACGTCATTAAATTTGACAACAATGGTGGTTGAGACAACGAAATTATTAAATAAGATTTTTGAGACAATTAGGATATGAATTAAAGTTTAAAAATGATTAGAAGATAGAGATTAGACATGAACAATTAGTATCAATTATTCAAATTTATTAAAAAGTAAAGTGATTTTTACATTCTCATTTATAATGAAATCACTAAATTGTAAGTTTTTCTCACCTTTATATTTTAGAATATTATTGACTATCCTTTATATTTAGATATAAATACTATATTTTCCTAATTATTTATTTGTAATTTTTAATACAGTTTTAATCTTTAAATTAAAACATTTTATTACAAAATAAATTATTTAGTGTTTAAAAGTAAGAGAAATGTTATTAATTTCAATATTAAATTTCTAGTATTTATTATATTTAATATTAAAACTAAGTGTTTAATAATTTACTATTTGGTCTTAAATTTAATCAAACATCAATTTATTAGTAAATCTTTGAGACCCAAACATGTCTATGGTAGGCATATTTAGGATAAATGGGTTCTGGCGCCTATCAAACTATGAAAGTGGTGTTAGTTTTCGGGAGTTATGGGTTCAAGAAAAATATTACTTAAGCATCTTGTTTAATTTTATTCTAATCTATTTTCTACTAGACATGTTAAAATACTTTTTTTTTTAAGCCCATCCAGTTTCCAAGGCTTCGCTCTGACTAATCCGGATCCGACCCGTGTCGTGCACCTAGCATGGTAGATGAGTCTTCCAGTGAGAATTTTCATGTTAAAATACTTTAATAAAGCATTTGACACCAAAAATATGGGCAATAATTAACTTCTAGCAATCCGAACAGCCAATGCTAGTAAATCATAAATCAAATGCACCCGTTGATTCAAATCCATCACCTATTTATGCTTAAACAAATTGACCATTTCATTAGTAAACCTTTAATTAGCATAACAATTGAATTTGCATAACAATTGAATTTGCATAACAATTGAATTTCCTAGGCCAACCTGAACCGTAAAACCACTCTAGTTTTTTCTGGTTTTCTCATTGTCATCAATGCCATTGATTTGCACTTTTTTTTTACTTGATCAAACTCTGCGCAAACAAGTGATAACCCATTTTCAACAAACAAAGAGAGAGCTTATAACAACTGTGTCCAAGCAAATGAAACCGGGCTTCTAACTTGATGCTGAGCGTTTCTCCACACTATCGAACCAAATTCGCTTCTTCCTCCACCTCTTCTACCCTTCTTCGCCACAAAAGTTACGGTGTACCTAAGCCTATCTCCAACATTTTTAAACACAAGCTTGTTAGGCTTCACCGATATACCAACCGTAGATGGTGCAGTCACTGCCACTTCATATACAGACCCTGCCTCGCCTACATTGGTCAATTCTCTAGTATACCTTACTACCCTTTTACTTGAAAAAACTACCGAGAAAGACGGGTAGTTTAGCTCACCCGGGTCTCTAAATTTCCTCGAACACGTAACATTAGGTCTCTTGACTATGACTTGAATATGATCCATAGCGTAACCAAGAGAACACAAGAATGATAGATACTCATCTGTTGAGATATCATACACTAGACCCGGAAATAAGGCTTTGTGTGGGTCGACATGGCCCGAACCGTGAGCCCATGGACTCGATAATGCACCAGGGAGAGTGCTACCAGCATCACGCAATGGGGAATGGGTATTGTCCACTACATATGCAGTGGTCATGAGAGCTGACTTGATTGCACTTGGGCTCCAGCTTGGGTAAGCAGCTTTCAGCAATGCTGCTACACCACTGATGTGTGGGCATGACATAGATGTTCCTGCACATACCAAAAATTACAATTTGGTCATAAATTGATTTTAATTTGTTAAATAAGCCCTCCCAGTCTTACCCGTATCTAACAATATCTAAGTTGCACAAAAACAGTAACATCGAAACGAGACTAATTGAAATTAAAAAACACAAAAATAGTTTATAAATATAAAGTTCAAACGTTTTTAAAGAATGAAAAATGAAATATTAAAATGTAAGATTCGATAAATTTCCGTGATATCAATAGAATTACATGCTCATCAAATATATATTTTATTTGATTAACAAGTGCAAAGTAAATTTCGCATGGCAAACCTAACAAGATTTTAAAAATACAAACACTAATTGGAAGTACTAGAAGAGAGGATTTGATTTGATTACCTGACATGATATTGAACTGAGTTTTTCTAGTGTCTTTCTCAAGACCAGTGGGTCCAACAGCTTCTGACCAAGCAGCCAAAATATTGACTCCGGGACCGATTAGATCCGGTTTCAAGATTTGTGGTGTAACCATATTCGGACCTCTTGAACTAAAAGCAGCCACCACCGGCGACGGATGCACGTCCAATTTGGTCCCACCAAACTCCAATATAGCCGTTGGATTTGAACTACCCTTCACATACTCCCTAATCTTATCACCCGCTATCCTCCCCATCGCCACCGCCGGCAACAAATGACTATCCGCCACCAGTTCCTCCCCACTCTCCGCCGTATTCGCCAGTATCATACCAACCCCACCAGCGTCGTGCACAACCACGCCCTTCTCAACACGAGCGTTAATTCCTCTATCGCAAACCACCACCTTCCCACGTACTGTTGCCGGGTCGAGCGAACCGGGCAAACACAAATTACTCGAACCGTTCCCCTTATTGTAAATCAAACCAATCGGTTTCTTACCCAGTCCTTTTCCACTGTAAAGTGACACTCCCTCGAAAGAAATTTTATTCCCCAACGTTGCAAACGCCGGAAAATCCCTATCCAAAGTTCCGGCGCCAACGGTCATAATCCAAGGAGCCACATTTGCCAGCGTCGCCTTCGCCGGTCCACTATTACCGGCGGAGCAAGACACAATGATCCCTCTCTCCACCGCGGAAAAGGCACCAATAGCAATCGTGTCACGATAATACGGAGCGGATCCGCCGCCGAGAGAAAGCGACAGCACGTCAACACCGTCGGCAATAGCTTTATCCATTCCGGCGAGAATATCCGACCCAAAACAACCAGTACTCCAACACACCTTATAACTCGCAACACGAGCGTACGTGGCCATTCCACGAGCAGTTCCACTCGCGTAACCGAGTAAACTAGCGTTACCCACTTGCGAACCGGCGGCGGTACTCGCCGTGTGAGTTCCATGGCCTTCTTGATCCCGCGGCGACTCAATCTCTTTAGATTTCTTTAAGTAATTATTACCACCAGATGCCATTCTATACCCTTTTGAAAAATAATGCGCTCCGATCAACTTTTTGTTACAAAGTTTCGGACTAAAATCCGGTGCAGACATGCATTCTCCTTTCCATTTAGAAGGAATCTCCGGCATACCCGAGTCGTCGAAACTCTTCGACTCGGGCCATACACCGGTGTCAAGTACTCCGATGATAACATCATGAGAAGCATGATCTATATCTAAAGTACTATGCCCATCGAACACGCCTAAATCTGTGTTGAGACCTAAGAACTGAGGAGTACGAGTGGTATGAAGTGAATAAACAGTGTCTTCATACACATCTAAAACGTCGTCGGATTGTCTGAGAAACTCTGCTTCTTGGGGATCCAGAGAAGCGGCGAATCCGGGGAATGCGGAGGTGTAAGAGTAGAGAAGGGAGTCAGATGGGGAAGTGGTGATGGATTGGAGATTCGAAGCGTACCATTCTTGATGGGTGGAAAATGATTGGGGTTTGGAGTGGTGTTTCATGTGAACTATGTAGGTTTGTTTTGCGGTGGCGGAGTGAGTGACGGATAGGAGGAGGAAGAAGAGGAAAATTCCGGCCATGGTGGCCGTGGAAGATTTTGATTGAAGAGAGAAATTAATGGGAGTTTGAGAGGTTGGATTGTTTATGGTTTTTTTATATTTTTTTTTTGCCAAAGTTTATGGTTTTTTTATAAGTAGATGAACTATGGAAGAGTTTGTGAACAGTCGCTTGTTGATGCGACTGAGTGTCTGAAAAGGAGTGTTGAGCATGAGAGTGGTGGACCCATGTCGGTCCTATAAACAAAATTAAATTTTGTTCTTACAGATTACGGATTCTAAGTATCATTAATTAATAGGATAATTTTGATTGATAGTCCCTCAACTTTTATCTCTTCACTGTTATAGTTCCTAAACTTTAATTTGTAATTATCGGTTCTAAATGTGACCTTAATTTGTCGTTATATTATTAAATTTTAATGAAAATATTATTGGAGCCAATGACGGATGGAGGAAGGGGCATAGAATGGCCATGGACCCTCCAACTTCTAGAAAATCTAAAAGGCCAAACCCATTTTCAGGTCCCTCTACTCTTCACTATTTTTTCAATAGGTCCTTCTACTTCAATTTGTTATTTATATGTCCCTCTACTTAAATATTTTTAGTCAGTACGTCCCTCGATGGATGGAATAGAGAGAGTGGTTCTCACTCTCTGTTATTGAGAGTGAAAAAAATTGATGACATTAAATAATGTCTAGGTGGCATAAATTAAGGGCTTATTCATTCAAAATCTTAACTTAAAAATGAAATTGTAATATTAACTAAAATTAATGGCAAAACAATAAATTTTCCATCTTCTTCCTCTTTCTATTGTTCAACTTTCCAAACCGTATCTGACCTTATCTTTTTATCAAATTTGCAGTTCAAAACCAGAATTACACAAGAAATTAATAAGAATCACTTTCTAACTTTATTAATCACACATCATTTCAATAAAAAATGAAAATTATAAAACCTAACTCTATTCCTAAAAAATCACAACCACCGCCACCCATTTTTATTTTCCGGACATCAACACTTCTTCTTCGCAGCGGTATTAACGGCGATCTGCAGCTTCCGACAAGCTATTTTGCGACTTTGTCTTCACCTGCGGCAGCTGTGGTTTCTTCTTCAACCAGCAATCTCCAACAAATGGCGGCTAATAGCTCGCCGGCAGAAGAAGCAAACTGTTCGTCATCAACAGAAATGTCTTTGTCTTTTCCGACAGCAACTCTTGTTCTTACCCAGCAGCTGCAGCTCCTTTTTATTCGCACTCGCCATTTCCGATTCAAAAGTACTGGTCGTTATCGTCTTCTCTCTTTACCATTTGGTTCAACTTACTAATTCTGGATCTACTTGCTTTAAGCCTTCAACGAGCATGTAAAATTAAAAACAAAACTATAAACCAAAAAATCTAGGAGCCACAATTGAATTTGAAGAATTTGGGATAGGGTTTATTTAGAGAAGATGATATGACATGGACTATGTGGATTTATTGAGGTGGTTAAATAACAATTTCGGTCCTTCAAATTGTTTTTTATTTTTAAAATTAATTGTGACATGTCATTAGTTAACAGAAGTTTTATTATTTAACGGAACTTTTATTAGTTAACGGAGAGTGTAGCACACTCTCTGCATTCCATCCGTGTAGGGGTATAATAACAACGAAAATGAAAGTACAGGGATACGAAAACGTCAAATTGAAATATAAGGACCTAATGAAAAAAAGATGAAGAGTAGAGGGACCCCGGAATGGGTTTGGCCAAATCTAAAATTAATACTGATTTTTTATATATATTTTATAATTTTCTTTTTTATTTTAAAAATTCAGTCCTCCGTATCGATATATTACAATTTAGCCTCTCCAATATTAAAATTCTAACTTTGTCAATGATTGGAGTAACAGTAATTGTGATATAAAATATAGAGACTAGTATGGAAGAGAGACAGAAGCTGAAGGCTCTGAATGAATTTTATCCTAATTAGTTCAGTACCATTAATGTATTACGTACTTTACTAATGAAATACTATTGGGTTGTGATTATTGAAGGAAGGTGAAGATATTGATGAAATTTGATTTATGACTTGCTTCTTTTAGATGCTTTGGGTTGTTCAGGGAAATCTTTAAAATTGCAAATGTGAGATTTTTTTTTTTTGATAATTAGGAAGGGGGAGCACTTGTGGGAAGAATCGAACCCACGACCTAGCAATTTGCTGCCTAGCGCTTGTGATAGTCTGATTGAGAGAGGAATTATGCTTGCTTACATAATTATGTTGCATATTTGGTAGGGTAACAAGGTTTTAATAATGCTATATTGATGGAAACATTAGGATAACAAGTTAATTTATAAAGAAGGTTTAGAAATAAATTTAGTGGGTCAAATTGGGACCTTTGATAGGCTGTAAAGCCAAAATGGTACGGATAAATTAGGCCTTAAATCATAAATGTTTTAATAAATTTTTCAAAATTAAATGCAGATTTTGTGATTAGCAAGTGCATCAAAATAGAATGAAGTGGAAGACAACTAAATATGCATATGCATGTAGCCTCTCATCCATTGGCAATAGCATCTCCATTGCATGTTGTATTTTTTGTGCTATTTTTAGCACAAAATAAGATAAAATGCTACATATAGCACATATTATTGAAATTCAGTCCATTGCAAAATGCTAAACTAAATGCTAAATCTATAATTTTATAAGTGATTATCATTATTGATGGCAAATCTGTAAATAATTTAGATATAATAAAATTTGGCATATGCTAAACTTTCTAACAAATTTGGCACAAAATTTAGTATATGCTAAATTTAGCACATGAAATACAAGTGCAATGGAGATGTATTTTGTATACTAAATGCTAAATTATAGCATTGTGAGGTAATTTGGCACTAGAGTGGAGATGCTCTAATGTGGGTGAATCATGTAATTTAGAGGCAAAACAAATTTTTCAATCTTTTCATTATCACACTTTTTAAAATGAATTCTTTTCATTGTTATATATCAACATTCAATCTTTATACTTTAATTTTATAGAAATTACATCTTTCCATCATAAAATTGAAAAGAGTATAATTCACGCGCCGTCGGTACGATTGTTATAAAAAAAATTGTTTGTCTTTTTGTTTTATTATTTTTAAATTAATTTTAATATTTTTAGTTTTGTGAAAATAAATCCTTATAACAGAATAATCTTATATTTTTAAAGTATAAAAACTGAATGTAAAATTATAAATTAAGAGAATAAAAAATTCTCTCCCCACTTTTTGAATTCTCTTTATTTTAAATATCCTAACAGAAATAAAAAGAAGGTGATTTTGGCTAATTAATGATTCAAAATCACCTCCTCACTCTCTAGTTTTCTCTCCAAATCTCGTATTTAGTTTACTTTGCGTTAATAATCACGGATTTAAGATCTGTTATAATATTATAATTAATGTGCTTCGTCGATAAATTTTAACAAAAAAACAAAAAAGATGAAAAGAAATCGGCTATATATTTCATTATACGTAAATAAAACAATTAAAAAAAAGTGGTTACCGCTACGGTAAAAAAAACTATTGACGACAGCCGAAGAGAAAAGAAAACTATAGACAGATGGGGTTTTTAGTTGAGAGAAAAAAGAAAGATAATTTTTATTATCTAATATTTATAAAATTAAAACATAAAATATAAATATTGACAAATCAAAAGTGTAAGAATTTAATTTTAAATATATGTGTGTGCGCGCGCGCTTATTTATACAATAATTCATACGTATGGGGGAGAAAAATATCCGACTGGTCAAATTTAACTGATTAAATCGATAATTTTTTCTTCTATTTTTTTTTATTTTAATTGTACCGATCGAATTAACATCCTATTTGGTTGGTTAAATTTTAAAATTTTAAAATTTGTTCACTTGATTCGATTTTGATTAAGGTTTCATATTCGGTTGGTTTATTTTTAAACATTCGGTTTTGAAGATTTCGGTTTAGTTTTGATATTTTTTAGAAAAAAGTTGATCGGTTTAGTTTCAATTAAAGTGTTATAGTCGATTGGTTCGGTTTTAAACATTCGATCGATTGATTAATTCGGTTTTAGAGATTTTAATTCAATTTTAGCCCAACCAACTGCATAGCCACCCCTCCCTACTCATAAGCGGGGGACTTCCCATGCTTTACGTGATGATGCAGATATGTTTTGATTAAATTTTAGAACTATTATAATATTGTTTATGACATGTGATTTACAAATACTATTCCAAGTTAAATTATGAAATTTAGTGATAAAGTTCCATATATTCAGTTAACCCGTAAACTTAAGAAATACTACAAAAGGATAAAGCAGCTCAATTAAGAGAAATTTTGTTAGAAAAAATATTGATTGTGTAATTGAATAGAGTTGGGGTATTTATTTGTACATTTTTCTTCTTTTTATAATGTAAACTGGTGCGAGATATAATCCAAGTAAAAATGGCCCACGCCGTCTTGTTTTTTGAAATGTAACGGCTACATTTTTGGTATGACTTTTTTCATTTCTTTGACTACACAGCATCACCATTGCCGTGTTCTTCCATCCCTCCTCATTATTAGACACTGCCCAAAAATTGAAGCCGAGAGACAACACCGTTTTGTTTTTAACAGAGGGATCATTATCATCTGCACAATCCACTTTACACAAAATATTGGTTAAGAATAAATTTATTTTTTGGACAAAAACAATGACAATTTTGGTTCATTTTACAATCCTTAATGAGGTAGTAAAAAATAACTAGAGTAATTGAAGTTAACGTGACAATAAGTTACTAGACTATTTGAATTTAAAAGAGTAAAAAGAAACTAAAATGTCTATTTTGAAAATATTTATATTAAGAGTGTTTTTTTCTAGAAGTGCGAGTATGAGATTATTTGATCTTTCGTTTCAAATTTAGAAGGCAAAAAAAGCTTTTATTAATTTTGTTTTATAAGGAATTTTGAAACAAATATTTTCTTCTTCTTTTACTTAATTTGTCTATACTTTTATTATTATCTTTTATATTTTTTACTCTTTTTAACTGTTTAAAAAGTGACATTCAATTTTAATATGCCTCATCAAAAAAGTAAATATTACAATTTTTCTATTATTTTATATAAAATTTTTCTTTTTAATTAGATTTTTCTTTTTAAAATTAATAACTATTACTTAATACTATATAAATTATAAGACCATGTTGACGGGATCCTTCTAAAAACAATTAGATGATGACAAACTTTTCAAAGATTGATGAGGGTAAAAAGAAAATCTTTTAATTTCTGATTGAAATTTCTTTAAAGTAATATGTTCAATGAATTTGCATCATTCACTTTAAAATGAATAATGTAGATTAAAAAAGTCCAATTTTAATTAAATGAATTTACACCATTTATTTTATAATTAATGATATAAATTGAAGAATATAATCCCTTATATTGAAGTGAACTTGAAGAAATTTTAATCTAGAAGTTATTTGTCATTTTCAAATAGAAACAAAAAAGAATTTTAGGTAAGTTTTAAATGAAGTATGAACTTATGATCAATGCATTGATAGTGGAGAAATTCAATAAACTGAATCTACCACGTTATTCGTAAACTAAGCTATTTAGAATGTAACACTTTATTAAAATGATGACAATATCATAATAATGTACAATAAATGCATCCAAATCTTAATGGTGATATTACGATATTGCCATCATTTTGATGAGATGTTGTATTATGAGTGATTTAATATACGGATGACGTGGTAGATTCGGTTTACCTAAGAATTTCTCTTGATACTGTAAGCTTTCTACCCAAAAAAAAAAAAATTATGTAAGCTAAAGCATATAACCGCAGATAATGCCGCAAATCGAGCTAGAAAGATGTATGCACGCTTCCATTTGCTTTCTTAATTTCTTTTTCTTATCCTTCCTATTATTGTCATTTTGCTTAACTAAAAAAAATATCCGCGTCTTATTTATTTATTCTTTAATAACAAAATTTAATTCTGAAATTTAATATTTAAAACTGGCTTAATTACTTAAAAAACTCTCACCTTTAATTTTGTTTTCGTTTATACCCTGACCTAGGAAATTTGTCACAAATACTCATGATCTTGTCTTTATGTTTCACCTCTACCCCAAATTTAAAAAAAAATGATTTATTGAAAATAACTAAATATAAGGGTTATTTAATACCTTTTTCTAATAAAAAAATTACAAACAAATACTTCATCTTTAAAAACGTTCAAATAAGTCCTAAAATTAATTAATTTTTTTAATTTAAATAAAATAAAATAAACAAAATATTTTCAAAAAGTAACTAACTTTTACACTTAATTTTCCTATATTACACTTAGTTTGTCCTAAAGTAATTAGTTTTATTAAAGAAGAAGGTGTTTTTGTATAATTAATAACATTGACGTGTAATTAGAATATATATTAAAAATGAAAGACTATTTCAAACTTTTTTCAAATGAAAAGAGGTAAATTTAATACCTCGAGGGTAGAGGTGAAACATGAAGACAAGGTCGTGAGTATATGTGACAATTTTCCTAAATCATGGTATAAACGAAAAAGAAGTTAAAGGTGAGGGTTTTTTAAATAATTAAGCCTTTAAAACATGATCTGATTAGTATTTTTATATGGATTGGGATTCCCTCAAGTTCATTTAAACTTGAGGGGGTCATGTTTATGATCTACACCATTCATTGTAAAATGAACAGTGTAGATTAATTTAATTAAATTTGTACTTTTTTGATCTACACCGTTCATTTTATAATGAATGGTGTAGATCGTAAACATGACCCCTCAAGTTCAAAATAAACTTGAGGGAATCTTAATCCTTTTTATATTAGAGGATTATGAAAGTTTTAGTCCATCTTTATTGATGGAAATTTATTACTTTTGTGACGACAGTAAGAAAATGAGCTATTTTTTTTATTGCGTCGGTCCATTAGATCTTCAATGGATCGAAATAAATTTAAATGTATTATGCATCTGCCATGGATGGTGAGGCTACAAAGTTTGATGAAACAAAAACTGATAATCTGTTAGTAGTATTTATTTGTTTGACCAAAGTAAAGAAAGTTTGAATTAAAGTAGAAAAATAAAGATCTGTCCAGTACTCTTCAATTAATTATCCCTTACTATTGTAGTCAAAACTTTTGTAAAATTGTATCACATGTTTGAAGAAGCTTTAATGTTAATGATTTTAACTTAGAGAATAAGATAACTCTATAATGATGATTTAATTATAAAAATGAAACCTTTTCAATTTTTTATAATTTTCTCAAAACTTTTAAAATTTACAAATATAATCCAATTGATGATTTTGTTGCAATTTTATGTAAACAAAGTTTCAGTCAATTTAATTGTTCCAATTTCGTTGAATCTTATACTAATTCATTAGTTAGTAAAATTTAATTTTTCATAATTATAAAACTTAACTTGTAATTCAAAAAAAATAATCAGAAATATTAACAAAATTCATTTTTTTATTTTCTATTTTACAATGGTTGAAGTCAAAAGATTTAAAATCGAAATGAAAAAAAAAAGCAAACATGTATTGTACTGAGGTAGATTCAATTATATCAATTAAAAAAATTGAATTGAATTTTTACGAAACTATTATTGAGATGCATTTATAAAAAAAAAGTTAGATCTATAATGATTAATATTCTAATTGTTTATCCTTATTCTGGATCGTATTTTACCAAATCTTTAACTTGCACAGTATATACTTTTTGATGAATTATCATTGCAAAACGTGATTAAAATATGAGTGTTTATCCCACACAACGGATGTGCCACGTCATTTTTACAACAAGCCAATAATCATTTGCGATAGGGAATCTTTATTTATTGCTTATTTTTTTATCATTAAACATTTGCACATGGCCAACGCCTCATTGGTTTGTTGCACGAATGACATGGCGCAACCGTTGCGTTGTATAATTATTCTTAAAATATTCGTTCTGAAATAGTGAAAGATAAAAATATAGCATTATGTTTTCTTTTTGTTTGTGTGTGATAATGTAACATTATTGAAGGAGATACCCCATTGACACTCTGCAATAAGACCTACTTTTAAATCTCTCAGTGCTACTATTTTTTTAAATGATACAGTGTTTTTTTTTTTGATAAATTAAATGATAGTGTTACAAGCACCATTACTAAATTATTAGAGTTCCAACTAGATATGTCGTCGTTTTTGTCTTCTAACTCCCAAGGCATACCATATCTTTCACTCTTAATTATTCCCAACTTCCTAAAGATTTTATTTTGTGTAATTCTTACAAAATAATGATGTCACAACAAATCGAGAGAAATAGCAGCTATCATATAAAATCGAAAAATAACTCTCGGCTATCTCTCCTTCATAATGATTATGGCCTCGAAACCGAGTGGATCACGTATAGTCAATTCCTCAAAATCTTGTTTATTCACAATAAAATATTTTGATTGTCTCATTGATTATTTTAATTTTTTTTTGAAATTTTTTATATATAAGAAATGATATGTATATTCACGGAGAACGAGAATCCACACACATCCTTCTAAAACATTAAGGATTTGCAAATCTATTGTAAAACTAAAACTAACTTAATGCTAAAAAAATTCAGATAATAGGATTGTGTAAGTAAGATAAACAAATAATAATCCATGGAAAAGCTCTTCTAAGTAAAATAAAAATTCAGTGACATGCACTAAAAACAAATAAACTTTATTTCAAAAAGCTTATGAGGAAAAGAAAAAGGGGGAAGGAATATATAGCAACAGAATGATCATAAAAAGAGAGATGAAGAGGCTGCAGATGGATGAGCATTTCAAGGCAATACAAAACTTAAAAGAACAAAATAATGTCTATCCACAAGTGTACAATTTTGTTTAAAGGGATGACTGAAAGTTAGCAACAAAATCAGAATAAAGTTCATTTCTTTTTCTGTTTTGGCAGATCGTATTTCCACACCTTAACACAACATGAATCGAAAATGTATAACACGATCACAACTAACACAACCTACTTAACCTTTGAAAACATTATAAACACATTAAATTATAATTTCAAATGTATCCATTCATACTCAAATTGTAAAATTTAATATAATGAATTTTATTGATTTGTTAGTATAATTATATATAATTTATTTACAAATTTTATTTTTATATTTTATGAAATTATAACCATTGATATCCATATTATCATAAGCAATATAATTTGTAAAAGATTCGGTGCAAGTTGACCAGATTGACACAGCCCATTTATTTTATGTCATAAAAGAATTGACATATTTCAAACTCGACCCCCCGAGAGTCAATCCGAATTGACCAATTTTACGTGTTTGGCAAATCAGATTACCGTGTCATGACCCATTGACATCTCTACATTGATAGAGCATGGATAATACATATTTCTCTCTACAAGAAGATAGCAAAATCAATCAAATAAAGCAACATTTTGGGGTAGCTTTAAATTTCTACAAATCATACAACGATAATGTTCAGCAAACATCTGAAATAGCATGTCTGGTAAAGCTCAAGCGAATGAGATTAGATCTGATAAAAGCATGTCTGTTCCAAAGAAGGAGACTGGCTAATACCAACAGACACAAACCTAACAGATCAGATATACATCATACATCTCAATTTTGTACCAAATGTTAAATCCTACACCATACAGCTAAATTGCTTCTGTAGAGCTGATGAATAAGTTTCTCTTTAGCAAATCATATAGAAGGAACGAGCAACAATTCATTAAAGAAAGTGGCATGCCACATATTCTAATGTCCGTACTTCTGGAACTCCCATTCACTATTATCTGAGAAAGGAACAAGAACACCGATAAAAAACAAGAGAAAAATCACAACATGATGTGTCCAAAGTTGAGGTTACAGATAAAAGAACATACGAGAAGAGATGAAAGAAGGGCAGCTATTGTAAGAAACATACCCAATGGACACACTTGGCGAGTCTTAAGCCATCGGCTGATGCAGTGAAAGTGAAATGCATGGTTACAAACACCTGCAGACACTATGTTTAAATATCCAGAGAAGGCAACTAAACATATTCCATACACCAGAGACAAGCGTGTCAAAATCAGGAAGACGCATATTACAGTTACACAGAAAACAAAACGCAAAACAATAAAGTTTGGTACCATGTCTCATGCTGCTTATATGATTCAATTATCAATCAGCTGGAATTTTCTTACAAGAGTATACACACAAATGTTGCTGGGAAGAGCCTTAGAACAATTTAAAATTAAAAATACCGTTATACCAACTCCGAGGTAGGCATTTCGGCTAAACTTGCAATTCCAACAATAAAGCAGACCTAAGTTTGACCAGACAACATTTTCCATATAAGCTGACAAGTTTATATGCAAGACGAAAGAAGAAAGGAGAAAGAAATCCACAATTTTCAATATAAACCTAAGCAGCTGTATTTTTAAAACCGAGTTGCAAGTAATGTGAATTGTTAGAGGGATAGTAACGCTTCATCTATAAAGCAATTAAGCAATCAGATCAAGCAAATGCAAATAGGGTAGACTAGATCATCAATAAGATTCTTTAACTAAGAAATTTTTAATGCAAGCCAAAATAAACCTTAGTTTCCATCAAAATCTGTTCATTGACTTTGGAAAACAAACTCAATGTTAATTGTCAGCAGTATACTGAGGCTTCAAGTATCAAGCAAGCAAAACTTATGTTGTTCTCACTCACGCGTTTTGGATAACAAAACTAGTGTCGGAAACAAATTAATATTCATAGCTATTCCAAGCTACAAACTAAATTAAAATCAGGATAACAAAAATCACAATAGAATAAAGCATTGCAGTTAAACATAAGCTGATAAAAAAAAAAATTGAATTACCCCAAGCAACAGTGCATTCTTCGCTGGTAGCACTAGCCTGGTTAGCTTGGCACTCAATGCCTAATTTACAAAAACAAAAATCAATTAACAAAAAATTTAACCTAATTACAAAATCAAATCAACAAATACCTACAGAGATCCATAATATGGTTACGGCAGATAGCACAATTATCAACAACAATATCTGCAATTATGATAAAAATATAAACATGATTAAAACAAAGCAATAGAAAAAAAAGATAAGGTAAGGTTCTATGAGAGATCAGGTTAAGTTACCCCATGCCCAAAGAGAGACGGCGTTCCATTTTTTAATTTCGAAACATTTACTCTTTTTTGAAGAACAAGATGCCGATGAGGAACCGTCGCCGACCGGAATCATCGGTACATCGGAATCCAGAGTCGCCATCGTTACTCTGGTGTCGATTTTGGTGCTTGTCTAAACAGTATTCACGACTTCGTTTTTCAATGCGTTTGAAAAAAAATCGTTTTATTTTTATAGTATTATTTTATTTTTATAAGGAAAAGGTACAAAATAACCCTAATATTTATGTCGTTTCTTACTTTAATACATATTATATTTGAAATCTCAAATATGGTTCTCATATTTTTAAAATATGACTTAATAGTTAATGTTAACGGACTTTATATTAGGTTTAATCATTGAAATTTTTTTCATATTTTTGAGTTTTTTGTTTATGATCCAAATTTTTAATATCATCAATTCTAGTCTATTTTTTTTATCTTATTTTCAATTTCAATTATAAGAATTTGTTTATATTGAAGTAGAAAAAAAATTAAATATGCTCTTTTATATTTGAAATTTTTAATGGTAAAAAAAATTAGAACAATATGAAAAAAAAAATTAATTTTTTTTCCACTATGATTTGAACAATGACTAGGATTAAAACTGAAAATTTTAAAATAAATTAAATTGACAATTTTAAAAATTTAAGCCATAAATAAAAAATATCAAAATGGTAGAATATTTTGAATGACTAAACTTTTATTTTATTCCGTTAACAATTCTGAAATGAGATAGTGCAGTTAAGCTTTATGGAAATCGATGTGGTGTTAGTAATATTTTTCAATTAAGATATTGTCCAAGATTCAAATAAAGAAATTCCAATAATATCTTTATAATATAATTTGTTATGGCATTTTGTGTATAACAGAGTAGTCTATAAATAATCCTGAACTTAAATTGATGTGATCTACATCTCTCTCTAGAAACTTTCCTCCTCCTCTTTAAAAGACTTCTTTTTTCTTCATCTTTTAAAGGGTGGGAGAAGGTGATTCTCCGATTTCAATCGGAAATCACCTCCACTCCATCCACAAATATTTAATATTGGATAGTTTTAGTCTTTCTTTCAATAAAACATCTCCTTATGTAGTTTTTCCGGTATGGAGCTTAACGTTTTCTTGAAGAAATTTTATGGTTTTATGTTTTAAGTTTTTGGTGGTTGTTTTCTTAGATCTCTCAAGAATCTCTAGTGATTGTTCTAACTTCATAGTCAATTTCTTATAAATTTAAAATCTTGAAGGTTTTTCGCTATCTAACTTCTAAGAATTCTATTGACAAAAATGATTGGAAATACTATTCGGGTCGAGCGTGTGTTCGGTTAATCAGAGATAAGGACAAATCGAAGTACCCGCTCCAACAAGACTTTTGCTTCTTGTTCGGTCAACCTATGCGGAATTCATGTCTAGATTTATTTCTCCGATTTTTTTATTGCTTATATCTTGCGATGTTTGTTGTATTTTCTTTGTTAGTTCAACAATTGAAAGATCATATATTAATCATGTTATATGACTTTCCTTTTGTAATAATCTTCCTCAATGATTCTAATTGCGAAAAAAATAGTTTATAAATACATCAAAAATACATCCTTGCTTGTTAAGGAAAAACATGAGGTGAGCAAAGGGTAACTATTTCCTAAATTTATAACTCAGGATCAAATAACTCACCTTTAATTATTTTGATTAATTAAGAATACAATTCTTTAATTATAGGTCAATTAAGGATAAAATTAGATTATTCGGTCCCTAAACTTATTCAAATTACATAATTTTGTCCTGTATTGGTAAAAAAAATGCATATTATTGTCCTTAACTGATCAAAATGAACGAAAATGAGTTTTCTTGACCTCAAGTCAAAAAAATTGGAACCAAATTGATTCTTTATTCCCTAGTTATTACATAACTATTTGATTTGACGGAAGGAGGATTTTTTAAGCTCTACTGAGAATGCCAAATATCTTAATAAATATTCAAACACACGTCAATTGAACTTGCTTAAAATTTACAGTTTGAGATATTTAATCTTAAAAAATCATCCTCTCCTAATAGTTTCAAGCATACCAATTCAAATTCATAACTTTTCTTAAGAGCTAAAAAATTTAAAATATAGCTGAAATTCATAGCTTCTCCTAGAACTAGAAATTTCAATACTAAGTCTTTATCCCAGCTTGATAATTAGTAGCATGCATACAAAGAGGGATCATGTCACTGTTAATCCAAGCTCAAGAGAATGAGATTAAATCTGATAAAAAGCATGCCTGCTATAAAGACGGAGACTGATTGATACCAACAGACTGATAAACCTAACATATAGATCCCCATTAGGTATCAAATGTTAATCCTAAACCATACAGCTAAATTTAATTACTTCTATAAAATTAATGGATAAGTATTTGATTTAACAAATCATATAGAAGGAAGGAGAGGTTTTCATATCTTCCCCACATAAACAAAAATGGCGTGCCGCATATTCTAATGTCCGTACTTCTGGAACTCCCATTCACTATTATCTGAGCAAGGAATAAGAAAACAATGAAAAAAACAAGAAGAGAAAATCAACAACATAACATGCCAACAGTTGAGGTTACAAAAAAGAACATAGGAGGAGAGGTGAAAGAAGGGCAACTGGTGTAAGAAACATACCCAACGGACACACTTGACGAGTCTTGAGCCATCGGCTGATGCAGTGAAAGTGAAATGCATGGTTACAAATGCCTGCAGACACCACGTTTAAATGTCTAGAGAAGGCAACTAAACAATTCTATCTTATGATTCAAATATACAATTTGTTTAGACCATAAATTCCATAGACTAGAGAAGACGAGCATGTCAAGATAGATAAGGGAAGATGTGTAATATAGTTGCACAAAAAAAATAAACCAAAACTATTAATTTTGATATTATGAGCTTGGTGCTGCTTATATGATTCAATTAACAATCAACTTGACCAGAACTTGCTAACAAGAGCATACAACCAAGGTAGGCATTTCGGCTAAACTTGCAATTTCAAAAGTCAAGCGAAACCAACCTTGAACTGACAACATTTTCCATATAAAACTGACAAGTTTATGCGAAAGGCAGCAAAATAGGAGAAATCAGCAATTTTTCACATAAACTTATGCAAATGGACTTTTAAAATTGAGTTACTCATATAATGTGAATAGGGATAGTAATGCTTACCTTACTAAGCAATTAAGCAATCAGATCAAGCAAAGCCAATTACGGTACACTAAATCATCTACAAAATTCCTTTAACTGAGAAATTTTAATGCAAGCCAGAAAAACCTCAATTTCTGTCAAAATATATGTATTAATTTTCGAAAACAAAGTTACTCCCCATGTTAATTGTCAGCAGAATACTAAAAGCTTCAACTATTTAGCAAGCAGAACACTAATGCTTCATGTTTAGAGCAAGCAGAACAAGCATTGTTCTCATTCATGCGTTACAGATAACAAAACTAGTGTCGGAAACAAATTGATGTTATAACTACTCCAATCCACAAAATAAAATCCGGATAACAAAAATCACAATTGAACATAGCATTGCAGTCAAACATAAGCTGATTAAAATATATTTACTTAGTCATTAAAACGAAAAGAAATTAAATTATACAAAAGAATGAGCAGAATTACCCCAAGCAACAGTACACTCTTCACTGGTGGCACTAGCCTGGTTGGCTTGGCACTCTATGCCTAATTTATAAAAACAATAATCAGTTTACAAAAAAACATAACCTAATTACAAAATCAAACAAAAAGAAGAGAAAAAAACCCACATAGATCCATAATATGGTTACGGCAGATAGCACAATTATCAACAACAATATCTGCAATTCGTAAAAAAACATGAGCGTGATTAAAATAAAGCAACTTAAAAAAATTTAGTTAGGGTTTTATGAAACATAAGGTTAGGTTACCCCATGCCCAAAGAGAGACGGCGTTCCACTTTTTGATTTCGAAGTGTTTCGTCTTTTTTGAACATGAAGAGGAAGATGAGGGACCATCGCCGGCCGGAATCATCGGTACATCGGGATCCAAAGTCGCCATAGTTTTTCTGGTCTGGACTTTGGTGTTTCTGTAAACACTTAACAGTACTGTTTTAATGTTTGATATCATTATTACTTTATTCTTTTAAAATATAAAATTACAGAGTTTATTTTTTTACATAATCATTTATATAATGGTTATGAATAAAATTCGTTATGATAATCTTTTTAAAAAATATTTGTTAAAATAATTTTACTGGTCTCTTATATGTACTTTTTATGACTAGTTGCTACGCATGTGGCTCGTAATGTGACTTGTCAATTTATATATTAATTAATTTCATTTAAAATATATAAATATATTTTATTTGTAATCAATATTAAATTAATTAGAATTTTTATTATAAATAAATATAATCATTCAATTTATTAATTTTTAAATTAAGAGATGTTAATAATATTTATTTATAATATTTATTTTTATTGAATTTATTTAAAAAAATTAATATATTTTATACATAATTAATATTAAGTTAATAGTCTTATCTTTTTTTCGACGTTATAATTATTTTTATTAACCCCATAAAAAGAGTACAACCATATAAATAATTAAATGTAATATAATCATGGTCTCATGGTACTATATTGTTTTTCTATTGTTCTTCTACTATTTTAACTATTAATTTATATAATCATACACTTTAATTGTCCATTTAATATTAAATTTAGCTAATCTAGAATACTAATACAATTAGAGCACTAAAATGCTACATATTTAATTGTTACACACATAGTCCAATTTTAATTAAAGACAATCTAGTAGGTACTTTAAGGGTTCCATTTTTCAAACTTTATAATGTTGTTGTTATAATCTTTTTAATGTTAATGGTTTGATGAAATATTTCGTTTACAATGAACAATATATCTAAATAGTAAAAGAATAGTGTAGTTTAGATGAGTATTTTAATTGTAGTAGTATACAATGTTTTTCCTAATAATCATATATATATATATACTATAAAATCTCAAGTTAACGTGAGATGAATGCATATTTTTGGCTATAAAATAGTATGTATAAAGTCCTTATTTTAATTTACTTCTTTCGTATTAATATATTAATTTATTTAGTAAATGACTTTAAAACCTTAACTTATATAGTTATTAGGTAATAAAATAGAAAGGGTTATTCGGTAAAAATGCATGTACCCCTTGCCTCCATCCGTGTTTTTATATATAGTATAGATAAACTAACAATATTCAATTTTCTGATTAAAAAATATTTAATATTTTTATATATTAAATATATTAACAGATGATGCTTTTTTCTATGATTATTTTATTACAGTTTACTTTATTTATTTTTCTATTAGATGAAAATTAGTATAATTCATTCAGTAATGATAAATAAATAAATTAAAATATTTTTTACAAACAAAGTAACCATATACTTGTATTTATTAGCTAATTTTATTTTATTTTGGTTAATATTTGACACTTTTAATTATGGCAAAGTCACCAAAATTTTAGACAAATACGGAAAAATTGTTACAACATCTTTTCATCTTTAAATGAGTTATCAAGTTTAAACAACTCTAAAATTTTCTTTTTTATATAGATGATGAGAAGTTGAAGTGACAATTATTTTCAATTTAATTTTCCAGTCTTTATTATATATATTTGAATGGCTCATTTGATAGCCGAAAAATCATATTAGATGATCGTTTTGTAATATCATCATTTGATTCTGATATGGGTCACTCATTGTGATTATGATGAGGAGTTGTTACTTTTTTATTGTAAATACTCTCACTTCATTTAATGAAGTTTAGCTTATAATGAAAAATAAAACTTGACATAGTATACTAACTAGTCCCTGATATTTTTCCAAAAAAACTAGTCCCTGATATTTTAAAGCATTCTTTGATTTTATTTCTCTTACATTAAAAACTATTTTTGTTAGTTTTTAATAATTTCACAATGAAAATCTAGAATAACATATATTGTAGAATAATTTAGCATAATAGAAAATATAGAGTAATTAATAGAAAATAGACTGTAATTAATTAGGGATCATTCTAGATATTGGAAAATCTTAGTATAAAATCTAAAATAAAAAAATTTTCCTATCATATTTAATTTTTACTTTTGCTTAAACACATTGACATATCACATTAATTGATATTCAATATTTTACAATATATAAAAAGACATTTTTATCAGAATATATATATATATATATATATATATATATATATATATATATATATATATATATATATATATATTAGAGGTGGCCATGGGCCGGGTCAGCCCGTGAACCGGCCCGGAACCGGCCTGGTCAAACCCGTCCGGAACCGGTCAAACCCGAAACCGGAGTAAAACCGGCCCGGAACCGTACAAAGGGCGGTTCCGGACCGGTTCCAGATTTGTTGAACCGCGAACCGGTGGTTCCGGGTCGGAACCGGCGGTTTAAGGGTCGAACCCGTTAATAAAAAATAAATATTATATATTTAAAATACATATTATAACTTTATCATACTATAATATATTTAATTTTACAATAAAATATATGTTATATTTGTTTTAGTTAAATTTTTGGTTAATATTTTAATTTTTTTCAAAAAAAATCTTTATTTTCTTATAATACTATCTACGTGAGTTATTTTATTGTTAAATTACAATTTTTAGTAATAAAATTTTAATTGTTTTTCTAAACCGTCCTAAACCGAAACCGAAACCGTCCGGTTCCGAACCGTCATGAAACCGTCGTTTAGGCGGTTCCGGGCCGGTTCCACTTTTTCTTGAACCGTGACTCGGCGGTTCCGAACCGGAACCGCCGAGTCATAAACCGTGGTCACCTCTAATATATATATATATAAACTATTAAAAAATCAACATTTTATTTAATAGACAAACTATATTACTTCGTACAAAATAAATCTCAATCTTTCAAAAAGTTTTCAAATAAACCTTTCATCACAAAAAACTTTTAAATCGAAAAACGATAAATTAATCCCTATATTTATAACAATAGACTAAATAATTAAAATTGTTATTAGTTTAGTTCAATAAATTTATTTAAAATAATAGTAAATTTACAACTTTATTATTTAGAATTTTGAAAAAAATAGATTATATTATATTATTTTCATCTAATAAACTTTTTCAAATAAAATAAAAATTTTAGTATTGTTTTTATCTTTCTGAAATACTAAGGGTTATAATTCATTCAAATTTTATCATTATATTTTTTTTATTTGAGAAAACTATAAAATTAAATTCTTAAATAAGCTCCACCACTATGATATAAACTGTGTGCATTAATATTTACTAAAGGTTATTTTCATAATATCATTTATATAATCCATTTAATTAAAGTAAATGTAACACAAATTAGTCTATGAACATGTATATACTTATTGTCATATAAAAATTAGTCTATTCAATCACCACATCTCTTTTCTTTTATTTTCATTGCAATTTTTAAAAATTGTCATATAAAAAAATTAATTTTTAAAAAACTTCAAATCTATCATAGTTAGTTTTGGTGAATTCTAAATGAAAATTCGTAATAGATTTCTATTTTTTAAAGATCGTGATAAAATTGAAAAATAGTATAAAGATGATAATTTAATATGTAATTAACTCTTACAATATATAATATTTGTCACGTCATGTTTGTATCCCAATCAGCAAGAATTCGCCGCATTTTAAAATGTAATAATTTAAAAAATAATAAATGATGGTGTTTTTATATGATAACTTTTAAAAATTATAGTAAAAATAAAATAAATATAAAAACGATAATTAAATATGAAATTTAACCTTTTCATATAAAATATTTTTTCACCGAACTTTTGCCAAATGAAATTAAGGAAATAACAACATCAACGCATAGTCACTGTCTAACTAACAGACATGACAGGGGGGTGCAGCTCATATATTGTTGTTTTGTCAATCTGTAAATAAAAAAAGAAAGGGACAGAAAACTGATTTGATAGTCTATTTCGAAACAATTAATCCTTTTTAGTAGTTTATAGATTAATCCAAATCGCACATGATATTAAGGCTGCTGTGTAATTATATATACTTTATAATATTAAATCATTATTTACAATTAGGAATTGGGTTAGTAAAAGGTTTAATCAGTAATAGCTGCATTTTTTGTTCCGCGTTATTACATACATTTCAAACTTCTTAGCTGTGTATTTCGCAACGTTGAAAACTTGGAAAAAAATTTGAATAGGTCATTAGTTTTATGCTTGATGAAAAAACTAGTAACTTTAGAAAGTTGAATGATTAATTAATACTCGTTTTATGAAAATTATGAAAGATTTCAAGTTTGATTATTCATATAACAATATTTATTTATTTTGAAAAGAGTTTATGTTTATGATTTCTATAATATGCAAAACTGTGCTACTCAAAATTGTATAACTCATTACTAACCCGTTAAATTTACGCCAAATTGAAGTGTAGCTGAAACTATTTTTTTTGTCTACCAACAAGTACAGTTGTTTTGTCATATATATAATAATATTTAAATTTTGACAGTTTGATTCATCTTTTTTTAAACTTTGTTATATATATTCACGCGTATGTCAAAGTTTACTTGTGCGATATAACATGTCATATAAGATAAATTTTGTATATAGATGTCACGGCTCGTTAACTCCAAACGAGTTGTAGGTATATCACGTCAGCTCCAAACGAACTTTAAATTTCGTGGTGTATTTGGCAAAATGAGATATACTTGTGGATAAATAAATGAATTTTGTCTTAAAAAAAAACTATATGTAATTAAATTAAAGTAATTGTATATTCCAAAGGAAGAATCAAATATGAAGTAGTGAAACAATTCCTCAAACAATAATCTTACACTTACATGCCTAATTTAACTGTCAAAATATGCAAGTTTCACCAAAAAAAAAAACACAAAAAATGGATATTTACAGTATAGGATTAATGTAAATAAATTTAATGTAATTACAGTTTCACTAATAAATCTATGCTGCTTTGGCATTTGGGTGCAAAGGCGAGTGCAACCCATGTCTATGGTTTTGACGCAAATCACCTTCCGAATGAATCGCCGGCGACCTCGGCGTTTTATGACGGCGTCTCTGGCCATTGTGAAGCGGATGTTTATGGTGATGCTGCCCGTTATTTTCTTTCTTAGGTTCACTAATATCTTTAGCATCTTCTTTATTATCAGTTTCGGTCGGAACTGTATAAACAAACGGTCCGATCGGCATATCTTCATAATCCTTGAGTGACTCAAGAGTGTTCACAACGATTCTCATAGTTGGTCTTTGCTTTGGTCTATGACTCAGACACATATAAGCTAATGTGGCGGCTTTTCTTGCTCCGGTCTCCGAGAACTGACCTTCGAGTCTTGGATCCATGATCCGGCCGAGTTTCCGGGGGTCGTTTAATACTGGTCTAGCCCACTCTGCTAACTTTTGTTCTCTTTGTGGACGACTTTTGTCAACTGATCGTCTTCCTGTAAGTAGCTCTAACAGCACTACTCCGAAACTGTAGACGTCGCTTTTTGCTGTCAGATGACCTGAAAATAATCAAAATTATGTTAATATTTACGCGAACCAGTGGCAAAACTAGGATTATGTTTTAGAGACGGATGAAATTAGTAAGTTTTTTAGGGTTTGTGTAATACAAAAATATCAGAACAATTAATAAATGGAGACGAAAATGAATAATTGCTGTTTTAACTTTTTTGATCGCTATTCATAAAAAAAAAAAAAAACTTTTTGATTGCCGGCAATTATAATTATGCTTAATTTACAGGTAACTTGATGCGACGCGATATTTTATATGTCAAATAAGATAAATTTTATAATATATTAACTTATCATATTGCATAATATCAGCTTTAAACGAGCTATGAGTATATTTGTCACTAAATTAAAAAAACAGTTGACGTACTGATAAAGTTTTAAAGTTATAGTAATATATTAAACAAACGAACTATGGTTGTTAAGTATATAAATACATTTTACCTTTTTAAAATGCAGGAGAATATATGGTAATTTGATCTAAACATGAGGGCATAATAGTAGTTATTGCTTAGAATTATCAAGGCTAATCCCCTGAAAAACCCCCCACCTTTCAATCCCCTTCATTTGCACCCTCACCATTCAAAATCTCCAATTTTACCCAAATTTCCACTTTTCATTTTCAATTGCACCCTAAAAATATTAAATTAGCACTTTTTCACTATAAAAAAGTTCAAATCGATAATTTATATTTTAATTCATAGTCTAAATAGTCATCAATGTTTAAATTTCAACAATAAAAACATATTTCCTAAAAATTTAAAAGTTAAATTTTTTTATATAAAATATAAATCAATTAAAAATATCATTAAATATGGTTTTATTGTTGAAATTTAAACATTAAGGACTATTTAGAACATGAATTAAAATATAAAGTATCGATTTCAACTTTTTTTAGTGACAAAAGTCCAATTTAATACTTTTAGGGTGCAATTGAAAATGAAAGGTGATAATTTGGATAAAATTGAAGATTTTGAAAGGTGAGGGTGCAAACGAAGTGGGATTGAAAGGTGGAGGGATTTTTAGGAGTTAAGCCAATTATCAATTGAGATGATGAGCTAATTAACAAGAGTTAATTACTCCCTCCGTCCCACTCTAATTGACAAAATATGGAGTTTTTGGTGTCCTATTCTAATTGACAAAACTAACATAACTATAATTTTATTCTTTAATTTTCCATCTTTACCCTCATTTAAAACCATGTCTTTTATAGAAAATGGTGAGTATTTAATGAAAATTTAACTAATATATACTAATAGCATTAATTAGCTCCATTATCAATAGAAGGGTATATAAATAATTTTCTATGTCATTTATTAATTTGTCTTGGTTATTGAAATATAGTTATTTTGTCAATTAGAGTGGGACGGAGGGAGTACTTGAATAATTTTTAGTGCTGGGAGGTTAATGATTACCTGTCATGATATATTCAGGAGCAGCATAGCCTTGCGTTCCCATTACCCGAGTGGAAACATGTGTATCGGACCCTTCGGGACCATCTTTTGCCAAACCAAAATCTGAAAGTTTTGCGCTATAATCCTGTACGCATTAAACACAATCTAGTATTAGTCGAACACCAACGTTAATAATGTTAATTACTATAAGTTTATCTATATATAGATTTAATTAAGATTTAATTAATTAACTTCATTACCGAGTCCAACAATATATTTGATGCTTTGAAATCCCTGTAAATAACAGGCTTTTCTAACTCATGTAGGAAAGCAAGACCCTTTGCAGCTCCAAGTGCAATTTTCATTCTCGTTGACCATGGTAGCGATACAGAATATCCTGAAAAATTAATTAGGTTAATTAGTTCTTGATCAATCTGAAATAATTAAAGATTATCATAAACTAGCTTGTCATTAATAAAAAAAAAACATACTTCTAAATAATTGGTTCTCTAAGCTGCCGCGTGGCATATATTCATAGACAAGAAGTCTATGTGCTTCTTCACAACAATAACCAATCAGCTTCACTAGGTGTGGATCTCTTAATTGCCCAAGAAATATCACTTCCGTCTGCCACAAGAAACATAAATTAATCAATTAAATTTATATAATTTTCTTATTATATATCAGAATTAGTTGAAGCAAAAAGCTATAACTCACCAACCACTCTCTATGACCTTGTAAACCGTCCAAATCCAAAAGCTTAACAGCAACAGACTGAGCCTTTATCAAACCCGGTCTAAGCTTATCATCAATAAAACCTTTATGAACCGGACCAAACCCGCCTTCACCCAGAAAGTTACTCGAAGAAAAGCTCTGGGTTATCACCTTCAGCTCTGCGAGAGTGAATACTTGAAGATTTGAGCCAGCAAGAGAAATGGAAAGATCTTCGGACAGTGAAGTACTAGGGTTACTTAGATCAGAAAATATCGAAAGTCTTGTGAATGAAGTTTGTTTCGAAACCTCTTTCTTAGGTTTTATCGCTTTCTTTTCATCGCCGTGCGGTTTAAAACAAGTGGACACCATAGATATCCATTTAGCTTTGTGCACAGTCATTTTCTTGAATCAAATATAAAGAAATCAATGGTTCTTGAAATATATTTGTTTGTTTGCGTTAGGGTTATGTTTTGAGTTCTTGAAAAAAGAATGGTGGGAGAAAGAATTTAGAATATTTGAGAGATGGTTTGGTGAGATTAGAGAGAATGAGATTAGAATGCTTAAAAAGAGAAAAAATAGGCCAAAAAGGCAAATAATATTCAAATCAAGCTCTCCAAACGCGGACATGGAGAAAGAGGTTTCCAACTCCTTTCTACCATACACTTGCTTTGATTTTTTCTATTTATTTTCTTGTGTCATTTCTTGTATTATTCTATATACTATATGGAATTATTCCAACTTTATATGCATTATTTATATATACATTTGGAATTCCAAGATTTTTATTTTTATTTGAGTGTCTTGCTTTGCAATCTATGGGTAGTGAGTCATATAAGTCTTTTGTAGTTGGTTCAAGGAAAATGACAGGGCTATCCCTTCTTTATTTTATATGATTACAAGAAATAAATCATAGAAAGAAAAATATATTATCTATTTCAAACCGAATTAATATAAATAATTTAATAGGAAATTTCAATATTGATAACTAATTAAATCACTTTGTGCGAAAAATTCTTAAATATAGTAATGTATGTCACGTTATCTGTGAATAGAGATAATAACAATATAAAAATCTTAAAATTCTAAATGTGTATATAAATAATATGGTAAATAGAGTCTATATTATTAACCGCGGTTAAAAAATGAAAACCGTGCTTTATAACTATCTATCTTGGAAGATTGTTATCCAAGTAATGATGAAAATTGACATTCATACCTTGTTTTTTGTTAGGACATCAAGCCATGTCTTATTTAATATTTATGGCAAATTGTCAACACATTTGATTAAGAGAAAGGGACTATACCTAATATTACTGGGAGAGCAATTTTGTCAAATTGATTAAAATATGTGTGATTATGGACTTTCAAAGCAAAAAAAGTAGGTATGATTGCAATATTTCATATGCTTCTAATTCTAGAGACTATGTCCTAGAAGCTTATTATTGTGTATCTCTACCAAATGACAGTACTATCCTCCATGCATGAACATATACTAAAATCTGATCTCAACCGCATGGACTGTGGACTTTTCAATTCTTGAGGATCTGATGGTCGCTAATTTCCGATGCAGTTGACCTTATAAATAAGTGAAGTGGGTCCTTAATATTGGAAGTTGAGGGGTCACCAAAAACATCTTGCTTAATCTTGCCTTCCTTTTATTTTTAGGCGAAATGTCTTAAAAAGGCCAAATCTTTCATAAAAGTTTCACAAAAGTCCCGACCTTTTAATTTTGTCGATTTTGGCCAAAAATAAATTATTTGGTTTCAATTGTGGCCAACTCTCAATTTGATTTCAATTTGCCTATGTGGAGCCTATGTGACGCTTATGTGGCATGCCAAATATTGAAAGGTCAGGACTTTTGTGAAACCAAATAATCTATTTTTGGCAAAAATCGACAAAATTGAAAGGTCGGGACTTTTGTGAAACCAAATAATCAATTTTTGGCCAAAATCGACAAAATTAAAAGGTCGGGACTTTTGCAAAACTTTTGTGAAAGGTTTGGCCTTTTTACAACATTTGGCCTTATTTTTATGTACAAGCATTAGGACATACTAAGTATAATACTAAATTAAACTCAAGTGGATATAAATTTTAATTGAAAACATATGGAACATAAATAAATAGTAATAAATACAACATTTTAAAAAAAAATAAAAAAAGTATGTGTTATTTTTAATAAAATTTACTATTTTATTTTATTTAAGATTACAATTTTATTTTATTATGTAAAAAAAAAATTAACATCTTATTCTATTAAATCTCATGTATACTAAAGTTATCCTGAATATAAAAGGTTTATGAGGTAATTAAATGGATAATAATTGGCTAGAAAATGAATTTGGACCTTCTCAAATATTATTGACGAATTTGGGATGATGCACGAGCATCTAATTAATATATAGGGGTACTTTGGTCAATGAGAAAGTAGGTGAAATGGGTCCCATTTTTCATGTTTTTCTGTTAACAAAAGTCAACAGCGTTATTGTCTTTTTTCGCAATCTAGAATTTTTCTTAAAAAATAAATAATATCGGCGGTCAACACGAAAGTCTTTTGACAGTATTGTTAAGGTAAAAACTAAAAAGCTTTAAAAATCATGCAGTTTGATCCTCGTGATTTTTTTTTATTTAATTTAATGAAATGAGTTTGAATCAATTTGTGAGGACCAATCCAATTTAAATCAGAGACTTCCATATAATTAGTTAAAAATTTAATTGTTTTGGCTCTCTTTAGTACTCCCTCCGTCCCACTATAATTTTTTCTTTTAACTTTCCATCTTTACCCTCATTTAAATTTAAACTTTTTATGGAAAAAAGGTGAATATTTAATGAGAAATTAACTAAGATACTAATAGCATTAATTAGCTCCATTATCAATAGAGGGGTATACAAGTAACTATCTATGTATATTAGTTTGTATTGGTTATTGTAATTTACTACCTCCGTTCTTTTTTAGTTGTCCATTTAGCCAATATTGCACATATCAATATAGTGCTTCTTTTGTCTCAATTTATAAAGAAAAATACTAATATAGCCCTATTAGTTAATAAATGCCTTTTAAATTAAAACATAGGGTCATTTATTAGGGATGGGTAAACTTGAAAGATAAGTAGCTAATATCACATGGAATTACTAAATGGACAACTATTTGTAGACAAATAAAATTGGCTAAATGGACAACTAAAAAAAAACGGAGGGAGTAGTTATTTTGTCAATTAGAGTGGGACGGAGGGAGTATGATTTTTTTTTTCTCATTTTTGTGTTTTGTAAATGGTCAAAAAACTAGGGATGAAAAATTCAATTAAACTCCAAAGTCCAACCACCTTACCTGAAATCTATGGCTATGTATAAATATGTGGAGTTTCACCAAACATCAAAATTGATTGTTGAAACTCATTTTACAGTAAAATTTGAATCCTCCAATCAAACATCACCATTGTTACTAAGAAATGATGAATAATTTAGGTATTTGTGTTA
This sequence comes from Mercurialis annua, assembly GCF_937616625.2. Lineage (NCBI taxonomy): Eukaryota > Viridiplantae > Streptophyta > Magnoliopsida > Malpighiales > Euphorbiaceae > Mercurialis > Mercurialis annua. The sequence continues at coordinate 53,240,104 of NC_065571.1, forward strand.
AACTGCTGCCACTTTATTATAAACGTGATTAAATTAAGTTCAGTTGAACTACCAATGACTATAGCGTAAGAAATGTAACCTAACCTTGATCTTAAGATAGGTAAATGTGTAAATAGAGAATAAATTATCTCATAGATGTGTCACATTATTTTACAGCACATCTCTTACATTTATAAGTATGTGTATCAACATTCAAAAAATAAATAAAATATGTGTATCATGTTTTAAATATTTTGTTGTTTTAAGAATGAAAATAAAATTTATCATTTAATCCATGTGATAATTTTTTTGATGAATAATCCATGTGGTAATTATTGACACGAAAATTCTATTGAATGAGTAATTACTTTAAGTATAGGAACAACCATTTAAAAATTGGACCAAAACCGGCCAGTTGTCTATTCCAACTGATCATAAAAATTTAAAAATTAATCTAATCAAATTGAATCTGATAGAAATTGATTTTTAGATCTAATTAATCCGACAGTCAAATCAGTGATCAACCGATGATTAAATCGTTTGTTCAACTGATTTCACAATAACTCATGATGTATAAAGCTTAACTTTTAACATATAATCTACTTAATCGGTTAAATAGACGGTTGAGCTTGTTGAATCAAAAAACCTATGGCCTTATTGATTCGTATGACAGTTTAGTTTCTACCATACTTTAAAGACAATGAATTAAGGAGAGAGGGGGTGGCATGGGTTGGCCATAGCCCCCTCCAGTTTTTAAAAATGTAAAATTAAAATTTAGTATCTAAAATTAATAAATTTCATGATTTCTTTCTTCCTAATTTTAAAAATTATTCCTTTATATAATATATACTCCCTCCGTCCCACTTTAGAAGTCCCATTTGACTTTACACACAGATTAAGAAAACATTAATTATCCTTGTCTTTTCATATTTTTTCATGTTTTGCCCCTACTAATAATAGTGGAATTTTTCATAGAACTCTTTTAAGATAACTAAAATAAGGGTAAAATAGGGTATTTAATGGAAAAAATTTCTAAAAATAGTAATGGGACTTTTTAAATGGGACATTCCAAAATGGAATATGGGACTTCTTAAACGGGACGGAGGGAGTATATATTATAATTTGGTCCCTTCAAAGTTAAAATTCTAACTTTGTCACTATTTAGAGGGAGTTTATATTCATGTGTCTTTGTATATGTATTTATGATTTAATGAGAACATTTTATATAAACTTTCTCCATTAATTTATAGACAGACCAAGTTTACAATATTACAACACTAAATGTGTAAAAATTTGACAAATTACATTACATTATTGATTTTCTTAAAATATCATTGTTTTGTCTAGGGATGACATTATATATAATGTTTATGTGAGAATTTTTCATGCGAAATTACTGGTCAATTAAGTAGTTTTATTTTTCAATAATAATATTGAATCTTTTTTGCCCAAAATAAATAGACAAATACAATGTGTACGAAATGAGTAGAAATGCACAAATTCATGACTTTGTAGAGTCAAAATCTGACCTTCACAATATATTCCGCTGAAATTTTGAGCCAATGAATCATGTCCGTCATCATCATCATGTCAGCCTAACCCTGCCATTTGGAAATTTAATTGTGGGGTTATTTTTTAAACAACTTAAATGTGTAATTTTGGACAAAAAATTTACACTCATGGTCTATTTATTTTATTAAATATTACCATATGGCTACATATATTAAGTTCAACTGAAGTATGACTTCTATTTCTTAGATTTATGGCCGCCCAAGATATATATATTGGCAATTATAATTTTGCATAATTGATTTTATTTACATAATGATATATTCAGAATTTTCCTTTCAAGACTTAATTGTAATAATACACTTGGATTTAAATTTTGGTGGCATGACACCGTAGGAATCATATTTAAATTTAGTGGAAGTTATATAATTACTCAAAGTATTACTAAAAGATAATAATTGTAGTTTTAAATTTTTTATTTTTTTCAATAATATTACTCTTTTAATGAAGAATTGTGCAAAGAAATTAAGCAGCCACTTAAATTAGACAATTTCAAATTTCTATTTATATTAATATTGATCATATTATTCTATGCTCAATTGCTCATACTCTGAAAACAATTGTCAACTCTCGAATTAAATTTTCTTTTCTTAATCAGTACAGCTGATTTATCACGCTAATTACAATTTTTTTTTGTAATTAGCAAGATGCATATTTTCAGACATTTGCTAATACTTTAAATAAAAAAATAAAACTTATCAACACATAAAATAATTATAGCATATTAACGTGATATTTATTTTTTGTCTCAGTATAATTACCCCTAGGATTGGGATTTCCTCGTTCACGATCTACACCGTATATTACAAAATGAACGACATAGATAAAAAAATACAAATTTAATCAAAATAATTTGAGGAAATTTCAATCCTTACCCCTAACTATAGAGACATAATGGATGATTTTTTAACAATAATTAAATTTGAATTTAATTGTATGTTTTCAAAATTTTCCAGTTGATTTCCAATTTAAAAGTTGATTTTAGACCTCTAGAAAGTAGTAGAGGTAAAATTGAATTTTTGTGTACCTATTTATAGATTTTCTTTAAAATTGAGATCAATTGATAATTTTATGAAGTAAATTGCAATCTTTAAAATATTGATGCGTTGATTTTGAACTATTAATGGACTTATTATTATTCAATTGATTGTTTCATTAAGTAATTATTCAATAATTTAATTAAAAAACCTGTTTATTAAAAATGGGTGATACAAGATTTTTCAACTCTAAACCCCAACATTTTAAACACCATAAATCTTAAATCCTAAACAGACATATAAATTACAATTTTAAACTTTAAACTCTTATAAACTCCTAAACTCCGAACATCAAACATTGAATCCCAAATCCAAAACCCTAAAGCAAAACCTTAAGCCTTAAACTCTAAAATTTAAAATAATAAACTGTAAATTCTCATATCTAAATATTGTAAAGTATGGTTTATATTGTTGGGTATAATGTTTATGGATCTATGGTTTTAAGGTTTAAGGTTGAGATTTAGGGAATTGAAAGTTTGAAGTTTAAAGTTTAAGATTTAGGGTTTAAATTTAGAGTTTTTAAGTTTGGGGTTTAAGTTAGATATTAGATTTAGTTTAGTTTAGAATAGTAAAAGGTATATATTGTCTTTTAAACTTTCATAAAGAACTATTTATATTTTAAAAGTCTAATTCCGTATAACATAGATTGTAAAATTATAAAATAAGAGTAAATGAATTTTACATATTAAGTTTATTTATATTTTTTTTCTTAAGAGAAGGATTAATTTATACTGATTTTATATGTTTAAGGCATGATGACACCAAATAGACTTTAGAGCATGAATTGTTTTATCAAATTTCCAAAGACATATTTACATCTTTTGCTTAAAATTAGGATTAGTTAATTTTATATTAAATCACCATCTTTATATATATTTTATACTAATCACAATTTTTAAAAGTTATCATACATAATCACCATCTTTCAAAGTTTTTCAAATCCATCACCGGTTTACAATCTAGCAAATTTTTTATGATTGGACTAACGGAAAATGACAACGCAGAAAATTGTTGTAAGTGTTAATTGCATATTAAATCACCACTTTATATTCTTTTTCAAATTTATCGCAATCTTTTTAAAAATCAAATCTATCGCGGAATTTTATTTGAAATTAGCCGGACTTAAAACTGTAATAGATTTAATTTTTTTTAAATAGTAATTCTATTTGACAACTTTTAAATATCGTGATCTAAATGAAAATAAATATAAAAATGGTAGATTTAATATGGAGTTAACCCTAAAATTTATATATATACCACTGTTTGCATTATATTTATAAGGAGTAGTGTTATAAAAATTCACCAACTCTACACATTTTGTCAATGTAATCACGCCTTTTAAAACTTGTCATAAAAATACACCAATTTTCATTTTTTTTCAAATTCATACACGGTGTTGAGGTGATACTCATTCATTGGTTAATTTGCTGATGTGAATGTCATTTTTAACCAATGAATAAATATCACATCAACCTACTGCCGTACTTCTCCAATTTAAGAATAGTCTACTAAATTTTTTAAAAAATATATTTTTTTCAATTCTCAGGCGAGGAGAAAAAAATCATCCTCCTCGCCTAAGAAGGAGTTGCTGCTCTTCTTTTTAAAGAGAAGGAGGAGCTCTGCTCGGGCTCCTCCTTGGAGGAGCAAATTTGTTCCTCCTTTCATGAAGGAGGAGCTCTTCAAGCTCTTCCTTCATGGAAGGAGGAGTAGCATCGAGCTCCTCCTTCATGGGAGGAGTAGATATGCTCTCCTTCGTGAAAGAAGGAGGAGGAGCAACTCCTTATTTCATGAATGAGGTGCTGCTCGGAGCTTATGGAAGGATGAGTGGAATCGGAAAATAATTAAATTTTATTTGAGATAACGTAAATTTTTTTTGTTTTGTGTAAATGGTATTTTTAATGATTTTCAATTTTTAAAAGTTATTTATAATTATTATTAATTAATTATTACAATTACTATTATTTGTTGAATTTTGTGAGGAAGAAGGTGTTTTTTTTACAATTAACAGCATTAACGTTTAATTAGAATATAGATTAAATATGAAGGATTATTTTGAACTTTTTTTCAAATGAAAATAGTTTAATTTAGTGTTTTAGGTAGAGGCGAAACATGGAAATCCAAATTAGGGTAAAATTGAGCTTTTTCCTAAATTAGATTATAAATACAAAAAAATTATAAGATGAGATTTTTTTAAGTAATTAGACCATTAATTTATAATAACTAAATAATTACATGCCATTTGTAGTCAATTTTAATCAACATATAAAATATCTAATTTATACTTTGAAATAAACTAACTAGAAATAGAATATATTGCATTTGGAAATTTTAGTTTAATTTATTATTAATTATATGATTTTGTTAATTTAAAATTAAATATAATTTGGAATATAAATTCTAAGTTAAAATCAAAATTGATCAATTTTTAAATTTTATTTATAATGATTTTTTTCATTATAGTTTAATGATTTTGTTCATTATAGTTTAATGATTTTGTTCATTTAGTTTAAATTTATTTAGAAATTTTAGTTTAATGATTTTGTTCATTTAGTTTAAATTTATTTGGGAATTTTAGTTTGATTTTGTTCATTTAGTTTAAATTTATTAGTATCTATAATTTTTATTTATTTAAATTATAAATTTAATAATTATGAGAAATGATATAATGTCCAACGTGGATAAATTGTAAAGCATATAAAATTTGTGACTAATTATAAAACCGCATAAATCTAGTGATTAAACTGCAAAAACAGATAAAATTAGTGGTAATTTATAGTTGTTGTTTGTTTAAAGGCAAGAAGTTGTGGGTTAATGACATATTTATTTATAAAATTAAGAATTTTTTTTAAATTAGCCCCCGATTAAGTTTTGTTCTTCATTTGTGCCATGCAGACCGCTGAACACTTAAGCGGCTTGGGGTAAACCGCGGAAGTGTTCCGCAGTCTGCACACGTGGCTCCACCTGGACGCAGGTGGAGCAAACTGCGGAACACTTCCGCGGTTTGCCACGTTGGACAAAGCAAACCGCGTAAGTGTTCCGCGGTTTGCTTTGCCCATGTGGCTCCTCCCTGATTGTCCAGCGAGGAGCCACGTAAGCCAGACCGCGGAACAGTTCCGTGGTTTACACAAACCGCGGAACAGTTCCGCGGTCTGGAAGGTACTAAATGAGAATTTATTATTTTTTGGGGGTAATTTGAGAAATAATTAGCAAATGAAGAATACAATGGTCATTAACTCAGAAGTTGAAGAATAAGATTAAAAGATTATTTTAGTTCTTGCATTTTTTTGATTAATTCTTTAATATGAATAATTAATTTTTACAAAATTAATTTTAGAAAATTGAGTATTTAACATTTAATATTAATTATATAAATAAGTTAAATCTATAATTTTATTAAAACAGAATATTGTTAATTTTATAGTTTAATTTTTTATTATAAATATAAAATTTAATATTATTAAAAAAAAATTCAAAAATAAACTTGAAAAGTTGTTGTGGTAATTTCTTAGAATACACTATTTGCTAACTTATTGACACTTTTACCTGTCAATTTTTGACTTATATTTTCTGACTTTTCTTATTTACGAAAAATATCTTTTTTTTAATTTCACGAATACCTTTTCGGTTTTGGGTTTTCACCCAATTTTGGTTTTCGAATTTTTTTGGTTCGGTTGACCAAACCGATCGAACCGACCGATTGCACTGTCCAAATTTTCAGTTTTTAATAATTTTTATAGATTTTTTCCTGAAATTCTTTTTTATTTTTTTATCGTGTTTTTATAGTGTAACAATAGTGTATATATAGTGAATTTATAGTGTTTTTATAGTGTAAAAATAGTGTATATATAGTGTATTTATGACACTTTTATAGTATTTTAGTGGTGTATACCATAAAAACACTGCAAATACACCATAAATATTGCAAATGCACCATGGATATACTAAAAAAAGTTAGAAATACAACCAAAAAATATAAATATCCCGAAAAACACAAGAAATATACTATAAATACACCAAAAATACACTATAACGTAAATATATTATAAAATCACTATAAATACACCATAAATTAATTTATTCTTTACAAAATCAGTAGTAATAAATAAATTTGTGAATAAGAAAAAGACAAAATAATTATATGAATAATAGAACAATTTTATAAACAAAAAAATTATAGATCTACAATAATTTATTTAGAAAATGTTTAAATCATCACAAAAAATCTAAAAAATATACAAATTTTAAAACGATGTCGAAAAATCCATGGCGCCAACGAAAGAGACGAACGGAAAAAGACCGGAAACGACGAGAAATCCATCAGAAGTAGACAAACGGAGGCGCGAACGGAAAAGCGCACTGAAAAGACGAACGGAAAAGCAACCGTAAGAGACAAACTGAAATTCTAATGAAAAATAAGAAGAAAAGAAGAGATAACTTTAAAAGAGAAGAGAAAGGGAAAAGAGTGATTACGTAAAAATTTAAACTAAAATGAGATAAACCTTCTATATATAGTGGGTATTTTTGTAAATAAGTTAGAAAAACAATTAGCGTAGAAAATAAGAAACAAATGACAAAAAAATATTGTAAATAAGTTTTAAAAATAGACTATTTTATAAATAATTACAAAATTGTTCAGTAGTACTAATTTAACAACGTCACTACTTGCATAGACGAAAGGATCTCAAAAGGTAAAATTTCCAAATACAAAAACTTCGAGTACTAGTATATTTTTTTTTATGGAGACCGTAAACGAAAAATTCGCCAAGTGAATTCCTTGAAATCTTAGATTAATAAATTGGTTTGCTTGTTTAAAATACATAAATGGCGTCCAGTTTCAAAACAGATTTTACCTGAAAAATAGATACCTCTTAATTTAAAGAAGCAAAACGGGAGTACAATTTTTTGCTAAAGATTGCCTTGATTAAAATAAAAAAATCAGCAGGCGATGACAAGATTTTGAAAAGGCCAAAATTCCACATCTAGCCATTACCACACAGTTGGAATCTTGAGAAATCCCCATCACCGTGATTAAAAAGACAAATTATGATTGATGTATAAGTTTTTTTATTTTAAGTTTGGTGTTTATTTTTTTTTTAAGTATATTAAAAAGTATTTTTAATTATTCTTTATTCGCCGAATTATAAATTAAATCAAAAATAATTCTTAATTTGTTGATAAGATTTGATAGGAGCAAAGGATCACTTTCACTCATGAACTTGTGTCAAAGTATCAAAAAAGTTCAAAGCTGAAAAATAGGATCACATATACCTTGTGTATTTTGGCTCAAAAACACCCCTCTCCACTCTCACCTTAGAGAATGAGGTACACTATCCGGTTTTAGATAGTGGTTTTCTTATCAAAGTGGTTTTTACAAAAAAAAAATTAAAATGGTGCTTAAATTTTTTAATTTTTTTTAATTAACATATTAAACTTTTAAATTAACATATAAAACTTTCAAATTAATAATTTAATTTAAAACTTTATTTATTTTTTTAATAATATTTAAAAATATAAAAATTTTATAGTATTTTTTACATTTTTTTTTAAATTCATATTTTTTGGGAAAAAAAAATGTTTTTCGGTGAGGAGGAGCTCCTCCTCGCCGGAATCGAGGAGCTTGCTCCTTAACTGAGGAGCAGACTCCTCGTTTTTCTGAGGAGCTTCTGCTCCTCAGATGAGGAAGAGAGCTCCTCTTTCACGAGGCGGCTCTGCTCCTCATCGAAGGAGCATATCTAGGGGTGAGCATTCGGTCGGTTCGGTCAAAACCGATCCGAAAATGGCTAAACGACCAAACCGAATGTTGTAATATTTTTGACCGAACCGACCAAACAAAGAACATTAACCGAATTTGTTTCGACCGAATTTTTTCGGTCGGTTTGGTCGGTTTGGTTAAATGGGCTATTTATGGGTTTTTATGGGTTTTTTCAATTACATATGCTTTAAAGATCAATTAATTTTTTTTTACAAATTTAAATAATTGAATTCTATGAAAATTAGAAAGAAATCAAGCATTTTCTCACAAATCCAAACAATATACCATAGCAAGAATTAAATTCAAAAAAGTTATCACCCTACTTTTCATAATAAGCATTCAAAATTGTAAGTATTCGGTCGGTTCGGTTAAAGTGTAAATTTTAAATTCTTAACCGAACCGTTAACCGATAACCGAAAATTTATATTTTTTTAACCGAACCGACCGAATGAAAATTTATCACCAAACCAAACCGACCAAAATTCACCGGTTCGATCGGTTTGGTCGGTTTTTTCAAAACTTTGCTCACCCCTAAGAATATCTACTTCTCCGATGAGGAGCAGAGATGCTCCTCGAAAAAACGAGGAGCAGCAGCTCCAAAAAAAAAAATTAAAAAATTATTTTTTGGATAAAAGTTCAAGGTCCTCAATTATTTAATGGTAAATTATAATTACTTAGTGGTTAAATATGATTAATTAGTGTTGATTATAATTAATTAGAGATTAATTATTGTAAAATATGATTAATTTAAATCTCACTCTCCAATTAAGGTGCCACGTCAGCAAAAGGGCCTTTTTGAGCCGATTTACACAAGTTCAGGGTATAAGTGATTCGGTTTTTCAGCTTTGGACATTTTTAATACTTTGACGTAAGTTCGGGGGTGAAAGTGATCCTTTATTCAATTTAATAGTTAAAGTTCATATATAAATAAACAAAGAGTCGACACACCACCTGAACTTGTTACATACGATTATTTCATTCAGTTTTTTTAGCAACTAACCCAAAACTCTTCATTTTTGGGTCAGATTACCTTAAAATTTATATTTTATTTCAAAAAATAGGTTTAGAATAATTTTATCGCAACAATTAGGAAATTTTCCAAAAAAAATTCGCATCCTTCATTTTCGATTTGTATGTCACGCGTTTTAAAAATACGATATGAAGTAATTTAACCTAAAATAAAGAGTTTTTGGATTAGTTGTTTAAAAAGAAAAATTAGATTAAGTGACTCACTATCACAGGTTCATAAGGCACGTTGATCTTTTTTTCATATATAAATATATAATTACTGTAATACCCCGTAGAATTATTAGCGTTTATTTTCGTGTGTGTCCGATTTTAATTGATTAGGACCTCGAAAATAGTGAATAAATTCACGTGATGAATTTATAAGGGTGAAAATGTGATTTGCTATGTGTTTGCCTTAAATGTGATTTTTGGCAATTTTACGTGTTAAAAGTGAATTTTGCGATTTTTCACTAAAAACCGTAAAAATAATTATTTTAAATATTTTTAAAGGCCCAAAAATATTTTAACTCAGCCCATATGATATGATTTAATGTTTTTGAGTGTTTGAGAAAGTTGAATTTATTTTGCCCCTAGAGTTCGAATTATTTACAAGAATGCCATAATGGCAAACTTGTAAATAATTGAACAACCTAATAATATCTAGATATTTTCCTACATAAACTTGGTGCCCAAGTCTTCAATTGTCTTCTTCATTTTCTTGTGGGTGCCGAATACACCATAACTCACAACACCAAGCTTTATACTTTTATTTTCTCTCAAAACTTTCTTCACGAAAATTGTCGGAAATATTGCGTAGATCGTGTGTGTGTGTTTGCATGTTCGTTTGAGGTATAATTTCAAGCTCAAAACCTTACTTTTAGTTGCTGATGTTGGTTAAGTGTTAGAAACATGCATAGGATGGTTTAAATGTGATGTTTGATGGATAATTAGTTGGTTTTAATTGCTAGTTTAATGGGTTTCGGTTTTAAAATAATTTTTCCGTGAAAATTAAATTATTTATTTAAATTTCTGGGCTGATCTATATGTTGAGATTTATATATGCTTTAAAGTGAAATTTTTGTGGATTAAAAATGTTAATTAATTCGGGTGTTGATTTAATTAGTTGGGTTTCGATTTTTAATTGTTTTAAAGCTTGAAAATAGCTTAAAAATGGTAAATAAAGGGATTTTTAATTTCTGGAAATAATTTTGTTCATGGATGAGTTATATTTGTGGTTGATGTTAATTAAATGGTTGATGGTTAATTTTTAGCGGTTTAATAATCGGGTTTAATTTTTAATAACTCTATTCGGCTAAAATTTGATGAAAAAGGGTAAAATTGTCATTTTAAATTCTGGGCAGAAAATATTTATGAAAAATTTATGAAATGTGTTTGATAATTATTTGTTGAGTTTAAATGATTTTTGTGTAGTGTTTTGACGGATTAATAATCGGTTTTGATTATTAATTGATATTTCGGTTTTAATGGTTAAAATAATGGAAAATAATTATTTTAAAAATTATGGGCTGCTGTTTTTAAAAGATAAGATTAAAAATCTGTTCAAAAATAATTTTGATGAATTTCGGTGTTAAAATGGCTTAAAATGGATTTTTAAGCGTTTTTAGCGTTTTTGAGTTTTCCGGCTAAAACCACCGGAATACGGTGACCGGAGTTTGAGTGAAGGGGATAGAGCATGTTGGCTCAGTCCTAAACTCATTTGGCAGCAGTTAGTGTCGAAATGTTTTTGGCAGAAAATAAGGGGGGCCGAGCCCCGGGTCAAAAATATTTTACGGAAAAATATTTTTGGTTATTTTTGAATTGTGATATGTTTGATGAGATTTTCTAAAAGTGTATTTTTAGAAAATTATGTGAATTGAATGTGTGATAGAATTATATGGAATTATAATTCTATGTTTATTTATTGAAATAAATAAACTATGTGGTGTATCGTATAGAAATACGATGACGCGGAAATAGATAGTCGGAATCAAATTTGGTTTGTGATTATGTGGTTATATGGTTGAGTCGGTCTAGAGTATATCCTAGAATTTAGAGTTATTACATTTATTAATGTTTTAATCTCTAAATTAGATCCAGCGAGTTTTGTCGCGGAAACCGGCGAGCAAAGGTTTTGAATATTCGACGGGTGGTATTTTTATATTTGGAATAAGCGAGTACTGTGAGTGTGTTTACAACTTATACTGCTAAATATTAGTATTAAAAATATTGTGAACTGCTTTACATGATTTGCAAATGCTTTATTTTATTTTGAATTTAAATCGCATGAACTATTCATAGTGTTGAAACCGATTTAGATTCATTGAAACGTGCTTACTATTGGGCGGCAATAGTGCTGTGTGATCACCGGTATTGCATTTAGAATGGGTTGCATGTGAATGTGCTGTGTGAATCCTGGCGACGGCCTGGAAAGTCAGGCGACGGCCTAGACTCTGTGTGAACAGATCTTCAGAGGCAACGGAATATAGACGACCAAAGGCAGTCAGCAAACTGCCGAGATCTGAGAGGTTGAACCTTTTATTAAAAAAAGTGAAATTGACGACAGTATTTATGTACTGCCGAAATCCGTTGTATTGTAAGAAGAGTCTGAGACTTTCAAATACGTAAAATAAGAATAATCAGATTTGACTGGCTAAAAGTACAAAAAGGAAAAATAAATACGGCCAAAGAAAAATAAAAGGTTAATCCGAATATGATGAAATGATGTGGAATATTTATGTTTCCTGTGTTGAAAGCATATAGGAACATGAATCATGGTTTAGAGTTTCATATGAATCGGTAATCTGGAATGCATTGCTTTCATATTAATGTTTATTAGTACATGTTGTACGCATTCACCAGTTTTTATAACTGACCCCGTTGAATTTAATATTTTTACAGGCGAGTAGTTTGACGTGTGGATTTCCAATTTCTTGTTCCGGAAATCCCTGACTTGAATAAAGTGAGAATGACTTTCCTTTATGTGTCTAGAGTTGCAGTAGCTAGAATAATGAACGGTGATACCCTAGTAGTCGTTGGACTTATTTATGCTTTATATTTTATAACGCTTAAACTCTGATATAATGTAATGTGTGAATGCTGTGCGAAAGTCCGAGCGACTGCATTTGAATAAAATGCGGCGAACGCATCTGCATAGTGAAATGCAGTTAAGTCCATTAGAGAAATGGCCTGCATAGTGAAATGCAGTAATTACCATAGTAAGATGGTATGCACATGAGATGCATGATAAACCATAGAGAAATGGTTTTGAAACTAAAATGCAATAATTAAAGAGAAAATTATGTGCATGTTTTTAAATGGTAATTTTTATGAGAACGTTTTAAACTGCGATTTTAAAATGTTCGAAAATGATTTGAATTCCGCGAAAAATTTTAAGTGATTTTAATGTATTTTTAAGGCTTGCTACGGGTTTCGGAGCAACCACTCCCATTCCCTAGCGCCGGTCTCGATGCCGAGAATCGGGTCGTGACAATTACTTTCACAGCCATCAATTTTTCTATTAGTATAGTGTATAAATTCAATAAAAGAAGTATTTTTATTTTTGAAATCAGGGAGGTATTTTTTTTTTGGTGACGAAGGAACTCCTGGCGGAGCCCGACCACTTTTTAGAGCGGAATCCGACCACTTAAGTAAACTCCCCGGAGAGGCTAGTTTCGGCATCCCACCGCCGGACCTCCCACTTAATATGGTCTTAACAACTCATTCACAAATGCTTCCAATAAGTATCATTTGTGGGATATGGTATTCGAACTTTAATTTTTTTAAGTCCCATATTTACTGTCCATCAGGGAGGTATTTTTATTTTTGAAATCAGAGAGATACTTTTATAAATTATAAATATAACCCAATTCAATTGAATTTGAGAGAATTTCAATCACCAACTAAGTCATTTTGCATAATTTCTACAGTAAAGTTGACATGCATGATACATATAGTCCAGTTTGATTGTCGTTTTTCCCATTAATAATGCATACCGAGCCAATAATCAATTATTCATGGCGAAAAATACAGCAAAACCCTCATATACTTTTCTTCTTTGATATTAACATCCAAACGTCATTTTCAGCAACAATTATAAATATCGAAAATGCTGAGTTTAATTTTAACTTCAATTACCTCGAATTATCAAAATTAAGTAACCAAAATGACAATGTCAATTGTGCCAGAACAATATGAAATCAAGGACGAAAATGACTTCTACCCTCCAAATCTTGTACAGTACGTAAGAAAACAGAACCAGATTTTGCTAATTGGAATATATCGAAATAAAATTACTAAAAATAACTATTACTTATATAGTACTAATAAAATTAAAAATCACTACTATAGTAGTAATAACTAATAACTTGTAAGTCTTTCTATATCTTTTTTCCCCTTATTATACAATTATATTATTAAATTATCATAATTAATATATTAGCCTCTCACAGAAAAAAATATCATAATTAATTAATAATATTTACTTGCTAAAACATTTATTTTACTTTTATAAATTATAGATTGAATTTTCTAAATTTGTATTAGATTTTAAATTATTATTACTGTTTATCGCCAATAAAACTGTAATAGGAGTAGATAAGCAAAGTTGTTGCTGCTACTATTGCTTATGGAGTTACAAAGGTTTAATTTAATTTAATTTTTTCTATTACGATTAGACTTTTATTGAACATCAAATTCATATTTAATTTATCTTTCCCTATTTCGTACAATTAGATTTTGTTAGGACTAAATTCTTATACTTTTAGATAATTTGTATAATTTTTTTTAGAATTAAATTTATATTTAATTTCGTAAATATTTTAGTTATTAAAAATCTATAATTAACACAAATTAATAATGTAGAAAATATATAAAATATTTTATGCCTCTGTATATGATATTGGAGAGTTGATTATGGTAAGTTAATTCCTATTATTGATTCAGTGGATGGTTTACACAAAGTATTAATCTCCTATAAGCATTCTTTTATCCAAATCAACATGAATTGGACTCTAATTCTATTAGCACGGTTAATTTTTAATTTACTATTAGAATTGTACCTAGCAAATAGTCATAGCCCAAATATAATACTATTAATTAAGTAAACAATTATTTTCTTTTCAACAAAAATCGTAGAATATCTAAAAATATCATAGACAACCCTATAAAATAGGAAAAATACTCTCTACAAAATGGGAAAATATTTTAATTGAATTAAAAATAGTTTGAATTAGCTAAGATTTAGATAGAATAATTATTGTTTAATAATAATTGAATATTTTTAAGGACAGTGACGTAAATTTGCCTGTCCCCCCCATCCGTACTTTTATATATAGTATAGATAGATATAGATATATCTCTCACACTAATATTTGATGCATTTGATTTAATTAATTTGATCTTTTAATATTTACTATATGTATCTATGTGATCAATTTTGATTTTATACTTTTTATATTAGAAATACTCCTTGGAGTATAATTTTTGTAGTATTTGCTAAAATGAGGTAGATATATTACAATTACACAATACGTACCTTTCTTCAATAAAAATATCTCTTAATAATTTCTCATAAATGTTTCTATTTTTTGGGGAAAAAGTATGTCACCGTATACGTCTGCTAACCGTATTTGTTACCACCAATGAGTGTGCGGTTTCACTATCAAACGGACCTCTTAAATGCTTACACGCAATATTCTTCTTTAAATCCCAACCAACAAACAAAACAAAACAAAACAGTAGTTCTAGCTTAGCTATAACTCTTGGACTTACAGTTAGTGGAGCAGACCAGAGACATGGCTAGCACCAGTAATCGCGTTTCATTGGTCTCTTTAGCCTTGTTCCTGCTGTTTTGCATCACAGCAGGATCCACTTTCGATGAATCTAACCCTATCCGGTCCGTCTCCGACCGTCTTCGTGAGATTGAAACCTCTGTGGTCAGAGTCGTTGGTTACAGTCGCCGCGCCCTCTCGTTCGCTCGTTTTGCTCACAGGTTCTTCTAATTTTATATTTTTTTGCGTAGTTTTTATTGAGTTTGTTTAATTTTAAATATTTGTTAGGCATGGGAAGGTGTATGAGAGTGAGGAGGAGATGAAGCTGAGGTTTGCGATATTCTCGGAGAGTTTGGATTTGATTAGATCTACTAATAAGAAGGGTCTTACTTATACTCTTGGTGTTAATGGTGAGTTTTTTTATATTTTGTTTTAAATGCGTTGACCAGCGTTTTTATTAGAATTTGTTGAAAAATTGGGTTTTATTTTGGTTTTACAGAATTTGCTGATTTGACATGGCAAGAGTTTCAAAAGCAGAAATTAGGAGCTGCTCAGAACTGTTCTGCTACTTCTAAGGGCAATCACAAGCTTACCGGAGGCGTTCTTCCCGAATATGTAATTGTCCTTACTTAAGATTTTAATAATAATCGAGATCCTCTCAAGTTGATTGAACAGTGTAGATTAACTTAATATAATTTGGACTATTTTAATCTACACCATTCGTTTTGTAAGGAATGATGTAGATTGATTGAACGTGATCTATCATGTTCTGTTATGAAAAACTATACATAGACTGTGATATTTGTTTTCTGTTTTTGTTATGATTATAGAAAGATTGGAGGGAAGCAGGCATAGTCAGCCCTGTTAAGAATCAAGGCCATTGCGGTTCTTGCTGGACTTTCAGGTTACTCTCCTGTCTAAATTTACGATCTTGCAACTTTTAAGCAAATTGGTGCTACTGAAATAATCTTAAATGTATTTGTAATCTCTTAATTTTTGTTTGTTGTAGCACCACGGGATCCCTTGAGGCAGCCTATCACCAGGCTTTTGGAAAGGAAATCAGTTTGTCGGAGCAGCAACTTGTGGATTGTGCTGGAGCTTTTAATAACTTTGGCTGCAAGGGTGGATTGCCATCACAAGCATTTGAGTATATCAAATATAATGGGGGTCTTGAAACTGAGGCGGCATATCCATACATTGGAAACGATAGTACTTGCAAATTCTCAAAAGAGAATGTTGGAGTCCAAGTGCTCAGTTCTGTCAACATTACAGAGGTACTCATTTTCTCTAGACGTGCTCAAAGTTTCATTAAGCTGAACAAGGATGGAATAAGCAACTTTTGAATGTTCTGATGTGTTTGTGTTTGCTATTAATGGCATACGCTTGGTCTAATTTTAAAATGGTGGATTAAGACTAACCTCGGATATGATACAATGTGCAGTCTAATGCGCATCATATAATACAATTTGTTCTATGGAATTTTCAGACCCCATATATTATATATATCTTGTCCATGACTCCATTATTAGATAATTATGCTGTTCTCATTGTGCTACCGGAAGACTATCCTTTTGTTTGCAGAGGACTTCATATCTTGCAATCTCGGTTTTTACCGGAGGAAATTGGTTTTAGATCAAGAGATGTATATTGTATCATGCATAATTTTCTGTGACTGCACATGCAGGGAGCTGAAGATGAATTGAAGGACGCGGTTGGACTTGTTCGTCCTGTGAGCATTGCTTTTGAGGTAGTGAAACCGTTCCGTCTTTACAAGAGTGGAGTTTTCACCAGCACCACTTGTGGCAATACTCCTCAGGTGAGTATTAAAATTAAAGAAATTTAAAACAACCTTTCACATTTTTAGGATGTTTACTTCATATTTTGTAGGTGTATCCTATGAGGGTACCTTTAATATGAAATTACTTCAGTTAATTTTATAGCAAGATTTTCATAAATTGATATATATGAATTATCAATCTAATTAGACATCTTATTGCTTATCTTAACTGTACAAATGTAAATTAATCCTCTATGATCTACGACCCCTTCTTTAACATTCTGTATGTCGTACGGCAGGATGTGAACCATGCTGTTGTTGCAGTTGGTTATGGAGTAGAAAATGGTATCCCATATTGGCTCATTAAGAACTCCTGGGGTGCAGATTGGGGTGACCATGGTTACTTTAAGATGGAGTTGGGTAAAAACATGTGCGGTAAGCTCTCAAACCCTCGTCTAATTTCACTTTCACTCCAAATCAGACAGGATACAACCGATTTTTGAACTCGAATGGGTTACTTACATCCTGCTAGAACAGATTCTACACTGCACACTAGTCCTAATACATGTCTATTAAACTCAAGATTTTGCTCATCGTGATTCCGGTGATTTTAATGTAGGTATTGCAACTTGTGCATCATACCCGGTTGTTGCATAATCGAGATGTGGAGAAGTTTGAACTCGTAGACCGGTTGTGGTGTAAGACTTTAGTTTCAATCCAGCATGAAGTTAGAAGTGTATCCAAAGGGAAAGGCTATGGTATAATGATTATTATGATGGTTCAGGTTATAGAATAAAGGGCTTCATAATCTATTGTACAAAAGAAAAGATAGAAAGAACTCCTGTAAATTCAGCATTTGATTCTTGATTTGAATGGTGGATTATGAAAATTTTACATAAATGCATAATATGAAACTGGTGTTCTGCACCATAATATCTTGAATAGTTAATTACTATCACTTGGAAATTCATTGATTTTATAAGTGTTAGGGTGGAAATGATAATTTTATGAAATATGGTAAAAAAAATAACAATTTTGACTTTTAGAATGTCTTACTTACATGGACAATATATGCATTGTGGGTTATATGACAATATTCAATATGAATATTTTAATTTAATTTTTTTACCCGTGAAGTTTATAACCCAAATCGTGCAGGAGCTAATTTATTAATATATACATATATATATTTAAAGTTATTTCACGTATTCATTGTGTCATTTCTTTCAAACAACAAACCAATAAAATGAGAGAAATATTGAGATTTTTAATTATTATTATATGTTTATTTTTATTTTACTATTTTACATAATTGTATTGGTTTATTGTAAATAACACGTGTGTGAAATAATTTCTCAATTTCGTAACAAATTTGATAATTCCTTTTTGATTCAAATAACAATTTCCCCTTTAATTTGCAATTGATGGACAATTAACATATTTTAATTTTATAGTCAATTTAGAATTAAACTTAATTTATGGGTCAATTAATCTCGTTTTTGTACATGATCCCAATGTGTGGTATTCTCACGGTAACAATTATTTTGTAAGTCGATAGAGTCAAGAGCAAAAACTGAATAAATTGACCATATGAATCGAATTTAATACTATACTAACTTTAAAATTATAAAATATGCTAATTTTTCGCCGCTCGTACATTGAGGGGGCAAATTGCTACTTAAATAATCTCTTGACTTCTTGGTTTTTATGGGCCGTTAATGGACCATTGGGAGCTACATGAGCCAACACTGATTCTGGGCTGTTTTTGTGAGATCGGCCGTCCTGGCCCAAACATTTCTTAATTATACAGTCTTACCAAACAGCATAACACAACACTGATTCTGCAACCAAAAAATTAATCAATTCTCAACCCAAAAGAAGAAGAATAATTATGCACAAAACAAAATTATGACCTCAACTACTTCAAATCATTCTTGAAAAGCAACAAAAGAAGAGTACTAATTGTCTAATTCTTAAAAAAATGTCTGCAGAGAGACACGGCAATTCGCCATCGGCATCTCTCGAAGAAAACACCATGTAATAATCTAAGTTCTTGCAAATTTCAGTTTCTCTTTGTCAATTGTTTGATTTAATTTATGTTTTAATTTCTGCAGGTTCGTTGATATACTGCACGAGGCTCCATTATGTGGTCACCGTAAACGCAGGAGTGTTTTTGGAGCTGTTGTTTACTGTGTAATACTGGTAAAATTCTCTCTAAATTTTAATTCAGTTTTTTTTCATGTTTTATTTCTTGATTAGGCATTTGGAATTGTGTTTATCTTTGATTTGATTTCATTTTTTTTAAAATAATTTTAGGCAGGTTATGCTGTTTTAGGTGCAATAGCTCCAATTTTAATTCATCACAAGCTAGTCCCTTCGTTGCTGTCCAGTTGTGACGTTGCTCTGCTTATAGTTACTGGTGTGTGTTACTTTTTCGAAGACGTCGTGCTGGAGATTAGATTATTCAATATGCTCTTTATTTGTTAAATTTAAGTCCTGCTTTAGTGTGCTGCAATTATGACAAGTTCATTTTGTTTTGTTTCTTTTTTCAGGTACTTTCCAACAATATTTTGTTTCTCAAGTCCAGAAAATTCGTCTACAGGTATCTTTAGTTATGAAAATTTGTTAATGTTGCTAATAAAAAAATGTTTGATGTGTATCAGATGTGAATTTTCACTTAGATTCAGATTATTACACTTTAGAGGCATTAGGAAATTACATGGTCTCACTTTACCACCATATGAATGGGGGCGGAACTAGGATTAGGATTTTAGGGGGGCTACTTATACAAAAATCAAAACTTGAAGGTGTTTTTTTTTTTGAAAAAAATTGTGGTGTGGCGGGGTTGCCCCTCACCCTACCACGTAGTTCTGCGGCTTTCGCCCCTGCATTTGAAATGAGCAAAATTTTGCTTGGTGGTTCTACCTAGCTCTAGTTGCAATGTGAAATCTTGTGGTTTCCAAGTTTAACTCCTCTTTTGGTGTAGAAAGTGTGACAATTGACATGCTCACTTTGTTTTCGCAGGGCTATTATAGCTTCAGCCAGAAGTTAAAGCATATAGTTCGCTTGCCGTTTGCCATTACTGCATATGGTAACTAATACTCTCTAACTTTCTTTTGTCTCTTCATCTCTTTTGTACTCATGCACAGTGTATATATCTGTTGTTGCATGACTAAGTCTCCATTGTATTACTGTTTATACTGCTTACTTGTAGATTGATATGTTAGGGTTGGAGCATTGAATATATTATTCGAGGGTAATACTATGGATGATGTAATTGGTTAAGTGGAATTCGAGTTGCTTTTGCCTCATCAATGTATTAGTTTACATACAAAAACTTCAATGTTCATTTGTGTAAGTCTGGTCTGGCTTTTCAAAGTATTGTTGTGATTTGGACTTTTTTGTACAACTGTAGGAACTGCAGCAATGCTGCTTGTCATGGTATGGAAACCTCAAATCAGATTTCTTTCTATTTCAGCATTACTAAGGTACAGATATGACAAATGTTAAATCTAAGCATCTTATTTTTGTATTGTTAAGTATATTGTCATGAAATTGATCTCTTTTTCCTCATCATGATTATTTCATGGTTTTCATTTGCTATCAAACATGGATTTAAATAAAGGCCGTTACGTAACGTAAAGGCCGTTATTTATAGGTTTTTAGGGTCTGCGTTACCGTTATCCCCGATACGTAACCTTGTTTTATTTTTTGTAAAATAACGGCCGTTATCTCCGTTACATATCGGTAAAGGCCGTTATACTGAACCGTTACCTTGAGATAACAATGGAAAGAAGATAGTTATCAGAATTTTTCAACTGAACTGTCGCCGTCACTTTAAATTTTAGGATTTGTTTTGAAAAATAAAAAGGAAGAAGATGAATGAAGTTTTAGTCACGTGATCTGTATATCCGAATAAGAAATTTGGGCATATTATCTGGGTTTTAAACTTAAAAAATCATATCTTATTTAGTGACCATTAAACTTTTTCTTATCGTAGCTATTTATTTAATTATAGATTTTCTTATTTAATTAACGTAATATATTCATACCACATAATAACAATAAATATATATTTTCGACCATATAATTCATACTACAATTTAGTTTCTAATAATAATTATATTATAATCATATAATTTAATTTGATTAAACACTCAAATATTAATTAATTAAATGATATAATGTGATATTATTTTAATTTTTTGTCAAATTAAATATAAAATGCGTAGCGAGTATGTGCAAAGTCTGGATCAAAAAAATGTTGAATAACATATCACTACTCCAATGAGTAAAAAGTATGTTTCTTTTTACAGTTCTTTTTATTTGATATTTGTATAACTAAATTTCATTTTAATTCTTTTAAAATATATTAATTCCACACACTTTACAAATTTTTTTAAAAAAATTGTGCTCCGGTAGACCGTTACGCAACGTTACGGCCGTTACTCATACGTTACCGTTATATACGGCCGCGGCCGCGACTGCGGCCGTTACCGTGATTTAAATCCATGCTATCAAATGCTGTCATCTCTTTTACGAGAGGGTAAGAATGAAACATATGGTGCTGCTTCAGATTTTCCTTTTTAAATTGTATCTCTCATTTTATTCACTGAACCTGCAGGATTATTATGTTGACTGAAGCAGTATGTGCTATATCCTTTATGAGCGTGTATATAGGTAAGCAGGTATACATAATATGAGGTGTTTAAACTTCTGCATAGCACTCTCATTTATGTGGCAATTGGCTGTTACAAGTAGAAAGTCTTGACAATTTATTATCTTAAAAGCTGGTTGTCGGATGAGTTTTCTTCCCGACCAGATCCAAAGATGAATTTAGGTTGATCTATGTTTCATGTAAATAATCTCCACGATTTGACTTTATGCTGGAGTTTCTTATCTTTAGTGAATGCATTTGAAATTTATATCTATCTCTTGGGAAGGGGACCTGTATAAGAGGATCCGGTTGAATTCAAAGAGAAGCAAATTTTATTGGATGTCCAGAGTGAAAATGTCATGCAAAATAGAACCGTTCATTTGAAGATAGATTATGTTGATGGTTATAAAATATTTTACACAAGCAATAGTATAAAGTGCACAGTTTTGAAACAACTTTTTCCTTCTGCATGAATACATAAGGCTAGATATTCTATTGATCAGGCTCACATGCTTACTCGATTTAATTTCATAAATCACTGTATTGGACATGATTTTTATTTTTTATCTTGATGTTCTTCTCCTCATCTGTTGGAACCTGCAGGTTATTTGCACCAGTACAATTCATTGGACTCTCAGCCTGATATTTTGAAGTCATTATATTCTCCACTCCAACCATCAAGTTCCTTAGAAGGTTTGAGGTAGTTGTACTTTCAGATTTAGTATAAGCGTAAGATAGGAAGAGGGACCTAAGATCATTCACTAGATAACTTCAAGTTCATTGATCAATATGTAATGCTCCATTAAAGTGTCTTTGTTCAGATATCATGATGGCGGCCGACTTTCTGATCAACAAATGGCTTTGCTTCAATATCAGCGTGAGAACCTTCATTTTATGAGTGAGGAGGTACTTATTCACTTAGTTAATGGAGCTATACCCTTAAGTTTGCTGGTTTTGAATTCATTTTTTGTTGTTTTGTTTTGGTCATACTACTACTTTTAATATTACAGTCTTTCTATTTAGCAAATCCACCTAAACATGTGTTCATGCAGATACTTCGCTTACAAGAGTGCTTAAGTAAATATGAGCGGTCTACTGACGGGAGCACACCGCAGGTAATGGTCATTCTGGCTAACCAAGACTTTCTTAAATGCAAAATTCTGGGATGTTATGAAGTGCGATATAAATGTAAAGGCCTGTATTGTTTAGGGTCCAGAATTAACTTTTTAACTTTTTAGCTTTAAATTGGTAATCCATCTTACCAATCTAGATGATCTAAGGAGATGTTGTTCTTACATTTCTTAAGAATGGGCAAAAAACACAAGTTACAAATTCTGGATTTTATGTGGACTTGATGTTCAAACATGTTATGGATTTCGAGCATATGCGTGAGTGTTAAGTCGACATGAAATCTTAAGATATTATTCATTTCTTATGACTGATTGTATCATCATTGGAATCTTTGCTAATCAAGGGAAAATCCCAGTGCTGCTTTTTTTGAAAATGGCTTCTTTATGCAATTACACAGGGTTTGCAATCTGTATTCAGTCATTCTTCTAGGATTACCAATACTGATTGTGGCCTTGTATCACGGTTTCTTCTTGTCTTCCATTCCTTCTGTGGAACTGTATATGTCAGTTTGACCTGGATTTCAATTTGTTAACAAAGTTTAGGGTGCTTTTTCTTTCTTGTTGCTTTAATGAGGTGTTTCTGGCTCATATATGAGAATATTAACTTTCTTTTTGTAATTTTCATATTTACGAAGAAATATAAAAGCACTCCTATCTGAACAAAAGTGGAGTTATCTGACAAATAGTCAACTTAATGATTACTGTTCTGCTATTCCAGGTCGACCTTGCCCATATGTTAGCTGCTCGTGAGCAAGAATTACGAACAGTATCTGCTGAGGTAATTCTTAACTTGCGATTGTATTACTTATTATCACCAAATGAGTTTTCCAGATTTGAACACCCATGCACTAGTATTACCAGACCGGTAAACTTTCATTTGTTCATTTTCTACCTTAAGGGTTTTTTTTGCTGCTGCTTATTGTAGCTTTTGATGAGTACTTTTTAAAAATTATCTTAACATTTAAACTCAACTTATCTAATTTTCTCTTTTCCCCTTTCAAACTGTGTGTGAAGATGATCATTTGTTTACTAAATTGACATTGAGATTGGCTTATTTATAGCACAGATGAATCAGTTACAGACTGAGCTTAGGCTTGCTCAATCTTTGATTGCCGAGAGGGACTCTGAGGTACAGCGAGTGCGCAATACAAACAGTCAGGTAAGCACCACCAGTATATAAATCTTAAATATACAGTTTAAAGCATTTTATTATTTTTATTTATCTGGAAGTGATTTTAAGTAATTGATAATTTTGTTGATTTTCCAGTATGTGGAAGAGAACGAAAGACTTAGAGCTATTTTAGGGGAATGGAGTACACGAGCAGCAAAGGTATTTCTTTTTTCCTTTTGCCATAAATACATGATTGGTTTCCATCATCTTCCGTTCTAAATAACTTAACCTCTAAATTTGATGTGTCGAAGCTCGAGCGGGCACTGGCAGTTGAGCGGTTATCAAATCTTGAATTGCAAAAGAAACTATCGACATCAAGGAGAAATCAGTCCCGTGGCGAATCACCTGAACAAAGAGAGTCGCATCGTGCAGCTTAGTTTGCCTGGAAATTTTCACACATAGGAAAGAAAGCACTTAGATTGCTACTGTTACAGTATATTAATTTATTTATTTATTTGTACATAACATTTCTTTTGTGAATTAGGAGAGATTCTTATTGGTTTATTTTATGTCTCTCCCGATATCCTTTTTGTGTGGCTCTGGCTGTTATATGAAAATAAGGTAATGAAGTTCTCATCGTTGATTTTACATATTTTCAGTTAAAAATATCGATTCGAATGCCATGAACAAAAAAGAAAGATGTGTTGTGCTGCCAAAAGCTAAAAACAAATAGGGCAAGAGAACTGTAAATAAAAGTCTCAATGTTTCAAAAGAAATCAAATAAGAAATATCAGTATTTTAAATTGCATAATGCACATAATTGACAGGTAAAGACTTTTTCATTACACATTTAAATGGCTTGAATTTTAAATTATAAAATGAAATAAAAGAACTCTAGCAGAAACTATGTAAAATATCAGGAATTGGGTGAAAAATACTCATGAAATCAAGCACAATATCACATCAACTTCTATTTAATCCTGCTTCTCAACCATATTAGGCTGCAGGTTCATGTTACTGTTAGCTATTTAAATAGCCTGATACTAAACACATCATCGTTGTGTCGATCACTTGACAAAATCGAGTACACTAATCACAGCGGGGTTACATTGGTAGTTTCATCCAAAAATAGACAGCCAAAGACATAATTGTAGAAATCCTGGCCTTTGATCACATCTCCAGCTCCAAACACAGATTGAGTATCATACTTGCATGCTCTTGTACAGTCTGGACAGTAGGTTACCTACACAGACAGAAAACGAAATATTACTCATAGCAACAGGAATTATAAAAATTACCTTATATTGAAGATTTCATAAATGAGCATATATTCTGACTACAAAACAATGAAAGAAACTGACCTCTAAAAGCTTTGGCTGAAAAGAGCTATCAAGCATTACATCAACACCATACATAGCCCTAGATTTCGGACTATCCATTTCTGGATGCACTAGCGCAGCTGCTTCAAAAGTAGACCGAATCATATTTGTAACTCTCCCATGAATGTCCGACCATTTAACTGCAATGTAAATAAGAATTTTATTAAAATTTCTTTCAAAGGTACTTCGGCAAATTAGGTGGTCGAGATGTTACCTTGATGCTCTTGTTCAAATTCCCTAACGAACTCCGGTGTGTGTTTGTGGTTCAATTTACCACGATAGTTCTGCGAGCCATTCAAGTTCACACATATCATATATTAGCTATATTTACAAGTTCAAGCTTGTTCTTTCTGCATTTCAATATTAATCTACATACATGTCTCCTAAAACAATATGCAAATCACTTAACACTCACCATGACTGTGAAGTGAGTCTCGTACTCAAAGAAGCTGTTTTTGTCTAGTGTGTATTGGTTATTTGCCAGTCTAACCTGTAAATGGAGATGAAGATGTAAGAGTATCTCAGTGTACAAGGGCCTTAATAGCTCGCTTAAAAATATGGTTTTCAGGTCTTTTTTATCAGGATTTTAACATAACAGAAGACCCACATACCCAGAAAACATCCGTGACAAATATTTCCAAAGGGTTCATACTGCGAAGCAGTATTATATAACGGAGATCGAATTTCTTCCCTTGAAACAATGCTGGGCGCTCAATGTACTTCTGGCATATTTTTGGACCAGTCTCCATTAGTCGGATAATAGCAGACAGATTATCAGTTACGCTTGTATCAATAGTTCGCGCCATGTTCCAAGGTTTTAAGATCCATAGATTGTTCACTCCATCTCTCTGGCGCACAAGATAATCACCAATAAATGGTGATAAATGTGTTTCTAGATTGTAAGTCGGCTGCAACCATTCGGGCGATCCATAAGCCTGTCGCATAAAAAATTTGAAGTCAGTTACCTTACCGCAAAAATTGTTGCCAAATCTAGTATTATCCTGGAATACATATAAACATAACATAATAGATCTCAAAAAATTAATGCAAATAGTTAATTCAGCGTGTAACTTTCATTTGATGTGTTTACCTTCTGAACAGTCTCTGCTAAATGATGTTTCATGACAAGGCATGCCTCAAAAGGAAATTGGTTTACATATTGCTCATCTGTAATTCCAGTAGCCTTTTTCGTTTCATCATCCACCTGCATACCAGTCCATATGATATCTGCATCCTTGGGTTCAGTTGCTGGCGGCGGAAGATCAATATTAATAAAAGTCAGACCAGGTTAAGGAATTTAAACAGATGTCTAAATTTTTCAAAATATAAGGCAAACTTTCTTCAAGAATAGCATGCACCGGAAACAAAAAAAATCGCCTCAAGTCGACTAAGATTCATATATGGATTTACTACAAAAATCCTGCAACGTCTTCGATACATATAACTGGATTTTGTAAAGGTTTAAGACTGTCTGAATACCAACTAAAATTCCTCATTTCTCTAGACTAATAATGTGTTCTGAAAACACTAGTCAGAGGTAAATAGAGAGGAAAAAGTAAACAACTAAGCAACAACACCTATCAACCTTTGCAAATCAATTATAAAATCAAACACTGAATAGCATAGGATATTAAAATTTTAGAACCATGGTATAAGATTTCAAAGATAGGACTTAGGAGAACAAAGTTCTTGAATGATTCATTAGATGCATAAATGTTTTAGGATGCAAAAACTCAAAATAAAAGATGGAACTATTGTTGTCAGACTCAAAGAAAGCAGAATGGTCTGACACATACTGATAATAAATTCATGTCGAGTTAAAAATTCTTCCACTGGAGGCATATCAGTGTAAACACGCAAAGGACGTCCATCAATGCGACACAAGCGTCTAGTCGAGAAAGACTTCACCGGCAAAGAAGTTGAAGTTTTCCGTTGCAATTTTCGATAGAATTTCTCATATTCCTGAAAGAGATTGTGTTCATTAGCATTAAACGAAGAGCATAATTTAATGCAGCACAGAAGTGAATCTACAAAATTAATAATTTAATACTTTAATAAAATAATTCTGTGGTGTATGGAAGTATGCAGTCAGCCTGGCAGAACGCTGTTTGTCTTCTCCAAAACCAAAGAGGAAATCACGAGTGCATTCATCTCCATTTTCAACACTCTGGATGGGCCATAATATGGAATAACTGCAAAATAAAGAAAGCATTCATATCCATGAGTAGGGCAACATTAACCTGCAACTTGTAGAACCCTTTGGGAATGCCTTGTTTGACGAAAGCATATGCTTGCAAGTAAAAAACAAAGGTATTCAAATGATAGAATAGAACATGAGCACATAGTTGCACATTAGAGAATCCCAAAGTTCAGTTGATAGATGATATACAAACAAATAGACGAAGCAAACCAACGAAGGGACGTTCAAGGATAACCTCACTGCAGTATCCATTTTCCCCTCTGGCATGAAGAGAAAAGGAGCTGTTCTGAAATTTGGCTCATCGCTGTGCCGTAAAGCTGAACCTAGTTCATCCATCACATACCTGCAGGGAATCACAAGACCATCACTTCACTCTTCACTATTCTGCAGAATCCACATGTATTTATGTGTGTGTGTGTGTGTGTGTGAGAGAGAGAGAGAGAGAGAGAGAGAGAGAGAGAGGGAGAGGGAGAGGGGGGATTACAATCTCAAAAGAAAACTAGTGACCTTAAGCAGAACTGAAATAATCTAGCAGCATTGGATCATATTGCTCACGTTTTTTTCGGCTCTTGAAATCTACCTTAGGTTGCCATAAGTTAATTTGTTGGCAACACAAAATGTCAGGAGAAAGGGATTCGCCATAATTGCACACCTTAAACACTATAAGATATACATATTCTACTTTTATCTCCTTTACTACTATATATATCTCCATTGTTATTCCTCTATAAGTCAAAGTAAGAAACCATGTAATCCTAATTGTTTACTATCTTAATGTTTCTCAGTGGTTCAAGAGTTCCATTTCCTAAAAATTTGTAATCAACTCAAATTTGTCAAATATTATAACCTTAACAATTCAGAAATAATATGGATTTACATCAATATCATGTGACTTCCCCACCTTGCATTAGAATTATTTTCCCACTTAGTATAAAATGGATCTACATAATAATCACTGATCTGATTCACATTCCTCCTCAAAAATATATTAGAATCATTCATCATACTTAATTTAAACTCTCTGATTTCATAAATAAATAGCATAATATGATGGGTCAATTAGACAGAAAACACATAAGCTTAAGTTTTAAGTCAACAATTTAGTAAACTCTATTCCTTCACTAGTTGTGACAAACAAAAAGCGTAAAGGTCTCTTCCAACTCAAGCTGCAGAGCACCATAAGCACTTCTGATGATCATATGCAAAAAGTATAAATACTACGTGGAATTAGATAGTTAATGATAATGACCAGGCGAAAATAATACACAAAACAGACCGGTCGACCAATTAACTATTAAGTGCAAATTAACTATTAAATGCATACCACACTGAAGTTTCGTCAAGTTTTTCGTCATCTGCAAGTCTATAAGACATTAAATATAACCACATTGCATTAATAACACGATCAGCAAGAGGTTCATCTGCTGTCCATTCTGGAAGACGAGGGTGAAGTTGTGAATCAATCACATGCTTTTCGTTCTCTAGAACTTTTGATGCTTTGACTCCATTCAACAAAAACAAATTGGTAAGAGATTCAAGAATTTCTATGGCGCTATCTCCAAGGGGACCAGGAATATCCACCTGCAATATTTTTTGAAATGAACATGACTTACTTATTTCGCTTTCCAAAGAAACAAGATGTAAAAGAGTTTTTGTACATAGAAGATATTAAGTATCACAGTATCTCTAACCTTCTTTTCCAGTGTTTATTTTATGCTTCTGTATATAACTAAATAAAACTGTGTTATAGAAAAGAATACCTCAAGAGATTGTAAGCAAGGAAACTCCTTCAACAATGCCACCAGTTCACCAACTGAATTTTGCTTCAATGGATTGCCGCGAATATTCAAATGTGAAAGTAATGGCATCTCAAGAGGAGTAAATGCCTGAAGGAAATCAAAACCATTCTAAGTTAGGAAGCATAAAACTGCACACTGATCAAGTCGTACAAGTGTACAACAAAACTTCGACAGCAGGACGGGAAAGAAGCCAGCCAATTTGGCATGTAAGACTTCCTAAACTTAGTTTTGAGAACACTGTTTACGGGAAAATTGAGTTTTGCATTTATGAACTATAGAACCAAAGGAATATAGCATGAAAATAAGATTTGGTTCAATTAGACAAAGTTCGGACCTTATTGATTAGAGAATCAATACATCTGTTTGGAAGATCAAGCGATGTCACACTCTGCAATTGAGAGTTTCCCTGATTGATGCAGCCAGGATTATCCTTGCCATACACATCTCCACAAAATCCCAACGCCCACTCGCCAAAATTACTGGTGAAACGTGAGTTGTAGATTTCTAATCTTGGACATCCGTGGACAATTGCATCCATCATATGAACATCACTGGAGCAGAACAACTGAGTTATCTCATAAAAGAAGAATAGCCAACAGTAGCTTCAAAGAAAATAATACTTTCCATGTAGAGCGAGCATACCAGTTTTTTAGAACTGGATTGTTATTCAGCCATAGAGCTTTTAAATTTTCGAACTTGGTAACTTCTTGCACGACTATTTCTACATTCTGAAGCTTGTTTCCACATAAGCTAAGAGCTATTAAATCCTACAGCAATAAAAAGATCAAAAAAATTATAGCAAACACAAAACTTAAACAAAAATCTCAAGCAATTAGAGTCAAAATAGAATCACGCCAGAAATGATAAAAACTTAAATGAGCAACTATACCGCACCGGAAATTTATTAGACAAATCAAGAGAAAGAAACACATCATCATCAATGTTAAGCTCCTCAAGCTCCAACCACCTTACAGTATCAAAACCTCTAACTTTTGCAGTATTCATTTCATTCTCAACCACATCGAACACATTCAAATTGGATTTTTCGTCTTGTCCATCTTCATTATCAGAATCATTCAAATCAATATCAACACACATCAAAGAAGCCATCCTCTGAGCCAAACCTGGAACTTCTTGTAACTGCAAAAACTCAAATAAAGATTCAAACTTTCATCACTAAAACAAGATAACACCCCTACCCAGATAAATAAACAGCTAATAACTCAATGTACAACTTTCAAAATCTAATCTTTTACCAAGAACATTTCTAACAACATTCAAAATTCGAAACTTTAGACATAATAATACCTGTTTGTAAGCATCGGAAAGGCGAAAAGTCCATGCATGATCGACAAGAAAAACATTGGATTCTTGGGGCATGGAATCGGAAGTGAGAATAAGTTGTCTCTGCCTTCCATCTTCGCAAGGCTGGACTTGGAAGTAAGCGCCGGCGTCGAATGTCTCCGACGTAAGTTTCTCGAACAGCTTGCGGTGGAGTGATCGAGGGAGTCCGGAGGCAGCTAATAGCAGACCGTGAACTTTCACAAAGTCATCGTAGGTTTCTATTCTTGCACTAGTGCCTGACATCTTATCAAGTGTTTCGAGCAGTGAAGGTTTTGGGAGGGTTTTGATGCCTGTGATAACTAGAGTAGAGTCAGGATTGCGACAAGTCGTTGGAAAATTACGTAAATGGTCTCTGAATTTTTTGAAATTTTCTTTTTAATATCTGAAATTTTATTTTATTTTGAAATTTTGAACTTTTTTTAAAATACATCAGATAAGTTCCTTTAACCTTTTTTTTGGATAACCAGTGTATAAAAAAATAAAAAAAAGTGTCATTTTTAATTAAATTTATGTATCCTATTAGTAAAAAAATGTAATTATATGTTAAATGATATAGTAGTACAAATAAAATAAGATGGTAAATTATATCGATAAATTCAAAAATTATTCTCAATTTTAATAATAGTAATTTATTGAAAAATAATTAAAAGTACTCATTTGATATGTTTTTAGAAATCTATGCATAATTTTGTCAATAAAGGAAATTTCAATTTGACCCCTTTGAATATGAAGTATTAATGGTTTATATAGGATTTTAGTTGTCGGCAAAGCAAATTGAATTGTGTAGCTAATGGCAGCCAAGATTTGATTAATTGGAGCTTCAAAAGGAAACATAGTGCTAAGTTTTGAGCTAATGTTGTCTATGTAATGGTTTTTATTGGGATTTAGAGCATCTCCATTGCATGTTGTATTTTTTATGCTATTTTTAGCATAAAATAAGATAAAATGCTACATATAGCACATATTATTAAAATTTGCTCCATTGCAAAATGCTAAACTAAATGCTAAATTTATAGTTTTATAAGTGATTATCATTATTGATGGCAAATCTGTAAATAATTTAGATATAATAAAATTTAGCATATGCTAAACTTTCTAACAAATTTGGCACAAAGTTTAGCATATGCTAAATTTAGCACATGAAATAGAAGTGCAATGGAGATGTGCTTTTTATACTAAATGCTAAATTATAGCATTGTGAGGTATTTTAGCACTAGAGTGGAGATGCTCTTATAAAGACCAAAATGTTGTACTAACAATTTGAAGATGGAAACCTGTCTTTATAAATCAACATAACATTTTCATAAAGAATGACAGACAAACAAATCATTACAGTTCTGATATAGTATTTGTTAGTTAATTTTTCAAAAAAGAAGACATATAAAATTTTCATATAAAAAGATAACCACTACAATAAAAATAATTAAAAAATAAAGTTAATTTAGTTTTAAGGATTCTTCATCTACCCTCTATTACTTGATTCATATGCATTGAGAAGTAACACAGTAGGGTATAGGTTCGGTTCCTCGTGCAAGCGCTCTCCTTTCTAATATATTAAAACCAAAATTAAAAACAAACTTTTATCAATAGTTTGCGCATAATGACATTAAACAACTAATTTAGGATTATCAAAAGTGATTATCTTTATTTTTATTTTGACGAGATGGTTTCGACTTTTTTTTTCCTATCGTACTACTATTTTTATATCAACTTGTAACTAAACTATCGTATTTTAGTTTCATAGCAATAAAATAAAATTATTAATTAATTTTTTTTTAATAATTGGAGAAGGACGAGTATTTATAGAAGATTTGAATCCACAAGTCCACGATTTAACAATTTTTTGCTCAACATTTATATCATAATTGTTAATTAAATTATGTTTTTGTGAAAACAGACTCATCACACACACATATATATCAATTAAGGTGATGATTCTGTTTATCAATATATCATATAACCTTTGTATTTCTATAAAACTGCAATTTATTTATTATAAACAAAAATTAAAAATATTAAAAAGAACATAAAACTTTCCTGGCATTTTCTTTAAATTTTGTGAAATTTAAAAAAAAAAAAAAAAAAAAAAAAGAAGAAATCACCGACTGACAAAAGCAGCACATGAGATGATAAAGACAAGTCAAAAGCAGATAACCTGGTACACACTTCATAGTCACCACCTCCCACAAATATTTAAACTCAACAGATAAACATCAACTCCTCCCGACAAACCCACCTATCCTATTTTTCTTACCAAGATAATATATTTTACTCTCTTCCATTCCCAATTCGGATAACCCTTCTCTTTTTATTCTTCTTTTTTCCCATTTCTTTCGATAAATTGCTCTCTTTTCTTGGAATTTTCAATCTGTTCTTTTGCATTTCTGTGATGTCAATTGCTTTTCAAACAACTTCTGGTGATTCTATCCACAGCTCTCGTTTTATCCGCCACCACCGTATGTCACCCTATTTTCTTACTGGGTGCGCCGGAGAACGGAGGTTTCCGGCTGCTGAAAGTGGTAGGAGGAGGAAGAAGAAGGGTTCTGATTCTGATTCTGATTTGAGCTCTTCTTCTTCTTCGTCGTCGATCGGAAAGGACAGTGATGAGGAGGAGGATTGTGGTGGAGAATTTGAGGCTCAGAGCTCGTTTAAAGGACCTTTGGATACTATGGATGCGTTGGAGGAAGTTTTGCCCATCAAGTAGGTTTTTTTTTGCTGGGTCTTTATTAAATCTTGATTGTGTTTTGAGTAATTTTTAACTGATGGTAACGAATTGTATTGATTGCAAATTGGAATGCTGAACTGCAGTAGCATCTTAAGCCTTGTTTTGCCTAAAGCTGAATGATCTGATGTGCATAAACTATGTTGCAAGAGAACTTATTGAATCCTATGTTTTGTGGCTAAGTAGCACGGACACTACATTCTATCGATGTTTTCTGTTTCGGAAACTTGGCTTTTCGAATTTAGAACTTCATTTTTAACTTAGGAAACCTTGAAATAACACTATTTCCTTGTGTCCGTATGCATTTAATGTTCGTGCTACATAGTTTTGCAGTTTTCGTTGTTAGAAACACAACTCAAACGCCATTATCCGACATTTATAACTTATTCTTGTAAAAAATGTGGTTTTGCCTTTTCTGATTTAGGAAGTTTCTTAATTCAGCATTTTCCATTTACTTCTACATAGTTTGTAAATGTAGAGAGCTGATTAATAAATTGGTCTTGCTACTTGTCATTAGGCTATTGCTAGTGTTATTTGTAACATTAGTTTTCAATTTTTTTTCTTTATCTCCCTTGTTATTACTGGTGTTTTTTAATGTCGCTGACCTTGCTATTTATGAACCTCTCAGGAAAGGTATATCGAAGTTTTATAATGGAAAATCAAAGTCATTCACAAGTCTAGCAGATGCCTCTTCTGCTCCCTCAGTCAAAGCTTTTGCTAAACCGGAAAATCCTTATAACAGGAAGCGCAAAAATGTATTAGCTCGCAATGTTGTATGCGATGACAGGAATCTCAATCACCTGTCAAAAGATAATGAAAGCTGCATGTCAAAGAGACCAACAATGTTTAATCGAGGCACATTAGCTCTCGGTTCAATAATGGACTGCCATAAAAGCTATAATAAAGAGGAGTCTCAGGCAATGTCATCTTTACCTCCACGGCATCCCCATGCAAAAACATCGCATATCCACGAACCGTGTTTGCCACCTCATCAAAGAAAATCTAATTGGCGATCTTTCTCCCTCTCTGATCTGCAATGTGCTGTCGCAGCTGCAACTTCTAATGACCGAGGATGAGACAATTCACAGTGAAGACACTGACAACTTACTATATATTGACTTATAGCCTTAGTTTTGCTTCTCAGCATGAATCTGGAAGTAGGAGATATGTCACGGAGTTGAAGTCCGTGGCATGTAATTTGATTATTCCGCCAATGGTTCTTGTAGTCTCAGGTATGTCCTGCCTGGGTTTTTTTTAAGAAGATGAATGCTTGCTGCACTGTTTCTTAAGTGCTGTCTGCTATTACTGTTAGGTTATGACTATAATATTACGGTCTTGTGTATCATATGAGTATCTAAATGTTATGTCACATGTTCGTATTAGGGAATTTTGTTTGAAATTTTGGGATTTAGATGAAAATTTTTGTGCATTTGCAAGAGAGGTGAAACCATGGTATAGGGGGACTATCTAGCATTCAGAAATTATGACTAGATCATCGAGTTGGGTGGGAGTCTGCATATGATTAAAACCGGACACATGTACAAGACAACTATACCAAAAACTGCTTGCATATTTTATGAACTCGGTTTACCACATAATATTATGAAATTTCTATTGATAGTAGGAGCTAATCAAACAGTTGAAAAACTTTTAAAATGAAATTATTGGTAGCTGTTGGGTTTAATATAACAGTTTCAACTGTTCACACTTATTGGAACAATTTCTTTAGCTCACATAGGCAACATCTGAACTTAATAGATTTCAAAGATTTTGTGAATTTTTTTAGATTAAATTATTAAAGACTATCTTTTTTCATCATGATTTCGTTCCTAGCAATACAGTGCCTTATATTATAAAGCATAAATTATTAGCAACTACTAATAATTTATGGAAAGAGAGCTTGTGATGCAGTGCTATTGCACATTTGATGTACTTCTTGTTAATTATTTCAAACTTAAACTAGTTAAACACTTAAATAAAATCATTCAGTTAATCTTCTACAAGATTGCCTATGAATCAGATGATATTCATGTTCTAATTTTGCCTCTTCTTTTTGCGGTGAATCAAACTTATCTTAAATTTATGCTACTATATAAAGCTATATACTATTTTGATAATTAAATCTGTGTATATGATGTGGATTCATAATTCACACCAGGTGCTAAATTTAAAAAAGTATTAAATTTGTACCGGAATTGATTAGTCCGAACAAAAGCTAACTTTTTGTAGTCTTAAAGTTCTGTACTTAGTAAACAAATAATATCATTTATGAATAATCGACAAAGCGGAATATTTACTAATGATTATTATACTTTCATTTACTTATAAGATTCCGAATGATTATACAATGCTGAAATTTTGGAATATATAAATAAATATTGTCATTTATGAATAACCGACAAGGCGGAATATTTACTAATGGTTATTATACTTTCATTTATTTATAAGATTCTGAATGATTATAGAAGTCCGAAATTTTGGAAAATATTAATATGATAAATTTAAAATGTGAACTACATAGCTGATTCGTTTACATTATGACAATTCATCAAAAACACACTAAAAATAAACATTTAATTCTGCTATATAATTTGAACATAATTCATTATGAATTTATCATCAAAATAAATATTAAACATTGTCCGACATTTCCGATATTCTCGGCATTTACAAGAAAATTCAGTTCAGTTAGCTAGATACAGCAATTACTCTTCTTTTTAAGTTTTCTTAACATCTGTAAGAAATTTCATGAGAGCCAGATATGCTATAACCTGAAAGTGGTAAAACTTTTGAATGAAAAATCTACTTTCATTTATTATTTCTTTTTTTCAACAAATTAACTAATTCTGGTTATGCAAACCATAGTCATATATACTATAAATTAGCTTAGACTGATAAATAATAGTATAACATCTACTTCACTGATAAAAAAAAAGTATGGCTGCTGCTGCTTCAAATTTATGGATGTCCATGGACGAATTCAAGCTGTTTCACTCGATGGATCGCGAGCTTTACTCGATCCTTGTGATGGAACTGCAGCGAGATCCACTGTTGTCGATGCAAGCAATGGCGTTATGGATATGGTTAGAGAGGATCGGCTGCAAATTTTTTATAAAGAAAATCCTTTCTCTTCCAAGCAATGTGATTAATAATCTAATTGATGAATCCATAATTTGTCTTAGTTGCATAACCAATGATCAGTTCACTAATGATCATCAAATCCCTATTTTACGAAGCGTGCTAGAGAAAGATATTTCTCTAAAATGTTTGCATAATCATAGAGTTTGTGCAACTCAAAAGGTGGGGAAGATTTTGAATGAAGTTTGCTTTAAAGCTTGTGGTGATATAATGCAACAAGCCATGCAAAATAATTATAATATTTATGGTGTCGGTGCTGATGATCGGACCATGTTCGTTACATTTTCTAGGGGTTTTCCTGTGTATGAAGGGGAAATGAGGCAATTTTTCACTAAGTATTATGGGGATTGCATCGAGTCTCTTAAGATGCAGGTCGTCGATGAGATGAATGAGCAAGCATTGTTTGCAAGGATTGTATTCCGATCACCGGTGACTATTCCATCGATTCTTAACGGAGAGGACAAAGCTAAGTTTTACATCAATGGAAAACATGTCTGGGCTAGAAAATTTGTACCAAAAACCCCTCAAGCTTCACTACCATACAACTTATTCCCGTGACGACTTTAATTTAATAATGTGATGGAATTCAACATGTAACTTTCAAGTTAAAGTAATGGCTTTGTCGTGAATTTATTTTTAACATACTTCAATTAATCATGTTCTTTTCTGAAATTTTAAAAATATATCTTATGCGTTTAGTTTACGTATCTATAAGAATAAGGCTTAATGCCTTAAAAAAGAACCCGACCTTTAATCTCCTTTTCAATCCTACTCTGACGTTGAAAATTCGTCAATTTTATCCCATTTTGCATTTTTTCCATTTCAATTGTATCCTGAAACATAAAATTGACATTTAATTATTTGACAAAAGTTCAAAAAAATTCTTCAAAAATGGTCAATTCAATATAAAAAGTTAATCTAATGCAAAAAGGATTAATTTAAAAAAAAATTACCAAATAAAAAAAAGGTCAATTTTATATTTTAGGATACAATTGAAATGAAAAAAAAACTACAAAATAGGGTAAAATTGTCAGATTTGCAACGTCAGAGTAAGATTGAGAAGGAGATGAAGAGTCAGAGTTTTTTTAAGACACCAGGCTTAAGAATAACTTCTTTTTTGCGACAAAAATAAATTATGGGAACGCATACGGATTCATTTATCAATTAAACTAACATGAAGCTTATAATAATTTCAAAGGTGAGAAAAATTATTGATATAAATTTCTTGAAAAGAAATGTTATGATCTGAACTCAAAGTTAATATTAAGATACCAAATTTTCCTCTAAATAATTACTTTTATTAGGGCAATGTTTTAATTGAAATATGATATTTTTAACCAATAAATGTAATCCACCTAAATATGTAGCTGTAATCTAAATTACTACTATTTACTGTTACCGTTCAACAAGTGTTCAGTCTTTTAAAAAATAAAATCTCGAATGATTGAAGAATCCCTTATACTTGCTCAAAAGAAGCTTAATAATCCTCCACTAACCAATTATCTATATGTCAAATGATATATAAAGGTTAAACATATTTTCTAAAATTGTGGTAACGTCAACTAAACTCGCAATAAATCAGTTTTTTATTTGTGTGGTTGAGTTTTTAAAATTTATTAAATTTTAATATAGGTCTAAATATTGAACTTTCACTCTAATGGAAAAAGCTTTTAAAAATTTTGTATTAGGTTTTCAATTTACCTTCTAATTGTTTTTCACAAATAAGTTTAGGCTTAGCGTATATATATTGTAGAACAAAAATTATATTATTTGTGATTTCAATTCTTAAATTTTAACGTCTGAATCTTTATTTTCTCATTAATGTTTCGGCTTTTTAAAAAATGACGACTATATCACAATACACACATATGTATAGAATTAAAATGTTAAACCATGTAAAAAAGTTGAAATTTCTTTTTGATTATGTTATTAGCCTGGTAATCGAAAATAATTAAAAATACTTCTTTGGTACATTTTATAGATCGTTTAGATCAAATGGTTAAAAGCACTTTTTATATTTTTTTTAATTTAAACGTATCAAAGAAGTATTTATTTTTTTAATCTAACATTTAAAAATACCAATTAAAATTTTTAATTTAACTAAATCTAAATAAATTTTAAATATATATAATTAATATATGCTAGACATGGAAAACGTATTTGAATTTTTTCCAAATAAAAAAGACGTCAATTTAATATTTCAGAGTACAATTGAAATAAAAAAATGTGAAATAGGATAAAATTGGCGATTTTTCAATGTGCGTAGAATTGAAAAGGGGTTAAATGTCGGAATTTTTCAATGTGCGTAGAATTGAAAAGGGGTTAAATGTCGGAATTTTTCAAGACATTAGGCCTTTTTTTTAATCTATAGTTCGTGCTAAGGCTGAATACATAGTTTAACTCTTGAACTTATATCTTTTATCCATCTGACCTCTAAATTTATTGTCTCACCTATCGAACCTCTGAACTTGTTAAATGATTCGATTTGATCCCCGAACTTGATAAATACATAAACATTGAACCCCTCCGTACATAAATTCTTCTAGAATGTTTCAAGTGCCAGGTGGACAATGAGGGGTTCATATTTACGTATTTATCAAATTTAGGGGTCAAATCGGATTATTTAACAAATTCAGAGATTCGATAGGTGAGATGTTACGTTTAGGGATTAAATAGGTAAAACGGTACAGTTTATATTAAGCCATCGTGCTAATACCAAACTTCATTCAAAATAAAACATCACAACCATCAATAACAGTCTTCTCTCACTCCACTACTGGTCCGGTCTCTCTCTAGGTTTCCACGAAATTAAGAAATGCCCAGTTGCTGTTCACCAATTTAAGCAGCTGCAGGTACTCATACTTTCTCATAATTAATTGAAAGTGAGAGAATTTAAAGAGATGTGATATGGGTTAATTTCTGGATTTTAATTTTGTTATTTGGATTGCTAGAAAGATGGAACCTTTATCTGCAGCTTCTAATGGAGAGGAACCCCCTTCATGGGAAGAGCTTTACAATATTAATTTAATCCCATCTGAGTTGTTTTTCAAATTTAGAAAGGAAATTGAAGGGCTTAGAGTTGGTGTTAACTTAGAGGTATCTTTTTTTTATCTCATACTATTATATCATCTTAAATGGCTGTTAAGTTGAATTGTTTTTATAGGAATTGTTAGTATGTTGGTGTTTATTGAATTTAGTGTGACTCGGTTCTTTAAATGGTAAAATTAAGTGTATGTGTTATGATTGGAACACTAGACAAGCTGATTGTTCTCCTTGAATGAACTAAAATGCTCAACAAATCAATCATCCCTCTGGACAGAGTATCCATCCTGGTATTCGAGATAATTTTAAAATTGATGTCTAGGTAGCACGGATACTTCATTTAATCAACATATCCTATTTCGGAAATGTGTTGGAAACTTAGGCGTTTCGGACATGAAACTTCATTTTTAACATAGAAAGCATTGAAATAATATCATCTGGCTGTGTCCGTAAAGAAATTTTGCTGTGTCCGTATCCAAGTATCTCGTTTTCCCGTGTCCGTGTCTGTGTCTGTGTCTGTGTCCATGCTACCTAGATTGATATGGTAAAGATATTAAGAAAAAGAAATTGATAAATCGTCTATAAGGGCTTAGCAATTTTATTCCTTTATGGATTGAGTTTTTTACCTTTATGAGATAGAGAGTGTAGACACAGAAAA
Organism: Mercurialis annua; assembly: GCF_937616625.2. Taxonomy (NCBI): domain Eukaryota; kingdom Viridiplantae; phylum Streptophyta; class Magnoliopsida; order Malpighiales; family Euphorbiaceae; genus Mercurialis; species Mercurialis annua. The sequence continues at coordinate 53,280,174 of NC_065571.1, forward strand.
AAGGATTGAAGTTGACAAGAGCATGACGTATGGCTCTTCTTTGAGCTTCATTTGCTGTCTCACGAGTTTGTAGCTCTGGTTTTGGTTGTTTTGGTGCATTGATTATAGTCGGCATTCTTGACAGATGTTTTATGTCTGACATGGGTGCTTTAAATTGCATTAAAACTACTGCATTATACAGAGAGAATCTATAGTCAGCCGGAGATTGTTTTTTCTAGTATCAATCATACAGTCCAAAAGTTGAAGTTCTGAACTTTGTAGAGTCTTCTCTATATATAGAACCTTAATAGACTAAATAGCGATTGAGAAATGAATTATTCTACTGGTCCACGGCTTTCTGTTAGAACTTAGAAGTATAGGTTTTTTTGAAAGATTTTTAGAACTGGAGTTTGTGAATTTTAATCCATGTGTGAGACACTAATCCCTGGAAAGCTAGTAATGATTCTTCTGAACTTTCAAATACTATGAAAGTTCCCTGTTTTAATCGAATTGAATAAATATGTTTCTTAGTTAACACAAAGCATGTTCAATTGTCTAATTCTATTTTTTTCATGTTTATCGGTCTCTTGCCTTATAATAGAACTTTCTGTTTAACTTCTGCTGATCAGCATTTGTTAAACATGTATATCCTCTCATAGTAAGGCCTTCTAAATTGTAATTTTGGATCTCTTTATTTCGATTCAGTTCTATAATGCTCCGACCAATGACTTTCAAGCTAAGCTTGTTTTGAAGCCTTTGTCCCCTGAGCGGAAATGGAAGTTCATGTACGAGCCTCTACATCAGGATGTGCACATTGTTTCCAAAAAGATTCCAATAACCAAATTCCTGAACCTCCAGGTGATCTAATAGTTTGCAGTACTTTCACTACGTATCATATGTAGTTTACAATATTGTTTGCCAATTACTTGCAGTCGCCTTTCTCCTGAAATTACAGGTCGGTATAGGCCATAATTTCCAGTTGCATGCTACTGGCTGGAAATGGAAGCTCACTACGTGTTTGGGTGGCGATGGCATATCTCGCATACAAAACAAGACGTCGCTTGGGTTATTCCCTGGCCTGGATCTTCGGTTTGGCTGGAGGGCGGATTACGTTCTTCCTGAAATTACTGGGCAAGTTTCTGGACCCTTTATGCTCTGATATTAAAGAAAGTAGGAGCAGTGAACTTGGTTACTTGACTTAGAAATTTCTACTGAAGTGCTGTTTATTGCTGATTAGTTAATTAATTATTACTTATTTTTTTATGTTATGGCTTACCAATTTAGCCTTGGATCAACAGGGCATTAGGCAATGAAGAACCATTATTCAACATGAGCACAGGACGACTGCAAGCATCTCTAGACAGAGTGGAGACGATAGTAACCCATACATCATGACCTCTGCTCGTTCAAAAGGTAACCTTTTATGTCTACTATGCTGATTGTTGGATCTACGTTCTCCCTACAAATATTAATGATGATTCCGGTACGATTTAGTTTAATTAATTGAAGTCCTGTGACATAGTTGCTCGTCTTGCTAAACCCTGTGAGGAACTCAATCCAAGTTTTTCGGTTGATACTATAACCGAATTTTCAGAACATGCCTTCAGATTGTGAAGCGCTACACTATTTGAGTAATTCTGCAACTTTCCTGTTTTACTTTTCTCACCAATTTTCAGATTCGCCAGGCACGACGCAGAACAAAAGAAGATCGCTACTGTAATATGCCTTGTGTACATGCTTGCAAAGACATTGCCACCATTGCAAGAGGTGGACCATCTAAAGTTTTGTACTAATGAAAGGATTTGTAAATACCAAAAGCAGATAGATTTATTGGAATGTGCAATACTAGTGATGTCTTCAGAGCCGTTCGAGCTCTTTCATTACTGGTTCTTTTGATTCTCCCTGATTTTTCACATGAAACTGGGATTTTCATATTTTTCCCCGAATCAGTCCTGATTCTTTATTCAGAATATATCAACCCGAAGTTGTATTAAAATTACTATTTTTACCCCTGAATTTTAATAACTCATTGTTTCCTTTCCAACTTTTAGATATCAGATAATGGCTCCTTGTGACTTAGATTATAAATCTGTGGTTTGACAAGCAGTTGCAAAATAAATCACGAATTTCAACGTGTTTTATTATTTTAACAATTTAAGACATTAATTATAACATAAATTTGGTACACCAACTAATCTTTTTGTTAAAAATGCTATTATAGACCTTAGAATGATATTATGAAGTTCAGATATTTTTATCTGAAAATTGTTTGGTGGTCCGAATTGCAAACAAGTGGTAATTTATGTCTTAGATTGCTAAAATTGAAAATTCACATTAAAATTGCAAATTAACCCAAAACTCACAATTTGTTTTGCAATTAACTTTAATAGGAATGATATGCTATATTTTCATGTAGAACAATCTTAAAAACTTGAAATTCATAAAAGTAAAGCAATCATTTTTATGTTCTTATTTTGAGACTTTCAAGTTTTTTGTTTTTTTTTTTGCCAAAGGAGACTTTCAAGTTTAAACCAGGTAAAGAGGGAATAATGATTGTTTCGAGGTACCAAAAATGGACTGTCTTACCCTTCTAGCCGTTATATTTTCATAACGTCTCAAATGCTACAACGGCTAAATTTCACCTGCTATATAAATTTTAAAATTCTCAAACACCCTCAAACAAAGCAAATCAAAAAACCCTCTATAATTTCAACAGTATCCAAATAATGTCTTCCTCAAGGTCGATTAAAAATTCATGTTCATTCCCTTTACTTCTCCTTTCTTGCTTAAATTTCACACTCTGCATCCTCTCGTTGGCGTCAATCGCGCCCGTAATTCTTCTTAAAACGCCGCCAACTTCGCTAGGTTTCGCACTTCTAACAGTTTCTTGCATCTCGCTTCTTTCGTCTTTTATCGGCTTCTACTCCCAATGCAATCAGTTTTTCTTCATGACCCACATTTCGCTTCTCTTCGCCTCTTTAGTCGGTCAAGTGTTGAGTATTTTAGCATTGTTTACGAGAGAAAGCTCGAGTCTTTCAATGCTTAAATCGCCCCGAGACCCGAGAGAAGCAAAGGTTTTAGTGAGATTAGAATGTGGGATCTTAATGGCAATGTTGATAATGCAATTGGTGGTTTTAGCAATGAGTTGCATAGTGCATAGCTGTTGGGTTAGAGAGTATGCAGGTTTAGAGATAGAGAGAGAAGCTACTGCTAAGAAGAGAAGTAGAAGAATTGCAAGAGTTCAAGAGGAATCAATGGCTAATGCTGCTAAAATTGCTGAGGTTAAAAATAAAGAATTTGATGCTAAAATGGAGAATAAGTATGGAAAGTGGACTAAAACTGAATTTGAAGGATGAATTTGGTTCATTTGATTTAGACATTTTAAATAATGTGATTTCTCATATTATGTACTTGTTTTGTCTTTTTTTCTTCTTTTGCTTTTGGGTCACTACTGTAGTGGCTATTGTATAGTATTGCACCATAATGTGTTGTTTGTTTCTCAAGATATTTGAATTTATTCCCATTTGAGTGAAACGGTTTCTTCTATCTACTATTTCTATTGGAAAATAAAAGAACCCAATAAACAACCTTTTTTTTTAGCAAAGAATCGTTGTGATTTTTGAATTTGGGCGTCATAATTAACTAATCTACATTTAGCAATTTTGATCGATTAAGAATACTACTCTATAAATATAGGTCAATTAATACCAAATTTCATAAAATGAACGCATTCATGAGCTATGATGAGTTAATTGACTTAAAATTAGAAAATATTATCTCTAAATAATGAAAATTGATAAGTATAAGTTAACAGGCCGCGATGATCCAATTTGGAGTTAATCGATTTAAAATGAACGCATTTACAAGCCACAATGCCCCAATTTGAAGGTTAATTGACCTAAAATTAATAAATGTTGTTCCTAAGTGATTAAAATTGTTAAAGTATGAGTTGATGGGTTGCGATGAACCAATTTGGGGTTAATTGACAAAGAATTTGTGATTAATTGGTTAGAATGAGCTATATATGAATTAATTGATCATACCTCATAGAATAGGGGACCACAATGATCCTTTTTCTACTTTTTTTTCCTATTAAAAATGGAAGCTCTTGTTAAACATTTTGGATAGAATGATTGGGACTCTCTATAATAGAAAATTAAGATAATCCGACTTAGCAAGCCAACGGTTTTTGGGTAAGGTTTTGAAATAAAAAAACTCAATGATTGAAATGTAATACTAATAATGATTGGTGTTATAAAAAGCAATTGTTTAATAATATGAGGACGAAAGGAAGAGAGTTGGCTTCTGAGCATCCACATGTTATTTGGAGTCAACAAGATCCACAACACATACATATATTATGTAGCCAATGGTTGTTTCCCATACCACCTTGCTTGTGTTCCATATCTAGTTGCCCATACCATTCTCTATCCATTATTCATAGGTAAAAGACACAAAAAGAATTAACCATAACATTATTCAAAAAAAATTACTTAATTTTTAAAAATATGCTCTAAACAAATAAAGTTCATCTTTACCTAAAAACAATCTTTTTAACTTAGACGCTTTTAATTTCTACCTAAAAAAAATACATTGCATTTAATACATCGCTGATACAAAATACATCACTGGAACTGATAAAACAAAAATTTCTTTTTCCTTTTATCTATAAAAATTATATTGTCGATACACTTTTGTAGGGGCGAAGGCACCCACAAGTAAAGGTGGTCCATTGACCACCTTTGCAAAAACAAATTAAAAAATTTTAAAAATTATAAGTAACTTTTGATTATTATTTTTATCAAGACCTACAAATAAAAGGTCCATCCAAAATTTATTGACCACCTTATTTCCTAATTTTATACTTTCTTTTTGGTAAATGATCTAATTTTATGCCTTTTATTTTATATACTAGTAATATTAAATTTTGTGTCCCTCTTTATATTAATTTCTGGTTTCGTCTGTATTTCCGATATCTCAAAAAATACATCAATAAATGATGACATATCTCTGATACGGAGCGGATAAAGCAAAATATTCTAGGTGTTTAGTTGAACGTTCTTTGAGAAAATACAACATGTAAAATATTTGTCAGTTTTTAAGTATTTTTTGTAATTTTTTCAGAAAATTAAGTCTTTTTTGATAAAATTAATATAATCAATTAGAGGGTACATTCCATAAAATTTAATAAAAATTTCAAATCTAAAAATCAATTATATGTTTATATAGATGACAACCCATTATTTTTATCGTATAGTTTACAAAGTCTTTCACTTTTGACGAGTCAAATCTCACTTTTTCAACGATTTAAATGCAACTTATAAAATTTAATTATCTACATCATGTTCTTTTTAAGTTTATATTTTACAGTTCAAGCTATTATTTCTAAATTTCAATTACTTTTGACAAAACGGGTGCCAACAAACAAATATAGAGATTGAACATAAGTAAAATTAGTAGAGGATTGTCCTTATTTATCTCATTCCATTCACTTATAAAAAGGGTTGCTTCACTTTACAAAAATCATAAGCCAATTCAATCAATCAACCCCCTAATCTTTTTTTCTCTCTCTAAAATACAAATCAAAAAATTTAACCAAGAGAGAGAAAAAAAAAGCATATCAGTATGGCAGAAGCTTTAAGAAATAACTGGCTTTGTTGTGTCTTATCCACACCATCAACATCCTCTGGCCCACCCCTAGACAGGTAACCACTTCTTTTTACTCATAATTCTTTAATTACTCATCCTTAAACTTTTCCAATAGCCCATTTTCCCCCATAATCTTTTCCAAATTCAATAACTGTTGCCAGATTTTTCAGGCCAGAAACTAATTCTTTTTCTTTATTTGTTAAGACAAAGATTGTAACTTTACCTTAAAACAAACAATTTGGAGTGAAGGGTATGTTCTAATGTCAACTATTTTCATTCACAGAGCTGAATTCTTGAGTTTTCCTAATGATTCGTTTAGAGTTCATCGTAGATTTCAGAGAAATTCCCCTTCTTTAACAATGTAAGTTTTTTTTCTTTAATTTATTGATCTCCTTCTTTACATTTAATTAAAGAATCTAATTGTTTTTTGTTATTTTGAAGGGCTATGGATTCTAGGTTTTTTAAAACAAGAAATAAAGAAGAATTGTCTGTGAATCTTCCAGCAATATCTTATCCTCAATTGGAGAATTCAGGGTTACCTGATCTGAGATTTGATCGGCTTCAAGTACCTGAAAGGGAATTGATTCATGAAGACAAGGTTGAATTTGGGCAATTTGTAGCAAGAGATGCTATAATTGATGAAGAATTTTGGGTTAGTCCTTAATCTTTTATATTTTTTCTTCTGCTAATTCTGTTTTTATTTGGGTTGATTAATTTTTTGCTAATTTAAGTTATTGGCTTTCTGTTTTGTTTGTATGTTATGTGTATTATTTATAGTGTGTTTTTGTTCCTTTCCCCTTTTAAAAATTCATGGAGATGGATATTTTTTTTTTTATGTTTATTGTTCTTTTTCATCTTCCATCAGTAATTTGTGGTGCTGGTGGTTGCTTATTTTGTTCTAGACTGCTGCTTGGCTTCGAGCCGAAACTCACTGGGAAGATCAAGCTCATGACAGGTGCATTGTTTTCGTCCAGATTTAGATCCACTTCCATTTATTTCGCCATTTTAAGATTTTTGGTTCGATACTATAAGATTTTAGCTAGCCGGTGACTTAATTGGGGTCAATAGGTTTATGATGCATATGAGTGGAAAAAAGTGGATGTTACTGATTCTAATTATCCATGATTAACACAGATTGGTTGATAACCACAAAAGGAAATTCGCGGAGCAGGTAGAAGCGGATTTACGTTACCCCTAATTGCTTATAACTACTTGATGAATTGCTTAGCAGATTTTAATAATGTGCAGGAGTTTCATGCCTTAAAAAGGCGACAGACAGGTCAACATGGATCAAAATGTAGATGCATCGTCACGGTATGATGTTTAACGTACTGAATCTCCTTTAAATAACGAAGCTTGCAGTTTCTTTTTTGCTTTGATGAGCAGAGGACTATGCTATCATTGGTATCTTTACCGAGTCACTTGCTTATTATGGTTATCAGATTAAAAGGGACGGAAAAAATGTTAAGCGCACTGTACTGAAGAGTGTCGTTGGAACTCTTGATTTGAGCATCCGGTGCTTGTTACAAGGAGAAACATTTCCGGGGGTATGATAATTTTGTCTAAATTTGCAGTGATAAATATGTTAGTTAACAAGTATGTCGATTTTTTTAAAAGAACTTGGCAACGGAATTATTTGTCACAGGAGCGTGTGAAGGCTCCCGTCTTCCGCAGCTTCCACAAGAGGGGACCACATGCATATGGTTATGTTGCAAACTTGTGTGTTGCAAAATCAGCACGTCGCCAAGGGATAGCAAGAAACATGTTGCATTTTGCTGTTCAGTCAGCCAAATCTGATGGTAACTTCATTCATATTATTCCTTAAAAACATCCAAAAAATAGTAATGTTTATGGAAATTAATATGAATTTCTCGTCTGAATTGCGGCAGGTGTAGAACACGTGTATGTGCATGTACATAGACACAATATACCTGCACAGGAGCTTTACCATAAAATCGGGTTCGAGGTAACCTCGTTGTCGATGCTTATTTATGGTTTTGAATTCCGATTTTTGTTAACAAGTTGAGCTGATACAACTGCCACATTCTTTTTTCAGATTGTTGAAGCAGCAAACTGTCAACTAATAGAAGATAAGACTTACTTACTCTGTTGCAGGGTATGAAGATTTTTTAAAAGCATCTTATATATATATTAATATACGCGCGATAGTGGGGTAATGATTAGCTCAATCATTAAGCACACCGATAATTGTATAACTCGCTGTCGTGTTACTATTGTCTCAATTGTTAATATGTGTATATGGCTTAATTTTTTACGACGAGATTTGTTTACATTGCATAGTAACGGTGACGAAAGTGCTAGCCGCTAGTTTCATCACTAACCATGTATAAATGTCGTAAACAGAGTGAGTGAGAACATTGCAGACAGTTTTACTATTGTTTTAAGAGAATATGCAAGATTTTTTGTTTATTTGTTTCTGCTAGGTACATAAAGAAGATAACAACAAAAAATATTAAACTCTTACTATACAAATATCATTAAGTTTTACTCTAAGCAAGTAAAAATACAAAACAATTTTACTGTTCAATCTGTCAGATCTAGAGATAATGTAAATTGTTAATTAATCTTAAATAAAAAGTCGCTTGTAGGATTGCATTGTATTAAAGATTGATAAGAACAATGTTATCTTAGTCCTGGCACCCTGGGGCGGAATCACATTTAAGATTTGGTAGGATTTAGCGAGCTGCTCGTCTTCCTCCCTCCGGAAGACGAGAACCAGATCCGGTTCGTTACATGAAACTTTTTTAATTATTTAAATTTTTTAATTAAATAAAAAATAAATTGAGTTTTGATTAGGGCTGGGGTTTTTTAAAATTTTAAATACAATATAAAGGATTATTTAGAATATTTGTTAAAATCTAAAGTATTGAAGAAGATGTTAGTTTAATGCTTGAGGAACTTAAATAATTGTTAAAATCTGAAGTATTGAAGAAGATGTTAGTTTAATGTTTGAGGATGTAATTAAAATCAGAAGGTGTGGATTTTAAGGTTTGAGGTGCAATTGAAAATGAGATGCGAATTTAAATGTAATGGATGATTTTGAAATACCAGAATGCAAAGAAAAAGAAGTTAAAAGATGGAGAAATCGCACATTGGTGCACCTGGTGGCAGCAAGTTAGGAGGAGGACATATGTCCAATTCTCTAAGTCCAAAAGGCTAAGCCTCATTATAAAAGGATTAAAATAAATTAAATAATACACATAATTTACAAAACACAAAAAGGAATAGTGAAAGGAGCATTTGCAACCTTAATTTCTCATTCTAGGGTTTCAAACTTTGAAGTTTAAGGTATGATTTCCTCAATTTATTTAGCTTTAATGATTGATTTCTTCATGTTTGGGTGATAATTTAAGTGAAATTGAATGATTTTGGTTGAGTTAATTATAATGAATAAAATCTGGAAATTTGTGATGTTGGTGAATTATTTGGTTTAATCAATTGGTTATTTATGTATTGGACTGAAATTGAAGTAGATTAGTGATGGGTTTGTTTGAAATGAGCAAATTGAGTTTATTACTGGAAATTGTTGGTTTATGGCTAAGTGTTGTTTAATTATTGAAGTTTATGGGTTTGGATTAGTTTAAATTGATTGTTGTTGTTTGTATGAAGATACTCAGCATAATTAATATGCGGAGCATGCTAGTTAATGTTAAATATTTTATATCTGGGTAGAATTGAGTTCAATGCTTGGTCAAGGTGACTCTAAATGGGGATATTGGTGTTCATTTATTTTGTTTTCTTTACTTGATTAGCTTTTAGAAATTTTATGATATCTTAGTGTGGTTTTTTGTGAAATTCTATTTTTCTTATAAGAAATTTTGCCCGAATCAGTTTATATAAGACATTTATTTATTTACAAATGTATGCAGTTCATTTACTATATATTGGAAAAATGAATTATTTTTAACTTAAAACTTGAAGAAGAAAAAATGTTTTCAAAACATGATTTTTGAAAATTAATCACATTAACTTAACCGGGCTTGGAGAACATGTGGTCTTAGCTAATGGAGTAATGGGTTTATTAAAAGGTGATATCAAGAGTAATGGTTTATTGTTGTTCCTAGACCATTGAGAGCGAGATGATGTGAAGGTTGTCAATATATTACCTAGAAACTACCGCGGACAATAAGATTTCGAGTCATGTCCTTGTTATGTTTTCATTGACTCCCGAAAATTCAACGTCTTTTATTATGCGTGAACTAAATTGAGATATGTGTTGTATGTGTATGATTATATGCGGTTATGATATAATAAGGTTCTGATGTGTGTATCAGCATGTCGGGGCCAAGTCACACTCGGAGACATGCTGCACGAGGAGCTGAGGACCCGGCTTCTGTTCATGAGTTGGAGGTCGATTTGGGTGAGCTATACATGAGCAGCTCAGGTTTACTAGTGAGTGCGAATCGACCTGCAAGTCGCGAGCGCGACACTGACTCGAGGGAGTTTTTATCTGAGCCTACGGAGACATCAGACTTTTCAATATTTAAGGCAGACATATATATGTCAGATGTCCGGAATTTACGAAGTATCCAGAGAGCGCTACATGTTGCGCGAGAGGCGCTGCGACGCCATAGTGAGGCGATAGAGCAGCTAGAGGAACAACAACAACAGTGTATAGACAGATTGAGGGAGCAGCTAGTTGCCTTTACCAGAGGCGAATTATCTGTAGAAGCCTATACATTGGAGTTTCTGCGATTGGGTCAGCAGGTCCCTGAAATGATGAGGGATAACGCTGAGGTCAATAGTATATTTGTGACCGGATTGGGACCTGAGTTTCGAGAGTTGCTGGATGAGGTTGACTGTCATTTTGGTTATGTCTCAGGCAGAGCACAGCAGATAGAGAGTGTTCTCGAGCGAGAGGGCACTCCTGTTAGAGCTTTTCCCCTTAATCCAGAGAGACCTGTACCTATTGTTGATAGGCCGGAGAGCTCAGTGCCCCGCAGACGAACCTTGGTTGCATGGAGTGCCATGTAGTCTAAAGTCATTTGGAATGGAAAAGGAGAATCCAAGCAGTCTGTAGCTGACCTCAATCAACTTGGTATCTTTCTAGGCTTAGCTGATTTGGGTTGAGTTGTGGGCTGCGTTGTTGATATCTTGGTGGGGTATTTTTTGTGAAATTCTAGTTTTCTTGTAAAAAAAGTTGCCAGAATCAGTATATATAAGACTTATTTATTTAAAAATGAATGCAGTTCATTTCCTTAATATAATAATACCTTTTGAGTTTTGACAAATAAAAAAAAGGCAGTTTATTTATGATATTTGCTTATTGAGAAAATGAATTGGTTTTAATTTGAAACTTGAAGAAGAAGAATATGTTTTCAAAACATGGTTTTAAAAAGGAAAATGCTTTATAACCCACCTATTTAACCCACTTTCAATAATCAACATTACGTGGCAGGATTTCATTCGTCCAATACCCACTTTCATTCGTCCAATACTCACTCAAAAGTGTATATCTCAAAAAATAAAATTTAATGCATCATCTCTTTAACTGACACGTCATGCGGTACAAGAAGGTGGGTTAAAAGAGTTGGTATAGCATTACTCTTTTAAAAATTAATCAGATAAACCAGTTCAAATATCATTTTAAACCCGGTTTTAAAAATTAACTAAGTAAAATGAGTGGTATAAATTATAACGAGTTGAAAAGTCAATTGTTATTTGTTTATATGCTCATAAGCTGAAATTTTTTCGATTTTTCTTTTTTTTCAGTAGCATGTCGATCTTGTAAAACAGTAAATTTTATTTTATTTTGCATTTTTAATTTTCAATAGCACTCTAAATTAGAAAAATTAGATGATTTTATTACTATAAAGATTAAAATATTCAAAACAATTAAATTTAAAAATTATTTATTTTTTATTTAAATAAATTCAAACAAGTCCTTTAACTTAAATAAAATTTCAAATAAATCCTAAATTAAAAGAAATTAACTGGACTGTTTCAAGATAGGATGCTATGACCTCAAACTTAAAACTGATTCAAAGATATAGGAATGAATCAAATGTCATATATACCATGTTTTTGAGCTGTCATAACGTGACAGTTTAAATAAATTAAACACCAAAATATTGAGCATTTTCTCCACCGTTCGCCTTCGGACCCACCACCGCTGCCGTTTCGTTATGCCCCTCCGTTAATTCGACTTTACTTTTAAATAATTTGTGTAATACCCCGTAAGTTCAGGTGCCGTTTAGTACAACGTGTCCGGTAGAGAAGGACCGGAGTTACAGAAATAAAGATATTGGATATTAAAGAAAAGGATAATATGGAGTAGGACGTAATTGTTTATGGATTGGAATAAGAAAATAAGGAAAAATGCTAAAAAAAGTCACAAACTATAGATCAGGGACTAAAGTGATAATTTAACCAGTTAAGTCCGAAAATGGAATTATTTCGCCAAGGTCCGCGAAATGTTTTATAGTATTGGTGGTAAAAGTTTCCGGTCAATCGGAGACCTTTTAAAATTTGGACGCGGATTCGTTTTGGGCTAAATTATCAATTTTGAAGAATTCAAGGACCAAAGTACAAATTAGCCAATTTAGCCTCGAGAATAGTAATTGGAAGATTATCGACGAGAATAATTATATTTGGAGTAGTATTGTTTATTTGGATATAAATAATACGTAGATAATCGAGTTAAAAGGATAATTTAACCGTTTGGTTAAATTAGAAAGTTTAAAAGAGAAATGGTTTAAGTTAAAGAGATGAAGGATCAAAATGGACAATTAGCCAAGATATATATGATAACTTTCCTTAAGAGTAAGGAAAGGAAGTGATGATCAGAGGAAGCGAAAGTTACAGAAGCTTTCGACGATCGATTACGATCCGTCGCCGTTTCGCCGTTTCTCGCTCAAATCGCGAGTTCTTTATATCGATTCGTTCAGAATTCGATTCTCTATCATCGCTAAGCTTCAAATCGAGGTAAGCTTAACGTTTTTATTATGAGAATTGATAAATAAGGGTTATTTTGTTTTAACGAATTAAACGAATCGTAATCGCGTTTCTATTGGCGTTTTTGATGATATTTGAGATGGTTATTAATGGAAATCGTGCTAGAATCGACTTTGGACGTTTAAGCACGTCGGAAATGGCCCGGGGAATGAACCCCGGGGCTGCACATCGGCAGCCATTTGCTGCACGAACGTGCAGTACACGTTCGTGTAGCATACTGCACGAACGTGCAGTACACGTTCGTGTAGCAGACTGCACGAACGTGTAGCACACGTTCGTGTAGTACACTACACGATCGTGGAGCACACGAACGTGCAGCGTACTGCACGAACGTGCAGCGTACTGAACGTGCAGTACACTGCTGCACGAACGTGTAGCCCTTCGCCAAAGGGGGGTTTTCGAATCGGGCCTTCTGGGCCCTGACGCGACGCGGAAACTCGATTTCAAACAATTTCAAGTCGTGTAATCAATCGTGATTCGATTGAATATCAAAACGTAAACTAGGACGTTTAAAAGAGAAGTGTGATTAAGAGATTATCAAAGTTAAGAATCGTATTAGAGATACGATTGTGTTAACCTAAGTTTATAACTTAGGAGTTTGAATATTAAGCCTACGTTTATGAATTAAACGTACGTATGATTTGAATAGGAAGTGGATACATCGACGAGGTACGAGATCGACGAGCTGGAATAGTTAAAAGAGTGAATGACGTGTGGAGCTTACGTTTGGATATATGGAATAGCGATCGTTGTGAGTTAAACTTTACTTTGAGTATTATTACGCAATAGATAGTTTTTATATTATAAATATAATATTAAACTACATCGCATGCTATAGTATTTTATCGATAGAAATGAATTTGTGCATCGTATTATCGAATATATATAGATTGTGAAAACTAGTATATGATCCGGGGGAAACAAGCTACCTATTGGGTGTCAATAGGCTGTGTGATCACCAGCGTCCGGGTAAGTCATAGATAGAGATTTCATGGGTCGTATATCATACTTGTTTGTGCATGCGATACAGAGCCTATCTGGTTGAACTATCCCGGGGCCTGTATCTGCGAGTCGGCTGGTTGAACTATCCCGGACTCATATCGATCGATCGTTAGATGTTGTGATAATGTTCATTATGCATACTAAGGTATTAGGGTTTCGATCGGATCAAATGCTTGAAGTATAATATGTTTGTATATATGTGTTTTGTTTTAAATGCGATGTTATTTTCTATAATACCCTAGTAATGTGTTTTCTCACTCAGTATTTCCCCAAATACTGACCCCTCACATTGATGTTTTCAGGTGTTTAGAGTCGGATCAGACAGACCGTCTTTGGTGTGCTGAGTACGAGTCCCCTTGGTGCTGCAGTAGTATACGTATGACGAGTCTTAGCATAGAATAGTCAGGTCTTATAGGTTGTGTACATATTTAATGTTTGCTTGATGTGACGTCTTTTGGTTGTCAGTTTTGTATTGATCGATAGACGGGCTAGTACGTACAAGTTACGGAAGTGAGATGCCCACTACGGTTGTATCGATGATGTGATATATATGATGTACGTTATGATTGTAAACGTGTCTTCTTATTACATGTTTATAGGATAGTTGTGTTTGCGTTTCCGCGAAAAAGTTAGAGTGGTTTTAGGCTTGCTACGGGTTTCGGAGCTACCACTCCCATTCTCTAGCGCCGGTCTCGGCTCAATAATTTGGGTCGTGACAATTTGGCACCCTACCTTTATTTTGTTAACGGTGATCTCTTATTTTTAATTTTATTAAACGATTTGATATCTCACTTTTAAACGATTTGATACCTCAGTTTTAATTCCGTTACAATTTAATCCCTCAAATTAACGGAAGGATATCTTAGTTAACAAAGTAAAACAAAAGAACCATTAAGTAGATTTTTAAAATAAGAGATATCAAACTGTTAATTATGATATAACCCAGGGACCTCAATGTAATTTGTTTTTAAAATTAAGAGCCATTTTTTATTTTTAATAAACAATCTAAAAAATCAAATTTTTTATTTAATAAACATGCATAGCTCTTCCCAACTTATTTAATTGTACAATATTAATAAAGGTGATGTCTTAAAAAAATATGAATTAAGGATATAATATAAATTACAAAATGGTTATAATTGAAATATTTAAAAATAAATTGGTATTTTTTTTTAGAAAACGAGTAATTGCCTAAAATGAGACGTGCCTATCAAAAATTGGTGTTTAAAAAGTTCGGGTTAGAATTGAACTCATCCAAAAAAATTTGTATTTTTAAAACATTAAGCTTATAATAAATATCATTTATAATATTATTGCAAAATAAATTAATAAAAAAAATTTAAATTTTAATGTAATTATAAAGAATAGTAAAAAAAGATAACATTGAAAAGTGGATAAAATAATAGATCTTAGCCAACTTAACTTTTTATTTTTAAATTACCGTATTTGCCTAACCGACCTATCACTTTTTAACATAATGGGTACTATGTATTAATAATTTTTATTTTAAGAGTTTTTAATGGATAAAAATATGTTAGTACATATATTGAAAAGATATAGAATGTTTATTATTCTATATTAATTGTATTTTAAAAATATATTAATTACTATCTTGTAAATGTGTATAATCATTAAGACAAAATGAAGGATAAAAAAAATTATATTAAAAGTATCATAAAACTTCTTAAACGAGATTTTACAATATACTAAAGGAACATTTATTGCTAATTTCCTAATTCGTAAATTTTTCCCAAATAGATGATACTTTACGTACTTGAGCCACGTGGAAAAAATTGCGTTCAACGCACCGTTTAAAATTTAAAATAAACGTCTTATAAAAAAATTAAGTCGCTAACATTTTTTTTTAATCGAAAAACTCAAATACCCCTATATTTTATTTACAAATTGTATTTTGAAAAGGATTAGAATGACAATTAAACCATCCACCGCCATTAAAATTTGTTATAAATAAAGGAATAACCTAAATGTTTATTTTAGCGCCTCAAACAATCTCTTTAAATTTTTTTGGTCTCTGATCTCTCATGGTCCTAGGTTTCAAAGCTAATTTCAAAGTTTAGGGTTTATGATTTAATTCCAGTTGACAAACTTTTATTAATTTTTGAAAATTACTCTATAAAGACTTTTGATAGTTGCGGAGATCTTGTGTTCTCAAAATTCGATGGTGAAACAAAGCACTGCACTACTGTCGCTCAAGAATTATACTTTGTTTCACTTGTTTTGTTGGAAGAAAATTTGATATAATCTGTAAGTTACCGTCAAATTTCACATAATTTAAATTCAGTCACTGTAAGTGCAGATCATGATGTTTTTCCTTTAAATTTTACTGATTTTGTTTCCGTTGGTTACACTAATTTTTAAAAAGTCAAATTTAGGGTTTGGTAAATTTAGCCTATAATATTCTTAATGTCAATTCTGATTACATCTCACAATTAACATTCGTAAACACATTGTATGATAGCTTAAAGTGGCTCATGTTGCTACCAAATTCGTGCTGGCGTTGTCCCAAGAAGCTTATGCTATAAAAATATAGTTTAGTTGATGCATAAATGGTATTTATTTGATCATATTCACGAAATTTAAAGAAGCTTATGCTATAACTAAATTTATGCACAGCAGCACAGGCCCATGTCCCGTTTCGGCCCCGTCTCGTTCCCTTGAAAGCCTGCATGTTGAAATCGGTTGGAAAATAATAGTTACGGTCTTATAATGGAAAACACAAAGGGCTTTTTACTCAAACTAGTTTCGCATTACGTGTTATGCACGTGGCTCGTAACGTAACTCGTCAATGAATATATTAATAAATTTATTATAATTATATCAATTTTTTATTTATAATTAATATTAAATTAGTTAAATTTTTTTGTAAAATTAAATATAATATATTCGATTATTAAATTTTTTTCCATACTGGATTTATTCTTCTTTTAGTTTTATAATAACCATAATTAAATAATTAACTTAATTTAATTAATAATATCTATAAAAATAATAAGATAAAAATTTAAATAATTATATATTGACCAAATAGAGTATTTTAATTTTGTAGTTCAATCAAACTAAAAGATAGGTATTCCTACTAATTTAGAGACAATTTAGTTATTTTTTGCATACTAAAAACTAAATTGGAGATAATTTAGCTACCTACTCTAATTAGTACTTTAATTGTAATAGTGATTAATTAAATAACTAATTAGTTAATGATTATAAAACTTTTATTTAGTATTAAACTGAAAATGATTATTCAGTAAATTTGCCTGTTCCCCCCCCCCCCCATCCGTGCTTTTATATATAGTATAGATAGATAACCAACATTCAAGTTTGATTTACTTTTATACTGACTCATGTTTGACATTTTAAAACTATCATACAAAAAAGAATTTATTACTTTTATACCATTCATATAAATAGAACCCTAATAGCACAAACCCTCATAAACAAGATTATTTTCTCTCTTCTCAGATTTCTCTCTCCTTTCTCTTTCAACTCACCTTTTGTTCTTTGCATCAATCCGCCTCCGCCGTTTCATTTTCGTTGTTCCGCCTCCGCCGTTCCGCCTTTGTCTCGCCGTTACCTTTCTTTTATCGTTTTGATTTCAGATCTGAATTTTTTTGTTCTTTCTTTTATTTTTCAGATCTGTAATTTGTTTATTTATTACTGTTTTTCACCATTAAACATGTATAAAGAGTATATTTAAAGAATCTAATACTCATTTCATGTTATGTAGAATAATTTTGTGATTTTATAGAATAAAATTCTGTTATTTCTGTATTTTTTTGTGTTTTTGCGTTTTTTTATTCTGCAAAAGGATTTCTTGATGATGATTGATTGCTGAATTATTGTAATGTTACAGTGTTATTGATTTTATGTTGATATTATGTTGATATCAACTGATATTTTTATTTTTTAATATTGAAAAATAAGATAATATTGTCTGTGTAATCAACTAAAAAATTAAATTAAATTAAATTGAGACTATAAATGATATGGTAGCATCAAGGAGAAGACATATAATGATGTTGAATTATTGTAATATTATAGTGTTGATATTGTGTTGATTTTCGGTTGATATTTTGTTGATTTTATCATCGGTGAAGAAGACAATAATGATGTTAAATTATTTTAATGTTACAATGTTGATCTTATGTTGATATTATGTTGATATTTACTTGATTTAACATTAACGAAAAAGAACGCATTATATGTGAAATAAAATAAAAAAATTGATATCAAATTGAAAAAATGTTTAAAAAAATAAAAATTAGTCCAAAAAAATTGAAAAATTTAAATTAGTGAATTTATTACATATGTTGATTTCGTGTTAATTTCATGTTGATATTAAAACTGACGAAAAACATCAGCAGTAAAAAAAAGTTAAAATTCAAAAAAAGTCAAAATTCAAAAAATTTAAAAAAATTGAAATTAAAATATGTGATAAATATTAAGTGCAGGAATATAATGGTGAAAAAAATAATTAAAAATGATGAAAGAAAATGAAGGACAATGTGAATTAATATAAAAAGTAAAGTTTCTTCAAAAAGTAGTATAAAAGAAAAGAAAGCTGGTATGAAATGTAAAGATTTAGAAGGGGTGGTAAAGAAGTAAATGTTGGAGAAAAAATAGTATTTCATATAAAAAGCCCAAAAAAACAAGTTATATGGTAAAAAAATATTGTTTTAAATTTTTTTTTAGTGGCTTATGCTGCCCAATTTATGCTCCTGAAGTCCCAGTTCCGGTCCCTGAAAGTTGAGTGGTGATTGTGAAATGTGGTTGAAATTGGGCGATTTCTTTTAGAAAATCACATTCTATGGCCGCCTCGATTATTCTAATACCATTACATTTCACATTGGTGAACATGTCGCATGTTGGTCCAAAGTTACATATGTTGCTTCAAATTTATGTTTTATGGTCCTTGTCTTGGTCCGTTGAAAGACGAACGTTGATTATGAAATGTGGTTGGAATTGCTGGAAAATAAAAGGTATGGTCTAATTATAGTAAATCAAGTTTTTGTATGGAATTAACTAATTTGAAAAAGTGTTACGTGGGTTCAATTTTTTTCTTTGGATTATTATTTTCTTTTGCGGTCTAATTATTTTATCCAGTTATTAAAATGTAGTTATATTTTTAAAACTGCACATTTTTACTTCAATCATCTGCTTAAGTAATTTGATCTTGAATATGAATTAATATGCTAGTAGGTTATGCTGTAATATTTTAGTTGGTTTTATTAGTAGATGTATAAATTGTATAAGTTGACAATCTTTCAGAAAAGCATATATTAATAGAGTCCAAGAAAATATTGGTCTTCTTTTGCGTTTATAACGTGTGAGTCAAATTAAATGACCTCACTTGAAAAGTATTGTCATTGGGGTTTGATGGGGCAAACCTGGATGCAAAAAATCCAAAACCCACATATAAATTATGTGCATGATTGAATATTTTTTTATAAGTTTGATATTGATTGAAATTGTGTGAATATGTTCTGTTGGATATGATTATAACTTATGTTGATCGAATTATCTCTTAAATTATATATATTAGTTACTTGGAATGCTTATGAATGAGTATGTTTAGTATACATATATGTATTTGCTTACTAAGTTATAGGTTCACTCCTCGGTGTTATTTTTTTCAGGATACAAAGGGTCGCATTGAGTCAACATTTACATCTGATAGAGGTTTCAGGTGGGTCAATGGAGAGATCATTGCACGTGCATAGTGCATATTTTAAAATGTTTATGTAGACAAGATAAATAAATGGAGTTTTTATACGAGATAGTATGAATGTATATGAATATGCTTTTAGCTAAAAGTTTTGTGTCGAAATATGACATGTATGAAATGGAATTTGTTCTGTTTGTTATAAATGTATGAATAAATAATGTTTTAATTAAAAAGTTGTTATAATAAAATTGTAGTCAAGATCAATGATGAAGTCCTCTACCTTGATATCAGCTTGCCCACTCTGCAGGTCACCCACCTCAAAAAGATGCTCGAACAACCCCTCAAACAGTTCCTTAAAAAAGGCTTCATTCACCTCAAGTTCCTATTCAGGCTGCAACTTAGGTGAATCTTCAGGCTGCCACTTAAGTGGCTCTTCAGACTGTCATTCAGGTTGAGATTCAGACTCCTATGCCTCATCACACTGCCCCACTTTATTGGATTCAGTTTCCTTTGCTACAACATCATGCCCCTCTTTAATGATTTCTAGCCCCTTTGCCTCATCACACTGTCCCTCCTTAGTGATTTTTGGCCCCTTTGCTTCATCAAACTACCCCCTTTAGTGGCTTTAAGCCCCTTTGCTTCATTAGATAGCTCATCTTGATTGACATTAGACCTATTTCCTTCATCACTCCTTTCATTGGATTCAAGCACCTCACTAAGCCCCACTTGATCGTGTCCCTCGCCATGTTTAGCAGTTGGCCCCCTCATTGCCCACATTATACCATTCAAGTGGTAATGGACCACTAAAGTCTACCCTGTCTAGACCACAATCTGCTCCGCGTGTCCCACTACTTTAGACTTTTTCTTTGTAATCCTTTTTGGAACATTGTAACTTGATTTTTCTTTTATTATTTCCACCAACTCAAATGGTTTTTTAAAAATAAGAACTAATCTAAATACTTCTAAACAAGTCAACTTCTTGACATACACATCAACACAACCATCTTTACTATCAATTACAGCCATTAACATTCCAAGACATTGCCCATCATGTTCTATAATCCTAATCCCCTGATTATAATCCAACCTCGCTTCCAATAACAGTGCATCAGTCTCACAACTTTCAACTTCCTGCCCGTAAATCAAGCCTAGTTAAAGCTATATAAGCAATATCAAACCATCTACAACTAACATCCCCATTAAAGTACCTCCAATCTTTAAAATTCCCATTATAGTGCAGTATAACTTCAAATATCTCTGACTTTAATGGTTCAACAAGACCTGATCAAATAAGTAAACAACAACAGCCACTTCAATAATATACTAGCCAACCAATTTTATAATCAACCACAACAACTAACACAACACAACACAATATTTCATAAATAATAGCTGTTTATTCAACCACAATCAATACAAAAAAAGATGCATTTAATAGTAACTTGCCATGTTCAGCGTACTCTACCAACACAAAACAACACAACAACCTAAACAAAATTATAAAATAAAACCTAAAGAAAAATCTACCAAAATAAATGTTTATAAACAAATAACACACCTTTTATTCTTTTTTTCTTTTGTCGTCAAGTACTTGAGAGGCCTTTCCTTTCCTTTTCTAGTCATTTTTGAGGGATCCACTTAGTGTTTTTAACCTTTACGCCGGCACATGTGAACAAAGGTTCTAACTTCATACCAAAAAAGAATTTGTTCCATTAAATGTTCATAAACAATCAACCTCCATTATTTTTTAAAAAAGATAACAGACAGATAGGAAAAAGGGTAACTTTCTTACCTAGAGTTTTTGTCTTTCTCTTTTCTTCCTGCAAATAGGATACAACCAACGATGGAAAAAAAAGAAGGGGAGACGAAATGAAATGGCTTCGAAGAAAGATTTCACTCGCAACCAACAGTGGTAGTTGATTTCACTCGCTCGATGTCTGAAAGAAAGAACAACAGTGTTCCAAAACAAAAAAGGAGGAAAAGGAAAGAAAATGGAGGATAGAAAAGTCGAGGTAAGTGTTGAGAGAACTTACTGCGGTTGAAATTATGACTTTTCAATTTTCAAATTTTTTAATTTAATTTTCTATCTGCTGATGTGTCTGTGCAATACACATCAGATTTAGACATGTGGCGAGTTTAAAAGGGCCAGACGAATAAATCTGTCCACATCATCCGTCTAAACAGAGAGGAGGCAACGTGAGGGAGAAAATGGGCAGAAGGAGTTTTGTGAATTTGAAATGAAAGTTCAAGGGGTTTTTGACCGAAAAGTGAACTTAGAAACATTCATGATTGAACGACCTAAAGTCACAGACGGTGGGTGATTTTAAGCCGAAGAACCCTAAATCAAAACTCAAAAATAGAAATCACTACCCTAAAATAGCTTATCATATAAAAGTGAAGTTACATCAAATAAAATGCAAAAAGAAAGATAAGTTGAAATAAATATTAATTAAATATAAAAAAATAAATCTGAAACGGCTAAAAATATACAATGACATTAAAATCAATATTAACATATAGGATAACTCATAAAAGCTGAAAACATAGAATAACATTGAAATAACAGAACAATTAGGTAATTAGACCTCAAAAGACGAACTATAGCTCAGAAATGTCCTAGGGCATGCAAATCAGATGGCATTCCTGATAGAAGTGTCCATTGTATCATCACCAATCAAACTAACATGTATACAAAACAGGTGCTTTCTATGGTTACTTTGTTCACTTATCACCGTTGCATGAATGATAATCATGTTCATCCAATGGTTAAATGATTCACTAAAAACAAAGTAACCGTAATCCCTACAAAAATGTGATACTGAATCCAACTTCATCAAATTATAGAAGTCACGGCGCGGAAGAATATCGCAAAGGAAATTCCTGTGAATCGGGTGCATATATATGGTCCAAAAGTGCAGACAGTTTGATACCAACAATTTTCACTTCTGAATTTCTGTGACCATTCAGAAATACATTTGTAATCTGCACATAAACACAATGACTAACTTCAGACACCTATTTGCATTTGAAAAAAAGAACCTATAAGTTTAAGCACTGCATGATAGCTTTGCTAAACAAGAATGTTACCTGATCACATCCAAAAAGTTTAAGCACCCGCAGTGATGGACAGGTATCCACAATGAGACCCAAAGCCTCGTCTGTCAAGTTTCGGCACCAAGATAAATCCAAATTTATCAAATTTCTTGAACGTTTCGCTAGCGATATGGCTGTATTATGACCAACCTAGAAAGAGGCCAAACATTCCTCTTATCAGTTAATGTTCTACATCATTAGAATACTCAAACAAACAAGATACTTCGTGCTAACAGAACAATATGAGAAATGGAAAAACAGCATATTAAAGCTTAAAGGATAAATTTATACAGAATCATGCAAGAAAAGCAACTAAACATGAGAAAAACCAATGATGCAATTCAAGTGGGAATCACAAGAACCAAACACTTCAGTAATCCCTGAAATGAGAAAACCCTCTCTCTCTTTATATATACACATAAATATGTATGTAGCAGGCAAAACGACAGCAGACCTTTTTTACATTATTCAGAGTAAGTTCTTTTAGAAGCTCCCCTGAAGATTCCAGGAATGCAGCAAC
Source organism: Mercurialis annua (assembly GCF_937616625.2). Classification (NCBI taxonomy): domain Eukaryota; kingdom Viridiplantae; phylum Streptophyta; class Magnoliopsida; order Malpighiales; family Euphorbiaceae; genus Mercurialis; species Mercurialis annua. The sequence continues at coordinate 53,303,075 of NC_065571.1, forward strand.
ACCTTCATCACTGTGCACAGAGAAGGGGTGAAAGGTGAATTTCTGAAGACTAAAATAAACACCAACATAACTCATCCCAATATACAAAGCAAAAAATGCATGATCAACGGTTCATTGACAGAAGATTGTCCAGATAAAACTTCACTTGGGAGACTGATCTATCTAACTATAAACAATTTTGCACTTCTAAGGCTTTCTTTCAATAAAAGAATTTATTAGAACTTTTCAAGTCAATATCTCAAGAATTAACAGTTTGACATGGTCTAGCAATACAAAGGTAACAACTCTTTGGTCTTAAAAGGAAGATAAAATGTGCTCTCCTTGTATTGTCAATTGCTTCAAATCAAAGGGAGGAAAACAAACAGAAATACATTTTATTTTGGCTCTAGGTCTGAGGCAAGAAAAGAATGATTTGGGTCAATTTGGTCAGTTCAATTCAGTAATTCTAGATGACCCATCATAAACACAGAGTATTGTATTTAAGTTATCATGGTCATAAGAAAGAATATCTTTCTTTATAAATTCTACTTTAAAACTGAAAAAAAAAATGGATCAGCTCATCAAATCCATTCCTTAAACACTAAGGCCATGTTGCCCCTGTGCATTTAACTCAAAGGTCAAGTTCCTGCTTAGTAAAAGAGGTTGGGCACTCGAGCATTTAACATCTTGTCCCTCTCCCTTGAATTGGCAAGGACTACCTTCTGGGACAAACAAATGTACTTTTGCCCACAAAATTGCCATATATTCATGTGAATAAACATGGAAAAACATTCAAATAAATACATCATATATCATTAGCAGGCACCTCTAGTTAACAAATACAGAGAAAAAAGAATAACTCGTAGTCAACAGCCAAACAGAATACTTAATAATTGCTCCCTGATTTGATTTGATCCCTTATTAATTTCTTTTATTTTGACAAGAATTCATAAAAAACACTGTCAGGCCCAAAGTCAAATTGATGCATACGAACTCAAGCAGAGAAAATAAACCATCCACGGAAGGGAAAAAAAAAAGCATTGACTACAAGATAAAGACCTGAATGAATTGAGGCAAAGCTTTAATGCTTTAATTTCTCTGCAGCCATTCGCAAGATACCCTAAAGAAGAATCCGTCAGCTTCCTTAAGTTAACAAGGTCTAGGGCACATAGTCTAGGACATGTTTCAGCTATGACTTTCAAAGAAGAATCAGTTAGTTGCCTGCACAAAATTAGTAAAATTAGTATTAATCCTCAAAAGAAATGAACATTTAAGAAACATCACAACCACAAATGTTTGGCAAGCTCACATGCAATCAGCTAAACCAAGCTCCTTAATATTATGACCACAAGAAACTAAAAATTGCCGCAGAAAATCATCACAAACAGTTTGAATTCCTGCTACAGATAATACTTCCAAATGTTCAAGCTTCTTTAATGCTGGCAAAATGAGCATTACGTCGATGCTTTCGCAGTCATCAATATATAATTCCCGAAGAACAGATCCCAATGAGTCTGCTATAATACCAACACTAGAGAACGTAAGAAGGGAGCACCGACTGAGATTTATAGATCTTAGAGAAACAGCAGAAGCAACAAGTGAACTCAGCCCAATATCTGAAAGACGGCATGCCCCAGAAAGGGATAAAGTAATTAGATCAGGCAAGCTTCTTGATGACCTAGCTAATGTAGCAGGTAAAATATAATCAGGCATGCAGCGACCACATTGGTCAAGTTGTAAAACCTGATTAAAAGAAATGAAAAAAACATGAAAGTCAGATTGTTGCAATATCCAAGACAATAGAAGTCCAACTTGAAGAATAAATAAATAATTTCCATAAACAGAAAAAACAAATAGCTCTCCAACTAAATCACAAATTTTGAAATGTAAAAGAAATCTCATAGAAGCTTGCAAATAGCATGAGTAGACACAACTGTAAAAACATGAACGGTAGAATATTCGACTCAACTATTTAAGCAGCAAGTAACATGGTGTTAGAATCTATATTCAACGATGCATCTTGAAATTCAAAATACAAATCTGGTGCAGCAAAAGTTTTCAGTCCTTTTATCATTTATTGTTTTAGATAACTATATAAACCAATTGAGCAGTATCAATTTAACAAAGTGAGAACAAGAATGCAATAAATTCAGGTGTTCTCCCAATGTGGACTCAATGATAATCATTTAACATTCAAAATAACATACGTTCACTTTCAAGTGTGCTTATTGCATATAATGTGCATCCAATTTCCTTTGACGGCTTCCTAAAAGCCTTTCAACATCTAGATCACTGCAAGTTCATTTCACTTGTTATGTATAATTTAATCACCAAAAAAGGTTAAAGTGCAAATGAAAACAAAGACCCCGGATAAGATTTGAACACAAACAAAAGATTATATCCTCGATGGATCACACAATTGCAACGACTATCAGACCTCATTTCAAAAAACAACGTAAAAGCATGCAATGCACAAACTAAATATTTCACAATCACACTAACTACCTTTAAATTGTTGGTGGCACAGCTTTCAAAAGATTTCACAAACTCTTCCTCTGTCATCCATGAACAATCCTTAATACGGATCTCTGTAGGTGAACCACGGACAAGAAGATCTAAAAAACAGCTATTCATTTTTCTACAGTCACAGAGCAGTTGGCAAAGTCTATGCCTCAAAGCATCAGGGACATGATCAAGTGAAGAGACAGCATCAGCATTCCTGACAATAATTTTCATGCATAAATCTTGAAGAGAAGGAGCAGATGCTCTTGACCAATTCAAACCCTGCCCACTTCGCGGAACCCATGTTATCGGCACCGACTGTGCTTTATCTAAAGTGGAAATCCCCGGTGAATTAAGCTTTTTAGTTCTATCCCTAATAATCTTCATAGCAGTAGAGAAAGGACCAGGCCAGTCTTCAATTTCCTCATTCTCCTCCGCAGATGGCACTTGTGCATCAACTTCAGGAGGCAATATCTCCTCCTCTTGATGATTAAACTGAGCAAACCGAGACGCGTTTCTTCTTGCTATATCACGAAATTGATCCATTCTCCGTTCATTTTTCCTAGTATTTGTGTCAATATTCCTATTTATATTCCTAGTCTGTCTTTCATTCTCCAATGCGACATTCACACTATCCCCTAAACTAGCCACCAAATCTTTAACTTTGGATTCCAATTCCAATTCTAATGCATCTTTATCAGCCGAATTCGATGCATCATCATCGAATTTCGCTTTACCTTTCTCTTCTGTACTATACCTACTCTTTCTTTGCACTAAATTACTAATTTTATTATCCTCAAATTCCTTAGGATCACAATTCTCATTAACAACGAAACCCTTACTCTGAATTTCCTCAAATTCCTCAGTTAATTTCCTCTTCCCTTCGGTTTTCGACTTCTTAGCACTTCCATTTTCTTCAACATTCAAATTACCATTACTAATCTCTTCTCTAATAATATCAACAACACTACTAGAACCACTACTAATATTATTAACATACACAACTTTTCTCTTAGAAGCACAATTATTATTTTCTTCCACATTACCTCGCTGTTCATCTCCTTCAGCCGCATTCATCTTCCTTTTCCGTGACACATTTTCAAGGCTTTGATCAACCGATTTAGAAGCCAGACGGACGCTCCTCCGTGTTGCGGTGGAAGGGGAGGGACCCGAGTGCTGAGACAGCGAAGATTGACGAACCAAAGGTTCGTGGATCTTTGCGGGAGTGATGGGCTCGGGTGTGGGTCGTTCTTGTCGGGGTTTATCTTTGGTACAAGAACCGGGAGCAGGAAAGGGAATTTCGCGAGACCGGAGAGAGACCATGGCTTTCTGATGCCGTCGCCGTCGCCGTCGGTTAGAGAAGAAGTAGGCGGAGAAGGTGGAGATTGAAATGAAATAGACGGGAGTAGGGAAGTGTGCTGTGTAAGCTGCGTTTAGCGCCTTTTTTAGGGTTTGGGTGTTTGTTTCGCTTGTTTGGGTCTTTTCTTTCTCTTTGCGCGACGCTTCGGGTTTCCCGCCAAAATTTACAACAAGAGTCTTTTGTTTTTTTTTATTATTATTAATTTAGCAGAACAAATGATCGATTCACCCTCAACGTGGCACAAAATACCAAACAAGTCATATTCGAGGCATTTAATTCAATTCAGCCCAAAATCGGATCAATTCAACCAACAACTTAGCAAAACTGGATTAATTTTATCATTTTGGCATAAAAAAAGTGAATTATCTAATTAAAAAAATTAATCCTAATTAATTCTAAATAATCTTAATAAACATTAATTCAAATCGATCCTCACATAATCTTCAGATCCATCATGAAATTTAAAGACTATGGTAATATAAGGAACAAAAAAATGGTTGAAATTATGCCAATTAACTAATTTAACCGTTCGAGACGGTTTTTTACTAACAAAAGAGTGAAATATTTGCTAAAAGTAACTATAGAAAACACCTTAAATTGATTGACAATAGTCTTGAAAATTATAGAGATTTTTTTATTTGAATAATTGCTTGTCATATTAGTTTTTATTAATTATAGTAATCTTTTGAGAATATTATAGTAAATGTATTAAATATAAAATGTACAAAAAAATAAAAATTTACTATTATATTATTTTTTTGTCAAAAGATAGACTTATTGAAAATAATCACAGGTAGAGTATTACAAATTACGGATATTAAACTCCCTAGGTCACTAGGGTTATCTCAAATTACAAAATGATCACTAAACTTCATTTTGTTATAAAATGGTCACTAAACTATACCTTTTGTTACAAAGGGGTGTCACTCATATAAAACGCACCGTTTTCAAGCTAATATTGTTACAAAAAGAACAATAAACTTTTCATGAATTACAAAAAAGTCATTGAATTATACTTTTTATTACAAAAAGGTCACTGAACTATGTCTCTTTTTGTAATTTTTGGCTTGCCACGTAACAAAAAATATTGCGTTTTATATGAGTGACACCCCTTTGTAACAAAAGGAATAGTTCAGTGACTGTTTTGTAACAAAATGAAGTTTAGTGATTATTTTGTAATTCAAGGTAATCTTAGTGACCCAGAGAGTTTATTATCCTACAAACTACACAGGGGTCAAAGATAGCTTACAAAAATTTGCTAACTTATGAGCCAAAAGATTAAAAACTCTGGAAATATGAACAAAGTTACAAGAAATAAAAGATGATTGGAGATGCCAAATATCACTACATATCCCCCAAACACTAGCAATGTGGATATCATGAGAATTGAGTGATTGAATGATCTGTAGAGCATCACCCTCTGTCAAAACTGAATGCCATTTACATGCAATAGCCCAGTTCAAAGCTTCTCTAACTGCCAAGAATTTCAAGATGCCCGGATCCCAAATAGACCTAAAAACAACAGTAAAGTGAGCAATAACGAGACCATGTTGGTTGGTAGCAACATCAGCAACAGCTCCTAATTAACCTATGAGTTTGATCTGTAGCAGCATCCACGTTAATTTTGATATAATCTGAGCTATACATATAAGCAGGAACAGGCATATGAGTGGTAGGCGAGGAAGAGGGAACATTGGTATTGGAATTCTGAGGAAAAGAGAGGAATTCATCATAGGCTTTATAAGCTAAAGTCATAATATCTTCTGCATTAATGATTTCTTGACGAAAAACAGCAGCATTGCGAGTCTTCCAAATAAACCAAATTATGAAACAAAATAAAGAAAAGGAATGGTTATCAGCTGTGGAATCATTAAGATGAGCAGTAGTGACTAGCCATATCTGTGAGAAAGGAAATTAATGGCAAGCCAGCCATATGTTGAGATATAGAAGAGAGTAACCACACATGTCTCACAAAAGGGCAGGAAAATAATATATGCAGAATAGTTTCTGATTCCTGACAATGAGGACAGTGGGATTCAATTTGAAATCGTGGCAGTAACAATTCCCCAACAGATAATGCATTGTGAAGACAACGCCAAATAAACATATGAATTTTTGGAGGAAGAAACGCATGCCAAAGAGATTTCCACTCTTTTCCTAAAAAGCCTTGAACATTTGGTAATACAGTAGTATGAAGCTTGTTGAACAAAAAATGATATTCTGACTTCACTGAATAATTACCATGTGAATGATAATGCCAGATAAAACGGTCACAAGGGAATATTGTGAGAGGTAAGGATAGTATGATGGCAGCATCTTCTGGGACAAATAAATGCAGAATAAGTGATGTATTCCAAACTCTTGTATGGGGGATAAATAATCCAGAAACCAGATGTATACCAGAGTCTAGGCGAGGAAGAAAAGGGTATGTAGAAGGCAACCACGGCTTATTTGGATAAATTTATTTTTTTAATATTTGTATTTACTCAAAATTGACTACCAATTTGACATTTTGGACCGAGGTAGTGCTTTATAAAAATAGAACTTTTTTTTAAAGAAAACAGATTTACTTAAAAGAAAATAAATTAATTATACTTTAACCTCATTATTTTGGTCAATTTGTATGTACGGTGTTTTATCTGGAAAACGCGGCTGCGTTGTCTGTCATCCACTGGATGTAGCTATCAAACATATGATAGATCTGTTTCTTTGAAGAAGAAAAAAATATTGTTTTGGAGTGTTGTTTGGAATTATAGTGTAGAAAACACTTTCATTTAATATCATTTTTTTGAAATTTACAAAAATTATTTTAAAATATAACCTTTATTAGAAGAATTATAAAAGATAACTTAATAGATCTATTTCTTGCCAACAAAGAGTCATACTTGAAAAACTAAACAATAAATCAATCGATTTAAATTAACATCAAATTTTTTTAAAAATAATCGGACATTAATTATTAATTTTAGGTGTTTTATAAATTTTATGGACTTTTAATTGTGACAATTTAAAATATAAAATAACTTTTAGGTTAATAATCACTCATGACCACTGAATTTTAAGTCGCCTTATAAGAAACCTCCTAATGTTTATAAATGATCAAGAAATTCTCTAATTTTTGTGATGGCGCTAAAAAAACCCCATGAAACCGAAAATCGCCAAAATTTGTTAAATAGGTAATGTGGCAGTGATTACCATGCTCTCATGTCAGACATGTATAAGAGACATATCAGTTGACATCTTATAAAAAACCTCAAAATATTTTAAAATTCAATTAAAGAGTAAAATTCTAACACAATCAAACTCGACAAAATCACTCAACTCCTAACCGCCACCCACAGCCGCCATCATTCTCCGACTACCGCTACTAGTACTCATTCACCGCCATCTTCCAGCCTCCATTCTTTATGAAACACAGATCCATCAAAAGAAGATATGTTCTTCTTAATTTATTTGGTCATAATTTTGTTTTAATTTTTTTTTACATTTGAGCTTAAATGAAAAATTTATTAGAATTGGATATTTACAAGTGCGACAAAGGTTTTTTTGCCCCCTTAAACTTAGAATGAAGGATCAAATAAGACACATTATCGTTTTGGACAAAAACACATTTAAAATAAGCATTCTGAATAAAAACACCTTAAAAATCGACATTTTAGCTCAGTTTACTCAACTCTAAGTGGTCCAATAATTATTTATCACTTCAGTCCCAATTGCTCCAATCATTTTGTGCTACCTCAACTAAGGAGGTAAAATGAGTCAAATTAATCAAGTTACGGGTGATTCTATCCAAAACTACAAACTTATTTTTAATTGATATTTATGACAAATTAGGGGGCAAAATGAACTTTTATTGTTTACAAGTGATTCGTCCAAGTATGAGAAATGAACATGACATTATTTTCAGCAATCGGCAGATCACTATTAAAGCTAATAAGAAAATTTGCATTAATTTTTCAATTAAGTCGCTAGATATTGAAAGAAGCTGATTTGTTAATTAATACTACTGGTATCATTTTGTTAATAAAATTTCAATTTTTTTAATTGCTATGAAATGATATATTTGACTTAATATCATTAGCATTGACTTGATTGGTTAATTTATATCTACTCCATTTGGCATTTCGTAGCTAAAAAAATCAAAAAAACCCTTCGTAGCTAAAAAAATTTAAAAAACCCACAATTTTGAGTTGTCGTTCTTAATTTTTACAAAACCAAAAAACATAGTAAAAACACAGAGACCTTTATCGTAATCTGTAGCTTTAAAATACATGCGAACTCAAAAACTTTCAGACACACATGAAACAAAAAAAACAGCAAAATATTGAATCTATTTGTTTCCAAAAATAAAATCTTCGATCAAATTCAACATCTTGGGTATTATTATTATTATTATTCAAGATAAGGCTGCATATTTCAAAAAGATTTGATTTCAAATTCGGTATATTTGATGGGTCATCATTCTCATGGCAGTGATGGAGTTTCTCAGAGAGTTAACAGCCCTCGTTTTTCCGGCCCCATGACTCGCCGGGCACAGTCTTTTAAACGGAACCCCGCCACCACCGCCACCGCCCATAATGGCACCAATACCAATAACAATAATAATAACAATAATAGTCATGAGATTGATTTGCAGCTGACCTCACCTAGATCTGAATCTGTTGAGGTGTTTGAGAGGCAACAGAATTATAATAATAATAATAATCAGGGCGTGACTCAGAGAGTTCACGGTGGGGCTGTTAAGAGTTTCTTGAATAAAAAGGGCCATCTTGGTGGTGGTGGGGTGGTGGATTTGGGTTTCAGAGAGAGGAAGAATTTGGGGCAATTGATGTTCTTTTTGTTCTGTGGATTGTGTTTATTTTGGGGTGTTTTTAAGATTTGTGCTAATGGGTGGTTTGGATCTGCTCTTGAAAAAGCTACTGCTACCTCCTCCTCCAATCAGGTTATTTTGTTTAATATGCTTTATGTTATGCTTAATCAGTACAGTTGTACAAGTTTCTGTTTGTAGAATTCTGATTGTTTGTTTGTTGATTTAATTGATTAGTCTCTTGTGTACACTGCCATTTGTATGTTTATTTTCTGCTATTTTTACCATTTGTAGTTAATGGAAAGTGTAATTGTTTAACAAAGATGGATAACTCCGGTTTCTCTATCTATGCAATAATAGAAATTGTCGAAATGAAAGAATTGACGATAATAACGATCAACGTAGGAACTAATCATCTTTTGCTAATTTCTATGATGCAACTGGTGCTTTTGCAAAGTTTTTAATTCTCCGGCTTTTAGACGATTAAGTGATCTTCAAGAAAACTTTGCAATTGAAATAAACAAAATTCTTATGAGCTGAATGCATTCGGTTTGGATATTCATACTGCTAATCATTTTCTTGCCATCTCTAATTGTCTAACTCTTATTTCACTATTTTTATGATATGTCCAAGTTTATAACTCTGTATGTGCTTGAGTGTACTTGCATTTCCTCATCTTATTGCTGGTACTTTGTATCTTGTCTAAAATATGTTTCTACTCATTTTTAGGATATACCTGTTTCCAAAGTTCAACTACCGGGTCACTATCAAAGTTCTCAAGATTCGAACTCTTATAGAAGTGGGAAGGGAGATACTGGTACAGAGCGAGATATAATGGCCGTAAGCTTAAAGTCGGATGCAGTTGATGAAGTATGTTGATTCAATCTTAAACATTTTTTTTTTACTTAATGTAACTTTACTTTCTCGTAAAGAAACTAGAAAGATCTAACTTACTTTTATATGGGAACCTACTGAAACCTAAAATTCTAGAATTTGCTTATTTTTCTGATTTTTTTCCTCTTTAGTTCTCAAGTATCTGGTCAAAATCCAATAGTGACAATTTCACCCAGTGTATTGGCCGGTCAAACAGTCGGAAAGGTATGAAACTCGAACAATTATATATTCTTATAATATCTCTATCTGTCTACCTTCTGTCTGTTTGTATCTCTGTGCAGTGTGCATATTTCATACAAGATCATGTTTTCTTTTTTGGCAGAGCTGGACGCAAAGACTAATGGTTACATTCTCATAAATGCTAATGGTGGCTTAAATCAGATGAGATTTGGGGTCAGGCTTTTTTTGATTATTTCTTGCTGATTTTGTTTCTGATATCAATAATGGCCTGATGTATCAATAATTTTAGTGGACAGATTTGTGATATGGTTGCTGTGGCTAAGATTATGAAGGCAACACTTGTTCTTCCTTCTCTGGATCACACCTCGTACTGGGCTGATGAAAGGTTGTTCACTTGTTCAAATTATTTGATTTTCCAGGCAATTGTGCTGATAAAAAAAAATTAGTCATTAAATTGCCAAATAATATTTGAAAATCTTGCTTTGTTGGTGATATCAATTAATCTGATTGGTCGGTTGGAATATGAGTGAGTTATGTTATCAACGAGCATGATGACTAATTGATGTTTATTGTTACTGTGTCTACGAGCAAGTCATATGTACTTAAGATGCCAATGTTCTTGTTTGATGCCGAAAGCATATTACAGTTGAAGAGTGGTCTGGCATATCATATTTCCTGCACCTTTGAGCGTTTAGCATATTTTATTTAAAAGAATGTATTATTTTTCGAGATGATATTTTGCTCGAATAATTCATGCGCGACATTTTGTTTGAGGTGCCAATTAAGAATATGTCAATATCCACCCTAGACTCAATAAGATCATTTATTACATTTTTATATGATCTACAAACAAAAATGGAATCCATTCATTTACTACGTTTTTATAGGATCGACAAAAGAACTTACTTCCTTTTTGGTTGCAGTGACTTCAAGAATCTTTTCAACTGGCAACACTTCATCAACACATTGAAGGGTGATATTCATATTGTTGAAACATTACCACCTGCATATGCTGGAATTGAGCCTTTCACAAAAACACCAATATCTTGGTCTAAGGTTGGTATACGAGTAATTAGTTTTCGTTTACTTTTAGGTATGGTGAAACACTACAATATAGGCAAGTCAGCAACCATTCTTATTGTTCCCTTCTTTGAGATTGTTAAAAATATGTTCAACATGTGTTCTCTTTTTTCAGGTAAGTTATTATAAGACTGAGGTCCTGCCATTGTTGAAGCAGCACAAAGTTATCTATTTCACTCACACTGATTCTCGGATTGCCAACAATGGGCTCCCAAATTCCATACAAAAGCTGAGATGCCGTGTTAATTACAGGGCATTGAAGTACTCTGAACCAATAGAGGAACTTGGAAACATCTTGATCTCCAGAATGAGAGAAAATGGAAGCCCGTATCTTGCTCTCCATTTGAGGTTAGCTATTAAACTCTTATGTTTTTTTGACGAGGTGTTCTATTTATATTCAAACCAGGCGAGTTTATCTTAAAGTGCACTCTCATTTCTAGAGTTCTAAAAGATGCAAACAGGCAGGGAGGGTATTGATGACAATTGTGCTTAATGAGCTCATAAGTTTTGTCTCACTCTTGAATATAGGTATGAGAAGGATATGCTTGCATTTACAGGCTGCAGTCATAATTTGACAGCGGAAGAAGATGAAGAGCTGCGGAGGATGCGTTATGAAGTCAGCCATTGGAAGGAGAAAGAAATAAATGGAACAGAGAGAAGGTTGCTCGGTGGATGCCCATTAACTCCGAGGGAGACTGCTCTTCTGCTTAAAGGACTCGGTTTCCCATCCGACACCAGAATTTACTTGGTAGCCGGTGAAGCCTATGGAAATGGAAGCATGCAATATCTTAATAATGAATTCCCTTCCATATTCTCACATTCTACACTTTCCACGAAACATGAGCTGAATTCCTTTAAGAATCATCAGAACATGTTGGCTGGTTTAGACTATGTTGTTGCACTTGAAAGTGATGTATTTGTTTATACGTATGACGGAAATATGGCAAAGGCAGTTCAAGGCCATCGTCGATTTGAGGACTTTAAGAAGACTATTAATCCAGACAAGTAATAGTTTTTTCTTTCCTTTCTCCCGTTCCAAGTAATTATCATCATTTATTAAATGCCTATATAAAAGTTATGATTGCCTGTTTCAGGATGAATTTTGTGAAACTTGTCGATGAGTTGGATGAAGGGAGCATATCTTGGGAGATATTCAGTTCCAAAGTGAAAGAGCTACACAAAGATCGGATTGGAGCTCCATATCTAAGGGAGCCTGGAGACTTCCCGAAGCTGGAAGAAAGTTTTTACGCGAATCCACTTCCGGGATGTATTTGTGAAACATCAGATGAAAAGTAGAGTATGAAATGCAAGTTTTCTCATATATTGTTTGTCGGTGCAAGCTTAACTGCTTGCATAGAACAGCGGCAATCTCGAGGATTGGAACATCAGGTGACAGTTGCTTTACTGGTTGAAGGAGCCTCTGCTTGTATAGGACACAGCAAATGCAGAAAGGATGGTTCTTGCAACTTGCTATACTGCTCATTCCGTACAGGTTTTATATACCATTCTTATAGTGTCAAAAATGAAAAGCATACACTCTTCGCCATGTCTTTTGTACTGAATCACAGTCAACTATACAATTCTGGGATTTTTTCGGGGTAAAAGTTGGCGGGCCGTGGGGTAGCTTCATGTTCGGTCCGGGTGCTATTTTAACATCACCCCAAATTGTGATTACTGATTTAATAGTGCTGAATATCAATAATACGAATTTCTTTTTTTCAAGGAAAAAACTCTTACAAGTTTTTTTTTGCCATATTATCAATTGTTTGTAGTGAAATTGTTCCTTTACATCATTTATTGATTCTTTCTTATAGAGAATTTCAAGGTGCCAGGAGAAAGGCACTATTATATAACTTGGCAGGTTCGGATTCTTGGAAAAGTTTCAATGATGTTATCTGAAATATTACTTTTTGTGTCCAATGTGGTACCTAAATTTCAGTTCATAACTATGAAGTATACAATTTTACATCATCAAAGTACATATCTTCCATTATCCTATCAAAATGAGCTTATATGGCAATGACTCTAGATGTATATATGGCGAGATGAATTATTTTTAATCCTATTAAGCATAAATTATATGCGGGTTCTTCTGTGTGTTGTCACGTCGGATTGGGTATAGACACAATTCAAGGAGAGCTGGTGATTTCACATGGAATACATGCCTAATTTAAAGAGGTGTCACGTAAAATCACCATATGTTGAGTAGTTAATATGATCAAAAATAAAATTATTTGTCACATATACATCTATATCACCGTCACATAGGCCTAATTTAAACATAGATTTGCTAAAAAAATAGAGAAAATTAGAAAAAATACCCCAATTTGTAAAATAATTATAAATTTTACCTCACTAAGGAAACATTAGAGAAAATACATCACCCATTTATTTTGTACTTCAAGACATATCTTTATTGATCAAAAAAAAAAAAAGACATATCTTTATTTATTATAATACCTATTTTTTATTATTTTTTACTCCAAACATCTTTTTTTTACTCTCAACCACTACTTGTCACTTTCACATGTCACTTTCACATGCTCTCTCTCTCTCTCTCTCTCTCTCTCTTTCTCTCTCTCTCTTTTCTTCTCCATTTTTTTGACCTGGATATTTTTTTCTTCCATTTTTGATTTCTTCTTCTTCTTCTTCTTTCTTCTCCTCTGCCGCCTCTCTGCCATTACTCCGCCATCGCTCCGTCAGCTCTCTGCCATTGCTCCTCCGTCGTTTCGCGCTTTTTTATATCTAATTTAAGCGAATTTTTTTAATTTGTGTTAATAAATACGATTTATTTTAATTTCAGATCTAAATAAATTTTTCTTGAATTTTTTCAACTTTAGATCTAAAATCTGCATAAAAACGATTTTATGATGAAAAAAAAACGATTTTCTGCAAAAAAAACAGCATCTGATTATCATAAGAGTATCACTGCATTATCATAACATTTGCAGAGAAAAATGCTTTTCTATAAAAAAAACAGTTTCTGATTATCATATGAGTATCACTGTATTATCATGTAGTTATCATAATATTGCAGAAAAAAAAGATTGTTTACAGAAAATAATGTTTGATTATCATATTGTTATCATAACATTATCATGTCGTTATCATAACATTATCATATGATACCGGGATGATAATATTTATGGTACCTATGTGATAATATTATGATAATATTTATGATACTATTATGATAAAACAGTGTCTGGTTATCGTATCAGTATCACTATATTATCATGTCGTTATCATAACACTGCAGTGATAACGATATGATAATGTAACTGTATCTTTTATAAGAATAAGTTATGATAATAGTATGACAGAGTTAATGATAATAGTATGATAACGTACGAAAAATAATTTTTACAAAAAAATTATGATAACGAGATGATAATATAACTGCTGCTTTTATGATAATGGAGTAAAATTATAATTATTTTAATTCCGAGAGTAAAAATATAAATATGGAAAAAAGGTGAGGTATTTTTTGTAACTTTTTTTTGTTGAGGTAAAAAGTGCAAATATTTTTGTTTTTTAGGTAAATATCTAAATTTCCCAAAAAAATATATTTTACGATTACAAAATTATAGTTTAGATATATTGTAGTTACAGGCTGAAGTTTAGGTTTCGTATTGGAGAGAGAGAGAAAGTTCGAATACCGTCAATGAGAAGTTCCCGAATTCTTTATCAAATGGCAATGAGAAAATAGGCTAAAGATTCATTACATTTGGAGCCAAAACCTCTTGTGATTTATGAGCCTTACCAAATCATTTATCTTGATCCAAAAATGAACGAATAGAAATCAGAAGTGACATTGACAAAAAGAAGCTTACAAAACTGTGTATCAAAACATTCATGCTACAAATAAGCTACAAACTTGAAAAAGATTTACAATTCAATCCACTACTAGAATTGCAGAATAGACTCAACTAAGTCTTGTAGAGGTGCAAGCTCACCTTTATCAATCAACCGAAACTCCTGCAAAATTTCAAAGTAATTGAAGTCAAAAATAGGATTAAAGATTGGTGTATGAATTGAAAATTTGACTTGAAATACATACCCATGTGAACAGCACAAAATGCTTAAAACAAGTATTTAGATGAGCTTCTTCCTTTAAACTCACAATCTTCTGAAAATGCTCATGATATATGTGAGCATATACACGAAACATTCGCTTAAAGATCGTCTTCACAACATCTCGAAAATTAGGCGGAAAAGGCGACCCTGTACTCCACAGAATCAAACACATAACTACCTTTCAGCATATACACTTACAAACAGAAATGCTGAAACAACTTTTTTTACAAAAAACAAAACGTTTAAATAAATTTCTCGAGAAATTTCCGGTGCAACATAGCATACACATTCAGAAGGTGTTATAGCTGATATATTATTGAACAAAATTTACTAACCCAATTTTTGGGGGAAAATCATTTCATCGTCTAGCTGAGTCTCGATCCAATCCATCAAATACTCGACGTATTTAGGAGCAGACACCTCGATCGGCTTCTTAATCGTAACACCATCAGCCCATCTATATTCGTATCTATGAAGAAATAATTAAGCATAAGTAAATGAAGTAGACAGAAAACAAAAAAAAAACATAACAAGAATTAAGGTATCAAGAATGATACTTTGGTCCTGCAGTCATAGTTGGACAATTTGCTGCTGTGCAAAATTCTGTAAGAGTTCCATATAAAATATTCACTTGATTGAAGAAGTCCACAGCTAAAACAAGAAAACAGATAAAAAAATCAAATAAATTTGTACGAAAACTTCTCGAGTCCTACGATTTAAAATTATTTTAAGACTCTGAAACTCTATATTTATAACTTATCGTCGTAAAAGATATTCTTACTGTTAACAGCGAGCCACTCGTTGATATCTTCTCCGGGAGGCAACCGAACTGCTTCTCTTAGGTTGCCACTGCCCAAGGTAGCATCGATATGTTTTTGAAGTTGAGCACCCTGCAATTAAAATTAATAATATCACCACCAAATATATAATACCTAAAAAAACATTAGAGGAAAAGTAATTTACAGAATCAACAAACCTTGCTTCCAGATGGAGCATTCTTCTTAGGACGAAATGTCTTCTGATTTCTTCATTAAAACAAAACAAATCCCAGTTTAGAGAAGAAAGCAAAATTATAACAACTTCATATGCTATGTTACACGAAAACTTGTCGAGTCCTATATATCAGCGTTTCCAGAAACAACTTCTGAACTCTGAAATTTTATATTTTTCTTTTTTCAACATTAATTCCGTACAAATCATAACAATATTTCATGCAACGTCGTGAGACCCTCATGAATGTATAAATACTCAAAACTAATTATATTTATGATTACTCATGTTTATTAACATGCAAGTATTGGTTTTATTTCAAGAATTCATCCGTCTGATCAACTTTCAATCTCCAACAACAACTTTATGATAATTAAAAAAAGGTAGCCATTAAAACTACCTAGAAAAACAAATAAATCATTCTTGATTTTCTTGATAGAGAAAAACAAAACATAACATATAATCAAGAACACGAATCAAGAAAGAAAAAAAGACCAACCTGGCACCGATGCCAAAGAGACTCATGGTGACCCTAAATCTCTCTGGCTTTGTTTGAAAAAAAAGGGGCAAGAATGTGAAAAAATAAATAAGAAAATTTAATAAAATTTGTGATGAGGATGATAATGGAGAAAAAAGTGTAAAAATATATAAGAAGTGGAGAGAGATAGAAGGAGATGACAGAGTGTTAGAATGTATAGGAAAATGAGTAAGTATCACATTCACATATACATTTTATTTCACAGCACAGCAATCACAAGGTCCGTTTCTTTCTATAACATTTCGCCTACCTGCCCTAATTATTCTCTTTTTCTTTTATACCCATTTGACTTCCTTTTTTAATAGACTAAAAGTATCAATACCGTCCCTTAACTTATGACTCGTAGTTAAATAACTCACTTTTAATAATCTTTGGACATTTAAAGACAATATACTCTCTATTATAAGATCAATTAAGGATAAAATTGAATAATATAAACAAATTTAGTGACCGAAATGACTTAATTTTATCCTTCATTAATTTAAAAATAAAAATTATTGTTTTTAATTGATTAAAATGACTTAAAATGAATTATATGACCATGTATTACAAGTTTAGAGACCAATTAGCTATATATTTCAAGAAATTATGTGTAAGTTTATATATTGTGATAATTATCAGAATTGATGTAATACTAGGTAGCACAAACACGGACACGGGAAAACGGGACACTTGGACATGGACGCAGTGAAATGGTGTTATTTTAAGGTTTTCTATATAAAAAATAAAGTTTTATGTCCGAAATATCAAGTGTTCAAAACGTTTTCGAAACGGGACACGTTAATTGAATGAAGTGTCCGTGCTACCTAGATGTAATACAATTAAATAAAATGGCAAGTCAAGGTTTTAATGTAATGTTGTATACGGCTTGTTTAGATTAGTTTTTTTTATATAAATTTTTCTAACAAGAACTTTACTATTTTAAAATGAGGAATATTCTTATAAGATTTATAATTGAATTTAAATAAGATTCTGAATGGATTATAATGGGAAAGAGTTTAAGGAATACACAAAAGAAAAAGATGGCCAGGTCAGAAGTTGATAAGAATCTTAGCTGTATAAATATTGTCATTTGTGGACTCTAGACTAAGAAAACGTATCATAAATGATTTCTAGACCTACTCTTGGCTGGCGACACCAATTCGGTCCAATACATTTTCAATCTCTTGTAGTAGTAATTATAACATTTTTTTTTTTATTAGAATTACCTTATTGAAATGTTAAATGATAAAAAAATAAATAATAATTAAATTATTTTATTGTAACTATTTATTAATTTTTTATATAAATAACATGATATAATTATTACATGAAATAAACACTCTGTTTATTGTATAGAATAGTATTTCCATATTTCCTGTTTTCGTTTATGGAACAGGCAAAAACTCACATCAAATCTTATTTGGATTTGGATTTTAGGTGCCAGCAAAGGAAGATTTTCTTGGCTAGTGACCTTTATGTTGGCTCAATTTTTCACTTGAGCTTAAACTAGTACCTGCCTTATGTATAAAAAAAAAATCTAACCATCTTTAAATAAATTTTTATTTTGTTGTTTATCCCGATATGGACAACATATGACATATACGCGATATTAATAGAAGGTTTAATTTTTATTTGTTCCTATCAATTTTTATATAAAAATAAAGAGCAAATTACTCTAGAACCCCTCACGTTTGTCATAATTCACAGTTTGATACCCCTTATTTGAAAATAAAACAATTTGGTATTTCACTTTTGATTTTGTAAACTATAAGATCCTTCTATGTCTAATTATTTGATTTTCAAATAAGAGATATCAAATTGAGAATTATGACAAATGTGAGAGGGCTTAGAATAATTTGTTCAAAAATAAATTATTCATGTCCAAATTAAATAAAATACCACGTGTATATCATATATCTTTCACGTCAATATAAATAAAAAACAAAATAAAAATTTATTAAAAGATGAGCTAGTTTGTTGTTTTTAATAACATTACATACTACTACTAAATTACAGAAAAAAAATACTAATATTCAAATTACCAAATCACATTTAATATGAAAATAAAAAGTGTATGTTTGACCCATTTTTTTAAAATGAAAAATAGGTTGAAGAAAGGAATTTGTATATCTTTATCTTACTCTTAACTTAAAATATGGAAATCCATATCTTATCTCAAATGGAAAAAGGTACATATAGACCCTTCAACCATAATTAAAGAGTATGTATGCTTTTTAATTTTTAACTTGGTTCAACCAAGTCTATAGTTTAAAATGGTACAAATAAGCTCTCGTTGTTAATTGAGTTAACTCAATCCATTAGAGAATCTGTTAATTGGCATCCACAACTTTTTGACTAATCAATCTGATGATACTTGTCACTTATTCTTTTTAGAGAAAATAACAGAAAAGCCAAGAAAAAGCCTTCTATTTTCGGACAATACAATGTTAATTAATTGTTTTTCTTTCTTACCACATTAATTTCACAAATTACCAGCTCCCTTTAATAGTTTTCAGCCAGCACCACCTTCCTCCCTTCATCCCAAGCCTACACGTGTCTAGCAAAACACACATGTATCGTGCTCTGTTAATTTTCAACTTCTTCTCTTCTTTATTGCTCTTTTTACCGTTTTTTCAAACTTATGCTGATTCCTCTCTTTTCTTCTTCCCTCTCGCACACGATCTCTCATGATTTCAATCGTTTATCCTTCTTCATTTACAGTTTTCTTTTTACTTCATATTTTTTAGCCATTATCAGTGTAGTGTGTAACGTGTATTTAGGTTTTAGGCTCCACATTTGCTATTAACTGCATTTTATCTATAAATAGCAACATGGTTTCTACAAGATCAACTCCTACAAAAGAGAAGAAGGATTTTGTTGTTCCTGTAAAAATGAAGCGGAAATTAGTAAAAAAAGCTGAAAAAGATGTTGAAGGAAGTGGTGTTGCTTCTGCCTCTGAGAATGTCAAAGTAAAGGGAAAAAAGGTGGATGAAACTGGTTTGAAAAAAAGGCGTTTGGCTTTTGATGCTGTACCTGATCATCAGAAAGTTCAGAAATCCTTGCATATTGAAGAACCAACTCGTTTGGTTCAGGTAATTTTTTTTATATCTGTATTTTTCATGTATAAGAGATGTATTTTGATATGTAATGTCATGTTCCATTTTAAGATTAGTTTATAAAATAAGTTTATTAATCCTTGTATCATTTATGTATATTATATGTATCTTAGATCTGTGTTTTTTTAGGCTCTAAGATTTTTGTTTTTCATTTTAAGTTTACATTAGTAGGCTCTAAGATCTGTGTTTTTGTAAATGTTATATATGCATCTTATATGTTTTTTTTTCATGTAAAATTATTTTGTATACAAATATTGTATTTTAGATTTACTAATTATGTATTTTTTGTGTATCATTTGTGTATATTTGTAGAACTGGGACTACTTGTTAGATGCGGAAGATCGTTACACTTGTAGAGTGACTATGCCTTTAAATTTCAAATATATTGAGGACATCAAGAAAACTCTTTCTGATACTCAGCTGGAACTTTTCAAGAAGACATTTCTTGGTCATTTTTTAGACTTGTCGCCGTTGTGTAATCAGCCTCAGCTTATACATTCTTTGTTGCTGCGAGAAGTGAAGCATCCAAATAATAGGGAATTGTGGTTTAAAGTTTCTGGACATAAACTGCGGTTTAGTATTGATGAATTTGATGTGATTACGGGGTTAAATTGTGTTGGTGATTTCAATCCTGTTTCTTATGCTCCATTACAGAATCAGTTGATTGATACCTATTTCTCAAATAGTGAAGTTACTCGAGATGGATTGGGTGTCATATTTCTGAACAAGGTTTTCAAGTCGAATGAAGATGCGGTTAAATTGGCCGTAATTTACTTGTTTGAGTGCTATTTGTGCTCAAATGAGATTAAATTTCAAAATGTAAGTCGCTTTTTTATGGATATGGTTGATAGTGGGGACTATAACTCATATCCTTGGGGGATAATGGTTTTTCGATCTACCATTGCTGATATGAAGAAGAGGTTTGCTACAAGAAGACGACTCAAGTTTTATAGGCTTAACAGTTTCCCTTTGACTTTGCAAATCTGGTTCTATGAAGTCTGCCGTTTTGCTACTAATAAGATATGTTTTCCTGTTACTAAACCAATGTTAGTTCCTCGAATGCTAAAATGGCTCAAGAGTCAGGACAAATTAACAATCAAATATCTGAATGAGGCATTTTTTGATCAGACGCGTGAGCAGGTATGCTGTTTTTTTAACAGAAATTTAATTTCTGTTACTTTTATGAATCATTTATGTATAATTCATGTATCTTAACTGTATTTTTGTTTTCTTTTTGTCAGTTGATGCTGAAGAATATTGTTCCTACAGCTCAAGAAAAAATGTCTCTTGATATATCTGGTTTTTTCCAAACTGGAAAGAAGAAAATAGTTGAAGATTTGGATTTTTCAACTGATGATGACGCTATTCTTGCTGATTACCTCAAATGTAAACAAGTTGAGTCTTCGAGACGAAGAAAAACATTTAATCTGTTGAAGAGTCGACTTAATGGTATCGAATCAAGTCAACTGAAAATACAATCTGAATTTTCTTCTTTGAAGATGGAGGTGAGAGTCATTTATGACTGTATGACGGTGATTGGCGATCATTTTGGCTTAAGCATGCCTAAGGTATCTTTTATTGTTAATTATAGTTTTTTGAATATCTTTAATGTTTTTGTTTAAGCTAATTTATCTATTTTTATAGTTTCCTAAGTCTGTTGCTGTAAATGAAGTTCCCAATGATGATGATAATATGGGGGTAAGAGGTTTTTATTTTATATTTTAATGTATCATGGTGTGTATCAAAACTGTATATTTTAT
This sequence comes from Mercurialis annua, assembly GCF_937616625.2. Lineage (NCBI taxonomy): Eukaryota > Viridiplantae > Streptophyta > Magnoliopsida > Malpighiales > Euphorbiaceae > Mercurialis > Mercurialis annua. Next base: position 53,324,340 of record NC_065571.1, read on the forward strand.
GTATCATACAAACTGTATATCATTTTGTGTATTTAAACTGTATTTCAGGTTTCTGATTACATTTTTCAAACTGGATATAAAGATGATGCTGATAATGGCGAGGACGGTGATGATGAGTATGAGAAAAATGAAGAAGAGAACAAAGATGAGGATGATAAAAATGAAGAAGAGGACAAAGATGAGGCTGAGGATAAAAAAGATGAGGCTGAGGATAAAAAAGATGAGGCTGAGAAGGACAAAAATGAGGCTGAGAATAAAAAAGATGAGTCTGAGGAGAAAGAAGATGAGGCTGAGGAGGACAAAGAGGATGAGCAAAAAAATGTAGAAGATGAGAAGGATAATGATAGAAATGATGATGGTGGTGTTGGTGGTGGTAATAAGAAAGATGATGATGGTGGTGTTGGTGGTGGTAATAAGAAAGATGATGATGGCGGTGATGGTAGATCGATGCATGTTGAGGTATAATTTAATTTCTTCATGCTTAATTTCATTTTATATCTATATTTTAATTTTTTTTTAATTTTAGGTCCCTGTTGAGGATGTAAATCAGGTTGGTTTAGAAACAGCTGCTGGCGAGGTATGTTGTGTATCAATCCTGTATTGAATATGTATCATTTAAGTATATTTATGTTATAATTGTTACTTTCCTGAAATTAATTTTTTCATGCTTAATTTTTTATTTTTTATTTGTATTTTAATTTTTAGGCCCCTGTTGAGAATGTAAGTCAGGTTGGTTTGAAAATGGCTGATGTGAAAATGGCTGCTGGCGAGGTATGTTGTGTATCAATATGGTATCAAATATGTATCAGTTATGTATATTTATGTTATAATTGTTTTTTTTCTAAATTTTAGTTTTCTATGGGGAGAGCAAGTGAAGCTGATGTGAAAATGGTTGCTGATGAGGTTCTATTTTCTGAGAAGAAGAATTTTACTACTCCTATGGATAAGAAACGGAATATCAAGCCGAGTATTTTATTAAAATCTCCATACTTGGCTGAATTCAGTTCTGGAAACAACGAATACCGCATAGAGAATGCTACTTTTGTTGTTCCTAAATTGTGTCCATTGGACAATAATTTAGGAGATGTTTTAATGTGCGATGAATATCCGGAGTATCATGACTGGATTGGTAAAGGACATTTGAGATATCCCAAGGCCAAAGAGAAGCTCTTTTTTGTTTAGATTTAAGCTTTTTTTATTGATATTTTATAGTTTTTGATATCTTTTGTTTGCAGAGGAAGATTTATTAAGGAAACAGAAAATTCTATCAATCCTCCTTTCAATTTTGGTGTTGATGTCATTGATGCGAAAGATTTCTTTTTCGTTCTGGAGTATGGTGGACAATCATTGAATACACGGGTAATTGTTGTTTATTATTTAGTTGTGATACACATATGATACACATTTGATACACATTTGATACATGTATTTTACTTAAAGATAATTTTAGTACACTTATAATACATTTTGTTAATGCAGCACATGGATATCTTATTTTACTATCTGAGGAAGAAAGGAAAATATAACAGTAGCATACAAATGAAGTTCACAACAACTGACAATTATTTCGATCAAACTTTTCAATCTTTTGTGAGGCTTTTCAAGGATACCGGAGACCGAGACCTGATTTATGAAGATCATCCAATTTCTCAGTATATACGTGGCAAACGTATGATTGCGAATACTCCATGGGCTGAGTGTGAATTTGTGCTGATCCCTTTCCATGTGTCTTCAAATAATCATTGGGCCCTTGCAGTACTGGATTTTAAGCTCAGGACGATCACAATCTATAATTCCATGCGTTCAACTTAGAGTGCTTCGTCAACTAGACTGATTGGGAATAATTATGCCTCTTATCTTCCTTTATTTCTTTCCAAGTTAGATGTGTTCAAAGATAATCCCTTTTCTGATTTGCGTTCATCGTTCTATACAAGTCAAGGATTAGAAGATTCTTTTCAGTTGATTGTTAAATATGACCTGCCAGAACAACAGTTCAAGTAAGTATAGTTTTTGTAATTTTATTTATTTTACATATATATTGTATCTGACATGTATTTTGTGTTTTTTTTATGCAGTGATTGTGGAGTTTTTGCATTCTCTTTTGCTGAATATATTGTGCATGGGAGAGAGCAAGAGCTTACAAAAGAATTTGATGTGAATTCCCATCGAAAGCGTTTGGCTTTTTGTCTTTATAAGTATGGAAAATGGAAGAATATGTTTCATGTTGTCAGTGAATCAGAGAGTTATCAGGACAAGGACCAAAAGGATGGGAATGTGAAAGCAAAAAGATACAAGATTCGAGCTGGAAAACTGAAACTGTAGTTGTTATTTTGAATGAACAATGTTTTTTATGCTTTTTGTGTGTTTTATTTTTTAGGTTTGTTTGAACACTGTTTTTTGTTTGAATTAATGAAGTAAACAATGTTTTTTGTTTGAATTAATGAAGTAATCTTTTACTTTAATATTCCTTTTTATTCACACTTGCACTTTTTTTTAAGTTGAATGTATCATTTATGTATCTTACAGGTATAATATATGTATCTGAATTTAACATGTTACCAGATATACATATGTAATTGTTTTTGTGATGCTGTATGTATTATTTTGTGTATCATATATGTATCAAACCTGTATAATATATGTATCTGACATTTAATATAATATAAGATATGTATGTTCTACGCAATTAGAAATTGACATACATCACTCTTTAATGTATCAGAATTGTATATAATACTTGGAAGTTTAAAATATAATAAAAAACAATGAAAGAAATGAATAATCTAGGTATCTTTTGGCTTGTTTCGGCATGTCTTCCTATTATGTCCAGCGTGTCCGCATTTTCCACATTGCCCTTGATTTGGATCGTTTTTCGGATTTCCCCACTTTGACTGGTACCTACCCTTTTCAGGCCTTCCAGTTCGTGTTCTATGTTGGGGTGGTTTGACAATCATGTTCTTGATATGTTCTGGAATAATCCATTCTTCTTCCTTCTCCAATGGATATACAGTTTCAGAATATGTCGCTAACATAGCTGCATTTGTATAGTATCTTGAGCAGTACGCATAAGGTTCAATCTTCTTGTCGGCTAGAAATGCTATGGCATGTTTACAAGAAATTTCATCGATATCAAACTTTTTGCATGTACATGTTCTCTCGACCATGTTGACTGTGTACTTTTTACCATTCTCGAGAACTGTTATGATATCATCTGAAGATGGTTTCACCTAGTATAATAAAAACAATAGCAAGATACCGTTTATATACATATTTGATACATTAAAAAAGACAGAAATTTATGAACTTCACAGAAAAGCAGATATATAATATATACAACATAAAATAGTGCTGTACTATCTAATATGAGTTTTACATACCTGTAGTTTCAGTGAATTAATGTAATTTTGCAGAAGTATATCTTCATGGATGGTTGAAAGTGTTGTGACTGTATCGATAGCAATTTTTCTGTGTTTGTATGAGTACTCTTGTTGGAGGTCATGTAGGTGCATAAATAAGGCTGTGATCGGCAGTTCTCTTGCATGTAATATTGCTGCGTTTAATGATTCAGCTAAATTAGATGTCATAGTTTTATACCTGTTTTTGAGAGAATGTACCCTTGACCACCTTTCATATTTGATTTGCTGAAGAAATGGTCTTACTCGAGCATCTAAGCTGTCCAACACTTTCATGTGGTAGTCAAATTCAACCTCAGTGTATGCTCTTGCTGCTGCAAAGAAAGGTTCTTTAAGTTTCTTGGCATTTCTCTTGAAATTTGTCTTGTGGTTATTGAGAAGGTGAAACATGCATACGCCATGAGTAGCTTCAGGATAAATCCTTTTAATAGCTGACTCTATGCTGAGATGTCTATCTGATACAATGCAGATACCTTCTCTTGTTCCAAAGGCCTGTTTTATTTTAGTGAAGAAATAATGCCATGAGTCATCATTTTCTGAATCCACAGCAGAAAATGCTAGAGGAAACAGCTTTCCAGCTGCATCTTGAGCTGTTGCAACAAGAAGTGTGCCACCAAATGTTGCCTTCAAGAATGTAGCATCAACTACAATTATTGGTTTGCAATACTGCCATCCTGTAATTGAAGCTTTTAATGCTGTAAATACATACAAAAATGTGCTGTCATCTCTCAATTGTATGTCTATGCTAGATCCCGGGTTTCTAGTTCCAAGCATATATAAAAAAGTAGGCAGCGATTTGTAAGATTCACAAGGCTTTCCTCTTAACATTTCAAATGCCAATTCTCTTGATCTCCAAGCCATCATATAACTGATCTTGACTCCATGTAAAGTCTGCATATCATTCCTTATATCTACTGGTGTGTATGTTGCTTTGACATTGAGATACTTCATTTTGATGGATGCCGCTATGTGTGATGCTGATGCTTGTTTTTGATTGCTGAATCTGGTCTCTATCGGGCATGTGTGGTTCATGTCTTGTTTACGAATGATGAACTGTTTTGTGTGAACATTAATTGACGCTTTCAGATACCATTGACATGTATCATCGATACATTTTACAAAAATGTTCTTTTGGCATGATTTAACTGTCTTTTGTTGGTAGTGATTATTGATTGCATGAAGTCGTAAGCATGCTTGAAGAGTAGCTTTATCTTTGAAAGTTTTTCCAACTGTCAGATCTATATCTTGTAGTGGATCTGATACTGATTCTTGATTTTGATCATCGTTACAGTCTATTGTATCAATTGCAAGAAGTTTTGTATACTGACCTATTTCGTCGAATGTATCAAACATGTATCTATCGTGTATCGATATGGTATCTTGGTCTCTGTTTGATTCTGAAATAGCTGTTGAAATACTTGCTGCTGCATCTGGAAGAATTGTCTGTATCTGGCTAGTATCACTGATAACTACTATGCAGAGAGGATACATAGTGAAGTCGATTTCCTTTTTCTTGATTTCTAAGTAAAATCTGAAGCTTGAATCATCACTGATTTTGAGTGGTGGATACTGAATCTTTACTTGATATTTTATCTCAATATTCTGTTTTTCCAAATTTACTTGTATTTCTTGTGCTATTATATGTAGAAGATCCAAATATGTAGAATTTTGAGGAATCATGACACCAATAACTTCAAAATTTGCATATTGATTTGCTTCAATCCAATTGCCTTTGTGTTGTATCATCACTGGAATAGATTCCATGATGATACAATATTTGAGATAAAAGATGTGAGGAAGAAGACGATGCTATTTTTGAGGAAGAAGACGATGGTATATTTTGTGTATTTGTGATGTGTTTTTGATTTGATATCTTTTAAAAAGGAAAAAATCAAGTGTTATTTGAATCAGCTAGGAAAGAAACCCGTGTTTTAAGAGAATGCAACAACAAATAAGGCGCGGATCCCGTGGTAGATTCTCACTAACAGTAATGAGCTATCTATTACACGTGGCATCATATGATAGGGATGGTGGTGGTGAAAAGTTTTGATTGTTTTTGGTAGTAATGTAAAATAGGAGAGTTAGGTGGTAATTTGTGAAATACTGATTAATTAATGTGGTAAAAATGTGATTTTCTCTTCTTTTTATAGGTATTGGCATATTAAATTCTAATATTTCATATATATAGTAATTTAATTCTAATATTAAAAACATTACAAGATAAACTCTATATTTTTTTTGTTTTTGCATTTTATAACTCAAATATATTTTCCGAAAACTTTATCACGTGGCAGAGCATAGTATTAGGTCAGATATATGTATTAGCATATAAAATCTAAATATTTTAAAATGTTGTAAATAAAATCTCAATTATATATGTAAAATAATTGATGTATGTTAGAGAGAAAAAGAGATTGTATTACATATGAAAGAGAGAGAAATATTGTACATAAAAAAGAATAAAAGGAGTGTTATGTTATAGAAAAAAAAGAGCACATAAGAGACAGACACATGTGTAAACGGACCATATGTATATATAAGATTTAATTACTCAAAAATTACCTAGGTTTAAACTTTTTTTCAATTGTATTATGACGTAGGAAAACAGCCATATTATACCTTGACTTGCATGTTTGACTTTCAATTGTACTCCAAATTAAAAATTTCAGACGATTTAATTACTGTAAGGATGAAAACATTCACAACAACTAAATAAAGGGATAATATCATATTTTTTTCTATTTAAAAAAAAAAATACGAACAAGCCCTTCATCTTTAAAAACATTCAAATAAATCTTAAATAAAATTAATTTGATATGTAATTAATTAACTTTTTAAATTTTGTTAAAATATTATATAAATTAAATAAATTAAAATTTAAAATTTTATTAAAACTACTTCTGATCCCATTACCATCCACTATATTCCCCCCATTTACAAATCCCCCGCCACCATCGAAAAGACAATCTCCGAGGAACCTTGTCACGACCCAATTTATTGAGCCGAGACCGGCGCTAGGGAATGGGAGTAGTAGCTCCGAAACCCGTAGCAAGCCTAAAACCACTAATAATTTTTCGCAAATAAAAGTATAATACATAATACGTATTAAAACATTTCCAGGAAAACTCTTTCGGATAATACACTTATAGATATTAAAATATCATATTAAAGTTTACAATACAAACATACTGTTTGAAGTCAAATGTTTATCTAGTACTGACACCTACTGACTACTGCAGCTTTAGAAACTCATACTTGTGCAAGTCCAATGACTTCTGGCACAATGGAGATGACTTGTCTGATCCGACTTCCACTACCTGCAAACATCAGAGTGAGGGGTCAGTATTTGGGAAAATACTGAGTGAGTTTGAAAGTTACTAACGGTATTATTAAATTGATAATATCGCATACTCGAAATATAATTCATGACTTTTCATTTCATAACTATCGTACTTAACCTCATCCTCCTGACATCGATAGCGAAGCCAACCGATGTATCTTACATGCCTGACATCGATAGCGAAGCCAACCGATGTATCCTATATGCCTGACATCGATAGCAAAGCCAACCGATGTATCTCATACGTCTGACATCGATAGCAAAGCCAACCGATGTATCGGATATGTCTGACATCGATAGCAAAGCCAACCGATGTATCCGATTTAACTCACACAAACCAATCTAATATATCATGCAGACCATAAACATCACCACAAGGTTGATGTATCAAAGCAATCAAACATAACAAAAGCCCATACAAACAAATCATATAAATGCGATGTATAAATATCAACACTCACAATATATGAAAATAACTTTTATAATAATAATAATAATTATAATAATACGCGAAAGTAAATTGCCACTCACAGTGACCGCTATCCAAAACTGCACTATTATAATCCCACAAGCGTAAGCTCCATGCATTGTCCAATCACGTAAACACTTCGGCCCAATGGCTTGGTAGCTCGTCGATACGTCAGTTACTTAGTCGAGTTACCTGTACGTTTAATCCATAAACGTAGGCTTAATATCAAAACTCTAAGTTATAAACTTACGTTAATATAATCGTAGTTCAAATACGACTTTTAACCTTGATCGTATTCTAATACTTAGTCGAGATACTTGTTATATCTCTTAATCGTATTCCAATACGTATGATACCTTTAAACTTTAGGGTTTAGTTTCATTCCGATGAAGTTTCAAGTAGTTTTCAGGACAATGCGCAGGTGCTGCCTGCGCACTGACACTGTTTAGTAAAACAACGATCTCTCCCAATTGAACCGTTGGATCGAGATAAAATTGGACAGAGGCGTTCCTAAGAGGCAATTCTATAAACTGACCGTAGGGTTTCTCAATCTGGCAACATTTAGGTAGTGTGCGAACGCACATAATGGGTGTGCGAACGCACACCCCAAAATTCAAGGAGTGTGCGAACGCACACTCAATGTGTGCGAACGCACACCCTTGACAGCCCCCGGAAAAGTCATTTTCCGGGCGCTTCGCCGCTTTCCGGCACTCCCGACATGCTTCCGCTTCATTTTAACATATAACCCAATTCGAATCTCACCAAATACGACTATAGAAACGCGATTACAATTTGTTTAATTCGTTAAAACGATATAACCCTAATTTACTAATTCTCACAGTAAAAACGTCAAGCTTACCTCGATTTGAAGCTTAACGATGATAGAGAATCGAATTCTGGACGAATCGATATAAAGAACTCGCGATTTGGACGAGAAACGGCGAAACCGCGGCGGATCGAAGTCGATCGTCAAAACCTTCTGTGAATTTCTTTCTCCTTCTGATCATATGAATTCATTCCCTTCCTTACATATAAGTTGGCTAATTAGCCACTTTAATCCTTCAATTTTTTTAACTTAAACCATTTCTTTTTTAAACTTTCTTATTTAACCAAACAGTTAAATTATCCTTTTAACTCGATCATTTACGTATTATTTATATCCATATAAATAATACTAATACAAGATTATTACTTTCCGTCAATAATCTTCCAATTTCTATTCTCGAAGCTTAATTGGCTAATTTACACTTTGGTCCTTGAAACTTTTCAAAAGTTACAATTTAACCCAAACGCATCCGCGTCCAAATTTTAAAAGGTCTCCGATTGACCCGAAACTTTTACCACATATACTATAAAACATTTCGCGGACCTTGGCAAAATAATATCCCTTCGGGTCTTATATGGTTAAATTACCATTTTAGTCCATGTACTTTATTTCGAGTTTTTCTTGACATTTTTCTTTTCTAATTCCAATTCCAACTTTAGAATTGGAATATAATATTAAATTCCTCGCAATAATCTTTTTCAAAACCGTCCTGCTAAAATTTTATACTTATCTAAATTTCTCGGAAATCCTTCCGATATCGCTACTCCGGCGATGCAACACTGGACACGTGGTCCAATTAAATACTTAAATATTTTGGGGTGTTACATTCTTCCCCCCTTATAAAAATTCGTCCTCGAATTTTCATATACTCTTCTTACTTACTTTAATCTCTTTTTACATCTAAAATTGTATTCATAGTAGGAATACCGTGTTCGTCTTACGATACTGATTAGCGCCAGGAATCGTTATCTCACTTTCTGTACCTTTTGCACTTTGACGTCAGGTATCATTGACAATCTATCTTTGATCTCTTCTCTTTATTTTACAACACAATCCTTGTGTTTATCCTTTGTTTGACATTCAATACTGTCACTCTTGTTCCAGCAATTGGACTTTCAGTTTCTAACTGATATCCAATGGTATTTCGTTTTAATGATGCCTTATCACTAAAGATGATCATCTTTGTCATTCAATATCTCTCTTTTATGACGACATTAGTCGTATTCATATGTATCTACGATTCGCCGTTCTTAATCCCTTACTCTTGTAATCTCTTCCATATGGCCGTTATCACGGTCTGATTCTTATTTACCATTATGTTGGGATCTTTATCCCATTATCCAATATTCTCTTTTTGTCTCATTACTTCACTTCTCGTATGAAGATTCTTTCGCTATCGTCATTAATCATGGTTATCTATGAGGTGCATCCTTAGGATGTACCCTTATAAGGTCTTTACCTTTCTTGTAATACTTAACCTTCTTCTTGCATCTAGATATATCGCATACCTTTTTATTCGTCTGCATATCCATTGATTTATTTTCTTTAAGCATGACGTACTATACTTTGATACTTCTTGTCTCTTCTTATCTCGCATCAATCTGTTTCATCAATCTCGTTTTCAACCAGATAGGATTTTCATATTAGTCGTCGACTTCTTAATTTAATAAGACAGCGTATGATCAATGCTCATGCAGGCTTTCTTTGCTTCCATTCCTTAAGTGAAGATCTTAATCCTTTTTCAATCATATACTTACATATGAATGTTCCTTGATGACATCATGGCTCACTCCATGCTTGATCTTTTTATTCATCATAATCTAACACTTTTCTTATCTATTCCTTCCTTCCAATTCTCAATCTTAATTGGCTCTTAACTTCCAAATCATTTCCCTCTTACTATCATGTAGCGTTAAGTTTACTTCTCATTACTATCCATGATCTTGCTACTTCACTTATTATTCCTACTTTTGTTCATATTGCAGACGTACTTCTTCGTAACTTTCTTTGACTTCTTGTCCTTTGTTAACCAATAGGATTAATAGTCTTAAATGCTATGATCCTATGGTATTCTTCTTGCATTCTCTATTCACGCTCTTATCGTGTTTCTTGATCATTTTCTATTGCATTCTTTGTTTTCCTTCTCAGCGCATCTTGTACATTGTGTACTACTTGCATTTAATATCCACAACATCGATCATTAATAGAGAGTTGTGGCCTTCTTCGTCTAAATTTCTCGATGTAGTGCGTTCTCAATCGTATATATATTATCATGGCCGTCAGTAAAGCCGATCATATGCGGGTATCACCTCTATCGCATCTCGTATTCCTGATTTTTCTTATTTCGGCACTCTGAACGTCGATTACCAATTAAATAATGGGTCTCCATTCTTTTGCCTGAATTATCGACGTAGTGCATTCTCCATTACTTACATATCGCCCTATTGTACCCTTATTGACATCTTAACTGTCAGTGGATCCATTCATATGACTCTATCATCTTTATCCCTTTTTGTTTCTATGCGTTGACGACTACATAGAATTTAATCCATATGATCCTCTGATCATCTTTCCACGTGACTTTCTCTTTTTCATTTCTCAATAACTCTTATCAAGTTCCTTGCGACATACGCAGGCTATCCATACTTTCCTTAACTCTGTTTACTTTAACTAATTTCTTATTATCCATAATCTACTTTTGCGTTTTTATACTTTATCATATACGTCATGTACCTTTGGAAATCCCTCGACCGTACGCAGGAAGTCAGTGAAATAATGTCCCACTGGTAGTATTCCTTGTGGAAAGGAGTGCATTTTCCTCCTAACCTGATCCAAGGTCATTTATGCCTGATCATTGGCTATCTCTGCATCCTTCCTCAGATTGTGATATTTCCATACACTGAACTAGCAATGGTTACTCCGATATTCCTCGACATCGGACTCGTCTACTAATTCTTTTTCCCTGAACTCCTCTTCCCTAGGATCTTCTTCTGGAAATATATCAAACAAGTTTGATTGTATCTAACACATCTCAATCCTTTAAGGATCACATCTCCTATATTGATCACATCACTCTTTATTTGATCTAACTTGAAGTTTAAGGCTTAGCACTTCACAAGCATCCATTACATTTGTACCTTTTTCAACCTATTATTTCGCTTCATAACCGATACCTTGAGGTGGAAGTTTCAACTCTTAATCCACCGATTGCAGTTCTTGTTGTTTATCTCTTGATCTAAGTGTCTTGATCTTTCCCGATTATCCTTAACCGGAACTAATAGTTGAAAGAATTTCCCAAATCGGGTCACAAACTTATTTCATGTTATATGGTCTTTCACCGTTCTAATTGCATGTCGGAACTAATCATAGGTTGAACCTTCCATCGACATTACTATTTGTTCATCAAACTCTTTTAGTCTTAACTTAAGTATACAAACATCAAATTTCTATAAGTGTTCCTTTCTTCACGTTGTTACTATCTTTATATCCATCGTCCTATCATTGGCACACAATCCCTTATATCAGTTACTTTTACTGCTAACTGATTCTTAATGACGTTGGGTTATTGCGGTACCTTTGATGCCTGTATATTCCCACCTTATCTTACTAGGTTCCCATTGACTTTCATCTCCTTTATGGCCTTTTACTGGTCAATTGGACTAGGTTACATTCGCCTTTGTCACCTTAATCTTCCTCTCGCACCTCATATACTTGCTGTGCAACCGCACGCATTCGTGCAGTTCTTCTTTCCTAGTATAACGATTATATAAAGGAATACTAATAAATTCCTTAAAATATAATCCTTACAAATCATCACGTGTAATCGATGTCCACGTACGTTGGACTCTAGGGACGTCTCCTTCCTTTAAGCCTGCTATGATTACGTCTCTTATTGGAAGTCTTCTGAGTGTTCTGACTCATCGTAGACTAGCCAATTGCCAAAACATATACTCGCGTTGTATATGTTAAACGCATATTACTATCGTAGCTATAAGCATCTATGTTGACCGGATTCAAGAAAATCAGTGTCCCCTAGATTTTCTTGATTACGTATCGCATCTTAAGTCTTGCGAGCATTTCACTCACATGGACTTAATCAAACATCATAAGTATCAAAACATATCATACATGTTCTATACATTATTAATCGGATATAAATTATTATCCGAACACATATACTATTCTAATTGTGTACTAATTTGCTTAATCAAGGCTAAGTTCAATAACTAGAGGTACAAATCCTATATTCTCTCACTTATACGTATTCATTCGCCTCCTAGCCTTGATCACAGCTTGCTCGCGAGCATCTCACTTCCGTCACAGAGTTCTGGTCTAGGTATACTTACATAAAAACAAAACTTCTTGAAAACTCTTTCAAATAAAACGACTCATTTGGAAATTCCATTTAAATCTTTGCAAAATTGTGCACTAGGGTGATGACGTCTCTCATCCCCAAAGAGTTGCCACATCTCACCTCTTCGTCTGAACTTAATGCATATGATGCATGTCCTATTGATGCATGTATTAATGTATGTAGTGATGCATTTTCTATCGATGTCGTGGCATTTATCGATGGCTATTACGGGTCTAGGCACAATTATGCTTTTAGAATCATTAAACAAATAACTTTAACAAGTTATAAACTTCCAGTTTTGTAAGTTCTCTAGACCTTTAAACTCTGCTTCTGGAAAGTTCCTCAACTTTTACAACTTTGAATTCCTTCTCCACACTCTTTTTAAAATTTTGATCGATCGAATCCTATAACATTCTCACTTTATATGATGCTAAACACACATACATACATATCATCAAATTGCAATTATCTCAATATATTCTATTTATGGGAGGCAATACATCTCCTAGAAGCTTCATTTCAAAAAGCACATTATATATGCATGTCTCCTCGAAACAACATATACGTATATACCTCGTATATACGTGATACAAGAAACAAACAAACGTTTCACAAATCAATTTGTTATACTGATCACCAAGCAAATCACACTAACGACTTGGATCAGACAAACCTCAACTCTATAGCTGCAGTAGTTCCTAGGTTACTCAACCGACAAACACATCTTAGCAGAGGTAACTGGACCAACTGCTCTGATACCACAATTGTCACGACCCAATTTATTGAGCCGAGACCGGCGCTAGGGAATAGGAGTAGTAGCTCCGAAACCCGTAGCAAGCCTAAAACCACTAATAATTTTTCGCAAATAAAAGTATAATACATAATACGTATTAAAACATTTCCAGGAAAACCTTTTCGGATAATACACTTATAGATATTAAAATATCATATTAAAGTTTACAATATAAACATACTGTTTGAAGTCAAATGTTTATCTAGTACTCACACCTACTGACTACTGCAGCTTTAGAAACTCATACTTGTGCAAGTCCAATGACTTCTGGCACAATGGAGATGACTTGTCTGATCCGACTTCCACTACCTGCAAACATCAGAGTGAGGGGTCAGTATTTGGGAAAATACTGAGTGAGTTTGAAAGTTACTAACGGTATTATTAAATTGATAATATCGCATACTCGAAATATAATTCATGACTTTTCATTTCATAACTATCGTACTTAACCTCATCCTCCTGACATCGATAGCGAAGCCAACCGATGTATCTTACATGCCTGACATCGATAGCGAAGCCAACCGATGTATCCTATATGCCTGACATCGATAGCAAAGCCAACCGATGTATCTCATACGTCTGACATCGATAGCAAAGCCAACCGATGTATCGGATATGTCTGACATCGATAGCAAAGCCAACCGATGTATCCGATTTAACTCACACAAACCAATCTAATATATCATGCAGACCATAAACATCACCACAAGGTTGATGTATCAAAGCAATCAAACATAACAAAAGCCCATACAAACAAATCATATAAATGCGATGTATAAATATCAACACTCACAATATATGAAAATAACTTTTATAATAATAATAATAATAATTATAATAATACGCGAAAGTAAATTGCCACTCACAGTGACCGCTATCCAAAACTGCACTATTATAATCCCACAAGCGTAAGCTCCATGCATTGTCCAATCACGTAAACACTTCGGCCCAATGGCTTGGTAGCTCGTCGATACGTCAGTTACTTAGTCGAGTTACCTGTACGTTTAATCCATAAACGTAGGCTTAATATCAAAACTCTAAGTTATAAACTTAGGTTAATATAATCGTAGTTCAAATACGACTTTTAACCTTGATCGTATTCTAATACTTAGTCGAGATACTTGTTATATCTCTTAATCGTATTCCAATACGTATGATACCTTTAAACTTTAGGGTTTAGTTTCATTCCGATGAATTTTCAAGTAGTTTTCAGGACAATGCGCAGGTGCTGCCTGCGCACTGACACTGTTTAGTAAAACAACGATCTCTCCCAATTGAACCGTTGGATCGAGATAAAATTGGACAGAGGCGTTCCTAAGAGGCAATTCTATAAACTGACCGTAGGGTTTCTCAATCTGGCAACATTTAGGTAGTGTGCGAATGCACATAATGGGTGTGCGAACGCACACCCCAAAATTCAAGGAGTGTGCGAACGCACACTCAATGTGTGCGAACGCACACCCTTGACAGCCCCCGGAAAAGTCATTTTCCGGGCGCTTCGCCGCTTTCCGGCACTCCCGACATGCTTCCGCTTCATTTTAACATATAACCCAATTCGAATCTCACCAAATACGACTATAGAAACGCGATTACAATTCGTTTAATTCGTTAAAACGATATAACCCTAATTTACTAATTCTCACAGTAAAAACGTCAAGCTTACCTCGATTTGAAGCTTAACGATGATAGAGAATCGAATTCTGGACGAATCGATATAAAGAACTCGCGATTTGGACGAGAAACGGCGAAACCGCGGCGGATCGAAGTCGATCGTCAAAACCTTCTGTGAATTTCTTTCTCCTTCTGATCATATGAATTCATTCCTTTCCTTACATATAAGTTGGCTAATTAGCCACTTTAATCCTTCATTTTTTTTAACTTAAACCATTTCTCTTTTAAACTTTCTTATTTAACCAAACGGTTAAATTATCCTTTTTACTCGATCATTTACGTATTATTTATATCCATATAAATAATACTAATACAAGATTATTACTTTCCGTCAATAATCTTCCAATTTCTATTCTCGAAGCTTAATTGGCTAATTTACACTTTGGTCCTTGAAACTTTTCAAAAGTTACAATTTAACCCAAACGCATCCGCGTCCAAATTTTAAAAGGTCTCCGATTGACCCGAAACTTTTACCACATATACTATAAAACATTTCGCGGACCTTGGCAAAATAATATCCCTTCGGGTCTTATATGGTTAAATTACCATTTTAGTCCCTGTACTTTATTTCGAGTTTTTCTTGACATTTTTCTTTTCTAATTCCAATTCCAACTTTAGAATTGGAATATAATATTAAATTCCTCGCAATAATCTTTTTCAAAACCGTCCTGCTAAAATTTTATACTTATCTAAATTTCTCGGAAATCCTTCCGATATCGCTACTCCGGCGATGCAACACTGGACACGTGGTCCAATTAAATACTTAAATATTTTGGGGTGTTACAAACCTTGTCTTCTCCATGGCGGAAAAGGAGTGGAGAAGACTGGTTCGTGATCATTTCCATGATGGAGAAGACAAACCATTCGTCTTCTCCAGTATGGAGAAGACAATTCTCCATGGTTTCTCCATGGACATAGAGAAACCCTGGACACAAAGAAACCAAATCTGATTTCAGTTCACCGACGAAGCGTTTTTAATATTTTTTATAAATTGACTCTGTTTTATATAATGTATATTTTTTCGGTTTTAAAAAATTATTAATAATTCATATAAATTTAATAAAAAATTATTATTATTTGTTAAATTTTGTAGGAAGAAGGTTTGTTTGTATTGTTAATAATATTAACGTCTAATTATAATATAATTGATACCGATCTAGAAATGACCGGACTCCAGGCATCGCCTAGGTAACCTAGACTCGCCCATGATATAATTAAGATCAGCACCACGATCAAAGATTGCCAACATAATCACTCAGGATCGCCCAGATGCCTTGAGAGCACCCCGATTAGAGTTCTGTAATACCCCAAAATATTGAAGTATTTAATTGGACTACGTGTCCAGTCCTGTTTCGCCAGGGTGGCGATATTGGAAATAATTTTCGAGAAACTTAATACTATATTTCAATTCTAAAGTTAGAATTGGAATTAGAAGGAAAAATGTCAAGAAAAGCTCGAAATAAGGTACAGGGACTAAAGTGGTAATTTAGCCACTACGATTTAAAATGGAAATTATTTCGCCAAGATCCGCGAAATGTTTTATAGTATATGTGGTAAAAGTTTCGGGTCAATCGGAGACCTTTTAAAATTTGGACGCGGATGCGCTTTAGGCTAAATTGTCACTTTTGAGAAGTTTAAGGGCTAAAGTGTAAATTAGCCAATTAAGTCTCGAGAATAGTAATTAAAAGATTTTGACGGAAAATAATAATATCGAGTTAGTATTATATATATGAATATAAATAATACGTGAGCAATCGAGTTAAAATAATAATTTAACCATTTGGTTAATTATTGAAGTTTAAAAGAGAAATGGTTTAAGTTAAAGAAATGAAGGATCAAAGGGGACAGTTAACCAAGATATATAAGTAACTTTCCTTAAGAATAAGGAAAGAAGAAATGATCAGAAGGTGATGGAAACAGACGAAGGGAATTTGACGATCGTCGTCGATCCGCCGCCGTTTCGCCGTTTCTCGTCCAAATCGCGAGTTCTTTATATCGATTCGTTCAGAATTCGATTCTCTATCATCGCTAAGCTTCAAATCGAGGTAAGCTTGACGTTTTTATTATGAGAATTGATAAATAAGGGTTATTTCGTTTTAACGAATTAAACGAATCGTAATCGCGTTTCTATTGGCGTTTTTGATGATATTTGAGATGGTTATTAATGGAAATCGTACTAGAATCGATTTTGGATGTTTAAGCACGTCGGAATTGGCCCGGGGAATGAACCCCGGGGCTGCACATTGGCAGCCGTATGCTGCACGAACGTGCAGTACACGTTCGTGTAGCATACTGCACGAACGTGCAGTACACGTTCGTGTAGCAGACTGCACGAACGTGTAGCACACGTTCGTGTAGGACACTACACGAACGTGGAGCACACGAACGTGCAGCGTACTGCACGTTCTGCACGAACGTGCAGTACACTGCTGCACGAACGTGCAGTCCTTCGCCGAGTGAGGAATCCTGATTTGGGCTTTCTGGGCCCTGACGCGACGCAGAAACTCGATTTCAAACAATTTCAAGTCGTGTAATCAATCGTGATTCGATTGAATATCAAAACGTAAACTAGGACGTTTAAAAGAGAAGTGTGATTAAGAGATTATCAAAGTTAAGAATCGTATTTGAAATACGATTATGTTAACCTAAGTTTATAACTTAGGATTTTGATACTAAGTCAACGTTTATGGATTAAACGTATAGGTAACTCGATTAAGTAACTGACGTACCGACAAGCTATCAAGCCAGTTTGCGGGAGTGGATATGTGATTGGACAACGCATGGAGCTTACGCTTGCGGGATTATAATAATGCAGTTTTGGATAGCGGTCACTGTGAGTGGCAATTTACTTTCACGTATTATTATAAAAGTCATTGTCTTATATTATGAATGTTATTATTATATTCATTGTATCTATATGATTTGTTCATATAAGATATTACGCTTGATGAGTTTGATTATGCACGTTTTTGTATTCATTGTTTAAATATGAATAGTTAGTATGAGATCTATAGAAGTCAATACCTATTAAGTGTCAATAGGCTATGAGATTATCAGTAAGTCATTCTAGCGTGTCTAGATTGTCAATGAGATCACGAAATGCGCATACGATAAGAGTGCGATACGAGAGTGAACTCGGTTAAAATAACCTGAGCCCCATGAGAGTGAACTCGGTTAAGTAACCTGAGCCCCGTATCTAGTGGGTTGGACCCACCAGTGAGTTGGACTCACACTTTGGGATTAAGAGATTGGTTGCGACTGACGTGGTCGAGTGTGAACACTCCCGGGTTGGACCATTTGGATCAAGTTGATTCGATTATATAAGTTTAGCGAATCAAGGATTAGAGTTTTGATAGAGTCTGTTAATTAGGAACGTTTACTGTGTGCTTATATTATGTATGGAATTTGCATACGTATTAAGCGTGTGACGCTATATTTTGATAATACTATAAGTAACTTGCAAACTCACTCAGTATTTTCCCAAATACTGACCCCTCACTTTGATGTTTGCAGGTAGTAGAAGTCGGATCAGACAAACCATCTCCATTGTGCCAGAAGTCATTGGACTTGCACAAGTATGAGTTACATGAGCTGCAGTAGTCAGTAGTTGTCAATCTAAGATTGGTAAATTGATTTCAAATAGTTAGTTTTGAATGTAAACTCTAATATGATATTTTAATATCTATATTATATTATTTAAAGAGTTTTCTGAAAACGTTTTATATATAATAATATGTTTTCAATTGCGAAAAATTATTAATGGTTTTAGGCTTGCTACGGGTTTCGGAGCTACCACTCCCATTCCCTAGCGCCGGTCTCGGCTCAATAATTTGGGTCGTGACAAGTTCGACGACAACACTCTGAAGGGATCGCCCAGCGCCCGGAACGCTCTGACAACATCGCCTATGCTTCCATTATCCCTCTATCCGGGATAGTCAGAGAACGTGGCCTGAGAACCATCAGAAAATGTGGCCCATACCCACGATTTTTCAGTCAAATAACTGGTCATGGACGCCGTATAAATAGAAGACCATTGAGGTTTGAGAAGGTAATCGCACAAATCAGACTCAAATACTTCTTCACTCATTTACTTACCAAAGAATCCTTCTGACTTAAGTATCAAAGTGACTTTCAGGCAACACCAGCCTGAAGTCCTTTGAACTTTCATTGTTACTTGTGTAGGAGATACTGACCAGGCGATCTCGGAAGTTTGAGCAGTATCAATAAGGTAAAATTAAAAGATTATTTTAAAAAAAAAATTAAGTGAAAAGAGATTAATTTAATATTTTGAAATACAATTGAAAGTCAAACACGTAGATCATGGTACAATTGGCCGTATTTTTACGTTATGGTGCAATTGGAAAAAAAACAAGGGTGAATATAGCTTTCGAGTCATTATGCCTATATACAAATACTTTTTAGACAAAAAAAAAATGATTTTCTGACCATTATTTTTAAGAGTTTGTCTGAGCTATATCCCCTTGTGCACCATGTTGATAAGAATCGGCAAAGACCTTATATCAAAATTTTAGTCAAAAGTTGAATTTTACCGGTTCAAGTCGGATTAACCCTAGTTTGGTTCTTAAGACACCTATAATAATGAAGTTTGAACCATACATCAAATGATGTAGATAAGGTTATCGCGACCAAATTTGAACTAAACTTTTCCCTGTTAAATTAGAGGAGACTATGAACAAAGTCAAGATCACTTTAATATTAATTGTTTTTCTCCAAAATAAGATTTACTGTAATATATACTTCTACAATCCACTTAAATTTAACTTTGTTTTGATAAAATCGATCACCCATATGAGATTATATCAGAACAAGTTAAATTATAAAGGTCGGGCTTTGATCTGATCCCACTATTTTATTACTACTTCACTCTACTCACCAGCTTTGTGTTTCATTTTCAATAGTTAATTTTATTTTTTTACAATAAAATTATTTAAATATTTTACACTTAAACTCATAAATTATTCAACACTTACAAAACATATCTATATATTTATTTATAATAAAAAATATTTTCAATTTTAATAATATATTTTTTAAATATTTCATATACTTTTAAATATATAATATATATTTTTTATATATATATATATATATATTAAATAATAAAAGATATTAATATATATTATATTTATAAATTATTGAATTAATTATTGTAAATCCATTTTATTTAATGTTACATATTCATATTTCCGATTAAATTGGACATATTTATTCGGATTATATTGTAACAAAAACTAACAAAGGTTTAATAATAACATTTATAATAATAAAGGTACACTATAATAGAGTTCTCTATTTCATCTCCAATAGTACTCTATTTTATGGTTCACTATAATTTGGTGTGCTATTGGAGATGGCCTAAAACAAACTATATAATGAACTTTTTATATTAGGTTATAGGTATTATTTGACTCAGATTTAGATATTTCTAATTTCATTTAAGTTATGTGTGAATTTAAATCTATATTAATTCTGTTTTCCTTCAGCATTACAGATGGCAGCCTAAGAGAGCATGTCCACATGCTTTCTTTCATTCCGGATTGGTTGCTTATTAATTAATTACTACTAAACTGGTTATTTAACCAACTTAGTATTTTGCTTATAAAATTTTCTAGTTTTACTGTTGGCAAATCAATCATTCTTGCATGTGATTCCTTTGAATCATATTAACATATCACCAACTCCAACATTAGATAAATTGTGCCAAAGGAGTATGAAAAATGATTTTAGTTTCAAGAACTGATTTTGGCTCTGATACTATCAAATACGGGTTTCTGCACATTCATGAAGCTTTTTTTTTAATTAGACTCAACTAGTCATTGCAAGTCTTCCAATATATTCTTCTTAGCTAAATTATTTTCTAATAAATTCTTCTAAATTATTTTCTGATAAATTTTGCTAAATTATTTTTTAAAACTCTTAAATTCAAACTTCTTCTAATGCTTTCAATTAGATTTCAATATTTCTTACATCTTTCATTTTTCTCAATTAAAATTTTATATTTTTCTACAAAGCTTTATATAAGGTGTTATCAATTGTGTGTTCTCCATGTTTGAGATATTTTCGTAATTCACATCTCTTTCCAACAAATAAATTGGTCAAATTACTAGTTTAACATCATTTAATTCACTAGTAGTAAACTGGTTATTTAGCCAAGTAATGTAAATAAAAAGGAGCATGTGGGCAGCCTCTCTTAGGCTGCCATATGTAAGACTGCAGGAATTTCCCGCTGCCTAGGCAGCAGAATTTTTTTATTCCATTTAAAATACAAGTCGAAAATTCAACAACACAATAAGAGAAAAACAAACCTGATCACACAAACTGGAACAGAATAGAAGAATCCTGAACTTAGAATCCTTCTAAACGAGAAACATAGATTAACAAACATGAACAATTAAAAAAACACATTCAATCTCCGGAGATTCTTAGTTTCTGCCACCAAACACATCTTTAAGCTTCTTAACAGTAGCAGCATCAAGAAAAGTAGTTTTCGAAACCAACTCAGAAGGCAAATCGTTAGCAAAAAGCGCGGAATCGGTAATCTGAAGACCCGGTCTCGGACTACTGAAGCTAGCCAAAGCAAGAGCAGAGCCTCCACCAGAATTAATCTGAAAATGCAATAATCCTTGTGGAAATATCATAATATCTCCTTCGTTCAGAGTCTTAAAATAAACTTTATTATCCGTCGAAGAAATAAAACCTGCAGAGATTGTTCCGGATACTACAATGATTGCCTCGGAAGCTGCAGGATGCGTGTGCATTGGTACGACACCCCCAGCTTCCAAGTCTATATACGAGCCATGGAAAATCCCAGTACATTCAAACCAGGAAACTGGTCTACAAATGCAGGGTTCACGGCAGCTTTGACGAGCGGCATGATTTTTCCCGGGGTCGCCAGGCCGGAGTAAACGAAATCGTTTACGGTGACTGTTTTCTTGCAAGGGTATCCTGCAGGACCATCGGAAGCTGATAAGTCGGCGACGCAAAAGTCCTGCACTAATGCAAAGGAGGAGGAAGAAAGGAGAGAAAATATGAGAAAGATTGGGAGAATCATCTTCTTTTAAGAGATAATTTTTGCTGTGTGTGTTTGTTCTTACAGTTTAGAGCGTGAGTAATAGGAGATATGGCAGATGTTTAGCCATTTATATAGTAGAGTGATGGAGATTTTTTAAGTCATTGCAATTTGTTTGTTTGGATTGGTAAAATCTAAAACCAAAAAATTTTAGATGGGATACATACAATGAAATAGTCAGTTTGGTTGATTTATAATTTTTTTTTATTTGATTTGAGCTGGTTTAAGTTCAGTTTGATTCATTTTTTTTGTCAAAGGTGGTAATCGACTCATTAGAGTCTCAATTGATAGTTGTTAGTTACCGAGGCGTGATTCGAACCTACAATATTTTGATGTACTTAGAGGTGTTTTAGCCATCTAAGCTATGCCCACATTGGCGGTTTGATTCATATCGATTTGAACCAAAGTTACATATATGATGATATATGTTAATCTATATATACATTTGTTATGGACAATGGCGGAATCAAAACAAATTTTCAGTCTGGGTTAAACTACATGTAAATGATAATATGAAAACATTATTTGCATAAGGTTTATGTAAATAAACAAAAAAAAATTCTAGCAAATACTACATTAACTTTTTATACTAATTTTGACCATAAGGTAATTATATTCTTCTCATCCGCATAGCTTTAAAGCGTTGTAAAATAGACTGGTCCATGATCCACAATCATATCCGCAAATTCAAACTCAAAACACGTTATTTTTTAATCTGAAATTATGGGTGAATTATCTTTTTATCACAAGATCTGACATTTATTGATGTTCCCATAATTTTATTCATAATTTAAATTAATTCGTTTTAAGTAGTTTGTATCAATTTATTTCTTGAAATATTTATAAAAAATTCAAATAACAAATATTCATCAATTATCAATATAATTTTCTTATCAATTAAAAAAAACATCTGATCATTTTTTTATTTTTATGACTAAGTCGATTTAAATAACTTAAAAATATAATTTAATATAATTATTATATAAATATACAAATTAAATTAATTTACTTAAAAATAATTATTCAAAATTGGAGGTGGTTTGTCTAGAAGAAAAAAGTAGAAATAATTAAAATTAATAATTTTCGATTGAAACTCTGATTTTAAAAGATAGTAAAATATTTTGTGAATCAGATTAGAGAATTAAATTAGAGCATTGATAGAGAATTAAAGCAGTTTGGTAAATAATTAATGGTTTGGTAGAGAGTGGCTCCTTGCTTGTTCGTTGACACTCAAATACCTCTTTTATTAGCTTTTCACAAACGAGCCTATTTTAAGGGCCTTTTTATATAAAACCCCAAATTATTGGAAAACTTACCCACTGCATTTTTTTTGAGTTAATCTATATCCACTAGTAGGACTGTGCAAAAACCGAACCAAACCGAACCGTTTCACCGAACCGAACCGAAATTACAATTACGGTTCGGTTATTTGGTGACTATGGTTCGGTTCGGTTTGTAATTAGGTAAAAGTTTGGTGTTCGGTTTTCGGTTCGGTTTGAGCATTTTAAAAACCGAAAAAACCGAAAAACCGAACAATTAATAAAAAAATAAAAATATTATATATTAATATATATAAATTTATATTTTCTTGGTTTAATATTTTAATTATAGTTGATATATAAGTTAATAAACTTCATATAACATATAATTATGCTAATAACTTTCAAAAAAATTTAATATTAGAATTTATTTTATGATAAAAAAATTAAAAAATAAAGAAAGTAAAAAATTTCGGTTTTTCACCGAACCAAACCGAACTTTTCAGTTCGGTTTGGTGTAAGCCAAAATTAGAATTCGGTCCGGTTCGGTTTGTGATTTTTAACAAACTTCGGTGTTCGGTTTGTTCGGTTCGGTGACCGAACCGACCGAACTAACCGAACGCACAGCCCTATCCACTAGTATTACAAAAAACTTGTTTTTTGAAAACGTGAATTGTCGTTGTGAAAATTTAAAATATGGTTGTTAAAAGTTTTTAACAACGATAAACGTGGTTGTGCGTGTTGGCGTAATGTAATATTTTTTATAACGATTTTTTTAAATAATGGTCGTTGCTATAGGTTTTACAAAATCTATAAAAATTGGTTGTTAAAAGTTATAAGTAACTATAAAAAATTGTTGTCAAAACATTATAATATTAATTATTATTTTAATATGTTATATAATTTTATAATTTTTATAATTTAAAATACAATTATTATTAAAATTTAATATTTTTTATTTTTTGATTGATACATTACAACAAAAGTAAAAATTATTTTTATAGTTGATACATGTCGATCTTTAAAGGGTCGCCCGTACTGTTTTTCCTGCACAAGTAACAAATATAAGCTCAAAGGACCTCAGGCTTGCTCAGCCTGAAAGCCACTCCGATGCTTAAGTCAGAGAGGGTTTTTTGGTAGGTAAATGAATGTAAGAGTATTTAAGTCTTATTTGTGCTTACCCTTCTCAGCATTCGGTGGCTTCCTTTTATAATGAGTTTAAGGCGGTTGTTATCTGGTAAATCGTGGGTTTGTCCCACGATTATTGATAATGGTGAATGCACGTTCCCGATTATCCCGGGTAGTGGGTGTCAGGGAACGGAGTGGATGAGGTCGTCTAGATGGCAGACCTGGATGAGTTCGCCCGAGACAGACATGGGCGACACTCGTACTGTTGCTGGGCGATGGGAGGTTTGGAGACCCGTTGGGCGAGCATAGCATTTGTTAGGCGATGCTTGGAGCTCTGATATTATTAGGGCGGTATCAGATGTCCCCCCCTATAATCTTGCTAAGTCAAAGACTTGAAGCGCCAATTTTCAAAATTTGAATTTCCGAAATTTTCGAAATGATTCGAATTCCAAACGTTTCCTTCAACGGTTACGAATCTGAAGCGTTTTTTGACTATAAAAGAACGCGACTTTTGGTTTTTCATTGATTATTTCGAGGAGTTTCCTGCTGTCAGGCATTCGAGTGTCTAACTTGGCGTATAAAAGAGGTACTTGTTCTTTAATTTAAAATCTTTTACTCTTGATTTTTCTATCTGATTCTCTACTTCTGTTGATTTATTTCTCCTGCCAGGCTTTCTTCGAGTTACATAGCACCAGACTTTCTCTTTTAATCAGTAAGTGGCTTAGCTATTTTTGTTTGTCTTCTTGCTTCCTTCTTCTTGTTTGCTTTCAGAAAGTATATTTATAGGATGTCTACATTAAGGATTTCAGTGTCTTCCCCTTCTTCTTCCTCTTCTTCTGAGAGTTCTGCCAGTGACCCTACTTACCCTGTTCCTCTTGCTACCCTCGTTGAGTTGTCATCTGACGAGGAAGGGTTGTCTCAGAAGGTGATCCCTGATAGTGAAGAGGGTGTTGATGACAGAGGGCCAGAGGGCGAGGCTCCCCTTGAGGATGCTGGTGGAGATGAGGCCGGAGATGGTGGACTAGGTGATGACGAAGGAGATGAGGAGGATTTTGTTTTTAAGAGACGTAAAGTCTCCTCTGGGACATCTTCTAGTAGGAAAAAACCCTTGTCTGAGTGGACCATCAGTCTGGGTCAAGAAGCCCTTGTATGGATTAGGGCGAGGTACGAAATTCCCCCCTTCATTAGCCTTCGGATTCCATCTGAGGGTTCGGCTGTTAGCCAGGTCTTAAAGGATGATGAACAGTTGCTTTTTGTTGAAGATTTTGAGGCGGGTTTGAGGCTACCACTCGATCTCTTCACCCAAGAAGTGTTCGATAATTTTAAGATCCCCTTAGGTCAACTCCACCCTAACGCCCATCGTCATTTGACAGGAGTTTTTATTCGTGGACTCCAACTGAAGAGACAGGTGGGTTACGAGATTGTTAGGGCGATCTATTCTTTGGGGAGGAAGAAAAGCGATGAGTTCTTCTATTTGCAGCCCGGAAGATCTCCCTTCACTGGCCTTCCCAATTCTTTGAAGCGGTGGAAAGGTTCCTTTGTTATTGCCAAGAAGGAAGGGGGTTGGGGTTCCATTCCGAATGTTTTTGTGGAAGGGCCCCTAAAGTTGGAAAAGGCGAACCTGAGCGAGGCTGATAAAGAGACGTTGCGTCTGCTTCGAGGTAGCACTAAGGTGCACGTAGTGAATCTGATAGATTCCTACTTTGGCTGGGACCAAAGTGTTGCCTCCAAGAGAAATAAGAGAGTGCAGGGTGGAAAAAGGGGGAAGAGGAAGAAGAGTGAGGATAAGAGGGAGACATCGCCTGATAATGGAGATGAGTTCCCTGACATGGGAGAACCACTTCTTTCTTCCACTCTTAATATTTCTTCTATGCCTCTTAGTCCTTCTGGTACCTTGTTTGTGCCATGAAGCTTTTATTTTCTTTAATTTTTATGAGGCGTTTTCTGAATTTTGTTTACTTTGACTTTTCAGTGCCGAACTTCAAGGAGCTTCAGCAGAAGGTCATGGAGGATAGGAGAGCTCGCCGGGAGGCTCGAGAGAGGGAGGCCCTTCCCCAAGCTGTTCCCAAGCCGATTTCTGAGGCTAAGAAGGCGCCTGCCAAGAAAGGAGGCGATGTTCCTTCTACGGCTGGAAGCAAACCCCTTTCTTCTCAGAAGGGTGATGAATCTGCTCCCACTCCTAGGGTGGTGCTGCCAGGCTTCCAGATAAAGGAACCTGTCACCAGCCCTCCTCCTCCTGCTGTTCCCTCTTACACCGGTAAGGGGAAGGATAAGATGGAGGTTCCTGCGAAGGAGAAGCATGCCAGATCCCTTCCTCCGGCTCCCCAAACTGCCCCGGCTGCTTCGACCGGCAGCAAAAGGCGAGCTCCTTCTTCAGGGGGCGAAGATACTGAGGGGGAGGGACCCTCTATGAAAAGGCCCAAGAGGGATGTAATGGTGACTCAGGTCGACCTGCTCCTCCAGAAGTATGGGGCCGATGCTACTGTGCGTTGTCCTGCCGTTGCCCACGACATCTTCCGGGGTTCCTGCTGCCCTTCGGATGTTGACTACTATTTGAAGAGGCCGGACAACGTACTGATGGACGATTGTTTTTCTAACCTGGCAAAGGTGATTATTTTCTAACTTTATCCTTCTGCCTTTTTCCTTCTGTTATGGTTATTTTCTAACTCAGCTTTATTTTATGTTTAGGTTGCCTATGCCATCCGTCAATACCGCTCCAACCGTCTTAACGACGATGAGATGCAGGTGAAGATAAAGACGGAGTACAAGCTGCTGAAGGGAAAGTATGACTCCCTTCGCAGCGAACATGGCGGGTGCACTCAGAAGCTGGACTCTCTTCGTGCTGATGTGGATAGGTTATCCAGAGAGAGGGAGAGTGCTGTGAAGCAGCAGCGTGTGCTATCTGAGGAGGTCGCCCGCCTTAAGAAGGAAAATAAAAATCTGGCGGCAGAGGTGGTGTTGAAAAGTACTGATTA
Source organism: Mercurialis annua (assembly GCF_937616625.2). Taxonomy (NCBI): domain Eukaryota; kingdom Viridiplantae; phylum Streptophyta; class Magnoliopsida; order Malpighiales; family Euphorbiaceae; genus Mercurialis; species Mercurialis annua. Next base: position 53,351,658 of record NC_065571.1, read on the forward strand.
TGACGATCTCAAGAAGGAGTTCGACACCACCGTCACGGCCCTTAACGATAAAGTCTCTGTTGCTAAGAAGAGGCTTTATTTGAAGCGGGGCAGGCTGATTCGTGAGAAGGAGAGGCGTCGCCGTAACACCGCCCAGCTAGCCAATGATCTGACTGACTTCACTGAAGCCATCGTGGGTACCTATTTGGAGCGTCATCCTGATGGGGACGTTGAATTCTTATATGGCTTTCCCGAGGGGGTTAACAGTGAGAGTGAGCCAGATTCTCCCCAAGACTTGTTTGTCTCCATCAAGTCTGAAAATGATGGAGGTGCTGCTGAGGAAGCCAAGCAGTCTGCCCAAGGGGTCCAGGAACCTGCCAAGGCTGGCGAGAAGCCTCTTGTTCCCGGTTTGGGAGGTAGTCCTGAGGAGAAGGACTTCGGTTTGATTATTTCTTCTGAGCGCCCTTTTGCTGCTCTGGAGTTATTGGATAGGCCCTCTGATTTGGATTCTATTCTTCCCGGGGCCGATCCTCTAAGTCTAGCCGACGTCCCTTCTCCTTCCCGGTCCGGCAACATTGTTGTCGCTGCTTCTTCAGTTGCGGGGAATTCGCAGGAAGCATTATCTGACCCTGCTGCTTCCGAGGTTGTTAAGGGAGCTCTCCCTGAGAAGATTGAGGATGTGAAGCTTTAGGAGCCCCTTCCCCCCCCTTTTTTTTGTTATGTACTTTGTACATTTGTATATTTTCTTTTGTTAGGAATTTTACTTTCCTTTGTAATTTTTTTCTGGGGCATTTGCCCTCTTTTTAATATATATCTTTTTTGCCTTCTTTATTTTTGAGATAGCTAGTTTCTATGTTCTCTTTATTTTAGGCGATATATATATTTTGACTGTGTATTTTCCTTTTTTGGGAATGAACTCGTCAGTTCTCCCTATTTTGGAAATATTTTGAATAATCAGTAATTATGGTAAAGAGATGATATCTGTGGAAATTCCTTGTCCGAGCAAGGGTAAATTAAAATACTTGCATAAATTCAAATACAATACCGTGATGAAATATCACTTGTAGAAATTGAAACACAATGCTGTGATTAAACATCACTTGGAGGAATTGAAATACAATATTGAAACTAAACATCGCTTGACTAATTATGTTAATTCTTAAGGAATAACTAATCATGTCGGATGGTGACCCATTGTCACTAAATTTTCCTCAAGTTGTTGGCGTTCCATGTCCTTGGTATGATTCTTCCCATGGAGTTAGTGAGTTTAAATGTTCCTTCTTTAATGACCTCGCTGATGGTGTAAGGTCCTTCCCAGTTTGGCTGCAGTTTTCCGCTTCCTGCTTCTCCTATTTTGACTTCGGTTTTTCGCATGACGAGGTCGCCAAGTTTGAATTTTCTTTTCTTTACATGGCTGTTGAAATGTTTGGCCATCTTTTGTCTGTAGGCTTCCATCCTGATATCTGATCTGTTGATTTTTTCAACCACGAGATCCAGATTGTTCCTGAGCTCTTCTTCGTTTTCTTCTAGGTTTAGCTGGTTGTCTTCTGTCCTTGGCGTGGGTGCGCCGATCTCTACAGGAATTACAGCCTCCGTTCCATAGGCTAGGGCGAATGGAGTTTCGCCCGTTGATTCTCTAGGGGTGGTACGGTAGTTCCATAGGACGCTGTAGAGTTCTTCTACCCATCTTCCTTTGCACTCGTCTAGTCTTCTTTTTAGTCCGGCCAGTAGGATTCTGTTGGCCACTTCGGTTTGCCCATTTGATTGTGGATGGTAAACCGAAGTGAACCTTAGGTCGATCTGATACTCGGCACAAAACTTTCTAAACTTTGCTGAGTCGAACTGCTTTCCGTTGTCTGTGATCAGCACCTTCGGTATTCCAAACCTGCACAAGATAGATCTAAAGAAAAAGTTAGTTATGCGTTGTTGGGTGATTTTTGCCAGTGGTTATGCCTCTATCCACTTGGTGAAGTGGTCGATTGCCACTACCAGGAACTTCCGTTGTCCTGTGGCCAAAGGGAGAGGTCCCAGGATGTCCATACCCCACTGGGCGAACGGCCATGCACTGCCGATGGGTTTCATTTCTGAAGCTTGCTTTCTCGGTACCAAGGCATGTTGCTGGCAAGGCCAGCATCCCCTTACTAGCGTTGTAGCTTGTTCTTTCATCGTGGGCCAATAATAGCCTTGTAGCAGTGCTTTCCTGACCAGTGTTGATGCTCCGTCATGTGCTCCGCAGGTCCCCTCATGTAATTCTTTCATGATGTACTCTCCTTCTTCTTTATTCACACATCTTAGCCAGGGATGGGTGAATGACCGTTTGTACAGCTGGCCGTTGTATATTCCGAACTTTGATGATAGTACTACTATTCTTTTGGCTTCCTTCTTATCCTCGGGGAGTATTCCATTAGCCAGGTATGCTGTGAGGGGGGTCATCCAGGTTTCTTCCCCTTCTACCATCAGTACTTCGCCTTCTTCAATTTCTTCTTGAAAGCTAGGCTGTCGTTTGATTTCATGAGGGATGTTTCTCATTGAGTCATAATTCTTTGTTGCTGCCCACTTTGCTAATTCGTCTGATCTTCCATTCATTGCTCTGGGTATTTGCTGTAACGACCAGGATCGCCCATTATCGGCAAAGAAGGTTTTGGCTTGCTTGGCGTATTTCTTCAATGTAGCTTCCTTTACTTCGAAGTTCCCTGAGACTTGGTTCACGACCAGTTGTGAATCACTGTAGATCTGGACTTCGGAGATATTGAGCTCTTCGCATAATTGCAACCCTGTTATCAGCGCCTCATATTCCGCAACATTGTTGGAAGCTGGAAATTCGAGTCTTGCTGAGTATTCCATTTGGATTCTTCCTGGTCCTTTGAGCACGACTCCGATGCCCGCTCCTTCTCCGCAAACTGCTCCATCGACGTGTATCTCCCAGGGAGTCGTTTTGTCCTCCATGGGTTCTTTGAATGTTAGTTCTGCGAAGAAGTCGGCTAGTGCTTGAGCTTTCAGTGCTTTTCGAGCTTCATAGATAACGCCCAGGCTACCTATTTTGACGGCCCATTCTGCTATGCGTCCACTTGTCTCTGCCTTCTGGAGGATTTTTCGTAATGGTTGGTCGGTTCGTACAATGACTTGGTGCCCTTCGAAGTAATGTCGGAGCTTGATGGTGGCGGTGTATACGCACAGCGCCAGCTTTTCCAACTTCGGGTATCTCAGCTCCGCATCTCTGAGTACTTTGCTAATGTAGTAGATCGGGTATTGTTCTCCTCCTTTTTCCGATACCAATACTCCTGCTATTGTTTCGTCAGAGCAAGAGATGTATAAATATAACACGTCGCCCGGATCTGGTCTCGCCAAAAGTGGGGGCGAGGATAGGAAGCTTTTCAATTCCTCAAACGCCTGCTGGCATTCTGCTGTCCATGTGAAGTTCTTGATCTGTTTCAGGGTTTTGAAGAAAGGCAGACATCGTTTTGCCGAGCAGGACATGAACCGACCTAGAGCCGTGATCCGGCCGTTGAGCTTCTGGACTTCATGTATGCTCCGTGGCGGTGTCATTTTTAAGACCGCTTCGATTTTATCTGGGTTAGCCTCAATACCCCGCTGAGAGACCATGTATCCCAAGAACTTGCCTGCCGGTACTCCGAATACGCACTTTTCCGGATTGAGTTTTAGCTGGTATCTCTTTAGCGTCTCTAGGACTATCTTCACATCTGTTGGGTGGTCTTCAGCTCGGACGCTTTTGATGATCATGTCATCCACATAAACTTCCATGTGTTTTCCTATCTGATCTCTGAATATTGAGTTCACCAGCCGCTGATATGTGGCTCCTGCGTTCTTCAGACCGAAGGGCATCATCTTGTAACAAAATAATCCCTGGTCCGTTATGAAGGCCGTCTTCTCCTGGTCCTCAGGTGCCATGGGTATCTGATGATATCCCGCCTTGGCATCTAGGAATGTATAGAGGGCGTGTCCTGCTGTGTAGTCTACTAACTGATCAATGTGTGGAAGCGGGAAACTATCTTTGGGACATGCTTTATTCAGATCTGTGAAGTCCACACACATTCGGTAAGTGCCATTGGACTTTTTTACCATCACCACATTCGCTACCCACTTGGGGTAATAGGCGTCTTTGATCACGTTTGCTGCTTTTAACCGGGCGACCTCTTCTGCGATGGCGAGTTGTTTTTCGGGTGAGTGCCTTCTCTTCTTCTGTATCACTGCCTTTGCGTCGGTCGCTATGTTTAACCGATGACATATGACGTCCGGGTCTACTCCGATCAATTCGTCTGTTGTCCAGGCAAAGGAGTCTCCAAGCGATCTGAGGTTTTCTGTCAGAGATCGTTTGATTTCTTCTCCTAACTCATCTCCAACTTCTATCTCCTTTCCTGGGGATAATTCTATTTTCGCGGTTCGCCCATAATGCTCTGCCCTTTCCTTCTTCTCTGGAGGTTCCATTGTTAGTACTGGCAAGGTTATATGTACTTTCCTGAGAGCTGTAAAGTATGCTTCTCTGGCTGACTTTTGGCATCCTCTGACTTCGGCATCGCCTTCTCTGGTTGGGATTTTCATTAGTAGGTACCTCATGCAAATGGATGCGCACGTATCGTGCAAAAGTGGCCTTCCGAGAATTGCGTTGTATGCGAAGTCCATATTGACCACCATGAATTCTTCTCGGATCTCTTTGTAGATCTCTCCATCCCCTAGTTGGATGTTTATCTCCAGTGATCCTTCCACCTGTACAGATTTGCCTCCTAGTCCCACCAGTGGAGTAGAGACATGTGTCAAATTTTCTTTCTTGAGTCCAATTCTGCCGAACACCTCCATTGTGATCATGTTTACCGAACTTCCCGTGTCTACAAGCATCCGAGATACCTCGAAATTGTTGAGTCGCCCCTTGACAACTAGGGCGTCCTCATGGGGGACTGATAAGCCATGACTATCGCCCTCCGAAAAAGATACGCTTCTGAATTTCTTAGCATTTGGTGCACCTGGGCTAACTGAGTAGACTGTTCTTGCAGCTTTCTTTCTTGTAGTATTGCTGTCTCCTCCGGTCGATCCACCCATTATTACGTTAACCACGCCTGCTGGCTCTGGTCTGGGTCTTCTGGCGGTTTCTTCTTTCCGCTCTTTCTTTCTTTCTGACTCTGTCTCTCTGGCTTCGGTGTCCCTTTTTACAAACTGGGAAAGGGATCCCCTTTCTATCAGCTTCTCTATCTCCTCCTTCAGGTGCCAGCATTCATCTGTGGTGTGGCCGTTGTCTCTGTGAAATTCACAGTATTTGCTATTGTCTCTTTTGCTGGCTGATGCAGCGTTCATCTTTCTTGGCCATCTGACCTTCTCTCGGCTGTCTTTTACCCAAAACAGTACGTTGGTTCTGGTCGTGTTCAGGGGCGTATATCGCCTATCTTCTTCTTTTTTCCTTTTATTTCTGAAATGGTCGTTGCCTTTTTCTCCGAACCTCTTTCCTGTGGGCGATCTGTCCCCATTTCTTCTTTCTGCAAACGTTCGTTCTTCTACCCGTCCGAGGCGATTCTCTATCTCTCTCTGGCCATCATCCACTCTGATCTGTGTATGTGCGATGGTCATCAGTGTGGTAAATGATTTTGGTGATTTAGCCAACAATTCCTTTCGTAGGTCGGAGTTGGTAGTTCCATTGAGTAATGCTGTGTAGGCGATCTCCTGGCTCAGGTCTTCTATCTGCATCGCCTCCTTATTGAATCTTTCTACATACTTCCTGAGTGTCTCTCCTTTCCATTGCATGATGGCCAGCAGGTCTGTGGACAACTTCTTTTGAGGGATGCATGCTACGAATCTAGCCTGGAAAAGTCCTGAGAATTGTTTGAACGTCAGCACTGATCCTGGCTTTAAACTCTGGTACCATTCCTGCGCCAGACCTTTTAAGGTAGTAGGAAAAAGTTTGCATAGTACGTGATCTAAGTTTGTCTGAACATTGATCACCGCTTGGAATTTGTGAATGTGGCTCTTGGGACAGCCTGTTCCATCGTATGATTCCAAATTTGGAGGGTATCTGAACTTTGTAGGGAACTCGTGAGAGATGATGAAATCTGCAAGTGGTGAGTCACTTCGAAGAGAGATGTCTACGTCTTCACATCTTATTCCAAGCCTGCTCATGACTTGGCGGACTTTTTCCTCCAGATGCTCTTCTCCGCCTTTGAGGGTGTGTTGTTCATCCATCCAACGTTCTTCGTCTGGAATTACTATGGGGGCGTTTTGTTTCTTTGCTGAATTTTCCGGGGCACCTTCCTCTCGCATCGGTTCTTTTCCCTTGTCCATGGTCGACGTTGACTTCTGTACTGGTGATTTCGCTGATCCCTGCTCTGGCGACTTTAACGAGATACTCTGTTTGATGTCTTTGAGTAGACTGGTGATTTCTAGGAAAGCTTTGAACATTGCTTGGTTGTTGATTGGCTCTTCCTCAGGTGCTATGGCTATCGGAGGTATCGTCTGTCTTATCGCCAGGGGGTCGCTGGTTTCTCCTTCTTCGCTGGTTGGGGGGAACAGATTTAGGGCCGGTGGTTCTGTTTCCCTGTCTTCTCTGTTGGTAGCTGGTAGAGTGGTATCTCGTAGGGGATCCATTCTTGAAAAAGCAAATTCTGAAAAAGTATCTAAAAGGAACGACGAAACTGATAAGTTCCACGTTCACCGCACCAAATGATACAGGTCGATCTTTAAAGGGTCGCCCGTACTGTTTTTCCTGCACAAGTAACAAATATAAGCTCAAAGGACCTCAGGCTTGCTCAGCCTGAAAGCCACTCCGATGCTTAAGTCAGAGAGGGTTTTTTGGTAGGTAAATGAATGTAAGAGTATTTAAGTCTGATTTGTGCTTACCCTTCTCAGCATTCGGTGGCTTCCTTTTATAATGAGTTTAAGGCGGTTGTTATCTGGTAAATCGTGGGTTTGTCCCACGATTATTGATAATGGTGAATGCACGTTCCCGATTATCCCGGGTAGTGGGTGTCAGGGAACGGAGTGGGTGAGGTCGTCTAGATGGCAGACCTGGAGGAGTTCGCCCGAGACAGACATGGGCGACACTCGTACTGTTGCTGGGCGATGGGAGGTTTGGAGACCCGTTGGGCGAGCATAGCATTTGTTAGGCGATGCTTGGAGCTCTGATATTATTAGGGCGGTATCAATAGTGAAGGGTGGGTTTCTTTTATAGTGAGAATGCATCATTCTCATTTCACTTATTTTCAATGTGGGATTTTAACTATTCCTTCTTTCTTTTAGCAACGAAATTATTTGTCGTTGTAAAATGATAATATTTAAAAACGACACATATTAAATCGTTGGTAAAGCAAATAATTTACAATGACATAATTAGTCGTTGTAAAATAATTATCTTTAAAAACGATATAAATTAAGTCGTTGCTAAAAGTATAACTTTTAATAACGATTTTATTAGGCGTTGTAAAATAATTATATTTAAAAACGACACTAAAATAATCGTTACAAAAGATATATGTATTGTAACGATTTTAATGGTAGTTGTAATAGACCGTTGCTAAACTCACTTTTCTTGTAGTGATCTATACTATGTATATCTATACTTCTATACTATATATAAAAGCACGGAGGGGGGGACAGGCAAATTTACTGAATAATCTTTTTCAGTTTATTATTAAATAAAGGTTTTACAGTCATTAATTAATTACTTATTTAATTAATAACTATTATAATTCAAATCCTAATTAGAATAGGTAGCTAAATTATCTCCAATTTAGTTTTTAGTATGTAAAAAATAACTAAATTGTCTCCAAATTAGTAGGAATACCTATCTTTTAGTTTGATTGAACTACAAAATTAAAATACTGTATTTGGTCAATATATTATTATTTAAATTTTTATCTTATTATTTTTAAAGATATTATTAATAAAATTAAGTTAATTATTTAATTATGGTTATTATAAAACCAAAATAAGATTAATTCAGTATGGAAAAAAAATATAAGAACCGAACATATTATATTTATTTTTATAAAAATTCTTAACTAATTTAATATTAATTATAGATAAAAAATTGATATAATTATAATAAATTTACTAATATGTACATTGACGAGTTACGTTACAAGCCACGTGACGCAATGCGAAACTAGTATATATAAAAGCACGGATGGGAAGGGGACAGATAAATTTACTGAATAATCCTTTTCAGCTTACTACTAAATAAAGGTTTTGTAGTCATTAACTAATTAGTTATTTAATTAATCACTATTGTAATTAAAGTCCTAATTAAAATAGGTAGCTAAATTATCTCCAATTTAATTTTTAATATGTAAAAAATAGCTAAATTGTCTCCAAATTAGTAGGAACACCTATCTTTTAGTTTGATTGAACTACAAAATTAAAATATTGTATTTGGTCAATATATTATTATTTAAATTTCTATCTTATTATTTTTAAAAATATTATTAATAAATTAAGTTAATTATTTAATTATAGTTATTATAAAACCAAAAGAAGAATAAATTCAATATGGAAAAAAATTTATAACCGAATATATTATATTTACTTTTACAAAAATTCTTAACTAATTTAATATTAATTATAAACAAAAAAAATTGATATAATTATAATAAATTTACTAGTATGTTTATTGAAAAGTTACGTTACGAGCCTAGTGCATAGCACGTAATACGAAACTAGTTACATAAAAATTACGATTTTTACATGTAGTTTCATTTTAATCATGATTTTTTAAAGGTGAAATTTAAAGACACGGCCTTTCAATTTCTTTTCAAACTCATCATTTTAATATTTTTTGTTGACTAAATTCTTCACTAAACTATTAATTAAATATCCAAATTATAAATCGACACCAAATTTTATTATCTTTCAGTTAGAGTATGTAGGATTGTGAAATTTTAGTCATAAAAAATACATTAAATTTTACTTTATTGATAGATTTGAAATAAAATGAAAGGTCATGTATATAAATGCCAATTTTTAAAAATCGTGATTAAAATAAAACTATATGTAAAGGTCATAATTTTTTATGTGATTAATCTTTTTTTTAGACTTTTATAATGATACGCTTTAACTTAGTTGGCGTTTGATAAAACTGAAAATTAAGCTCTGAAAATTAAATGCCGAAAATAATAACTGCTGATATTTTTATTTGCTAAATTACATAAGTCTGTTTGATAACTGCAGACTTGCAATTACTGAATATTATTAAAATTATTATATTTAAATATTAAATCTTTAAAAATTAATTATTAACCTTTCTTGTCTTCTTAATGATAAAAGAACTTCTTGAATTTTTGTATTGTTTTTTTTCTTTTTATTTTAAGGTGACTTTTATATAAGAAAAAGGTGAAGGGATTGAAATTCTAATTTTAACTCTTAAATCCAATAATCATCACATTGGCCCGTAACTATGATTCACATGAGCCATATATTAGAGTAATAAAATTAATCCAACATTCTCCCACTTGACCCATGTAGAGATTTGATACTTTAGTTGAACATTTCAAGTCATCATCTTTACTTAAATTAAACTGGTGGATTTATGACGGTCATAAATCATTTAATAGATATTATCTAAATAATGATATCCTTTTATGAAAGAATGATAAATAGTATGTCATGCTAATTCCGCTATGAAAGGATATCATTATCTATTATCTTTTCATAGGGAAATTTGCAATGTATTTACCATTTTTTTCATGAAATTGCTTCACTAGCCAGTAGAAACATATTAACCAAATCTAGATTTTCTTTATTTTATACATTCGACATAGATTGAGTCTGATTTTTAATCTATTATTACTTGATAATCTATACATGAACATGTAATTTTTAGTGTCTTGTAAATACATGAGGATTCTATTTGCAACTCTTAAATATACATATTTTGGATAATTTTTATATCAACGAAACAAAACTTATATAACTTAATGCATGTATGAATATACATCATCCATTTAACTTTCAATACACATAAAATATTTTTCATTAATTTACATTCTAATTCCTTCTTTGAACGTACATTTCATTTTACTGAAATTGTCCCCTTTCTAAATTGGCATTATTTATGCTGAGCACTTTTCAATTATGAATCTCTCTAAAACTTTACTTATGTAGTCTTTTTGAGACAATTTGAACAGTCATTGTGATCTATTTCGGAACATTTCTATTCCAATTATATAAGATGTTTCACTTATATCTTTTATTTCAAAGTTTTTTAAGAGAAACTCCTTTATATAATGTAACAACCCTACAACATTTGCAGTAAGAAGGATATCATCAACATACATGACTAGTATGATAAATTTGCTTCCACTAACCTTCATGTAGATACACCGATCAATAATATTTTCTTCAAAATCACAAGACAATATGGTACTATTAAATTTAAGATACCATTTTCTCAAAATTTGTTTTAGCTCATATATTGATTTTTTTTTACACATCAAATTTTCTTTTTCTATGGTCACAAAATCTTCATGTAGAATAAATTGTTCAAAACTGTAAAATAGAGTAAGTATATAAAATTTGGTTGGAGTTGAATTTACTTTAAACTATGGAATCCAACTTATTTTTTGAGTTGGGTTGGAAATGTCCTAAGCTTATATACAAATACTTTTTAGATAGGAAAGTGATTTTTTTGATTATTTTTCAAAAGTTTGTCCGGTTTTAGTCAAAAATTGAATTTTACGGGTTTAATCCGGATCAACCCTAGTTTGGTTCTTAAGGCATTGATTATAATGAAGTTTGAACCATACGTCAGATGTTGTAGATAAGGTTATCGTGACCAAATTTTGAACTAATCTTTTCCCTGTTAAATTAGAGGAGACTATGAGCAAAGTCAAAATTACTATAATATTAATTGTTTTTCTCCAAAATAAGCTTACTGTAATATATACTTTTATCTTTGACAAAAAATAAAAGTATATACTTTTACAATCCACTTAAATTTAACTTAATTTTGATAAAATTGATCATCTATATGAGATTATATTATAACTAGTTAAATTAAAAAGGTCGGGTCCTGATCCCACTATTTTATTACTACTTCACTCTACTCACTAGTTTTATCAAAATCACTAAATAAGTAAGTTTTTCGATAAATTTCTAACGGACTCTATAATGAACTTTATATATTAGGTTATAGGTATTTGATTCGGATTTGGATATTTTTTATTTCATCCAAGTTAGGTCTGAATTTTATTTTTTTTTAATCTGTTTTTTTAAGTACGTATTTTTTTAAAAAAAAAAAAGACTCTCACCCATATCTGTATAGTCTAATTTATTAAATAGATTTAGATAATACTATATGTTAGACCCGAGTAAGAATTTGAGCTTCCATGTAAATTCAGATCCGGTTGGGTAGGTCAGAATCTGCCCAAGGTCCACACAGGCCAGGTAATTGCACTTCAGTCAGTTGATACTAAACTAAAAGATTATGAAAACTAAGCATGTAAAATGAAGGCATTGCCATTCAAAATACAACTCGAAAATTCAACAACACAATGAGGAAAAAAAAAACCTGACACAAACTGCCACAGAATAGAAGAATCCTGAACTCAGAATCCTTCTAAACTAAAAACAAAAATTAACAAACATGAAGAATTAAAGAAACACAATAAATCTCCGGACGAGATACTCAGTTTTTGCCACCAAGAACAGCTTTAAGCTTCTTGACAGTAGCATCATCAAGAAAAGTAGTTTTCTCAACCAATTCAGAAGGCAAATCGTTGGCGAAAAGTGCGAAATCCGTAATCTGAAGACCTGGTCTTGGACTACTGAAGCTGACAAAAGCAAGAGCAGAACCCCCACCAGAATTAATCTGAAAATGCAATAGTCCCTGTGGAAATATCATAATATCTCCCTTGTTCAGAGTTTTGAAATAAACTTTATTATCCGACGAAGAAATAAAACCTGCACAGAGTGTTCCTGTAACTACAATGAGCGCCTCTGAAGCTGCAGGATGCGTGTGCATTGGTACGACACCCCCAGCTTCCAAGTCTAAACGGGCCATGGACAGTCCGAGCCCATTGACACCAGGGAATTGGTCGACAAATGCAGGTGTCACGGCAGCTTTGATGAGCGGAATGATTTTTCCGGGACCGGCTAGGCCGGAGTAAACGAAGTCGTTTACGGTGACTGTTTTCTTGCAAGGGTATCCTGCAGGACCATCGGCAGCTTTTAAGTCCGCCACGCAAAAGTCTTGCACTAATGCGAAAGAGGAAGATGAAAGGAGAGAAAATATGAAGAAGATTGGTAGAATCATCTTCATTTTAGTGATGATTTTTGCTGTTTGTGTGTTCTTACAGTTCAGAGCGTGAGTAATGGGAGATGTGATGCCATTTATATAGTAGAGTGATGTAGATTTTTTAAGTCAGTGCAATTTGGTTCGGTTGGTTTAACAAAATCTAAAACCGAAACATTTTACAAGGGATACCGTGAAATTGTCAGTTCGGTTGATCAAATTTTATATAAAAAAAATAAGTTGGTTTTGGTTCGGTTTAATTCATAATGATTTAAACCAAAATTGCATACGTTATTAATCTATATATGTGCTTTGAACAATGGCGGAACCATAATTATTTTTCAGTCTTGACTAGACGACGTGTAAATAATAAATATGTAAATATCATTTGCATAAAATTTACGTTAATAATAAACTAAATCAAATACAACATTAACTTTATATATTAATTTCAATCACCACAACGCAATTATATTATTCTCGTCTGTATAGTTTGAAAGCCTTATGAAATTTGAAAGCCTTATGAAATAGACTGGTCCAATATCCGCAACTATATTCGTAGAATATTTCAAATTCAATGCGTCATTATTTTTACCTGAAGTTATGAACGAATTATCTTCTTTATCACAAGATTTAGCATCTCTTGATGTTCTAATAAGAATTATCAATAACCTAAATTGTTTCATTTTTATTAGTTTTTATCAATTCATTTCATTAAATATTCACACAAAAATCTAAATGAAAAATATCCATCATGTATCAATAAAATAAATTAAAAAAATTATAGTTAAAAAATATTTATGTGTCGTAGTCTAATCAATTTATATATTTCTATAAATAAATCAATTTAGATAATTTAAAATTATAATTTAGTATAATTATTATATAAAAAATTATTCAAAATTAGAGGTGGTTTGGTTTTGGAAGAGAAAAGATTATTAGAGAAATATTAGAATTGGTAATTTTTAATTGAAAATTTTAGTTTTATTTTGAAAGATAAAATATTATAAAGTTATAGGTTAGAGAATTAGATTAGAGAATTGATAGCGAATTAAATAACTTGGTAAAGAATTAATATTTGTTAGATAATTAATTTAGTAGCTTATATGGTTTGTTAATTTGTTTGAAAATAGAAACAAGGGATACCTCCTCAGAGTCAGCTCCTCTGTTATACTATGCACAAACAGGATTATTTAAATCCCTTTGTAAAATAGATTGGTCTAGAATTTGCAATTAAATTTGCAGAATTAAAAGTTTGGATATATTTTTAAAAGGTTTGATTTTTAATACTACTAGACCTATTTTTAATTAAAATATACTTTTCAATTAGCCACGCAAAGCTTTCCTCTAAAAGAAATTATTCTAATCCAAATCTTTTTAAACTAAATAGAATTTTAAGGTATATTTATTAATTTAATATATATATATATATATATATATATATATATATATATATATACAGTCGACCCTCTAATAGTTAATATTTTATAAATTAATAATTCTAATAATTAATAGAAAATTGAGAGAACCAACTTCGTTCCACGTCGGATAATTAATAATTCTATTATTTAATAATTAATAAAATTTTAAATATATTTTACATGAATATTAATTATTAGAGAGATTCTTTTTAAGAAAATATATAACAATTGATGATTTATTTGAGGCAATACTAACCTTAATTCATAAAGTGGAAGTTAAAATACCATCAGATTATGACTTTCTTATTCTTTTGAGAAATTTTAAAAGAAGTTATTAGATAAACAAATTAAAGTAAGTAAAGTATCTCTAGTATAAAAAATATTAAAAATTATTTTACTTTATTCATACAACTTTTTAATAATTATTTTTTGTTTTGATATCAATTGATATTTTTTAAATTAAATATAAAATTATTTCTTTTAAATTGAGTGATTGTAAAGTGTATTTAGTTAGTTTTTTTATAATATAATATTACTATTAGGTCTATTAATATAGATGCTTTAAAATATATTTTATAATTTTTTTTATACAAATTCTATAAATTAATAATTCTAATAATTAATAAATTTTTGATCCACCATGTATATTAATTATCAGAGGGTCGACTATATATATATATATATATATTTTATATATCAAAAGATGACGTTTCGAAGTTTGATTTTTGGTGGATTTAGTTAGCAACAGTAGAAATCAAAACTTCGTACCCGTTTGACATTCAAACTAAAAAAATTCAACAAGTTCAATCGAGTCAGACTAAATTTCGGTCTGATCTGATTCAAAAGAAATGGTCGAACTCGATTTTTGCTGGGCCTTGATTGCAAATATCGTTAGGGTATATGCCCGTACTAGAGGAATCACATGCATGAAGATGCTAGAATACATATGAAACGACAGATTTTCAAATTGTGATGCATGTGATTCTATAATCTTTTAAGATAGAAACAAGAATTCTCTTTTTCTTTGAATGGGCGAGAAAAAAACATGATCTACATATCTATCCTTGCAATATCATATTTCTTTTGTAATGTAATCTCAAATTAGAAATTTCAAATTCATTTCATCAGTTTTTCCTCCGTTTATCAATTGCCTTTTAGGGTTAATTACTTGTGTTTCAAGTTATAGTTTCATGTTTAGACCACTTTAATAAGTTATATTCTTTATTAGATAATTAATTTTCTTGCAGGGAAATTGGCTGCAAATGTAGAGAATCTTGAATTCAGCTTGTTGTATCTGAAATTTCTTTGATAATTAAATTTTTCATCAATCTGAAATCCCATTCTAGTATGAGCTATTACATAAATATCATACAATTGAATGATAACCTGCTATTAACCTAATAACTTGTCATGGAAGTAAACTACAGTAAGAATGTCCAAAACCAGAAGAAGCTGAGAGTGGACCACTGGCACATGGAGATTGGGAAATCAGGTCATAAAAAGACATTTTGACAGCCAATTAACGAAAGATCTTCTGCAAGTCATCTTATCACTTCAATACACTCTGTGGCTATGATAAATTCCCAATCTGTTAGGGTATCTCAAAAATGTCCTATATTCTGTCCCTTCTGCATAGTGGGCTAATAAGTTTACCTTATAATTAAAACCTGTATGACATTAATGAAATTAATACGTTTACCTTAGATATAGAATTAAGCAACTTATTACTTGAAATGCAAGTAATCTCTACTTCTACTATCAACCAAAGATTTATTTTTCTTCATACTCAAATGTTCTAGGAAACATATAAGATGCTGAAACAATTATATATTAATCACAATGGCTTCCCATTCAAAGGCGCGACAGGGGATCTTGACTCCCGTTCAAGAACGGGTAGTCGGTGTACCCAACAACAGGATCTTGGGTGTAGAAAGTTTTCCTGATATACTTATTCAATGGTGTGTTTAGCTTCAATCTCGAGACCAAGTCTGGGTTTGAAATAAAAAGTCTGCCATATGATACCAAATCAGCATTGCCTTCAGCTACTGCTTCAATTCCGAGCTCCCTCGTGAATCCGCCGCTGCAAACAAATGTTCCCTGATAAGCGTTTCTCCAAGTTCTCATTAATCGAGCCTCCTCATCTTCAGTTCCGTGTCTGCCGGATTCTGTTTGGCCATAAGCAGTGTAGCGAGGCTGAGTCACATGAAGATAAGTGAGTTTTGAATTAAGGGTTAGTTGGAGTTTGTTAAGTCTCTCAATCACTGCAAGACCCAAGCTGAGTGGATCAGAATCCATGGCATCAAGGTGATCGATTGCTGGTGACATTCTGAAACCAACTCGGTCAGCACCGATGGCTGAAACTACTGCTTGAATCACCTCCATTGCAAATCTGCACCTGTTTTCGATTGATCCACCGTACTCGTCAGTTCGGTCATTGATTCCATTCTTCAAGAATTGATCAATAAGATAACCATGGGCCCCATGGATTTCAATTCCATCAAAACCTGCAAAAGATCATAGAGTTCAAGAATTCAACAAACTAATGAGCAAACATCTTTCCATTTCTACCAATGAATAATTTATAATAATTCGCAAACTAGATCCTCCAAATGCTTGGCGATCCTTGGTAGAGCTTATTCATAATTCTATGCCGAACCAAATAAACAAACAAATACTTCTAGGAGTGTACAATTTGGTTTATGTGGGTTATAAATTTTTAAAAGCTCATATTTTAGTGAGCCAATATCCAAAAAGAAAAATTAAATTGTCAATATTGCACTGAAAATGCTATTTCATCCAAATTTCATAACCAACATAACCCATATTTGAACAGCCCTAAATACTCTCCCGTCGACTTTTTCGAAGCTATATTTTATAGCTCCTCAAGCCTTGTTATAATAAATTAACCGATGCAATCATTACATTAACCAGCTCGAATGGCATTTAAGGCTGCCTGGCGGTACGTCTCCACAACCTCTTTTATCTCATAGGTCTAAATACTCCCCGGTAGACTTTTTCGAAGCTATATTTTATAGCTCCTCAAGCCTCGTTATAATAAATTAACCGATGCAATCATTACACTAACCAGCTCGAATGGCATTTAAGGCTGCCTGGCGGTACGTCTCCACAACCTCTTTTATCTCATAGGTTTCCAAGGGCTTTGGTGTTGGATACTTCCCATAACTCCCATCTGGCATCAGAATTCTCCACCTGTTCGAGATAGGCTTACTTGTTGATGATATGGGTGCAACTCCACCACGTTGATAAACTAAAATTCCACATAGAAATCACAGATAAAAATAATTAGCACCTCGAGAACATTAATAACCGTATATAGCTTACAAAGTTATGTTGCACGAAAACGAAAAATGCAAACACTGCAACGGAAAATAAGCAGATTGTATTTTCTTTATAAAAATAAGGTTTCGGAGTTTCATAAGAGTTTCTGAAAATGAAAAATCATCTAAATGTAGGATTCAACAGATGTTCATGCCGCATAAAACTAATAACGTAAAGCTGACAAATTATATCTTTACACTGTGTAAACTGAGTTAAGCGAAGAAAAGCTAAATGCCAGGTTAAAGTTTTCTGCGGTTACTAAAACAATAGACTTTTCATCAAAAGGTTACCATTGTTACATTTTGATAGCAGCTCTCTTACTTTTACATGAACAGAGGTTAACCATAGCAATTCAAGCAAAAAAATTACTTATGAGGCTACAGAAATGCTGGAAAACCATATAAATTTACATTGCCACGAGCAATTTTTTATCTTAATTACTAAAAATAAAGTTCAGTAACGAAAATGTAACAAATAATCGTTCTATAAAATAGTCTATACGTCAGTAACCGCAAAAAAAATGTAAACCGCTAAACATCAATGGAAGTTTACTTTGATGAGATGCGCGGCCAACATGCCACAGTTGACAGAAAATGATGCTTCCTTTGGCGTGGACTGCATCCACCACCTTCTTCCATGCCTCTACTTGTTCTTCTGTATAAATCCCAGGCACGTGAGGAAACCTGGTTTCATATCTAAGAGATTAGTCTAGCTTGTTGGACATAATCTACAAACAGTAATTAAGGATATATACAAAGTGCATTAATAGAATGGAACTCTTGTTGCAGTTTCTTAATTAATTCGGACTAAATAATTCGGAGTAATTTTTAAGGCTCACACTGTGTTATGCTCGTGCTGTCTGTCTGCCCATGAAAGCAAATTTTGTCTTGAGTTATTGCTATTTTTATAGCAGATTTATATCTAACATGGAACAAATATTTACACGACGAGCAATGACAACGAGTTGAGCTATCCGCCAGTAATTCAAAAGGCTTAAAAAAAAAAATTGTATGGATTTTGAGAATTTGAAATCAAGTCTAAATATTTAAGTCAGTTCGAACTATTCGAGTTTGATCTCGAGGCGAACTCGAATATCATATAGGAACACAGCTAGCTTAAATGACACTCTTGAACACAAAATAATTTATATAGGCTTTTATACTTTTCTATTTAGGTATAGATTATCTTAATTAGTTAAATTTTATATTATACAATAGAAAAGATTATTGAAATGGAGCTCGAGTCGAGCTCCACTAGCACTAGCACATTTCTTAACAAGAGAGCTTAAACGGAGCATTTAACAAAAGATTCTCATTTCATTTATAACGCATTGAATCAGAATTTAATGTATCAAACAATTTTTAAATTTCTCAACAAAATAGTGAATATTTTATAATTGGTACGGATAAGAATTTTTGCCAACTTTTTGAGAAGTTTTAATAGCGGCCGGCAAGATTGATTAAAGCTTGAAAAGTGAACGTTCCAGAAAAGCATTATAAAACATGGGCCCGGCCCATTATAAAAAGAGAAGATATTTATCCAACTGAGAATGTCCATTGGGCCCCGCCAACATTAGCCACTAAAATCCCAATCTCAGCGGGTCCACTTATTGACCAGTAATAGTATATAGTACAAAATGACGAAATTACCCAGGGGCAGAAGGGGAAACAATAGTGCCTTCAGTGATGAGAAAGCCACCGGGAGTTGACCTCTGAGCATAATACTCCGTCAAAGCAGCGTTCGGTACTCCATTCAACGCTCTGCATCTCGTCATTGGCGCCAGCACAACCCTGCCAGTTGCCACCCAAAATCGTCAATCACCTCAAAAAAGGCAATCCTGCCCCTAAACAACATCCACACATATACATATGCAAAATTTAAAGGACAAAAACACCCTCCCGGCTTTGTCGCCGGAAGGGAAGGATTTGATAGTTGAACTGACCTGTGAGAGAGGTTGAATTTTCCCATCTTGTAAGGAGAAAACAAGCTTTTTTCTTCCATTTTTCTTGGTCTTTACTGTAGTAACCGAATTAAATAAATGAAAACAAGAAGGGATTTAAATAGTTTTCAGAAATGGAAGATAAAAAAATGAAGCAGATCAAGAAAGCTGGTTCCTGAGCTGCTGGTATATATTCCAAATGTTGGTGGTAGTCTTGATCATTAAAGCATTGCTAAAAGGAAAAAGGTACAAATAATATCCTTATTAATTTTTTGGTCTGGAAAACATACCTAATGTCTTAAAAACAGCCCAATTAAGCCTCTTACGTTATCAAAGATAAAAATGGAGTTAATTTAGTCTCGGTGACAAAACATAAGTTGATATTCTGCATGCAAAATGCAAATTTATATGTTCTCGTGTTTCCACCTAGACAAACGACATCATTAATAATTTAAAGACAAAACAAAAAATTAACCAGACAAGTCGTATACAATACATGATTGCTCTGCATCCCTTACTGCTGCTCCTTTCAAAATTTTAAAAGATGATTCATCAGTAATTTATGTTTTTTGATATTGAGTTAATTAAAAACATCAACAAACAATTTATCACCTACCCGACGAATCCGTGTAACAGTCAGAATAATCACAATTAAATAAGGAAAACCTATGGATAATAATATTAAGAATCAATTATCCACGTCATTAATTATCTAAATCCATGTAGACAAAACGTAACAGAGTCTCTGTAAACCATTCACGGTGTTAAAACCAGGAGCATAATTAAGCTAATTTTAGAACATCAAGCATTTATCTGAGACTTAAAGGTCTTAAGGGGCTTAGCTAAGCTTTGCTATAAATTATAGGGGTATGTTTGTTCCTTTTCCCTTACTAAAAAAGCTTAGTGGGTCAGATGATGAAAAGAATAATAGACACGGATTACACATGTTCCATTTTAATTTGCTTTGCTTAGATGGGTCTGCCCACGTTGACTGAGGATGACCATTGAACAAATGTTTAAACGGTCGGACGGAGACAAAGCAAAACTAAATAAATTAATCTTACGAAGGACATCTCATCTGTAAACATGTTATTCTCAGTAGGTGCATATTATTTTTCGAAGGTTGAAGCTCAAATTTGAGTCAAAGTAGATGCATATTATTTTTCAGTACATCTCTTCCGTCAATTACTTTAATTTAGGATAGAAGAATTTGTCTAAGCCTCTTATTTTATTCGAGGTCATGGACATGTGTATTTTTTGTATCCCTGCCTTTTCATTGTTGGCGCAGAAGATTTGGGTGCCATGTCATAAAGCTCGGAAAACATGGCAGATTTCAGTTTGTTAAAATGCTCTTTCCATGAACTTTTTATTTTTTGCCCATGACTACTCTCACTATTAAAAAACAGCATAAGTGAATTTAACGATAGATTTAGAGTAGTTACCGACGGATTACCGACATACACAATTATCGACAGGTTACTGACGGAAGCTTTTGGCAAGCAACGCGCCAACCATTATCGACGGAGTTTACTGACAGAACCATCGGTAATTTGACGGGCATTAAACGCCAAAAAATATTAAGGAAACGTAGCAACAAATATTAGATTTTACCGCTAATTAGTGATAGATGTTAGAATTTGCTACTAATGAGCGACAAATTAGCTATAAATTTCATTTCTGTTGCTAATTAGCATCATAATCTAAATAAATGTGTTTAGGGTAATTTTTGACGAGGTAAATTTAAACCTAAAGCGCGTTTTATGTCTTCATCTCTCACATTTGCAAAACACTCCCTTCTGGCCCTAAACGATGTTGTCGCCTCGTCGACCTGTCGTCGTCCTCCGTCGTTGCTGCTTGTCGCGCCCTTCCTTTTATCTCCGTTGTTCCTCGCCTCTTCTATGTGTTGAACTACTGCTCATGCTTCAAATAATGAAATGGAACACTTTCTTATATCTCGGGCAATAATTTCTAATTTCTAATATTTTATTTAATGAATTTTATTTATTTCCTTAATTATGTTGTATGCGTCTTTTTAAGTGAAAGGTGAGATTTACAAGCATTTGACGAGTTATCAGCAGCTAAAGCATTGTTTATAAAAAAAAACCACATCAAATTAATGATATAGCAAAGATCGATAGTCTGGTTAAGAAGAATTATGGGCACATTAAAGGTAGTTAAATAAACATATATTATGACAATAATTAGAGTTAGTTACATTATAAAATCACGACTTTTACACCTAATTTCATTTTAATCACGATTTTTAAAAGGTGGCATAAAAAACAATGAAGTTTTTTTCTTTTAAATCCATCACTAATACAAACTCCGTTGAACTTTTGCAAACTGTACTACCGGAGTGTGACTCCACATGTGACACGCACCGTTTCACACGTGGAATAAGTTTCTTCAAAAAACGGCGACGTTTTGATAGGTTACTACACATAATATTATATAGCTCTTCATTCGTCTTTTCAAAAATATTCATCTCTTATTTTTCATACTTCGAAAAGAATTGGCAATAGATCTGGGGATTTAAAATTCCTAATAAAATTAAAAATTTATTTGGAGATGTATTTAAAATTCCTAATAAAATCAATTAACTGTTTGCTTTTTATTTTTGTTATTATGTATAATCAATACATTTTGTTTCCTAATTTAAAATTAATAAAAAAGTACTATTGATATTTATATCCTTCTGTCCCAATATTTTATTTTTATTTTAAATTATAAGCATTCAATTATTATTTTAATGATTAATAGTTATTTTTTTTAATTATAGTAAAATATACTCTTTATGTCCATAATTGATTGATTTATTGCTATTTTAAGTGTCCCAAATTCTATGTTTATTTTTTTCTAAAGTCAATTAAATAAATGTTTAAATTATCCTTAATTACATTAGTTTATTAAATTAAATCAAATTAATTATGACTTTGATAATAATAGTAATAATAACAATAATAATAAATAGTATTTAATAATTTTAATATTAAAAATAGTTTTATATATTTTAATAATTTTAAAATAATCCATTATTTTTAATAAATTATGGATTTAAATTTATTTAGAAAGTGAAATTTAAATATGAAATTTTGAACGATAAGAATATTAATTTTTTTATAATTTTTAATTAATAAATAAATAAATTCTATTTAAATCAATACTGTAATAGAGTATAAATTATGGTCATTTAAAGTTTTGTAATTGAATCGATGTTTATGAGTTGGGGCCTCTTTGGAATGAATGAATTCCTTAAAATTATGTGGAATTTATTTGCAATTTCAAATTTTTATGTTTGAAATAAATGAATTTATTAAAATAATTTTTGGAATTGAAATTTTGGAATTGGGTTTAGTTATAACTTGAAGAATTGTAAATCCAACTAAAATAGGTGGATTTGCAAATGAATTCCAAAATTTTAGAAGAACAACTTTATTTGACTAAATTGTTCTTGTTTTATAAAGCTATTTATTTTTATTCTCTTTTACTTTTAATTTTTATTATTATTTTTTTTATCTATCTTTTTTTAAATTTCCATTTCCATATCTTTTTTATATATATTTTTATTTTTAATTTTTAAAAATCACTATAAATTATTTTATATATTTTAACCATAACATCAATGACTTTAGCATTATGAATTTTAAATATTTATATATACAATAAGTTTATATTATAAAAAAATAATGACCATTTTTATTTTTAAGATATTTTTAATTAAAATTAAGTTTGACATATTTTTAACATTTATTTTTGTCATAATTAAGATGCTTAGGCAAAGAGCTAGTGGACCCTTATAAGACAAAGAAAGAAGGGAACACTCTTCCGTTTTGTCACGCCCATCATGCTATATTATCTCTAATATGGATCCTACAATCCCTTTTAATTCATTTTTTTTAGAAGACTCTTTAATTCATTGAAACCCTAAAATATGTTATCATTAAACATCATTTGACTAAATAAAGAAGGACTAAAAATTCTCTCCCATTTTATTTACTACTTGCGTATGGGTGTGAAATTTTGACTATATTAAAATTCCAGCTCCAACATTTATAAATTTCAACACCGATTCAAGAAAAATGATCTACTTTTTTTTTAATACCGATAAGCTATAGTTTAAATAGTATGTTTGTCAATATTATTTTTAATAAAAATTAGTATAATATAAATCCATCAATAAGGACTAACAATTATTCAAAGTAATAATATTAAAAGATATTTTTGTGTATCAACTAATAAATTATTAGCTAGTTAGCTACACAATAAAAAATAAATTTAATATCAGATTCGGACTTCTGCAACTAATAAATTTTATTGATGATTACCACTGCGTATCTAAGAGTTGCAGGTTCGACCCGGACTTCTGCAATTTGTTAATTCGACCGAAATATAAATTTAATATCAGATTCACTAAATTTTAACTGTAATTTATTTAGATGGAAATATTGTATGAAGAAAAAAGGCGTTGAATCATGCTTTTTCCTCTTTTTGAGTTACTAGATTAAAAAAAATTATATTTCAATGTAAATGGTCTTCAGTCCCATTGAGCAATTAAATATATGAGCATTTTGAAAATAGTTCCTCTACTTGCCTCATACATCCTCAGTTGAACCTACCAATAACATATTGAATCTTCATAACTTAATGTGCATTTCATTTAAATAAAATGACACCGAGGCACGTGATAAGGTTCAACACAAGAAAAAAAAAACATATGATCCGTTGAATTGAGTTATTATTGTAAAAGAAAATACATGGTTTTTAAAGTTAGCAAATTAATTTAAACATTAGAGATTAAAAAGTACGATAACAAAGCGTATAGTATAAGTATTAATTACCTGTAAAGCAAAGTAATTTAAAGTATGTTTTCCTTGAAAATGCTATCAGTAATTAAAAAAACAAACAATTAATTGTTTAACTATTATACATTTGAGCAAATTATTTTAAAGTTCTCATATTTATTATAATTTATAATTTAATTCCTCTTATTTAAAAACCAAATAATATTTCCTTCATTTTTATTCTGTCAACAATTAGCCTTTTCGTCTATTTTTGATGTTAGTCAACCAAGTTAAGGGCAATATTGTAGATAAAAACAAAAGTGAAAAATTAAACCATTTTTTTTATTTTTTTTATTTAATCTTTTAACTCGACTGACTAATACTAAAAATGGACGGAAAGATTAAATCGTCGATAGAAATAAAAGTGAGGGACCAAATTTTTTTTTTTTTAAAAGGATCAAAATATAAATT
Organism: Mercurialis annua; assembly: GCF_937616625.2. Lineage (NCBI taxonomy): Eukaryota > Viridiplantae > Streptophyta > Magnoliopsida > Malpighiales > Euphorbiaceae > Mercurialis > Mercurialis annua. The sequence goes on from NC_065571.1 coordinate 53,375,814, forward strand.
AGTTATATATAAAGGACTTCAGAATTATTTTGCTGATTATATTTTTTTTAGTACCAAAGTGATGCGCAGCATGCGCCGCATCAACTTAAGAAAAAAAAAGAGCACTAAAATAATAACAATAGAACATGAAGTAATTATTGCATAAGAAAAAAAGGGAAATAGTACATTGGATTCTTACTTATTTAGTAGTATTAATTAATTACCAAACAAATAAATATATTAGTCTCAGTAACTGATTAATCTGAAAAATTATCAATTAGTAAATAATTTTTTAATAAAAGATATTTTAATATAATTAATATCCAAATATATTATCATATTAGTTAATAAAAATTAATTTTACCTTCCAACCGGACATATTAAATTTTAGAATATGCATTTAATTTTTTTAAATTAAAAGTGAAAACATTCACAATTATGAATTTAATATCTTTATTAAAATATTAACATAAAATATAAATGAAAAATTCCTAATAAGATTATAGTACAATATTAATGTACAAAATGGGAGGAAGAAGAAGAAGAAACAACCAACCAACGAAACAAGAAGAAGAAAAAGAGGACGAAGAAACCAGAACTGACCGTCGTTAATCGTTGAACACCATGACCACCACCACCACCACTCTCTCCCATCTCTTCTGACATTTTTTGCTCTTGTTTTTAACAAAAGTTAATCAACCATTAATATATAATATCTCAAACCTTTCTGTTATTCCTTTGTTATGCCCGCCTGAACTCTTCTCCTTCGTCTTCAATTAATCGCTGGTAAGTTTTTCTTCTTCTATTCTTTCTTTCAATTAATTAATTTCATTACCTTAGGATTTAATGTTCCATGTTGGAAACGGCGTCGTTTCTCTCTCTCTCTTTTTCATAAATTAGCGATCAGCTTGATTTTGAGCTTTAATTCGTTTTACTCTTGCTTGAATTGGATTATGATCAGATGATGTGTATTTGTTTTGTAGTAAGGAAGAATAGGTTTTAATTTCTATGCTTTTACTTCAATTTTAAAGAAGCTTTTCTGTAACTGATAATGCTTGATTTAAGTAACTGAATTCATTTTAACACTTCTACACTTTGCTTATAAGTGTAAACTTTTAGTACCTTAGGTTTTTTTTCCATATAACTGTACCCTTCTCAACTTAATCTAAGAGCAAATTGATAAATTACTGGGCAACAGTCCAATTAGATTCAATTTAAGTCATATAACGACGTTTTGGTTTACTTCAGAGGATTCTAGAGCTTTTTAAGGATGGCCAATAATGAGGACACGGGTAGCCCTGGTTGGAAAGCTTCGTTGTTCTTGCAGACGACAGAAGATGTTGCGAAAGCTGTTGCCGCTGCAGCTGCTGCAGCTACTGCTCCCCGTTCACCGCGGCCTTCTGTAGTGTTTTCGTCGAAAGATGATCACGGTGATAGCCAGTTTCAGAAGCTGCAGCGGCATTTTTCTAGAGTTATGAGCGGCTTTTCGTCTCCTCCTCCTCAAGTGAAAGCTGTGACTTATAATCCTGAAGTACTAACTAGTCAAAAGCGCCAATGGGCTAACTGTCAGCTCCAATACTTGGTACTTTATTTTCGCTTCATCATTTGTTTTACTATTGTACATTTTCTGTTTTGTATTGTTTTCATAACAATTTTCTTGTGTAAATGTGCAGGATCATAGATCTTTAAAGGAGCCATCAAGGCTTTTTGAGAGCATGGTAGTTGTTGGGCTTCATCCTAATTGTGATCTTCAGGCACTTCAGAGGCAATATGTTGCTCAGAAATATGAAGGTTCTGGAAGATTGCAAGGTTCACTTGGTTGTCAGAATCAGTCTCGTGTAGAACCCATTATTGAGCCTCAGGTGGGGATATATGTTCAAAATTTTGAAGTTAAGTCTGGATTTTATTGTATTATTTTAACATCTTGAAGTTTCTATTTTTAGGTCTTATTTGTTTACCCTCCTGACAAACAATTGCCGCTTAAGTACAAGGATCTTGTATCATTTTGCTTCCCTGGAGGCTTGGAGGTTTGAAATTCGCTTGCTGGTTTTGTTTCCCTCATTCGTGTTCAGTAGTTAGTTTATCAAACTGTCTATTCTTATTTATTTTTGTCTTTGGTGTTTCTTGTGTGGAGATTTCTGCTTTTGTTTATTTGTTGCCATTTTAGACGAATGAATTATCAATTGGATTTCTTATCACACTGATGGAATAATCACGTAATATTAATCCAAGGGTGATTGTGAAAAGCTCGAATCTTGCTTAATAAAATGACTTTTGACTATTGAGTGTGTCCTTGATATTCTGTTTGTTTGATGATGGCACTAGCCTGAGGATGGTTATTTGATATTTGTTGTCTTGAATGAGTAATATGATCATGATCTTTTCTCTGTCTGCTTAGCTGTTCTGTACTAATTGATGAGCTATTAGATGTTGATGTTTCTAACTGTTAAAAGTGTGATTTATAGGTTCATGCCGTTGAGAGAACCCCTTCCATGAGCGAGTTGAATGAAATTCTTCTTGGACAGGTAGTTTTTGTGTAATATATGCTTCTAGATATGCATGTTTTATTGCAAATCTATCCGAGTCTTGATGTTTTTTTTGCAGGAGCACCTTAAACAGAGTAACCTGTCATTTGTATTCCGGTTACAGGTAATCTAAAAGATTATTTTCTGATTTATTACTTTTAAAATTCTTCTATTCAATCATCATTGGAAGCGGAAATTTTGTTGTTGCTTTGCTTCTTCATAAAAGTTTTTGGTAGAGGTGGTACAAATGACACTGGATGTGGATGGAAAATACTGTTTTTTTTAGGTGGGAAGTGCCAGAAATCTATTTTTATGATTCTAGCTCTAGTTAAATGCTGATGTCAATTATTTTGGTCTATGAGGAGTTGACATGTACTTACTGGTTTTGCTGACTATTGTTCTAAATTCTGTTTCTTTGAATGAAAATGCTACGGTATTATCATTTTTTTTGTTAACGCGTGTTTTGTTTCCCAGGTTGCCGATGATTCTACACTTTATGGCTGTTGTGTGTTAGCTGATGAAATTGTACAAAAGCCATCCGGATTACTTTCCATGATTTCAGATAAGCGTTCTTCTGGCTCATCTTTGAGCCGCCATGTACTAACCACGCGCAGATGTTATTGTATTCTTTCAAGGCTTCCGTTCTTTGAATTGCATTTTGGTGTACTAAACAGGTGCGTTTTTTATGTTATGATTATTTTATCTCTTTTTACCAAATATTTCTCAAATTTATTTTATTTCCTACGTTTTCTCGAGTAAGGTATAGAATTGACCTTGAAGTTTCGATTGGTGGAGACTCTACTAAACATGATTGCTATCTTAGGTGCATTTTTTGTTCATTTTTTTTTCAATTATTAATTGTCTTGCAGCATCTTTATAGAAGAAAGGTTGGAACGCCTAACAAGAGATATTGGTGCTTTAGACTTGGAATTATTGGAAGATCATGGAAAAGAAGAAAGCTTAGGGGACAATTTAGTCTCTGTACCATCAAATAATAGAGCAGCGGAGGATATGCTGGACAGGGCTGCAGAAAATCTTCAATCAAACGTAAGAGATACTACATTTGGAGATGATAACAGGAGCAACATGGAGTTTCACATTCCTGATGGGCATATTCACTTGTTGCAGAAAGGTATTAACAATAATGTTATTGTTCCGGTTGATTCTGAAACAGAGGTAGTTTCCGACAAAGGGGAATCTGGTGCTAAAAACCTTGTAGATTGTGGCATTGATGTTGATGATTTATCTGACAAGCAAACAGAGGAGAAACGTTTTCCAAATGCTGTTCTGCCTCTCCTTCGCTATCACCATTATGAAAGCTCAGAGTCTTCTTCCAGGTTTGTCATTGCCATTCAGTGATGTTATATGTAAATTTATTTGATGTTTATGGAATATAAAAATGCCATTTTTTAAAGGACTGCAAATATATTTTGGAAGCCTATTGGGACGAGTGAGAATAATTCATGTTCATCTACTTGACCATGTTAACTGAACGGCTTGGGGTACTATTTCCGGTGAATGTAATTGAATGTTTGGAATTTTAGGTGATTATAGTGCATCTTTAGACTAGTTCTGAACTTATTTCTGCATGTTTCTGAGAAAGTATTTTCATGTCCATGCAAGATTTGACATTATTATCTTAATTGTAACATCTCAGAAGAACTATGGTCCATGTTTATTCATTTTCATAAAGAGAAATGAGCGGCACTTCTAATTATCTTTTAACAAACATGTTTCTGCTTAAGCAAATTTTAATATGAAGTATGTACTGGATATGACTTGTTTCAGCTGTAAGTTACTTTAAAACCGCATCTTATTCAGTTTCCAGGGTTCTCCTAGTGAAGACCGACATTTTAGGAGTGATGTTGATGATACAGAGACAGAAGAGGCATCTGTTTCTGGCCAGGAAGATACTAATGATCACATGGATATTCTCGACTGGGCTAAGGTTTGAATATGTATTGTTAGAGCTTCTAGGTTTGACTGCTTAAGTTACTCTTTTTCCTGCCTGTTTAAAAGTTATTTATTTTTCTCATTTTACAGGCAAACAACCATGGATCATTGCAGATAATATGCGAGTATTACCAGTCACGCTGTCCTTCTAGGGGTTCAACGCTTCGGTTTCATCCTCTGGAGCATCTTCATCCACTAGAATATCATAGATCAGATGAAACAGTGCTACATATTGCTGGTTCAACTATTGATTTACGCACATGCAATACGAGTCTGGAACTTGCAGAGGTACACTCGGCGATATCTTTATAAGATTAGATAACATCAGCTGCTCACGATTATTATGAGTACTGATTTTTTTTTCTTCAGTAAAAAATATTAGCTGTTTGATTTGTTGTTGTTATTCAGGCATAGCACATCTTATTGTTGTTTATGTGCATCAGGCACACAGTGCACTTTTGGCAGAAGAGGAATCAACTGCTTTATCAACATGGGCCGTTGCTTGCATATGCGGATCCTTGCGTCTAGAGAATGTATGTCCATGTCAAAATTGAATTTCCTATTTCCTTAAATGATTAATTATTAGGTTTTATGTGCCATTGATAGTTCTTCATGTGTCTGAATGTGATTTTTCACTGTCTTAAGGTGACAATCAGAAAAACCATTTGAATAGTAATTCTTCTATGATGCAGGTGTTAACATTGTTTGCTGGAGCTCTACTGGAGAAGCAGATTGCGGTTGTCTGTTCAAATTTGGTATGTATTACTGTCATCCATTGTCATTGTCGTATTACTAAACAAGTGATATGATGAATTTGTTGGTTTAATTTGGTTATAAACTCAACCTGATCTTATCATCTCATTTGCTTTAGGCTATGGATGTGGAACTGCTTTTTCAGTTGAAACATTGTTAATGCTGAAAATTACAGTTAACCTGAGCAAGAGCTATGACCTATTGTATCACATTTGCAAAATCTGGACTTTTTTAATCTTCTAAATAAAATCTTCTTAGATTCAAAATTTAGCTTCCTTACATAAGTGCACGTGAAATATTGTTATACAGGGAATCTTATCTGCATCAGTTTTATCAGTTGTCCCCCTAATCCGTCCCTATCAATGGCAAAGCCTATTAATGCCGGTATGCATTGTTGTTTTTTGTCACTTTTCTTGATAGATTGTATTTTGTTCTCAACCTAATTGCTATTTAATACCTGTATAATTTTTCAGATTTTACCAGATGATATGCTAGACTTTTTGGATGCACCGGTTCCATATGTAGTAAGCATCTTTTTCCTGCATCTTTATACAATTAGTATCTTTAGTGTATCAATAATAGTGAGCGCGAGCCTTGTCACAGCAGTAAAGCTGCTCCTTTGTTGACTTTTAGGTCCTAGGTTTTAGGTGTGAAAACGGCCTCTTTGCATAGGGCAAGGGAAAGGCTGCGAATGTGCCCACCCTCCCCTATCCCTGCAAAAGTCTGGGAGAACTTTGTGTATCTGGGAGCCGTTTTAGTGTATCAATATCAGTAACTGGTTCTATATGAATACTAATTGTTTTATTTCACTTGTAGGTTGGTGTAAAGAACAGAACCAGTGAAGTACAGTCAAAGTTAACTAATGTCATTCTGGTTGATGTTAACAAGAACCAGGTTTGTATTCAAGCAATTTGAATATAATTTTATTATATTCAAAACTTAAATATTTTGAACATCATCAGATGCATTTCTTCTACTTAACTCGATGGCCATTTTTTCCCCTCCCATTCTTGCTGCTCATCTCTCCCCTTTTTGTATCCTTGGCCCTTGCTGGGCAGACCGGCATTATATTACTGCTGGACATAGCTGAAGAGTACTTCCTCTCATAGAAATTCTCTACCATTGATGTAAAACGTTGTGTCTAAAATAATTATAATCTACGTTAGCCTAGTTTAGCTATAGCTCAGCACTTGTTCATGATATAGTTGGTTTAAGCTTTGAGCCAGGTTAATTGATTTTCTTGTCCGTTGTGATGTGACAGGTAAAGTCACCGACAATTCCACAATTGCCTCAGCACAGGGAGTTATTCTCGTCCTTGAAGCCGTATCATTCAAAGCTTGTGGGTGAAAGTTATTTAGCGAGGAAAAGACCAGTTCACGCGTGTACAGATGTACAAGTATGCTGTTTCGCCTAATCATCCTTTTTTCTCTCAAAATAACTGGGCGATTGAATGGAAAAAATGTTATTTTTTAGTACATGCCCTTCTTATCATTGAATTTTCCATCTTTTACTGCAAGTATATCACGCGTAACAATTGTTTTATTAATTGCTATATGTAATTGTGATTACCTACAGATTGAAGCTGCCAAAGGTTTTCTATCAGTGCTAAGATCTTACTTGGATTCACTTTGCTCGAACTTGCGGTCGCATACAATTACAAATGTTCAATCCAATAATGATAAGGTTTGGACCTTTCAACTACAGGCTATTGAGTTTTTTTTTGACTTGATCTGTTTTTCATTTATTCTATTCATTGATGGTAGTATGGTGGCTGATGAGTAGTTGTAGAAGGAAATTTATCTCAGATTCTTGACCTGTTAAATATTCTGTACATGCAAAACTAAACGTGCTAGGAAGTAGTTTTACACTTTATGCACATTTCACTCTTAAATGATTGATGCTCGCATAAGCCACCTGATCCTGATTTCTACTTTTAGGTATCATTGCTCTTAAAAGAGAGTTTCATAGAATCCTTTCCTAATCGTGATCGTCCATTTATGAAGGTATGTTCCTCTCATTTTTCTTACTTCTGTTAGTTTATGATAAGCAAATTGGCATATTTGGGATCTCCTGAAGTTTCCAATGCATATTACTTTTTACGCTACTCACAGTTTGGCTAATTAGCATAGCATGTAGATTTAGTCTTAATTACTTTGCAAATTGCAATGAAATAATGCAGCATAGACTCTCACTCAGCACATTTTCTATACTTATTCCTGATAATTTTTCTGGAAACAATCCATTGGTTATGCAAATAAAAAAAATTGTTTGATTGACCTTGCTTCAGCCTTGTTTCTAGGGAGTTCCTCCTGTTATAAATTTCTTGATATATCACAGTTTATCTAGTGGTTTCTTCTAATAATTATCTTGAAATAGCACTGTGAAAATTAGTTGCTGATGGAAGTGTGCTTACATTTATTTTTGCATTGTTCCAAGCAGCAATTTTTAGACACGCAGCTCTTCTCTGTACATACGGATCTTGTTCTCTCTTTTTTCCAGAAGGAATAATTTTTTGAAAGGTTAGTCTGTATCGTTAATAATATGCTAAATTATAAAGTGGACGTATGTTCAACATACACCGAACATTTATTCAAAAGAAAAAAGAAATGGTCAATGCCCATTTGATCAAAGTTCCGCTACTGCAAGAGGAACTGGGCGTGGCCAGGGTTCAAAAGCTGGCCAGGAGGGATGGCCAGATATAGTCTGCTCGAGAGCAAAACTGTGGGGGTAGAAAAAGATAAAGGTCTTGTATATAATGATTATTGTATGAGTTCAAATTTAATTAATGGTGAAGAGTTGCTTCATATACACAGTTCCTTCTCAGCAATTTTTCGTTATGTTAGATATTATTCAGTTTTGTTTGGAAGATGCATTTAAAAGTATAAAAGATATTATTTAGCTGCATTCTTTGTACATGTGATCTGTGGCAATCTTTATACCTCTTAAATTTTGTAAAGAGCAGGTTAATTGCGCAAATGATTACGTGCATGAATGTTTAGAATAGTCCTTTAAATATTCTAGTTAAATGCAAATCAAATTATGAACTTTAACGTGTGTCGCAATTATAACACGAACTTTGAATCTTGACAATATCAGACAATAACTATTAATTTTTACAATTCAGAACATCGAGTAAATGTTGATGTGGACACTAGAATATAATATTGTTTTGGTATCCAGGTAAGCAATTTTTTTATCGAAAATTATTCGGTGTTGTAAATTGCAAAAATTTGATAGTTCGTGTTTGATATTGTTAAAATTTAAAATTTATGTTGTAATAAAATGCGCTAAAATTCATAATTGCCTTGCAATTAGGCCAATTTTTTTTTTTACATTTTCCAACATTCAGAGAGTAGAAAGCTGGATATGTGGGCACTAGTTTGTTGCTTCACTACATAGTAGTAACCTGCTGGCATGAGTGCATTAGCAGTTGAGGTGGACCATAGGTTTACAGGCATGACGACACTGATTTAGCATAATTAGATGGTGCAGCCCCTCTGTTGTTTAGCTTTGACATCACTGGTTAACCATAACATAATTGGATGGTGCAAACGTGTTCTTTAGCAGTGAACTACTTGGCGATATAGTATAAAAGTTGGAATCATGTGAAGAAATAGATAGAGAATGTGGGATGCAAAATAGTTTTGCTTAAATTGTTAGAATCAATCAGTTGTTTTGAGATATGTGATTCATGCAGTTGTATCGTAGTTGTGGAAACGAATGAGTGTGCATTTGCTTAAAGATAATTGGCCATTTTTAACGTAGCGGAAGCTTCGATAAATCTACTAAAATGTCGATTGTTGTAAGAATGTTAGTTAATAGATTCCAATACCCTATTGACTGAGGAAGAACTAATTGATTAGAAATCCGATGATTAATTGATTCAAGAAATTATGAAAATTGGAAAACAAAATAGAAATTTGTCTATGAAATTTAATTATTTACAAATAAGTCTATAAAGAGAGGAATTGAAATTTTAAACAATTTTTTTTAAAATTAATATTATTGAGGATCAAAAAATGCATTATCGATTTTCCAAACGAATGAATTTGGAAGAAAATATGATGGTGATCGCAACGTTCGTGCCTTGTTTCTAAAAAAAAAATAACAGCTCCACAACGGGTAATTTATACATTTAGAAGTAGTGATAGGCTCATAATTTGATTTCAGTTTCGACTGAATTTCTAGTGCACCTTTTGGCGGACAAATTTATTCTTCTATTATTTTTGAATTCACTACAAGCGGTACTTGCTTTTTTTATATATAATTTCCGGCGCAAGCCCGGATTGAAACCTATACTAGCCCTAGGGTAGTTCCGCCGGTGCTTATAAGTTGATCAGAAATGTCACTACTTGATCAGATTTTGGAACTAAGTATCAAGGTATAGTGAGAATTTTGTTGTGTGAAAGCAGCTAGCTATATTTGGCGAGTTATGGCTATGCTTTTACGGAGTTATGTTAGGTTTGGTTATGAGTAGAAGTGTGGGCTCTTTTAGCAGTAAGTTATACGTTAGAGCCTCACAATAATCGAAAATGAAGAGCTTACGCATGCCATTTTTGGTCTCCAAAAAGCTGCATTTTCACTTTGTTTCTTTGCTTTTTCCCTCAGGGTGCCAATAAGCAACCAAACTTACTTCTTTATCATATTTCTCTTTGGATATGGTCCACCTCTTGTTGCCTTCTTGGGGAGCAATTATTTAAGCACAATAATCCATTACTTAAAACTACAAATTCTAATTATATAAAAATTAAATAATCATATTGTTTAAAGAAATATGAAAATTTGAAGGGTAATTTTGCAAAAACCTAGAATTTGCGGGGACGGTTGCTACCTCAGCCCTTTGGCTGGTTATTCCCTTGCTTGTAATTAGTTGCGGATCTATAAATTTTTGTAAATCGTTAAAAACTAAATTAATACTGATAAAATTATTTAACTATCCACTATGTGCTTTATGTTGGTCCGACTATATTTATAATCATATGCTTGAACTTTATTCCTTAATTTGAGACATAGAAATTGTATATTCTTCAATCCTCAGGTTGAGGCCTACAAAAATCACAAGAAATAAAATTTCAAGGGTTTGAATTGATGATGGGTGGCTTTACCAACTTAAGGTGGCATTTATGGCATGTGAGTGATAAACTATTCAATTGTACTTGAATTCATGGATTAGACATAATTTTAAGGCCATGTTTGGTTCATGGAATAGCTATTCCGTATCAAATGACAATTCTTTACTTTGGTTCATGGTATAGGTATTCCAAAGAATTGCTATTTCATTATTTTGTGGAATAAGTACTTCTCTCAAAAACTAAACAATGGCTATCCCATTCTTTATGAAATAGCTATTCTATTCCACGTTATTCTATTCCATTAACCAAATATGGCCTAAGATTTATTATGATGAAGCTAATAGCAAATTGTACATTTTAACCATCCTTCAAAAATTACACTTCCAAATTACAAAAGCTAACGACAAATCAATCTCGAAGCTTATGCAAATGTCATATACCATTTTACACGACTCCGTTGCATAATCAATTCATCCACAAGTTCAAGCCAACGATAATGTTATCTATACAACATTTCAGCACGCGACACTCCATTAAATTTAAAATGTAAATAAGTTGCATGTCTATACGCGTAGTTCTAACGCGTGAATAAATACAAATTCACTTTACTCAAAGATTAAGCTATTAGGTGAGACTCCGACAATAATATTATGGACGGAACGAAGAGGAGGACAGCCCACCTGAGTCAAAATTTGTGTAAATTGAAATGAAAAAACATAAGGTGAAATATGAAGGTGGGGAGATGTTGTATATATGTGTAGAAGTGGGGTTTTTGTACTAAAAAAAGGATGGTTTTGCATGTGTTGGAGTCTGCCAGGAGATAACAACAGTCTTCAACAGTTATTCACTACTTTGTATAACTCCTGCCTGCCTCTCTCCACCTTACATTGCAAGAATAGTTCCAGTCAATTTAATGCCATCTTTCCTTTTTACTCATTTACCCTTCTTCCCATTTTCTTTTTTCTAAATATCATCTGCCACTAAACCTACTGACTCAAACTGGATTCAGTAATTATACTCAAATCTTCTTCACATTATGAATTTGAAATGAACCAGAGGGGCATGCATTCGGTTCAAACCGAACCGAATTCAACCAGACCGGTTTTCAGCTGATTTTTCGATTAGTTTTTTTTCTGCACACATGATGATATGAGTGGTGAGAGTTAATTATTTAAACTACTCTTATTAGTTAAGTCATACAAACAGAAGATAGGAGTTTGTGCCTAAGCATTAGCAACACAACAGGTCTAAAATCTAGCCTATTATGTATTTTATTTAAGAGAAACTGCTTCAAATATAGATGTATTTTAATTTTGTTATGTTGACTTGCTGTTTATTGAATATCAAGATATTGCTAATTTAAGTAAAAGCTGATACTGGACATATAAAGATATATAAAGCTTAAGCAAAAGAAAAGAATGATAAAGTGTAAACTGATAAAGAAATTTATTAGTAATGTCAGTGGTTGAGTTCACCTAATTAGGATTTGATTAACCAAAACTAGATTGTTTAAAAATAGACAAGCAAACTAATTACTAATATCTTTTTTTTAGTGCAAGATTTTTTAAAGCAACAAAAAAGAACCATACTTTAACGATCAAAAAATTCTTACGGTATCTGAATTAATATGTCGCAAATTAGGTTATTGCGGCTCGAAATGCACAATTTGAAAGATAATTAATCTATTTTTAATTAATTAATATTATTAAATGTGAATTAATTTATTGTGACACATGTTTATAAAACCGTCATGACCCTTTGCTCATACATTCAGTGATTAAAAAATCGGACCAGCTGGTTGGACTGACCGGTTGAGTTGGAAACCGGCCAGCTGTTCGGTCCAACTGAATCTGAAAATTAAAAATTTATTCCAAACGACTTGGATCGATGATTCACCCGGTTGAACTGACTAAACTAGTAATTTAACCGGTTAGCTCATAAACTGTGACTAAATTTTATTTTAATTTATTCAACTGGTAGAATCGGTTCGGCAAGCGGTTAAATTTTGAAAACACTGTAATCTCTAATTTACTGAAAATGAAAAAGGTTAAAAAGAAGTGAGTGGAGAGGAGAAGCAGAAAAAGTAAAAGAGTAAGTAGCAGTAAAAGCTGAAACCGTACAAATCTTCTGAGAATGCAAAGCAGGCAGCCATTGGTTTTTCTTTCAGAATTCAGAATTCAGACACCAACTCTCTTCTGCTATATTACTATTTCCCAAACAAAACCCTTCCCAGTCCCACAAACTTACAAAACAAAAAAGAAAAAAACTTTTGTTTTTTACAGTCTCATTATCATTATTTTAATGCACTCTCTGCTCTTTAGTTTATGGGTTTCCGTAGAGGTGTCAGAGACAAGAGGCTGCAGTATCATCAGAGGTGCAGTCATAATATAAACAGCAGCAAGAGAGAGAAACTTTCTAGAGAGAGAAGCTGAGTAATGTGTAGTGTCAGCATTATAATCAGAACCATTAGTTTTATCCATGTACAGAAGATTCTGCAGACCACTGGTCCCTGAAATAAATATACCTACTCTACTTCCTCTTCTTCTTCAACCTTCTCCACTTCTCTCTCTACCCTTGTTTCTCTCTCTAGAGTCTTGATTTGAAGAGTACCCTTTTGAAAATCTTGTTTTTGGGTATTAGATTATGATGAGCGGAGCTAGTAGGTTTCCGTTTACTGCTTCTCAATGGCAGGAGCTTGAACATCAAGCTTTAATCTATAAATATATGGTTTCAGGCATTCCTATACCGTCCGATCTTCTGTTTACTATCAAACGAAGCTGTTTGGTGGATTCTTCGTTGTCTTCCAAGCTGTTTCCTCGTCAAACTCCGCACAGTAAGCGTTTTCTTGATCCGGGTTTCTTGAAATATAATAATTTTTTAATTTTCTTGAAATGTATGTTTTTTGTATTGGTGTAGTTGGGTGGAACTGTTTTCAGATGGGGCTGGGGAGGAAAATAGACCCGGAGCCGGGGCGGTGTCGAAGAACGGACGGGAAGAAATGGAGATGCTCGAAAGAAGCGTACCCGGACTCGAAATACTGTGAACGACACATGCATAGAGGCAAAAACCGTTCAAGAAAGCCTGTGGAAGCTGCAAATCAAACGGCAACGATAGACCCAATTATACCAGCAACAGTCTCATCAATGGCTAAAAATCATTCTGCTGGTGCTGGTTTACTAACCCCACCATCTCACTCTCTTTCTTTATTGTCATCTGATCAGTCCCACCATCAAAATCAGCTGCATTATTCTGCTTATAATAGTAGTCATACTGCCCATCTTAACCACCATTTCTTGTCCTCTTCAAGAGAAAACTCTACTCCTTTGCTTTTTGACTCTGCTGGCTCTTGTTCCTTGACTAATTCAGATTACAGGTTCATTTCTGCACTTGTCATAGTTTTTTGGGTTAAAATCTTGTGCGTTTATTAAAGGCTTAATAGTTTAAAAAATTAGGAACGTTAACATATTTTGTAAATTTAACAGAACTTTTAATTTTGGCAAATTTGGACACTAATTTTCAATTTTTACAATTTCAGGCACCGAGCAATTTTCCGTCTGAAAAATGCTGATGTAGACACCGGAACAATGTTTATTCCGGTGTACACATCGGCATCTTTCTAACGAAAATTCATGTTAAATTCAGAAAATATGCTAAAGTTCGTTACCTTTACTAAATTATAAGTTTTTCACAAAACGGTTAACATCGTTGTATTTTGATGACTGAACTATTATAAATCAGAGTCTAACATGTTTGTTGTCACATAAACAATTTTTTACATGAATTGGTATAGTAATCTTAGTTCTTTTCTTTATTAAGTATGGTTTTTGTGAATCTTTTTCACTATAATGAGTTTTGTTTTTCTTTTATGGAACTAAAAAAAAAAACAGGAATGCTTATGGGCTGAAAGAAGAAGTTGATGAACATGCTTTTTTCTCAGAATCTTCTGGTTCAGTCAGAAGTTTAAATGATCCATGGCAATTTACTCCACTAACAATGAGCTCGTCCTCATCTTCCTCTTCTTCAAATCAGAGAAGCTTTTTAAACAATGAGTACTCTTATTTACAGCTTCATAGCTTAAATGATCAAGAAATTGCACCAAAACATGAAAAACAGTATAACCATCATCAGCAAAGTTATTTTCTTGGAATGAAAAATGAGAGAGAACAACATGGTGAGCCTCAAAAAACTGTTCATCGATTCTTTGATGAGTTGCCTCACAAGAACAAAGATTCATGGCTTGATTTAGATGACAAAACTAGTACTTCTTCAACTACTAGGCTCTCAATTTCCATCCCCTCTTCTTCACATGAATTTCCCATCTTCAATTCAAGAACCCATAATGGTAATTTTATTTTTATCGAATTTTACGTTTTGACGTTTTCGTTTATATCTTGTTTCGGCGTTTTTTGCTTCGGTATTTCTGTTTTCGTGCTACATAGTTACTTTCTTGTGCATGATTTGTTTTGTTGTTTTGTCAAACAGATGGTTGAGTTTCAGGTGAGGATTTTTGTATGGAAGGCCAAGAATGTACTAACTTGGTGGGTCAGCTGCTTTTTTTGTTTTTTGTTTTGGTTCTTGGTTAGGTTTAACTTGTAAGCACTGCTGATTTTGTTTTTTTGGTTGTTTCTAAACAAAATGTGGTTGGGGGATTTTGAATTATGTGAATGATTAATGAAGTATCCAATGTCATTCTAATGTTTTTGTTGTTTTCCTACAGTTCATGAATAGATTTGAGTGACTTGGCCAAAATTGTGTTTAATGGTACCCAATATGGGGGATATGTTTTAAATTTTGATACTTTCTTTTAATATGGGAGATATTTATCGCATCGATACATAATATATCTCTTACGGTTATAAATATGTAAATTATATTTTGAATATTAACGTGACACGTATGTTGTACAAAATAAATACTTTCAATTTGAACACTTGTGGCATAGTGCAATTATAATTGAGGGGCCTAATGTTTTCAAGATTTTTTAATTTGTCATTTCTCTATTCACCCAACAGTTCAACACACTCACTCATTACTCCCCATCTTAAGTTACCAGTAGAAAGTAGGCCATAGTTGCAGTTATTAAGCTGACACCACATACAAATTATATTGTCATACTAAATGTTAAAGGCCTTGCTGATATCTTACCCCAATTTTTCACTCAAGCAGTTTAGTAAAAAAAAAATATAGAATCAAACCGAATAATTAAATTAAATTGACAAATTCCGTTTGATAATAAGAAAATATCAATTGAACATATAGAATTATAGTGTAAATATCAATTGGTTAGTTATATTTTTCTGAATTAACGTGTTTGTCGAAACAGCCTACCATTTTAAGGACGGAGCCTATTATTTTAGGGACGGAGAGAGTAATAATTATTTCTACATAAATAAATGTTTTGGCAGAGGAGGAAAGAGGGTATTTTTGTGAAGGAGGAGGCAGGGGGGGAGAGAAGGGGAAGTGGGTTGTCAGGTCTGGAAAAAGCTATGGAAAAACAGAGCATTAGTCTGCATCTGTTGGGTCTGAACCTTCTGGTGCGAGCGTGGGTCTGTCTTCCTCTCAGACTGTTTTTAGAGACTTCACTTTAAAGTCTTCACCACTGAATCAGTAGCTCAACCATTCATACACTCTCACCCATCACTCACCCCACCCCCAAAAAGAAACAAATTCAAACAAAATTCTGACTCTCTGCCTCTGTCAGTCATCACTCCACAGAAAAAAATATACAGAGACAGTAAAAAAGAAGAAATAAATTATAAATGGATCACCCTTCTTACTTCTCTCTTTGGACCCCAAAAAAGTCTCAACTTCATGTACTTGATCTCCATCAACCAAATAAATACATATCTAAGGTAATAGCAAGGACATTTTTATATCAATAAGCCAAAATGAAACTCAATATGACCAACAATTAAGACTTTTTATGTCAATATTTTGAGCATATAAATGAGCCACACTGGAAAGTATTGAACATATACAAAATAAAGTTGAACTCATATTTATATTACTTGAATTAGGAGCACATATACAAACTAAAGTTGAATTCATATTTATATTTCTTGAATTAATATAATTTTTATTGTTGTCATGTGTCACACGATATTAAATGGTTCATAATTCTACTTGGCGAACCAGTTAGAATTTCTCCATAAGTGATCATCAGCCGGGACTTGAGCGAGTTTAGGCTAGATCCGCTCAAATCTGACTCTTTTATATGGAAGTCTAAACTTGATCCAAACAAAGTCTAGTATTTAGTATCCATATCCAGTCCATTAATTAGATCAACTTTTACAGAACTACATACAAATTTAACTATAATTATAATATCAAATCCGCACATTTGCCAACTCGAGCTGATGGGAGAATCAAGTGTCCAAATTCAGCCCAAGAAGACTTGGCCCGGGCAGGCTCTAAAGAGTGTTCAAATTTGATTTACTTGAGTTAAACTTTAGAGAGTTTTTCAAAAATACTCATACTGTATGTAAATAATTTGAAAAATACGGTTTGACCAGTCTGAGTTGAAAAATACGTTTGACTTTTAAAAGGTTTTAAAAATACGGTTTTTGAATATAAAAATACAGTTTTTATTTTCAAAAAATTTGATAGATTTACTAACAGGTTTCTAATAAAAAGTTTACTATCAGTTCACTAACGGTTTATTAGTAGTTTGCTAAAAAAATTATAATTTACTATCGGTTTACTAATAATTTTTTACTATTAGATTTCTAATAGTTCACTAATAACTTACTAATAGTTTAATTAATTTATTTTAGTTTACTAACAGTTCACTAACGGTTTTACAAAATTTTAAACCCACAAAGTATTCATTATAAACCATGCCCTTAATTTAACAATGAATTTAAAAAAGCCAAATTGCCTAGTATATGGATATTTTAATCAAAAATTACCTTGTTAACATACCCACTTACACTGCTCACTGACTCCCAAAATTATCAACTACCCATTTTAATCAAAAATACAACACTGATTTCATCAGATCCACCGCTGTCAGCAAACTCATCAATTCCAACAAATCCACAAATTCTGGGAAACCCTCAGCCGCCACAACCATCAATTAACAACCCATCAATCAACGATATACAATTGTAAGCTAGAGATCCATCTTCTTCATCGTCGCCGATCAACTCAACCGGTTTGCAGCGGCGGCGGCGGCGGAAGATGATGAACTAACAGCGGCAGCAAAGAAATCGAATTACTGAAACTTAAACACAATTTTTATGTGATTTACTATGAAATCGGTATAGAAAAATGAAGGGATTAGGGTTGTAGCTGAGATAGATCCAAATAAAGGAGGAAATGGCCAAAATAATGGAAAGTAGAAGAGATGAGTAGATTCAAATTGTACTTTTGCAATTAACAAAGTATGTCTGCAAATTGAAAAAGTATTGTTCAACACGGACTAAACAAATCGTATAAGTGGGATATTTTACTGTTCTGTATTGTACAGTCTAATTTCCTCTAAACTTTAAAGCCCTAATATTGCCCAATAAATAAAAATAATACAAATTATCAGGATTATACTAAGAATACCATCTTATCTAAAGTTCAGGACTCGCATAAACAAAATTTGAACACCCAACTCTAAACTGTGTAGCCTATAGCATATAACAGCTATAATTTATGTGACAATTCCGGGAAGCATGCAGATATATATACGGAAAATAAAGTAAGTCTATTTTCCTAATGCACAAAGCATACAACTTTCACGAAACATTTGCATGTTAATTAGTTCCTACAGCTAGAGTTCAAAACTTCATATTTAATCCTCCTCGTCAGCAGCAGCATTATCACCATATTGATTATCGGCATCATCCCTGATTTCTCCATCACTCTCCTGTAGGTCAGCAGGAACTCCACGGACTGGACTGGACTGTTGATTTCTGTCCAGTACCTCATCTTCATCAGATTCTGACCATGCCCGTTTCTTCCTACCTGCCGAGGAAGGTGCAGCCTTCATCCAAGAAGATAAAATGGAACTCCGTTAAAAACAAAAATTGACTCATAATGCTGATTTGACTTAAATTTCCTGAACTGTAGAAACATGACTTAAATATCCCAGCCTCAATATCTTAAAATATATTCCCAGCCTCAACCTTAATGATGAGAAAATACAGTTCAACATGCTAACACCGACCAAAGTAGAAAATGACACATCACTAAGATCGTTTGACAAATTTAATATGCCTCTTGCGATAATTATTGAAAACATTGAATCTGGAAAAAAAAAAAGAAGAAAGAAACAAGACTTCCACAACAATGCCTTGTATACTGCTGCAGACCACCTTGTGTTCTTCCAACAGTAAGTTTCTCTCATGATATGTAATTTTAAAACCACCACTAGACTTTATGACAAAAGCTGTTTTGTAAATGATTGAAGTACAAGTTGAGAAGAGAAGATGAAAGAAACTTCTTACTACATCCTCTGCATCAGAATCTTCAAGCCCAGCTGCTGCAAGAAGTTCCTGAGCATTTTCTTCTGCATTATTATCCTGATCATCCAGCTGGAGTCTGTGTTTCCTATAATTTGTATTTGCATCTTCATCTTCCAGCTCTTCACGATCGTCCATCATGTCAGCTTCTCCTTCTAATGTCTCATAGCGTGACTTCGAGCTCTTGTCCTTCTTTCTCCTCTTTCCACCTTTTCTTCTCCTCTTCTCACTTTGGCCTCCCTCCTCCTCGTCCATCTCAGGTCTGTCTCTTCGTTTAGAAGCAGGAGTACTGGTCTTCCATTGCTCCTGGTGGCACCAAAAAAAGTTGGCAAATCAGAAACAGAACTTTCTTAGAGAATATGCAGGCGTATCAGAAAAGTTACCTAGTCCATTTTTTAATAACTAAACTATTCTTCTCTTAACATAGCCCATAAAAACCAGCAGCTATTCAATCGTATGCAAAGACGAAAAATATCCAGAGACATGATTGGCATATAAATAGTTCCTACACAAGTTGTGATGAATCCAATTGAATATAGCCACGGGACTTGGATGTCTAGAAAATTTGAAAAGAATCGCATAAAATCTGCTCCCTGATGACTATTTTTTTCTTAATGAACAAGGAGGACATGTTGGGAATTAATATGTATCCTTCAAACCATGCAAATATCCATACATGGCATATAAGAAAGACTTTTACCTTTACACGTGCAAAATTCTCCTCTTGTTGCCGCACCCTTTTTAGTTCATCCTCCTGCTTTCTCTTCTCCAACTAGTCCCCACAAAACAAAAACAACGGCAGCAATATTATTAGCCTCTTATAGTCATTACAACGATTATGAATATACATGATATAATGCAAGATATTCGTAGCACACCTGAAATTTTCTTTGTTCCTCTGCCTTTCGACGGGCTTCATCAGCCTTTGCCATCTGTCGAGCAACTTCTTGTCTTTGCCGATTCTGTTGCTCCTCACGCTCAGCTGCTTCACGATGAACTTTTGCAGCCTCTAGTAAATGCTTGCAATACTCAACATGGGTATTGATTTTCTTCTCATCAAACCCATGGAAGTGAAGGTTGGAAGAAGCAGACAGCTGACTAAATAATCGAACAGCATTTTCCAGCTCATCAACCGTTGAGCGCACCTATAGTATTAAACACAAATTAATAAAGATATCACATCAAAACTCCTACTTCCAGTCTGATTGAGTTGCATATAACTTGAGATGTTGACAATAATCGATATCATTCAGGGCCCATTTAACACTCACTGATTAGGACAATTTTGATAATTTCAACTGACCAAAAACAAACAATTGTCATGATATTTGGCTTGGTATTCATGGTATCCACACAAAAAAATCCAACAGAATTTAAGTCATGAGGTTAAACTTTAATCTATTTAAATTCTCTCTCTATTCCAACCCCCAAAGCATGGGTAAACAGCAAAATAGATTTGTCTAGGGAAACAAAAAGCCAAAAAAAAAAATTGCGGCCTTTGTAGCGAATTACTTAAAAGTATGTTATCCCTCTTTCTAAGCAGTGACTGATATGCAACAGCCATGATCAGTACCCGCTTCAGGTCATCTATTCTGAAAAATTCCACATCTAAAAGACTTTGTCAGCACTATACAAAAAAGAAAAAAAGAGCCAAAAAGTGCAGAAATCCATAAAAAGTAAATTTTGATAAGGACAAGTCCATGTAGCTTCCTCGTCCAATAAATCCTTCCTGAATTATCAGCAATTTTCTAATCCTCACATTCATCAATAACTTATCAGTATCTTCTTGGCAAAATCCACAGGCCTTTACTGTTCTCATATAACAAAATATCCATAAGCAGAGTGCCAGTGCTATTATATTGACATATTTTTTGGACGCTATGCAGATACACCCATATCTTAACAAGAAAAACCAAAGCTAATATCACGCAAAAATTAAAATACAGAACTCAACCAGCACATACAGAAAACAAATATTCAACAAGATAATAACCTCATCAACTGTTCTCTTTGTTTTCTGTAGAGTAGATGCTGAGAATTTTTGCATTGCAACACCCGCATCAAACCTCAGAACGTAATTTGAAGGCGCCAAGTGGATAGCTCTTAGTAAAGTTTTCTTGCATTCCTGCCACTGTTCAGCTTCATAATGCGTACGAGCTAAATACAAGAGAATTTGCGAGTCTGTATTATAATAGAACTTCCGCAAACAATTTTGATACTGCAACAAAGGGAGTGCCATTTACACACATAAATAAGAAACCTAAAAGTTATTCTCATCAGCTGCAGTACACAAATGCATTAATGGAATAATGTGAGATGAGCTCACCATCTTAACAGCTAATGCAAAATTGCCTTGAGCAAAATAAACATGTGCCAAGTTTATCCACACATCTGGCATCTGGACAAAAATGCTTCCACTTGCAGCCTCTTGGACCTGCATCGTCAGTGAAATGCATAATAGATTAAAGAAGGTAGGATGGAGTCGGAGCGAATTTAAATTATATATCAACAAAAAATGACAACGGATTAGTTAGACCTACTTCCATAAAAAGATCTTTTGAGACATCAAAATGTCCTTTCTCTGCCAATACCACTCCAGCACCATTGGCGGCATACAGATTAGCTGTATGCTGAACTAGAACCTGTAACATGAAAGATTCAAGATGCATTGTAAGGATGCTTCTGCATTAATTAAAAAGTAGTTGTATGCCGATGCAAAGCACATGGTTTTCAAATAATTTCATTTACAAAATTATGATTAATACTATTATAAAATAATAAAGGTGTTGATGACACCTTGAATTTTTATTTAAATCAAAATTCGAAAAAAAAATTAACATCTAACAGTTATAAACTTTCTTCAATGCTAATGTCACAGAATTTTAGTTAGAGTAGGTAGTCAAAGAAAAGTTGAGCACAATATTATAGCTTACAGTAGTTCATAAACAAATTAACTCAAGTAATAGAGAAAATATAGGAGCAATTTTTCAGAAAATTACTGAAGCTTAATGGACACTTGGCATGCTCTTTTAACTCCCATTTGGTCCTTTGCTTTATATAGAAATATATATAGACAGATTGATAGCATTGAATAAAGGGACAACTTCTCGTGATTTTTCTAATTAGCTATTTTATAAGAAAAAAGTATACAGTTGAAACTTTATAAATTAATGCCCTTGAGACCACCAAAATTTATTAATTAAGCGAGATATTAATTAACCAATAGATTAATAATTATTTATTTATATATTAATTTATATTCAAGTAACTGTTTTTAAATGAAGTACCCAATTTACAGAGCACCCTACAATCTCCCACTTTTTTTATTATGTTTTATTGTTCCATGTATTTGTATATTATTTAATGTACTACTTTATGGACATTAAAAAATATTTTCTATATGAACACAAGATCAAATCATGCTAACACAAATATTGACTATGTTTCCCATTAAAAATAATTGACAGAATGTGTCGATTAGGCGGGGAAAGTCAAGACTCACGGAATGCAAACAGAACAAGGTATGCATGCAAATCGATATAGATAAGCTATAGGAGAACTATTGTAAAATACAAGAAAGCACTATCAAAAATTGCAATTTGGAGGGAGAGAAGGACCCAGATTATCAAGTGTGAGAAGGAGATATGATTCATACTCTAGTATAAAGTTCCTTGGCTTTCTCCAAATGAGTAGCTTCCAGCTTAGGATTTCTTTTTTCATTGCGTATTGCAGCAAAATAGTTCCAGTTCCCCTTGCCAATGCAAAAAACTTTATCAGATACTTAAATTGCTTGAGATAACGTATATTACTAAAAGAGATGCAAAAGTAGCCTTAATAATGCAGGTATAGGAGAATTCCAAGACATCAAAAAGAATTTGAAAATTATGCACAAGACGTTCACCAGAGATAGAGTCGCATAAGAATCTTTCCCATCAGTTGCTTCACTAGCAGCACGCAAGGTTTCTTTTGCCTTAACCCAGTCATCATTTTTCAGCTCCAAGTCACCAAGCATAGATAATGCATTTGGGCACTTGTCGTTCACCTTCAGGGCCTCATTAACCTATGAAGGAAAGGTTAATCACTGATCCAGCAAAAAAAGGGAACAGAGCATCACGTTGGAATGAGACTTCATAAGGGATGATAATAACCAGTTCAATGCTGAATTGAAGATTATTTCGAGCCTTTGCGATGGCAGCCAGCCTCATGTAAGCATCCACATAGTCTGGATACTGTATAGGGAAATATAAGAGTTACAGAATTCTGGAGTACACGGTATTTATATATAAAGACCAAAACATGAGACATCTAAAGACATCTATTACATTAATGTACATAACAAGTTCACCTTGCCAAGTACAGTGTTGGGAAGAACACCCATAATTATCCATGTAAACACAAACCAAATGATAAGGTCAATCAAGTGATACATTGTCAAATACAGTATCAAAATTGGGAAGAAGAACAGTCAAAATTATCTATGTAAACGGAAACCAAATAATAAGGTCAATTAAGTGAATCACAAACAAGAAGTTCCAGAAAATAAAAAGTATGTATCATCTCCATACCTGTCAAATATCAAAATCACCCAAAAGTTCAAAAGGTGGGGCTCCAACAATAATTTTATTATCTTAATGCATTCCAGCACCCTAATGCCCATTGAACTTGGAACGTGCATAAACAAGCACACATGTCCACCTCATATTGTGCTCAATTAATTTTAATTAACCAAATGGGATTGCCAAGGATCGAACTCTAGACCTTCTGATCATAGAGACTCTGATACCATATCAAATAACTAGTTCACCCAAAAACGCATGTCGTTAGGTGAAGCTTCAACAATAGTTTTATTATCTTAAATACCTTATCAATAAAACCCATTCCATTTCTCATAAGACTTGTACTATTATTTCTTTGAGAAGTATAGGACGACTTAAGTGCATAATTGACATCAGATCCTGATTTAGCTACTAAATAACTACGGGTAGTGAAGTCCATGTATTTTAGCATGTGAATGATAATTCCTTTAGGATGTTCAAAGTTAGAGTTACTCTTACAGCAAATGGTGCGTGCATGTCAAAGTATAAATCAGATGATTTACATTATCTTTTTCACTGTTTGGCATTACCTATTTAAAGATCAACTAGATGGAACTTAAGTTATTACATCTATTGTGTACACGCCACAATGTTATGTACTAAAATCCTAAGCCATCCAACCCATGCTGATTACTTTGTAACCAATAAGTTTTATCAGTTAGTCCGGCAAAATTCTTTTTACATATTCATAAATAAGCTGAGACAGAACCAAAGGTCACATATCTGAAATGCAGCAGTTCTTATGCACAAACACATGCATATGCTCATATATATACCTTAAACAAAATAAGACGGTACAAGACACTTGCAGTTTCAGTTTTATGCATCTGCTCAAGTAATCTGGCCAAGTTAAATAAAGCAGTCACTTTATTCCAAGGTAGTTCAATGCAATGACCATCTTGCTCTATACGATGAAACGATTGCATGTCTTTGAATTGCTGAATAGATACAGCTGCATCAATTGTATAGGTTTTTGCTTTACCATCTAGGAAAGCAAGCCATATTCCATCACCTGCAGCCTCCTTGAAAGTTTCTAGAGCGAGCTGTTATATAACAATAGCAAACCATTTTTGCAAGTTACTGAAGAGACTTAATATTGAAAATGAGATTTTTGAAGAAGAAAACAACATATGAGATAATTGCCAATTGGATGACAGAGTTGCATATACTTGCAGTAGATCTAAGGCTCTAAGCAAAAGTCAATTGTTCAAACCTCCAGTTCTTCCTTTTCAAAATAAATAACTCCAATATTGTTAAGCAGCTCCACCGGCACTTCTTGCTTCCCCTTTTTCAGAAGACTGAGTGCCTGTGTGATTTAATTAGAACTACTATGATGAGATGGAGTTTTACAACGACATATTCTGAATTGCCAATCCATCAAAGAATAACAAATAGCAAGCGCTCACAGTTTTCAAGGCATCAAGAGCTGCTCCTGGGTCTGATGAAATCAACAGCTCACCAAGATCGAGAAAAGCCTGTATGATGGTTCAACATTCAAATAAAAGACAAGAGACAATGCTGAACAAGAATATTCTATACAAATGATATCAAGTTTCATCTTGTGTCGCTACTTAAAAAATCAAGTAAAAAAAGATTTCAAGAACATTTATAATAAAATATCAACTTTATAAGTAAGAATAAGAATAACTTAAAATTTTCTGCATTTAATACCCCAAAAATCAAATTCATAGTAGACAGCTTTTTTTTCTGAAACTGGAAAAGCTCAGGCCACCATAGTTAAACATCTTAATTTGAGAAAGTGAAATGGTAACCATTAATTGTTGAGTTAATAAAAGTCATTTAATTTAACGAGCACTGACTGATGCAAGAACTACTAATGGGGACTAATTACTGATTTTCTGATCAGAATTAGCTTGCAAATATGGTGTTGGCCTCTAGGTCATATTCAGCTGAGTGTTCCCTGGTGCATGAAAATGTTGATAGCTAGAACATTTAGCAACTAATCTTAAATTTAAAGAGAGAAACTTCATAAGCCTATGGTTTTAGGCTTAACAAAACTATAACAAAACTAAAACAAAATGTATCAAATCCAGAAGAAATAATAAAGTACAACAAACTGAAAAAGGCCGGAAATACAGAAAAATCTTGTTCTGTATCATGGATTTGGAGAAATTCTTAGGTAGACTCACTGAGCCAATCACATTATAACACGTCATTAAAATGATGGCATTATTGTAAATGTGTAAAACAAAAACAAACAAAACTACAATAATGCCATCATTTTAATGACGTGTTATAATGTGATTGGATCAGTCTACGGATGACGTGGTGGACTGAGTCTACCTAAGAATTTCTCCATGGATTTGTTATTCATTAGAAATGAGTGGTTTCAGAATGTCAACAAGGTGAAACAAGATTTACATAATATTAAGCATAAAATCTCAGCCGCAAAGAGGGGGCAATAGATGTGCAACAGTCGGCAATAGAGTAGGTTTAAAATGCCATAGTTTTACTCAGAAATGCAAGATTTGAAAATGTATCCTTAAAAATACAGGAGAAGGCATTCACAAAAATCAAGGATAGAGATTATTAAAGACGCGTTAAAATAAATACATCAGAACATGGAATCTACAATGTAATTTACAAGGACATATTGGCCCAAAGTCAAAATTCATGTTTAACAATTAAAATTAGACTACAGGCAAATTATGATACGGTTCATAAGGCACTGCTGTGTCAATGAAAAACTTGATTTCAACGATTCAGAGAATCAGCTTCCGCGCTCATTAGAGATATTGAAATTGATGTTACAACCAAGAATGAAGGTCAACGTCCCCTTTCCATTGTCCCAATAGAAGGGTATGGTTGATCAAAGAAATAGATGAATATGCAAATCTGAAATTACAATCATAGAGAAGTTTAATATATATCAGGTACCTGTGCATCACGAGGATCTATTTTTGTAGCCTTCCTCAAAAGTTCTTGAGCCTTCTCAATCTGCCCAAGCTGAACATAAATGTGCCCTAGAACCTAAAGCATAAAGAAATTTTCAGTACTGGCCAAATTAAAAAGAATTAGAAGAAATAAAGGAATTAGCTCCGAGAAGATTGTGAAAACAATAACAGTCTCAATGACATTTTAGTCAAATCACTCACTTTCAATGTCTCGCAACTATCGGGGTAAACCTCCAAAACTTTTTCAAAATTTGACAGTGCATTTTTAACCTCTCCTAGCTTCAGCTGCACTTGTCCCAATCCTGTTAGAAATAACTAATTATATCTGCCACCACAATTCTCACAGTGACGACATACAACAGAAATAATAAGCTTCATGTCTGAAGATGTTTGAGATGAAAAGGGAACCTTGATTTGTAATCACTCAATCCCACTATTAGTATTAGCAATTCCAGTTAACTTTTAATAGGATAACTGTGATTATTCACTTACCATAATAAGGAAATACAAATTCACTGGGTTTGTTAATTTCCTTCACAGATGCCCAGTAGTATCCTGAAGCTGTTTCATAGTCCCCCTACATTTGAGACAATTGCCATCACAAACAGTCAAAAAAGATCCACATAGACATACTTTATAAGCTTGAGAGATTAAAAATGGAAACTAGAGCTCCCCACCCATTCCCAAAAAAGGGGAAAATGGCCAATGGGTTGGCAATTTGAAATAAGTTAGCAGCAGAAACATCATCGTGGTGGCAAAAAATTGTATGATTGAGGATACCATGTAGCCATTTGGCTGTATTGGAAAATGTTATATTGCAAAAACTAACTTAAGACTCAATCACAGTAAGTTTAGGTAATACATTTTCATAAAAGGGTTAATTTCATATAAAATCACCACCTTTACATGTTTTTTCATTTTAATCACGTCCTTTAAAAAGTGTCAAATAAAATCACCACCTTTCATTTTTTTGCAAATCTATCACAAATGTGAAAATTCGGTGTATCTTTATTGACTCGACAACCGGAATCAACAAGAAAAGAGTAAGAAGAATGTATTTTGTATGTTAATAGGCCATTAGTCAGATTAAAACATTTATTTTGGAGGAAAAAGACATCAAATTTTACTCATCGATGATAGATTTGAAAAAAAATGAAAGGTGATGATTTTATTTGACACTTTTTAAAGGACGTGATTAAAATGAAAAAACGTGTAAAGGTGGTGATTTTATATGGAATTAACCCTTCAAAAATTAGGGAGCAATAAATAGATGGCAAAAGACATGAGGAAGATACATCTAGAAATTTAAAATCATGAACATCATCAGAGACTTGGAAAATGTTGAGGCTGCACAAAAGACATAGGAAAAGCACAGTTAAAGTATATAAACTCATTCAGACCTTTCATCTTCTAAATCAGAATTTTATTCAACAGAAATCAAATCCAATACATTGTATGCACGCATACACAGAGAGAGAGAGAGATTTAAAGCAAGCAAATTGTGCAATAGAAACAATTTCCATAACTTCTCAACAAATCTAGCCCTAAAATTATGTGAGGATGGCATTGGCGATGCAAACCTTGCTGTGATAAGAGCGTGCTAAATTATAGTAGGAGTGTGACTTCGTTGGTCCATGATTAGTCACAGCAAGAGCAGTTTCAGTCAGTTGCTCAACTAAGAAATGTTGACCAGTGAAAAAAAAGTGATTTGCTAGGTAGTTCAGAGCCATTGCGCAGTAAGGGTATATCTCAAAGGCTCTCTGCATATATTCCATTCCTCTCCTTATTCCTTTAGCTGTACAGTAATTTACGCAATTGAAATGAGATGCAACGCAATTGAAATGGATATGGATATACCAATGACAATCAGAAAAAGTTACTAACCCACCATCATTCTTTTGCAAATCCAAAATTGCAAGGGATACAAGAGCTTCAACATTTTCTGGATCTAACTGCTTATCCGAAGCAAAGCATACTTACATTAGTACAAAAATTCACAGCAAAATTGGTAAACACATACTAGGTCCACTGACTTGCCTGAAAAACCCGTTCAAATGCTTGCCGAGCTTTTTTAACATTGCCCAACTTATAATAGCAGTGACCTATACCAAGCCTTACAGCTCCAGGACACTCGGGAAACACTTGCACTGCCCTCTTACCAAAGGTCAAAACATAAATTTTAAACACGTTAAAAAATTAAATCAGACATTGTATATGCTCTCTATGGTCTCCTATCCAACAAATAAAACAGATAGCACTACTGAGAATGCAAACAAATAAGTTAAGGTAACAAACCTTGTATGTCTTCAGAGATTCACTGTAATGACCGCGATTGTACTCAACACATGCCTGCCAAAATCCAAGCCAAAGTTACACATGAAAAAATGGAAGTATGCAACCACATGACGCTGTATCTACCTCAGTCTGTCTGACTGACTACTATTTCAAAAGTCCATAGCAGTCTCTCAATACACAGATCTAAAAAACAAATCACGTTTCATATGCATTTGTACAGCTGTTAACCTGCCATCAACTAGCACATCCACCCTCTGCGTACCAACTAAACTAATCTATATTTGAGTGATTCATGTAAAACATCTTATTCAAAATAGAAAAAAAAAAATCTTTTTACTACATTAGCCGCAAGCAAGAAAGTCTAGAAATCCCTATTCTAAAATAAAACTAGTGTGCGACGTGGCAGGCAAGATAGAACTAGATGGAATAGCATCATATGAAAAAGTGAGCAATGATTTAACATACCTGACCTAAAAGAGCAGATACATTCTCGTTATCTTCGTCCAGAACAATCTTAAAAGTATTATATGCCTGCTGTATTTCGCCCTTGGCAAGTAATAGCTGACCTGCAATAAGTTGGCATTAACTTAGCAATACATAACATGATAAAAATCGAATTTGCGCATATAATTTTTGTTGTAAGAGGACCTTTGCCAACCCAAGTAGAAGGCTCATGCATGTCAATCCTCGAAGCTTTATTATAATATCCAGTTGCCTGTATAAAGTATTCTTCCTTTTCCCTCTGTTTAGTCTCAATTTTACCGAGATAGCTATAATACGCTCCTAATGCATTTAGAATAGCAATCCTCTCGTACTTAACATCAGCATAATACTCATCAATGTCTGCAGCAATTCAAAAAAATAACACTTAAGCAGCATTAAGCACATCTCATTGCATCGTTTAGAATATAATTTATGTTCAATTACCATTACTAGATCCTTCCTCCAATATCTGGCGAAATTGTTCGACCTTGCCTTGTTTAAAGTACTCTCTCTGCAATTATGAATAAGGAGCAATTATATGCTGAGTTTGCCCTAATTATTAAAAGTAATAAATTGAGAGTAAGGGAAAGGGAAAGAACCGCAATGATGAGCCAGAGATCGAGAGGGGCTTGTTCCGCTTTGAGAATGTCGAGAATATCGTTAGCGTCTCGAGGAAGCTGATCTAAAGCTACTCTCACTTCCTCCTCGGAGTTCTGTACCGGTATATACACTGACGCCATTTTTCTTCCTTAATTTCCGGTTACTTTAGCGATTTCTCAATCGGAATTCATGTCTTGCGATTGAGCAAAGTGAGTGAAGATTCCTGGAGAAGACTCTGTTACTCTGTCTAGCAGTAGCTGATTTTTTTTATCGGCGGGAAGACGAGTGGAAGAAGCTAAGCTATTGTGAAAAATAATGGAAGTAAAATTCTTGAACTCAGGTATGTACGGGACACCGGAAGATTTAACATATGATGGTTTTATGGTTTATATTTGAGTAAAAGCTCATTAAGGTCCTTGAATCTGTGGGCCTGGTATATACAGATCCAATTTAATGTATTTTGATAATTTAGTCCAACTTTTTTAAGGCTAAATCCAGTTGAGGATCCTTGTACTATCAATCTTTGTTTTAAAACATCCTCTATATTATTTAGATAGTTAATAGTCCTTGTACTATCTATTTTTATTGCGTTGCAGTCCTTAAATGGATAAAAATTAATTTAGTATAAACACATAATCAACATAAATATATATAAAAAATTAATAATAGAAATATGTGGCCAGTAAGGGCCTAACCTTAATGGCTAGAGTATAAAAGAATCGTGGGTTTTTATAGTAGCTATGCAAATTACTAATTTCAATAGCTAAAATTTGAGAAATGCTTTATAATCTACTACTATTTTAATTTATTTTTATCATTTTTTTTACGTGATAATATTTTATTCGTCCAATTTCTTTTCTAAAAATGTATATCTTACACACTAACTTTGAAGACATCCATTCGTTTAATGCAACGTCAGGTCGGTTAAAAAGATAAGATTAAATAGAAGGCTTATAGAGCATTATTCTTAAGATTTGAGTAATCGGAACTTCATTTATCTATACTATCTATATTTATATTTATATCTATACTACCTGGGGCGGACTTAGGAAGAGTTTATGGTGAGCAATTGACCACCTTATTATTTCGAATCTTTGAAAAATATGAATATACATGTTAGTGTATAATTATGTCACGACCCAAATTATTGAGCCGAGACCGGCGCTAGGGAATGGGAGTGGTAGCTCCGAAACCCGTAGCAAGCCTAAAACCACTCTAACTTTTTTTCGCGGAAACGCAAACACAACTATCCTATAGACATATAATAAGAAAGACACGTTTACAATCATAACATAACATCATATATAGACACATCATCGATACAACCATAGTGGGCATCTCACTTCCGTAACTTGTACGTACTAGCCCGTCTATCGATCAATACAAAACTGACAACCAAAAGACGTCACATCAAACAAACATTAAATATGTACACAACCTATAAGACCTGACTATTCTATGCTAAGACTCGTCATACGTATACTACTGCAGCACCAAGGGGACTCGTACTCAGCACACCAAAGACGGTCTGTCTGATCCGACTCTATACACCTGGAAAACATCAATGTGAGGGGTCAGTATTTGGGGAAATACTGAGTGAGATAACACATTACTAAGGTATTATAGAAAATAACATCGCATTTAAAACAAAACACATATATACAAACATATTATACTTCAAGCATTTGATCCGATCGAAACCCTAATATCTTAGTATGCATAATGAACATCATCACAACATCTAACGATCGATCGATATGAGTCCGGGATAGTTCAACCAGCCGACTCGCAGATACAGGCCCCGGGATAGTTCAACCAGATAGGCTCTGTATCGCATGCACAAACAAGTATGATATACGACCCATGAAATCTCTATCTATGACTTACCCGGACGCTGGTGATCACACAGCCTATTGACACCCAATAGGTAGCTTGTTTCCCCCGGATCATATACTAGTTTTCACAATCTATATATATTCGATAATACGATGCACAAATTCATTTCTATCGATAAAATACTATAGCATGCGATGTAGTTTAATATTATATTTATAATATAAAAACTATCCATTGCGTAATAATACTCAAAGTAAAGTTTAACTCACTACGATCGCTATTCCTTATATCCAAACGTAAGCTCCACGCGTCATTCACTCTTTTAACTATTCCAGCTCGTCGATCTCGTACCTCGTCGATGTATCCACTTCCTATTCAAATCATATGTACGTTTAATCCATCATCGTAAACTTAATACTAAAACTCTAAGTTATAAACTTAGTTCGATATGATCGTATTCCCGATACGACTCTTGACTTTGATAATATTTTAATCCAATTTTCTCGAAAATATCAAATGTCTAGATCAAATAGACGTCATACACTCGTGAATACGAGCCGGGGTACACGGGCGTGCCCCGAGGTGGGTTCACGATCGTGCAACCAAGTGCACGTTCGTGCACCTCAGGGGTACACGTTCGTGTACTTCTAGTACACGTTCGTGCACCATGAAAAGTGCACGTTCGTGTACTTTAGGTACACGATCGTGTACCTTGCTAGGTGCACGTTCGTGTACTTTCAGTACACGTTCGTGCACCCGTGGTACACGGTCGTGCACCACGTGCACAGCTCCTCGGAAGTTGATTTCCGGGGTTTTATCACCATTCCGACATGCTTCACACATCCATACTCAAAACCCATATCTCGGTTTCTTCAAAAACGTCATAATAACTTCAAAAACGTCAAATTCGAATCCAAAATCGTTAAAACGATAAAACCGCTCGAAACCTTAAACCAAAACGTCAAGCTTACCTCGATTGACGCTCGTAGAAGATAGAGAATCGAATTCTCAATCCATCGGCGCGAGAATCACTCGATTCGGACGAGAAATGGCGAAACCGCGACGGATCGAAGTGATCGCCGTTTTCTTTCTTCGTCTGCTCCTGATCATTCTTTCTTTCCTTCTTCTTAAGAAACATATATATATATCTTGGCTAATGTACTCTTTTAATCCTTCATTTCTTTAACTTAAACCATTTCTCTATTAAACTTTCTAATTTAACCAAACGGTTAATTTATTCTTTTAACTCGATTATCTACGTATTATTTATATCCCAATAAATAATACTATTCCAAAAATAATTATTTCCGTCTATAATCTTCCAATTTCTATTCTCGAGGCTAAATTTGCTAATTTTCACTTTGGTCCTTGAATTCTTCAAAATTGACAATTTAGCCCAAAATGAATCCGCGTCCAAATTTTAAAAGGTCTCCGATTGACCTGAAACTTTTACCACCAATACTATAAAACATTTCGCGGACCTTGGCGAAATAATTCCATTTTCGGACTTAACTGGTTAAATTACCACTTTAGTCCCTGAACTCTAGTTTGTAACTTTTCTTGATATTTTTCCTTATTTTCTTATTCTAATCCTCAAACATATACGTCTTACTCCATATTATCCTTTTCTTTAATATCCAATATCTTTATCTCTGCAACTCCGGTCCTTCTCTGCCGGACACGTTGCACTAAACGGCACCTGAACTTACAGGGTATTACATTCTTCCCCCCTTATAAAAATTCGTCCTCGAATTTTCATACAACCTTTTTACTTATCTTATACCCTTGACCTTTTTCATTTGTTCCTTGTTTAACATTCAATACTATATACTTTGTATTCCATCACACGCTTTCTTGACTTGTCGCTCCTATCCTTGTACATCTATCGTCGATATCCTTATTAAATCCGACGTCTTTCTAATATCACACAATATCCACCTCATCTTATCATAAGGGCAATCTTCTATCTTCAAAGCATAAACTATAAATCGATTCCTATACTCAACTATCCTCTTTTCATACTCCTATCATACAATATGAACGTCCTAGTTCACCGTCCAATCATTTTCATTCCGCTATTCACGCACATCTATTATTCACTTCTTCTCTTATATCGTCATTTAAGATCTTTGACATCCTGTCAAAGAGATACTTACTTTCTAACTTACCACTAATCGGATACATATCACTGTCCAACGTATTCACGGTCTTAGCTATATTCTAGCGCGTTGTTTCGAAACTAAGTTCATATCCTAGAAGCATAACGTCTATGTTTTCGCAACTATACGTATACATTCGCCTCTTGGTCTTGACCGCAGCTTGCTCGCGAGCACTTCACTTCCGTTACAGAGTTCTGGTCTAGGTATACTTACATGAAAACAAAACTCTTTCAAAACTCTTTCGATAAAACGATTCATTTTGAACTTTAACTCAAATTTCATTTTCATTTTAACAAAATTGTGCACTAGGGTGATGACGTCTCTCATCCCCAAAGAGTTGCCACATCTCACCTTTTCGTCCGAACATAATGCATATGATGCATGTCCTATTGATGTATGTACAGATATATGTAGTGATGCACTTCTATCAATGTCGTGGCACTTATCGATGACTATCGCGGGTCTAGGCACAACTATGTTTTCAAAATCGTTTACACAAACAACTTTCAAAAAGTTTTAAACTTCGAGTTTTGTAAGTTCTCTAGACATTTAAACTCTGTACACGGTAGGTTCTTCCACTTCTGTAACTTCATACTT
Organism: Mercurialis annua; assembly: GCF_937616625.2. Taxonomy (NCBI): domain Eukaryota; kingdom Viridiplantae; phylum Streptophyta; class Magnoliopsida; order Malpighiales; family Euphorbiaceae; genus Mercurialis; species Mercurialis annua. Next base: position 53,410,026 of record NC_065571.1, read on the forward strand.
CTTCTTCATGCACATCTCGACATTTCGATAATTCGATTTCGATACCATCTATACATCGTATACGTATTTCGCAAAGAAACAAACAAAGGTTTCACAATCCATCGATCATACTTGTCATAATGAAACAAACAAGAATTTCACAATCCATCGATCATACTTATCATAATGAAACAAACAAGAATTCTCAATCAATCAAAAATTCACAATCAATCAGCTCGATCTTAAAACAAATAATACAAACAACTTGGATCAGACATGGCTCAATTCTATAGCTGCAGTAGTTCCTAGCTTAGTCTAATGACCTAATACCTAGGAACAAACAAACATCAATCACAGACTTGCAGTGGTATCATGGACCAACTGCACTCAAATCACATATTAGCAGAGGTAACTGGACCAACTGCTCTGATACCAACTTTGTCACGACCCAAATTATTGAGCCGAGACCGGCGCTAGGGAATGGGAGTGGTAGCTCCGAAACCCGTAGCAAGCCTAAAACCACTCTAACTTTTTTTCGCGGAAACGCAAACACAACTATCCTATAGACATATAATAAGAAAGACACGTTTACAATCATAACATAACATCATATATAGACACATCATCGATACAACCATAGTGGGCATCTCACTTCCGTAACTTGTACGTACTAGCCCGTCTATCGATCAATACAAAACTGACAACCAAAAGACGTCACATCAAACAAACATTAAATATGTACACAACCTATAAGACCTGACTATTCTATGCTAAGACTCGTCATACGTATACTACTGCAGCACCAAGGGGACTCGTACTCAGCACACCAAAGACGGTCTGTCTGATCCGACTCTATACACCTGGAAAACATCAATGTGAGGGGTCAGTATTTGGGGAAATACTGAGTGAGATAACACATTACTAAGGTATTATAGAAAATAACATCGCATTTAAAACAAAACACATATATACAAACATATTATACTTCAAGCATTTGATCCGATCGAAACCCTAATATCTTAGTATGCATAATGAACATCATCACAACATCTAACGATCGATCGATATGAGTCCGGGATAGTTCAACCAGCCGACTCGCAGATACAGGCCCCGGGATAGTTCAACCAGATAGGCTCTGTATCGCATGCACAAACAAGTATGATATACGACCCATGAAATCTCTATCTATGACTTACCCGGACGCTGGTGATCACACAGCCTATTGACACCCAATAGGTAGCTTGTTTCCCCCGGATCATATACTAGTTTTCACAATCTATATATATTCGATAATACGATGCACAAATTCATTTCTATCGATAAAATACTATAGCATGCGATGTAGTTTAATATTATATTTATAATATAAAAACTATCCATTGCGTAATAATACTCAAAGTAAAGTTTAACTCACTACGATCGCTATTCCTTATATCCAAACGTAAGCTCCACGCGTCATTCACTCTTTTAACTATTCCAGCTCGTCGATCTCGTACCTCGTCGATGTATCCACTTCCTATTCAAATCATATGTACGTTTAATCCATCATCGTAAACTTAATACTAAAACTCTAAGTTATAAACTTAGTTCGATATGATCGTATTCCCGATACGACTCTTGACTTTGATAATATTTTAATCCAATTTTCTCGAAAATATCAAATGTCTAGATCAAATAGACGTCATACACTCGTGAATACGAGCCGGGGTACACGGGCGTGCCCCGAGGTGGGTTCACGATCGTGCAACCAAGTGCACGTTCGTGCACCTCAGGGGTACACGTTCGTGTACTTCTAGTACACGTTCGTGCACCATGAAAAGTGCACGTTCGTGTACTTTAGGTACACGATCGTGTACCTTGCTAGGTGCACGTTCGTGTACTTTCAGTACACGTTCGTGCACCCGTGGTACACGGTCGTGCACCACGTGCACAGCTCCTCGGAAGTTGATTTCCGGGGTTTTATCACCATTCCGACATGCTTCACACATCCATACTCAAAACCCATATCTCGGTTTCTTCAAAAACGTCATAATAACTTCAAAAACGTCAAATTCGAATCCAAAATCGTTAAAACGATAAAACCGCTCGAAACCTTAAACCAAAACGTCAAGCTTACCTCGATTGACGCTCGTAGAAGATAGAGAATCGAATTCTCAATCCATCGGCGCGAGAATCACTCGATTCGGACGAGAAATGGCGAAACCGCGACGGATCGAAGTGATCGCCGTTTTCTTTCTTCGTCTGCTCCTGATCATTCTTTCTTTCCTTCTTCTTAAGAAACATATATATATATCTTGGCTAATGTACTCTTTTAATCCTTCATTTCTTTAACTTAAACCATTTCTCTATTAAACTTTCTAATTTAACCAAACGGTTAATTTATTCTTTTAACTCGATTATCTACGTATTATTTATATCCCAATAAATAATACTATTCCAAAAATAATTATTTCCGTCTATAATCTTCCAATTTCTATTCTCGAGGCTAAATTTGCTAATTTTCACTTTGGTCCTTGAATTCTTCAAAATTGACAATTTAGCCCAAAATGAATCCGCGTCCAAATTTTAAAAGGTCTCCGATTGACCTGAAACTTTTACCACCAATACTATAAAACATTTCGCGGACCTTGGCGAAATAATTCCATTTTCGGACTTAACTGGTTAAATTACCACTTTAGTCCCTGAACTCTAGTTTGTAACTTTTCTTGATATTTTTCCTTATTTTCTTATTCTAATCCTCAAACATATACGTCTTACTCCATATTATCCTTTTCTTTAATATCCAATATCTTTATCTCTGCAACTCCGGTCCTTCTCTGCCGGACACGTTGCACTAAACGGCACCTGAACTTACAGGGTATTACATTCTTCCCCCCTTATAAAAATTCGTCCTCGAATTTTCATACAACCTTTTTACTTATCTTATACCCTTGACCTTTTTCATTTGTTCCTTGTTTAACATTCAATACTATATACTTTGTATTCCATCACACGCTTTCTTGACTTGTCGCTCCTATCCTTGTACATCTATCGTCGATATCCTTATTAAATCCGACGTCTTTCTAATATCACACAATATCCACCTCATCTTATCATAAGGGCAATCTTCTATCTTCAAAGCATAAACTATAAATCGATTCCTATACTCAACTATCCTCTTTTCATACTCCTATCATACAATATGAACGTCCTAGTTCACCGTCCAATCATTTTCATTCCGCTATTCACGCACATCTATTATTCACTTCTTCTCTTATATCGTCATTTAAGATCTTTGACATCCTGTCAAAGAGATACTTACTTTCTAACTTACCACTAATCGGATACATATCACTGTCCAACGTATTCACGGTCTTAGCTATATTCTAGCGCGTTGTTTCGAAACTAAGTTCATATCCTAGAAGCATAACGTCTATGTTTTCGCAACTATACGTATACATTCGCCTCTTGGTCTTGACCGCAGCTTGCTCGCGAGCACTTCACTTCCGTTACAGAGTTCTGGTCTAGGTATACTTACATGAAAACAAAACTCTTTCAAAACTCTTTCGATAAAACGATTCATTTTGAACTTTAACTCAAATTTCATTTTCATTTTAACAAAATTGTGCACTAGGGTGATGACGTCTCTCATCCCCAAAGAGTTGCCACATCTCACCTTTTCGTCCGAACATAATGCATATGATGCATGTCCTATTGATGTATGTACAGATATATGTAGTGATGCACTTCTATCAATGTCGTGGCACTTATCGATGACTATCGCGGGTCTAGGCACAACTATGTTTTCAAAATCGTTTACACAAACAACTTTCAAAAAGTTTTAAACTTCGAGTTTTGTAAGTTCTCTAGACATTTAAACTCTGTACACGGTAGGTTCTTCCACTTCTGTAACTTCATACTTCTTCTTCATGCACATCTCGACATTTCGATAATTCGATTTCGATACCATCTATACATCGTATACGTATTTCGCAAAGAAACAAACAAAGGTTTCACAATCCATCGATCATACTTGTCATAATGAAACAAACAAGAATTTCACAATCCATCGATCATACTTATCATAATGAAACAAACAAGAATTCTCAATCAATCAAAAATTCACAATCAATCAGCTCGATCTTAAAACAAATAATACAAACAACTTGGATCAGACATGGCTCAATTCTATAGCTGCAGTAGTTCCTAGCTTAGTCTAATGACCTAATACCTAGGAACAAACAAACATCAATCACAGACTTGCAGTGGTATCATGGACCAACTGCACTCAAATCACATATTAGCAGAGGTAACTGGACCAACTGCTCTGATACCAACTTTGTCACGACCCAAATTATTGAGCCGAGACCGGCGCTAGGGAATGGGAGTGGTAGCTCCGAAACCCGTAGCAAGCCTAAAACCACTCTAACTTTTTTTCGCGGAAACGCAAACACAACTATCCTATAGACATATAATAAGAAAGACACGTTTACAATCATAACATAACATCATATATAAACACATCATCGATACAATCATAGTGGGCATCTCACTTCCGTAACTTGTACGTACTAGCCCGTCTATCGATCAATACAAAACTGACAACCAAAAGACGTCACATCAAACAAACATTAAATATGTACACAACCTATAAGACCTGACTATTCTATGCTAAGACTCGTCATACGTATACTACTGCAGCACCAAGGGGACTCGTACTCAGCACACCAAAGACGGTCTGTCTGATCCGACTCTATACACCTGGAAAACATCAATGTGAGGGGTCAGTATTTGGGGAAATACTGAGTGAGATAACACATTACTAAGGTATTATAGAAAATAACATCGCATTTAAAACAAAACACATATATACAAACATATTATACTTCAAGCATTTGATCCGATCGAAACCCTAATATCTTAGTATGCATAATGAACATCATCACAACATCTAACGATCGATCGATATGAGTCCGGGATAGTTCAACCAGCCGACTCGCAGATACAGGCCCCGGGATAGTTCAACCTGATAGGCTCTGTATCGCATGCACAAACAAGTATGATATACGACCCATGAAATCTCTATCTATGACTTACCCGGACGCTGGTGATCACACAGCCTATTGACACCCAATAGGTAGCTTGTTTCCCCCGGATCATATACTAGTTTTCACAATCTATATATATTCGATAATACGATGCACAAATTCATTTCTATCGATAAAATACTATAGCATGCGATGTAGTTTAATATTATATTTATAATATAAAAACTATCCATTGCGTAATAATACTCAAAGTAAAGTTTAACTCACTACGATCGCTATTCCTTATATCCAAACGTAAGCTCCACGCGTCATTCACTCTTTTAACTATTCCAGCTCGTCGATCTCGTACCTCGTCGATGTATCCACTTCCTATTCAAATCATATGTACGTTTAATCCATCATCGTAAACTTAATACTAAAACTCTAAGTTATAAACTTAGTTCGATATGATCGTATTCCCGATACGACTCTTGACTTTGATAATATTTTAATCCAATTTTCTCGAAAATATCAAATGTCTAGATCAAATAGACGTCATACACTCGTGAATACGAGCCGGGGTACACGGGCGTGCCCCGAGGTGGGTTCACGATCGTGCAACCAAGTGCACGTTCGTGCACCTCAGGGGTACACGTTCGTGTACTTCTAGTACACGTTCGTGCACCATGAAAAGTGCACGTTCGTGTACTTTAGGTACACGATCGTGTACCTTGCTAGGTGCACGTTCGTGTACTTTCAGTACACGTTCGTGCACCCGTGGTACACGGTCGTGCACCACGTGCACAGCTCCTCGGAAGTTGATTTCCGGGGTTTTATCACCATTCCGACATGCTTCACACATCCATACTCAAAACCCATATCTCGGTTTCTTCAAAAACGTCATAATAACTTCAAAAACGTCAAATTCGAATCCAAAATCGTTAAAACGATAAAACCGCTCGAAACCTTAAACCAAAACGTCAAGCTTACCTCGATTGACGCTCGTAGAAGATAGAGAATCGAATTCTCAATCCATCGGCGCGAGAATCACTCGATTCGGACGAGAAATGGCGAAACCGCGACGGATCGAAGTGATCGCCGTTTTCTTTCTTCGTCTGCTCCTGATCATTCTTTCTTTCCTTCTTCTTAAGAAACATATATATATATCTTGGCTAATGTACTCTTTTAATCCTTCATTTCTTTAACTTAAACCATTTCTCTATTAAACTTTCTAATTTAACCAAACGGTTAATTTATTCTTTTAACTCGATTATCTACGTATTATTTATATCCCAATAAATAATACTATTCCAAAAATAATTATTTCCGTCTATAATCTTCCAATTTCTATTCTCGAGGCTAAATTTGCTAATTTTCACTTTGGTCCTTGAATTCTTCAAAATTGACAATTTAGCCCAAAATGAATCCGCGTCCAAATTTTAAAAGGTCTCCGATTGACCTGAAACTTTTACCACCAATACTATAAAACATTTCGCGGACCTTGGCGAAATAATTCCATTTTCGGACTTAACTGGTTAAATTACCACTTTAGTCCCTGAACTCTAGTTTGTAACTTTTCTTGATATTTTTCCTTATTTTCTTATTCTAATCCTCAAACATATACGTCTTACTCCATATTATCCTTTTCTTTAATATCCAATATCTTTATCTCTGCAACTCCGGTCCTTCTCTGCCGGACACGTTGCACTAAACGGCACCTGAACTTACAGGGTATTACAAATTATTCGGCCTTAAAATTTATAGCACTGACCACCTTACATTTTTAAATTTTTCCTTCTTATAAATATTTAGTACAACCTTGTCCACCTTATAATAAATTCCTGGGTCCGCCACTGTACTACATATAAAAGCACGTATAGGAGAGGGGAGGGGGGACATGCACATTTACGTTAATATCCTTTTCACTTATAAAATTAATTATTAATTAAAAATAAGATAATCATTAATATTAGAATACTAACTAAAATAAACTGTTATATTAAGATAAATTAGAGTATTAACCAAAATAAACTATTATGTTGAGATAATTGTATAGAGTACCAATTAAAATAAACTATTTTAACTATTTAATAATTACTATTTTAATTATTATTGTATAAAATTCTAATAAGATAAACTATTTTAATGAACTACTTTTTTAATTTTATTTTATATCTTCTATTAAAATTATCTATAATATAAAATTTGAGTAATAATTTAAAATTTTTTAAATAATTAAAACCGTCATCTTAAATATTCAATAAGATAAACTATTTCAAATCAATTATTATTTTAAATTTTATTTGATAATTTGACAAGTCACACTACAAGTCACGTCTGAAACACGTAAAGCGACAATCGTATTAAAAATAAATTAAAAAAAAAAAAGAAGTACGTGCGTTTTTGGGCTTGACTAGGTTTTCCGTATAAATTCATGACACACCACGATAGTGAGTGGAGTTATTATTGTGTTGGCCGTTCTCTTTGTTTCTTTGCCATTGCCTACACTCTGCTTCTTCTTTTACAGGTTTTACCATTACACTTTCAACTCTTGTACATGCAAACAGTCATTTGATTCTATTCACTTCCACTTAACAAAATTACATATGTTGTTCACTTATGCATAGAAACTGATCATCCTGTTCTACCTAGCTAGCTACCAGGGTCTGTCTTTAACTTGTTTTTATTTCAATTGTTGCACTTTCTATTTTCAAAATATATGCTATCGGTGATGATCAACGTAGAGTTACTATGATCATTAACTTGAATTTATCACCATTTTATTAGAAGTTTTTCAAGCTCGATTCTAATGGAGTCCAAGCCACCTCAAGACCCACCCAGGAAGGTTTGCTTCAATTAATTTCCTTTTATTCTTCTGATTCTTCTTCTATTTATGTGTTTTTCAAATGAAAAAAAAAGTTTATAATGGTCAATGACTCTGCTTTTGCAGCTTAAGTTTAAGCCTAAAGCTCCTCAGCGGAGGCCGCCAAAGGCTGAAGTTAAAAGGTGTTTGATATTTAATTTTTAGTTGATCTTTGGAACTGCATTGAGTCACCCTTATTGACTTTGCGTATTGCCTATTTCTCTGTTTGCAGTGAAAAGGCTGAAGAGGAGGATGCTGCTCAGGCTATGAAGTTAATGAAGCAGTTTCATGTATGATTGTTCATCAATTTGCTAAATTTTTCTAGGCTAAATTAGTGAAATATGTTTGTGTAATTTGATTTATTTCTACCTTGTTCCACAGGAAAGGTCTATCAAGGGAAAGCCTAAAATTGAAAAGAAAGGTACATTTTTTAGTTTAAAACAAGCTGTACAAATGTTGTTATGCATTCTTTGTCATATTTTGCCCAATATGAGTTCTGATTCTTTTATCCTTTGATCTTTAAACAGTGCACGGTTCCCAAATTGCATTTGGTTTTGGAGCTGCATCGTCTAACATAAAAATGTATGGTGTCCCCAAAGGTGGTGCTTCAGTTAACCAAAATCAAGGTTCATCTATCGGTGGTATGCTAATGTTGCTACTTTTTACGGATTTATTGTTAAAGTCTGCCAGCTACTTTCACCGTGTTTCATAATGTTGTGTTTTCGCAGGTCCTGCTTATTCGTCAGGATTTGGAGAGAAAGAGTATGTGGAACCATGGGTAAGCTAACTACAACTGAACCTTACAAGCTCTATTATTCTGTCTATGTTCTTTTATCTGAATGTATGCAATCGTTTGCTCAGTTTAGCTTGCTACATTTTTCATTTTACTGCAGAATTATTACAGTTATTACCCAGTCACTCTTCCTTTGAGGAGGCCATATTCAGGCGATCCAGGTACCTTTTGAGCTTAATCTTTTGACAGGATAAAGTGCACACTACATAACATGGAATAATTCCCATTGAGATAGTTGTATTCGATTTGAAATGATAAGACTAATGTCATTCCTAATTGGATCAGATTGGTTCTCTGTTGCATGATTGCATTAATTTTCTCATATTTCTTGTAGCTATACTTGATGCGGAGGAATTTGGAGAGGCTTTCGATGATGTGGAATATGACGAAAATTCTATAAATGCAGCAGCAGATCTTGGTTTAATGGTTGGCAATGTACTAAAGTGAATTCAAGTAATCCTGGTTGAATATCTTTCTCATACCTTTAAATAAATTTGTTGGCAGGAGGAGAATGTTGAGCCAAGTATGTTGTTTCTTCAGTTACCGCCGACAGTGCCTATGGTAAAGCAATCAGCTACTGCAGCAGATGGCCATAATGTGAACGGAGGAAAGACCTGTAAATTAGAAGATTCACCAGGTGGCTACATGGGTAAAATGCTAGTTTACAAGAGTGGTGCAGTTAAGCTGAAACTTGGTGACACCCTTTTTGATGTGAGTAGCGAGAACAACTTTCATATATATACATCTCTCTTGTGGATTTATGTGCAATGAATTCTGAAATTAATGCATTCTGGAAAGCATCAACTGTCATTTATATTTAATTTGTTGAATTTGCAGGTCTCCCCAGGTTTAGACTGTGCTTTTGCTCAAGATGTTGCAGTTGTTGATACAACGCAGAAGCACTGTTGTGCTGTTGCAGAGATTGACAAGCATGTCATAGTAACTCCTAACGTGGATTCCATTATCAATAGTATTGCTGATTTGTGATAATCATTTCGCTGTTTATCTAAATAGGAAATTTATTAGTTTCGGTTTTTTCTCTCCCTAAAATGAGGGTTATAAGAGTTTTGCATTTTCATTTATTTAACTCTCAATTAGAAACAATAAAATAGGTGAAAAGTTTTTATATGGACTACTCTTTTAACAGATAATACGAAATTTTGTGATCTGTTTTTGCTGTCATTCCAGTTTGATTGGCATAGATATTTTTTTATTGGTTAAACCATCATATGTTGATGCAGGAAAACATATTCTAATAATCTAATAAATAATGCATGATTTTGATCAATGACTCTTGTTTCTTATCTAAGTCATAAGCATTATAATTTGAAATCAAAATCTTTATTATCTATAATAATACTTATATTGAATTCAGTACTGTGAAAGATCACAAATCTAGCAGCACAATCTGGCAAACTTCAGGACATTGAAGAAAGTTATTCGGAAGAAACAGGTGAGTATATGATTATGATATAATTTTTAACTTTTCTGTCTTCTGGAGAAGCTTATATTTGGCGTATTATAAGTTGAGCTCCATGTTGTGGTTGCAGAATCATTACTGTGTACGGGGAATGACAGTATGAAGGTGAAAGCTCAAACGAGAAATGTTGTAGAATCATGGCCAAAGCTGTCTTAGCTTCTAACATGGAAAAGTTTTGGCCAATACAGGTCCTTGGACCCCAACCGAAAGGAAAGAATGCTAACTGATCTTTAGATGCCTTTGCAATTCCTGCTGAAAATCTTTCTGGTCTAAATTCGTCTGCATCATTACCCCAGAACTCAGGATCATGGTGAATGAGCAATGTGGGTAGAGTAATGTCAACACCTGCTGGAATAGTGATGTCTCCTATCTTGGTCTCCTCGCGAGCGTGTTGATATAGAGCAATTGCTGGTGGATATAACCTCAAGACTTCATTCAAGATCATGTTTATCTGCAGCACAATTATAAGGTATGTGAATTTTACAAAACAACCTTTTTTATTTGTTTTTTTTTCCCCTTGTTTTTAGCATCTTAGACATTAAAATTGCTCAGGAATGAAGATTAAGTGTAGAGATGAGTTAATACTTACATTCTTGAAGTGGTTTAAATCTTCAAAATCAGGTTGTTTCTTTCCACAAACATGTAGAACTTCTTCTCTTGCTTTTTCTTGCCAGTCTTGGTGCATAGCTAAGACTATCAATGTCCATGTTAGCAAGCTTGAGGTTGTTTCTTGGCCAGCAAGGTAGAAGACCTTGCATTCCTCTATAACCTCCTCAATTGTCAATCCATTACTTCCAATTCCACTTTCACTCTGTTCACTAGAATGCAAGAGTAAGCTTAGCAGGTCATCAACCTTAGATTGTCCAGTTCTAATTGTATTATTTTTCCTCTCAACCATATTTCTCAGCAATGATGTAATCTCTATGTTCAGCTTCTTTCTCCTCTGGTTCTTCTTTGTAGGAAGAAATCTACAAAATCGGTAAGAAACGCCGTAAATGATCAATCCATTTCTTTTTAATCAGTTGTCTAAGGCTTAAGCTAAATATATACAATGTAATTAGTCCGTACCTAAAACCAGGAATATACAAGCTTCGCATAGCTTCTATAGTCAGCATCATTAACTCATGTTGAAGTTCAAATATCTGCTTTCCTTCTTCATAATTGCTTCCGAATGCTGCCCGCGAAATGATATCCTTCGCTAATTTTTGAATTTCTGGCCAGACATCCACTTCAAAGGTTTCTTGATGATTATTGATCATCTTCTTCCATTCTTGTATCATTTTGTTACAGCTGATTGCGAATACCGGTATCATCCCCTTAAAAAGATATTGATGAGAGCATAGGCAAAGTTAATATGCAAAAAATCCAGTTGAATTTATGCTATTGAATGATAACAAATAATAAATCAAACTGACTTTAAGTTTCTCTAGATGGAAAGCAGGATTTATCAATTTTCTGTGTTTAGCCCACTTTTCACCCTCTAAAACTGTCAATCCTTTTGCAAGAATTAGAATTAGAGGGGTTAATGGTGGCTTCTGAATATGACCTAGCTTGTTGGATAAGACTTCTTTCATTAGTTCTGGATCAGAAATGATCAATCTTGGTGTTTTTCCATTCCAAAACATTGATATCTTCCCTGTCAGATAAATCCAAAATTTAGTTAGTTTAGCAATACTCGTCGTCTTCACACGTAAAGTCTCGATTAATCGCTACAATTTGCAGTCAACACATAGTAAATCACCTTAAGTTTATCTCACTCTATATAGGAATGATGCTTACCATATTTCTGAACAACATAAAGAGTAAACGGATCAACTCGTGGAATAATCTGGTGGTTCAGATTAATCGGTTTGGACCATGCTTCGGTTATCATCTTTATGAATGGCTTCATATCTCCAATAAAGAGCTTGTAAGGTGTACCGGTTATACCTTGCTGCCTCAACCTCCTTTCTAGCCATTTTGGTTTCCACCAAATGGAGTAGAAAATTTTCCCAGCTCCATATAGACCAAGAAATATCAAAGAAAGAACTATAGAGTATAAAACAAGGTCACTCATGGCAAAAACAAAGTTATTATTGTTCCTTAATTGTATGTAATTATTGACTGCTGATTTGTGTAACTTGTTCCTTTATATTTATAGAGAGAAATATTTACAGTGTTGTTGCATTAGCATTGACTGTGATATGAATTAGTCTTTTAAAATTAAATTTTTATATTGTTCTTGGAGAAGAAGATATTGAAAATTTTATCATTTTTTGGAGGAGAAGATATGTTGCAATGGTGACCTATGAGATGGAGCCAAGATTGTGTATAGTTTAAGTTTTATTTTCAATCAGATTATTATTAAATTAGGATGAAAAGTTGGATAAGATAAGTGGACTTTTTTTCTTCTGGGCGTGAGTAGCAAGCATGGCATGATGATCAGTGAAAGAAAAAGAAATTGTTGTCTTGTTAAAAAAAACAAAAAACAAAAACAAGCTACGGGTAACTTGATTCAGTTTGCGCTGCAAGCATTTTCATGTTCAAGCCAAAGTCTACCTCTTATGGGGTATTGCGAATAATGTTATCAAGAAAAAGTTCATATTAGAGACGAATATGATTCGTCTAATACAGAAAAATAATAAATTTTGAATTAAAATGAAACGTATAATCCGTTTAATTTAATATAGTATGATACGATTAATAAATGAGTTCGTATTGATTCTAATCATATCACCTGAATAAATTGAGATTACTTACAGCAATAATTAACGATATATTTTAGTATGTAATGTCACTAAGCACTAATCCTATTCTGTTAAATGAAGATGTTTATTACATTCTTAACCTGATGAATGAAGATTGCCTTTTAAGAGCATTTTCAATTGTGCTCTTTATTTTAAGAGCATCTTTAAATAAAATAAAGAACATCTTTGAAAATAAAGAGTATAAATTTTATTTGTGTTCATTAGACTTTCTAAATTTATTTACTCTTTTAATTATGTTCGGCATTACATCATAAATCTAGCAACATCATAAAAACATATCCAGAGATTCAAAACTACATCTTTTATATGAACTCATAGTTTAATGGTGGCTGTAGCAAAAAGTGAGCCTTTCCTTTATGAAAGTAGACCCAGACCCAGATTCAACCATGCCTCATAATAAAATCATAATTATTGTTAAAAAATCTCATTATATATATTGACCATAAGAATTTCAAAATGAAAAACTGTTACTGCAACTTTTTTCTTCAATTCTATAAAGAACTGTACATAATAGTTTAACTCCATTTTGTTCAAATTTGTATGATCCTCCGAGACCAGAATTTCGATTGGAGTTAACAATTCAATGGAGATTGATTTTTTGAGAAACAAGATAGCAAATAGCAGAAAATGGAAGTTATATGAAAAAGAAATAAAAAATCATGGAGAAAGTTGAGAAGTGGTAAAGACACCTTTTATATTTTTAAAGACATGTTTTATATTTATTTTTAAATATGAAGAGCTCATTGGAGCATTTTTTTTTTTTTTGTAATTTCACTCTATAATAAAGAATTTTGCATTATAAAGAGTCCATTGTGGATGCTCCAATAATTTTGCGAGATTACTACAACTTGAAATTTAGCATAATAACAATTAAAAGTCTCAAGACTGTATCCCAATGTATTTGTCAAATTTCTCCATTAAAATTACATGTCCATGAAGTTTTAGTAGCCAACTTTCTTGTAGCTTCCGTCACTGTTGCTGAATTCGTTAGTGTATTGAATCCTCCAAATTCAATTTTGTTTGATTGAATTTTTGAGCTTTAAATCTTATTATTTGTGAACCTTAACTAACGGAATTAAACCAACATCTTTTAAAGCAATTTTTATCATAAAAAAGTATACAATATTATCATACAGAAAGCATACAATATGTTAATGCATTGTAAGGTTATGCTAAACAGCCTAAACCATCCACATTGACTGATTTTAATTGCCACTCGCAGTATAATTTTTCAAGGATAAACAGAAACTTGCAATCTTCAGTTTGGAGTCGCTATTTTGTGTGCAATCCAATGGAGTATCATTAAAGGCACAACTATTTGAACAGTGCAGCTTGCTTTCCCCTACCCTAGCAATCTAATATCTCTTGTCTCCTACCATATGTGCCTCAATAATACTCAATAGTCAATACTACTGTTTTCGTTAGTGCTGGAAGATAAGAGAAGAATTGTCAGTCAGTTATAGAAGCTAAGCTAAGAGAGTAGAAGCTAAAGCATATATAAATTAGGATACTGTATAATATGAATATCCATGACATGGGGTTCCATGTCATAATTCTCAACTTATAGTTTTTCAGGTGTGTTCAGTGTCATAATTCACTAAGTTATAGTTCTTCCGGATAGATAAGAACATAAAATTACGAGAAGTTGCGAATTCGTTTCTTTGAAGACATCTAACATATACATGAAAAAAATCCACCGTATTCATAGTACAGTATACACTAATATCCGTCCCTCATTCACGATTCAACTCAACAAAGCACTTGACCGTATATCAAAAGGATGCATCATGCAACAATCTGTTACGTAATTTACTCTAATCCTACGCCTAATTATCAATTTCCCACTTATTTTTTCTAAGCAACACTGGAACTACACTGTTTTCCCTAATATTCCCTATCAGATTATATACACAAGACATACTGGAAAACTATACGACATTCAATAACTCTCCACAGCTTCATATCATAGATTCCTGTCAGATAAACCTATGACATTTGCGTTGCACAAACAGAACATACAGGCATGTGTTTTAAATGTAATGAGAAATTATCATTTCATTTTTTGCACAAGTCTCCTTTTGTTGGCAATCTTCATCTACTCTAGTAACTATTTTTCATCTGCTCTTATATCTCTTCATATTCCCTCCTCTACTGTGAGCAAAAGAAACTATTTTCTCATCTACCAGTGACATAATGTCCAAATTCAGAACTACTAATCAGTCATAAAATCTCATCTAGCTAGACAATCTCACATTCATATTCACATTCACATTCATTCCAAATGCTTCAATTAAACAACAATGTGATACACCACACTTATACTGCTAGCGCAAACAAAACAACTAAAACCATTTCAAAACAATGTGCATACAATTTCAACAACAACAACAGATAATCCAAACACATGGATATCAAACATTATTATTCAAGAAACCTGAAATGTTAGCCTTCGGAAGAAAGGCGAAAATCATTAAAGACTAGCGGATTGCGGGTTTGGCACCACATAATCAATAACAATAACACTCTCCAAGTAATCCCTAACCTTCTCCTTTTGCAAATTAACAATTTCTTCATTAGAATCCACAGTCTCCATTTCACTTAATCCATCAAAAACCGCAATCGAAGCAATCGAGTATCCTTTTGCTCTAGCAGGTGAAAAATTCTCTCCACAGCTAATTTGTTTAATAATATTCCCTCCAAAACTCGATTTTATGCTTTTAATAACAGATAAAATCTCATTTTTCACTTCCTCCCCCAAATTTTCCTTCAATTTCAAAAAGGTCAAACGAATAGCAGAGCAAGGAGACGGAACCAATGGTCCGTCCAGATCATCGGCAATCCAATCGACGGCCATGATGTCATCGCAGACAGGGAGAACATGCTCTTTAACAACGCTGACGTGGCTGGGGTGAGCAGAGTAAGCGTTGAGATTGTCTTTAGAAGAGTAACGGCTGTGGAGCACGTGAGTGAACGGAATCGGAGATGACTTGACCCGGTGGAGCTGACCCGCGGAGAGATGGAGAACCGGGTCGAGTGAAACGAGGGCGTTTAGAGAAGTGAGCATGGTGTTGATTTTTGTGGGGTCGGTGTTGTCTTTGACTTTGAAGAGGACTATGTGCTCGATCGTTGTGGAGGACATTTTGATGGAGGATTGAGAGTAGGGTTTGATGGAGGAAAGGGAAGGGAATTTGTTTTTGAGGGTGTGTTTGGGAGGTGAGAAAACGAGGGAAAATGTGGAGGAAAATAGCGAGCGCGCGGATGATAGGGTTGTCATGTTTTTAGCCGGTAACTACAGTGTGAAGAGCGTGATAGTGACTGGCGGCAGTCTTGGTGTGGTTATTAGCCATTTTGTCACACTTTTGGCACGTGACAGTTTTTAACCCTTCAATGAACAAAAAAGAGTGTCTTATTTCATGTTTTAAAACAAAACAAAATCACCGTTTGTCAATTTTAGATGGGTTTATATTCCAATTTGAAGTTTGTCTTGATCATCACAGATATAATATAATCTAAAATTGATAATTTGTATAAAATTTAATGAAAACTGTTAAAAAATTTAAAAACGCCCAAATTTTTTAGCATCATTGTTCTAAAAGTTAAAATTCTTTAGCATCTAAAGAGTTTTTGCTCAGCATCTAAAAATTTCAAATTCCCGCTTTATTTGTTTCGTGTTAAGATGCATTAGCGATGTTTTTTAGGTATCACATATGTATCTAAGATCTATTTTTTTATGAAAAGAATTATACATACAAACTTTTTATTTTGTCCGCTTTATATCAGAGATGTATTAAATATATATCGAAAATATACAAGTAATATTTTTCTTAATATGTGTAAGCATTGTAATTTTAACACATATTTTTAAGGATGGGAATTGATGTCCAATGATAGATAGCGATATAAATTGTCAAGTTTAGAATGTTATTTTTTTAAAATATGGACTCAGTTTAAATTTTGCAATCAATAGTTAAAAAGATGATTTTGGTTTATTTAGAAAGTTTACATGTTAAATTGTAATTTTGTACAATTGGTAATTCTATGGACTTAATTGAAAATTTATGGGTCTACGTAAAAACTTATAAAAGCATGAACACATATTCTTTTTATTATTCCTGAATTGATTATTATTTAAAAATAAAATAAAAATACATAATTTGTCAGATATAGTATGTTTGCTTTGAATTTAAATAAGGGATAATTAATAAATTATATTTTGATGGTGTTTGAGACTTTGAGATCCAATTGATTAAAAACGTCAAAAATTATTTACTTGACTCCTATATACAAGTTCAAAAACCGAATTTGATCATTTCTTCATTATTAGTAGACAATATTTTGTATTCACTTTTATACCATTTATATATATATTTTCCCATTGAACAGGACCAACGAACCTGCTTCAAAATGAACAGGGTTGTGCAATCATGATTACACATGGAGTCCCACACCTCCGGGTTTTTGATATTTGGGTGCCTCATAGGCACCCAAATTTCCATTGTTGTGCCTCTTTTGGAATTAATTCCAAAAGAGTGCCTGAACCCACATGTTCCGCATTCTAGGAATGCGGAACATGTTGGTGTTCCGCATTCCTAGAATGCGGAACACCACTAATTTTGACCCAAATTAGTGGTGTTCCGCATTCTAGGAATGCGGAACCCCACATGTTCCGCATTTCTAGAATGCGGAACATGTGGGTTCAGGCACTCTTTCGGAATTATTTCCGAAAGAGGCACTTATCCGGAAATTTGGGTGCCTTTGAGGCACCCAAATATCAAAAACCCCACACCTCCCTGCTATGAGAAGTAAACATATTTTTGAACCAAACTATAAAATTATTATCTGTGATTGACAAGATTATAAAATATAATGTGAATTAATGAAATTAGAAGTGACAAAAATTAGTATCATACTATATAAATGGATAAAAATGAAGCTAGCAAAACTTTAAAAGAAAAATAATTAAAATTATACATATAATATAGCTACTTGGTCTTAAAAATCATCAATTGTGTCACCATCTGATATAATCTAGTAACTTAAGATTGATATTAGACTAAGCTAATCATACAATTATAAAAATGATGGAGACAAAGACTTGATTGGGCGAATATTGACCAAACATACAAAATTGTATTATTATTATTAAAATATGCATAATACTTTAGGTAGTGGCAGAGGGAAGAAACTGAAAAAGAATCCAATATTACACATAAAACGTCAGGACAACATTTAGAGATGACAGCACAGAAAATACAATACATGAGGTCCAATTTTATTTTTGACAATATATAATATAATGTGATTTTAATTCTACAATATTAATGAGCTGCCCTCATCTACACCTCTTTAATTATGTATTTGTTAGCTATTCTGATAAAGGTTATCTTAGATCACTGCAATAAAATACACTAACTATTATATTACATTATATTATATTAGAATACAAATTCCATCAAAATTATATTAATTGAAAAAATTACAGTAATCATTTTCAAACTTTTCTGCATCGCCTATTTTAGTATTTAAATCCTATCTTTTGTATTATTATTTTTTTGGAGGGCAATAATTTTTTTTTTTAAGATCAAAAGAAATTATATTAAAAATCCAAAGCAGTTACAATTACGAAAATACAGGAAAGTGACAAAATCACTCCTGATGACCTGACATGGAACAGACATATTACGTTAGAGCGCGCAAAGCCTGATTCGCAGATCGCCTCACGAAAATAAAAAAAATGTTACATAACTGCTTTTCTAAACACAAATAACCATCAATCAGAATATCCAACTCGATTGTATATATTTAGTATTGCAACTGTATAAAAATATATCGAAAGAAACCTTCCAATCATTTTCTAATTATTGGGCAGCTAAATAATTAATTTTATGCTAAATTAATTGATATAATTTGTCACATATATCATTTGCATACACTATTGGCTTCATTTTTTGTTGACTTGGCAGCAAAATTTAAGTAAATATGAAGAATATTTTTATTTAATTTAATACTTAAAATACATATTTGGTATACTTTAAAAAAACTAAAAAAACTAAATTAAAATAAACAAAAATTTAGATACTGAAGACATCATTGACATAATTTTTTCATATTAATATAATGTAGGCTTACATTAATCTCCACCAAATTGATAATCACATTATAATTGTTTTGGCGATTATATTCACGTGATTTATACCATAATATACGGTTGTTGACATAGAAAATAATTGAGGCTAAACAATACTATACAATAATTTCCCTAATGGACACATAATGCAAAATTAATACACTTTTAATCGATCAATAACTTATCACATGCCCGTACAGGTTCGGTCTAATAATCTAAATCAGTTATATGGACGCCAAAAGTTGCGGGTTCAAACTCCAGCTACGCCTTTTTTTAAAAATGAAGTGGTTGAGGTTGGGTTAATGGCCATTATAGCCAGAAATTACCAGGTATATGGGTTTGTGGGCGGTTTATATCCGGGAGTTTGACAATAATATTAAATTTCGGCTCAGTATAATAAGTCCTCGTCACCAAAAAAATAACTTATCACACAGGAAGCACAATCACATGCATCACGCTCACTGAAACTTATATATAAAGTAAATTAAATGTTTGTTATTATTATAAAGTAAATTTGAGAGTGGTTAATTGTTGAAAATTAAGCAACTTTTATATAAATAGTAAAACTATACATATAGAATAAAATTGTCAAAACTGTAAAAAGAAATTTAAGAAGTTCAATTATGATCTATTTTATACAGTGGAACTTGAAAATGTCTTAAGCATTTACTAGTAATTCTTGAAATTTAAGAGAAAACATTAATTTTTCTTTTGATTTTAAAAAATATTATTTTTTTAAATTTTAAGTTTGATATAATCAAAACCTCTTTAGAAAGAGGATTTTATTTTTTAAAAAGGTTAAATATAATAAATTTTTAAAACTCACGAGATTTTTTTTTGTACCTAAACTCATGAAAATAATAGTTACTGTTTCAAAATAAATTATTGTATATCCTCAAAATTTGACATATTATATTAATCAATATTTTTATTTAACGTATTGTAAATTTGACAACCATCTACATTTTTCAACAAATTATTCAAATTATTTTCTTTATAAATATATATATCTAGGAATTAGTATATTAATGATATTAATATATTTTACAAATTTTATAAGAGAATATAAATAAAATAAATAATGCAATACAAATAATAAAACATAAAAAGTATATTTTAATGAAAATAAGAAAAAGTATGAAAATTATTTTCTAATAATAAAAATTCAATTTAAATAATTATATTTACTTTTCTTTTATTAAAAAATATAACAATATATTTATAAAAAAAATTAAAACGTAATTAGTGTAGCATCTCCAGTTTCAACGTATTTATAGTTTCTTTTGGTATACAGTGTATGAGATTTTTGAACGGGTTCTGTCCGAACTATGAGATGGCATTTTTAAACTTTTCACGTTTAGATTAATCTTCATTCGAACCGTGTATATCTTTTGCGGGAGGCAAATTCTAACTTCATATTTTAAATGGCTGCAAGTATGAATACGGTTCGAATCTACAATTTCACTTAAATGAAGCGCGTTACCAACTTATTTTTCTTTATAAATTAGCAATAACTCTGTGAATGAGTTTTTAACGTAACCAAATAATATTGAAATAAGTAAAATAAAATATGAAAAACTAAATAATGTAAGATGTCAAGCTTTATAATTATCTAAAAGAAAAAATCTTCTTGGTATGATAAACTAGGTAGAAGATATAAAGAAATTATTGTAGTTTTCACAAAAATATAGATTAGCTCTTTTATTTTTTTTAGGTATAATTAAGCTCTTTTTGTTCTCTAATAGGAGAAATAATCCCTTTCGTCCAACACTATTAAAAATACTCGTTAATAGCTGACATGTATCTCATAATCATATAGAAAAAAAGTTCAAAAGTAATTTTAGTATCTAAAATATTTACTAAAATTTTGAAGAGGTAAGAATCCCAAAAACTAATTAAAATAGTTTATTTGTTCGGTTATAAAACAATGAAAATTTAATTATTCAATTTTAAAAATATAAAAATTTAATTATGTCTAAAAAAAGCTGATTTGTACTTTAAAAAAAACTCGAGATTCTGCCAACAATTTATAAACATTTTCTTCCACTTTTATTTTTGAAATAAACAGGGACAAAGATAAGGCAATTGTGTCCGTAGGTACCACCAGGACACAGAATTGAGCAAAAACATCAGCGTTGGAGATCGTGTCAATGTTTCTGTACACGTGGCTATATCCATGCTATCTTGTACTATCATGTACCCTTCCACTATCTCCTCTCATCATCATTTAACGGCTGTGATGCAATTAGTGGGTCCCCTTTCTTTTTTTATTACAATAGCCGCTGAGCTACTGAATTCCACCTCAGCCTCGGTTATTCCTTCACAAGGCTTGGGCCCGAACCTGTAGATTTCCCAAACCTGAGCTTCCACGCGTCGTATTGTAATTAGCAGAGAACAGTTGTTCGTGAGATTTTATTGTTGAATTTAAAAATTGTCGGAACTTCCCATTCTCGGCCAAAACGAAGATCCCACCCGGTGGAATTGGGGCAGACCCATGCCATTATCTTACACATACCAAATTACCATATTACCCTATTGTTTAGGTATTTTGCCATTTAAACCCACTACTGAAGATGATAATAATATTAAAACATATGATAATGATGTAAATAAATTTTCTAGTAGCTCATGGAGATAAGGACAGACATGGGAAAATAAGAAAGTTTGTGAATTGTAGTTTTTACAATTATTTTAGCAATGACTTTTGCAGTTATTTTAAGAGATGTTATTGTTTTGGTTTGTTAATCATATCCATAAGTATAATTATTTAGTTTATGGTTGATGTCACATCTATGTGCCCATTATTTTAACAACTCATTACATGGGTTGAGAATTTTGTGATTTTTGGATCTATACTTCTATGCAATTATGTAGTGGTTATATTTTGAGAGACATTTTTAACTTATAAGCTACTACTATAACGAAATATTATTAATTTATGCAATTTATTGTAAATATGTGATATTATATTCACATATTAAATATAGAGAAAATGTTCATACCCAAATTTAAGAAATGGGGTAAAATAGCAATAATATGTGATCCAAAAAATAAATAGATATTAAGAGTCATAAGAATATGTAACGTTCATTTTCGCGGGAGCAATCCATTATGAATCAAGTGTAGATAAAATAATTTGTTTAAAATAATTAATTTTGTTTTGACACTATTATGTGTAAAATACTATAAATGTCATTTAACCTATGTATGAAATTTCATGTTTTTAACTTTTACATATCTTTTTAGACTAAATAATACAGTTTCCCAATTGAATTTTTGTTTGGAAACTAAACATATACATTGAACATTGATTTCATATAAGCCAAAACATTTGCAATAGATAACTCACAAGTAATGCACCAAATTTGGTTCCAAGAGAAACATGGAAACCTGAAACGCATGGTAATAAACAAATTTAAATATAGCTAATTCATGCAACTTGCAAATACCACTTATGTACATTTATATTCCTTTTCAGAAAATTCCTAGCTTCTTCAATTACATAAATTTCAATTTTATACTAATATACACAAATTCCAATTAAATGTGTATCATTTATGCTCTAAAAAAGACATAATATATTCAAAATATGCAAACCAATAAAATAAAAATTAATTCTCCTTCCAATTCATAATAGCTTCCTTATTTGAAAAATAATTACTTTATAATATTTATAGTTTTTTCAAATTTTTCCCCATCAATAAATAATTTTGCGGGACTAAAATAATTAGTCAAATTTAACAATAGTAGTAGTTGAAATGGACAATTTAATAAAAATGTATATAAATATAAAATTTATTATTTTTTAAATTTATATAAAATAGCCGAAATGTAACAAATATTATAAATCCGGAATAATAAAGAGAAGCCATAGATCAATACTTAATATAAATAAGTACTTAATACTGCAACAATTATGATCAATACTTAATATAAATAAATGTATATACAATCAATTGGAATTTGATTATGAAACAATTAAACATTCAAGTAGAATTCACAAATCACAATAATCAAATAATTATAGCAAAATCTAAAAAATAAAGTAGCAATAAAAAAATATTTCAAGAAAAGTGGTCCATCAAATTATTATCATCATGAAACAATAAATCCTCGAATCACATGCCACGTGCTCAATAATTAAACAACAAAAGTAAATCATGCCCTTGGATCTGAGCAAATTATAAATTTACTGATTATTTAAAATCCAATCAATATCACAAAAATCCAATATGGATAATAAATAAATATAAATACATACTTCTTTTAGGTAATTTTATGAGTTGTTCCTGAACGAACTCAATTATGAACACCTTTAAATTTTTACATTCAGACTAATTTTAAATCGAGTCGGGTATTTTTTGCGGGAGAAAAAGCTCCAGCTCTAAATTTAAAATGACTGTATAGATGCGTACGGTTCAAATCCGCAACCTCATTTAATTTAGGAGACACCTTACCAACTCACCCGCGCTTCGAGTCGATATAAATATAAATACATATTTAGTAGCTGTAGAGAAGCTTAAAAACATTTGTTTTTAAGACAGAGAAGGGTCCGAGCGTGACTGTCAAATCTACATATTCTCTCTCACTCTTAATTCTCTTTCTTCCTCTCAGTTTCTTATAACTTTCTCTCACTTTTTATTATAATTCTCAGAGAAAATAAAAGATTCAGTTTCAAAAAATTTAAAATCGGCGATCTTTTTTCTATTTCCAGTTATTATTCCTCGGGAATATCTCGTCTTCAATCTCTGTCTTCTCTTCCCCAGAATGTAATGTTCCAGATTTTTAAGGTACCCAAACTTACATATATAATAAAATAATATAAACTATAGTTTTATTGTCTTATGTTTGATGGGTTGATTTGTTTGTTATATTTTGGTTTCTTGTTTTCACAGAATTGAATGTATTTTATCTCACTTTTAATTCTTCTTTGTTAAATTTATTGAATTTCTTTTGAAGATCTTTTATATGGTAACTGGGTTGTTTTTAGATTTATTTTTGGTTATCAAAATGGAAACTTTTAAAGTATTTTCTTTTTTTCTATATTTGGGAAAACTAAATTATAGTCTTATGAAAGTGCAAGCTTTTTTTGTTGCTTTCGTTTAAATTTCCGAATTTAAGTCAAAAAATCCCATTTTGATTCTGTTATCATTAACAGAAAATTATTTTTGTGTTGTGAAATATTCAAAAATTCAGTTTTTTTTTTTCTTATTTTTAAGAAAGCTTAATGATGTTGTCTCTGTAACAGGAGTTTAGTACATGAACAGAGAGATTCATGGCCTCATCTTTTCTGAATCATTGACTGTTTTTTTCTTCTTGAGATTTTTTTTCTCAGTGCAAATGAAAAAAATTCCTTCTTATGGAAAATGGATCTGCTTTTTAGACATCTCGTCATAATTAATTATTATAATATAATTATTAATAGTAATCATAATAGTATGGATTATAATAATAATAATAATAATTGGATGTTTGTTATCAGATCCCTCTGTAAAAAAAAAGTGGAGGTCATGATTTTTATTACAGACTCTTGTCTCATATGCACATTAAACAACTCTCATGTTTTGTCTGAGCTTTGCTTTCTGGTTATGGTTTGATTTTCAGGGCTGGTTCTTGATTTGATTTTGAGCTGAGGAAAAATGGAGGGTGGTGGCACATTTTCTGGGATGGTGAATGGAACCCAGATAGATGGGAAGATATTGCAGACATTTCAGAAGAATTTTGTGCAGGTTCAAAACATTTTGGATCAGAATAGGCTACTGATAAATGAGATAAATCAGAATCACGAGTCAAGAATCCCTGACAATTTGAGCAGAAATGTGGGGTTGATTAGAGAGCTGAATAATAATATCAGACGAGTTGTTGACCTTTATGCCGATCTTTCTACTTCTTTCACCAAATCTATGGATGTTTCTTCTGAAGCAGATTCTAGTGGGGCTCTGAAATCTGGTCTTAAAAGAATTAGGCCTGCATAGTTTGAAATCTGGTCACAATTGCCTTTCAGGTATTAGAACATTGATGATCATTATTTTAGATTCTCAAACTCTCTTTTTTTTATTTTTTATTTTATCAGTGTAATGTCTAGTTCTTTTCCTATAATTTTCTTCAGAGAAATAATTGAAATACAATTTGTAATTGATCTAACTGTTGAAATTAATGATGTTTTGTGCAATCTAATTCTTCTTCTCGTTCTTGTTTTTTCTTATACATTTGAAAACCCTTTTCAGCGCAGATACATAGCACGAATACTCCATTCAATTAACATTTTTCTGTTTCGAAAACGTGTCAAAAAATTGGCATTTAGATACGAAATTAACTTCATCTTTAGTATAGAAAGTTTAAAATAACTCAGATCCGCTGTGACCGTGTCCAAGCGTCCGTGCTACCAGAATTTGAGTATCTAAAGATACATAATTTCTTTTTTGATGAAAAGATACAGAATTGATCTGTGCATAATTGATAATACCATGTCCTTTTGATCTTTTAGATGATGAAAAAACTTGGCACTTTAAGAGCTTTTTAGTTTCTTTCAACTTTTTACTGTTTCTCCAAAAAAGGTAGATTTCTATAATTAGTTTTTACACAATTTTCTCATAATTGAACTTTTTATTTTTTGAACCTTAAATACAAATCAATTTCGCTTTGAAAAATGAATATGTTATTTTTGTTGTATTCTAATTCTGCAATGAAAATAGTGTTGATGCTGGTTCTTTTTATGGGTAAGTGAAGAATGAAGAAACAATACAATTGCATACATCTCTGTGAAGATGCTCTGAAAGCAGCTTTTTGATTATCTTTTTGGTTCCCAATCACACACCACCACATGAACAGAATCTCAGATAAACAAATAATGAGCTTTTTGACTATTTTTTTAATCTTTTTAACCAATCACACTGAGTCTTGGATTTTATTGGTATTGGTATTGGAAGAGAAAATAAATATTAAAACTAAATTAAGTGTAATATATTCTTTACATAGTTTAAAAACAAAGCACTATAGTTTGAAGAGACAGACAGGTATGTATGAACAGTGACCCCCAACAACATGACAAGGGCCCCAATAGTTTTTTTTTCTTCTTTTATTAAATTTTAGGATTTGGAACTTAACTAACTTTTCCATGCTTATCTTTTTTTATTCTACTACTATATTATTATTACAAGTATAAATGAGTGTAGTCGAAACGAATCTGGATTATGCTAAATTTGAGTTTCAATTCAAATCGAGCCGAGTTTGAGTTATGTTAAATTTAAACTCGAGATTGAGTGTAATATACAAGTTCAAACACGAATTTAAATGGGTTTAATTTTTTAAATTCGAGTTCGAACGGCACATGTGCTTCTCAAACTCAAACAACATTTAAGCTATTCGAGCTCGAGCTCGATTCGAGTTTATAAAGAAAATTATATTTATTAAAAAATTATCATATTATTTTATTTTATTTGACCATGGAATATATAATGCATCAATTAAAGATGATATACATTTAAATTCAGAAAAACACAAATCAATATAATAAAATTATAAGATACTATTATATATGTGAGCAAAGGTATGTTTAGGTTCACGAGTTCGGAGTGCCTTTTTAATTGATACTCGAACTCGATTTGAGTAGCTCAAATATCTCAACTTAAATTATTTAAATCGATCTTAATTTTTTTAATTAATCTCAAATAACTTGCGAGTGAATCAAGTCGTTTACTCCCCTGTGATCTCAAATAATTTTTTTACTTATGTTGTTTCTTTTTTACTCTTCAATTGTTGTTTCCAACTCTTTTAATAGCCTTTATGACTTTGTTTGAAGATGATGATGATTCCTTTAGGAGCTATCCCTGATTGAGAAAATGTCTTTTCTGGGTGGACCCGTTATTGTATGTGGCAGCCTAATTTTCTGTTCTTAGGAGATAAAGGCCCACATGAGTTGATTGATTGCTGGAATTGGGTTTTTGTTCTTTGGTAAACATCTTTATTAAGTTTCTGTTTGTGATAAGAATGTTACTTCATCTACAAATTTTGGCTAATTTTCACCCATTGCCTTTTGTCTCTTTTCATATATATTTTAGTTTATATATTTTAGCACAAAATGTTCGTTTCTTGTCAAGTCGTTAGAAATAATTTTTGAACTTTTTTTAATATTCTACAGATGTAACTGGTTCCGATTTAATTTAACGAAATCTATTTTTTTTAAATACTCCAAAATCACTTTTATTATATAACAAAAAAGTTGTAAGTGTCAATGTTGTAATTTTTAGGCCAAACTAATTTAGAGATTCCTGTGTTTTAGATTTTTTTCCGGAGGTCCTTATACTTCAATTTTGTATTACTTGGTCCCTCTACTTACTTATTTTTCAAATTCTATGCCCTTTTGTGTGACTGGAGGGGGAAAATTTTAAGTAGAGGGACTGAAAAAAACTATAAAAGGACCTGAAAATTGAAAAATAAGTATTAGAGTGACCAAGTAATACAAAATTAAAGTATAAAGATCTCCGAAAAAAGTTTAAAATATAGGGACCTTCAAATGGATTTATTCTAATTTTTGTATAAAAATATAAACCTAAACATTGATTTTGTAGTTAATATGGAAAATAAAAACTACAAATACAAAAAGAACCATAACGATACATCAACACATGTTAGTAATATTTATAAACCTTTTTTTATAAAATACCATTAACATGTTGCTGAGATATATTTTTTTACATTCACAATTTCTATTTGCTAGATCAGTTGTATTAGAAATCTAGATCAACATTCTTTGATATAAAAGCTGTAAAATGAATGGTAATTATATTTTGTTATACTATCAGAAGTCGTGGATTTTACAATTATAAGTTAAAATAAAAGGACTTTTTTGGAAACGAGAGGAAAATTTAGGAACTATGAGTGAAAATCATCCATAAATTTTGGTCCATTTCCATTCATTTCATTTAATGCCACTTAATGAAAATCTATACTTCTCTCATCATCTCTTGTCTTTATAAGCCCTATTTATTTATAGAATAAGCAAAGTGTGTCCTTCAAAAAAATGAAATTTAATAAGAAACTATGAGACTAACAAAAGAATAGGTGAAGTGTAACTCTCACATAAGGGCATATGGGACAGATTTGTAATAAAAAGATAGGTAAAGCTCATAATTATGAGGCACAACTTGGTATAGACATCCATGCAATGCAAGATTCACTCATGGGACAAATCAGACCATTCAGTTCAGATTTTATAATTGGAGGAGGGTACCTATCCAAGTAGGTTTTCATTATTTGCATAAACTCAACTAAAATCACCTGTCCTTATAACTTGTGGACTCTATGTTCCTCATTTCTTCACTTTCTTTTTGTGGCCCAATTATGATTTTGGTTGTATTTTAAAGATTAAATCCATTTTGAAATTTCTAAACTATATAATTTTGATTCACTTCTCTCAATTTCTATTTGACTTTTTTAAATTTTTAAATTTTATTTTTTAATTTATCAAATTTCTTTTGACTTCCTCAAATTTTTAAATTTTTATTTTTTTTTAATTTATTAGGTACTTAAATGGAAATCCATTTAAGGACTTGATGAACCAAAAAAACAAAAGTTTAGACATCTAATGAATAAAAAAAAAGTTTAAAAATCTGAGAAAGTCAAATAAAAATTGAGGGGTATGATGAACCATAAAAATTACTAAAATTTAAGAAACTGAGAAAACCAACTAGTAATTGAGGGAACTAATGAACCAAAATTGTATAATTCAGAGACCTCAAAATAGATTTAGCCTATTTTAAACATTAAAACATTTATCATGTTTTAATTTAAAATGATGTACATTAGGGTGTTGTCTAGTAGACATGAGACCCGTTATAATAAATCGGAAATGAAAAATTTGAAACCCTATCTCGCGCGATTTCAATTATATAATGTAGAGATTTTCTAATGTATTTTTGATAATTATTTTCTGAAGTATTTTTTATAATGGTGAGAGTTTGTCGTCAATTGTGCAGTCTATCTTTATTTAGAAATAAAAATAAAAATGAGAAAGATATTCGTGAAATGGCGGATGTTTTTGTAATCTAGAAGTACAAGTATTATTTGCACTAAAAGGGAATAAAGAAAGTTGATGCGACCAATAGTGGCATTGTGAATAATTATAAAGTAGTACTAACATTAACATTAGCAAATGGCAAAAACAAACCTACCGATGTACCTGCTAAGAGTCACTTTCTCAATAAAATTCCTGCAATATTAATCAACTAATAATAAATTATTGTGTAATTAAGAAGCTAATGAAAGTTTGGAAAACCTATGATGTATAATCTTGGATCTAAGAAATTAAGCTATTGTCGGCCGGCCGCAATGAAATAAGATAATATTGTTTCTTATTTTTTAATTATTCGTCTGATTGTTCATTTCCAGTGGTACAATCCAATATTACCACATTTCGTGTGAAAAAAGTGTCAAATATTTCATAGTAATATCAAGAGTTAATCCCCATAGAATATCAAATGTTTGTGGGATTTATCAGTTATAAACAAAAATTTCAAAATCGACTAGTTTCGCCAATTTTAAAATATTTAAAACCTTTTCTCGCCAGTCTACTTTCCCTTCTTAACCTAATTTATTTATCTGTGTTGGAGTATATTAGCTAATTCTAGTCATTTTGAAAATAGCTAAATACAAACTCATTTCAAATTCACTTACTCTATTTATAATATTTAACCAATTTCATTTAATAATAATTATTAACCTAATAAACTCCAATACATATAAATAAACTATATAATTTAGTACACACAAATTGTTTCAATTGTAAATTTTGGTAGCTTAAATTTGTATAGTCAATAAAAGATGCATAAAAAAATAAAAATTTGAGTTGGTCCATAACTTTAAGGCAAGCCAAGACAAATCAAACATGCTATAGCATGACATGTGAAGTGGGAATCTACTTTTCTATCTCCCTTTCAATTTGTTTCTTGCATTTCCAGCAAATAGCTTTGAAAGCTACCCAACCCTACTTTCCCCTCTTAACCTAATTTAATAATTGGCATTTTTTTTAGGTATCTTATATCTACATCATTACTTGGACCCAATTTACATTAATCCAATCCTAACTCATAATTAAATAATTGAAATAATACATGGGCATGCCTGAAATGACTAATTATGGTATAATTGTATAATATATAATAATCATTATGATAATGTTGATAGCTAAAGCAACCTCAAAGAATTTAATTATCTACCAATATTGCATAAATTCTCTATTTACCAAAACTTTTACTAGTCTTCCTTTGTAGGATGACCATTTGCATGACACTACAACAATAATGGAGTTCGTGACTTTGATTGGATAAAGTTTTTATTTTCTTTAATAAATGGACAATTCAATGGGAGCTGATTTGGTGTGTAGTGAGGGTTCTGTTTTGTTCATATTCTTTTATGAAAATCGACTATAAGAATCTTAATTATACAGTAATATAGGACTTGCCAAAATAACATGTCATCCAATATAAAGTTCACATATTTAAAAAAATACATCAAGAAAGCTATAGATTTATAGCAAATTTACAAAACACTATTCGAGTTATAAAATTTAAATATGTAAATTAATTTTTTAAACGGAAATGCGACACATTCAAACTTCAACGACACATCATTTGTCTTGATACTTCTAAATAAAAAACCACCAAATGATCTCGTAAAACTCTCCATTTGAAAAAGAAGATCTAAGTTACCGCCCATGTAAAGTAGTTAAAACCCATAAAATGTACATAAAACCCATAAAAAGAAGATAAAATTAATGAAAATAGAGCAAGAACAACAACTAACTAACAATTTGAGATAAATTTTTATTTATTTGTTGGAAAGTGTAAGGTGTTTTGGGCCAAAAAGGATAAAAAAAATCACCTCCTACCATTGATGCGAGGCTAGAGTTTGCAAAAGAGGTTGACCAAGTTATAGATAGAAAAGAGAATAGAAAAGAGAGCATAATAATGTGTCATCTGTTTTTTTTCGTATTTGAAACACCATTATGTGTAAGGGTCAATTATAAAATAAATAAATAACATATTATATATTTTTAACAATTTAATGGATGCACAATTTCTTTTTCTAATTTGAAATATCAATTTTTTTAATAAATAAATGTTAATATAAACTCCAGAAAATGTAGTACTGCAACATCCGCATCATCCTTTTTATTTAAGAAATCACTCAATATTTTAAATTGTAAAAATTTGACAATTTATATAATTCTCTTATGGTTTCTCTCTCCTGGTTTTCTCTCGGCGCACGATAGCCTTGGCTAACTCACGCCGTCTCCAATGGCGAAGAAACAGGGCAGGAAACCTAATCCTAAGAAAAATAGTAATGAGAAGGAAGTACTGGTCAATGAAATGGGCACAGGTGGGAAGGAAGATGAAGTTAATGAGGATCGCAATGAAGAAGATGTAGTGGAAACGGCTACTTCAGATTCTGCTGAGGTGATTGAAGAAATGAAAAAGGAAGATAAGAGTGATAAGGGTAAAAAGTGGGCGGATCTGTTGAAGACGAATCGAAACAAACCAGCCTGTTCCTTGAAATACATACCTCCGATTGTCAGTAATGGTATTCGAATAGCTAAGGTGGAGCACTCAGATACTTTGGAAGAAGAAGAACGATGGCAGTACGCTATCCTGGGAAGTGTATATGGCCTAACCCCTAGATTTTATAAGATCCAGAATTTTATCAAGAATAGATGGGAGAAAATTGGAATGATAGAATTTCATCAGGTGAAACCAAACCTTTTTGCTTTTGTTTTTGATTCTGAGGAAGGAAAACAAAGTGCAATGGCAGACGGTCCAATAACCTTTGATAAGCATCCTCTAATACTGCAGGAGTGGAGCAGAAATATGTCTTTTGACATAGTTGAGGTAGCTTCTGTGCCAGTCTGGGTTAAATTCCCTATGCTTTTGTGGGAATTTTGGAACCCTAATTCCCTTAGCTCTATTGCTAGTATTCTTGGGAAGCCTTTGTTTGCAGATAAATGTACTAGAGATAGATCTCGGCTGGCGTATGCTAGGGTTTTAATTGACATGAAGCTCAAAGGGACGTTCCCAGATGTGATAATTATAGAAGATGGGGATGGGAATCAACACACCCAAATGGTGGACTATGAATGGAAGCCAATTTTGTGTGAGGTTTGCCACAAGCTAGGTCATCGAAACTGTGAGGCTAAACAGATATGGATTGCTAAAGGGAAAGAGAAGGAAGCAGTTCAGGTAATTGACAAAGAAGAAGAAGTGCATAAGCCAGAAGGAAAAAAGGAAGAAGATAAAGTTGAACCTGAAAAGAGTAAAGAGGAAATGATAAGGATAGAGCCTTCCAGCTGTCCTAATACTCCTCAGGAGGAAGGATTCCAACTAGTGACAAACAGAAAACAAAAGAATAAGTTGCTGTCGAAGGAGAAAGGGGGAGATATAGTTCAGAAAATGGGAGCTGGCCTTAAAGGTAATCCTATGAATCCTGTTATGAACTTTACTGAAAAGTTACCTACCAAGAGGCTTATCAAGCCTCTTGACAGAGGTAAATGAGTTTCCTCAGTTGGAATATCAGGGGCCTTAATGAGCCCCTGAAGCAAGCAGAGTTGCATCATCTGCTTGTGAATAAGAATGTTTGTTTAGCTGGTGTGCTGGAAACTAGAGTTAGAGCCATTAACAAGGAGAAAGTTTGGAAGAACTTGAAGATGAATGGCTGGAAGATTATTGATAACTATGATCTTAGTGAAAATGGTAGAATGTGGATTATTTATGATGAGAGTAAAATTAAGCTGCAAATTATAAAATCCACTGACCAGATTATGCATTGTAATTTGGTTATGGGTGAGGTGAACATGAACTGGACTCTGGTTTATGGAGCTAGCAGCATTAATGATAGGCACAGTATGTGGAATGATTTGGTAGAAATTTCTAATACTATAATTGGAGCTTGGATAGTTCAGGGTGACTTTAATGCTGTCATGGGGGATAATGATAGACTGGGGGGCAATGAGCTTGATAGTGAGCACTCGTTAGAGATGATAAATAGCACCTCTGCTGCGGGTCTGACTGATCTTAGGAGTATTGGTTGTATTTACACCTGGAATAACAACCAATTGGGGGAGAAGAGAATTTGGAGGAAGATTGACAGGGCTTTATCTAATGGTGATAGCAACAATGCATTCTATGAAGCCTTGCCTTGTGGAGTCTCTGACCATAGTCCAATCATGGTGAATTTCCAGAGCAGAAACTACTGTAAGAAGAAGAATTTCAGATTTTTCAACTACTGGACCTCTCATCCAGAATTCAGAGAGATTGTTTTGGAAGAATGGAGTAAAGAGTACACTGGGTTCACTATGTTCAAGATTACTAAGAAGCTTAAGGCTATTAGTTTCAGACTGAGTAAAATGAACAGAAGGCACTTCTCTGATATATCCCAGAGAGTTACTACTCAGAGAGAGAGGTTGGACAAGATTCAAAAAGATCTGCAGATGGATCCAATGAATGACTATTTGATTTGTGAAGAAAAGGCTATGACCATCCACTTGAAGTATTTACTGAGATGTGAAGAGAGTTTTCTAAAGCAGAAGTCTAGAATTCAATGGCTGAAGCTTGGGGATGCTAATACTAAGTATTTCCATAACTCCATAAAGCAAAGAAGGAACAAAAACAGTATCCCTATTTTAAGATTGGAAGATGGGAGCAGTATTAACTCAGATGAGGACATGCACAAGGAGATAACCAGATACTATAAAGAGCTTTTTAATAAAAAAGAAGGAGAGAGAAGACATATTGACTATGAGGTGTATAGTGAGAGAGATAAGCTGTCTGTTGAAGATGGGGATAATCTGTTGAGAGAGATAACAGAGGAAGAAGTTAAACAGGCCATCTTCTCTATTGGTTCTGATAAAGCTGCTGGTCCAGATGGCTTTAATAGCTATTTTTTCAAGGCAACTTGGGATATCAGCAAAAAGGATCTTCTCAAAGCTACCCAGGAGGCTTTTACAAGTGGTAAGCTGCTTAAACAAATTAATAACACTTCTATAACTGTTATTCCTAAATGTTTAAATGCTGATAGGCTTGTTGATTTCAGACCCATTGCTTGCTGCAATGTGGTTTATAAGATAGTTACTAAAGTTATCACAGCTAGGCTTAGTCCTCTTCTTGTTAGTCTGGTCTCTCAAAATCAATCTGCCTTTGTGCCAAAAAGATCTATAGCCCACAATATTATGCTAGCTCATGAGTTAGTGAAAAATTATCACATAAACAAAGGTCCTTCTAGATGTTTGTTAAAGATTGACCTTAAAAAAGCTTATGATTCCATTTCATGGGACTTTATAGAGGAAGTTCTTATTGGGCTAAATTTCCCTAATC
Organism: Mercurialis annua; assembly: GCF_937616625.2. Lineage (NCBI taxonomy): Eukaryota > Viridiplantae > Streptophyta > Magnoliopsida > Malpighiales > Euphorbiaceae > Mercurialis > Mercurialis annua. The sequence continues at coordinate 53,444,383 of NC_065571.1, forward strand.
TGTTTATCTCCTTGGTTATGAACTGTATCAGAACTCCTAGTTTTTCTATTTTGTGGAATGGGAGTATAGGGGAAAAATTTTATTCATCTAAAGGGTTGAGACAAGGGGATCCCATGTCCCCCCTTATTTTTGTTCTTTGCATGGATTATTTGTCTAAAAACCTATCTAGAACTGGTGATAACTTTCAATACCACCATGGTTGTAATACCCTTAGAATTAATAACCTCATATTTGCTGATGATTTATTATTGTTCTGTGCTGGCAATTTGAATTCTGTTGGTTATCTTATGGAAAAAATGAATGGTTTTAAGTCCATGTCTGGTCTTCAAGTCAATATAAGTAAGAGTCAGCTTTTTTGCTGTAATGTGGAGGATTCTGTTAAGAGTGAAATGCTAAATATTCTAGGCTTCAAGGAAGGTATTCTCCCCCTCAGATATTTGGGAATCCCTTTAATTTCCTCTAGGCTTTCTAAAGAGGATTGCAAGGGCATCACTAGCAAGATCACTAGTAGGATTCACAGTTGGACTAGCAGGGCTCTCTCGTATGCAGGAAGAATTCAGCTCATTAACGCTGTTTTGATGAGCATGCACATCTTTTGGGCCTCTATCCTGATCCTTCCTAAAAGTGTCATTAGGGAAATTCAAAGAATTTGTTCTAGGTTTCTTTGGTCTGGAAAAGATGAGGGCAGGTATAGTGCCATGGTTTCCTGGAAAGAGATTTCAAAGTTGAAAAGTGAGGGAGGTTTAGGTGTTAAGGACATCTACACTTGGAACAAAGCTGCAATCATGAAGCACATTTGGCAAATTTATAACAATCCTGAATCCTTATGGGTAAGATGGATTAAGTGCAATAAGCTGAAGAGAACCAGTTTATGGGGTGCAAGAATCAATGACAAATCCAGTTGGATATGGAAAGGTATTCTGAGCATTAGGAATGATGCTAGGAGAGTTTGTGAATTCAGAATTGGAGATGGCAGTAAGACTGATTTTTGGAGGGATCCCTGGATTCAAGGATGTACTATGATGGAGAAATTCCCTAGGGTGAAGATGAGAGAGACTGATATTCCAAAAAACACCTTAGTTGCTGCTCTTTGGAGAAATAACAATTGGGTTTTACCTGACCCAATGGATAGTACAACTGAGGAAGCTTGGGAGAATATTAGAGGATCTATAAATTTGAGAAGGGGAGTAGAAGACACCATTGAGTGGAAAGTCATGAATCATGACAAGTTTTCCATCAACAAAACTTGGAATGTTCTAAGAGATCAGTTTAATCACCAAGACTGGTTTAAAATCATATGGGGAAAGAATTCTATCCCTAGACATAACTTCATCCTGTGGCTTGCAATCAGAGGCAGACTAAAGACTAAAGACAAGTTACATTTGTGGGGTGTGACCCCTGACAATCTTTGTGTCATGTGCAGCAACAATGTTGAAACGATAGAACACTGTCTGTTTAACTGTAATTTAGCTACTGAAGTGTGGAACAAGATGTATCAAGTCTGCAGAATCAACCAGACCATCAGTTCTTGGAGGAGGCTTATCTGCTGGTTCTGCAGAAAGGCTTCCGGGAAAAGTATTCTTTCGAACATTAGAAGAGTAACGTTAGCTGCTGTTACTTACTCTCTGTGGAATGCCAGAAATAGGAAAATTTTCTTAAAAGAAAATAGCACGCCAAGCAGTATAGTGAAGAGGATCAGAGACATCCTTCTTGATAAGTTTAATTCTTATAGCTCCAGTAGTACTCTTAATGATGTTATTAGAGTGATTCAGCATCTTTAATTTCTTTAAGTTGCTTAGTTTTCCTGGTTTGTCTTTGTAGCTAGCCTGAGTTTGCTGTAACAGGTTGTAGCTTGGTTGTATTCTCTTTGATTTCAGTCAATAGAGCTTTTTGGTTGTTTTCTACCAAAAAAAAAAAATGGCAAACTTAGTAAGGCCTCACTTGTTTTATCCTAAAATATTTTCTGATGACTTAACTTCTCAAAAAGTATATTTAATGTGAATTAACTTTTCAAGAAATTCAAATATAAACTCTTTTTTTCTAATAAAGTGTGTGATTCGTTTTGACACACTTGTGAGCGAGAGTGTTTTTGGAGTCCCGATTCGTTCAAGCTTATGATAAAGTTTGATACTATGGCTTATGTAGTTTCGGATGCTAACAGCAGGGTTAAGGTTCAATTTACAGCTTTCTTCAGACATGTGTGGGATCCAGGCGTGTTGGAATGGATGGCTCTACGTTCTGCTATGATCTGGGCTATATCCAGGGGTTGGAAAAAAGTTATTTTTGAGGGGGATGTTTTACAAATACCATTAACTCTAAAGAATACTCACTGCACTGTGACCTATTTGTTTGGATATTATGTATCTCCAACACTCCTTCTTTGATCTTAAAATATGTTATGTTTCAAGATTTTTTTTAATGGAATTGCTCATAGTTTAGCTAAACAATTAGCAGTATATATGCTAGCAAATAAATAGGTATAAAGGTGCAGTTTTAGTTTTTAGGTTGTATTCAATTACTCTTTCTAATAACATTATCCTGTTGAAAAAAACGATAGAATTTGATTAAATAAAATAAATATACTACAAGAGTTCAAATTCTAGTCATAATATCTGGATTAAAAACAAAATTTTATAAGAGTTTTTTAGCTACTAATAAGAGTTACCTAGCAAACTCAAAAATACCTAAATCCAAAAATAGATAAAGATAAATGAGTATAGAAATTACAGACTTAGAATAATTAGAACAAGAAAATTTAAATCTAATAAATCTAAAGATTAAAATAAGTTGTAATTATATAAATTTGTAAAATTTATTTCAACTCACTCGAATGTATCGGAGATGCTGAGAAAAATGCTGGAAAGATGCCGGATAGACGTTGAAGATATTGGGAAGACGCCGGGAAAACTATAAGAAAAAGGACTAATAAAGAGTAAAAAAAGCTTATTTAAGTTAAATAAATCGTAAAAACTGGAGAAAAAACAACAACTTGAGCTAGATCTGTTCATAGGCCGTGTTTGGGCCATGCCCAGTTATAAGCTCAAGTTTGGCTGGAGTCTAGTTTAGTCTTCATATCTTATACTCAACCCGACTCTTAAACTCTATAAATGTGGGTTGAGACTGGACTTTTTTGAATTTACATGAAAAATTTCAAAAAAAAATGAAAGCCCAAATATGCTCGTAAATAGGGGCATTTTTCGGGGTCGGAATCGGGCCGAATTTGAGACACAAAATCAGTATTCAAGCCTCGCCCTAGAAGAACAGGCATGGGCGGACATGTCAAATATTCAAATCCATGATCAGATCTACCTTAAGTTAAGATATACGACGATAGCTATTTGTTATAAACTAAAGAAAATTCAGGACCGGAAGATGGTTTTTGGCCAAAAGATGATCAAAGACCATAAGTAGAATAGAGTAATTGTATAGAAAACTATATCGTATTTATACAAAGAAATTGAAAAAAAAAAAGATTCATCAATACAATTGCTATTTATAAGAAAAACCTATATGGGGATATCACTTGTAACCCAAGTCGGCCCAATAGTCAATCCATACCATTAAAACGCAAATATAGCATTAACTATGGGCGCTGGGGATATCACCTGTAAGCCCAATCTGTAACCCACGTCGGCCCATTAGTAAATCCACACCAATAAAACGCTGCGTTCAATGAGGTTCCCTCGAGGGCAATCCCACTATTTGATATCCAAACCCTAGAATCAACAATAACCGTCGGATCCAAACCCTAGCCAAACATATAAACTCTTCTTATTCTTCATCAAAACCTCCACTTAAGCTAGGGTTAGCATTTGCAGAGCTTCAGCCACCGCAAAAATTTCGTTGCGTATCTGCTAGCTTCGAGCAAAACAACATTATCGAAAATGGCGACAACTCAAATGAGCAAGAAGAGAAAGGTCGCTGTTTCTCTAAGTTATATTTCTTTTTACATATTACTATCGACATTAACAAAAAATAGATCTCATAATTTTTCTTTTGCGCAGTTTATCGCCGACGGAGTTTTCTTCGCTGAGCTTAACGAGGTTTTGACGAGAGAGCTGGCCGAGGATGGATACTCCGGCGTTGAAGTTAGAGTCACTCCTATGCGTACTGAGATTATCATCAGAGCTACGCGTACACAAAACGTTCTCGGTATGAATAATATTTCTTCTTTTATTTTATTTGCGTTTTGTTTCGTTTTTACAATTGAAATTCAATTTGGTTTAATTTTAGGTGAGAAGGGTAGGAGGATTAGGGAGCTGACCTCAGTTGTGCAGAAGAGATTTAAATTTCCTGATAACAGTGTTGAGTTATATGCTGAGAAGGTCAATAACAGAGGTCTTTGCGCTATTGCTCAGGCCGAGTCTCTTCGCTACAAGCTTCTCGGGGGTCTTGCTGTTCGTAGGTATTCATTTCAGATCTTTTTGTTCCTAGTTTCTGTATTTGTGTGTACATTGCCATTGTATTATGTCATCTATTCAAAGCATGTTGGACTTATTTGATAGCCAATTTCGCGTCGGAAGGTGACTACATTAGCTATGTACCTACACTCTGCTTTTATCGGCATGAAAATAGTTAATGCTCATGTTGTTAACGGAGTGGAGGTATATTGTCATAATGTCAATAAAGGTACATTGCCACGATGATCATGTTATGCTTTCTGTTTCTCGAATAATCCATAAAACTGAAATGCCAAAATACAAAGTACAGATTGATTCTTATTTATCGAAAATAATAGTTGAAACTATGATTTTATTCATGTGTTATTTTCAACATAGCTTCCAGTTGGCATTAATCGGTTTCAGTGTTTTTGGAGTTGTTTCTATGCTAGCTCAATGTAGCTTTTTCCTGGATCTCTAGATACTTTTTGAGTTTCTGCAGTTATTTTGTATATTAGCCACCTTGTCATCTATAAAGCAGATTGGTCTATAGATGCCATATTTGTGTCGGAAGTTGACAAGATTTACTGTTATCCTCCGTGACTATTATCCTTGTGAAGCTCTCTGGTATTCATGCTGTAACTGTTGGGAGGATATATTCTTTGTTATCGATTTAAATTTATCGCGTGATTATACTTGTGTGTTATTTTCAATATAGCTTCCAGTTGTTATCAATCTGTTTCAGTTTTTGGACACGTTTCTATGTCAGCTCCATGTCTTTTCCAGGATTTCTAGATCGTTTTTTCTGAGTTTCTGTAGTTATTATGTGTGATGTCCATCATGTCATCTATAAAGCAGATTGGTCTATAGATACCATATTTGTGTCGGAAGTTGACAAGATTTATTGTTGTCCTCCATGACTATCATCTTTATGAAGCCCTCTGGTATTCATGCTGTAACTGTTAGGAGGATATATTCTTTGAAGGCCCGCCCTTATGTATGAATATGAAGATTTCTGAATTGTTGTGTCTTCTTACTGCATCTAAATTTATATAGCTATAAATGGAGGAAACTGGTCATTTAAATAGATACTGGCTTTGATTAAGAGTTAGAAACTTCTTGTGGGGCACCATTTTAAATTTGGTGTTCCTTTTTGGCCGGAGCCCGTTATCAGTTCTAATGTAATATGCATAAGTATTTCAAACATTCTTAATTTTTATGTAGTTCCAAAATTTTGTTAAGCTTGCTTTATTGCGTTCTTATTGATTTTCTTGTAATTATTTAGGGCCTGCTATGGTGTATTGAGGTTTATTATGGAAAGTGGTGCCAAGGGATGTGAGGTCAGTTACCAATCTTTTTATATTATTTGTTTGGATTTGAGGGCCTTTGTGTTCTATTTTTACCCTGTTTGCGGTTGTGTTGGTGACCTAACGCTTTTGGTTTTGTGATCAGGTGATTGTGAGTGGGAAGCTTAGGGCACAGCGTGCAAAATCCATGAAGTTCAAGGATGGATACATGATTTCATCTGGTCAGCCTGTTAAGGATTATATTGACTCTGCCGTGAGACATGTCCTTCTTCGACAGGTGTGTTACAATTGATAGTTTTTCTTAAGGCTTCTATTATGGTTGGTTTGTCTGTCACATCATGCTAATGATTTCTTGATTGTTGCACAGGGAGTCCTTGGTATCAAGGTCAAGATTATGCTCGATTGGGATCCTAAGGGTAAACAGGGCCCAACAACTCCTCTACCTGATGTGGTGATAATCCATCCTGCCAAAGAGGAAGAAGAGTACTTGCGATCCCCAGTGATGGCAACTGAGATTGAGGTTCCGGTTGCTTAAGTAGCTTGGGTTCTTTGTCCTTAATTGATGTTATTATTCGCCTTATTTAGAGTGTTCTACTTTTGCTGTTTGTAATGTGGAGTACACTAGGCTTTTGCACTCTTTGATACCTTTTCCAAATGATACTCAATTTTGTTAATTTTTTTTTGGCTAGAGCAATTGAGTTTTTTTGTCACCATTCACTATTTTATTGAAGTGTTTAGTTGCTGAATGTCTTGTTTTCTTTGTCTAGAACACGCCTTGCCCTTTATTTTCTTTGAAGATTATAAAATATTTCAGTTTATCTGATAACCATCAAAGCTGCTATGTTAAGATGCTAACAATTTCTACAAGTGAATCTTAAAACTTCTGTAACTATAGTAACTGATCCTATTTACTGCCGGGTAATTCTGATTCTTATATGAAGCTACTACGATTGCTCGATACTATTTTTCAACTGCTTATTCTTGAAGGAATTTTTTTTATTTTTTTACAATGTTGCTTTAGTTGTTGTTAGCGCAATGCTTAAGCCAGGTACATGCATTCTACGCATGGGCTAGACCAGTTTTAGAAATTGAATGATGGATAGCTTTGTTATATTATATTTAAACGATATATCCAGTTCCTACGGCCATATTTGGAGAAATAATTACATGAATTTAGTTTGTAATAATGTAGAATTATGAAATTTTTATTTATCTTTGACACATTATAATAGTAAATGTGATAATAAATTAATGCATATTTTTTTTAAGTAGACTCACTTCGCCACATCATCTATGAACTGAGCCAGCTATGCAGGAGTTTATTGTTTATTTGGGATAAATTTAGCAAATGTTGATACCAATCATGACACGTCAAACGACACATCGTACTGTTCAATTGACAAATCGGTCCAACAATTTCATCTTGCAAAAAAAATCACTGGCGCGCTCCACTTCCCTCCAAAATTAACGTTCGTTCTCTTCAAAATCTCCGACCCTCTCAAGTACTAGGTTTGTAAAACATTATCAGAGATCTAAAATTCCGGCACCATTATGCCTTTGAATCTAACGCCAAATGCAATACCCAAGTTAAATCGCGGGGATATAAATTTGAAACCACTCGTTCAGATTTTCGATATAAAGCATGTAGGAACCGTGCAAGGGAGCTACCAGTTCCTCATTTCTGACTCGGTCTCCACTCAGCACGCTATGCTCGCTACTCGACTCAACGACCGAGTTAAAAACGGTTCTGTTAAGAAAGGATCTGTTGTTCAATTGACAGATTACATTTGCAGTGACGTCCAAAATGGCAAGTTAGTTTTCTTAAACCCTTATTTTGCTAATTATAAGTTTCTGATTATTTGGCTGAAATTTTGATTTTAATTTGAATACCGCTCAGATTTTAAGTTCAAGAGCTTGCTTAATGAATTGCTTTTTCCATGTTTAATGAAAATGTGTAGAAGACTAATTAAATAGTGAATGACTTGATTAGCATTGTTTTCAATTATTTAGCTCAAATGGTATAATCGTTGAGCAGCAAACTCCTAGATCGTGGGTTCGATTCCTCCCACAAGCGCTCCCCCTCCTCAAATTATCAAAAAAAAAAAAAAAGAAATGGACCAAATGGTTATAATTTTCATTTGTGCAATTGCTTAAGCTTTAATTCGAAGCATTGATGTGTTTTATGCGAAATTATACATTTTATCAATAGAATTTTTAAGTCTACTGTTTCTCTGAAACTGTACCTTGCGTGCATATCGATATTATAACCTTAAAAATAGATAGAAAAAATGGAAATGATAGGTAATGAAAATGTTTGATTCCTCATATTCTGCCTATCGACATCCACTGCATTTCTTTGTAATTGATAGCAGAAGTGCTGTTTTGTTTTTGTTCTTTCTCATACAGGATTATTATGGTGTTGAACTTGGATACTATAATACGAGATTGTGATATTATTGGAAATCCAGAAATGCTCGCTGACATGAATGCGCATAAGCCATTACCTAATGGCAACTCCGTGCAGCCTGCATGGGCTGGTTATAACAATTTAAGTGGTCCTAGCCGTGGCAACAATGTTCAGAATTTTGAGTCTCCTTTGAGTGCATCAAATCAGGGTTCTCAAAATTCTGGAACCAATCTGCACACTTTTCAGTCTGATTTGAGTGCACAGAATCGGGGGAATAATATGCAGAGCTTCCAGCCAACTGTTCAACCTCCATACCGACCACCTCCACGTTATAGATATCACGGTGCTACTATGAAAAATGAGGCACCAGCATGTATAATTCCTATTGCTGCTTTGAATCCTTATCAGGGGCGGTGGGCAATCAAGGGTAGGGTATCTGTAAAAGGGGATCTTTGTTGCTACAACAATGCTCGAGGAGATGGTAAAGTGTTCTCTTTTGACCTTCTTGACTCTGCTGGAGGGGAAATACGGGTGACCTGTTTCAATGCTGTTGTCGACCGCTTTCATGATGTTATTGAGGTTGGTAGAGTCTATTTGATTTCAAAAGGTAGTTTAAAACTTGTAAATAAGATTATCAACCATTTGAAGAATGAGTGGGAGATATTTTTGGAGGCTAATTCAACTGTGGATCTTTGTCCTGATGAAGACAATTCTATACCAAAACAGCAGCTCTTCTTCAAAACCATTAGTGAAATTGAGATTGTGGAAAACAGTTCCATCCTTGATGATATTGGTATTGTGATATCTGTTAATCCCTCAGTTCCCATCTTGAGAAAGAATGGTAAGGAAACTCACAGCAGAGTTTTGAATCTAAAGGATGCGTCTGGAGAGAGCATTACCTTTTGGGTGATTTCTGCAATAAGGAAGGTCAACAGTTGCAAGAGATTGTTGATTCTGGAGTATTTCCAGTATTAGCTGTTAAAGGAGAGAAGGTTCGGGACTTCGGTGGGAAATCACTGGAGACAATTTATTCTAGTCAGCTCTTCATGAATCCAGATATTCCCGAGGCTGATGGCCTGAAAGATTGGTTTGATACAGGGGGGCACAACTCCGCTTTTGTGTCAATCTCCAAAGATGTTTATCCAGGAGTATCTAAGAATGAGATACGTAAAACTGTGTTTCAAATCAAGCATGAAGGTCTTGGGAGGTCAGAGAGGCCAGATTGGGTAACGGTGAGCGCCATTACCACTTTTGTCAAGACAAGTACATTCTGTTACACAGCTTGCCCATTGATGATTGGAGACAGACAATGCAACAAGAAAGTGACGTTTTCATTAAACTCAAGATGGCATTGTGATAGATGCAATCAGGAATTTGATGAGTGCGACTATAGATATCTACTGCAATTTCAGGTTCAAGACCATACAGGAGTGACTTGGGTAACAGCTTTTCAGGAATCTGGGGAAGAGATATTGGGATTACCAGCAAAGGAATTGTACCGGTTGTACTATGAACTGCAGGATGATACCAAATTCTTAGAAATAATTCGAAGCATACTCTTTCAGCCATTTCTCCTGAGGCTTAAGATCAAAGAGGAAATGTTTGGCGACGAACAAAAGTTGAAGATCATTGCTGTTAAGGCAGACAAGGTGAAGTATTCTTCGGAGAGCAAATACCTGCTTGATTTGATGACTGAATCTCCTAGATATTGAATAATTTGAACCATGGATTACTGATTTTAGCTGATGTTTTCTTGGTTCTTCAGAAATCATTCAAGTGTCGGCAAAGGTCATTTAGATAGATTTTGGGCTTGTTTAAGAGCTAAAAATTTCTTATGGGGCTGTATATCAACATAAAGTTTTGGTTGAAGCACACTGTCAGATATTTTATTTTGCTCAAGTGTTTCAAACATTTGTATTTATTATGCAGTTCCAAAATTTTATTAAGGCATTGGATCATCACATGATCAGTGACCTTTTCTGAAATTTTATTGATATTCATTTCACCCATTTTAGGGTTTGCTGTGGTATATTGAGGTTTATTATGGAAAGTGGTGCTAAGGGGTGTGAGGTTCGTCTCCAGTTCTTTTGTTTGCTTTTGGGATTCAAGGGTGTCTGTCTTGGTGCTGGTAACTAATGCTGTTGGTTTGTGATCAGCTGATTGTCAGTGGGAAGCTCAAGGCACAGCGTGCAAAATCCATGAAGTTGAGATGGATGCATGATTCATAATTTTCATCTGGTTAGCCAGTTAAGGTATATATTCGCTCAATGTTTCTCGAGGCTTCTATTATGGTTGGTTGGTGGGTCATATTTTGCTAATGAATTCTTGATTGTCACCCAGGGGGTTCTGGGCATCAAGAACAAGATTATGAATATGATGCAGGGTCCAGCAACTCCTCTACCTGATTTTGTGACCACGGAATCAAACTTTGAATAGCTATTTTGGCGTCAACTAAAAAAAGAAATTTTATATGATGAATCCAATTTTCATTTTGACCGTGTTATAATTAGGAGTAATTAAATGGTAATCCATCAAGATTCAATTTTTTTTCTTCTCCAAATCGTTCCATCAACTAACCACAAAAAGAATATTCAACCTATGCAATTATCGGCATACAGTTTCATGTTTCCTCTTGGATATATACTTTTTTGCTTACAAAGAGAGGCCAAAGCCAAAAGGCTTAAAAAGCTCTACACATACGAGGGAGCGAGATGCCGATAATATCTTCCATGATGAGATTAGAAACCCCAGCATGCATTCCGTCATAGGTGGTCAGCCCTAGCGCATGGAAAAATTCAAGATTAGCCATCCAATTCGCACAATGGTTACCTTCTCGACCTCTTGGATATATACATATACAAAACTAATGTCCGGACGCGGATGTACATGTGCGTGCACGTTTGAGGCACTTGGCAAGACGACATATCAATCAAATTTTTGCCCTCATCGGCTAAAAATTTATCGTTGCTATTCATAAATTAACCGATTTAACCAAAATCAAATTAATATAATATTTTAATTTTTAATCGAATTAACTGAAATCGAAATTGAACTGCTAAGTTAGTCGATTATTATGGTTAGTCTGATTGAACTGATAAAATACAAAGAACAATTATTAAAAAAATATATTTTTAATTAATAATTCGGTACTTTTAACTGTTACCAAATCTTAAGAATTACTTAATCTAATCAAACCACAGAACAAATATGTTATTTGAAAATCTTCAATATTTATTGACCCCCTAGTTGTGGTCAACACACGAGATGGTAATACGATTAGCCGCTATAAACTTCTTGTTGCAATCATGTGATAGCAAACGGCATGTCGTAAAATTTATAAAAGTAGCTTCTTCCATAATTCAAGGTGATAAAATTAAATAAAAAATAAAAAACCGGTACCACGATTTCCTCTTGCAAAATAAGACCCTCGCGCGTTCTATTTCCCCTCCAAAATTAATCTCTCACTCGTCTCTTAAAAAATCTCCAAATCCCTCCACTTCTAGGTTTACAGAACATTTTCAGAGATCTAAAATTCCGGCACAATGCGTTTAAATCTAACGCCAAACGCTATATCCATGATGAACGGCGGCGATTTAAACTTGAAACCGCTCGTTCAGGTTCTCGATATAAAGCAACTAGGAGGCGCGCAAGAGAGGTACCGTTTGCTTATCTCTGACTCGGTCTCCACTCATCACGCTATGCTCGGTACTCAACTCAACGACCTAGTTAGAAACAGTCTTGTTAAGAAAGGATCTGTCATTCAATTGGTCGAGTACATTTGCAGCGACGTCCAAAATCGCAAGTCAGTTTTCTTAAACCTTTTATTTTGCTATTCATTATGAGTTTTTGTTTGTTTGGCTGAATTTTGGATTTTTATTTGAATATCGCTCAGATTTTAAGTTCAAGAGCTTAATCTACTTTTAATATATTTATAAGGACTAAATGTGTATGTTATTTGTTCAGTTTTGAGTCTCAAATTTAACTTAATTGCTCTGCGGTAATTAAAGAAAATGTGTAGAACGCTGATTAAATAGTGAATGCCTTTATCTCCAGGTTAAGTTTTATATCACTTGATTAGCATTTGTTTATTAAAGAGAAATGAAATGGTTATGATTTTTACTTATGGAATTGTTTAAGCTCCAATTCGAAGCGATGATGTATTTTATGCGGAATTATATATTATAAATTAGAATTTGCAAGGTTACTGTTTCTATGAAACTGCATTTTGTGGTGGTTTATATTATAACCTTAAAATTATAAAGAATTAATAAAACTAAGATGTAGTGAAAATGTTGTTTCTCGAGGAATGATAAATATTCTTCATAATCTTGCACTCCTGTAGTTGTTGATAGTAGTGTGTTCTGTTTTGTTTCTGTTCTTTCTCATACAGGATTATTGTGGTGTTGAACTTGGTAACTCTAGAGTCGGATTATGATACTATTGGAAATCCAAAAATGCTTGCTGATATAAATCCGCAGAAGCCATTTCCTAGTGGAAACTCTGTACAATCTGCATGGGCTGGTTATAACAATTCAAGTGGCCCTAGCCGTGGCAACAATGTTCAGAATTTTGAGTCTCCTTTGAGGGCGTCAAATCAGGGCTCTAGTATGCATAGTTTCCGACCAGCTATGACCTCTCCAAATTCTGGAAATAATGTGCAAACTTATCGGTCTAATTTCAGTGCACAAAATCGTGGGAATAATATGCAGAGTTTCCAGCCAACTGTTCAACCTCCATATCAACCACCTCCAATTTATAAAAATCACGGTGCTATTATGAAAAATGAGGCACCAGCACGTATAATTCCTATTGCTGCTTTGAATCCTTATCAGGGGCGGTGGGCTATCAAGGCTAGGGTAACTGCAAAAGGGGATCTGCGTCGCTACAACAATGCTCGAGGAGATGGTAAAGTGTTCTCTTTTGACCTTCTTGACTCTGATGGAGGGGAAATACGGGTGACCTGTTTCAATGCTGTTGTTGACCGCTTTCATGAAGTTATTGAGGTTGGTAGAGTTTATTTGATTTCAAAAGGTAGTTTAAAACCTGCACAGAAGAATTTTAACCATTTGAAGAATGAGTGGGAGATATTTTTGGAGGCCACTTCAGATGTGGATCTTTGTCCCGATGAAGACAATTCCATACCACAACAGCAGTTCGCCTTTAAACCCATTAGTGAAATTGAGATTGTAGAAAACAATACCATCCTTGATGTTATAGGTATTGTGATATCTGTTAACCCTTCAGTTCCTATCTTGAGAAAGAATGGTATGGAAACTCAGAGAAGAATTTTGAATCTGAAGGATGCGTCTGGCAAGAGCATTGAGCTGACCCTTTGGGGCGATTTCTGCAATAAGGAAGGTCAACAGCTGCAGGAGATTGTCGATTCTGGAGTTTTCCCAGTTTTAGCTGTCAAAGCAGCGAAGGTTAGCGACTTCAGTGGAAAATCACTAGGGACAATTTCTTCTACTCAGCTTGTCATTAATCCAGATATTCCTGAGGCTCATGGCCTGAAAGATTGGTTTGATCTAGGGGGACAAAACTCTGCTTCTGTGTCAATCTCCAGAGATGTTTTGCCAGGAGTATCTAAGAATGAGATACGTAAAACTGTTTCTCAAATCAAGCATGAAGGTCTCGGGAGGTCGGATAAGCCAGATTGGGTCACAGTGAGTGCGAGAATCACTTTTGTCAAAACAGATACATTCTGTTACACAGCTTGCCCATTGATGATTGGAGACAGACAATGCAACAAGAAAGTGACAAGTTCAGGAAACTCAAGATGGCAATGTGATAGATGCAATCAGGAATTTGATGAATGCGATTATCGATATCTTCTTCAGGTTCAGGTTCAAGACCATACTGGATTGACTTGGGTAACAGCTTTCCAGGAATCTGGGGAGGAGATATTGGGTTTACCAGCAAAGGAGTTATACCAGATGAAGTATGAGCTGCAGGACGATACCAAATTCTCCGATATAATGCGAAGCAGACTCTTTCAGCAATTTCTGTTGAAGCTTAAGATCAAAGAGGAAATGTACGGCGATGAACAAAGAGTAAAGATCACTGTTGTTAAGGCAGACAAAGTGAATTATTCTTCAGAGAGCAGATACCTGCTTGATTTGATTACTAAATCTCCTAGATATTGAGTAATTTGAACCATGAATTACTGATTTTAGCTGCAGTTTTCTTGGTTCTTCAGAAGTCATTCGAGTCTCAACTAAGCTAACACGCAATTTATTGTTTAGTGATTCCATCAACATTGCAGAGATACACATTGATATTTAGATTCATATATTCTCCCATCACCATTCAGTCATATTTTACTTTAATGATATTATAGTTTACTTGCAGGGTGTTATTGTTATTGAATTGTTGAATTCACAGGTTTTGAGGTCGAATCACAGACAGAAACAACATAAGCGACGATTCAAGACAAACATGGAAATGAAGGTTTTTATATCAGGAAATACATGAAAGAGTTTCGCACAACATAAATAGTTAACCAATTACAAGAAATAGAATTCTTTGACTACATTCAAGTCCTCTTTACAGGGTCGAAATTGGAAACACCAATTATAGCACCGATAATAGCAGTGAGAACAACGCCACCAGCAGCAATGCTAAGCAAGAAGTTCTTGAGAGATGGAGAAACAGCAGCTTCAGCAGCCTCTGGAGCCACCATGGAAGCAGTGAGTGCAGCTGCTGTCAACCCGGTAAGTGCCTTTTCCTTGAATGAAGAAGCTTTCACTTGAAATTTCCCATTTGATTTCAATGCCACCAAAACCTTGGATTGTCTCACCGGCAATGGCTTGAAGAAAGTCTCTGAACTTGGAATTCTCTTCTGGCTAGCAGAAGTTATTGGCATAGCCATTGAAATAGCTGAAGTTGAGGCCATTTCTTTCTTCAAACTTTTAGTTCTCTTCTCTCTGTGGATTTTGACTGACAAAATTGGGAAGATGGTATATTATTAAGGCTGTGTTTTGGAGAGGATGAAATGAGAGGTGGAAATTTGAGATATGTGGTAGGACTTGTCATCTTGATCTCTGTCCTATGTGGCAGCATCTCCATTAGGGATTCATAGATAAGGTTATCTAATTGGTCCAATCACCATCATGTTTTATATATGGGAGAGCCTTCTAAATTTAAAACTTACTTGTTAGGTAGTTTTGGGCCTTTTGAGTGAGTTTTGGATTTGTTTTGCAAACCACTAACTAGAAGTCATTCTAGCCCACTAATCCTCTAGTTTGAAACCATTGTACTCAATGAGACACGCCTCTTCCTTTATCCTGAAAACTTAGCTCAACAAGATATGCGATGCCAGAAAAAAAAATCAACCACAAAGTTGGGGTTGAGAACTAGGGGTGTCAAACGGGTTGGCGGGTCGTATTCGTATCGGGTCGACTTACTCTGTTGACAGATAAGGATTGGCACAAGCACGATCCATTTACCTAATTATGTTAAAATTTTCAAGTTTAGCACTACACGGATTTTGAACTGAGTGACACGACACGACACGATACGATTATCACGTTAAGATAAACATATAACACGATTAATATAATTGCACGACTAACACGATCCACTAAACATTTAAAAACATTTAGACCTTATAATATAATTTTAACTTCAAATGTATTATTTAATACACCAAGTATAAATTTAAATACAATTAATTTTATTTATATATTTATATAATTAGATTTAATTAATTAATAATTTCATTTTTAATTTTATAAATTAAAAATATTTTATTCCTATATTATTAAATAATATAATTTGTAAACGGATTAGGCGGGTTAGATGGGTTGGCGAGTCAACTGGTGACACGACCCATTTATTTCGTGTCATAAACGGGTTGATACATTTTCAACACAAATCTGCTAAATCTCAACCCGGATTCAGCAAATTGATGTGTAAGGCGAATTGTGTTACTATGTCAAATTTACGTGTTCAGCAATATCTGGAACCACCATGGAAGATTGTCAAATCTGCTAAAAAAAGAGCTCGTATTTTAAATCGTCAAAATATACAGAACTATATATACATCTATACTATATATAAAAGCACGGATGGGGGGGGGACATGCAAATTTACTGAGTAATCCTTTTCAGTTTATTACTAAATAAAGGTTTTATAGTAATTAACTAATTAGTTATTTAATTAATCACTATTATAATTAAAGTCCTAATTATAATAGGTAGTTAAATTATCTCCAATTTAGTTTTTAGTATGTAAAAAATAACTAAATTGTCTCCAAATTAGTAGGAATACATATCTTTTAGTTTGATTGAACTATAAAATTAAAATATTGTATTTGATCAATATATTATTATTTAAATTTCTATCTTATTATTTTTAAAAATAGAAATTAATAAAATTAAGTTAATTATTTAATTATGGTTATTATAAAACCAAAAAAAGAATAAATTCAGTATGAAAAAAAAATTATAACCAAATATATTATATTTATTCTTACAAAAATTCTTAACTAATTTAATATTAATTATAAATAAAAAAATTGATATAATTATGCTAAATTTACTAATATGTTCATTGACGAGTTACGTTACGAGCCACGTGCATAGCACGTAATGCGAAACTAGTATATATATATATATATATATATATATATATATATATATATATATATATATATATATATATATATTGTAATTTACCCTATTGTTATTAATCAAAAGAAAAGAAAAAGACTAATCAGAGAGGACATGAAATTGAAGTATTGTCAATGCAAATTATCCAAAAGATTACCCACTTTAATTTTTCAATTTTTATTGGCTCCAAAATAAACAACAAAATCCATGTTTTGCTTTTGCCACCCCTTTCAGGATAGTCCTAACATATACCTATCCAAATTCTATGTATGATTTCCATCTTCCTAGTATAGCAACATTCACTATATCTATGCTTTAAAACCTGTTTTACAATACCAGAAACCAAGTGTTTGACAAGCATAATGGAAATGCATGCAGCAGACAGCAGTAGTTTCTGTAAGACTAACTGTCATCTTGCAAGAGGTGGAACGGCTGAACCCGTAGAAGTAACACGAACTTCTTGAGGAAGAAGATGATATTTTATGCCGAGCTCTTCAAAATATTTTTTCAACTCTAAAACCAGATCAGATCTTCGGTTGCCCCTATCTGTAGCAATCTGGAAGTTTATGGTGTGATTAACATAGAGAGCTATTCTCATTTTGTTCACATTTTCTATCTCCTTAACCTGAAAACTGAAGTTAGGACGCCAGTGCTGAGGTTTACTCTCCAAGTACCTGAAATTTTCAGAATAAGATCGTCAATTCAGAAAGAAGGTCATAGCACTTGAATTTCTCGAGTTCTTTCAACGTTTTGTTAAAGTTTCCGAAAATGCTTTTGAAACACTAAAATACAATATTAATAACCTAATCTCGTTAATATGTGCATTTCTCATTTCAGAATTTTTGTTTATGCTTTGCATAGTTTTAAAGCAATACCCTTTTATCTTAGATTTAAGAGCTCCAATAGTATCAATTGAAGTGGAAACATCAACAGCAAACTCTATAGAATCACTCATTTCGGGGCTCCGGTAGAAGTTGCTGATGGGTTTCGTAGCTAAAACTGAATTCGGATAGAATATCTTCTCGTTATCATATCTCAGAAAGACTGTTGTTAAAATGTTCATCTCTTCAACAATCATCTGCAACATTACCAATGTGTCAACCCACATGTGATTAGTACTTAATCTATGATTAATTAAGAACTTACTTGAACTCCGTCAATGACACAGCGATCACCAACATCAAATGGATGCATCACAAACACGAATATGATGGCTTCAAATACTGTTTTTGCCGTGTTACTGAACATGAATGCAACCAGTAAGAATTGAGATGAAATGAAGACGAGAATTTTTGTTGTTAAAACTCTCAGCATAATTAACCACACAATTATCATTATAACTACAACAATTGCTGAAACCAGCTTATTTAATTCCTGAATGGCTGTTTTAGTATCATTTAAAGAATGAGCCAATGCCTTGCGTTCATTGTAAACATTCACCTGCAAATAAACCAGGACTACAATGTCACAAACCAATAGTTTTTTGCTACATATATAAACAATGTCATCTACTCTAACTTATATTTTTCGGGTCAAAACCATGAGTTGTACCAAATATTTGACCTATGTTTCAAATGGATACTAAGACTTCAATTAGTATCAAAAAGATACAAAAAAATTGAGCTTTTTTAAGCAGAAACACTGAACTTGAAACATATATAAGAAAAAAGGATCTAACCAGCCAATTTTTGAGAGCTGATCTCTTAATCTTTCTAGTTTCTGTTGCTCCTTCAAACAGAGGGATAACATTGTTCACCTCCTCCTTTTTCATGAACCGCAAGAGATCATCTTCATCAATGTACCTACATCCCATTAAACAAACAAAAAGTAAGAACAAATTAACATATAGAGAATTTCATTTAAGCAAATATATATTTTCTCACTTGCATCCAGGCTTGGCAACATTTCTGAAAATCTTATAGGCAGCAGCTTTTGCTTCCCACTCACTTGTAATCTCTTCACCCTGCTTCTGCTCACTCTCCTCGTCGTCGCTCTGATCAAGCGCGTTGGAGAGCGTGGACAATCCCGTTCCGGTGATCACATCAATCAACCCTCTCATAGTCCAAGCAGAAATCTTCCCATGTTTCATTCTCTTAAGCTTATCAACATCAATCACCTCCTCTTTATTCTTCTCTTCACTTTGATTCTTTACATTATTAAAACTCAACTGCCCCGGCATTGTTTTACTGGCGCCTACTCTCTCGGCCATTTCCATTAGAGGAGGCCCCGAAAGCGTTTTAAGAACATACTGATGAAAGATTGATTCTTGAATTCTGTCAAAGAATCTATTGACATGAAAAGAAGAAGCTAGTAATTTGATTAACAAAGTTTTTATCAGCCATATTGCAGATCCAATCAGACAAGAAGCTAGAGTTCGAGTAATGTAATTTAGAACGTCGGAAGTGAATTCGGATCGTTTAACTCCGCGATCAAACAATAAACCCCAAGCTAGAAGAACTAAACCCAGCCAAACTACAGCTTGAACACTCTTTTTCAATCCGTATACGAAGTAAAGAACTTTCTTCTTAAGCAAAAAATTCATTTCAATCAACAGAACCAAAGTATTTATAAACCACTCTATCACCAATCTACCACAAAAGATTACTAAAATTAACACGCACCATTTCCATATTTGCAAGCTCCAAATTGAAACATTCACCAATTTTTCAACAGTCAAACTTGCAATTAACAGCCCCAGAAAGCAAATAAATATGGTAAATTCAAACAAGTGCAATATTTTCCATTTCTTACCAAATTTTTTAGCCACTTTAAGACTTGCAGTCTTGTAAACCTCCTCATCTTCTTCGTCCTCCTCTATTCCTGGAGATCCAATCAATGGCGTTTTCGGAGTAACTGGACCCGATTTCAAGTGACTTTTTGGGGTTGATGTACTAATTCTATGACTTGGTGAAGCAACATTTGGTGATTTTCTGTAAGGAGAAGTTGAATTATTATATAATCTATACTTTTCTTCTTTTAACTCTGCATGATCATTTGCATACGACGGCTCTATGAATCTTGATTTCGGCTTAGAAAATTCAGACCGAGCAAAAGATTTTCTTCTTGCAACAGATTCAGTAGGAATTCTCGGTGGCTTGTTGTGAGTTGGAGTTGAAACTGGGGTTTGCGGCTTTGAAGAAGAAGCAGGATTTGATGTTTGGATTCTCAAGTTTTGATTTCTTAACGGTGATAGTTCAAGATTCCGATCATTTTGAGGAGAACCGGTTGAGATTTGAAGAACAATATCATCTGCTCTTCCTTTCTTCTCCATTTCAAACCCTAATCTTGAAGAAAATCCCACTAAATTTCCATTTCTTTCATGCTTTCTTGATTCTAACTTGAGGAACAAGCAAAGAAATAAAGAGACTGTCCCCGAACCAATGGGGGTTGGTCCAAGTGGTAAGCGGCTTGTTATCGCTTAAATAAGGTCTCGGGTTCGAGTCCTTGTGAATGCAGAAAATTCTTATTGGCAGACTCACCCACCATGCCAGGTGCGTGACACGGGTCGGATCCGAATTAGTCAGGTCGAAGCCTTAGAAACCGGATGGGCTTACCAAAAAAAAGAGACTGTCCCCGAAAGAAATCAAAACTCAGAAGAAAAAAAACAGAACTCCGTTAGTGTTTAAACAATGTCGGCGACACAGTGGACGGCTCCGGCTGGTTGGCGCTGCAATTAGTTGACTACCGAAAGCTGCTGCTGCGGGTGATGATGGTGGTGAGTACACATGTACGAGACGAAACACTAACTAATGCACTAATTACCTGGGAAAATAATATATTTAGAATAGATGTAGTAGTGGGATCTGGTAAGAAATTAAGAATGATTATGGCATTAGATGTCAGCAATAAATATATTTTTAATATCAGTTGCGGGCATGATAATGGCGGTGCAGGAAATGATATATACATGCACTTTTATATCTCTATGTAAATATATTACGAAAAAGGGCTTGGTTCTTGAATGTGAGTAGCAAATTTTGTCGGGTATGTGAGGGTGGTATAGGGAAGTAAATGTTTTATTGGTGTGTCATGTATAGACAGAGGAAAATTATACAATGCAGCCATTAATATTATGTCATTTGTGCAATAAATTAATACAGTAATATATTAGCCATATGAAATTTATAAATAATTAAAAAATAAATAAATAAAAAAGTCTCTGTCGCAAATGCTAATTGTAAATATGACATGCCACAACCATTTTTTTTTAACAATTGGAAAAGGGGAAGCGGGAAGCGTTTGTGAGAGGATTTGAATTCACGACCTAACAGTTTGCTGCACAACGCTTATACCGTTTGAGTTATAACTCATTAATACCATTGTATGGGCTAAACACTTATAGATAATTAATGACTTAAGTGACAATTTATTCTTTCAATTTGCAAATGATTTTAATTTTTTTGGAACATAGCTTGTTTTTGTCAATTTATTTCATTTTTATGTTTAATTTAACATGTGCTTTCTTAAATCTGATAATATTTTATTATACTAAAAAAGGATAAATTGATTAAAAAAAATTATAACTAAAATTGATTATGAAAATAAAATATGTGCTAATGGATCATTGCTCTCAAGTTGAGGAGCAAATTACCACTTAAAGGCTAATCAGGATTTAAGTTTTGCATGATTAACACATTTTTTATTAACACATATATTAAAAGTGATTAGGTAATGAGTTTGTATGATAAGTAGCTAGAAGTTGTTTTCTCATGAGAAGAAAAGTGCAAACAAACAAAAACAAAGTACTAATTGTGGGAATAATTAAATATAGAAAACGTGATTGAAGTTTTTTTTGTTTATTTAATTTATTCTTTTCTCTGTTTTTGGTTGAATATCATCATGTTCCTACTATACGTTGGTTCTTTATTGGAGCAACCAAAAGAACTACTGCTTGCTTTAAAAAAGTAATTCCTAACAATTAAATAGGAAAATTTGACGGTCGTGAATATTAAGAACGTGTTCCTACTACGTTCTTTTTGTTTGATTGAACCAATTATTCAATTTCAGGCGTTGATTTTAGAGATGTGAACAGTTATGTCATAAGAGATAGAAAATTTTATAGTATATTTTTTTTTTTTAAAATGAAAAAATTATAATGTAAAGGGTCCTCAGGAACACGAGAGGATTTTGATCATTGAATTTCGTAAATATATTGGAATTGTCAAATATCGAACTCGAAATATAAACTCTAACTTTGTATATAAACTCTAATTTCATATATAGAACCTAAAATTCATCCAAGCAAAAAATCAATGGATTGGAACTCATCTTACACAAAATTGATTATTTTATTCTAGATATTAGTATTAATTTTTACTTATAAATCATTTAATATTGGGCTAATTTTAATAAAATACCAAACGTTTGAGAATTTTGTCAGTTATAACCAAACCTTTCAAAATTGTCTAGTTTAGCCAATTTTGGAATATTTAGAACCTTTTTTAACCATTTGCAAAAAAAAATCAAAATTTTTATCATTCGTGAATGGACTAAACTAGCCGATTTTGATTGATATGGAATATTTGAAACATTTTTTAGCATAATCAATCAAAATCGGCTAGTTTAGCCCATTAACGAATGACAATTTTATTGACTTTTTTTGCAAATGGCTAGAAAAGGTTCTAAATATTCCAAAAATGGCTAAACTAGACAATTTTGAAAAGTTTGGTTATAACTGACAAAACTCGCAAACGTTTGGTATTTTATTGAGATTAACCCTTTAATATTTAATATGGGAGTTCCTACAACTCTCGCACAAAGTCAACTAGATCTCCAACATTTTGACTGGTTGTCACTTGTTTAACATGAATAAATAAAATCAATTCTGAATACTTTCAGGGCTTATTTATTGAGGTTCAAAAAGTCTAAAATGGTAACAAATGCAACCTTCTATCCAAGCTATTTTTCAATGACAAGCCGTATTAAAAATATAAACCGAAAAAGGTGAGTTTTTTTAAAATTATAATTAAAAAAATCGAAAAGGTGAAATACTAATTAAATAAGATTACATAAGCTCGTCGACAGGGTCAAAATATGAATGAGGAACCTTTTCAAAAATCCATAACCAAAAATAAGAGGTTCCTGACTGGCCAAACTAATAAGGCCTAAAAGATCCAACTAATCAAACTTCTTTTATCTATTAGTAATTGAGACATAATTTTTAGCACTTCCTAAAGTATAATAGTAAGAATAATTATAGAATGCAACGGTTGTGCCACGTCAGTCGCGCAACATATCGAGGCGTTCAATCTAAAAACTCAGTAGTAAGGTTGCTTTCCTGTAAATGGAACCTGAGAAGCTGTGGATTCAGCATAATTCATCAGATGAACTGGTTGAGGCAGCAAATGATATTCAATCCTAAGCTCCTCGAAAATTCTCTTCATTTCAAGAACAAGCTCGGATCTTCTTTTACCTTTCTTACCAATGTTCTGAAAGTTTATGGTATGATTCACAAACACTGCAACTTTCATTTTATTCACATCTTCAATCTCCTTGAATTGCACACTGTGATCATGTCGCCACCGCCTCGGATTATCTTCCAAATACCTGCAAATTTGTGAACGTACAAATTAATTTCATTGTCAGAATATGGAAATGAAATGATATTTATGTAAAACTAAATTACGTTTTTATTTTCTCTTGCAGCTGTTCGATGGTTGCTGTCGGAGTACGCAGATCAATTGCAAATTCTAGTGTGTCCATCATCGGTGGACTTCTGTAGAAGTTGCTGATGGGTTTGACTGATAGAACTGAATTGGGATAGTATATTTTTTCACCATCGAATCTCAAGAAAGTTGTAGTCAATATGTTCATCTCATCCACCACCATCTGCAATAAATCAAATCATCATTTAGCATTAATATTATTCAATAAAAAAATGTACTTGTTAGATTATCCTATTTTTTTATTTTCTTTTCACAAATTCGCTCGAGATCTTATGGCCAATGTAGCACGGACACATATATGGTGAACATTTTGGGCACAGACGGCGAATGGTGTTTTTTTAAGGTTTTCTATGTAAAAAATAAAGTTTCGTATCCAAAACGCCAAATTCTCGACACGTTTCCAAAACAATGTTGAGCAAATGAAGTGTTTGTGCTACTTACGGCTACAAACATACCGAAACCCGCTCAAGTCCGCCCAGTATGTGCGGACTTGAACACCTAACTTTAATCCTTCGTTCAGCAAGAGTCCATACTCGCATTATACTCGTTTTTAAAGGTGTGGATTTGTACTTTTAGTTTTAAATAATCTACCCCGAACCTACATAAATGATCTGATTTAGATAACAAAAAGTAGTCTGAATGAGGCCTAGGCCGGAGTTGAACTTATATATAGAAAAGTCAGACCCGATTGGACCCGCCCGAACCCTGCCATGATCAAGTTTTGTTGCATTTGCGTATCAATGTAAGTTGACTATACATATATGTCTGAGCTACATGCAATATAAGGTTATGGACTTGCCTGAACACCCTGGATAACACAACGATCGCCGACGTCAAAAGGGTGTACCACAAACACGAAAATGACAGCCTCAAAAACAGTCTTGACTGTGTTACCAAACATGAAAGCCACCAGCAGAAGTTGCGAGGATAGAAACAGAAGTAACTTTGTGGGCAGAAATTCCATGAAAATTAACCACATTACGGTGATTATAAACAGCACAATCACTGAAGCAATCACATTCAGTTCGTCTATTGCTGTTTTGCTATGCTTTAATGTGTTGTTCAGTGAGTCATGGTCCCTATATATGTCAACCTGCAAACAACATTTTTAACTTTATAACTCACAAAAATGCTCAAGTAGATATAAATTTTAATCAACAGAAACTATTTGATAAAAATAACTAACCACCCAGTTCCTAAAAACTGATTTCTTGATATGTTTTTCCTCTATATTGCTCTGTTTTCCTTCTGCTTTGCTCTGTTCTGGCTCTAAAACCATTTGTTCATTTTCTGCAATAGTCATTAAAGCTTCAGTTTTTTTGCATTTGTCTTCTGCTAAACCATATAACTGATCCTTCACTTTCTCATCTTTCACAAACTCTAATAGTGTTTCCAAATCCAAATACCTGCCCATCAAATACAAAACAAGTAATTTAGCATATTATGCTCAGAAATAAGTTGTAGGGGTTAATTACTATCACCCTCGTATTAGGTCGAAATTATCATTATTCTCGTAAATTTTGAAAAACCACTATTCTTTTTTAGGTACTAAATAACTGAAATCCTCTTACCCCTTGAAGGGTTTCAATTAAAGAGAACTAAAATGTAACTGAAATCCTCTTAACTCTTAAGAGTAATTTCGACCTAAACTCAGGGTAGTACTAGTAATAATTAAACGTATGAACCTCGAAAACGCGATATACTGACCCGGCATCTTCAGACCCTGCAAGTGTACTGAACAAATCATTAGCAGCAATCTTTGCTTCTGCCTCATCAGTAATCTCTTGAGCAGCTCTGAGTGCTTTAGCCATCTTCTCATTAATGTTGTTTCCATAAGCAACTGCCCCATCTTTATTCTTCTTCTTGGTGGTGATATAAGTAAGAGGGATCAATTTCTTACCCCGAATCGCATTGATCAACTCGATCATAGTATGAGTCGAAACCCCATCAGCTTTTTCTTTACTCTTCTTCTTTAACCCCATCTTGCATACAATTTCCGCAACTTTCTCTCGAAAAATCGAAACCTTGTTCCCCTTCTGCTTCTCCGAATCAATATCATCAATATCCGCAATCGAAAACGCTCGAACAAGCCTCGTAAACCTAACTGAAACACTTTTCGACTTCTTTCTACCCGTATACTCCATCGACATGTTCAAAACAGAAAGCGCAAGAACAACTTTTCGAAGGCGAATCGCCTCCCTAATCTTCTGGAACAACTTAGTAGCATGTAAAGAACCAATTAGCTTAACAAACAGAGTTTTCAACAGCCATAAGGCGGCTCCGATGAGACAACCGCCGAGACCCTTGGTTACATCGTGGAGAATCTCGGTTGTCTCTTTGCTCCGGTTAACTCCGAGTGTAGACAATAAACCCCAAGCTAGGGTTACTAAACTTAACCAGATAAAAAACATAACACTTTTTTTGACTCCATAAGCAAAGTAAAGAACTTTCTCATCAAGCCAGAAAGTCCAAATCAAGAAGAGTGTAGCTTCAGTTAAAAGATACGAAATTAATCTTCCGCAGAGTATAGATAATGCTAATAAACACCATTTCCAAATACCAAGACTCCAAAATATAGGTTTTTTCAGTTTTTCCACTGTTAAGCTAGAAATTAAAACACCCATTACACATAATAATGCAGCTGACTCAAGAATGATGAAGAACATGAATATTCCGAAACTTGTACCTTTTTCTTCGGGTTCTTCATCGATATTTTCAATCTTTTGAGCTGAATCTCCATTTCTTGAGGTGAGAGCTTCAACTGGATCATTCTTGTTTGGTACTTGTCGGGTGATATCCTTCATGTTAATGTTGCAATCTTTTGAAGTTACTTCTGCCATGCCTTCGCTAATGGTGGTTTGAGTTCAAGTCATGGTTTGAAGTTCAAACTTATAATACTAATAATTGAAAAAACAAGAATTTAGGGAACGGTGCAGTGAAATGTGATGTTTGAGAAGAAAAGTTGCTTTTTTGGTACTAGAAAGAGTCGAGGGTCCATGTGCTTTCAATTTTTGTTCTTGAATTTAGCAACTAATTATTAAAATACAAACAGAGAATTTAAGTTCAAAAATCGTCTGGTTCAAAAAAGACAAGTTAGCAACAAATGGACAAGAAAATATTAGTAAAACAGATTTTTTTGTTTTGAAAGAATATTAAAACAGATATTTGTATCGGATCAGATACTAAAGAGAAATTAATTGAGAACAAGAACTTCTTGGCTACAAGTTAAAATGGAGTTTAAGTCTAACATAAATATTAAATACTCTGCCATTTAAAGATTTTTCGCATGACAAAATGTACCTATTACAATTTCCTATTTGATTTCATATTTTAAAAAGACATTGTTTAAAGAGCCGAACAGGCTGATTCAACCGACTCAGCCTTGAATCAAAGGTCATTTTGGTTTTGTTCTTTCTTAGAAAAAAAACGATAAGATTTTCAATCCTGCCTCTTTAATATAGAAACCCATAAAAATTAAAAATTATTAAACCGGTTAAATTATACTCTTTTTGTTTAAAAAATATATAAGATATTATTACAACTATGGAAAAAGTATTACAATTCAAGCATATGATAAATTACTGAACATAGAACACAGTTAAAAAGAACGTCAGAAAGGAATCTTACGAACATAAGTATTTGGTGAAAAAAAAGAGTAAACAAAAAAAGAGAATGTGAGATCAAAAAGGAGTATGGTTTATATAGTGTACTTTTTCTTTTTTTACTTGTGCTTCCAATGTTGAGGTGTCCATCTATTTGTAGGCTGAGCTAGCTTTTTCAATTATGGGTTAATTGCAAATGCATACACAAACTTTACTTTAATTTGTAATTAAAACATAAACTTTAAAACTTGGCAATATCAGTAACCAACTTTTATTTTTTGGCAAATTAGTAAACCGACCAATCATGCAACGACACATGACGGTATATTACAATGTTCACGTTAGTATTTTTCGTGTTTGGTGTATCGATTTACCAAAAGTGTAAAGTTGATTATTAACATTCCCAAGTTTCAAAGTTTATGTTGTAATTGCAAATTATGGTAAAGTTCGTGTATGAATTTACAATTAACCCTTCAATTATTTTGGTTCGGGGCGTGATTGGTGTGATATGTGTATTTTTTCTTTGTCAGAGAATATTCAGTGGTCCTCTTAGCTAACGTGGCCTTTTTCTTCTTCTTTTTTTGCAAATAATGTTCTTAATGTCTCAAACCTAACAAATTCCTTAATGATGCAGATTTAGGATGAGTCATGAGGCAATCCCGGATAAAGACTTTTTTAGTTCGGGATTGAAATCTTCTTGAGCCTGTTCCATTCTATTTTGTTGCAATTGGTCATACTCATTTTTCTAGAGTTTGCTTCACCTCTAGTGAAGATTTAAGTTTTTTTTTTTTGAGGTATTCCAACTGATAGGTATGATTTCAAGACAATAAATCCACCATCTAAATCTAAATGAAAATTTTAGTAGGTCGAATGAAGAATATTTCAACTACATAACGAAATTTTATAAAAGTACTTAATACATTAGACTTATGTTATAAAAAATAAATCCAACAATATTTACGAAATTGATCAGAAGAAATTAACAAAACCATCTATTGAAAGGATTGGAGATGGTCCCATACATCATAATTTATTAAAGGCTAAACTCATCTAGAGGCCCTTGTACTATAGCATTTTTGTTCAAAAAGCCCTTGTACTATTTTTTTGTTATTCAAGTCCCTCTACTTACATAATTTTTGATTTTTAGGTCCTTTTTTGGTTTTCCAAATCCCTTTACTTACAATTTTTTTTGTTCCTCCAGTCCCTCAAAAGGACCTAAAATCGGAATTTTACCAAGTACAGGGATCTGAAGAACAAAAAAATAGTACAAGAGCTTTTTGAATAAAAAATAATATAGTACAAGGACCTATAGATGGGTTTAGCCTTTATTAAATCTAAAAGTCCATCACAATGAGAATTTTAATCTGAAAAGGATAATTTGTAACTTTTTTTTTAATACAATAGACATGACACAAATTAAATTACATATTATCAATTGAATATTAGAATGTGCTAAAAACTTGATTTGTTGTGCGATTATTTGCATGAACTAATCTCGCATGCCAACTTGAAATATATGTGGAGGTGATTTCTAAGCTAAAAATTGTCAAAATTCACCATTTAAATGAACGGGTTTGTGGTGATTTATCTCTAGAAAACGGCTGCCTATCTTTTTTCTTAGAATATGAGTGTGTTAATTTACACTCCTTATTTTACAGATGTGGGATATCTCAACACTCTTTATTCTACAAGTTTAATCGGAAATAGGCATCAATTCTCACTTAAAATTAATGCTGAAATTTAATTAACATTTTATTTATTTTAGGCAAAAATACTTAAAAACCCTCACCTTTGACTTTGTTTTCAATTGCGCCACCACGTAGGAGAATTTTCAATTACATCCTATTTAGGGTTTTCAGTTTTCGTCTGTACCCAATTGACTAAAATGACCTCTTTTTATTTAGAAAAAAGTTTAAATAATCATTCATATACTAATTTATTTGTTTTTTTCAAATGGAAAAAATAATGATACAATCCCTCTATTTAGTTGGTTTTAATAATTTTATCATTAAATTAATTAAATTATCAATTTTTTTATTTTGGGGTACAGATGAAAACTGAAAACCTTAAATAGGATGCAATTGAGAATTTTCCTAAATAGTGGTGGAATTAAAAGAAAGTTCAAATGTGGGGGAGTTTTCAGTATTTTTGCCTTTATTTTAACAACTAAAAATAGAATAACTTAACATGATAAATTATCAATGAGATGACCAATCATCAACAAAAGAATACTAATCCGAAAGTCATAAATCAACTTTTTCAAAAAAAAAAAGGCGTTGCGTACATTTCAAAAGTATGGAAAATGAATTTACAATTTCAATTTGGTCCACTGCTTTTAGGGAACATTTTATTCAGACGTCACTTTTTTTTTTTGATATGACCCCATTATATGCTTCATCGTTTTGTCGTTTGAGTAATAATTATTAAGTCTGAACTTAATTCATATTGAATTTAAACCCACATTTTAAAGGAGTTAAATTCAATCTGCATTTGCCCAAACCCGGCGTATGAACGTAATAGACAAGACATGAGAATCCATCCGAAGAGCAAATTAAATCTCTAAGTTGCATATAAGTCTGAAACACCCGCAAAAATGTGTATTGATGAAATTATTTGACAATTTAAATTTAGGTAAAATAAAATTACATCAACCATAATTTTAATATGTTAGTTAAGTATATCATGATCTTTAGATTTTATCAGTTGTACCTACGGGAAGTTCTTATCTAGATCCGGTTTATGAAAAATTCATGGACCCATCCAATTAAGTGTTAGAGAAATGAGAATAAAGAGAAAATAATGAAAAGAGAGAGAAAATTGTGTTTGATTTTCTAACACTTCATTGAATAGGTGTATGAAAAATTCATGGATCGGGTCTAGATAAGAATTTCCATGTACTTATTATGTTTTTGATCTTTGTTAAATATATTTATGACTTGTTTGAAACTTATGTAAATTTGATAAATATTAAAAAATGATGGCCAGCATGATTTACAAATCATGATATATTTAATATATGGACTAAACTGTGAAAAAGATATTTCTTTTTTTTGAAATTTAACTATCATATATTTTGTAATAGAAGAAATAATTGTATGAACCTAATTCGCCAATTAAAATTATTAACCGTCTATTTATCATGTGAGACATGACAATAATAAATGTATTATTCATTGATTGGTTAATATGTTTATTTTAGTCATGTGTCACGTGATCATACACGGCGAACTAAATTTATGTGAAAATTCTCTTATATGAGTGGCTCACACTTAAATTTGACCAAGAACCTGGATACCTGCTTAAATTCTCTTATGGGCATACTTATATTTTTATTTTGGATTTTTTATATGATTTACTACATTTAAAAAGTTACAACCCTTCAAAAAATATTTCATTTCATACTAATTTAATTCTCTTTTTTAACTATGTATTTTGAAAGTTTTTTTATGCTAACATTATTTTTTAATATTTTTATTTTATTTGGTTCATAATTAGTTTGCATTTATTGTATATCATCAAATATTTTTTATTTTATTTTTTTTAATCTTCTGATCAAGTGTAGTATATTTTTTTGTCAAATCTAAAATTAATAAAAAATCAACTAAAAATAACAAATTGGACAGTTTAAATTTATATATTAATTTTTTATTTTTCATATTTTTTTTTGGCACTTATTCTATATTAGGTAATTTTTTTTCATGTAAAGTATCTTTCTTTGCCTATTATAAGATCAACTAACTATAGACCAAATATAAACCAAAAATTAATGTATTTGTATTTTTTCCTAGAATAATTTTAATGTTTTTTGTTAAAGTCATGTACAGTGTTGTTTCTTCGTCAATTTTAAAATCGGCCAAAAATTAGCTCAATATAAATTGATAAGATCAACTAAATATCAACTGAATACATAAAATTATAACTAAATGCAATAAAATACAGGAGTAACATAATATAACTCCATAAAATCACAAAATCATTTATATATATGGAGAAATAATATTATATCCTAAAATGCTTTTATACACGTTATTATAATAAATAATTTAATTTTTTTAATAACTCTTATTTTACGATTCAAGTAAGATTTGAGAGAGTTTTTAAACATTAAAATTTAAAAATTTTATTTTTTTATTTGAAGTTTACATAATATAAAATATTTAATAAAAAAATTTATTTTTAATATTAATAACAATTATAAAATAATATAAGTATATATTTTGAAATAAATAAAAAAATTATATAAATTGTAAAAAAAAAAAGAATTAAGGTTAAATTAGAAAACCAACAAAAATACTAATGAAGTTCTATTTTTTTGGTTCATAATTAGTTTGCATTTAATCACGATCCGACCTGCGTCGCGCATCTGGCATGGTGGGTGAGTCTACCAGTGGAAATTTTCTGCATTGTCAAGGACTCGAATCCGAGATCTTGCTTAAGCGATACCAAGCCGCTTATCACTTAAACCAACTCCCATTAATAATTTCTATTATTATAATATTTTATATTAATTTTTATTTTTATTCTTTTCAATTAATATAATTAGAAGATTCTTTTTTTTTTCATCTCATTTTAATTAAAAAACATTTTTAGATGTTATATTCTAATTGATAATTTCTATTATCATAATATTTTTCATACTATTTTTTTTATTATCTTCAATTAATGTATTTAGAAGATTTTTTTTAGAAAAAAGATGTGATGTATTTAATATAATATAAAACTATGAAAATAAATTTACTCTTTTTTAATACAACGTACAACGAATGCATTTACAATGAATATTTTTGAGAAATATATTAGCGATTCCCGCTATCCGTCAAGGTAAGGCAATTTTTTTTCTAAACCTATATTTTTCTAAATTTAAATTTACCTTTTTTTATGTACAGTGATAATTTCTTGGGACGTAAAAAGTATAAAATAAGAACCTAGAATCAAACTTAAGCTAAAGATGAGGACTTGGCTTGATGGGCAGGTCATTAGACTTGCATTTTGAGGTCGGGGGTTCGATCCCTTGATTCTTCAGGACTTGGTTTGTATGTTTAAAAAATGATAACAGTACTAATTAATTCATGCTAATCCCGCTAACAACTAACATAGAATAGTTCTGTCTCTGCTAAAAAAAATAAGCTTGTATTAAAAATTATTGAATTTAGTTGGGCCCCGTCTGAATTCTCCCAGGCCCGGCCCTGAAGAGGTCTACTCACACTCCAAAGAACATTAACAGACAGCTAGTAATGCAACAATAATTAAAAGAAAGTCAGTATTTTCAATTTTGAATTATGGAGACATATAAGTTTTGTATAAAAATAGAGAAAGATATTAAAAAGAAGGCCTAATCACTGAAAAACCCCTCACCTTTAAATTTTTTTTCAATTCCACCCCGACGTTGAAAATTTGTCAATTTTACCCACTTTTGAATTTTCCGTTTTCAATTGTACCCCAATATTTTAATTTTTGTTAATTTTTTTACTTAAATGATGAAATCATTCAATTAATTAAGTCTAAACATGAAATTAAATTCTTTTTTATTCAAAAAAGTACAAATAAGTCCTTTATTTTTAAAAACTAACTAAAAACCATAATCAAATTAACACTAATTTAAATTCTTAATTAATTTAACTAAATTTAAATAAATTTTAAAAATATACAATTAATATATGCGAGACATGGAGAATGTTTTAAACAAATTTCCAAACGCAAAAGACGTTAATTTAATTTTTCAGGGTACAATTGAAACACAAAAATGCAAAATAGGGTAAAATTGACAAATTTTCAACGTCAGGGTATGATTGAAAAAGGGCTAAAAGGTCGGGGTTTTTTAAGACATTAGGCCTAAAAAGAACCTTTAAATTATTAAAAGTAACACATAAATTCTTTTAGTTTTTTTTGTCATTTAGGCCCTAAATGTTTTAAACATTCCATCAAAACCCTTAATTTTTTTTTTTGAAAATAGCATCCAGGCTCTTTTAGCTATATTTGAATATTTAGCCCCTCACATTTTTAGTTATTTCTGTAACTGTTTTAAGTGTGGAGATTTATTTGTACTATCTAAAAATATTAAGGACCAAAATGGAAAAAAAACTCAAAACACTTATGTGCTCTTTTTTAATAGCGATAAGGTACAAAAAAATCCTCGACTTTTTCTCAAAAGTATAAATCAACCCTTTTATTTTTTTGGGCACAATTAAGCTCTCGTGTTTTGAAGATTGAACAATTAAACCCTTGTTGTTTTAAAATTTAACAAATAAACACTTTTAGTTTACTTTTGGAACACTTATCTTCTCAAATTTTCGGTAAATATTTTAAATATTAAAATTATTTTTGAATATTTTTCCTATATGATTATGAGTAGGGGTGTGCAGTATTCGGTTAAAACCGAATTAACCGACCGAACCAAACCGAAATTTTAATTTGGTTCGGTTTTTGGTTAATTCGGTTCGGTTTCGGTTTTCATTTTTAAAAAGTTTGGTTAATTTGGTTCGGTTCGGTTTTGACGATGGAATTTCTGAATTAACCGAACCGACCAAAATATATATATTAATAATGTTATTTTTGTAATTTTTTTAAAAAAATTAAGGTAATTATGTAATTTTTTTAGAATTTAATTACTAAAACCCCTCAAAATGTACTTAAATTATAAATTAGTATTAAAATTTTTATTTTTTATTTTATTTTTTATTTTTTATTTTTTAATAATTAATTTTAATAAAATTTAGTTATTTCGGTTAACCGAAATAATCGACCGAACCGAAGTATTATTTTGGTTCGGTTTCGGTTCGGTTTTAATATAATTCGGTTCGGTTTCGGTTTTAGAAATTTCTAATATTTTGGGTTCGGTTAATTCGGTTTCCCCCTAATTATGAGAGACATGTCAGTCAATAATATTTTTAATGGTGTTGGACGAAAGAGGTTATTTGTCCTATTTGAAAACAAAGAGGGCTTAATTATACCTAAAAAAGTAAAAGGGTTGATTTATACTTTTGTAAAAACTACGAGAGTTTTTTTGTACCTTTTGCCTTTTTAATAATTTGAAGGGTTGTTTTTACCTTTTGCCAAAAATAAAAAACAACAAAGCTGAGAACGTACGGACTAGCGCATGTCTCTCAATGTCTTGTAATTGTATTTTTGCATTTTGTTTGAACAAAACCTTGTTATACTGAACTCCCAATCAATTTTGGTGAATCATCATCAAGAATCTTATCTCAACTCTAATTTTTATAATATTTGCACTGTCCTACACAACTGCATGAAGCAGAATTAAAAAGAAAAAACAGTATCTATCAACTACACTCCCAAACAAACAACAGGTAGCCAGCCACCACCCTTTGTATTTTGTTTTCATTTGTTTTTCTTCAAGCCATACATTTCTACTAACTAAAAACCTTTTTAATTATAAATGAATTATATCATTTTAATCCTGACCTTAATAATTTCTAATACTCCAACCCAAAAAGACTAACTATATCAAAATGAACCATGTTAGTCCAAGTCCTTACATTCAATCATCACTACCGCCACCGCCGCCGCCGCTACAGCAGCCGGCATCCAACATGCAAATGCTATACTATGGCCTTGTGATCATAGGAACAACTGCTATAATCTTAGCCATATACAATCTTATCATCATCAAGTGGTGCGTACATCAACATCACCTAGACCACCTTTCAGGTCAGGAATTTCTGGAGGTAACAACAGTAGCGACTCGTCGGACCTCAGAGCAAGTCAGCAGAAACTTAACGGTGTCCAGTTTTAAGTACAAGAGGGAGAGTTCGGTCGGTAAAGATGATGAGTGTGCAGTTTGCTTATCGGCTTTTGAAGATGGAGAAGAGGTCAAGAAATTGCCTGGTTGCAATCATTTGTTTCATGCTGTTTGTATAGATATGTGGTTGTTTTCTCATTCTGATTGCCCTCTTTGTCGTGCTCGAGTTAATTCGGTTCCTATGTTTCATCGTCACATTCCTGTTGTTGGCCGTAGCCTGGCAAATTCTCGAGAAAATGTAATGGCTGCAAACATTCATTTCTTGCCTATTTCTTAGTCATTCTGTGCAGCACGGAAATATTACATATTCTACAAGAACATATGATTTCAGAGTTCAGAAATGGAAATGAAACAACTGAAACTTAAAATTCGAAAAGTTTTCGTGCAATACAGGAGTCATTTCGAGCTTTCTGTGGTCTTGCTCAGTGTGAAGTCAGCGGTGTGCATGACCATGATTGCAATGATTGCTTTGGTAATCCATTTTCTCCCATTAGATACAGTGTCGTCATTTTTCTGTACAGAATTTCCTTTTCTTGCTCAAGGACTTGTATAGCTTCTGCTGCACATATTATATGCATATACACTATTGCTTTCTTATTAATCTCCATCGTCGAGACAAGGTTGTGTTTGAGATGTTGGAGATGGATGTTTTATAGTTCGGCAACTTTTAAGCACATAGTTCCCATCTTTTTCAGGGTTTTAGGAGTTTGGTTAAGTTATAGACCTTATAGATTTTGTTTCAATTATAACCAATTTAATTCAATTGATTAGTTTAAAATAATTTGGTTAGAATTGATAATTTTCTGTGATTAGGCCAAAATTTTATTAGCCGGTAGTTAAGGAATTGTATGTTCTTTTACTGATAAAAGTCGTACAAAGGGTACTTCCACGAGATAGTTCTCATAACAGCAGTTTAGCACCAAATTTGTAAACGCAATTCTCATCCCAGAAGTCTAGTAACAAACCCAGGTGCACATTCAAAGAAAAGTACATCAACAGAACGAATATCGGACAGAAATTCCTTATGCACAACAGATACTGCGTATACCTAATATAAATATAAAAATTCATATAATTTCAGCTCGTTCTCAAATCCACGAGTTAATCAATCCTGTTATCCTGGCACTTTCGATGATATACTTGAAAGATGTGTGGAGTAAGATAATTTACAAGTGTAACAAGAAGATAATGATTACATCTTTCGTAGATTGTCTAACCTTGCCTGCAACTCGCTATCTATCCCACCGTCATCGTTCCCCATTGTTTCCACTTGCGCAACCTTACCCTTTGCAGCTGGTGCAGCTACTGTAGATGATGGTGCATTCACAAGCTGCAGAAATAAAGACAAAAAATGAACAATATTTTAGTTGCGACTAACAAGGCCAAGTGAATGGAAAAGAAAGATCTAAAATATTATTATTATTACCTCTTGATTGATGTTGATACCGATTTCATCAAGAACCTGACTTACTAGCTCTTCTGTTTCTTCCTCTTCTTCATCTCCTTCCAAAGCATCATCGATAGCGTCTCCCATGACCTCGGTAACCATTTCCATCTTCTCATTTTGCCTCTCAAACTCTTGCATAATTTTCTGTAG
Organism: Mercurialis annua; assembly: GCF_937616625.2. Classification (NCBI taxonomy): domain Eukaryota; kingdom Viridiplantae; phylum Streptophyta; class Magnoliopsida; order Malpighiales; family Euphorbiaceae; genus Mercurialis; species Mercurialis annua. The sequence goes on from NC_065571.1 coordinate 53,480,708, forward strand.
TGACGGTAAGTTCATTTGCCTATTCATCTGGCCCATTGCCTTTGTCACACCTTTCATGGCCTCACCCATTGCTTGTGTTGATTTCAACGTCTGGACATTCATTTAAAAAGTTCAGTTTCAGCACATCATTGAAACACGACAGCAAATGTAAAAGAATTTGTCAATTTAACTTAACAAGAATACTGCAAAAAGTAAACTCATGACCCAAAGAAAAGAGTAAAAAACACTTCGATGGCCAATCCAAATATTACTTGAATAATATTCCAAGTCTCCTCAATTACATACTAGTACCAAACTACCAAGCAACTGAACGAGTATTTGTTTCTTTCATTTAAGCATTTGGGTGTATATGATCACACATCGACAAAAGGATAACTCCCGGTGGTGATCAACAAGCTCTATATTATCTAATATGAAGTTGCCAATATGGGCCTAGCTTGAATGGCTAAGGCATCTCTAACTGCATCGAGAGGTTGTGGGTTCGAGCCACGCATCGGTAACTAACAACTAACAATTGAGACTCTAAGAGTCGATTACCATCTTTGACAATCTAATATGAAGTTCCACACAATCACACACACATACGTATGTATCATGGGATGCTTATGAACAATTTAAAACATGCAGCGGGTACCTGAATTCTAAGAGAAACACCCTGGAGCTGTGACTTAAGCTTATAGAACTTCTCAACCTGATGTCTCGTTCTAATAAGGTCCTTCGCCATTACTTTTACAGCTCCCTGCAAAATACAATTATACAATTATCGCACCAAGTTAATATACTCTGAAAAAATACAACAAGGCCTGAAGCTTAAGCCAGACAGTGATACATTATCATCGTATCACCAAGCTTTAATTTTCTTAAATCCTAAAATTTAAGGTACTCTTAATCTGAAGAAGCAATGAAAGCAAAAACAGTGGTGAAAATCAATAAAAAATGAAAAAATGAGGTTACCATCTGGCCTTGCTTAGCAGACTTCTTAATCTCAGCAATTAATTTCTTTTCTTGATTCTGTAACCCTTGCCTCTCCCTCTCTATCTCTCGAATCGATTTATCCAGCATCCTTTTATTTTCCCTCAGAAGCTCTGTAACCATCAAAACTTTAAATCAATACAAACACACCACATAATATAACCTGATCATGCTATCTATTGATCAGAAAACTCAAAATTAAACAGAATTGTCACCGATCAGATTTCAATTTTATGAAACGAACCTGCGGGCGTTTTTCGCTTGCCGAAGAGGAAACTCATGGTTGCAAATGTTTGATTCGGATCGGGAAAAATTCAAAATTAAGATGAGCTAAATCAAATCGATCGGAGTATGATCTTATAGAGTAGATTAAGATTTAGATTGCTTAGTGCAGGAATTTAATTGCCAATCAAGTCGTCCAGCTTGCTTTTGTTTACGCGGTAGTGGTTAAAAAAGGTGAAGGAATAATCAATCGGGCGAGGACGAACTATCTTGTTTTACACGTGGTCCTACCTTATTGGTAGGTCCCATTTTTATTTGATTTTTTGGTTGGATCCTTTTATGTTGGGCTGTTGGCCTTTCATGGAATTTTATTGATGGGCTTTTTACACAAACAACCTATATTGACTAATTGTTTACTTTTATACATGTCATATTTTTCACTTACTAAACTACCATACACGGAGCTGATTATAACTTTCATACGGATCTTATATATTCAACCCTAATAGTACAATCATCATTATTTCATTTATTTTCTCTCTCCTCATCATTCAATTCTCTCTTCCTCTCAACTCATATTTCTCTCTCTTCCTCTCAGCTCATCTTCCTCTCTCTTCCTCTCCGTCGTCTTCCGCTTCGCCGTCCTCTATTCCTCCGCTCCTCCGTCATCGTTCTCATCATCGTTTCCGTTGTCATCTTCGCCAACGCCATCATCTCCTCTGCTCGCCGTGTCATCTATTTGATTTCAGATCTACAATTTATTCATTCTTCTTCTTTTTCTTTTTTTTTATTTTCAGATCTACAATTGTTTTACTGTTTTTTCACCATTAAACATGTATATAGATTATATTTCAAGAATATAATGTTAATTTCATGTTATGTAATATAAAATTATGGTTATATGGAATAATTTTTTGTTATTTCTGCATTTTGTTTTTGTGTTTGGTTGTATTTCTGTGTTTATTTATTCTGCAGCTCGATTTTTTTGATGATGGTTGATTGTTGAATTATTATAATATTACATTGTTGTTGATTTGTTGTTGATTTTGTGTTGATAATCAGTTGGTATTTCCTTGATTTTAACATTGGAAAATTTTATTTTTTTTAAAAAAATTGGCAAATTAGATAACTTTGTCAGCGAAATAAACTAAATAAAATAAAATTTAACTGAGACTAGATATTTATATGTTTGCATTATTATGTTGACATGTTGTTGATTTCTTGTTGATATTTTATCGATTGTCACAATTTTTCAAAAAATTATGTTTTATTTTATTCCTTATATTGATTCGTTGTTGATTTATTGTTGACATTATGTTGATATGTATTTCAACTTTTTTTGATTTTCAATTTTATGTTGACATGTTGTTGATATACTGTTGATAACATGTTGATTTTTCAATCATTGAAAGAAAAATAAAGCTAGTCTTAAATTGATGTATTAATGAACTATTGATATGTTTTTGATAATATGTTGATTGTTTCTGACTTAAATCAATCAATGTTCTCATTTTGCAAACATCTTGACTAAATTAGCATTAATTGTTGATTCGTTGTTGATTTATTGTTGACATAATGTTGATAAGTATTTTAACTTTTTTTGATTTTCAATTTTATGTTGATATGTTGTTGATATGTTGTTGATAACATGTTGATTTTTCATCATTAAAAGAAAAGTAAAGTTAGTCTTAAATTGCTGTATTGATGAGTTGTTGACATGTTTTTGATAATATGTTGATTGTTTTTGGCTTAAATTAATCGATGTTCTCATTTTACAAACATCTTGACTAAATTAGCATTAATTGTTGATATTATGTTGATAACGACGACAATAATTCAAATGAAAAAATAAAATTATTCTTACATATAAAAATAAAAATATATTAAATATACACCAACACAACAGTTCACAAATTAAATAAATCTATTTCAAAATATATTTTTTCCTCAATTCTCTTTACAGCTGCACAGTTTCTTCAAAATCACTTGTATAATTGTTTTGCGTTCCACCTCTCATACCTAACTAAATTTCGACAAAGACGGTTATGATACAGTTTCATTTCATCCAACGAAAATTTATTTCATAGACAATATTATCTTATTTGTCAATGTTAAAATAAAAAGAATCAGTAGATATCAACATAATATCAACATAAAGTCAACATAAAATCAACAACACTGTAACATTACAATAATTCAGCAATCAAGCATCATCAACAAATCGTTCTGCAGAATAAAAAAAACGCAGAAATACAACAAAATACAAAAAAATGCAGAAATAACAGAATTTTATAATATAAAATCACAAAATTATTCTATATAACATGAAATAAGTATTAGATTCTTTAAAAATACTCTTTATACATGTTTAATGGTGAATCAATAGTAAAAAATAAACAAATTACAGATCTGAAAATAAAAAAAAAGAAAAAAAAATCAGATCTAAAATTAAAAAAATAAAAGAAATATGGCGCGGCGAGATAAAGGCGGAACGATGGAGGCGAAACGGCGGAGGCGGAACGATGGAGGCGAAACGGCGGAGGCGGAAGCGAAGGAGTAGAAATCGTGAATTTTTTTTTCACAACTCAAAAGAATTTATTGTTATATAAGCAAGAACGGTTGAGATAATGATGAAATAGAGATGAAAATGAGAGAAGCAAGAGGAGTCGTGCAGTAATGGAGATAACATACAGCAAAATCGTGGAGAAGAGAAGCGAAAATGGCGGAGAAGAATGAAGAAACCGCCAATTGAGAAGGAAAAGAAGAAAACGGTAAAAAAGAAAGAAATAAAAAAAAAAGGTTAGGTTTCATAAAATTGATGGTGTGAAAAGTAAAGATATGGATTGGGCCGTATAAAAGTAAAGTTTAGTTCAAATCCTGTATTTTATATAAAAAGCCCTTTTATTGAAGAGGCCTAATTACTGGATTATGGGCTTTTCTGAATATTAGGAGCATTAAGTACCCATGTCCAAACATTTCTTTAAATTATCTAGTAAAATGAAATTTAATTTTGAATAGCCAAAGATAAACAAAATACTACCTAAAAATCAATCAAAAATATAATTAACTGAGTAGTTCTTTTTTTTAAGTTAGCGAACTTTCATTTTTCAGTATCTTTTTTTCTAGTTCATTTTTTTTTTTTGCACTTGTTATGTACCATATATTTAAAATTTAGATATTTTAAAGAAAATCACTGTCAGTGTTGTCTTCTTCGTCAATATTAGAATTATCCAAAAATCAATCAAGTATGAACCAAAGATAAATAAAAACAAAGACGTAACACAATTTAACTCATGAAAAATGGTGGTATAATATAGTGGATTTTTGATACACGCTAATGATGAAAATCTATTAAAATTATCAGAACATAAAAAGAAAAAATATAAAAAAGAAAAAGAAAGAAACGTAAATGAATTATGAAGGCGGTGAAGGCGACAACTACGGCAATGGTAACGACAATAATAAAGACGGTATATGGTGATGATTATTTATTTATAAGGATCCATAGAAAACAAATAAAAAAAAAGAGTAAGAAAATAAGAAAACAAAAAGTAAAGCTCGAAGCAGCAATAAGCATGTTGAATTTTACAAAAACACAATATCAATATAGTGTGTTGATGATATAAAGCATATGCTGGTTAGTAGTGTAACTTTTCTTTAAAGTTGGTATGTTTTAAATCAATACTCTATGTGAAGTATGAAATCTAGAATTTAAAAAAAGTACTGATTTGTATGAAATTTAAAGTTGATAACTCATTCTGTGTATATTTCAAACAAAACATAAATTAACTTTGCCTTGAGATAAACATCTCAAATATATGACATCCTTATACAAAGAAATCTTTATTATTGGTTCGAAAGGAGAGATTATTATTAAATTTTTCCAAATCAATCTTATTATTGGAAGACAAAAATGGCAACATAATTATAAGGTAAGATGCCCAGGTATAAATACTACTACTATTTTAAAAAAGAAAAGCGCGTGTCATTTTCATCTGACAAAGAGCAACAGTAAATTCAGCTATTTTTATTTTAACAGTGCCAGCTGCAGTCACTTTTCAGTACAGAAATAGGATCAAAGTCCATTGCGCACGAGTGCATGTGGGGGCGTTTTTGGCTTTTAACAATTCTTTAATCAACACGCAAGCCAGGTCATCACGTGCGATTATGTCCCTTCTCTACTTCTATTCATCCTACGGCATCGTATCCTCATTCAGCTTTGCTTTTTTAATTAAATAATATAATTATTTACTCTTTATATTTTTTTTGAAAATATTAATTTTAAGGCTTAATTCCTTAAAAAACCCTCACCTTGCACTTTTTCTTCGTTTATACCCTGACCTTGTAAAAACACCATTGGTACCCAATTTTGGATTTTTATATTTCATCTCTACCCAAAAGCATTAAATTATACTTTTTTCATTTGAAAAAGAGTTTAAAACATACTTTTTTCTATTTTAAAATATACAAATAAATCCTTAAACTTAAAAAATAATTAAATACATCCAAATAATTAATTAATTTTTTTTAATTTGATAAAATAATAAAAAATTATTATTATTTTTAATTTTTTGTCGGAAATATTTTTAAAAAAAATTAGAAAAAAAACTCGAAATATTTTTAAAAAAAATTAAAAAAAATTATTATTATTTTTTATTTTTTTTGAAAAAGATGGTGTTTTTGTATTATTAATAATATTAATATCTAATTAGTATATAAGTTAAAAATGAAGGATTGTTTTAAACTTTTTTTCAAATAAAAAGAGTACAATTTAATGCTTTTGGGTAGAGATGAAACATAAAAACTCAAAATTGGGTACAAATGGTGTTTTTACAAGGTCAGGGTATAAATGAAAAAAAACGCAAGGTGGGGTTTTTTTAAGGAATTAAGCCTAATTTTAACTATATTTTTTAAACTTACATTCACATTGCAAAGTAATTTATAATACAAGCATCTCTATAATTTTCATACTCTCTCAGCATTATGATTTTATCCCTATTCTATTTATTCTGACTCTTACTATAGACTTAATTATACATGTTGGCTAAAGGTATTTATTCAAATTTTATTTGATGATAACGTAAGTCTAGTAATTGATTTATCTGTGCGTTTGTAAAACTCATGTTCTAAAAGAATTTAAATATTATATCTTGAAATTTAATGAAGGGTATTTTGAAAAATTAGCTCTAGGGTTCCACCTCATCAGACAATGTCAAGTTTTTTATTAGGATTCAGAGTATGCTCGTATCAAATAAAAATTAATCTAACAGTTTGTCAGCTCAATCCTGCATTTTTATTGTCTTCTACATCTTAGCATATGGATAAGAATCGAACGATTCGATGACTCAACCCTATTCTCTAAAAGATTTAGGGAGTACTATATATTGCTCTCCTTGAGCTATCTGCAACGAGTGGAACTATAAAAATCATGACCAACATTAATTGTGCTTCAAATTGGCCCTCCCTTTTTAAAGAATTAGGTTTTAGTTTTGAATGAGAATATACACCACTAAATTCATATATGTGAAAGAAATTTACAAACTAACTTCTGATTAGAACTATGTTTGTATTATCAAAGGGTTAATTTGCTAAATCAATTTAAATCTTTGTAAGTTACAGACTAACTTTTTGATAGAATTAAATTTATATTTTTTCTATAATAAAAGTTGTAAAATACTTAAGGGATGAGATCTTTAACAAGTGGATGTGGGTTGTGTTCGGTTATAAATATGTTGTTTTTAATTAATTTATGCTTTCTACTTTCTAGTCTGATACTGAAAATTATTTCAATAAAAGCTTTTATCTGTATAAACTTCAAAACATCTTAACATGAATGATTTGTATGTTTACCTTAAGAAGTTCTCAAATCTCTTAATATTTGATTAGCTTGCTAGATCCAGTTTTAGTTAGCTTACTGCAACAACTGGTTTTACTTATTTAAGCAAAAGTTTTAAGCTTCAATCCCACTCCTCTCTCATCTTGAGCTACTGCTGGAAAAATATATATAAAAAAAGTTTTTCGTAACAAAAAAAAAAACATAATTTAGCCACTAAAGTTGTAATCAAGCGGTAACTATTTGTTAAGAATATCAAGATATGCAAAGTTCGATTGTTATCAAATGAGAAATTCTTAGGTAGACTCAGTCCACCACGTTATCCGTGAACTAAACCAAATAATATTATAACATCATATTAAAATGAGGGTATTCTTTCAATATCATTATTCAAAAGTGTATGCAAATAACAAACAAAATTACAAGAATACCCTCATTTTAATGAGGTGTTATGATATAATTGCTTACTCTACGAATCACGTGGTAGACTGAGTCTATATAAGAATTTCTCCAAATAAAAACTGCTTTTGATTATGGAGTTCATACAGATTTAAGTTTTTATCTGTTTTTCATTGTTTTAAGAAAAGATATCACAATTTAATTTTATTCGATTTTGATCGAATAAAATTTAAAACTTGATCGTTCTATGAAATAAAATTAAAACCACCCTATTTATTTATATAAAATTTCAATTAGATTTAATTATTTTAGCTTAATTTGATTTAGTTCGTTTTAATATATTTTTTTAAAAAAATATATAATAACTAAATCAATACATAGTAGTTTATACATATATAGATAATCAAACTACTATATTATAATTAGGAAGTATACAAGATAGTTCTGTCCAACTAAAGGAAGAGAAGAATGATGACAAAATAATGGCCTTGAACTTGAACTGATTTATTAACTAATAAAGCATAGAGCTTAATTATAGAAAGCAGACAATATTTCATAAATGCATCTCTATATAGTTGGCTTAAGTGACAGGTTGTATCAAAATACCCTACACAAAGTACAGCGTATAAGCTCACTGTATTAGACCCTGGAAAACGTACGTTGTGCAACTCAGTTTCTATCAAGACAAAATTCTTTTGGGGGGGGCCTAGAGCACCTACTAAAAATGGTTGGTTCTTGCTTAATTTCTCTTTGATATTTATGGTTGAGTTGTATTTTTATGAGAATAAATTGCATATAGAGCATCACATGGCCTTGTTTACTAACTTTCTAATCCTCATTTTAAAGATATGTTGTTTGGTTGGTGAGAAACATCTCCATTGTTGCTTTCTGGCTAAATTGTGTTGTGGGATTATAATTTGCTCCTCTCCTTGTGCTTATGTACCCTTCAATTTGTCTCACATCCCATTTGTATGAAAACGGATTTATATCGACTTAGATCACTACGTAAGATTATAAATTATTTATTGATTGTGTGATATATAATGATTATTCGATCATCATATGAAAAAAAAAATCAAGTGAGCCATTATGAAAATTTATTGGTCCAACCAAATTAAATAGTTTTAATTGACGGTTTATTTTTAATTTTTAATTTTTTTATTTTTCCATCACAATCTCTAAACTTTAAATTCTCTTTTATTTTATTTATATATGTAACATGTTTAATGTTATTTCATTTGTTTGTGTTAAAATATGTGGCAACCAATTGAGGTCTTATTCAGATTAATAATTTTAATACAATACTAAAATACATGATTAACACTCAAATTAAGCATTATCGCATTAATCCCAAGGCGCAAATGAGTCGGTAAGGCAATCTTTTGGTTTAGGTGAGATTGCGGGTTCGTACTGTATTCATATATGCAGCCGTTTAAAACTAGGAGTTACAGTCTACACTACTCGAGTAGGAATTAATTTAAATGTGTAATGATTAAAGATGTCGTGTCATAGATATTACTCTTATGAAATAAAAAAAATTATTGAAAAATGTAATTGTAAATTAAAATTTAAGGACTATGGCGAAAGATAGATGGAAGTTGAGGGACAATTATTGAAAATTAACTACAATATTCATTAGTGGATTTTTAATTTGAATTAAATGCTTTTTATTTATTAAAATTACATATAGATTACGATACCTATCATACTATTAATAAAAACAAATTTTAATCTTGCATAGTGAACTCAATTAACTCTCTTTTGAATACATCACATCATCTATGTATATGGCTTTAGCAATAATTGTTCTTCATCATCTCTAAAATTTGTTTTACTGGCTTCTCTTCTTTTTGAGTATATGGAATAATGAAAGAAAGTTTTCTCCAAGTCAACCATGGTGACTCACTGATGTCCCACTTTGTATAATCCATTAACCAAGGAATTGGATTCTAATCTAATCTTTAAACTAAGCCAAGAATGCCCCAATCCAAACTTTTCAATTTTCTCCTTTGATGTAAAAGTTAGTTTGGATTTTGGTAGCTATCATGTCTGATCTTGCTATATTTTGACTTTGAGATTCCTCATATGCTTGCCCTACTTGTCTCCTATTTACAACATTGAAAATCAATCCTAGATTACCTTCTTGATTTATATCTAATTGTTTGAATTAGGATTAATTTAGTGTTTTTAAAATCGAACCCGTGAGCCCACCTGTTCAATTCGGTTCAACCAGTTAAGTAGATTACATATAAAAAAAATAAAAGTTTAGACATATACAGTTTGTGGTCTAATATGTTGAACCGCCAGTTTAACCACTTATTCAATGTAGGTTCAGTCTCGATTAACTAGTTCAACCTAACCCAGTAGGCCCTGACAGTTGGCCAATTTTCGGTTCAACCGGCATGTCCGGTCCTAATTTTTAATTATGAGATTATTTATCTATCTTAAGTAAATAAACTATAATAATCTAACTTTCTTGTTACATATATATAATTATAAGATTTGATCCTCTAGCATTAAAGTTTTTAGAGATAAAATGAGATTTGATTCAATTGTATGGTAAATGTTTTCAAAATTTGCCAATTTGATCAATTCATTAGTGCAATCATTTTAAAAGTTGAAATATCTTAACTAAGAGGTTGAGACCATGTGCTAAGGCAGTGAAAAAGCAAGAACATCAATTCTCATTTCCTTTTTCAACTTTCTTTCTTGAATAAATTCAACTTTTAAGTATTGCTTTAAACTGTGAAGTGAACTTTTTTGAAAAACTTGACTTATATAGCAATTTACACTAAATTTATTATTTTCTTTTCATTAGCTCAAATTACAATTAATTAATTCAAATTTTTGGTCGATTAACTCCTTATAGCTGTCTTTTATATACTTAGTTTAATTCATAAAAAGTTTAAAGAACTAATTCACAAAAAACAATTTGATTTAAAATTTTTTGTGTGAATTCAGAAGGTAGATTGATACATATGTCAAAATAATCTCATTGTTTATATCATCTTTCAAATCAAAATAGAGAAACTAAAACAGCGATCAAGTAAAACTAATAAATCAGTCCCTCCATACCAATAATTGCACTAATTAATTCAATAATTTTCTTTTGTTACAATCAAGAAATTAAACTAGAGAATGAAACCATTAGCAATGGCTTGATTTTTTTTAAAGCTTGTAGTCTCATAAACAGGCAGTTCTTCTCTGTACCTTCCAATTCCCATTATATGATCTAACTCAAAAAGATCAGAACTCGAACAACTCAGATTATCATCGTCTTCTTCTTCTTCATCGCTTTCGTAATTATGAAAGCCCTTCAAATCGCTAATAATATTCTTTTTCTGATGATGATGATTCCTGTTATTATTATACTTGGCTGATCCTTTACCAGAATCTCGTTTAAAAGAATAATTCTTGGCAAATTTTTTTACAACAGGATTTGGCATTAAACCTGGATCATCTTCATAAATACATTTATGGCCGCAAGGTCTTGAATCTTCATCAACAATTACACTGACTGGATAGAATCTGACTGATCTTTTACTTTTATTGCTTGATTTTGGTCTGGATGGCGGCGTTTTGCTTAAACAGGAACGTGAAAATGAAGTTACTGAAGAACAGGTTGATTTTGATTTACGTTCTGAAGTTGTAGTTGAAGTGACATCATCCATAGCTCCGATTGAACACATTTTCACCTTTTTTCCATTTCCGGAGGTGAAAATAGAGTTCAAGAAATGAGCAATTCGACCGCCGGGAGAAATCGGTTTTTTCTGCTTTTGTTTCTTCTCATCAGAATCTTGTTTACTTATTCTTGAACTCTCTGGAATGCTTGATTCCGTCTCGGACGACGACGAAAACACGCTACCTCTGCGTCTTCCTCCGCCTCCAGAGCTGGACTCGGAAGAAGTAGAAGTTGCATTACTTTGCTTCTCTATCCAACTCTCGATCAAGATTGCTCGACGAAGACTCGACAAATCCTTTTCTTGTTCTGCAAGTAAAGCATTGGCAGAAACAGAATGAACACTCTGATCAGAATTCTGTTTCTTGATCAAGCTAGTTTCTTGATACAAACTAGCTAAAACCTCCTCCTCTCCATTCCCTCCGCCGCCGTTTCCGGAGTTGGATTCATCGATAGAGCGATAAATGGCGTCGAGTAAAGAAGACGAAAACGACGGAGTTCGTCTTCTTTGAGGAATTTGTGTGTTATTATCCATAGAAAAAGAGGGTTCTAAATTGCTATGCATAATACTTTGAAGCTGAAACAGAACTAGTTCGCTTATAAAGAGAGAGTGGTGAAATTTTGGAAGACAGCAAGATTTAGTTTAAGGAGTGTGTGTCGGCTGAGAGAATGTCAAAAGCTGTAAGAGACAGAAAATGGGATGGGAAAGTGGGGAGGTGGGCATGTGAATATAAGCGAGAGGGATGATTAATTTTTTGTTGTGTGTGATGCGAAAATGTGGGTGTGTTTTGTGTACGGAGGCTTAGCTTTTGAAACAAACAAGAAATAAGAAGAAAAAAAAAAATGGGAGTGTGATCACTGATCAGTGATGTGGAAAGAATTTAAAAGGGGAAGGCCGGGCGTGCGGGTAAATTATAGTTGTAGGATGTTTACAGGGTGGCACTTCAGTGCAATACTTTTTTTGGAAAAATTACAAAAATAACCTCAGCGTTGAGGGGTTATAACGAACGAAACCAAAAAATCAGATTTTTATGAGTCCTAAACTAAACCAAACCAAACTATGTTTACCATTTTAACCAGTTCACTCTCAATTTCAGTTCGATTTGATTTGATTTGATTTTACGGTTTGTTCGGTTTTTGCTCACACCTACTGGGAGTTGATGTGAGATGGAAAAAGTAATTGGTGGGTATGATTGGAAAGGAGGACAAAGTAAACCTGGGGTAACCGGAATTAATGATAGCTTACTGTGAGGTAAAAGGAAAGTTTAATATGTTTCCAATTTACTTTTCAAATAATGTGACATCTCAACATAAATCATGTCATAAGTCTATTCATATGGTCTCCGTGTAATTAGTTAAATCTATAATTGTTTTTTTTATGTGGATCCCAATTGCCATATTTCATAATCATAGAATTTATTTGACTGATGATGCATTTGTAGGGGCATAAATAGTATGTTAATTCTGTTACGGGGCTTTAAAAGGAGAATGAGAAAGTTGTTTTCTTTTAAAATTAATGTATGAATTGAGCTATCTCTATGGCACTTCGTATATTAGGAACATTAGTTTCTAGTTTGTTTTAAGCTTTGCCTCTTCCTCTTGTACCAATAAAAAAGAATGTATGAATTGAGCTTATTAGCATAAGACTGTACTACAAGTAACCTATATGGATAGCACTCTAGTTTTGGATTCATTGGATCCATAAATTTTTGATAAATTCTTTACAACTAAACTTATAAAGAATTTTTTTTACCATAACCGAGTTAATATTCTATTTATGGGTTCAATTCATATATGATTCGCGTGGCGAGGTCATAAATAAAATATATTTTAATAAATCCGAATTACTTTTTTTTTTGAATTCATCAGATCTCATTAAATTGAATATGAAACAGTTACATTTGTAAGAAACTCGGGATAATTTGAAAACTAAACCCGATGACCTGACATGGAAAGACAACATGCTGCCTGATTCGCAGACCTTGCTTACGAAAATAAAAATAAATTACTAACTGTTTCGCGAATTAAGTGTAGTCTTCAATCACTCTTCGTTCAAACTTCTCCAAACACCCGCAAACTCACAGCATCCGATTCAATCGACACTTGATATAACTCCTTATAAAAAAGAGACAACAACTCCTTCTAAAAAGGAGACAACAAACCTTTCACAAAGAAAGGACAAAGTAAAACATTCATAAAGAAGACAAATAATAAAAAATAAATAAAACTAGTATAGCTCATAGACGAATCCATTTTGTTACTGAAAGATCTTCAATCTATCGTCGCTTCGTGATAATTGAATTGCGCTTCGTGATAAATTTTAATCCGTCAGAAAAATGAAAAAAAAGTGGCTATTTATTATATTCTATGAAATTAAAATAACATAAACAAAAGGGGTGACTACCATCAATAGAAAAATTAAGCCATTAACGGCTGCCGAAGAAAAAATAAGAAAAAAGCTCTTGACGGCTAGGGTTTGTTAGAGACAAAAAAGAAGAGAAGGCGGCTAGGATTTTAGAATGTTTAGAGTTCAATTTCAATAGAATAAATCCAAATTACTTAGATGTTAGAAAGTGAGAAAAAAATAGATCAGATTTTTTTTTTAACCGTAAATAGATCAGATTTTCCGCTATGTTATTGGTTACAACCAGTGGCAAAATCAACAGGGCGGCCGGGAAGATGTTCGGGACCGACGTCATGAATCAGCACTGCAGCCTCTTTCCCAATTTTTTTTTCCAAAGATAGAAGATAGATAGATTACTCAGAGGAATTACAGAGTAGCGTTCATGTTACAGACAACAATAAACCTGGCTTTGGCTTCTTGTGCCAACTTATAAACGTTTGCTTTTGTTTGTAGAATTACGGGGTTTTTTAAAAGTTAAAACATGTTTTGATCCGTTTATTTATTTATTTATTTTAAGTAAAACGACGTCATTTTCGTTACAGCATGATAAATACACACCAAAAGTCCCCTATTCATTTTTATATAAAAAAATCCCCTATTTATTCATGAAACATAACAACTCTCATTTTCTTTATTTTTTTCACCCGAATTGTTTGACAAAAAAATGTTGTTTATCATTTTTACAAAAAAAAAATTAGTGAAACCACGTGTCATTTGGCTTAAATTTTTAAAGAAAAATAATCGATCGACCAAACAAACTATCATCGTTCTTATAAAAATTTCTAATTCTGCTACTGATTAGATTCACGAGTAAAGTACGGATTAGGTCTAAATAAAAAATTCTCAACTTAGAAAATTGCTGTACAACTGATAATGAACAAAGAAGATCTGGAATGATTTATAGCATAAAACATAGATATGTGGTTTAGAAAGTTGACCCAGAAGTTGGCACTGGGGCACCTTCCAATTCACAAGAGGTTGGCCATCCTATTTCTTCATATACCTATGATATGTGCTGGCTAGGGTCTCCTTTTCTTTAATACTATACCTCAATTCTTCGTTCCTTCTTCAGCTATAGTGGCTCGGTTTTGTCGATTTTTCGTTTCAGTTTATATTATAAAAGTTAACTGAACTTTTTTGTTTATAATTGAACCGAACAAAAAAAATCATCTGAACCAAACTAAATATGTCGGTTTGATTTGGTTTTATGATTTCAGTCGGTTGTTGAACACACCTAATTTTTACATGTTATAATCCTTATTGTAATAGTGAGATACTCATAAAATTTTTAAAATAGTTTTGGTAACTGTGATTTTGTCACGACCCGATTCTCGGCATCGAGACCGGCGCTAGGGAATGGGAGTGGTTGCTCCGAAACCCGTAGCAAGCCTTAAAAATACATTAAAATCACTTAAAATTTTTCGCGGAATTCAAATCATTTTCGAACATTTTAAAATCGCAGTTTAAAACGTTCTCATAAAAATTACCATTTAAAACATGCACATAATTTTCTCTTTAATTATTGCATTTTAGTTTTCAAAACCATTTCTCTATGGTTTATAATGCATCTCATTATGCATACCATCTTACTATGGTAATTACTGCATTTCACTATGCAGGCCATTTCTCTATGGACTTAACCGCATTTCATTATGCAGACCATTTCATTATGGATTTAACTGCATTTCATTATGCAATTGCGCTCGCCGCATTTTATACTCGTGCAGTCGCTCGGACTTTCGCACAGCATTCACATATTACATTATATCAGAGTTTAAGCGTTATAATAAAATATAAAGCATAAATAAGTCCAACGACTACTAAGGTATCACCGTTCATTATTCTAGCTACTGCAACTCTAGACACAAAGGAAAGTCATTCTCACTTTATTTAAGCCAGGGATTTCCGGAACAAGAAATTGGAAATCCACACGTCAAACTACTCGCCTGTAAAAATTATAAATTCAACGGGGTCAGTTATAAAAACTGGTGAATGCGTACAACATGTACTAATAAACATTAATATGAAAGCAATGCATTCCAGATTACCGATTCATATGAAACCCTAAACCATGATTCATGTTCCTATATGCTTTCAAAACAGGAAACATAAATATTCCACATCATTTCATCATATTCGGGTTAACCTTTTTATGGCCGTATTTATTCATTTCTTTTTGTACTCTAGCCCGTCAAATCTGATCATTCATATTTTACGTATGTGAAGGTCTTTAGACTCTTTTCACCATACAACAGATTTCGGCATGTAATACCCCGTATTATCTAAAGTGTTTATTTTTGCGCGTGTCCAATTTTTATAAATTAGGACCTCGAAAATAGTTATTAAATTCACGAGGTGAATTTATAAATATGAAAATGTGATTTAGAATGTGTTTGACCATAAGTTTGACTTTTAGCAATTTTACGTGGTAAATGTGAATTTTGAGATTTTACGCTAAAAAACGTCAAAATAATTATTTTAAAAGGCCCCAAAATATTTTATTCAGCCCATATGTTATGATTTAATGTTTTTGAATATTTGAGAAACTTAAGTTTATTTTGCCCATAGAGTTCGATTTAATTACAAGAATGCCATAATGGCAAACTTGTAAATAAATGAAACATGAAATAATATCTAGATATTTTCATCTAGACATCTTGGTGCCCAAGTAACTTACTCATCTTCTTCATTTCTCTAGCATAATTTCATTCTCCATTGTTGTGTTGGTGCCAAATTCTCTCAAAAACAAAAAACACAACTTTATTTTCTTTCATAATTTCACAAAAATTCCTTAACCAAAAACGTAGCAAATTTCGCGTAGATCGTTAATCTACCATTGCATGTAGGATCAAGGTATACCTTCAACCTCAAATTTTAATTTTAGTTTTCTGATGTTGTTTGAGTTTATTATACATGCTTAGGTTGTTAAAAAATGTGGTTCGATGCTTAAATAATTGGTTTGAATTGTTGTTTTGTTGGGTTTTGGATATAATTCATTTTTATATGTGAAATTAAATTATTATTTTAAATTTCTGGGCTGATGTTAAAAATGAATTTAATATATATGTTAAAGGTTGATTTTCATAGATTGAAGTTGATCAAAATGTTGGGTATGATTTATAAATAATGGGTTTCGATTTTTAGAGTTTAATTTCTTTAAAAATCACTAAAATAAGGCTAAATGAGTTGATTTTAAATTTCTGGAAATAATCCTAATTATGTTTGGTCTATATGTTGGGTTGATGATGAATAAGTGTTTAATTGTGAATTTTTGATGGTTTATTAACCGGGTTCGGTTTTGATAATTTTATTAGTTAAAATTGTTAAAATAAGGGTATTTATGTCATTTTAAATTTCTGGGCAGAAATTATTTATAAAAATTTATAAACTTTATTTGTTGATTATTTATAGAATTAAAGTTATTAAAGTGATGTGTTTTGATGGATTTATAATCGGTTTTGATTATAAATTGTTTATTCGGTTTAAAGGGTGTTTAATATGGAAAATAATTTATTTTAAATTTCTGGGCTAGAAATATTGTTAAATAAATTATATGTTGAGTATTTAAGGAATTAAAAGATTTAATGGAGGATTTTTGAGTGTTGCTAAAATCGGATTCGAATTTAGCGATTTATACGGTTTTAAATTGTTAAAATTATGAAAAATAATTTATTTTAATTTTGGGGCTGCTGTTTTAGTATGATAAGTAAAATAAATATGTTTCGGTTAATTTGATAGGATTATCCATAATTGAGGAATAGTTGAGAAATTAAAAGTTACGATTTTGATCTAAATTGTGTTGCATGTCTATGAAATAAATGTTAGACCAGAAAATTGAGTTGATGAGTAAGTTTAGATTATTTAAAGAATTGATTGATGTGATTTTCAGTTGATTTGGAGTTGATTCTCAAAATTGGAAGTTTTGGGGCTAAAATGTAACTTTCGTAAAAATGAAGGACCAAGCAGTATTTAAACCAAAATTCCAGATTATAGATGTATATAATCTGATGTAGAATGATGTTTAAAGATTTTAAATGATTTTGGTAATTTTTGGAAAGATTTGAATGTTTTTGCCGAAAACTAGAGTTTTGGGGTTAAATTGTATTTTTTTTTCCAAATTTGAGGGGCTACATGGTATGTTAGCCAAAGTTTCCAGGTTATAATTGTTAATAATCTGAAGTAAAATGATTTTGGGTATTTTAAGTAATTTTCTCGATTTTAAAATCGATTAGTTTACGAAAGGACCTAAATAGTCAATTTTGAAAAGTTTGAGGATGTTTTAGTATTTTAACCAAAAGAAGAATTTAAGCCAATAAGGGGCTGTTTTAATTATCTTATGGAATGGTTAGATCCAATATTGAAAATAAATCCGAATTTTAATAATTAAAATATTATTAATTAGTTCGGTAATTAATGGAATAAGGGTAATGTGATAAAAGGGAAATATGGTAATTTGATTAGTTTAATGAAACTAATTAGAGAGATAAAAGAAAAATAATTATTTGTGAATAATTATGAAAGGCCATAGATGTGGAATGAACCTTGAATTTATTTCAAGTGTTTTCCTGAATCGAACCCGAGAGAGTAGGTTCGTAATTCTCGAAGAATCGAGAATGAGAAGGAATTGTGAATCGGTTACGTTGAAATAACGACCGAAAAGGATGGTGTTTTGTGAAAAGTTTTTAATGTGATGATTGTTTGTATACGATATGATATCGTATTTATGTGGCTACGTGTTTAGAGGTCGGTAATAGATTTAGATTTCTATTTTTGAGATCGACTTAACACGATTCCTGAATATAGATGTGACGGAAAGTCAACTATTGACGGATCAAATTGAAGGAGCACCGGTTGGAATAGACCGAGTGGCTAATAGTGGATCATCGTGGCGTATTTAATTATTTATGGAGCGACAGTCTGTGAGTTTGCATTATTACATGCATACATTAAAGTAATAAAATTACTATTATTACTTTAATGTGGAAATTAATGTCATAAAGCATTTTAAATATATCGTATATTTATTTTGAGTAAATAAAATTATTATGGAATGAGTCTATGAAACGTGCCATCCTATTGGGCTATAATAGGACTATGTGATCACTAGTTATTGCATGCATGTTTATTTTATGTAAAGTGGAATGGACTGTGTGAATCTAGACGACGGTCTAGAAGTCTGAGACGACGGTCCAGACATAGCGGGAGAGCTTCTAAGACGACGGTCTAGAACCCCGAACAAGTTAACGGCGATGGAACGATAGAGTTCGGCCGATTGATTTAAGAACTAACGGCGTCATGGAACATTAAATGTTATCGGTCGTTGAGTTCATGAGAAAAGTTGGAAACAGTCTAAAGAAAGGTTTAGAACTGTAAAGGATAGTGGAAAATAAACTAAAGTCGAGCGAATGTACGGGTTCAGCCGACTAGTTTATGAATCTCAGTCTGAAAGAAGACTTAGAGGAAAATGGATTAGAAATGGCATTTCATTTAAAGCATTACGTTTCTGTGATTAAACCGGTAGTATATATTTTAATATGACTATTTTATAATGTGTGAAAATATTTAATGTATGTTTGTAAGTTGTAAACTCACCAGTATATCTGACCCACGTTGTGGAACTATTTTTCAGGAATATTGCCTGTGTTTGGACGAGACTTCATCTTTTTGATTCTTGAAGTCTTCGTTTTGCGTATATGGTAATTGGTCTTATTTTGATCTGTAGAGCTGCAGTAGAATAGATAGACAGACGCCTTAGCATGTCAGTATTTGCGATGTGTGCCACGCATGAACTCTGTTTTGTTTTCATCGCACGATTATAATATATTTTAACGACATGCATTGAGGTATTGGAAAATAGTTGCAACCCGGGTACACGGTAGTACCGGAAGTTTTGAGATACAGTGTAAAGAAAACTGTACGCAACTATGTTATGTGTATAATGTGGGGCCCAGCGTGGCTATATGCATGATTGCATGTTATCGGTTTTGTAAAAGACGGTATTCAAGGAATACGCGTTAAAACGATAACTAGTAATTGAAAAGTAACGGTTTTAATTTAATGAATGTGTTTGCATAATGAAATGCATTTAAATCCATAATGAAATGGTCTGCATAATGAAATGCAGTTATCGCCATAATGAGATGGTGTGTGCATAATGAGATGCATTATAAACCCCAGTGAAGTGGGTATGAAACTTGAATACATTAATTAAATAGGAAATTAATTGTAAAGTTTCATTATGATTTTATCGGAACGTTTTTAAACGGAGATTTTAAAATGTTCGAAAATGTGTTTTGAATTCCGCGAAAAATTTGAAGTGATTTTTAAAGTGTTTTTAAGGCTTGCTACGGGTTTCGGAGCAACCACTCCCATTCCCTAGCGCCGGTCTCGATGCCGAGAATCGGGTCGTGACAAAGGTGGTATCAGAGCAATGGTCGATGAGTTGGGCCATTGCGTGATAATGTGTGAGCAATATTCGAAAAAGTCGAATGATTGCATAGTGATAAAGTGTAAGGGCTTAGAAATGTCTATCGTGTTCCTAGGAATTTATAAGTATTCATAGGAATCTACTGCAGCATATAAGAATTCGAATCATGTCTTTGTTATGTCATCGTTTTCAAAATCCTCGATCTTCAGCTTTCCCTTAGGAAGTGAGTCTGTGATTGTGTGATTATGTGCTTATTTGCAATTCTATGATTCGTTGATGAAAGTTGATTTGGGTTAATGAAAACCGAATATGATTGCATGGTTTTTAGTATTTAAAACGTGCAAAATGTGATGTGTGGAAAGTATGAAAATTAATTGTTTAAATTTTATGTGAAAAGTTATGTGGTTTATGTTTGGCTATTCGGTGAGTATATGTTTAAAGAATGATGTGCGATTTGTTTGCGCATTTGAATTTGATTGGTTGCTAAGTGAGCAACGTGATTTGATTAGAATGAGTGGCTAAAAATAAGTGGAAACTCATGTTGTAGAAGTAGAACATGATAAAGAGGAGACTCATGATGAGACCTCTGTTAAGGGTAAAGGAAATGACCCATTACCTATAGTAGGTAAAAATCGCGAACGATAGATAATAATAGATATAGAGACGTTGTCGTTGACATCGAATTGATCAACGAAAGATGAAAGCGAAGAATGATTTCTACAGAGTTGGAAATGTCTAAAGCAACTTATTTAAAGGAGTGTCGAGTTATTTTCAAAAGGGTTTTATTATAAACTCGTGATCACGAGAAAATAAAATTTAAATGAGATTTTTTTTGATTTCAAAAAGTGAAAATTTTGAAAGTTTATTGAAAAGAAAAAGGGGACGCCCTATGTTTTAAAGTGAATTTGAGTTTTAAATAAGTTTTGCTGGACATAACTCTGTAGTATCGAAAGAAGTTTGAGATAATCAGCATTGTTCGTGGGACAAAGAATTCAAGTACGTTCTGATATTCAAGAATAAGGAGAAATTCTTATCGAATATCCGGATTTCTACCCGAGTAGAAATTCGATAACGGTAGAGTAGAACTATCAGGTATCTTAAGTTATAATACCGATAATGTAAGCTAGGTATATCCTTTGAGATATAAGGATTACGCGGCGGATCGAGCGAATAGATCGATTAAGCGTACGCTAGCGAGATGTTGCACTAACGATAGAGCAGCATGGTACGAAATGTAGAAAGACATTGAGTAAGTGATAACAATTAGATTTGTAGAACCATCCTATTATAATAAGTAAGTGCGTCGTGGTTAAAGGCGATGTTAATGGCAAAGTATAATTTCATCTTTTACGAGATATGATGAAATGGAAAAAGGAGTAATCCTGAAACAAAGAGTGGAGGTGAATAAAGGATTAATAAAAAAGGGTATAGAAAGTGTCTACGATTAAAGATAATCGGTAAATCTCGTGTATTGGTCATGAACGGGATTCATGAATTATTTAAAGAAAAATAAGTATAAATGGAAGAACGGATAAGTGAAAGTTAGCATTGAAGCTATATAAAGTGATGAACAAGAATTTAAAGATTGTCGTAGTGAGAATGAAAATCAAATAAAAAAGGTGATTAAGAGTCAAAGTGATTGGAACAAGGATGTGTGTTCTCTGACAAATAAAGTCATGAGTATAAAGTGATGTGATAAGGAGACAAGACAATTGGGTACCAGAAATATATTTTCTGACGCCTAGAAAGGTAGTAGAAGGTTGTATGCGTGTGCTCAAGATAGAGACACGAGTTGTATGATGTAATTGGTGAGATATTCACGAATCAAAGTGAATGGAATCTCAGGCTGAGAAATTGATTTAGAAAATTTCGAAGCTATGATTACACTGCAAAAACATAACAGAATAGGAAATGTTATGGCAAATGCGTTGAGTACAAAATCTTCGGATAATCTCATGCGTGACGCAAAAGCATTGACTAAATTCTTAACTCGGAAATATTATAATTTCCTAGAGAAAGAATTCTGTGGTAGAAGGAGGTAAGTTTCGGTGTGGGAAATTGATTATTGGCATATGAATTAAGGAGTTATGAAGTAATGAAGTGTATTTGGCGAAAGAATCGTCACAAGTTAATTCTGAAATTGATTTAAAAAAAAAAAAAAAGGAGAGAATCTAAGGACGTTACAAAATAGAAAGTACAGTGATGTAATGGTGTAAGAGGTAAAAGAAAATGATAAAAGAAGTTTAAGAATATAGTAAGTAGAATGTTCGAGAATACGATCGTTATGTTATAAAGAAAAATAGGAATGAATATCGAATGGTGAGTCGATATCAAATGGGATGGTAAAATGAAAGTTGGTATCACAATTTGGAAATTCCAAGGATTAAGAGAATAAGATTTGATATAAGAAAGTGGTAAGTACGAGTTTGACATGTGAAACTCGGAAAACATAGAAAAGAGTGAAGGAGTTGTAAAGATGTAGTTAATATGAAAACTGTGAAAGAAATGGGAATAAGAAAAGATAGTGATATTTGGATGTGAACGCAGTGGAAAGAATAAATGGAGTCGGTAAACATTAACGACAAAGTGAAAGTAGTTAATGAGATAAGAGCGAATGAAGAATTTATATGTTGGAAAAGAGAAAAGATAAAGTATCAGAGTAACGCAGTGAAAGCGTGAAGGACCCATAGACTACATTAAAATGAGTAACTGATACGCAAATATGAGTTTTAAGCAATTCGAGGACGAATTGTTTTTAAGTGGGGGAGAATGTAATACCCCGTATTATCTAAAGTGTTTATTTTTGCGCGTGTCCAATTTTTATAAATTAGGACCTCGAAAATAGTTATTAAATTCACGAGGTGAATTTATAAATATGAAAATGTGATTTAGAATGTGTTTGACCATAAGTTTGACTTTTAGCAATTTTACGTGGTAAATGTGAATTTTGAGATTTTACGCTAAAAAACGTCAAAATAATTATTTTAAAAGGCCCCAAAATATTTTATTCAGCCCATATGTTATGATTTAATGTTTTTGAATATTTGAGAAACTTAAGTTTATTTTGCCCATAGAGTTCGATTTAATTACAAGAATGCCATAATGGCAAACTTGTAAATAAATGAAACATGAAATAATATCTAGATATTTTCATCTAGACATCTTGGTGCCCAAGTAACTTACTCATCTTCTTCATTTCTCTAGCATAATTTCATTCTCCATTGTTGTGTTGGTGCCAAATTCTCTCAAAAACAAAAAACACAACTTTATTTTCTTTCATAATTTCACAAAAATTCCTTAACCAAAAACGTAGCAAATTTCGCGTAGATCGTTAATCTACCATTGCATGTAGGATCAAGGTATACCTTCAACCTCAAATTTTAATTTTAGTTTTCTGATGTTGTTTGAGTTTATTATACATGCTTAGGTTGTTAAAAAATGTGGTTCGATGCTTAAATAATTGGTTTGAATTGTTGTTTTGTTGGGTTTTGGATATAATTCATTTTTATATGTGAAATTAAATTATTATTTTAAATTTCTGGGCTGATGTTAAAAATGAATTTAATATATATGTTAAAGGTTGATTTTCATAGATTGAAGTTGATCAAAATGTTGGGTATGATTTATAAATAATGGGTTTCGATTTTTAGAGTTTAATTTCTTTAAAAATCACTAAAATAAGGCTAAATGAGTTGATTTTAAATTTCTGGAAATAATCCTAATTATGTTTGGTCTATATGTTGGGTTGATGATGAATAAGTGTTTAATTGTGAATTTTTGATGGTTTATTAACCGGGTTCGGTTTTGATAATTTTATTAGTTAAAATTGTTAAAATAAGGGTATTTATGTCATTTTAAATTTCTGGGCAGAAATTATTTATAAAAATTTATAAACTTTATTTGTTGATTATTTATAGAATTAAAGTTATTAAAGTGATGTGTTTTGATGGATTTATAATCGGTTTTGATTATAAATTGTTTATTCGGTTTAAAGGGTGTTTAATATGGAAAATAATTTATTTTAAATTTCTGGGCTAGAAATATTGTTAAATAAATTATATGTTGAGTATTTAAGGAATTAAAAGATTTAATGGAGGATTTTTGAGTGTTGCTAAAATCGGATTCGAATTTAGCGATTTATACGGTTTTAAATTGTTAAAATTATGAAAAATAATTTATTTTAATTTTGGGGCTGCTGTTTTAGTATGATAAGTAAAATAAATATGTTTCGGTTAATTTGATAGGATTATCCATAATTGAGGAATAGTTGAGAAATTAAAAGTTACGATTTTGATCTAAATTGTGTTGCATGTCTATGAAATAAATGTTAGACCAGAAAATTGAGTTGATGAGTAAGTTTAGATTATTTAAAGAATTGATTGATGTGATTTTCAGTTGATTTGGAGTTGATTCTCAAAATTGGAAGTTTTGGGGCTAAAATGTAACTTTCGTAAAAATGAAGGACCAAGCAGTATTTAAACCAAAATTCCAGATTATAGATGTATATAATCTGATGTAGAATGATGTTTAAAGATTTTAAATGATTTTGGTAATTTTTGGAAAGATTTGAATGTTTTTGCCGAAAACTAGAGTTTTGGGGTTAAATTGTATTTTTTTTTCCAAATTTGAGGGGCTACATGGTATGTTAGCCAAAGTTTCCAGGTTATAATTGTTAATAATCTGAAGTAAAATGATTTTGGGTATTTTAAGTAATTTTCTCGATTTTAAAATCGATTAGTTTACGAAAGGACCTAAATAGTCAATTTTGAAAAGTTTGAGGATGTTTTAGTATTTTAACCAAAAGAAGAATTTAAGCCAATAAGGGGCTGTTTTAATTATCTTATGGAATGGTTAGATCCAATATTGAAAATAAATCCGAATTTTAATAATTAAAATATTATTAATTAGTTCGGTAATTAATGGAATAAGGGTAATGTGATAAAAGGGAAATATGGTAATTTGATTAGTTTAATGAAACTAATTAGAGAGATAAAAGAAAAATAATTATTTGTGAATAATTATGAAAGGCCATAGATGTGGAATGAACCTTGAATTTATTTCAAGTGTTTTCCTGAATCGAACCCGAGAGAGTAGGTTCGTAATTCTCGAAGAATCGAGAATGAGAAGGAATTGTGAATCGGTTACGTTGAAATAACGACCGAAAAGGATGGTGTTTTGTGAAAAGTTTTTAATGTGATGATTGTTTGTATACGATATGATATCGTATTTATGTGGCTACGTGTTTAGAGGTCGGTAATAGATTTAGATTTCTATTTTTGAGATCGACTTAACACGATTCCTGAATATAGATGTGACGGAAAGTCAACTATTGACGGATCAAATTGAAGGAGCACCGGTTGGAATAGACCGAGTGGCTAATAGTGGATCATCGTGGCGTATTTAATT
Organism: Mercurialis annua; assembly: GCF_937616625.2. NCBI lineage: Eukaryota > Viridiplantae > Streptophyta > Magnoliopsida > Malpighiales > Euphorbiaceae > Mercurialis > Mercurialis annua. The sequence continues at coordinate 53,506,050 of NC_065571.1, forward strand.
ATTTATGGAGCGACAGTCTGTGAGTTTGCATTATTACATGCATACATTAAAGTAATAAAATTACTATTATTACTTTAATGTGGAAATTAATGTCATAAAGCATTTTAAATATATCGTATATTTATTTTGAGTAAATAAAATTATTATGGAATGAGTCTATGAAACGTGCCATCCTATTGGGCTATAATAGGACTATGTGATCACTAGTTATTGCATGCATGTTTATTTTATGTAAAGTGGAATGGACTGTGTGAATCTAGACGACGGTCTAGAAGTCTGAGACGACGGTCCAGACATAGCGGGAGAGCTTCTAAGACGACGGTCTAGAACCCCGAACAAGTTAACGGCGATGGAACGATAGAGTTCGGCCGATTGATTTAAGAACTAACGGCGTCATGGAACATTAAATGTTATCGGTCGTTGAGTTCATGAGAAAAGTTGGAAACAGTCTAAAGAAAGGTTTAGAACTGTAAAGGATAGTGGAAAATAAACTAAAGTCGAGCGAATGTACGGGTTCAGCCGACTAGTTTATGAATCTCAGTCTGAAAGAAGACTTAGAGGAAAATGGATTAGAAATGGCATTTCATTTAAAGCATTACGTTTCTGTGATTAAACCGGTAGTATATATTTTAATATGACTATTTTATAATGTGTGAAAATATTTAATGTATGTTTGTAAGTTGTAAACTCACCAGTATATCTGACCCACGTTGTGGAACTATTTTTCAGGAATATTGCCTGTGTTTGGACGAGACTTCATCTTTTTGATTCTTGAAGTCTTCGTTTTGCGTATATGGTAATTGGTCTTATTTTGATCTGTAGAGCTGCAGTAGAATAGATAGACAGACGCCTTAGCATGTCAGTATTTGCGATGTGTGCCACGCATGAACTCTGTTTTGTTTTCATCGCACGATTATAATATATTTTAACGACATGCATTGAGGTATTGGAAAATAGTTGCAACCCGGGTACACGGTAGTACCGGAAGTTTTGAGATACAGTGTAAAGAAAACTGTACGCAACTATGTTATGTGTATAATGTGGGGCCCAGCGTGGCTATATGCATGATTGCATGTTATCGGTTTTGTAAAAGACGGTATTCAAGGAATACGCGTTAAAACGATAACTAGTAATTGAAAAGTAACGGTTTTAATTTAATGAATGTGTTTGCATAATGAAATGCATTTAAATCCATAATGAAATGGTCTGCATAATGAAATGCAGTTATCGCCATAATGAGATGGTGTGTGCATAATGAGATGCATTATAAACCCCAGTGAAGTGGGTATGAAACTTGAATACATTAATTAAATAGAAAATTAATTGTAAAGTTTCATTATGATTTTATCGGAACGTTTTTAAACGGAGATTTTAAAATGTTCGAAAATGTGTTTTGAATTCCGCGAAAAATTTGAAGTGATTTTTAAAGTGTTTTTAAGGCTTGCTACGGGTTTCGGAGCAACCACTCCCATTCCCTAGCGCCGGTCTCGATGCCGAGAATCGGGTCGTGACACGGCAGTACATATATACCGTCGCCATTTTCACTTTTTTTAAAAGGTTCAACCTCTCAGATCTCGGCAGTTTCTCTTTACTGCCTTTGGTCGTCTATATTCCGTTGCCTCTGAAGATCTGTTCACACAGAGTCTAGGCCGTCGCCTGACTTTCCAGGCCGTCGCCAGGATTCACACAGCACATTCACATGCAACCCATTCTAAATGCAATACCGGTGATCACACAGCACTATTGCCGCCCAATAGTAAGCACGTTTCAATGAATCTAAATCGGTTTCAACACTATGAATAGTTCATGCGATTTAAATTCAAAATAAAATAAAGCATTTGCAAATCATGTAAAGCAGTTCGCAATATTTTTAATACTAATATTTAGCAGTATAAGTTGTAAACACACTCACTGTACTCGCTTATTCCAAATATAAAAATACCACCCGTCGAATATTCAAAACCTTTGCTCGCCGGTTTCCGCGACAAAACTCGCTGGATCTAATTTAGAGATTAAACATTAATAAATGTAATAACTCTAAATTCTAGGATATACTCTAGACCGACTCAACCATATAAACCACATAATCACAAACCAAATTTGATTCCGACTATCTATTTCCGCGTCATCGTATTTCTATACGATACACCACGCAGTTTATTTATTTTCAATAAATAAACATAGAATTATAACTCCATATAATTCTAACACACATTCAATTCACATAATTTTCTAAAAATACACTTTTAGAAAATCTCATCAAACATACCACAATTCAAAAATATCCAAAAATATTTTTCCGTAAAATATTTTTGACCCGGGGCTCGGCCCCCCCTTTATTTTCTGCCAAAAAAATTTCGGCACTAACTGCTGCCAAATGAGTTTAGGACTGAGCCAACATGCTCTATCCCCTCTACTCATACTCCGGTCACCGTATTCCGGTGGTTTTGGCCGGAAAACTCAAAAACGCTTAAAACGCTTAAAAATTCATTTTAAGCCATTTTAACACCGAAATTCATCAAAATCATTTTCAAATACATTTTTAATTTTTATCTTGTAAAAACAGCAGCCCAATATTTTTAAAATAATATTTTCCATTATTTTAACCATTAAAACCGAAATAACAATTAATAATCAAAACCGATTATTAATCCTTCAAAACACTACACAAAAATCATTTAAACTCCACAAATAATTATCAAACACATTTCATAAATTTTTCATAAATATTTTCTGCCCAGAATTTAAAATGACAGTTTTACCCTTTTTAGAGCAATTTTGGCCGAATAGGGTTATTAAAATTTAAACCCGATTATTAAACCGCTAAAAATTAACCATTAAGCATTTAATTAACATCAACCTCAAATATAACTCATACATGAACCAATTTATTTCCAGAAATTAAAAATCATTTTATTTACCCTTTTTAAGCTATTTTTAAGCTTTAAAACAATTAAAAACCGAAACCCAACTAATTAAATTAACACCCGAATAAATTAACATTTTTAATCCACAAAAATTTAACTTTAAAGCATATATAAATCTCAACATATAGATCAGCCCAGAAATTTAAATAAATAATTTAATTTTCACGGAAAAATTATTTAAAACCGAAACCCACATAAATAACAACCAAAACTAGTTAATCAACCATCAAACATCACATTTAAACCATCCTATGCATGTTTCTAAACCTCAACCAACATCAGCAAGTAAAAGTAAGGTTTTGAGCTTGAAATTATACCTCAAACGAACATGCAAATATAGATTAATGATCTACGTAAGCTCCTCGTCAATTTCCGTTAAGAAAATTTTGAGAGAAAATCAAAGGATAAATTTTTGTGTTTTGAGCTTGAATGGTTCGGCACCCACACTCAAATGGAGAAGATGAAATAGAGACTTGGGCACCAAGTTTAGCTTAGGAAAATATCTAGATATTTATTTGAAGTTTCAATTATTTACAAGTTTGCCATTATGGCATTCTTGTAAATAATTCGAACTCTAGGGGCAAAATAAACTCAACTTTACCAAATATTCAAAAACATTAAATCATATCATATGGGCTGAGTTAAAATATTTTTGGGCCTTTAAAAATATTTAAAATAATTATTTTTACGGTTTTTAGTGAAAAATCACAAAATTCACTTTTAACACGTAAAATTGCCAAAAATCACATTTAAGGCAAACACATAGCAAATCACATTTTTTACCCTTATAAATTCATCACGTGAATTTATTCACTATTTTCGAGGTCCTAATCAATTAAAATCGGACACACACGAAAATAAACGCTAATAATTCTACGGGGCATTACATTCACCCCTCCTTATAAGAAATTCGTCCTCGAATTTCAAAACAAACTATTACCTTGAGCAAACAAGTGGGGATATCGTTTCCGCATATCCGCCTCTGTTTCCCACGTACACTCCTCAATTGTACGGCTCCTCCAGAGCACTTTTACCATAGGTATCTCCTTACTACGGAGTTTCCTAATCTGGGTATCCACAATTCCTACGGGTTCCTCCTCATAAGATAGCTCCTCGTCTATCTCAACCTCCTGAGGTTGAATAAGTCTATGAGGGTCAGGTATATACTTCCTAAGCATCGACACGTGAAACACTGGATGTACTTGCGACATCTCAGACGGTAATGCTAACTTATAAGCTACCGCTCCTATTCGCTCAATAACCTCATAAGGTCCTGCATATCTCGGCGCTAGCTTTCCTTTCTTTCCAAATCGGATTACACCTTTCATAGGTGATATTTTAAGAAACACAAAATCTCCGACTTGAAATTCTATATCCTTTCTCCTCACATCAGCATAGCTCTTTTGCCGACTAAATGCAGTTTCTAAACGTTGCTTAATCAACGGAACTTTCTCAGACGTAATCTGAACAATTTCAGCTCCTGTCAACTTTCTTTCTCCAACTTCTTCCCAACAAATTGGAGATCTACACTTACGTCCATACAACGCCTCATACGGTGCCATCTCAATACTGGAATGATAACTATTGTTATATGAGAACTCTACTAACGGTAGATACTCATCCCAATGGCCTCCGAAATCTAAAACACACATTCTTAACATATCCTCCAAAGTCTGGATGGTCCTTTCAGACTGTCCATCCGTTTGGGGATGAAACGCTGTACTAAAATCTAAACGCGTTCCTAAAGCCTCTTGCAGACTTTGCCAAAATCGGGATGTAAAAACTGATCCTCGATCTGACACAATTGACACAGGAACTCCATGTAAACTGACCACTTTGTCAATATAAATCTGTGCCAACTTTGCTGCCGTATAGGTAACCTTGATCGGAATGAAATGAGCCGACTTTGTCATTCGATCAACGATAACCCATATCGAATCAAAACCATGTTGCGACTTAGGCAATCCAACGACAAAATCCATGGTTATTCTTTCCCATTTCCATTCTGGTATTGGCAATTGTTGCAAAAATCCAAATGGTCTCTGATGTTCCAACTTCACCTGTTGGCATATCGGACACTTAGCAACAAATTCTGCTATATCTCTTTTCATACCATTCCACCAATACATCTGCTTAACATCGTGATACATCTTGGTGGAACCAGGATGAACACTATACTTAGATCCATGTGCCTCCATCATAATCCTCTGTTTCAATTCCTCTACATTTGGCACGCACACCCTTGTACCAAATTTCAGAATACCACTTTTCAAATTATACTCAGAGTTCATTCCCTTTTGAACTTCTGCAATAACATGCTTTAGTTGAGGATCCGTTGTCTGAAGTTCCTTAATCTGATCATTCAATGTAGGTTTAATCGTCATTTGAGCTAACAAACTCCCCAAATACGAAACCTCTAATTGAACTCCTTGATCAAACAACGAATGCACTTCTCTAATCATTGGTCTCTTCTCAACTAAAGTAATATGAGCTAAACTTCCTGCTGATTTTCTACTTAACGCATCAGCAACTACGTTAGCTTTGCCAGGATGATACTGTATCGTACAGTCATAATCCTTTAGCAACTCCATCCACCTCCTCTGTCTGAGATTCAACTCTCTCTGATCAAATATGTATTTCAGACTCTTGTGATCAGTGAATATTTCGCATTTTGCTCCATATAGGTAATGTCTCCAAATCTTTAATGCGAATATTACTGCTGCTAATTCTAGATCATGGGTTGGATAATTAACTTCATGCTTTTTCAACTGGCGAGAAGCATAAGCTATCACTCGACCATGTTGCATCAGTACACATCCTAACCCGATCCTAGAAGCATCACAATAGACTGTAAGTCCATCACTACCAGAAGGTAATGCCAGAACTGGAGCTGTTGTCAAACACTCCTTCAGCTTCTGGAAACTCACTTCACATTGATCATTCCAAATGAACTTCGCGTTCTTCTGAGTCAGCTTAGTTAATGGTGCAGACAACTTAGAAAAGTCTTGCACAAACCGTCTATAATAACCAGCTAAACCCAAGAAACTACGAATTTCTGTCACTGAACTTGGCCTTTTCCAATCCATCACAGCTTCAATCTTTTTAGGATCTACCTTAATCCCACTTTGAGATACTACATGTCCCAAAAATGCTACCTCTTCTAACCAAAACTCACACTTCGAGAATTTGGCATAAAGCTGATGATCTCTCAAAGTTTGTAACACAATCCTTAAGTGTTGCGCATGCTCCTCCTCTGTGCGCGAATAAATCAAGATATCATCTATGAACACTATCACGAATTGATCTAGAAACGGTTTAAAAATCCGATTCATCAAATCCATGAAAGCCGCTGGTGCATTTGTCAATCCAAATGACATCACCAAAAATTCATAATGACCGTATCTTGTTCTGAATGCAGTCTTTGGAATATCATCATTTCTAATCTTCAACTGATGATAACCAGACCTCAGATCAATCTTCGAAAAGTACCTCGCTCCTTGCAATTGATCGAATAAATCGTCAATTCTGGGTAAAGGATACTTATTCTTGATTGTGACCTTATTGAGTTGTCTGTAGTCTATACAGAGTCTCATAGATCCATCCTTCTTCTTCACAAACAACACAGGTGCTCCCCAAGGTGAGACACTTGGTCGTATAAATCCACGATCAATCAATTCTTCTAATTGATCCTTCAACTCCTTTAGTTCTGCTGGTGCCATACGATACGGAGGTATCGATATTGGACTTGTACCAGGAACTAGATCAATACAGAATTCAATCTCTCGATCTGGTGGTAATCCAGGTAACTCTTCTGGAAACACATCAGAATACTCCAAAACTACTGGTACATCATTCACATTTCCAACTTCCTTCTGAATATCTCGTACCAGAGCTAAAAATCCTTGACATCCTTTACTTAACATCTTTCTCGCTTTCAAAGCCGAGACTAAACTCTTTGGGGTTTCCAATTTCTCTCCCCGAATAGAGATAAGTTCAGTTCCAGGTACATGGAACGTCATTATCTTTTCTCTACAATCCACATTTGCATAATGTCGCGACAACCAATCCATTCCTAGGATGACGTCGAATTCTAAGACATTAAGCAACAACAAATCCGCAAGCAACTCTCGCTCTCCAATTAACACAGGACACGACGGATACACTACAGTAACGTCTATGCTTTCGCCTACAGGTGTAGCTACTAACAATGGGTTTTGCAAAATCACAGGTTGAATTCCTAATTTTAATGCAAAACTCGACGATACAAATGAATGCGTAGCACCGGGATCAAATAAAATTGATGCATCATGCGAGGATATTTGAAAATATACCTTGCACTACCGCATTCGACGCATTCGCCTCTTGAGGATTGATCGCAAAAACTCTAGCCTGCCCTCCGCTAGCAGTTGCTCCAGATCCTCGTCCGCCTGTGGTCCTTCCTCCACCACGATTACCAAAACCATATCCTCTTCCACGTTGTCCATTAAACACATTTTGGTTCTGTGCCTGCCCAGACACTGCAGGATATACAGGTCTAGGTTGTTGAAACACTGGTTGAACAACACTAGCACTTGAACCTTGTGGTCCAGACATAGGACATTCTCTTGAGAAATGACCTTGCTGTCCACATGTGTAACAACCTCTCGTTGCCCAATAGCATGCTCCAAAATGCTTCTTTCCACAAGTATTTCATAGTGGTACTGTTCCTCCTGAACTTCGTCCACTAGAACTTGATCCAGACATACTGAACCTCCTATCTTTCTTTCCTTTCTTAAATCCTTTACGATATGGTCCAATAAACCTATTCGTATTCGAACTAGCAGTTCCTTCTCTTACGAGCTCACCAGTAACATTGATCTTTCCAAATTGGATCAAAGTACTTTCCATCTGACGTGCACTATCGATGATTTGAACCAGATCCTTACTAACATCAGATAGCAATCCAATATATTCGGGTCCTAGCCCCTTAATAAACCTTGAATTCACCCTATCTCTATCCAACATCAGATCAGGTGTGAATCGACTCAATCTTGTGAACTCCGTCACATACTCCTGCACAGTCTTTCCTATCTTATTCAAATTCAACAACTTCTCTCGATGATTCTCCGTTACTGAAAACGGCAGAAAGAAATTCTTAAATCGAGTGACAAATTCATTCCAAGTCATCTCTCCCATACTTGGTTGAATATGCCTTTGAAACCAATCCTTCGCAGATCCTTTTACTGACATCTCCACCATCAGTATAGACTGTCTTTCACTAGCATTAAGACGTCTAGCATTCATCTCTACTTCCTCTAAGAAATCTAACGCATCGTTTGATCCATCAAACTTCATGGGCTTGAGCCTCATGTAAGCCATAACGAGATCACGATCAACATTAGCACCAACTCTCTGCTGTTGGTAATCCAACTGCTCTCTGTGCATATTCTGCACTTCCGCTTGATTCGTTTGCATGGCTGCTATGCCAGCTAAAAATTGTTCGAAATCAAAGCCCGGAATATTAAAATTAGGCCCACGGCCTCTACCACGACCTCGACCACGTCCACGTCCACGACCACGACCTTCGCCTGCTGCGGGTATCGCATCGTTATGAACGGACTCCTCATCATGAACATTCTCCTCTTGAATGTTTTCCTCATGCTGATCAGCCATTCTGATCAAAGCACGTCGTCTATTAAAAATCTATCTAAACGTTCTAATCGTATACTATCAGGCTCTACTTACTCCTAACAAGCATACAGACTCGATCCTAGAGCACAGCTGGGAATATTCAAAAACAAATGATGACTTAACAAATGACATGACGGAAACTTATATGTTGCAGTAGACTCTATATATTAATTTCCTAGGTTCACATTCCATACGGTATATTACAATGATACCACCTTTACTATCAACCACTTTTCGACTATCACTCAGTCAGTGGAAATGATACCAACTTTCATTACTCCTTTCACATATTAGTAATAGTTTAAGACTATAAACCATCACTTTGATATCAAACTCGTCAATGGCCCGTTTTTCGACCATTAGCTCTGATACCACCTTTGTCACGACCCGATTCTCGGCATCGAGACCGGCGCTAGGGAATGGGAGTGGTTGCTCCGAAACCCGTAGCAAGCCTTAAAAATACATTAAAATCACTTAAAATTTTTCGCGGAATTCAAATCATTTTCGAACATTTTAAAATCGCAGTTTAAAACGTTCTCATAAAAATTACCATTTAAAACATGCACATAATTTTCTCTTTAATTATTGCATTTTAGTTTTCAAAACCATTTCTCTATGGTTTATAATGCATCTCATTATGCATACCATCTTACTATGGTAATTACTGCATTTCACTATGCAGGCCATTTCTCTATGGACTTAACCGCATTTCATTATGCAGACCATTTCATTATGGATTTAACTGCATTTCATTATGCAATTGCGCTCGCCGCATTTTATACTCGTGCAGTCGCTCGGACTTTCGCACAGCATTCACATATTACATTATATCAGAGTTTAAGCGTTATAATAAAATATAAAGCATAAATAAGTCCAACGACTACTAAGGTATCACCGTTCATTATTCTAGCTACTGCAACTCTAGACACAAAGGAAAGTCATTCTCACTTTATTTAAGCCAGGGATTTCCGGAACAAGAAATTGGAAATCCACACGTCAAACTACTCGCCTGTAAAAATTATAAATTCAACGGGGTCAGTTATAAAAACTGGTGAATGCGTACAACATGTACTAATAAACATTAATATGAAAGCAATGCATTCCAGATTACCGATTCATATGAAACCCTAAACCATGATTCATGTTCCTATATGCTTTCAAAACAGGAAACATAAATATTCCACATCATTTCATCATATTCGGGTTAACCTTTTTATGGCCGTATTTATTCATTTCTTTTTGTACTCTAGCCCGTCAAATCTGATCATTCATATTTTACGTATGTGAAGGTCTTTAGACTCTTTTCACCATACAACAGATTTCGGCAGTACATATATACCGTCGCCATTTTCACTTTTTTTAAAAGGTTCAACCTCTCAGATCTCGGCAGTTTCTCTTTACTGCCTTTGGTCGTCTATATTCCGTTGCCTCTGAAGATCTGTTCACACAGAGTCTAGGCCGTCGCCTGACTTTCCAGGCCGTCGCCAGGATTCACACAGCACATTCACATGCAACCCATTCTAAATGCAATACCGGTGATCACACAGCACTATTGCCGCCCAATAGTAAGCACGTTTCAATGAATCTAAATCGGTTTCAACACTATGAATAGTTCATGCGATTTAAATTCAAAATAAAATAAAGCATTTGCAAATCATGTAAAGCAGTTCGCAATATTTTTAATACTAATATTTAGCAGTATAAGTTGTAAACACACTCACTGTACTCGCTTATTCCAAATATAAAAATACCACCCGTCGAATATTCAAAACCTTTGCTCGCCGGTTTCCGCGACAAAACTCGCTGGATCTAATTTAGAGATTAAACATTAATAAATGTAATAACTCTAAATTCTAGGATATACTCTAGACCGACTCAACCATATAAACCACATAATCACAAACCAAATTTGATTCCGACTATCTATTTCCGCGTCATCGTATTTCTATACGATACACCACGCAGTTTATTTATTTTCAATAAATAAACATAGAATTATAACTCCATATAATTCTAACACACATTCAATTCACATAATTTTCTAAAAATACACTTTTAGAAAATCTCATCAAACATACCACAATTCAAAAATATCCAAAAATATTTTTCCGTAAAATATTTTTGACCCGGGGCTCGGCCCCCCCTTTATTTTCTGCCAAAAAAATTTCGGCACTAACTGCTGCCAAATGAGTTTAGGACTGAGCCAACATGCTCTATCCCCTCTACTCATACTCCGGTCACCGTATTCCGGTGGTTTTGGCCGGAAAACTCAAAAACGCTTAAAACGCTTAAAAATTCATTTTAAGCCATTTTAACACCGAAATTCATCAAAATCATTTTCAAATACATTTTTAATTTTTATCTTGTAAAAACAGCAGCCCAATATTTTTAAAATAATATTTTCCATTATTTTAACCATTAAAACCGAAATAACAATTAATAATCAAAACCGATTATTAATCCTTCAAAACACTACACAAAAATCATTTAAACTCCACAAATAATTATCAAACACATTTCATAAATATTTCATAAATATTTTCTGCCCAGAATTTAAAATGACAGTTTTACCCTTTTTAGAGCAATTTTGGCCGAATAGGGTTATTAAAATTTAAACCCGATTATTAAACCGCTAAAAATTAACCATTAAGCATTTAATTAACATCAACCTCAAATATAACTCATACATGAACCAATTTATTTCCAGAAATTAAAAATCATTTTATTTACCCTTTTTAAGCTATTTTTAAGCTTTAAAACAATTAAAAACCGAAACCCAACTAATTAAATTAACACCCGAATAAATTAACATTTTTAATCCACAAAAATTTAACTTTAAAGCATATATAAATCTCAACATATAGATCAGCCCAGAAATTTAAATAAATAATTTAATTTTCACGGAAAAATTATTTAAAACCGAAACCCACATAAATAACAACCAAAACTAGTTAATCAACCATCAAACATCACATTTAAACCATCCTATGCATGTTTCTAAACCTCAACCAACATCAGCAAGTAAAAGTAAGGTTTTGAGCTTGAAATTATACCTCAAACGAACATGCAAATATAGATTAATGATCTACGTAAGCTCCTCGTCAATTTCCGTTAAGAAAATTTTGAGAGAAAATCAAAGGATAAATTTTTGTGTTTTGAGCTTGAATGGTTCGGCACCCACACTCAAATGGAGAAGATGAAATAGAGACTTGGGCACCAAGTTTAGCTTAGGAAAATATCTAGATATTTATTTGAAGTTTCAATTATTTACAAGTTTGCCATTATGGCATTCTTGTAAATAATTCGAACTCTAGGGGCAAAATAAACTCAACTTTACCAAATATTCAAAAACATTAAATCATATCATATGGGCTGAGTTAAAATATTTTTGGGCCTTTAAAAATATTTAAAATAATTATTTTTACGGTTTTTAGTGAAAAATCACAAAATTCACTTTTAACACGTAAAATTGCCAAAAATCACATTTAAGGCAAACACATAGCAAATCACATTTTTTACCCTTATAAATTCATCACGTGAATTTATTCACTATTTTCGAGGTCCTAATCAATTAAAATCGGACACACACGAAAATAAACGCTAATAATTCTACGGGGCATTACAGATTTATTATCTTCAACGTTTCAAAACATATTCATATATCATCCTTATACCCGTTCATAGGTTTAGGTATCCTCCCGGCCCATCCGCCTTGAATTAGTAGAGTTAATTAGACAAAATACTACAACTTATAAACTTAATTAGATAATTACGTCCATATCTTTTGTTTTTGAAAAATACAATTTGTTCTTTTCTTTTTTGATTTCTATACTTTTGATTTTACACAAATATCAAATACTCCTCTAATCCTGTCATAACCTAATTTCTTCAAATCAAACTTAAAGTCATAACAGCAAAGAGTAAATAAGAGGGAAAGCAGAGGAAGCAACTGTTGACGCCGTTCGCCGGTGGACTTGAAGCCGACGCCGTTCATGAGGCTCATGACACTGATTATTTCATGTTCGATTCTTCATCTTCTAACCGGACTGATTGTCACTGCTACTAGATTAAGTTCATTGCCGTTGCCGAAGAAATCACTGATCGCCGCTGTTAGTTAAAAAGACGCATAGCCTCCACTGTCGACGATGAAGATCCATGAACCTCCGCTGCCATAGAAAAAAATAAATTGATAATCAAAGGATAAAAGTTGATTTTCAAATTTTTGGTTTTAATCTCTTTTCAATTTTTTTTCTAAACTTGTTGATATGTATAAGTTTAGATGGTGATTTGCTTAACTATCAAATTATATGTTTTATGGTTGCTGGGTTCGATTTTCTGGTGTTGCACAGATTTGCATTCTAGGTGTTTGAAGAAATGCTTATGAGAATTGTAATATTTTTTGGGTGTTGGATAACCAGTGGTTAATATTGGGTAAACCATTAGGTAACCTGTAATTTTTATTTGCGATATATCATTAATGAAATCATTAGTAAACACCGTTACTGAATTTTATGTTTCTGGTTCGATTTTTTGTGTTAAACAGCATGTTGCACTGTAGGTGTTTGAAAAAATGCTTGTGAGAATTAAGTGATATATTTGGGTGTTGGATAATCAATGGTTAACATTAGGTAAACCGTTGGATAACTTATAATAAATGTTATTTTGAATATATTATTAATAAAATCGTTAGTTAACTGTTGTTGATTTTTTTTGTTGCTATTTAACCAATGGTGTACTAAAGGTACACCAACGACCTTTGTTTTTAATATATTGTTGGTTAACAAATGATTAACTAATGGTTAATCAATAATTTTAGATTTTAAAAAAAGACGATTTAGGTTTTATTTGCTGATTGCTCTTGCGGTGATAAAGGCGGAGAGGTTTATAATACAATTTTCAACTAGTTTAATAAAAATAGAGGTTTGAATTTGTAATATTTTTTTTGTTGGTTAACCAACAATGTTAGTATAGCGCTGGGTAACCAAAATCGTATTCCTGAGATTAAAAAAGATATTTATGAGAATAATAAAAGTCATTTTTGCAAAAAAAAAGTACAGATTGTATTTCTCAAAAAAAAACTGTGAGGTAGTATTCTTGAGAATATTTTATCTTTTTTTGGTATTTATCTAAAAAACCCGAATTAGTATTGTACAGTTATCTATCTCAAGTCCAGGCCAAGGCCAGACAAGCCTGAATCCAAAATAAATCCAATTTTACTGGCGACTTGGACTTTCATCATTCTATAGATCCTAATGTAGGTCTAAAAATAATACAGCCCGAGTCCATATTCCACTTGGATAGTAAATTGAAGGTCCGAATCAGACCTGAACCAGGCTTAAACTTGCATTTAAAAGAGTCAAGCCCATTGAGGCCCGTACCCAGCCCGGCTCATGAACATATTCTAATATGCTAATCAAATGCATGATGCTGATTAATCTAAATAAAGAAATTTGCTAGAACATTTGTGACAAGCTGAAATAAGAACAACTCCTATATGCTAGTAGTATTCAACTTACATTATAAAATTTCACATCAGTAATTAGATGGTTATTCAATTTTTTTCTTGAATTAAGAGTTTCTTAACTCAATATTTGGATGACCAATTTCATCACAATCTGAGAGGAAGCAATTGTTGGTAAAGAGAGAGCAAAGAAGAAGAAGAAAAAAAAACACATTCTTTCATTGCCCACCAATTAAACTCAAAATTACACAAGTCTTGCTCTTTATCTACCATTGCAAGAAAAAGATAATAAAAGAAACTATTAGAATAAAGATTAATCAAGTACATGATTCCCAATCTCCCAAGATTTTGTGCTCATGCATTTTAGCAGGTTGAGTAACTTCATTAGCTTTGACTGATCGGAATTGATCGATCGTACGATGCAAAGGGTCCCACAAAAAACCAGAGGTGCCAGCAGCACCCATATTTTAGATTCTCTATAGAAGGGATTCTACTAGTATGGACATTGAAGAGAAAATTGATGAAAGAGATAGAGAAGAATAAAACACACCCCCATAGTAGACAGTACCGCCCGAGCCATTCTTGTTTCAGCTTAGTTACAAGTATTGTTCGTGTATTCTTGCTCGATTCTCTTCCCACCAAACTCTGGCGTGCATCTCCCCAAATTTCTCCCGGCTGCATTGCGTAACATTGGTGTGCGGTGAGATGGCGATTAAAAGCAATTTCAAGCAGTATAAGCATAAAATCTTACCTGAATCTAACTCTTCTGAGCTCCCTTTTGCCACCTGGCAAGGCTCTGATAGTTATGTAAACTCCCGGTTCATCCTGTTCAACCCATTCGGTTTCCATATCACTCGCATTGCTGATTGACAGTTCTCCTGACCGGTCTGCATCCCTTGATGAGCTACTTCTAATAGAAGCATCCATTGATGATGTTTCTGTCTTGGCCCCACTAATGCTGGACAGTTTCGGGGTGGAGGTGAGACCGGTGGAATCAGAGTAGTGTCGAGATTGCATTGGATGATGATCAAGTGAATCCGATGATGAGTATCCTTTTCCCATCCCTGTTGGTCTATACAAATTACGAGGTAACCGTTCTTTGGAAAGTGGCGGTGTTACAGGACTGCCTTCAACACACTCCATCTTTGAGCTCTGTGCCAGGTTTGGAAATATGACATTGTTAGCAGCAGCACAAGTACTTTATTCAATCAATAAAAGTTCATTTTGCCCCTCCTATTTAGCACCAAATATCAAAAGAGTCAAAGTTTGTAGTTTTGGACAAAAGAACCCACAGCTTGTCAATTTTAGGCCAACTTACACCTTAACCTGACGTCGGTCTGCAGTCAGTTTTGATGGTCAAAAGTGTAAACTGGTCCAAAATTGATAAATTGCGGGTGTTTTTATCTAAAAACTACGAATCCGAACTCTTTTGATATTTTTTGACAAGATGGAGGGGCAAAATCAACCTTTATTATTTAACAGCAATTCAGCCTAGCCATTCAATCTACAAATCAATGTCTCAACATGGCTATTTTAGAAGATTATTAAATTATACTATCACAGATCATGACATTAGGTTATATCTATTCACTAGTGCATGACCTCACCTCATCTTCAGATCTCGGGGGTGTTGGAAGCGGAAAGGCCTGACGACTCAACCTCTGGACATTGTAGAGCTCCATGACCCTATCATAATTCTCCGCCCACCATCTTTGAGCTTGCCATTTGTTATACATATCTCGACTAAAACAAAGAAAATTAACAGCATTAATAACCCTCGAAGTCAATTATGATGTTAAAACTGTGCACTAGTGATATAATTGGCATGTGATGCACATGTGATATTGACTAATTAATACAATTAAAATAATATGCGACGGAAGTAAATAAAGTCGAGCGAAAATACACGTAGTATTTTGCATATAGGACTTTGCATATCCGAATAAAGAAAGTCGAGCATGGGAACAAAGAAAGTATATCCTAAAGCATTTCTCATATAGAATTTCCAAATCATGCTATAACTAGTTGTTATCCACACCTATAGTTTAAATCTTAAACCTTAATCAATAGCCTTCAATATCTAATTAAGAAATTAGTGCAGGCAACTAACTAAGGCACTAACCAACTTTTTGACCCCAAAAAAGGGAAAGGCCACTTTAAGAAAAAAAATCAAGCATCAATTAGAAAAAGAAAGCATAATTGTTTTAGGTGGCAACAACATAATTGTGGATGTCTACTCAGTCAAACAAAACACAGAATGGGGAATAAAACCAACTAATAGCATCATAAAATTAACAAGTCCTAACAGAATTATTAGGATAAGACATCCAAGCAAAAGAAACACTAATTGGATTTAATGTGCGACTATTTGGATTAAAAAGTCAATAAAATTCTATGTACAATTTTAACCATGAAAGTTCAGATCATTGTCTCCTGCAAAATATGAAATGTCAATTGACGAACAAGCAAATGTCAATTAAAGGGTACATTTTGTCTAGCAGATAGTTTTTGGAGTGGCAATGAAAAGCAAGATGACAAGGAAATTGTCACATAAGGTGACAAAAGCCACGGAGAATCAGGAGTGAAAGAGATTAAGTAATAAAGAAAAATATATTTTTTTTGTTTTAAATTAAGGATAAAATTAGAAAAGGATGGTTCTCCGACATAGAGACAATGGTCAGTGAAAAAGGAACCCAACACAATCAAATCTTCCCCACCATCACTAATTAGGCACAATGAGTTCTCCTTTTGGACTTTTGTAAGATTGCTTTTCACTAGGCGTGGTTATTACTGTTCTATGTAGGTCCCCATCTTATTCCCTCAAAATAGAGGTGTCTAAGGCAGTGTTTGGATGTTCCCATTCTATAATTCAAATTGCAAATTTTCTTTTTCTCCATCTCAATCTGTAGTATTTTCACAGGAAAAATATATTTCATGGTTAAAAACGAAATACGCAATTTCTTTGCTTAGCAAAAAAACATAACTCCAAATGTATTATGAAAATAAAAATTAACCACACAAAAATCGCTTTTTAATAAAAGTAGTTAGAAATGTAAATAAGGTGACACGAGTCAAAATACAGTTAAATTCAAACATATCTTGTACACGAGTCGAATTATAGTTTGTTGGAAAATCTCAAACTCGATATTAATCATTCGATTTTATGAATTTTTTAAATCAATTCCACCTAACCTCAAATTGACTTAATTAAGTTAGACCCCTAAAATATGATAATCATATAGAAGAAAAAATAGGTTTTAAAATGATATATTTTGCATTAAAATAGTTATCTAGATTTAAAAGCATCCAAACAACACCCTCATGCTTTCCCTTTTTAACCTCTTTTTGGCGCGCAATTGGAAGAAAAGAAAACCAAAAGAATAACAGAAGTGAACAAAATAATAAAAGCTTCAACAAAAAGAAACAAAAAATAAATGCATCGAAACGATTACTTAGCAGTTACTAGTTCGAGACCAATGAATGACGTATACATCAAAACTAACGATGAACACATAGCTCGCCGTTGGATCAGAATACTAAATCAATAAGGGAACACGTGTCACATACCTGAAGCGTATCCGCTTAAGATCATTCCCTCCGCGTGGCAGCGAAACAAAAGTGATTAAAACACCCGGCTCCACCTGGGCCACCCATTCTTTCGGTTCGTTTTCTTCAACGAACACAATCGGCGGGTCGACCCGACGCCCGCTACCGTTTACAGAGTTCGGCGTTCCTTCGCCGCTAGAACTCGATATTCCTTTCAACCTAGCTTCCATCTCCTTTCCCCACGCTCTCGGCGTCGTGGAGCTGGAGCTTCCCGTCCGCCGCAGTGACCAGCGGAATTTTTCCGACTCGGCGTCTGACTCGTTTGAGTTGACTCTGACTCTGTTTTGACTCGTCGGTCCTGTGCATGGATTGCAGTGCCGATATGCTCCGGAGGCTTTCAATGCCATGTCCTTGAGCTATAGAAATTAAAACAAAAAATTAATCAAAGATTAAAGTAATTTAAGCTAATGATCGAGCTAGAATTACAGGAATTTGGAATAATTACCTGAGAAGTAAGAGATTTAATGGCTTGGTGCTCTTGTTTAGTGGTGGGATTAGTAGCGGTGGCGGAGTTAGCAGGTTGACCCGGTGAGTCATCACCGGGTTGTTTTGATCGAGCTATACACGTCAGCATCCTGTAGAAATAATTCAGAAAAATGTGTCACCAACTTTTGAAATAAATACAATTGTTGAACTCGTGATTGATAACAACATAATCGAACATTATGGCTCGTTGTTGAACTCAGTGACTCGAATATAAATATAGAAAAAAAATCTTGAAAATCTGAAAATCGAAAATCAAAATTTAAAAAGAATTAAGAATTAAATAAATGGAGAACGTACACTTGGACAGAAAGAAGACGAGGAGTGAAAAACTGAGTATAGAATTGGATTCTTCGTCAGTGTCAGTAACAGTGAGCAAATACGCGCGAAACTCGAGATATATTAACGCCTCGTGTCCATATCTGCTTCACCGTTTTCAAATAACGCGATCTTCTGAGAACCGGCTCATCGGAAAAAATGGTGGGGAGGTAAAAACTGAAGTTTTTTTCAGTGAGGGATGAAATTGAAGTTGAATTTGTGAGTGATAGTAATTGGCTATAATGAGAAGGGAATGAAAATAGTAGTAAAGTGTTGATTATTATGAGTGAAAACTGTTGTGGTTGCTGCAGCTTTACTTTTGCCTCTCTTTTGGTTTGTAATGTGAACTTGGTACCGGCCGATGACCGGTTGTGTTACGTACGGAGAAGACAGTAGCGGTGGAGTTGTAGCGAGTTTTCTACCATGCTTAGACTGTTTTTCAAGTGTCTTTATTGGATGCTTCTTGTTATATATGATGATACTTGTTTGGACTGTTAGCCCACTAGTCCTATTTTCTTGCAAGGCCCAATAATCCACAAAATTAAACCTCAATTTTGAGAAGGGCTACATAAATCATCCAATTTTAAATTTTATTTATATTTAACTAGAACTATTATGGTTGGGCTTGGGCCCGACCCAGACCAGACTTGGCGGGCTGTAATAATTTTAATGTAAGTGCAAGTTCGGTTTGAATTTTATATTCACTATACAAATCCGACTCTTACACTCTATTTATACGGGCTTGGGCCAGACTTTTTTAAATTCATGTAAGAAATAGAAAAACTTAAAACTCGATCTCGCTCACAATATTTTTTTTTTGTTTAATATAAATTATAATATTTATTAATACTTGACTGTCGTAAGTAAAAAGTGGCTAATCTTTTAAAAGTATTAGTAGTATTTTTGTAACACGTTATAAATTTTAATGTAAGTCCAACCTTAATAATATGAATTAATGATATTTATGATATAAATTTATTACCAAGTATTATAAAAAATATCATTAATATATATTAGCAATATTTTTTTTATTTAATATAAATTAATGATATTTATTTTTTACATTCAATTTAGCGCTTTTGAAATTTTAACGTCTCTGACTTCGCCACCATATTCTGACTCCATCGCCACCTTCCCCTGACCTGCCGCCCTTCGTCTTTAATGGAAGACGAGCGGTGCCGGAGAAGGTAATGTCAGAATCAGAGACGCTGACACATGTTGATTTTGAATATATTTATTTTTTTAATAAAATTTAAAAATTAATTAGTTATATATCTAATTAAATTTTCACTTAGTATTAATGATAGAAGATCTATTTGCATTTGTCTAAAAATAAAGAAATGTACGATATTATTTTTAAATTTAGGTGTTCCTAATTTTATTATTTTTAGGGTGCAATTAAAAGTAATAAATTTCAATCAGAGTAAAATTCATTGTGTTCAGCGTTGTGGTGCAACTAAAAAAATAAAGGTCAATTGGTTTTAAAACCTTTTGTCTTTAATTTATAATTAATTATTTAAATATTTATTTATTTATTTATTTTATCTCATTTTATGTTCAGTTTAATTTAAATTTATATCCGTTTTTTTTGGATAAAATTTTAAAAAAATTATTTCCAACTTAGTATTTGCTCTATAAATTTATTTTATGTATATTAATTTTTTCCATAAACTATATTAGTTAAACTAAGTCTAATCTAAATTTATTATCAGTCTACTGAAAGCTTGTTTATTATAAATTTACTTTTACTTTATTTTTTTAAATTATATTGCATTTGTATTTAGTAAAATTTTAGTTAGTTAATTTTTGGAATATTAAATTTTCTGAATTATAAAGTCTATACAAAATTATAATAAAAACATATTATATTTTAAACCGGAAAAAAGTCACTCGATTATGATTTTATTATAATGGGAGTTTACTGTGATTTAAAAACGCTAAAACACAATATTTTTGCTTATATGGCAATACTTAATTGCAAAATGAGGTATAACTCAATGTCCTTTTTTAACATAAGATATAATTTAACACTTTTTTGTAATTTGCGATAAAATCAGTACCTTTTTTATAATTAAATTTCAACTGATCTTGTCAAAATAGTCTCCCGCTGTAATAAAATTATAATCGAGTAGTTTATTTTAACAATTTGAAATATAATATCCTTTTTTTAACTAAATTTTACAATTTTTTTAGTACTATAAATTTTAATTAATTATTTTAGTTAGACAAAAATTAATTTAAATTTACAATTAGTTTATTAAAAATTCATTAAAATTATTTTATTTTATATTTATATTCAGTTTATTTTCAATCAAATTTAGTTAGTTTTACTTTCTTTTAATTAAGAATAATATACATAGCTTACTTTAAATTTATATATAGTTTGCTATCAATAAAATGTTGGTTAGATTTATTATCAATTTATTTATTTTTTTATAAATTTGACTATAAATTTTTTGAATATTTTAGTTAATTAGATTAAAATAATCTCATTGATTTGAACTTATAAAATGAGAAGATTTGTGATTAAAATACTTTCATTGATTTGAACTTATAAAAATGAGAAGATTTGTGTAAAAGTCTTAACTCTTGATGATTTAGAATAAAAATTCAATTTACTCATTAAACTACAATAAAATTATGCTTAAAAACAACACTAAATGTAATTAAAGCAACTAAGAAGATGCTTCTTCAAAATCCTATACTGGTAGACACGTTGGCACACATGCAAGTTCTAGCACCCAAAACCCATGCCAATTGTAACACAGTCACACTTTACCATTGACCACCGAATTCTCCCAACCGTTGATCTTTCATCTAATGAACACGTCACCCGTTTGTTTCTACTAGAACTGCCCTTTCCACGCCACGTATACACTTTCTCATTAGCGGGTCCACACGTGCACAGAGAAACTTTTTCTATTTCCCCTCAACAGTTTTAAAAGGAAACTTTGAAAGTTCTAGCATCACCTCCTAAAACACCTCGCCACGAGATAAACCAGTCACACAATTCCACTTCAGCAGTCGCAGGCGGTTTTCGCGCCACCTTTCTGTTTTCGTCTCCTTCCGTCGTTTGGCGGTTTCCACTATAAGAAATATGTTATTAGGGTTAGGGCTTCACTGTCTACACACTCCGAGCAGCTATAGCGACGGAACCCCCAGCTCATGAAACGATGTCGCTTCTGCGACGGAGATCGCGAGTTCAAATTTCGCCGGATTTAACGGAAATTGAAAATAATCGGAACGGTGAGGATGATAAGGATACGGTGAAGAGGAAGGAGAAGATAAGGAAATGTAGATGTGTAGACAGTTGTTGTTGGTTGATCGGATTTATATGTTCGATGTGGTGGTTTTTGTTGTTTTTATATAATGCAATGCCGGCTTCTTTTCCGCAATATGTAACGGAGGCGATAACGGGACCCATGCCCGACCCGCCCGGTGTTAAATTAAAGAAGGAAGGGCTAATGGTGAAGCATCCGGTGGTTTTTGTGCCAGGAATTGTTACTGGTGGTCTTGAGTTATGGGAAGGTCATCAGTGTGCTGAGGGATTGTTTCGGAAACGTCTTTGGGGTGGCACTTTTGGTGAAGTCTACAAACGGTATAATAACTTTTTACTTTTTTAAATTTTATTTTATTTTTTCGAATTTGAGAACTTAAGGTGCTAAAAACAATTCAAAATTACTGAAATAAATTTGTTCTCATTAGTTGTGATGTACTTAATTTGATGAAATTATGTAAATGTTTGTTTTTCTGTAGTATTTGAATTTTTCTTAGTGATGAAGCTCTGTGAGATTGCTTGTAATCAGGGTGATTGTTTTTGGTATTGAATTGGTTAAGGTTAGTGTAACTGTGTTGAATTTTGATAAAGGTGGTTACCTCACAAGTAACTTATTTTAAAATTTATAGAGTTTTTAGAATCTGTATGTGGCTTTCGTGTTACTTGCATGTTTTTATTTTTAATAGGTAAGGAACTCTTTTGGTGTGATTTTATTGTTCCTGTTACATGTTGTTACTAGCATTATTAAGCTGGATATTTTGAAACTTTTATAGATTTATGATTAATGTAAGCTAGCCTTTAAAGGTAGATTTATAGAGAAACAAGGGTATAGTGAGCAGTATTTTGATAAATGATACTTGAAAAATCATGAATTCTGAGCCTTCTGCAATTGCCTACATTTCACCAAACATATTCAATTTGAAAAAAATTGTTAATTTGGATTCTTCTTAAGAGTCAGTTATGCGCATGATATTCCTGTATTATGTTTGTTTTTATATTGGAGATTCAGTGATACATGCAACTCGAACGAACCACAATACTTTAGTATTTTCAGGATCATTAGCTAGTTGCCTTCTCAATGTTTTGCATCCCTGTGTTTGAATGAATTTAAATTTTCATAGCTCTTAAAAGTATCTGTAAAACAGATACTTCACAACATATAATCTTAGTCTTCTTTTTTTCTGAGAACATTGGCGGCCAAAATTTAAGAACAGTCGGCTTGCGAACCAACAGAATACTAAAATATTTTAGTTGTTAATCTGACCTGATTGTTTGGAAGAGGAAGGCACTTTAAGCTGACTTGAAATTGCTGTTGTTCTTCGTTTTCATTATTAAAATTACTTAACTACCCAATTTCTGAGTGAAAAAAGTTCACCCTGGATAGAGTAAGTTGTGACTGCGTGCCAATTGCTAATTGCTAAAAAAAATTCAGACTCTTGATTCATCTTGATTTTATAGTTGCACGAAGTTTTGGTAAAATTGACACTTAGGAAGTATGTTTCCTTCTTTATTTCCCCTTTATTTCCTGCAGACCTTTATGCTGGGTTGAGCATATGTCACTGGACAATGAATCTGGACTGGACCCTCCTGGCATTAGGGTTAGGCCTGTATCTGGACTTGTGGCAGCTGATTATTTCGCAGCAGGTTATTTTGTCTGGGCAGTTTTAATTGCTAATTTGGCTCGCCTAGGTTACGAGGAGAAAAGCATGTATATGGCTGCATATGATTGGAGGATATCATTTCAGAACACTGAGGTATAGCTTCTCAGCTAGTAGATTGTCTTTTCTAATATACTAATTTGATAATATTGCAGAACAGCTCTTGGTTTGTTAGGATTCTATCTTCCATTACATTTAATATGTAATGTAATCATTAGCTTGCTGATCTCTGCCTAATTTATTTGATCAGGTTAGGGACCAAACTCTGAGCAGGATAAAAAGTAATATGGAACTCTTGGTAGCCACTAATGGTGGAAATAAGGTGGTCGTCATTCCACATTCTATGGGTGTTCTGTACTTTCTGCATTTTATGAAATGGGTTGAGGCACCGGCTCCAATGGGTGGTGGGGGTGGACCAGATTGGTGTGCGAAGCATATAAAGGCAGTGATGAATATTGGTGGACCATTTTTGGGCGTGCCGAAAGCAGTTTCAGGACTTTTTTCTAATGAAGCCAGAGATATTGCTGCAGCCAGGTTTTTCTTTTAGCCGCTAAAGCAAACCATAAATAAATTTCAAAACTTTAATTTCTATGAATGAGAACTTTCTTTATCATTTTATTCTAATTAAAGGTTCATTTTTTGAACTAGTTATTACAGTGCACTAAAGTTTGCTTCATTCATCATAATGTTTCAGTCTCTCAGTGAATTAAGTTTTCAAACTAATCTGCTATTTTGTTCTTGGGTATTGATTAAATGCTAATCCTTTTGCAGAGCTTACGCACCCGGATTTTTGGATAAAGATGTTTTTGGTCTTCAAACTTTGCAGCATTTAATGCGGATGACTCGTACATGGGATTCAACCATGTCTATGATACCAAAAGGCGGGGATACAATATGGGGTAGCCTTGATTGGTCACCTGAAGGAGTCTACAGTTGTGGTTCAAAGACACCAAAGAAGAATAATACCAACATTGCCAGTCAAACTGGGAAAGGTACTGCCAGTTTTACTGAAGGTGTGAACTATGGGAGAATTATATCATTTGGGAAAAATGTGGCTGAGCTCCATTCATCCAAAATTGATAGGATGGATTTCAGGGTAATGTTAAGTTAATTTTAAGGTTTTTTCCAATAAATGTACCCGATTTTCTTTTCACCCCCCTCTCTTTTGCACACACACACACCAAAGAAAAAGGATGAGCTAAATTAGCCAGTGGCACAACCAAATTGTGATTTCCATCTTGGGCATCTTATTTATCCGATGAGCGACAGCCTTTTCTTTTTTGCTCTTCTACATCTTCAAAATCAACAAATTTCTCGCTTATTTTGTATGCCATGGTGCTAGCAGCTGCTTTTAACGTTTCTCAGCAAGTACTGAGTATTAATTATCTGAGCAGGGTGGTATTTTATGTTAAAAAGTGTTGTTGATCTCCAGGATGCTGTTAAGGGCAGTAACCTTGCAAACAACTGTGATATCTGGACAGAATACCAAGAGATGGGTGTTTGGGGTATCAAAGCTGTTGCTGATTACAAAGTTTACACAGCTGGATCAGTTTTAGATCTGCTGCAATTTGTAGCTCCTAAGCTTATGGAACGTGGCGAAAAACATTTTTCACACGGGATTGCAGACAATTTGGATGATCCTAAGTATGAACACTATAAATATTGGTCAAACCCCTTGGAAACAAGGTGAGAACTTTCAGTTTTGTCTCTGGTAGTTTTGGATGTTAGTTTATGACATAAACTGGATTCATTTTTCTGATTCTGCACAAGGTTCTTAAAGCAAATTCTTGATGTGTTCCACTTGGGAGGTGTTTGTAATAGCTTATGTTGATGCTTCCGCTTTGAATAGTATGGATCGGAATAATTGGAAACTTTCTTTCAAAATGTGTTCCCTTTATACTGAACTTAGTCTTACTTTTAGTAGTTATTGGGAATTTTGAACACCAATGTAGCTAAAAACTCGGAAGCGCTTAATTTATAGCATGTTACCTCTTTGCAGATCGGTCGATTTTCCTTTTCATGTTCTGGAATTGCTTAATCTTCTTTTTTGCTTCTGCAGATTACCAAATGCTCCAGAGATGGAGATCTATTCTATGTACGGAGTTGGAGTACCCACTGAAAGAGCATATGTTTACAAGTTAACTTCAGCTGGTGAGTGTGCTATTCCCTTCCAGATAGATACATCAGCAACAGGTGGCAGTGAGAACTCATGCCTAAAAGATGGAGTATTTTCCGTTAATGGGGACGAGACGGTTCCTGTTTTAAGCGCTGGGTATATGTGTGCAAAGGCATGGCGAGGGAAAACCAGATTCAATCCTTCGGGCATCCCTACGTTCATAAGGGAATATAATCACGCCCCTCCTGCTAATCTTCTAGAAGGTCGAGGAACGCAAAGCGGTGCTCATGTCGATATAATGGGGAATTTTGCATTAATCGAGGACATTATAAGGGTGGCTGCTGGAGCTACGGGAGAGGAGCTGGGAGGAGACCAAGTTTATTCCGATATATTCAAATGGTCCGAAACGATCAACTTGAAGCTGTAGATTTATGCGGAATACTTGTTTATACGGTTTCAAGAAATGGATGAAGCATTACTGAAATGTTTTCATTACACTCCAAGGAAAACCCTCTATAGATTTTGCGCTGCAGCCAATTTATAAAGCGAGGAGATAATTTAATGTTTGGCTCACATTTGACGAGGAATCTATTGCAATTCCTTGAGCAAGGTTGACGACATTCGCTGATGCACTTTGCAAGATTGGTCACATGATTAGATCCTATGAGTTGAATTGTGTAGTTACGTGAAATTTTGGATAATTTATGTAATTTATGGAACATTTTGTGAATAAATTGTGTTGGGAAGTTTGTTTGTTCTGCCTGGACATGGAATCTCCCAAAACGGGATAATTTACACTAACCATCATTAACTATTTTCTTTCGGAACTATTGTCAAAATTTGATTGTGTTAGTAATTTTAATTTTTTTAATTTGGTTGTTTCTTTTAGTTGTGATATTTTAAAGGTTTATTAATTTTAATCATTGTCACTTGAGTTGATCAATCTAGTAACGTGTCATCCTTTAAAACTTTATTAAATTTAACGTTTGATTAAAGTAATTATGACCTCATTGTCAGCCCTTTAATGATGTGTCACTAGTGATGTGTCATTTTTTATGATCTACTGTATCTGGTAACATTTTTTAATAAATCAAATTAAGGGATAAATTGTTACTTATATAATTGACGAGGAGACCATTTTCTAAAAAAAGATGAGCTCATGATATGATAATTAGTGCAAATTTCTTACGCTACACTATTTTCTGTTTTATTTATAATTTTATATTATTATTTTTGTTTTAATTTTTTTAATATTTTTTTTACAAAAAATATCTGTTTTTTTAATTTTATAAATACTTTTTTTTCGCTTTTTATAAATTATTTTTTGGTATTTTTTTATCGTGATTTATAGTGTAACCATGGTATATTATAGTGTACCTGTCGTATTTTTAGTGTAATTATGGTATTTTTATAATGTAAAGATCTTATATATATAGTGTATTTATGGTATTTTTATAGTATTTTTATGGTGTATATGAACCATAAAAACACTGCAAATACATCATAAACACTGCAAATGCACCATAGATGTACTGAAAAACGGTAGAAATACTCCAAAAAATATAAATATACCGAAAAACACAAGAAATACACTATAACATAAATAAATTATAAAATCACTGCAAATACACCATAAATCAATTCGCTCTATATACATTCAGTAGCAATAAATAAAAAAATAAATCTATGAATACGGAAAAGACAAAATAATTATATAAATAATAGAACAATTTTATAAACAAAAGAATCATAGATCTATAATAATTTATTTACAAAATGTTTAAATCATCACAAAAAACTTAAAAAATTAAATAAATTTAAAAACGATGTCGAGAAACCCATAGCGCGAACGGAAAACACGAACGGACTAGCGCGAACGGAAAACACGAACAGAAAAACGATCAAAAACGACGAGAAATCCATCGGAAGTAAATGAACGGAAAAGACGAACGGAAAAGCGACATGAAGAGACAAACGAGAAAGAAAAAGAAAAAAGAGAGAATTTTAAAAGAGAAGAGAGAGAAAAGAGAGTGGTTAGGTAAAAAATTAACCTAAAATGAGATAAGACTTCCATATATAGTAGGTATTTTTGTAATTATTTATTATTAGTGTAGAGTGGGAAATTATGAAAAGATTGACAAATTTGTTGTAAATATATTTTAAAATGAGATATTTTGAAAATAATCCCGATAAATTATTGTCATACGATTATATAATTTAATATAGCTCATTGGTAATTAAGAAATAATTATTATTTTTCTTTGATAAAGTCATAATCATTTCTTATGACTTATTAAAAAATAGGTTAATGTCATAAAAATTAACCAACTTTATACGTTTTCTCAATTTAATCACGTTCTTTAAAACTTCTCATAATAATAGAACAACTTTCATTTTTTTCCAAATTCATACACGGTGCTGACGTGTCTTTCATTCATTGGCTAAAAATGACTTACACTCCTTCATAGTTCGGCACTTCTTGTTTGAAAAACAAACGATTTGCGACCTCATTTTCAATTCCGTTAAACAATTATGGGCGTATATTAGTTCCCATAACAATTTGATATCCACTTTCAAATGATTTGATACCTCAATATCAATTAGGTTATACGATTTGGTACTTCACTTTTCAATTATATTAATAAATTGGTACATTATTTTTAAAAGATTTGATATCTTACTTTTAAATCCGTTAACGGTTTAGTACCCAAATTTAACAGAATGTAGTAATTGTTTGCAAAACTGAGAGTAAGGTATCAAACCATTTGACTTTCAAATAAGAGGTATCAAAATATGAATTATAAATATGTAGAGAGCCTTATAGTACTTTACTCATTATGTAATACCATATAATAAACCAAAAATATTGAACTACATTAATGTATATTTGAAATTATAAAGGGATAAAAATAAAACTTTAACAATTTAGCACAGAAAATACGTTACGAATTCTTAAGATCATATATGTAAAATATGTCTATTTTTAAATATGACGAAATAAATAAATTATTGAGTTAAAGTAAATTATCCAAAACAGCACCCAACTATTGTCATTTCTTTACTTTGTTTGAATTTATAGGAGAAGTCGAAGAAGTTAGTGAATTTTGGGAAATAATTAAGGAAATTAATGTTACAGAAGGAGTAGTTGCGCAAAGATATTTAATAGACTTAACAGTCTCTGTGTCTGACCATTTTAAATGATTTCTTGTCTTATACTAGACGATACCTAATACCACAAACTTTTATCTTAATCTATTTATTGAACTTTTTATATTTTTCCAGACAATTCTAATGCTGTTTAATTCTAATTCTTCGTTTTTTCTTTTTGCCTTTTAAGTAATTTTCACTGAAAATCAATAACAAAAATGAATACTACTATTATTATAGAAAGAAATTGCAGCATTGCATTGATTTTTACTATAAAGTATATAAATTTAATATAGTTTAGAGATCTTTTATTCGGAGTATATAAGATTAATTAATTTATAATGATAATTCAAAATAATTCAATATGATAACGATATTATTATTAAAAACTATAAAAATCGACCATGTCAAGAGACCTTTTTTTTAAAAGTGTTATAGCCAGGATTTTAGTAGTTTCAAAGTAAAACACTTATGGATAGTATTTAATACTAAAATAAAACAATATTTATAATAGATATGTAAATATATATAGGATAAGTTAGATTTATATAAAACTTTATACATATAAATATAAATTTAATTAGCTATTTATGTACTTTTCATTATGTTTTTAATTAATTATTCAGATATTCTAAACATTATTAATTGTATATTTTAAAAACATAATTTTTTATGAAGAATAAAAATTGATTTAAAAAATAAAAAGTATTATTTATTTTTGTACTAAATAAAGTGATTATTAATGACGATTAAAATAATATAATAAAAATAATTAAAATTAATAAAAACAATATTGATATTTCAAATTAAGTGTTTAAATTCTAATTGAATTTCTCCTTATATTTTAGAATCTCGAAAATAGAAACTTATTTATCTCTACAATATAGAGAAATTATTATCTATATGTTTATATTTATTTTAAATATTAAAATCTAATATAACATAAATTTAAATTTAATCACTCAATTTTATATATTCAATTAAATTAATTATTTATCAATATTTTAGACATAAAATTATATTTTTTTATAGAAATTATATGCCGATAATTTAAAATTAAACTACAATCTTTTAGAATGCACCAAATATCAATTTTAGCACTACTATTTTATTTAAAATGGACTGACTTTTCTTAAGTATATAAATAAAGGTTTTATTATGATTTGATAAATTAAATTTAAATTTAAATTTCATTTTTACTTTTTATTATTTCAATTATTCATATTATCTTTCTAATCATAGTTTATATTAATCACTTAGATTCCATAAAAACAATGAATAGACGATTTATCTTTCCATTTTAAGCAGAAATT
This sequence comes from Mercurialis annua, assembly GCF_937616625.2. Lineage (NCBI taxonomy): Eukaryota > Viridiplantae > Streptophyta > Magnoliopsida > Malpighiales > Euphorbiaceae > Mercurialis > Mercurialis annua. Next base: position 53,536,026 of record NC_065571.1, read on the forward strand.
TACAAATCAGGGTTGCTAGTGGACATAAGGGTAATTTGGAAAATAAAGCCATAAATAGTATGTTAACGTCAGGTACAAAGTTCCAAGTCCCATAGTAGACAAATTGAAATTGACTCATATTTACCGTGACTCTTACCGCACGGTTCGCGCGTGGTATACATAGTTGAGGGCGGCTGCAAATGAAGCCGACATTATAAAGGCGCGTTGGGCGAGTGTATAGTAAATAAAAAGAATAAAGAGTCAATGCGCGTTAAATTTGTGACACAAAAATACTTAAGTCGGTTTTTATATTTTTAAGCAACTAATCTCAAAACTCTGATTACTCACAATTTATATTTCTATTAAAAAAATAGGTTTAAAATAATTTTATCACAATAATTAAGAAATTTTTTAATTTTTTTTGTATCCTTCATCTTCGATTTATATTTCATACATTTTTAAAATACAATTATAAAACAATCTGTCTCAAAAATGAAGTTTTAGGAGTATGTATTACAAGTTTAGAATGCGCGTTAACTTTTTAAAAAAAAAACATAAGGTGTTAATGAATAATAGAAAAATGCTTAACAAAGACCCCTATATTTTTAATATTGTGTTCATCTGGTTCCTCTAAAAAATTTGTTATTCAATACGTCGTCATATATTTTTCTACTAGGTCCTTTTACGGCCATAACTTATTTATAGTTCAATCGCTATTACGTGATTAATAATTTTCACCGTAAATGATAAAAACTCTTACACTTTTACATTTGTGTTTACTAGTTTTTTTTAATAAGATTTTATATTTATAAATTTTGATTTATATGATTTTTTTAAAGTTTGATGTAATATATTATACCAACATATCAATTAGTTAAATATTTAAATTCAATTGACGTTTGTTTTACAAATCATGCTTTTCGTATGTTTAAAATAAATTAAAAAATTAAAATAAATAAATGAATTAAATAAATATTATAAGATAAATAAAATTGGATGAACCAATTTTAAAGTCCTCTAACTTTATGAATTTTATTTATCTGGTCTCTAAACTTTCATTCAGTGTTATCTGACTTTTTAATTTTATATTTTTTGTTTGTTTGATACCTGAACTTCCATTTGGTTATACATGCCCCTTAACATTGTTTTTCTTTTTTTACCTTTTTATGTCTTCAAAACTGTAAAATTAAGAACCAAATAAATAAAAAACCATAAAAGTTATTTATCTAAAAAAACATAAATTTAAAGGATCAGTTAAAAAAAATATAAAATTAAAATCAGATAAGCTTAAATGAAAATTTAGAGACTAGATAAATAAAACCCGTAAAGTTAAAAGACTTTAAAATGAGTTAATTTTGTAAAATTTAAAACATACAAGGATCCAAAAGTGCATTTAGCCAAAATAAAACAAGTAGAAGAATGTATGAGAAGAGAAGAAAGTATGGTGGTGTAGGTGGATGGATGGTTAGTGGTTTTTTTTTCTTATGTTATTGATTGATGTTAATGGCTTTGCCTTTATGGGTTTTCATCACTAAAATATTACTAAAATAATAAAGAAAAAGACTTTAATTTTTGTTTGTTTGGAGAGAAAAGGAAAGAGAAAAGTTTTGGAATGTATTTGGTTTTAATAAGAAAGTGTGTATGTGTATATTTGGTTGGTGTAGAGAGAGAAGTTGAAAGAAAAGAGACAAACATGCCCAATTTCTTCCCAACAATCTAAATTTTCTTGACTTGCAGTAATTATTTTCTTGCTTGATTCTTGAGTCTTCACTTACTACTACTCTTCACTTCTTACTCACCAGATCCCAAAGGTATCTCGATATCTTTATGTCAACTTATCTGTTTTATCCAATTTTATTACACCTTTTAATAAAAATTTGTCTTCTTTTTGGTTCCTTTTTAAAACTTTTTGATTCTTGCACCTGCTTTATGTTTATGGGTGGTGATGTCCAGGTGGGTTTGTGTTATTTGCTGTGCATGTGAGGTTTTTTCAGCCTTTTTTCTCCGGTAATGGTGATTTTCTTGTTTTTTTGGTGTTCTTTTACATGTTTGAAAAAGTTGTCTGATTGATGAAGAATCTGGAATTTAGTTTTGTTTTGATTGCCCCCTTGCGATTTTTCTTTGATTGGTCGACTTTTTTTGGTGAATTCTAACTAGTTGTGTGATTGGATTTGGAGTAGGTTAATTGGGTTGCTTATGTTATAATAATCTTACTGTTGTTGTTCAAGATGGTTGCTTTTTGTTACTGCATGCCGAGATTAATGGCTGATCTTAGATTCGTTGCTTTTCCAGGATTAGTGTATGAAATCCACGTGGATTAGTGATTCATGAATTTTAAGTATTTTCTTTCTTATGCCATGAAGTGAATCAAGTAGTTTTAACTGTTAAACATCGACTTGTTTTAATTTCATCATAAAATCTGTTGCTGATGCATTCTTCTATTCGAAAGATGGCAATTTTTCGCTTATTTATCTATTAGAATTCTTGGGGTGGTTGGTTTGAACAAACAATGAAGGGTATGGAGTTTCTTATATGTAGTATAAGTATAAGGAGTGTGGGAATTGTGTAGGATTGGCTCTTTAAGTATATTGAATGCAATGCAATGGAAACTATCAAATCTTTTGTGAATGTTACACAGAAGTTATCGGACACGACAGTTATGGAAATGATGATGAATTACTTGAATAGAATGGTACTCGTTTAATTAAACTAGGCATTAACATATTGGCAACTGGAATTTCTGGTTATGCAGTTTTTCACATTGTTTTGCATTTAGAGAGTACATTCCTATGTCATCAAGAGGTGTTTTTTTTTTTTAAAGTTTGATCTAGTCCCATTTCCAGTGGTTTTTCTTTTTGATTTTATTATGAATTTTGTGATCTCCTTTTTATGTAATAGCGGCGGCTCCTGCTCATTTTTTTCTTTTCTGTATTAGATAGCTACTCAGTAATCTCGAGAGCCATCCAAAAGAATCTCGTGAGTTATTAAGGATTGCCTTCAAATTTGGGGTCACAAAGATCAATTAGATGGCTGTACAAATGCAGAATTTGCCCAAGAAAAGTTTTAATCAAGCCCAGTTTACTTATAGCTGCCCATCGTGGTGGAACTCAAATGAACAGCAAACTCCACTGCCTTCATCCAGGAATATAAGCTTTAAAGTGGAATCTTCACCCCAACTGTACCATGAAGCAAAGAATTTAGGTCTGCAACTCTTGGACCAGGATTCATCTTCATCTCAATCAATTGATCAGTCTCACAATGAAGTAGCTGCTGTGGGAGGGACCAGTTCACAAGATCAATGTATTTCATCTGAATCTGGTATTGGCTTGCAATTTTCTTTATGTTGATTTTAATTTTTTTTCCGTCTCTTGCGAAATACATATAGACTGTTACGATTAGCAAATGAGACCAAAAGATAATAGTTGAAAAGTAGCTGAAAATTTTCCTTTCCTTTTCTTTTCACATCATGCTAAATGCTGGAAGTCGATTGCTGGTGCTGTTAGATGATCAAAGCTCAACAGTGTTGTTTCAATGCTACCTTAAACTCTTTTTTGTTTCTGATCTAGATAGGTTGAAAAGGCTATAATAATGGCAGGATTCTTTTGAAACTCAGTAAGGCTGTAAATGTTCATGGGGTATGACAACAGCGGTTAATATGTTCTTATGACCTTCCTATTGTTATTCAGCTTATCTGTCTTTGACGTCATTGTCTGATTGTTGTAAATGACATCTTTAAGGGGAATGAGTTTAGAGTAACTTTCTAGCTATCAAGTCATTAAATACATTCAGTTGGTGGCTTTATTACATCTATTCTCTATCACATTTCCATTTCTTTTTGTATATTTGCATATGTGTACGCATGTCTCTTTTTATTTTTATGGTGCAGTAAGGATTGGATTTCTTTCTTGTGGTAGCTTAAATGCCAACTTTAAAATTTGTTCACATTCACTCTTAGCCTCTCTCAGAGAATGATCTTGGTTTTGCAACTTTTTTTATCTGGATGCTTAATCTTTTTCCCCCATAGCTAGTTATTTTGCATCCTGAAGTTTGAAGCCATTGTCTGACCGTCTTTTGTTGGATTTGGATGCTGGTTGTTGTGGCCAGTTCCCGTATGCATTGAATCAAGGCCCAAATATTGGCATTTAACATGGTCTCTAAATTTTTAAAACGTAAGGGGAAATATGAAAGTTTTCATTTTTGACACCTTATGTTGAGAATGTACCTCTCAATCTGATGTTGATTGTCCATATATCATGTGTAGTAGCTGCTGTTTTATGCTTTGTGATCGGTTGAATGTGCTACCGTAGCTGAATACTGGGAAATCAATATCTAATTAGCGATTGTATAGCTCTAGCATAATACTGGTCAATCTTAATTGTACGTTTTCCCCTTGTGACATACTCTCAGGCGAAGATGAAAGTTGTGGGAAGAGTGCAGAAGGCAGGATGAAGCCAGTTTTCATGTATGGCACTCCTGAAATTGCGCTTAATCCTTCACAAGCTGACAATAGTCATTCACTGGTAGGTCAAATCTTTTTTGTTTTAATTTCTTTTTTTGGGGTTCGACTTTTCAGGTTTGTCGTAAATTGATGTTTCTGTTTCAATTTCAGGCTCACGCTCCATTTTCCTATGCTGATTACTTTGGGGGATCGTTTATCTCATATGGACCGCAGGCTATAGTGAGTTTCATTGAGTTTGTTTTGTTTGGTATCCGCAATCTGCATGCAGGCATATTTGTGCCGTTGTAGGTGCATTTATATAGGAAATATCATGTAATTGGAGATGTGATGTTCAGAATAGTGTTAATGAACTAGGAAATTTTATGTATGGTTTTATTCGGAAACTGACTAGATTGTTCCCCAGTTGGGTACTCAGCTTATGGAGATGACTGCTGGACGAGTCCCTCTTCCTCTTGATCTTGCTGATGATGGACCCATATATGTCAACGCTAAACAGTACCATGGAATACTTAGGAGGAGGCAATCTCGTGCAAAGCTAGAGGCTCAGAACAAACTTGTCAAAGCCAGAAAGGTATACAAGGTCTGCATGTATATTTGTACTGTCAGAGACTTGAGAACTACAAATTCAGTCGTTGACGATCTTATCTACTTATGTGCGCTTAAATCTTATTCGCGAACAGAAATGTCATGAGCATAATTGATCTTAATACAATCTTGATAAGGTTAGCCATATCTATTAACATATGAACCGCTCACTATGTTGCTCAATAAAATGCAGCCATATCTTCACGAGTCTCGCCATCAGCATGCTCTAAATAGGGTTAGGGGATCCGGCGGGCGATTTGTCAGCAAAAAGAAAGTCAGAGAACTGGATCCTAGTATTACCTCTAGCAGGCAAGGTGGGTCAGATCGTATCCGCCCGCAACAGGAGGAGACTTCAGAAAATGAAAGGCATCACTACTCGAGAACTATCAAATCTGGTGCTTCGAACTACTCAGGCATATCCATGCGCTTCGGTGGAGGCATGCAATCCAATCGGGGCCTTATGTACAGTGGAACCTAGCGCTGTGCAGGCATCAAACGTCCGGTAACTAAACTGGACGGGCAATTCATCCTTGGCTTTATCTACTTACTTCAGAATTGTGTTTATTATTACAAGTGCATCAACTAAAGAGTGCTGTTTGCTTCGACAAACAATCTGGTTGTGTTTGTGATTCTACATTTGATGGTCATCCATCAAAGGGTTGCTTTTGAATGTTAAATTTCACTATGAAGTTTTACGTTTGCTTTCATACACCATCAAATACATTATGTGACTCAACAGAAAGCTTTGAGCTTGCTTGTAGTAGTTGTCTTAAAATCGTGGATCTTTGATGGTTTTTGTTAATTTTGAGTCTGAGCATATGGATTTGCTATTAATTATGCAGAATCTTGTCTAAATAGAAATTCATATATATATATTTTTTAAAAAGTATATGGTTTTAAAAATACAGGAGAAATGCAATGTTAAAAACCAGAGCCCTCAGCTTGGGTGTGTAATCAGGCTGAGTTCGAGCTCGAACTTGAGTGTGTTTTACAAGCTCAAGGTCGAATGGGTACACATTCTTAAGTTCGAGCTTGGACTTCATTTTAACAAATCTATCTATCTATCTATCTATATCTATATATCTATATCTATATACTTATATAATTGAGAGGACCAACGAAGGCCTCTCATTGATTCCTACAAAATAGAGCTCTCTCATTAATTTTCACAAAATAGAGCTCTCTCATTAATTCCCACTTTTTTTAAAACACTTATATTATTTTAATTTTATAAATCACATTTAATTTACCTTATCTTTCTTATGTAAAACACTAACGTGTAACGTGTAAAACTTGACCTCCAATTCTGAAAAATTCCAGATCTCCAAACAACTCATTCCATCTTCAAATAAAAAGATCAAATTTGCAAGTAACCAAACAATGGTCCGCTGGGTCACAAAGTACTCTGATTCTATTATGGCAACTTGATGGGTAGGTTATGTTTTTCTTTCTTTTCTTTTTTTACTTAATTAACCAATTATTTCTTGCATTTATTTGATGATGGTAAATAAAGTTGTAATTTTTTATTAGGCTGCCTAATTTTTGTTATTAGGCAATTTTTGTTATTAGGTAAATAAAGTTGTAATAAAGTACTCTGATTCTATTATGGCAACTTGTGTTATTAGGCTGCTAATTTTTTATTACATTCTTTATTAATTAAATTAGAGTTAAGTATAACATTTCTTGTGGTGTTTTGATTGAATCGTTTTGTTGTTTTGTTGGAATATTAGGGTTTTTGAGAATTTAATTTTTTTTCCCGATGAAATATAGTGAGAGGTGAAGAGAGAAAATTGAATATTTTTGCTAAATTAAATTCTAGATTTTCTCTTTTACTTTCAGATTGACTTATTTGTGAAATTATTATGAATTAATTGTAAAAATGACGGGATTTTGTTGGAATAATTGATTTCATTAGGGGTCATCTATTAGTCCCCACAAAATTCATGTGAAGTTTTTTGCTTATCAATGATCAACTGTTAATTAGTTTGCATTAATTTTAAAAAAGCTTTTATAAATCATGTTTTTCTCTAATTTTATGCAGCTTTTATGCCTAGAATTAAAACTGGTAGATCATTTAAGGTTGAAATCATGTGTGATTTTAGTGCAGCACATGAATCTCAGAAGGCAATTTTGTTGTTTAGTATGGTAGTTTTATGTATCTATAGCTTAAATTAATGTAGTTTTCTGATCAATGAATCAATTTGTATCATAAATCACATAATTGTCATTTGATTCAAAATTTCCTAAAAGTCTCAAGTACAGGTCATGATACCCACAAAAACTAGGGAGGAAGAAAAAACTCAGCATGAGGCAAACAAAGAAAACAATTCAAACGTGCTCATGAATTTCCGACGTAAGTTTTTCAATTAAACTGCATAACATATTGTGGTCGTACAAAAACAAAAAGATGTGGAGCAGAGTAATAAACAACCAATTAAAGAACAATTATGTGCCTTTGTTCCGGCGGTAGAAAATAATTACAGCCGCCACCTCTGTCTCGACCATCACTTACTAGAGAATTCAAATGCATGTTTCGATTTAAAATTAGAAATACCACTTACAAGTCACATATATTTATATGATTCTTAAATAAATTACTTGCTAATAGTGTCAATGGGACGAGTCAAAAAACAATAATGAGATTGTTTATTGGTATCATATATTTCAAATTCCATTATTTATCTTTCTAAATATTATCCATGAAATACGTATTTTTGGTTATTTGGGTTTTTATTTTTTATTTTTTGAACCAATATGTGACCTTTCTTTACATTTAATATTTAACTATTACTACTATAATGTTAATTGTAATGATACAATTACATATTTTGTTTTGTTTTTTTCTTATAGATACCATGCCATCTATGAAGAACGGAAACTTCGACGAACCTGTGTGTCCCGTTCCGTAAATAAAAAATTATAAAAAAACCTAAAACATTCTCAATAGATAATTTTTTTGATACAATTACTCACAATTTTTATTGTTCACGTTATCTATAATAAAGTTTATCTTCTTAATTATGTTTAATTTATTTTATTAATTGACATAAATATATAAATAAAATTTAATATATATAATATTTTTAATTTTATAAATATATCCTATATTTTAATTATTTACACGTTTCCCCCACGTTTCGTGTCCTTCATTTAAAAAAAAATATCGTTTCTGCGTATCCGTTTCGTGTCGTTTTTGTTTTCCGTTTCCGTTTCCGTGCTATCTAGCATGCCATCTATACAAATAAAGAAGAAAAATTTAGCACTACCGTTAAAAGTCCTTTAAAAAATAGCTACAAAATGCAAAATCAAAGCATGACCGATTTACAAAATTTTCAATTAACGTAAGTATAATTATAATAAATAATTTTCAATTATAAAAAAAGTATTCTAATCACTTATATATTTTTTTACAGGTCATTCAAATTTTATATTACAACTCAAAATTTTAAATTTTGAGTTTCTTTATAAATTCATATGCCATGTTAAACAAAATCAATATGATATGATACTAAAATGTAAGAGCATCTTCAATGCAATGCTAAAATGGAGTGCTAATGCCATAATTTAACATTAAGTCTTAAAATGCAATTCCAATGCAATGCTATAGTTTGTGCTAAATTTAGCATATGCTATATCACGTGCTAAATTTAGCACAGACTATAGCATATGCTAAACTAAAACAACCAATAACAGTTCACTATTAATTACAATTTTACCGCGGTTATTTTTTTCATTTATTATTTCAACATATTTTTTTACTTTTCTATTTTCTTCATTTTAAATTTTGTGCTTCTTTTTAATTTTATGATCTCGATTTAATTTTTAATAATAGACCATACATCAATATAATATAAAAATTAAATAATTTATTTTTATATAGTTCATCAATTCTCTTAATTATTATTTTTTGAAAAGCTCATTACTATATCAAAAAAATATTAAATTAATTTTTATTTAGAATATCTAATTAAAAAAATTATCAAATAATTAAAAATTAATAAAATTAAGAGTAATTATTATAATAAATAATTATAACACTTATTTTTAACTTTGTGCATTGGAGAAAAAAATAGAATGTTATGCTATTTATAGCATGTTACCACTTTTATATGCTAAATTTAGGACAAAAAATAGCACTCCATTGGAGATGCCCTAAAAGCGCAAATAATAAATATGCGGGTTTTGCTTATGCAATAATCTAACACGCATTTTACAGTGGAACATGAACTTAATTTTATTATCAATTGCAAAAAAATCAAATCACACAAAAAAAAATATCGTAAAGTATTGAGAAGTATGATATTTGCGCCACATTTCATTATCAGAAGTAGTTGCAGACAAATTTGAAAAAAAAAACAAAAGAAAGTAATTGGAGAGATAAATATCAAATACCAGTAGAAGAAATAAAATATAAAAAATGTATCGTAGATATTCAGTATTTTAAAACAATTCATTATTAGGATTGTTAGATGTTTTTTTTATTAGATCATAAATTATGAATTTTATTTATTAAGAATTATTTATATTATTTTTTAAAAATTTAATTACTTTTAAAATATATAAAAATTTGATTCCGCGCAAATGCGCGGGCTTTCGACTAGTACTTATATAATTGAGAGGACCAACGGAGCCCTCTCATTCATTCTCACCAAATAGAGCCCTCTCATTCATTATCACCAAATAGAGCAATCTCATTAGTTCCCACCTTTTTTAAAGCACTTATATTTATTTAATTTTATAAATCACTTTTAATTAAAAATCAGCAAACTTCCATCTTTTACTCTACATTACGTTTCTCCACATTCCAGGCAACCAAAGACATTAAATTCCAACAAAACTCATTACATCTTCAAGCAAAATTCTCCACATTCCAGGCAACCAAACGGACATCAAAACTCTATCAAATTTCAGCAAACCTCATTCCATCTTCAACCAAAAATCAGCAAACTTCCAATAAGCAAATTCAAGCAAAAATCAGCTAACAAAAACCAACGTCAAATTCTCTATCTTTAAATGTGAGTTTGCTTTCTTTATTATTTTTGAATTCAACTTCTTATACGGTTTCTTTTTTCCTGCAGCAGTAGCGGCAGTATAGTTCCGATTATCTTTAGACTCTTGAATCATCTTCTTTGGTGTTAACATAATTCGGTATTTTCCATTTTTCCCACTAGCATCAGGTTCGTAATGCAGTTTTAAGTTTTTATTAGCCAATTATTTTGCATATTTTCCTACTTCAAGACAGTAAAATTATTATTTAGTTTTTTGTAGTTTGGCTAGAGTTGGCAAGTTATAAGATTTGAAAACATGAAAACATCTATTGCTAGCATTTTGCTATAAGGTTTGATAAGGGTTATAGTTGTTGTTATTTGGTCTTTGTTGAAGTATCATCATGCAATGGGATATGCAGCATATGCTCAATTTATCATAATTATGCTTATTTAGGTTCGACAATGGAACGCATTTGTGTAGCATTTTCAATTAACCTAGCTGTCTTTTACTAATATGATCTTTACAGTTTAATCCGAAGAGGTTTAAATTTGGCGTTTAATCCGAGCTTTGAATTGAGCATTCCAACTTCTGAGAGTTTCATCTCTAGCGTTTTACCTTATACTTTAATTGTCAGGTAACTAATCTCACTTTATCTTAAGCTTTTCTATAACCTTTCGTTATGTTTACATCTAGGACATCCTTTGGCTCTTTTGTAGCAATCTGGTCTATTCTTTTAATATGGCACCAAGAAAAAGGAAAATCATAGCAACAACCATTATATGTACAGGTGAGAATTATTTTTATTATTATGCAATTTATAACTCCTTTGAAGTATGTATTAAGCCAAAAATAGGTTACAGGTACTAAATGTACTCCATACACTTTCCTCCATATACACTAAGCTGTTACAGGTACTAAATTTACTCCATACTATTGTAACCAGCTTCAATTATTTCTACAAATCATAAGATTATCAATCAGCTATTAATTAACTATCCACCCAACAATCTCACTAAACATCGGTTTACCTATCTAGCCAAACTCTATCGTTGTTGATTTCTGTTATTTTATCATAATTGTATATTTCATTAATAATTGTATATTTCAATTAGATAGTGTTAATACCCAAACTTGATAGATTTAATTTCAATTGGAGAAATTATATGATTCAATTGCCCCATTACAGCCAAAGTTATATTAAACCAGAAAAATAAAAAAAATAATCTAAGTTATAGTATAAAAATCTATGATTGCAAATAATATGTGTGTCAATTTCAATTTTCCACATTGATTTTTTTTATTACATGCATTTACAAATACAGTTTATTTGTAGATAAAGAACTTGCCAGGGAAGCAAGAGCTTATAGGAAAAGAATTTTGATGAGGAAACGAGGTGCATTACGAGTAGATACTATACGTAAGTTATTGAACAATATCTTTATTTAATACTTATATACATTTTTATTCATATTAATTTGGTTTATTTGACTATACAGATAGTATTGCAACTCCATGGAATTTTAAAAGTTGTATGAAAGGTAGAGTTGATTTTTTTTTTTAAAAAATATCACCTCTCATTCTATAAACATTTTTAAATTCTTTTCATACGTTTTACTTTTATGTTATATAATTTGTAGCCAATCGACTTGCAAGGGAAGCGAGAGCTAATAGAAAAAAAAAATTGATGGAAAAAAGAAGTGTATTATCAGCAAATATTATGAGTAAGATCTTCAATAATACAATTTATTGTAAAAATATATACACGTGTTTATTCATATTAGTCTGCTATATTCGACGGTACAGATGATACTTCAACTCCTCCACAATTTGAAGGTTGCATTCAGGGTGCAAATAGTACTTTGGAATCTGGAAGTTCTATGCAAGGTATAATTGAACTTTCAATAAAAAAAACTGACGTCTTATTATATATACATAAATAAATTGTTTTCATATTTTATACTTTTGGAATTATGTTTGATATAACTTATTAATTTAGTAGATAAACAACGTGCAAAAGGAGCGAGAGCCAATAGAAAAAGAATTTTGATGACAAAGAGAGGTGCACAAGCAACAATTACTATACGTAAGATCCTCAACGGCATATTTTTCTTTTGAAAAAATATATATGTGTTAATTCATATTAGTTATCTCTATTTGAATTTACAGTTAGTAATGTTACTCCTTGGGATTTTGGAAGCCCAACTTGCATATGTGAATTTTGCGGTGCGGTTTTGTGGTATGAAGAAAGAAGTGAAAGAACCAAAAGATCTATCCACCCAAAGTTTTCCTTTTGTTGCATGCAAGGTAGAGTTCAACTTCCTCTAATGAAAGAGCCTCCAGAGTTTATGAAAAGTTTGCTTGAGGGAGATAATAAAACAAGAAGATCTCATTATATAAACAACAGCAGAAGATATAATGGTATGTTCTGTTTTACTTCAATGGGAGGTAGGGTTGATAAAAGAATGAATATGGGCAGAGGCAGTTATGTGTTAAAAATTGGTGGTCAAAACTATCATAAAATAGGTTCACTAAAGCCACCTCCGGGAAAAAATCCTGGTTTTGCTCAACTCTATATACATGATACACAAAATGAGATAAAAAATAGGATGCAATGCTTTGGAGGTCAACAAACAACTGATGAGCTTGATGCTGAAATTGTTGAAGGTTTGTGTAAAATGTTGGATGAGTATAATCCATATGTTAAATCTTTTAGAATGGCAAGAGATCGATTTCAGTTAGAAGAAGTGGTTGATGTTCGTTTGCGATTAATCAGTACAAGGGAGAAAGACGGTAGGGTATATGACACCCCTACAGCATCTGAAGTAGCTGCACTTATTGTTGGTGATTTTAGCAGTGAAAGTACGGGCAGAGACATTATAGTGGAGCATATGCAACAAGGATTACAAAGAATAACTGAACTTCATCCGTGTTTCATGCCTATGATGTATCCGTTAATTCACATATATGGTGAAGATGGTTATCGAATAGATGTTCAACACAGAGATGCATCCAATGGTCAACGTAAAAGAAACAAGCTAACGATGAGGCAAATGTTTGCATTTCGGTTACAGTTTAGATTCAATGAGGGACACACACTCTTATTGTGTGGTAGACTGTTGCAACAATATATTATAGATGCATATATGGCTATGGAAGAGGAGAGGTTTAGATGGATACGAAACAATCAGTCAAAATTGAGAGCTGATCTTTTCAATGGCTTAATGGATGCAATATCTAATGGAGATACAATTGCTGCTAAAGTTGGAAAATTTATTGTTTTGCCTTCAAGCCATTTAGGTAGTCCGAGATATAGAGTACAAAGTTACCAAGACGCAATGGCTATTTGTAGGTGGGCTGGATATCCGGATCTGTTCATAACTTTTACTTGCAATCCTAAATGGCCTGAAATAAAACATCTCATGCAATTACTAAAAGGTGAAGATGATTATAGTCGTGTCGAAGTTATCTGTAGAGTGTTTCAAATTAAAGTAAATGAATTGATTCATGATATCAAGCACAAAAGATATTTTGGACGTACAACTGCAAGTAAGTCACTTTATGTCCTCTGAATTTTAGTCATATTTAAGCTACCTTAGTATTCTGTAATTTTATCTATTTCTTAATTAATATTTTTTAAAAGATTTTCTAATTTTTTTTGAAATAGCTACCATATTCATATCATAGCTGATCTTAATTAGAATTTTAAAATTCAAACTGATAATACTATTAGTGAAACAAATATGGCAGGAAAAAAAGGTAGTTTTTTTACAGCTTAATTTATACAAAGTATAGGTGACCTTAATTAATGTTATTTTGTTCAGATTTAAGTTAGCTTATTATTTTATAATTTAGATCTAAAAAATTACCTATAAACTTGCTATAATTCAGATGTTTAGACAGACCAGTGCAATATAATACAAAGTAACCATAGCATAATATAGATTCAATTTATTGGTTTGTCAATTCTAAGGGCAAACCATTTTTTGGATGAATTATGCAAAAAAAAAAAAATTAGCTCTAGCTACACATTATGGAGGTTATGTGGTTGCAAACATTTGCATCTCCAGTGGCAAGACTCATGAATAAGTTAATTTCATAGTTTTTTCTGGCTTTTTTGGTTTACATTATTAAATCTTTGAAGCGATCTTTCTTTACTTTGGTGTGGTCCTATTTGTGCAGTTGCAAGTGTCCATACTTCCATTGAACTGTTCCATTATTTTAGGCTATTATTATCTCTTGATTAAGTCTACATGATAAGTTACTTTGTTGTCATCATTGCTTTATATACGTTTTGCAATATCTACTCAAAAATATTCTTTACTTTATTTTAGTTCTACTTAAAATAAAAATTATTTAGCAGGTTGAAGAAAAAGTACATGCACTGTAAGTTTAGTGAGGGTACGGGTATTGGTGGTAGTAGTAGAAATTAATTAGCTTATACTATATGGAAGTACCTCATATTAACCCATCTGCATACCTTTAATTACAGTCGGGCTGTTAATGTGGAATAGTGCCTCAGAAGTTCTACGTGATCGTAAAATTCAACATAAACTGAAGGCCGAGTTCCTCAAGCAAATTTTGAATAATGAAAAGACAACCACCTATAAAATTGTTAAAGCAGAAACGAAAATAGTAAAATGAATTTGCGGACATATAATGTTAGAATCTGTAATGAGTGTGTTAGGAGGAAGGCTGGGAGTAGTTTCCATCGAGGATAAGATGAAGGAAAGTAGATTAATGCTTCTAACATGTGATTCATAGACTTATTTAGGATACTCAAGCTAGAAATTTTATTATATTAGAGTAGATTCAGAGAAAAAAGGGTGAGATATACCTAAATTAACTCGCTGGACAGTAATTCAATATGATTTAAAGGTTACTTGCTAAATTAATGATTTTCTTTATAGCTTAACTATTTTCTTTTATTTATACAGTTTTGTACACAATTGAGTTTCAGAAGAGAGGTCTCCCTCATGCACATATACTGGTGTTCTTACATCCTGATGATAAGAAGCCAACTGCCAGCCAGATTGATAACATTATCTCGGCTGAAATTCCCTCAAAGGACTATGATCCACTAGGTTATGAAGCTGTTACTAAGCATATGATGCATGGACCATGTGGGAATGGAAATGAGAAATCTCCTTGTATGGTCGAGGGTAAGTGCTCAAAGCATTTTCCTAAAAAATTTACTGAAGAAACATCAATTGACGATGAAGGATTCCCAGTATATAGAAGAAGGAATAATGGTGTTTTTGTAGAGAAAATGGGAATAAGGATGGATAACAGTTTTGTTGTGCCTTACAACAGGGATTGCATAGTGAAGTTTCAAGGTCATATAAATGTAGAATGGTGCAATCGATCGAGATCAATAAAATACTTATTTAAGTATATTAATAAGGGACCTGATCGAGCAAAAGCTTGCATTCAAACGTCAACAGAATCTCCAAGTACTTCAAATCAAAATATGACTGATCCTGATGAGATAAAGTCATATTTAGACTGCAGATATATATCTGCTGTTGAAGCATGCTGGCGGATATTCCAATTTGATATGTTCTACAGAGACCCGGCCGTTGAAAGATTACCTTTTCATTTAGAGAATGAGCAAACTGTTATTTTTAATGAAAATGATTCATTGCCTGAAGTTGCAGAGAGACCAAGTACTGTGAGGACAAAATTAACAGAATGGATGATAGCAAATGCAAATAATGAAGATGCTCGAGAGCTTACGTATACTGATTTCCCTACAAAATGGGTATGGAATGACAAGAACAGGTCGTGGACTAGAAGAAAATTAGGGAATTGCATTGGAAGAATTTACTTTGCTCATCCTTCAAGTGGAGAAAAATATTATTTGAGGATGCTATTGAATGTTGTTAAAGGCAGTAAATCTTTTGCTAATATTCGTACTGTAAACAACGTTGTGCATCCAACATTCAAATCGGCATGCTATGCACTTGGACTATTAGATGATGATCGAGAATGGTTTGATTGCCTAAAGGAAGCATCTAACTGGGCTACTGGTGACCAGATTCGAAGATTATTTGCCACAATATTAGCTCATTGTGAAGTTTCTAATCCAGGTGAGTTGTGGAAATCAAACTGCGAGATACTAGCAGATGGGATATTACACCGATTAAGAAGCAGACCACACTGTATCAATGTCCACTTTACTGAAGAAGAGGTTTACAACCATGCATTAATAGATATTGATCAATATTTGAAAGAACTCGGCAAATCTGTAAGAGATTATGATGAGATACCAATGCCAGATACCTCTACATTCAGAAATATAAGCAATACCCTTTTGCTACAAGAGATGAACTACGACATACGCCAAGAGATCGAATTGAATGATCAATATCAATCAGGATTAAACACTGACCAACAAGCAATTTATGACGCGGTGATAAATTCTGTTAACGAGCAAAAAGGAAAACTTATTTTTGTTTATGGACATGGTGGTACTGGAAAGACCTTCTTATGGAGAGCAATCATACATAAACTTCGATCCGAGTCAAAAATAGTTCTGCCGGTTGCTACATCTGGAATAGCGGCTCTACTACTTCCGGGTGGTAGGACAGCCCATTCAAGGTTCCACATCCCGTTGGAAATTAATTCTGAATCAGTTTGTGATATAAAACAAGGGACTCAACTTGCACATTTAATCCAAAGTACAGACTTAATTATATGGGACGAGGCACCGATGACTCATAAATTTTGTTTTGAAGCATTGGATAGAAGCTTAAGGGACATACTGAAATTCAAATATCCCAATGCCGAAAATCAACCTTTTGGAGGAATAACCGTTGTTTTAGGTGGGGACTTTAGACAAATCTTGCCTGTGATTCCTAAAGGAGGAAAGAATGATATAATCAAGGCAGCGATTAACTCTTCATATTTGTGGGAGCACTTTAAAGTTTACAGGCTACATAAAAATATGAGACTCATGAGTACTCATATTGAAAACAATTGCAATAATTCAGTGGCTGAATTTGATAAATGGCTTTTACAAATTGGGGATGGAAACTTATCCTCTGATGAAGACGACGATTTAATCGAATTACCAACTGAGCTTTTGGTATGCGAATACGAAGATCCTATCACTGCTATTGTGAATGCAACATATCCAAACTTACTTCAACGATACTCAGAAGACGAGTACTTGCAAGAGAGAGCCATTTTAGCGCCAAAGAATGACACTGTAAAAGAAATTAATCAAGTTGTTATGGAACAATTGCTAGAAGATGCAGTTAGTTATTATAGCTCTGATTTCGTATGCAAAGCTTCTTCAAATATCAATGATCAAGACATCCTTTATCCCACCGAATTTCTTAATACGTTGAAGTTTTCTGGTGTTCCAGATCATAATTTGAAGTTGAAGGTAGGTGTCCCTGTAATGTTGATGAGAAATATTAATCAATCTGCAGGATTATGCAATGGAACAAGAATGGTTATAACACACCTTGGAAAATGGTTTGTGCAAGCAAGAGTATTTACGGGCAAAAATAAGGGAGACGGCGTATTAATACCGAGAATCACAATGACTGAAACAGATTCTAGGTGGCCTTTCAAGATGAAGAGAAGGCAGTTGCCATTATCTGTGTGTTTTGCTATGACTATAAACAAGAGTCAGGGACAATCTTTCAAGCAAGTCGGACTGTTATTGCAAAATCAAGTGTTTGCACATGGCCAGCTCTATGTAGCTCTATCTAGAGTGACATCAAAAAATGGTTTAAAGATACTCAACGCTGATGAAGAAACTGGTGGAAGCCAATTAATTCGAAATGTAGTGTATCATGAAATTTTTTCCTCTATTGGTACTGTCAATGAGATGTAATTTGTCTGAAATTTTTATTTCTTGATTTATTGAATTCAATTTCTATTATTGATTTACTTGGTTTCTTTCTTCAACGTACTGTTTCTATATTTTCCGTGGTTGTTATTTTTCAGCTCATGTTATTTTTTTTAGTAGATTGTTTTGAGGTTTTAAAAATATGTGGTTAATTAATGAATATGTGTGTTTTGTTTGGGTGGGAGTGTGTTTTGTAAATTTGAAAAACATATTAAAATAGGTCAAGTTAGAATGAATGTATAATGGACACCCCCAATTTTCAGATTATTCCTGTACAAACCTCTGTCTTTCAAAATCAAATTTCGTTTTTGATTCCACAGGTAATTTTCATATTCATTTAAGTGTTAATTAGTGTATTTGACTTGACATGTTCTAAATAATGATTATGTTGTTTATGTCTCCCAATTGTTTGAATTTTATGATTTTAATTCATTTTATATGAAATTTGTTTGTTTTAGTTTAGATGCCGATAGAATCTTGCCTAAGTTGTTTTGAATTGAATTTGAAATTTATGCTAAATTGGATGTTTTGCTAATGCTCATAACCTGTTTGATAAAATGGTTGTAAGAGATACAACTAAAGATAAATCTGGCAAATATTAGATAATGGGATGCCACTTTCCTGAATCCAAGACGTTAGTAATGCGGGAGTCAACAATGAGTTTGACAAAGGGGCTAGCTCAAAAAGCTCACGAGACTTTCGGCGATTTTGAAGAAGTAATTGCAAAAGATGCTACTGAAACGTTTGCGGATTCCGTTCAGGATTGAAGAGAAATTGTTTGAAAATCAATGTCATTCTAAAACGTGGGAACCCTCCAAGGTACTCAATTATGACATTACTGCAAATTTCGTGTTCTTTTGGTCATTTGTACGATTCTTAGTTCCAAATTCATGTATTAATTGCTGTGAGAGTTGCAGGTTATTCCTCAAGCTGATAGAGTCCTCATCCGTCTTGAAGGCCTACCCGATGTATGCTTATATTTTGTTACATCAGCTCTTGAAGGATTTTGGCAAACATTTGCTTGATTATGAAATTTTTAAATTGTAAAATTTGAATTGTTATTGATGAACTTTCTGCCACAAATATCTTCGGGCGGTGTTTTGTTGCCCAAATCAGCTGTGAAATTTGAGCGATATCTAATAGGAGAGGTAAATAAAGTTTCATTGTTGTCTTTATGAAGTGATGTTGACTTCGTAGGCATAACACTTCTACTTATTCTTAATTAAGGTACTAACTATTGGTTCTGAGGTTGGGAAAGTTGAGGCTGGAAAGAAGGTAATTGTCTGCCTCATTCTAATTAAGTGAATGATACATGGTTAAGAACCTTCATTGGCCTCTTATCATTTTGCAGATGTGTAAGAAATAGAATTATGATGAAGCTCTTGATTTAGATGCATTTGTTTGCAAACTTTTAAGTGATACATATGTTAGTTCCTTACAGTTGATGTTACCTTGGAATTAACTTTGTAAAAGCCATTTAATCAGACTTTGTTGTTTTTCCTTCTCAAAGATTACCTGTCATCCAAGAATTAGCTGCAGAAGTTAGGCAGACCACCGAATCTCTTTTGTCTCACCTTCTCCAGAAACTTCGATCCAACATTCAGGTTTACAATTATTATGTTAAGCTTGATTGATTTATCAAAAGAAACATGGAGTAGGATTCAATGAATGCTTATATTTGTGTTTTGTATTGCAGTTGCCTGAATGCCTCCGCATTATTTGCGTAGGATAGGAATATTTAGTGAGTACGAAATGCCTTTACAGGTAATTTTGCAAATGCTTTTTGTGCACAGCTTTTTAATTGTGTTTTGGATTCCAAATATGTAGGTTATCTGATATGAACTTCAATTTTAGCTCTGCTTAAAGATATGAGTTTCTCATTTGCAGTTCTGGTATATTAAAAAAAATATTTGCTAAGTTTACATTATTAAAAAAACTTTAATTAATTTCAAGTTAAAAATTCAAAATATTGGAAAATAAGGAATACAATTGATATTTTTTAAATATTTTTTTATTTACACAAATTTAGGTAAAAATTTTGTTTTAGATCGAACCAAATCGAAACATTTTGGCCTAATGGTAACATATAGCTCTCAAGCCTTATGTGAACAGTTCTACTTTCAATCCACTGTTATTTTTTTGTTTGAAGAGCATATTAAAGTATTGAGAAGCATGGTACCCGATCCACATTTTATTACAAGAAGTAACTGTCGACAAATATGCCAAGAAACAAAAGAAGCTCATTGGAGAAATAAAGACAAAATACCAGTAGAAGAAAGATATGACAATATAAAATGCAAAAAATGTATCGTAGATATTCAATATTTTAAAACAATTCATAATTAGGATTTTTAGATAGAATTTTTCTTATTAGTTCATTAATTATGTTTTTAAATAATTATTTATATTACCTTTCTAAAATTTTCGGGCATTTTAAACTTTAATTTTTTAAAAATTCATTATATTATCTTTCTAAAATTTATCATTCAATACACTATATATAAATCTGATTCCGCGCAGATGCGCGGGCTTACGACTAGTATATTATATAATTGAGAGGACCAACGGAGCCCTCTCATTCATTCTCACCAAATAAAGCATTCTCATCAGTTCCCACCATTTTTAAAATACTTATTTTAATTTAATTATTTAATTAAAACTTTGTTATGAATTCTAATCTCTATCAATATCCTAATCAATATAAACTACCTATTCTATTTATTTTTAATTCAATGTCTATGTCAATATCAATAACACCATTATTTTACTATTTACTCTTTTTTTCTCCAGATTCTACCGAGTCGAGAAACATTACCATCTGATGTATGAACTTGATTTTTCAGAATCTTAGTATATACAAAACAGTGGATTGAATTTTATTTATATACTGGCAATTATAAAACATTACCATTAGAAGTACATTGATGTAAACTCAGTTTCAGTGATATATTTGTTAATTTCATGTTTTGGACAATTTAGATGTGCCAAATTTTACATTTTCTCAAATTTGATTTGCTTTTGTTAAAGAAATTGATATTGGACATTAGCTCCATGGTATTGTATTTATACTGAATGTAATATTTTAGCTAAAGCTCATAAAGTGTTTATTGAAATAGGTATAAGAGATACAAGCATACAAATAAAATCCATATTTATGTCTTTTGTCATATTCTTTAGATTGATTTAGTGAAGTAAAGTAATTGGGCTCTTTTGAATTTTTTTCTCAAAAAAATTTATTTTACTATCCATAATATTTCACAGGCATCTTATTTTATTTATATATCGATTGATTTATGTTGTTATAGACAAAGGCTCTAAAAGTGAGATCAATTATTTCAAAAGTAAATAATTTTCATTTAGAAGAAGATGGTCAGCTGAATGATGATTATTTATTGTTCTTAAAATAAAATATGGCAATTGTCCTTATATTTTGTCCGAGATTGGAAATGAATGAACGAGTCAAATGCAATAAAATATTGGATATTGTTCTGATGGAAAACTCCTTAAGAACAACAAAGTATTCACTAAGCGCATAAAAATTGGATTTTTGGAATGTTGCCATTTTTTCATTTCATCATTTCAGTTTCAAATTGATGTAGTGAAGTTAACATCCTTCATTTTCTGCAGTTCTGAAGACACTAAACAGTGAGCAAAGGCTTTTGCAGATGCTATTGGCGCGTGACATTGATGTTTTGAGAGTTAGTCTTAGGGCAAATTCTATTCTGTTAGTTTACAGTTAAACTCAAAGCTTTTACTTTTCATACTTGAAATTGTCCAATTTTATTAGGAGATGTTTTTGTAGTTTAAACTTGAGCAAGAAAAATTTATGTATCACATTTATTTTACAAATTTCACATAAGTGCTATTTGAAAGAGGAGAATACAACTAAAAAATAATGAAAATTCATATTATTAGTTGATTATTGTTGTTTTTGTTCTGATTTATGTATTTTTTTGAAAAACACAATCTATATATTTAGGGGAATAAAATTCATATCTAATGTGAAAAAGTATAAAAATAAATTAAATTATTCATAATTATATAGCAATTAAATTTACAATTCTCACATATCTATTTAATATTTTTAAAAATAATTTAAATAAATAAATCTTACAACTCAAAAAGTGATGATAAGACTAAGAATTGCATTAAGCATAGACAATGATGATATGTCAATGTAATTAATCTAATTATTGATCAATTGTTTTACAGTTATCTCAATCACGTGAAATTCAAACAAGCTTTAATTAAATTAAAAATTTGTTAAAAACTCACTCCGTAAACTAAATAAAAAATTAGTTAAAAATATTAATTAAATATTTTTCCATACAAATAATTTTTTTAATGAAAGTTTTTGTTGGATATATATTAACAGTTCTATATTGGGTTGGAAAATAATGTAAATATTAAATTATTAATCTATATATTATGACAATTTTTTATATTAATTGTATTGTTTTATTGTCGTTTTAATTGTTATTTTGATAAATAAAATGCAACTGAAGTTAAAATTATGAAAAGTCCAAGATTATGTTTGTAAGTCTTTTAGAAATAGATGTAATTGTGATTTATAGAATTCTAATTTAAATACAAAATTAATACATTATTTATAGTTGTAAATAAAATATAATCTAATCTACTATGGTTTGTATAGATAATTTAGTTCTACGCTACAAAACAAAATTCAAATTATAAAAAATTTAAATCTTGATTTCTTTTTATAAATTCATATATAATGTTTTTTTTAAATAATATGCTACGAAAATATAAAAGAGCTTAAAGTAAATATACTATTGCAATTTTTCGCAGAAAAAATAGTATAAGGATTTTGTTATCGAAAGTAGTCTTATAAAAAAGAAACACGTATGCAATCTTCGTTAAACGGTTATCGAGTACATACTTTATGATAAAAAAATAATTCTTTTTATTAGAAATTGCAAAAAAACAATCGAATCATGTTAGCAAATTTGATGAATACCGTAATGTACTAAGAATCATAGCACTTGGTCCATTACATGAGATAACTTTAAGTGAATTTGAGAGAAATAAAAACAGATTTCGAAACAATAGATAAAAATATAAAATGTAAAATTGTATCGATTTTTTTCATATTAATTTTTTATATAATTATTATTTAAATTAATTTTTAATTTGATTCCGCGCAAATACGCGGGCTTACGACTAGTATAAAAATAATTAGTAAAACATTATCATATATGATCTATATAATTATTTCTAACTATATATTATGCTTCTATAAAAGGAATTATATATTATGCAATTTAACTAATTTATATCATATACACCTAAATTTAAAAATATTAAAAATTTAACATAAAAACTTTTTTTTCTTCATAACAGGCTCATTTAGATTTGTTTAGGCTCTCGAGTCTTCACTAATTGATAATCGAGTTCACGGCCGGTTTGAATTTCTCAAGCCATTATAATATTTTCCGAGTCGATCTCAAATAACTCACCAATAGCCCAACTTGTTACACCCCCTGCCACCGTCCATATTGCTCTTTCTATTGATTTTCCGATTTCCAAAAAGAATAAAACGCACCAAAATTCATTTCTGTTAAAAGAAACAGAAACAGCTGAAAAATTCAGCAACCAACACCACCACCAGCAGCAGCTAAAATGGTGTCGTACGTGAGTGTGCTGCTGTACGGAGTCGGTGGTATAGTGGTAGCCGGAATGGCGTTGCTGGTGGCGTTTCAAGAGAAGTTAGTCTACGTACCCGTATTACCCGGACTCACCAAATCCTACCAAATTACTCCCGCCCGACTCCGCCTCCTTTACGAAGACGTTTGGCTTCGATCCTCCGATGGGGTCCGCCTTCACGCTTGGTTCATCAAGATTTTCCCTGATTGCCGAGGTTAGGGTTTCTCTGCTACCTTTGCTTTCTATGTTTACTGCTTACTGTTTATGCGATAGTTTTTTAGGTTAATTTAATTTCGTAGTAACTGCTTTACTTTTTAAATTTACTGTTTGGTTTGGGATTTTCAGTTTACTGCTTACTGTTTATGTAAATGTTGTTTTTAGGTTAATTTAATTTCAATTTAGTTTAATTCTTGAAATCACGTATTTATACATGTAAATGAGATCCTTGCTTTTTTTCTTCTAGGTTTGAGTATTTGATTGTGTATTTAATTTAGTAGTATTATAGATCTACTGTACAACACTTTTGTTACGATTTTCGCTTTATATATTTTAATTGGTCGAGTTTAGCTCTGATTTATCTTAGTTGATGCTGTGATGTTGTTGACATTGCAGGTCCGACCATTTTGTTTTTCCAGGAGAATGCAGGAAGTATCCTTTTCGAGCACTGTTATTTTACTGTATTCGGTTTTCAATTTGTTGTCATTTTCATTTATCATTGTTGTTTTTGTGTTTGTTGGTCCAAACACTTTTTTTGCTGATCTTAATTAGCAACCTTTAGATATTGCACACCGTCTTGAAATGGTCCGCATTATGATACAAAAGCTGCATTGCAATGTCTTCATGCTTTCATACCGAGGGTATCTATGTTTGCTTGTTACACTTGAACAAATTATTTTCTTGTAATTTTTTAGATGTTCTGTTTATTCGTGTTTTATGGATGTGGATCTATGCTTGTTTATTGCTCTTGATTTCTGTGATCTAATACACAGTTATGGAGAAAGTGACGGTTACCCTTCTCAACATGGAATCGCCAAGGATGCTCAGGTATATGCATGTATTTTTAGCTCTTTATTCTTAACATTCGATGCCTGCTGTCTTGTATTCTAGCTCTGTTTTGAATTGGTATGCCTTCGCTCTTTGATAGGCAGCACTTGATCATCTTTCTCAAAGGACTGATATTGATACCTCTAGAATAGTTGTGTTTGGGAGATCACTGGGTGGTGCAGTAGGAGCTCTCCTGACAAAAAAGAATCCTGATAAGGTTTTGCTCCAATTTATTTTACCGTTGTTCGTTCTATTTGTGGAAATCAAGTTTTTTTTTGTTTCCCAGAAAATATTGTTACATCTTCATATGGAATGTACTTTTGGTTTTTGAAATTCTGTTGTGCTCTTCCTTGTCATTCTTTTATATTTCCTTGTTGGTGCCAAAATCATCTTATGTATGAAGAATCTGGTTGTTTTAGGAAATATTAGCCTCTGGCTCTTTTAGATGCTAAATGATTAATTTCCATGATCATGTGATAAGCTGCAGGCAACACAATATCTTGACCTAGTCTTTAGTAACCTGTTTCTGTATTATTTCCATTTAATTATGGTTGGAATTTGCTATATCTGACCACGGTAACATCTTGGTGATTCATGCTTCTTTGTTTTTCCCCCCCCCAATGATCAACAAAATGAAAGGTAGTAAATAGGAAGTCAGGACACAGAATCATGCACTGCTTGAGTAATGCATTTCAGCAGTGCTCCTCTTTTGTTTACATTCCTTCTGTGCGAACTACTTATTTTGATAAACTGCTCTGGCAGAAAGTTCTTCTAATTAATATGGATGGTTGCTGTTCATCTCAAATCAGAATCTTAATCCAGATTCCAGCTACTTGTGTTTTGTTATTGTTTTGTAGGGATCAATTTAGTTTCTAGTGCTAAGATTTTTGAGGAATCACATGTCACTTATCTCCGCTTTGCAGGTTGCTGGGCTGATACTGGAAAACACTTTCACGTCTATTCTGGACATGGCTGGAGTCTTACTGCCCTTTTTAAAGTGGTTTATTGGAAGTAATCATTCAAAAGGTCCAAAAATTCTTAATTTTCTTGTGCGTTCTCCATGGAGCACCATTGATGTCGTAGGCCAGGTCAGACTAATTGCTTAAGATTCTTGCTTTCCTTTTTTTTCTTTCACTTTTACATAAAAATGAGTCACTTGCAACCAGAAATCTAGTGGCTGAACGGACCAAATTCTCCAAGTTTTCTTCTATTGGATGGGAAATAAACAAAGACTTATGGTTAAGTATACAACCAATTTGTGGCTTGTGGCGATTTAATATTATGGACCATGTGTATATAGTAATATCTGCTGCATTAGTAGTTATTTTTGCAGTTGCATTATGATATCAAGAAATGGTAAATATCAATCAGTGATGCTTTTTATATTTTTTTTTGCATTTCTGCTCTCTGCCATTAGCTCTATCTTCTGAGCATAACTCATGAAGTGGCCTTTGTAATTGCAGGTTAAGCAGCCAATCCTTTTTCTCTCGGGGTTGCAAGATGAAATGGTTCCCCCATCTCATATGCAGTTGCTTTATGCTAAGGCCGCTGTTCATAACAAAAATAGCAGCTTTGTGGAATTTCCCACTGGCATGCACATGGACACCTGGCTCGCCGGAGGTGATGAATATTGGAGAACTGTACAGCAGTTCCTTGAAAAATATGTTCCCGAGAATAAAGAAAATGATTCTTACAATGATAAAGGTAACCTCTCTGCTCTCTGAAATTATGTCAACTGTGTTTGAGTATAGAAGAAAAGATTGTCAATTTTTCAGCCTTTTTCTTTTTTAGTAACAAGCAATAATTTACCTAGCATGATAATGATGACATGGAGTAAAAGTTGGGTGATGGCTTGACTTGACAATGAAGGAACTAGAAGGAGCTAGCTATTTTCGCAGTTTGGGCTAGCTGTTTCTGCGCTGACTCAGTTTAAAACCATTGGTTTCTGGGTCCATTGTTGCTGAAACAGTCACATTGCAAAGATAGCGACTCCCTTAAGCATATATCTTGTAACCAAAACGCATAAAATCTAATGCATCACATTGCGGACATAGTGACTCCCTGAAGCATATATCTTGTACCCAAAACGCATAAAATCTAATGCATTATATGAAAACATTGTGTGTTCAAAATTCAATGGTAAAATATATTCTTGGTATAAAATTGTACACTTAGAATTTGTTTCCACCTGTTTTCTGTACCCGTCTTCTGAAGAGCCTGTTAAAATTATATTTTTGTTGTTCTACTTTCAGATTTGAATGGGAGGTGACTTGTTGCATGTTGAATTTTGAGAAGATATGATTTAGCTGACGACGTAGGTCCTCAAAGCATTTGTGCCTTTTTGTTTTTGAAGCTGCAGCCCATAAAAGCTCTCTGTGAGGAGTTGAAGCCTGCCCTTAGATGTAACCATTCATGTCAGTCCAGCACCATTCTGGTTTTATCCCTGATATTCATTTTTGTCATTGTATGAAAGCTTCAGCAGATCAAAAAGTGTAAACTCTACAACTCTTTGACATATACATCTTTGTTAGTTAGTCACAACTGACCTGATTGTACGAATCAGATAATCCGCAAGTCCAAATATAGTCCGTTCATGTAACCGAGTGCTGGCATATTTAGAGACAATTGTTGATTGTCTACTTTGTATTGTCATATGATAGTCCTGCAACAGAATTTCACCATTAAGTGGAGAGATTTGAAAAATGCTTTAGTGGTTGCTGATGGATGATGGATTGCACAGACAATGCTGCTGTATACACATGTACATTGTCGTGATGGGATTGGTAAATTTGCATGCATTAATGTCACAAGGACCTTATCAATGTTTTTCTGTTTTTACCGTCTCTCTACCATCATGAACAAACATATTAATCTAAATTCTGATATGCCTTGTCTAATATGTTTGTGCGGAAATTTATTGAACTTATATTTTTTATTTTCGCAAACATTTATAAAATTTTAGAAGTTGATGTTTATAATGTGGTTTTATTGTTGTACATTTTTGTTTCAGTGGTTTTATTTTCTATTACCGTCCCAATTATTTCCCGTATGCCTTATGTTGAAGGATATGGTTCAGTTATAAGAATGGCATCCTGTATGGTAGGTTTCCGACCCTGTACTGTAGGTTTTTGCTTTCACTTCTCTCCTTTAGAATATAGGTAGAAGCGCTTCTTGAAGCAATGAGTTCTATTTTTTTTAGATAGAGAAATCGATTAGAATGCCAAATGGTTCATATATTTTTTATATGCTTTTTAATAGACCTATTATTTAGTATATTTTATTAATATCAATCATTCTAATTATTGTATCTGATTTGAGAATACTACCAAAGCATTTCAAAAAAGATTATAATGATGAAGGTCTTATAGTGAGATTACTCAAAGATAATTCGACTATAAGAAGTACTACATTTTAACAACCGGAGATAATAACAGGTCGATCATAGGGTTGGTAGACTCGAACTCGAGCGATCTAGCCGTCATCGGAGCCTCTAAAGGATGAATCGTGTGAGGTTTTACTACAGTTATTTAAGGTGCACTTGGATCATGAAAGCCTTTATTTTTCCTTTAGCCAATAAACCCCAACTCCAACTGCATCACAAAGACATAAACGAGATGGCATAATAGTCATAAAAAATGAGTACAAAACAAATTCTTGTTTTAAGAAGCCTATATATAACGTCCAACCGTTGGCAAAGCTGTACACTATGCTCACCTTCTCTCTAAATCTCTCTATTTAATTTATCTCTTCTAGTCAAAACGGAGCAATGGCTCGGGAGTTTCAACTGACGCGAGCCATAGACGGCACACTGTTTCCCCGTTGGGTGCACCAGCGAGCCCATTTTGGCTAACCCATCATGACACGTGTACGGCAGGTATGCAATCTTCTCATCTTCACCCACCCGCACAATCAAATTTAATCTAATTTAAGATCATCATCATCATCGCTAAAAATGAATGAAACTTCTGAATAATCAAGCCAACCCCGATAGCATGACTGAACCGAACCCTAAACGAAGTACACTCAAGGCAAACGCCACCTAGATATCTAGGTGTCGCTATCATCCACGTCGGATTTATTTTTAAAATCTTCCTTAAGACCTTGTTTGTTTGTGAATTTACACATTTCCATGGAAAGGACATCCCAACAAAAATAAAATAAAAAAAACAAACCAGACTCAATTTTTCTTCAAGAGCGAGCTTCAGTTTATATTATCTCCACAGTTCCATTCATACCCTTGTCAAACTTTAAATTTCCCTTCTTACCCTCTCTCTTTTTCAACACTCTTTCAGCTCAAGTCCCCATTTTTTTCTTCTCAACAAAGCTCACTCTTTTAAATCTTGAATTGTACGGACATGGACGGAGGTGTACAGTACAACCCGAGAACAGTTGAAGAGGTTTTTAGAGACTTTAAGGGTCGTAGAGCTGGAATGATTAAAGCCCTTACTACTGGTTTTTTTCTTTCTTTAATTTTTGGGTTTTGTGTTTGATATTTTATTAGCATTTTAATGTTTTTTTGTTTGTTTAATGGGTAGTTTTTTTTATTTTGATTTGTTCACTTGCAGATGTGGCAGAATTCTACCAACAGTGTGATCCTGGTTAGGGTTCTTGTTTAACTACTTCAAATTTTATTTTTTCTTCTTCTTACTATTTTTTCTTCATAATTATGAATTACAAGTTGGGAGATTTGGATTTAAGTTTAAAATTTTGGTTATTTTTAATTTGCATTTTATAAGTGTAGTACTAGTGCTAGCAGACAATGACAAACAATGTATAGCAATTTCACAATGTAAAGTTTCTGTCTTGCTAGTAATTCCATTCAAATTTGCACTTTGAATTTGAACCTTTACATGAAACTTTTATATACATTTGGTGAAGCTACTTTACTTCTTAGTTGTGCTACTTTTTTATTCAATTAAGTGAAATTTACATAGAAATGCCAAGCTTACGCAGATGATTATGATGAAAGTATGTGTATTTTTGATGTATTAACTTGTGCGCATACGCAGAGAAGGAGAATCTTTGCCTATATGGATTTCCTAATGAACTATGGGAAGTTAATTTACCTGCTGAAGAAGTTCCTCCTGAGCTTCCCGAGCCTGCGTTAGGTATCAACTTTGCTAGAGATGGGATGCAGGAAAAAGACTGGCTTTCTCTTGTTGCTGTTCATAGTGATGCTTGGTTACTCTCCGTGGCTTTTTATTTTGGCGCTAGATTTGGTTTCGATAAAGCTGACAGGTATTCTCTTCGTTTTTTTCTCTCGATATCCAACTTTTGAATTCAAACTAAACAGTTGATACCCTTAAGTTGGTGTTTGGTTTGTAAAAGGATTATGGTGGTTTAATGTGATGTTCCAAATAGGCGGGAAATGATTGATTAAAATTGATAAAGAATATGGAATTTCACTTAAGTCAGCTGCTTTTGCTGTAAGATTTTGCATCTAATAGAGCTCAAATATATGTGCCCTCGTGGCAGATCATATCTTTGGTTAGTTTTATAAGCATGATAACTGAATGTGGAAGAGTTGAGCTTCTTAACTTGCATTTCTTACAATATAAAAGGGGGATTCTGACACAGGAAACGTCTCTTCATTATGATCAATGATCTCCCAACAATCTTTGAGGTTGTGACTGGAACTGTAAAGAAACAGCCGAAGGAGAAGTCATCAGTCTCAAACCACAGCAGTAACAAGTCCAAGCCAGGCTCAAAAGTGGTAAAACTCATTGCTTCTGATGTTTTTCTGGTTAAGCGAGCTGTGAAATGTCGTTTATCTATGATCATGATTTTAAATGCACAACGCACATAGGAATCGGGTCTGTAACCTTTGTTTAGTGGATTAGTAAAAAAATTAAGATTGTGGACTCCTCATATAAGGTCAACCTTTTCATGTATTAAGCATAAAGTATGACATTTTACTTGGTTATATTGAACAGTCTAAGTCTAAAACATTGGCCTCACCCCAGTTAGTTTGGGACAAATGCCTCACTCAGCTGAGTTATTCCACCAGTCTATTCTGCAACTCATTTTGTTAGTATTCTGATTATGACCATAAAATGCAGGGGTAAGTAACTCTTCAGAAACTAACACCAAGCACAATGTTACCAGTTTTGCACCCTTGTCCTTTTTGGTTTTAAGTCTCATTTTATTTGTTGAAATTTAATTTTTAAAATAACATTCTTAATAGTAAGCCTAGATTTAGAAGCTGATTGGCAAATAAACAATGTCATAGTTCTTGATTGGTGGGGAGATGTGTTGTTGGGGTACAAAATCGAAAATGTGAGATTAACATAGAAAAATTCTTCAAAATGCTCTTCTGTGATGCAAAGAAACTTCGAGAAAACTGCATTTCTTAGTTCTCAAAACTTTTAGTTGTTGGAAACTTTCGAAACTCATGAAATGTTTCAGGGCCATTTTGCGGAATACGTTACGTTTTCATTTATGTGCAACCTAGCTTGTACAGAAAGTAGTGCCTGTTACATGATATAAGTTTAGTTGTCATGCCAAACACTAACAATACTTCGAAAATGTGAAAACAGCGGGTGTCTGAACCTGGGAAATTTCCAAAGGCGCAGCCCAAGGATGAAGATGAAGTAGTAGATGAGGAAGAAGAAGAAGAGGAGGAAGAGCACGGGGACACATTGTGCGGAGCATGTGGGGAGAACTACGCTGCAGACGAATTCTGGATTTGTTGCGACATTTGTGAAAAGTGGTTCCATGGCAAGTGTGTGAAGATCACTCCGGCTAGGGCTGAACACATTAAGCAGTACAAATGCCCGTCTTGCAGCAACAAGAGAGCACGACCTTGATAATTATGAAGCATTCACTGGTGTAATTCTCTCGCCCACGTCAGCTAACTGTTTTTAGTTAGTTGTATATCTTTATGTTGGCTCAGTGTATGTGTTAGGTATATTATTGTGATTTAATTAGTTGTTATTTATGTATGATTTAGTATTTGGTAGTTGACATTTTTAGAGACGTCTGCAATTGAATTTTGTATTTGGACTTGTACAATTTCCACTCTGTAGGATATCATGTCAACTGTCAAATGCAGGATTCTAATCTTTTATTGCCAGATTTCAATTCTCAAATTTACATATATTTTGTCCATAATCTGTAGAAAAACACTTGTAATTAGTTTTAATTAATTATATTATATTATTGATATTATTTAAAAATGTGTTAAAATTTTATTGACTATTGTTTATATAACATAATTGAGGACATGCATAATCAAATGAAATTATAATACCCTTCTCATTGAGTTAAAAAATAGTGGATTAATTCAGAAAATTTAATCAATCATTAAATGGCCTTCTAATTTCTTAAAGCTGACAGGCGGAAAATTGACTTGGAAAATTGTACACCAAAAGATTAGGAAATTTCGTTTTATGTGGGCAGCACTTTCTTATTATTTTACATATAATTATTGTGAATGAAGGCATGGTATACTAAACCAGAAGACTACCTTAAGGTTGGTTAAAAGAGGTGGACAACCACATTCACTTAATTATTGTCTTTGACAAATTTAACAGTCTATTTAACTATATTAAAATTTCAATAATAAATTTACTTATTATTTTTTTTAAAAAAATATATCACTTAATCATCCTTATATATTTATTTGTTTATCCTTTTTAATTTTTAACTAATAAATCAAATTTACTACGTCACACTTTATTATATAAATTATATTGTCAGACACATACATCACAATCACAATGTAGTCAAAACTGGGATTATTCACCTTAGATTTTTTTTATATAATTTACTGCTTATTTTTTCGATAGATGTCAAATTTTTATCCTCGTAAAAAGTTTTTGTATTGATCCATGATCGAATTTAAAACAAAACTAGTAATAGATAAAGAATAATAGTGTAAATTTTGTGGGTGAGTTGGTCAAGAATAATATATACTGATAAGAAATTTACCCACCAACCATAGCACGTTTGGTAGTTAAAAGTTGGCAAATTTCCACTCACTTTCCATGCAAAATTGTCCTCATTTTTGCTTATATTAAAATAAATCGAAGGACTTGGATCATTGACGCAGCCTTATTCCCACTTGTAACAGTCCAACAACTCCTATCACATTTTTCTACTATAAGTAGACTATGCATTTTCCATTTCATCATCAAACCTTAACTCTAACACTTCATCTTCATAATCTAACACAAAAAATACTCTTTATTTCCCCTTAATTTGTAAAATGGCTGCTCATCATTGGAACAAGGCTGCAGAGTCTCTCCAATCTTCCCATTTCAGTGAAGTTTCTGAAATGGTTTCACAATTTTCCAATGCTAAAATTGTTGACATCCAAGGCACTTCCCTTACTGTTGCTCAAGTCACTGCCATTTCTCGTCGGACTGACGTAAAGGTCCGTCTCGATGAGGCTGCTGCTCGTCACCGTGTGTCAGAGAGTGCTAATTGGGTGGCTGATACCATCTCTCGTGGCTTGGACATTTACGGTGTCACTACTGGCTTTGGTGCCACTTCTCATAGAAGGACTAATATGACTTCTGATCTCCAAACCGAGCTGATTCGGTTTTTGAACGCTGGGGTTATCGGAAAAGAACATCTTCCGACGAGCTATTCCAAGGCGGCGATGCTTGTTCGGACGAATACGTTAATGCAGGGGTATTCCGGTATTCGTTGGGAGATTCTCGATTCCATTTCCAAGCTTATGAATGAAAATTTGATCCCCAAATTGCCTTTAAGAGGGACTATCACTGCTTCAGGTGATCTCGTGCCACTGTCTTATATTGCCGGCTTGTTAACTGGCCGTCATAATTCCAAGGTTTTGACACCTGAAGGTGATGAGATTAGTGCATCAGAAGCTTTGAGCAGAGCTGGAATTTCCACTCCATTCGAGCTGCAAGCGAAGGAAGGCTTAGCTCTCGTAAACGGAACAGCAGTTGGCTCAGCTGTAGCTGCAACCGTTTGTTTCGATGCAAATGTTTTGGTTCTTTTTGCAGAAATTATCTCTGCTTTGTTCTGCGAGGTAATGCACGGCAAACCGGAGTACACAGACCCTCTGACACATCAGCTAAAGCATCATCCTGGCCAGATGGAAGCAGCTGCTATCATGAAACACATGTTAGATCAAAGTGATTACATGAACAAAGCAAAAATCCGCCACGAGAAAGACCCGCTCACTAAACCTAAGCAAGATCGATATGCAATAAGAACTTCTCCACAATGGCTCGGTCCACAGATCGAAGTTATTCGAGCAGCCACTCATTCCATTGAGAGAGAGATCAATTCTGTGAATGATAATCCATTGATTGATGTTGCTCGCGATATTGCTCTCCACGGAGGAAATTTTCAAGGGACGCCTATTGGTGTTTCGATGGACAATCTGAGGATTGCTATTGCAGCCATCGGAAAGCTGATGTTTGCTCAGTTTTCTGAACTTGTTTGTGACTACTACAACAATGGTTTGCCTTCTAATTTGAGTGGAGGGCCTAATCCAAGCTTAGACTACGGATTGAAAGGAGCTGAAATAGCCATGGCATCATACTGTTCCGAGCTTCAGTACCTGGCGAATCCCGTAACGACACATGTTCAAAGCGCGGAACAACACAATCAGGATGTGAATTCTCTAGGCTTGATTTCAGCAAGAAAAAGCGCCGAAGCCATAGAAATCCTGAAGCTGATGTCTGCAACATTCATGGTAGGACTTTGCCAGGCAATCGATCTAAGGCATTTGGAGGAGAACATGAAGGAATCTGTGAAACAAGTCGTTCGTCAAGTAGTACGAAAGACCCTTTACATTTCCGAGGACGGATCGCTGCTCGATTCGCGTTTCTGCGAGAAAGAACTCTTACAGGTTCTTGAGCATCAACCTGTATTCTCTTATCTTGATGACCCAACAAATCCTTCTTATACCCTTTTGCCTAAACTGCAAGAAATACTAGTCAAAACAGCCCTTAAATCAGAAAATTCAGAAGAAAACGGCTTCACAATATTCAAGAGGATACCAATTTTCATGGATGAGTTAAAGACAAGATTAGATGAAGATGTGATAAAAGCAAGAGAAAGATTTGATAATTGTGAATTTGGAATAGAAAACAGGATCAAAAAATGCAGAAGCTATCCTATTTATGAATTTGTGAGAAGTGAAGTGGGAACCGAGCTTCTGAGTGGGGCAAAGAAGGTGAGTCCAGGAGAGGACATTGAGAAAGTTTATGAGGCTATTAACGAAGGCAAATTAGGACAAGTTTTGATCAATTGTTTGGTTGACTGGAAACAGGCATCATTTTGATTAATTTGTAAGAAAGTTTTCAAAGTTTACGAAATAAATCTAAATATTTGTGTCCAGCTCTGACTTATTGCTGTGTATTCTTGCAATGTAAGCACATATGGATAGTGTTCTGGATATGTGTTATAATCAAGTAATCAATCCACCCAAGAATTCAAATTGTTTGATGAGATTCCAACAATAATTTTGCTATCTCTAGAATACACACGCACATGAACTTGAAAAATAAAGAAGCACACAGGTCATTGTTCAAATATTTAATCAGCCAAGTAACCAGTACATCTAAAAACTCAAGCTGGTAAGGCTTGAACACTAATTTTATTATATCTAACAGGTCATAAATTATAATGCACAAAAATGATTACAAACTTAAAATTTTATACAAGCGAAGGAACTGATACAACAATTGCATCAACTTAGCGAATAAACGGGCACTATACTAGAAAAGAATACAAGAGCTCGACTAGAATTCATAAACCTCACCGGGATGGAAGAAGACCTCACCACCTGCTGTGTCCCTGATCATCAATACCGTACCAAGCGGGACCTCAAAACTCATCTCCAAACAAGTTCCTGCAAAGAATCACAACGAGAGTTCCACTCTTTCCATAAAACATGATGAAGAAACTCGTTTAATCTAGATTCTGGAATTTATGTAACATAACTAGTGTTATTTGGCACGACCACGAGATGAAATGCTCCATAATTTATCACCACGTTGTTTGGTTGTTAAAGTCTTATCAGAAGTTTTTGACTTCATCAAGGATTGTTTATTATTCTTCCCCATTCCATTTGCAAGCAGCCATCGAGAACCAGATTGTTGCTGAGTTGAGGTTCCCCAAAGTTTCTTCCCAGAGGACCCAGACTCTGTCTTGAGACCGGCAACTTGTACATCAGTTATGCAGAATTGAGGAATTCCTTCCTCTTCCGATGCTTTTTCTTTGGTATTCTCCTCCGACTTATCCATCACTGACTCAGACTCATCATGGCTATCATTTTCAAATCTTACCTCAGAAACCTTACAGTAAATCTTAGGCTTTGGTGGGACAAACACCCGCTCCACCTGAATGAGTGCAAGCATTGGCGTGCCGACTGGTTCATAATTTCTAAGAGGATCGTGAAGTTGCACCATTAATGCAACAGTGAAGTTATTACCAAGTAAACCGCCTTTTCTACCAGATCCTTTTCCGCGCCTTCTCTCTCCTTTTGATCCCCCACGAATCACGTCCAAGGAACTAGCATGATGGGCTGCGAGTATTTTAGAAGTATGCTCACTGATTTGATCTTCATCACCGATATCGCCAGAATCCAGTCTCATCCATTCATCAAGAGTCAAAGATAACCCCATTAATCCATCAATATCATCGCCGTTGTCTTTTATATCCAGCAGTTGCAATCCAGCAGCTCCCTCCAATTCAAGGGACCCGTTGACATTCATACCCTTTCCCTGGAAGGTTGAAACTTCCCCGATGGACTGTGAGCTGATGTTTGAGGGTGCATCGTCTGACATGCCAGATTGTATTCTCAATCCCTCAATCGAGAGTGCTTCAATCTTATCCATAGCCAAAGGAGCAAGATCTTCTACAGAAACATATTCTGAGCCCATCTCATTCTTTACCATCTTTGATTTGAACTTATGAGATTTAGATATGGATGATCTCTCCTGCTTTTTTTGACCACCGGATACACGTTGCCCAATCTCAACTTCATTCTGCAAAATGCTTTGCCTGTGCAAAGATAGAAACATTACAAAGATGCATATTTTCCCAGAAGAATTAGAGAAAATCAAACACAAACCTCTCAGATCCCGTCAGCGTATCTGCAGCCTCCCATGCCACTTGATGCATTGTTTTCCCAGTTATATCATCCAAAGGCATTAGCTTATTCGCCTGCATAGACAACTTTTGAATCCCAACTGAAGCCAAATGTTGCAGTATGTCTGTTACACCAGAACCCATTTCTGCAGGTACTACAACAGGATTAGAAACTTGCATGATCAGGTTCCCACCATTTTTGGCGTTCTGGAACAGTGAAGGATTCATAGATCGCACAAATCCACCATTTGTTGTCTGCAGACATGGACCTAATCCTTCTCCAAGAGCAGGCAATTCAAGTGGCTCTTCAGGAGGTAAATCAATCGGACTACCGAAACCGAAGCAAGTTGAGCTCTTAGGTGGAGAACATTGAAAAGCCTCGTCATTCAAGCCCCAATGACGCATTAAAGCTTCCGTCTCCAAGTCTTCCAGCATTTTGGCCCTTGTCGTGCCAGTCTCTGCATGAGTTTCCAACTGATGTTCCTCCTCAGCAGTTTGGATTGCTGAAGCTAATTCGAAGTCGTCAGAGAAATTTCCCCACTCAGACACAGTGGATCTGTTGTAGTCGCATTCTATTTGGTCCTCACTGCCAAAACCAATATCAAACAGAGAAAAACCCTCAGCTAATGCGTCTCTCTCAAACTCTCTTAGTAACCGCTCCCGAGGGGACTCAGGTTCGCTCCCCGAACTCAAGCCAAGTGAACTATCATCAATCCCTAGCATATCCAGAAAATCATTTTCCAAGGATTCAGTAACATCATCCAAACTGAGTGATGTTTCATTACTATTTATGTCATAATCAGCTCTGACCGTTGCGTCAGTTTCTTTCTCCGTTGGAGAATCAAGTGCTTCAGTTTCCAAATTTGTCACATTACTCAATGCGACATCCAGTTCTTTCATGACAGACTCCTTTGAGCATATCTCATCATCCTTAAATATATAGTCTTGCACCACAGGCTCCATCTTATGACTATCATCTCCGACATCCTGCTGGTGAAGTTTACCATACCCTTCAGAACCTTCATGACCACCAACTTTATCTTCTACTAAGAGAACTGCATTAGTCTCTAGAGCAACTTCCGCCAGTTTCTCCTGAGTAAAGTCCGTCGCTGATTCCTTCACGTCAAATTCACCACGTTCACACTCATTTTCAACATTGTCATGAGACACATGACTGGATTTAGAAACAGGGCAGATATTTGATTTGACGGAATCAAAATGATCGGTGAATACATCCAGTTCAGGCTTATAATCCAGTGAAAAATTCAACTTATCTTCATCAAATTTCTGATACAGTACAACTGCTTGACTCGCAACTTCTGACTTTGATGTTGGCAACACCTCATGAAGATCTTTCACATCTTCTACAGATCTTGATGAGGCTCGACGCTGTTGGTTCAAAGAATTAGGAAGACTTCCAGTACGGCGAATTGTACTCTTTCCCTCTCCTTGATCAAATCTCGGAATTGGTTTTGCCGTCCTAGAATTAGTCCTCTTCAAATCCGGGACATTCTGGTAATTTCCAAGTGGAATGGGACTATCCCCAACCACAACATAGCCAAAGCTAACATTCAAGACAGCACCTTTCGCTTCCCCTGACAACTTAAAACTTGTGGTCCACTTTCCTGAGCTTTTCTCCTCCTCCAATTCCTCCAATGTGAGAGGAAGAAATTTTGTGAGATCAACTCTATGTTTTCCCAAATCAAGCTCTTGAACACCAATTACAGATACAAAAAGCAAGAAATGTTTAGCTTCATACTTAGCTGAATGGTGAGGTCCACTCCTACTCCCGTAGACCATACACGTATGCGTTAGCTTCTCCTCAAACTCAGCATTACCATCAAGAACCTTCATAGGATGCGTAACAAGCTCCCCATCACGCCTTTTCCAGTGCACACGGACACTGAGATTTTCAAAACTCACCGGCAACTCTTCAATGGTGTGGACTTGAAGAGAGAAACAACAATTAAATTTCCGGCTCCTAACGTTCGAAAGGGCTTTTAACGGCTTCCAATTCCAAATAGACTTTTTATCCTTATTCGATGACTCTTCGCTACTATGCTTTATCTTAGACTTAGCATCAAGCAATTGGGATTTCCCATTCCCAGCAGGTTTTGATCGATTACTGGGTGCAGAAATCGAAGGCCTAGTCGAGCTTTTATCCAGGTATAAAGCTTTGCTTATGGTTTCTATTTCTCGTAACAACTTAGCATTCCCTGAATCTTCTCCAACTCTTTTCTTGACTTCAATTTTGGACATCATCATCTTTTCCACATAAATTCAAAATTCGAATAAAATGAAATGAGTAATCAAACAATTAGATTAAACAATAAAAACCCACAAACAAAGAACAAGAAAATTCACGAATTCACATGATAAACTAAACCACAAGCAACCAAGTTCATATAATTTACAAATAACCCAAACAGAGAACCATTTTAAAATCACAAACCCAGAATTCAAAACGGGCTAAAACACCCAAAAAAACTGAACTAATTATAGAAAGCTTGAAACAAACGAGCTTACCAGCAATCACGAATGCTCTGTTTTCAAAGGGAACCCTAAAAAATTAATGCACCAGAGAGACTCAAGAATCAAACTTTCGATTGAATAGGAAGACCCAGAAGAAGAATGAAGAGGGAAATTAAGGTTTGGATAAATGGGTATGGTTTTTATCAGGTGTCTTATGGAAGAAGAGAGTTAAAATGTATTTTCTTGTTCGTTTTTATTTTCTCTCTCAGAATTGCCGCTGCCTGAAATTTTAATTCAAGATTCAAAACCAACTACCAAATTACCATTTTTTTAGTCGCTTTCTTTACTGAGTATTTGCCAATTGTGCCCCTAATTTTTGTAAAATGTCTTTTGTGCATTGTATATTTCGATAATTTTGTTTTTTCCCCCAAAAGTTTCTGGATAAACGCGATTGGTATTGTTTTTTTTGGTACTCAACAAGCATGAACTTTCGTGTTCTATTTTTATGCAATTTTCTTTGTCATAGTTTTTTGAAAAAAATGCTTGCGTGTGATTCATAAAAATTTATTTGATTAATTATTATCTAAATAAAAGAAATTGATGAATCATATAGCGGCGTAAGAATCCAGACCGAAAAAATGAAAAGAAGTCTACCTGAAACACCAGAACACTGCATTAGAAGGATGCCAGAAGATAATTTTTGGACACTCGCTCTGACAGTCAAAGCAGTATTTTATGGAAAAAGAATAAACAATAGAAAAACACTAATAAAGATACTATTTTCCAATTCGTTTATATAGATGACTGGAATATGCCTTCATTGGTTATGAGGATGCTGACATGTTTCAGTAGTATGGAAGAACAAGTGTTACATTGTAGGATACGACTCTGCAAGGAAAAAATATACTCTAACGTCAGAGTTTTTTTTATGCAAGTGAATTTTTGTGGTCCATTTTTATCAGATTAGGTTTAAATCAGCAAAGTGAATTTTAACCGTTCATACTACTTGAGTGCTTTATATTTCGATACTTTGTTAGATTCTATGAGCTGCCGATGGAAGGATGTCTTGCTCTTTTATAGATCATGTGGATGCTCATTGTGAAGGTTGTCTGAGTGTGCTATCTCAGTCTTTTGTGTGTTTTGCTTAGGTTGGCCGCTTATTGAATGTCTCCTTATATTTTGCATTTGTTCCTACTATGTCGTGTTAGAAATAGTACTCTAAGCAATTAACCAAATTAATTTAATATTTTTATTAAATGTTGCGCTTTTGTTTATTTAAAATTATTACATTTATTTTTTGATCAATTTAATCGAATGAATCAACTAATTTAATTTATTCGATTTTATATTCTCTAAAATACAGTTAACCTAATTAAATTAATTTCAGTTCAAATTAACAATTTAATTAACTCAATATTTTAATTTTTTTTTTGAAAAACAACGATAATCTCTGTGTTATAGCTATAATATGGTAATGATTTAAAAATTGAGCTATAATAGAAATCAAAATCAAGTGATTAAAGATATGTAGCATATGAAAACGAAATTTAGGGGTGAAAGTGAAATATAAAAGATTTGGTGCCATATATAATAAACTCAAAATGGGAAATGATTCGCTTTTTGTTTGGACTTAGGAGCGTTGAGAGAGATACTATGAGCTGTCCCACTTCTCGTTTTAAAATCCTTTGCTTCCTTCTTCTTCTATTCCAACTCTGAAAATCTAATTCATTTTAAATTTATAAAAACAATTAAAAATATTTTTTTTGCTTATTGTATAAATTATACTCCCTCCGTCCCGTAAAAATAGAAAAAGCACCCATTTTACAAGAATTAAGAAAGTAGTTATTTATAGGTAATTTGTGATAATTTGTCTAAATTACCCTTTGTAATCAATTAGTTATGTACATTTTCCAAAGCCACTTTACTAATTATAGCACTTACAACTCATTTATTTATTTTTTTTAAATATACATTTAATGTTTTATGATAAACATGTAGGGGTATTTTGATAATTTTTGACTTAACTAACTTCACTTTTTCTATTTTTATGGGACAAAAAAAGGTGTTCTATCTTTATGGGACGGAGGGAGTAGTATGTTATTTTTAATTAATATTTTCGAATTTGAGAAAACTAACCAGATAGAATTTGTTTTGGTAGATACATATAATACTTGTATCATTAATTGTTACTAGAAATACGATATAAATTTTTAAAAAATGGTTTTTAGGGAATTAAATATAAAAATCTTGTAGTAGTATTTAAAAGAATTAAGTTAATTAAAATAAAATTATACCAAAATCATAAAGAAGCTGCAGTTTGAAATTTTGTTGGGAACAGAGTGTCACTCTCAAGAATCACGTGAGATATAGATTGAATTGGTTAAAGTTAATTATTGTGCTGATGGTGTTTGATTTTTCTCCAAACTATTCTTTCAGTGCTTGTACTTTTTATTTGTTCAAGTTGATATTTCATCTTTTTAAAATACTAGTGTCGCTTTACGTATTACACACGTGGCTCGTAACGTAACTCGTCAATTTATATTTTATTATTCATTAATTATTTATTATAAATAAATAGTATATTATTTTCTATTCTGTAACTTCTGTTTAAATCTACTCGGTCACTTTAAATAAATATAATTTAAATTATAAAATATGAACATTAAAAATATCAAATTAAAATAAAATTATGCAACTCATAGTTATAGATGATAGGTTAATAGGATTTAACAATTTTTCTATTTTTAAAGTTTGCAAGTAGTACTAATCCAGTTCCCTAATTCAGGTTAAATACTATTAACAGAAGTTGTCGTTTTTAGCACTAATCCACTTTCCTAATTCAGGTTAAATAGTTAATTCCTAAATGAAATTAAAGTACTAATTAATTGTAAGATGACTAAAAAACCTTAAATTAAGTTATTAATTAGCAAGGACTTTATGGCAAAAGTGTGCCCCCCTCCGTGCTTTTATATATAGTATAGATATAGATAGATATAGATATTAAAAGCAGTTTTCCGGTAACTAAAAATTTAATAATATAGTAAAATTGAACACATCTGTTAAAGTGCTGAAGCTATATTGATAGAGACAAATATAAATAAAATATATGCATATATAAAAATTTAATGATAAATTGTATTATAAATGAAAAACTTATTTTGATTAATATAGGCATGGTTCGAACCCCCTCGTGGACGAAATGAAAATGAAGATTATTGAAGATTTATGGAGAAGGCTACAAGTGTTACAAGCGATGGATGCAGCATCGTCCCGTCAAGATGGCGACTCCTGTAAGGCGATGTACTCAACGTAACACGACGTGAATGGCGTGATTAGCGTATTATTTGTATATATTTGTTATGTTGTATATGTAATTAGCTTATATATCTATCTCTGTTAATATATACAAAAGACCATTAAATCTATTAGTTCAAAATATATAATTTAAGAAAAAAATAAATAGAAAACTTAAAAAATCAGAAAAATTCAAATTTGTATATTTTTTCTAAAAGCAAAGCCAAATAATAAATAAATAAATAATGTATTATTATTATGCCAAGCATTTGTATTTTTTGTATGATAAGGTATGTGGACAGATAGGTAGTTCTAGTTTCATATGTGAACAATTAAACATATCTTTGAAATAATATATCAAGTAATGCATTTGCTGGGTCTGTCTTTTGATGCTTGCATGTCCAGTTTAATTATTTATACTCCAAAATAATTTATTAATTTATAATTTTATATACAGAAATTTAATCAATTTGGTTAGAAATTGACAGAATTCGAATGTGTTCGGTGGGATTTGGATGTTGGGCTTATATTGCATTTGGAAGCTTTTGGGCCCTTGGTTCGAAAAGCCCAATTATAATACTTGGTTCATAGGCCCTTGTTTCAAAAAGCCCAATTAGTTGTCATTTGAATGAGCTCTTCTAGAAGAGGAATGAGTACATTGTTAAAAAAAAAAATACTAACAATTTAATTTTTTATCCATAATTGACTGATAGTATTTATTACTGTCAGCATCATCCTTAACAAGTACTGTAACCAAATATTTTGAATTGTTAAAAAAATGGATAATAATGATACAAACATAAAAACTTAGGCATTGAGTGAGTGATTGGAAAATGTGAGCCTATCTATCTTCTTCACCAAAGATTCAATTCTATCTATCTCCTTGGAACGCGGGCTAACACCATCAATTGATGCACATACAGCACGATTTTACTCATTATTTAGCTTAAACTAGGGCTTTAAACGAGTTGAGCAAGTAGTTTAAAGTTATTCAAAATGGGATCTAAAAATTATAGGCAAGTTTTATCAGACTCGATACTCATTACTTAACTTAAACTAAAACCTTAAACAAGTTGAGCAATTGTAAAAAAATTCCAATTCGACTCTAAAAATTAGAGTCGAATTTAAATATCAATTGGTAAAAATTTATGAGATTCGCAAATATAGCGAGTGATAAAGCCAAGCTGTAATTTTAAAACATGACAAAATTTAGTTAAAAACATTATATTATGAAAAGGATATATTAAAATATGTTATAAACAAATTTAGTTTAAAAAAAATTGAGATACATCCCAATTCCTACCTTGGTTTTGTCATTGAACATAACCGCATAAAAATAATTTTTTTGATCTAATAACTTAAAAAGGCCAAACATTTAATAAAATTTTCAATTTTATCCAAAATTTTAAAACGTCTCGATATTAATATTGTATTATATCATTTTAAAAATGTCCGAAGTCGAAAAAGAGTGCGCTGATACTGACGTGTCATTGACGTAGAGCATCACCTATTTGCTATGTATAAAGTATAAAGCAAAAGATGCAGATAATGATCCAAAATAGTCAAAAAAAAATTCCAAAAATTTTGAATACATCTAAACTTTTAGCGAAATTATCCATTATATCCAAAACTTAAAATGTTTTTATACATGGCAATGTGGAAGTCCACGTCAACAAAACATTAGCATGACTTATTTTGGATTGGGATATTTTTAAAACGATATAATACGATTTTGAATATTATCGAGACATTTTAAAAATTTAGATAAAAGATGAACTTTCAATAAATGTTTGACTTTTTTAGTCATTAGGCTTTTTGTTATTATTATTATATTAACCTTATATGACTGGAGTCTATATCCTATAGCAATAAAAGAAGTTAAACATCTTAATAATTCTATTTGTATTAAATTTATGAAGAATGCTAGTAGATCATATTTTGTCTGAACTCAAAGAGATCAGATGTTGTCCGAATCCAAACTCAAATTTAAAAATTTAAATTCATTTAAATTCGAGCTTATATAACACAATCGACTCGAACTCAACATCAGACTTGGCCTAATGCGAATTCGGTTCGGCTCGACTCATTTAGCAAGACCGAGTCTTTCAAAATGTATAGCATATTTATCATTCAACGCAAAGAAAAAAAAGAAACATAAAGATAGAGGGAGAGGCAAAATCTAGAAGAATGTG
Source organism: Mercurialis annua (assembly GCF_937616625.2). Taxonomy (NCBI): domain Eukaryota; kingdom Viridiplantae; phylum Streptophyta; class Magnoliopsida; order Malpighiales; family Euphorbiaceae; genus Mercurialis; species Mercurialis annua. Next base: position 53,580,634 of record NC_065571.1, read on the forward strand.
TGTTATGTCATCAACCAAATGAAACGTCATTAAGCAAACATAAACCCAAATTAATTAGCAGAGAATTGTTGTCCTTAATCACAATTAGCCAAATCTAATTAATCTTAATTAAAAGAATCACACCATGACCATTTCCATTTCCATTTCCTTGAGTCATTTTTGTTTGACGACAATACAACAGAGATCTCTTCCCGTATATATCTCTGCGTCTCTCCCTTGTCTCTCTCGCTCTCCATACCAAAGATCAAACCAAGAAACCAAAACAAAAAAATGTCTAATAACGAAGACCATGTTGATGAGTTTATTTCCAATGAAGATTCTTTCGAAAAAGTTAAGCAGAGCCTTAAGGATCGATCAAAGGTGCACTCACCTGATACAGATTGATTCGTTTTTGTGTTTTCGTTTGGTTTTTTTGATCTGGGTTTTATGTTTTCGTATTGAAAGTTGATAACTGTTGAGTTTTCGATTGTTTTCTTGATCTGGGTATGTTTTATTTTTATGCAGAAAGTGGCGCAAACTAAGGAAATCTTATCAAAACAAGCTAATCAAACCAAAGAGATCTTGTCTAAACAAGCAGTTAAGATTGCAAAACAAGCAGAGGAACATGAAAGTTTTCTTAGTAAGGTTGGCTCTTTGTTTTTGTTATTTTTTTATCTGTTTGATCATATAAACTTGTTAAAAGTTGTAGGATTTGAACTTTGATTTTTTTTTTAGGTGACTCATCTTCTTGGTGTTCTTGGGTTTGGAGGATTTTGCTTTCTCTTGGGAGCAAGTGAGTTTACACTAACTTTACACCTTTTTACACGTTTTCTCAATTTAATCATGCCTTTCAAAACTTGTCATAAAGATACACCAAATCTATACACGTTGTTGAGGTGGCACTCCTGGTGTAATTTGCTATAGTGAAGGTCATTTTTAAAGTTGGTGTATTGACAAGTTTTAAAATGCGTGATTAAATTGAAATAGAGTATAAAGTTGGTGAATTTTTATGACATTAACCCTTTAGTTAACAATGTTGCTGATTCTTTTGATTTCTTGTTGATGTATTTTTATGCCAGGGCCTCAAGATATTCCTTATGTATACTGTTTGTTCTATTTCATATTTGTTCCTCTGAGGTGGATTTACTATCGGTTCAAGAAATGGCACTATTATCTTCTGGTAAGTTCTACCATTACCTAGTTGCTTCTCATAGGCACATGCATCTTTTTATTCGACAGTTTTGAATCTTATCCAGGATCTTTTTCGAGTTTTATTTGTTTGATTCATGTCATGATTAAGCTGGTGAAGTGGGGGAAATGGAATAGGTATATGTTGTAGTATTCTGTTAAAAGGTAAATTTGAATGTACTACTATTATCAACTACGTAGCATGGAAAATGGAAATGAAGAAATGAAAAATGTCGAAATGGAAAACAAAAACTGCCAGGAATAAGTTATAGTAACCAAGTTTTGGAGTTTTACAAGCGTTTCTGAAAATAGAATCGCAAGTGCACTCTAAATATTTTCGTGCAACATAAATTATCAATTCGATGGATTATTAAAGTGTTCTCTCAGTTAACTGCTTTCTGAATTTTGGGCATGCATGTCAGGCAAATTGTAGATCTCATAGATACCCGGGATTACGATACTTTTGGTTCTAACACCTACTTTCTGGTAAATCGTAAATGAGAAAATTGACACAAATGTTTCCTTTCAGGACTTCTGCTATTATGCTAATACTATCTTTTCGGTCCACCTACTTCTTTATCCAAAGAATGAGAAGCTTTTCATGATTTGCTTCTCATTTGCTGAGGTAAGAAATTTGACTTGGGTAGCCTAAATTTCACAGTTCATTTTAACTTGTTCTTGGCTTACATTAACTATACGATGCTGTAGGGGCCGTTAGCATGGGCGCTAATTGTTTGGCGTTGTAGCTTGGTTTTTAGTTCTGTGGACAAAATTGTCAGTGTCCTCATACATCTCTTACCTGGTGAGTTGGTCCTTCTGATCTCGAAAAACTTTTTTATTGTAATTTCTTTTTCAAGAAATGTTCTAATTCCAGTATTATGGAAGGGCAAATAGATAGTGTGCGATTCACTTCTATAACCAGTTTATCATTTTTGAGTGAGAAACATATGATTCGGTGTTTATTTGCGAATTGCAACTATGAATGGCCCTATCATCCGTGTGAACTTATCATTTTGACCCCATACTACTTCACGTGAGGTTTGATTCTCTTCTGCTTCTGTTGCAAGGGTGTGTAGAATAACGTTCTCCCTGCTGAATTTTAATGCTGCTGCAAATGTAGAATTTGAACTCAAATCCTCTTGTTAAGATAGAATAACTCGTGACAGTTGATCTAAGATCCTGATTTCTAACACCGGGTCTAAACCGGCCCGGAAAAAATGTATCAAACTGATTTTTTTTTTCTGGTTGCATTCAAAACACAGAAGACAAAAAGATAAAGATGCAAAAAAATGTCGGTGCCATAGGATTTTAGAGTATAATTTAAGAGTGTTTGCTCCATTTTCATGGGGCTCAATTTGTATAGTAGTTTCTGGAAGTAATTTGTTTCCCTGTCCTTGTCTGATAATGGGTCTAATAATGCGATGTTGCCTTTCCTGGACGGAATATTCAATTGAGAGAAAATAAGATAAAAAGTGTGCTTTATATTATAGATATTTGTTCAGTTTCCAATAAGTAAAAAATCCTTGGATTCTAACAGAGTAGTTCTGTTCTCAGGTATAGTTTTCTTCACAATACGGTGGTGGAATCCAGTAACTTTTGAAGCTATGCATCCCGAAGGAGGAATAGGCAGAGCATCATGGCCATATGTTGAAGATAAATCCTACCTTTTTACTTGGCTGTTGTTCGTGCCTTTAGCTGCTTATTTCCTTTGGCAAGCTCTTTATTTTCTCATTGTCAATGTCCTACGTCGGCAGAGGCTCTTAAGAGATCCTGAAGTAATGACTTCTTACAGGTTCATAACTCTCTCTCTCTCTCTCTCTCTCTCTCTCTCTCTCTCTCCGCACTATGCATATATTGTACAGAAACTTCTGAACACCTATGACCCGAGTTTCGATGTTTATTTCAGTTTTCAGAAAACCGCTTATGAAACTCTGAAAATCTGTATTTATACCTATTCTTATGAAAGAGATACGGTTTCGTTGTTTCACATATCAGCATTTATGTTTCCGTGCTACATAACATGTGATATAATGGTCACTTTTTCATGTCATATTGATTAAGCTTGTGCATTTTTCTGAATCAACTTCTTGTAGGGAGCTATCAAAGAAAGCGCAAAAAGCAAACAATGTATGGTGGCGACTAAGTGGTTTGCTAGGGGATCAGAATCGCTCGCTTATGTACATTCTACTGCAAGCTCTATTCACCGTGGCAACAACCGCACTGACGGTCCCTATCTTCTTGTCGTACGAGCTGCATGTGGTTTTCCAAATACTAAAGGTTTCTGCAGCTGTGTGGAATGGAGGAAGCTTTCTGCTAGATGTAATGCCAAGACAGGTTATTCTCAAACAGAAGAAGAAAACAGAGATGCAGCCACCAGATATCCACCAAGATCAGTTACCAAATGCTCAGCCGAATGCAATGGAAAATACGATGAAGACTATACATTCTGTAGAGGCGCAATAAATTGCTACCCGCCTTGTTTCAATAGTTAGTTTGTAACACTTGTAACGGACCTCTTTTCCCAATCAAAGAAAAGAAAAAGAAAAAAAGGGCCCTGTATAACTCTTTTGTGTGTGAGAAATCAACTTTTTTTTCAATATACCAATTCAATTGTTTAGTTCTCAAAATGATAACAAAGAAACCGTAATGGATAGGTTCTGATGAAAATGCAGAAATTCAATTTTGATAAATAAAAGTACAGGATTCATTATCAAAAACAGTAGAGTAATTCCAAGAAAGTATTTTTAATGAAGTTTACAACACCATCTTTTTATTAATATTATTTAAAAGATTTCATTATATATATTAATATTTAATTTCAAAATTCAATTTTGGCAAATAAAAATATAGGATTCATTATCAAAAACAGTACAAGAATTCAAATATGTGTTCTGCCTAATATTTTTAAGCCAACAGAAAAGAGATCATTAGATTAGATGTCAGGAAGAAAAAGAATATGTGACTACATACAAATTGTTCTCTCATACAAATAATTGCCTATAAAATGCGGCAGATGTCATTTACATCCAAAAACCACTAGAGCACCCAAAAAAAACCCAACAAATATAAAAAAATTAAAAAATATGAAAGAAGCCTGTCTTAGGCATGAGAAAAATCGAGGCACCATTGCCTTGAATGGTTGCACACCATCACATCTAACTGTGACGGTGGCATCGTAATAAAGCCCCGTTGCTTATGTAACACCGAGGCAAGACTGATTAACTTGGACAACCAAATATGGCATCCTGGACTAATGCAAAATTATTATACACATTGATGGTGATGAACAATTGCGGTTATATGCACAGGTTCTAGAGCACTGACTGCGACAGGATTCTGATGTGGCAGGAGATAATGATCATCACTCGGAGCGTGGTAGTAGGAACCCAAAGCCGGAGTTTTCACGAATTAATGGTGGAGGATCAATCTCAGCTATGTCTACTTGTTTCATTGACTTAGAGATGTCATCCACAGTAAATGGAATGCTGCAAAGTATTCAAATTTAGCCACAGTTATTAGAGGCAATATCTGATTTTTTTGTGTTTGTGTGGACGTGAAAATGAATAAGAACTAGGGGTGTACAAAAACCGAACTGAACCGACAAATTTGGTTTGGATTGATTAAATACAATAAAAAAATTCCAGTTATTTGGTCTGTATTGGCCTTGGACACGAAATTTGTTCAGTTTAAGTTCCTGCAAAAAGAACCAAAATGACCGAACCAAACCGAAAAATAACTGAACTGATTAGTTTGGTTTGGTTTTAAAATTTAAATTTTTTGGAAATTCAGTTCAGTTCGGTTCAAAAAAAAATAAAATTTTATTCGATTTGGTTTGGTTCAAACCAAAAGCACACCCTTAGTAAGAAGGGCTGCTGTCAAATTAGAGGGAAGTGCTACCTAGAATCATCATCTAGCAGAAATGAACTGCTGACAGCGTTGTTTGAGTCCTCGGTCATCATAACTCTCATGCTACTTATTACCTGTACAAAACAAGTAATTAAGAATAATTTAGTCAATACACATGGCAGGAACTAAACTCGCAAAGTAAAGATGGGCAGTAAGATCTTAAATCAACAATATCACTGTGACTCACATCTGAAGACACACTATGTGTTCCATATTTGTCATCCCAGTACATTGTACTGATCCTATATAATTGCTGTATGCTCAGTACCTGAATAACAGCAGGCAAACCAACTATTTCAGAAGAACACCAGGAAACTAATTCCACGGTTAGACAACAAGCTTAAAAGATAAAAGTTACTCACCGGACAAAGTTCTTTTGTAATTTCACTTAGTGTCTTCTTAGGTTTTTGATGTATGACCTAATTGTGATATAGGAAAAAATGGTCAGCACAATACGCATTTGATTATTTGGGAGTTTAATGAAATAGGCTGTAGACAAATATATTACAAGGAATCCAACAGCCTGTCTTATATGCTTCAATTCATCCCAAGACGAGCCTGCAAACTGCACCGAAAAAAGATGTTATATAAAAATGTGAAGACCGTAGGGGTAGAAGTCCGAAAAAATGTGCACTTACTTCCTCAGTTGCCCCGTAGCACCACTGCTCTAGTTCAGCCAAACCTGATTTCACAAATTCTCCATTGCTGAATGAGCAACATTCTCGTCGCAAAAGAAGACTGCAGACATATACAGAAATAACTGTAAATTTCATGTCAAATGACAACTTTTCCTAATTTGCTTGATAAAAGAATGAACAGAGAGCAGCCAAGATAAGTAATACTGCATTTACCTATTAAATAGCTGAACATTGATGAATGAGAATATTTGAGTGAATACTTTACGAACTAAGAAGGGAGGCATCTGCAGAATAGAACATCAAAGAATGATACTTTTCCAAGAAAGGAAATTATAGTTGCTGACATTCTCTACAAAGAAGAGCTATATGAAAAGTAGCGTTGTAAGTTGTAACTCACATAATTTGCCTTCATTATATTCAAATAATTGTTCAAGCTTTTCACAATGCTCTGCCAATGAGCAATTAAAGCTTGCTGAGCAACAGCATTAGCCTGGGAGCGTCCTTTTACTAAACTTGCCCGAGAGGTTCTTGGAGCCTGCATTAGCGTAAACATGAATATTAAAAAATCTGACTTGCACACATACATGCATAACCAGCTAGAGAATTAATGGTTTTTTTCTTCTGTAAATTTTCCATCTGCTTAGAAACTTCTAGGGAACTTAGTGGCAGTTAGAGCATGTGGGCAGAGTAACCAAGCAGTAACCTGAATGCATAATCCAAGCAATGGAGAGATCTCTTTCTTTAAATTGTCTCTTATCATTCCATATATCTTCTCAAGGAAGGCAGTAAGCTGTTGCTTAAACAGTAGTGCTGGATATTTGGCCTCCACTTGTCGTAGATCGTCCAGTCTACTAAGTGCTCGACCATTGAGAAATGAGAGACCAGCACTTTGAGGAGATGCCCGTAGCCCCTAGAATCCACAAAAACAATAAGAAGAATAAGAATAAAAAAGAGAAACAAGTTCAACTTTACATTAAGGAACTGCTCTAACAAAAGAACAATTCACACTTGAGACATCCTCCCAAAAAGAGAAGCCGACGTTGTTCGCCTCCGTTGTGGTGTTAAACTGGCAGCTCCACTTGCTTTTAGTGTATGTTGAAGCAACAGCAATAATGCAGATGAATTAGATAACCAGTAGGCTAGGACATCATTGTTATCTGGGACCTACAGCAATATCAAGGTTGTCAACATCAGTCGTATATTCATTGCTTGTTTGAGCTGACACCAAAACTTGAAAGGCAGCATCAGTCATACAGATAGTGATTACCTCTATGGCTGAAGCTATTGTTTGAATAATACGATCAAACACACTAGTTCTTTCAACTTCAAATGACCTCCAGTGAAGAAGGCATTTATACACAATGCACGCAGCAATAGGTTTGCCCCCAGAAAATCCCAAGTTTTGTGATATACACTTGATCAGCAGATCTTGATTCTCCTGAACAACAAATACAGATTTTAGAAAAAGAATTAATAAGAGAAGAGAATAAGAACTCTGCAGGAATCCGGAAGAAGAAAGAGCATTATTAAATTATTGATCAATTAAATGTGTGTGATAGCTACTTACCTGCTGTTTTTCATTGAGAGATTTCTGTGGTTTTTCCTCAGATTCAGGTTCACGAACATTTGGTGTAGCAACAATCATATCCTGAGATTCATATTCAATAACAGCAATTTATAATAAATTCACTACATTAATGTAACTGTACTTTGCAAAAAAGGACAGGTCCTCTTACTGATGCCACCTTGCTTTCTCCATTTGTAATATTTCCATTCTCCGGAGACCTCTGTTATTCAACAATTAACATGAATCTCTAGAAGCTTTCATCTCATAATGCAAAAATAAAGAGCCATGGAAGGTTCCATCTGTACCTGTATGATTACTGTTTTTGGTCGTGCAGACAAGGTTTTCCCTGTTGGTGACATGGTCAGTGCTTGCTGACGAAGAACTTGGTTCTCAGACTCTAAGTTGGAAAGTTTCTCCTCTAGCCTGAAATTGGAAAAAAAAACTCATTAGAAGATAACAAAGCACATGTAAATGGTGGATATAATCAAAGTCTGTTGCAGAATAATTAATGATGAGAAAAGAATGGACTTTAGCTTCCATTGACAAGGATAAAATTATGAACAAACTCAAGTAACCAGACAGCAGACAGAAAGATTTCATTGAGCTAATCAGCAGTAAGGCAAAAACTCAGGTGTAGTACACACACAATACAATTACGCAGCAGGAGCTTTAGCACTTGAACAATTCCATTTTAATAAGCATTAACTGACCTCTGAACTGATTCCTGAAGTTGATCCGCCTTCTGTGACGCGTCTTCAAATTTCTTGCTTAGTTCAGAGTTTCTAGCCTCAGCATCAGCACAAGCTTTCCTCACCTCCTCTACTGTCTGTTGTTCTGATACCAGTGAAGCCTGGAAAACAATAGGAATCCATCAAGCAGATACTTTAGCAATGAAGTCTAGGCGACTTATGATTCTTTTTCATTATATATTTTGTTTTATTAGTTCTGGCAAAAGTCAATCTGTAAGCTGATATACAGCAAACAAATAATTGCACAATCATTTGATGTAAAATCCAAAGCAGCCAAACCTAAAGGTCCACTAACTATCAGGAGGTATGGATTCACCGAATCTGCAATTAACTGTTACCAAATTGATTAAAATTCCAGTCAATGCCGGCAGAAATGGCCACTTACCAAAGCTTCTTTTAAGATTTTGTAGACCAATGTTATTGTATTGAGAACAACACTACAACTCTTCACATGAGTGAGAGTAATTGATACAATGTGTGAAATGCATTATATCATCCATGTTTGAATGCATACCTTCAAACTCTCCACTTCAGCCATCAAGTTTTCAACCTTTTCTGTGTCTTCAACAATGACAGGAGTCTCCTTAATGACTGGAGGTGCCTCTTCAATAGCTTTTTGAGCGGCCTCTCTTTCTTTGATTACTCTAGCATTTGCTTCTTCTACTTGTATTTGCATTGCATGCAAAGCATCCTGTAATTTGGCATTTTCTTGGGACTTCTCCTCTTCCAAATCAGTCTGTAACCCAAATTGAAACAAATGAAACTGGTGGTGCACATAAGTCCATAAAACTAGCTTTGGTATATACAGATATTACATACCCTCAGTCTCTTCTCTAATTGTAACCGCCATGTTAGCTCTTCCACGCGCTTTTCTAATTTATCTTTTGCTTCTTTAAGGGCTCCTGTTTCCCTTGAAGCCTGAGGAATTACACAAATTATTACCATCTGAATTCATTTTCAGAACTGATGATATTTTTACTCCAAACCTTACAAATAAATAAATAAATAAATATTCAGGAAAGTAATCAAACCATTTTAAGTTTTCTAAGCTCTCTCCTAGCAACCCTTTGCCTCCAGCCACATTGAGTAACTAAAGCAGCCCTTTGAAGCTTCTTATAATAAGAATATGCTATGTGGCGACGCACTTGTGCCTGGAAGTCATCAATAGAATTAAGTTAAGTAATCAATTATCTGCTATGTTTGAAAGAGAGGAATTTAATGAAATAAAGCAGGAGGCACATTGGTTTCACTTTTAGTTACTAAATTTCAAAATAGTAATTTTCAGAATTCCATAGCTAATCTTAATGACAAAACATATGTATCAAGAAAAAATATGAAGGGGGAACCTGGATAGCAATTGCAGCTTTTGTTTGCTTTCTGAATCTGAAGTCATTACGGGCAATCATTGCTCTTAAGCCTGTCTGCAATGTAATTGCAGATGAATACAGAGCCAAATAGGATTTCCTGGTAGTGTATCTTCTGAAATTCTTTTGAATATTCAATGCTGCCGCTTCCTGTCGCAACTGCTCAAATAGTTTGCGAGCCAATACACCTGAATGAAGTTGCAAACGACAAAATGTTAGAATCCCAATCAAGTTCAGATAAATAAACAGTAAAACAGAATGAGCTTATGCATATTCCTTTTAAATTGATTTCTCTTTTCTCAAACACTATTTGTTACACCACAGATGAATGGTGAATCACTGAATAGTGAATAGTGAGATACGAATGAGAAAAACTAAAAATGTTAATAGAAATACCTCGGCAATAAGATTGCAATTGAATAGCAGATTTTCGTAATGCAAAGAACTCCCTCCGTGCAATATATGTGCGGCTTTGTCTTTGAATAGTTCTGGCAGCATTTCCAAGCACCTCCGCCCTTCTTGCATCAAGTTCAGCCATCTGACCAGCTCTGAGGAAGACTTTGGTCTTTCCTATCTGTGAAATCAATGATTTTGCACACAATTTACTAATGAAGACTCACATATTTGCATTGGAGAATGACAAGGACAGCGCATGCATGTCAACTTAAAGATCAACAGCATTTAATAACAGCTGTCATTTATCAGAAACATAACAGGGGGAACTAGGGGATTAGAGGAACTTGAAAATAAATACGTACTCTGCTATGCTCTGCTCAATACTAGGCTGACGAATTAGCCTAATTAGGATAACGAGTTACAAAGAAAAATTTCATTTACCTGATAACCTTTCAATCCCCTTTTATCAAGAATCATTTGGCATGCAGCCTTGTCATCATTGCTGCACAAAAGTGATTACAGTTTAACAAAAGGAAATCTGGTGTTGCAAGGAATGCAAGTATGCTGAAGACTTTTTCGTCTTTAAATCATTACTTACTTTCCATCCAAAACTTCAGGTGCAAGAACACCAAAACGGAGAAGAAACTCATCAAAAGTTCTCCTTGTAGGATATCCAGCGCAGCTGATCCTAATTGCCTCAAGAACACCCTGAAGAGAAATAACATGTTTTTTTCAACCAAAAAATGCAACATAACACAACCCAGATGACCAGTACCATAAAAGAAATTGAGCTGTAGTAAGTTTGAAGAATGAAGATCACATCAAATGAAGAAAAAGTTACAGAATCACAATACTTACACCACAACGTAATTGCTGGATAATGTTTGCATTCTCAAAAATCATAGGCTTCAAAACATTATTTGGCTTCACGCATCTAATATAGTGGGGCTCAGTGGAATTCAGGGTCTCCATCAAAGATTGGAGTTGTAGCTGCAATTTTTAAACACACTTTCCGTTGTCAAAATATAATTTTTTTTTACAAAAATGAGCAGGGCATAAACAAGAAAAGAAAATAGTTCCCACAAAGAGATAATTTTTATATTATCTACGCATCTCCTTATGTAGCCTGCGTCTATACCTAGACAAAAGAGCCTCATAGTACCTCAGAAATGGTACACATCCTTTTATCTGTTCTCTAGTGTTTTAAAATTGATCTTTTAAGTTATTTCTAAATTTTAAGTCAGAATGATGACATGCCAACTGATTTATGATTTATTTATGCAACATATGCAACTCATACCATGAAAAGAGAAAATAATGTTAACAAGCTTATAGCCTTCACCTTTTTTGCCTATGTATAAACCCATTTATTGAGATATAGTACAATGATTTGGCATTTTTTAATTGTTGACTTGTTTCTATTTCAGATGATAAGCTACAAGGCAACGAGGGAATGCCAATCGTACATTTTGTGACCACAAGCCTCATATTAATATCGTAATATAGATGCCTTGACTAGCCATTACGTCATTTGTTCCCACAAGGCACAAACATGATCAGTTTCACCAAAAACTCTGACTGGTTAATACATTTGGGAAAAGTTCTTTATTTATCCTTGTAATTATAAAATGATAACGCCTGCTGCTTTAAACCAGAGCTAAACACACAATTTTCAGTAATTTGAAGAAAATGAAATTTTTATGACTGCGTTAAACCAGACCAATGTGTTTAATTTCAACTTAAAAGGATCTCCTCAACCCACATTACAATCAAAGGCATTTGTCTAAATTATGGGTTCAAAACATACTGTCATATTCATCTTGCTATGTGCTATAGGTTTTGGTCCATGAGATATCAGAACAGCCATTGAGCACTTATCATTTAATTTAAAAGAAGTCCACTTTCAGAAGACTGGAAAAGGAAGTAAGTTTACAGAACCTTGAAGCGTGACCCAATGGAAGAGAATTTAGAGGATTTAGATGATTCCTCTGGAAGTGGAGGAAAGAGACCAGCTACAAAGAAGCATTTTGAAGCTTGGAGGAGATCTTGATGTTCTGCCACTACATAATCTTTGTTTTTGTCAAGGAACTGATCAGCCAGATAATTTACCTGAACAAGTTAAGAGCAATTTTAAGCATCTATTCAGTTGGAATAGATACAATAATGCATGGAATATATATTTACCTCCCCCGCATAATGAGCAATGGTAAAACTAGTACGAGAAAGTTTAGGTTTGATGAAACGCTTGTTGTTTTTAAATGTCTGGTACAACTTCTGAGCAAAAGTTTCATGCGTTGATTTCGGGAACATGCTGTATAAAGCAGTCAGACATACTTGAGAAAAACTTTTTAAATATCCAACCATAAGTAGTATATGTCAAGTAGATCCTGTGATCTCCAAGATAAACATCCCAAACAATTGTACAACCTAAAATTAATAAAGCAAAGCTTGTTGTACATACCAAGCTTCATCCAGAAGTGCTATAATTCCCCCGGGTTTCTGCAATAGATTGAATTAAAGAAAAAAATGTAATTTTCTCAGACCACACAGCAGAAGTATAAGACAATAGCATACACAGATGAGAGAACATAGTACAAACGATGGTTACGTTACTCTCTCTAGCATATGATTCTAAAACTAATAAAAATTATATAATAAAAGCATCATGCAGGATGAGTGTAAAGGACCTTTTCAATCAGATCCAAGACATCTTGGTTATCTACAAATTCTATGTAGCTCCAGTTTATTTCCTCTTTTGTATATTCTTCTTGTTCCATTTTGAAGACATGCTGCATATATACAACCGCAACGATGTCACTTAGAGAAGTTAATGATGCCAGAACGATATAGCAAGCAAGAAAATGATGAAAAACATCAAACCTGATTGAAATGCTGTTGCAATTTTTCATTTGTAAAGTTGATGCAAAACTGCTCAAAACTGTATAAAAGGCAAATAGTCAGTGGAAGGCAATACAATATGTAGCAGATAACATCTGAAGTTTAAAGATTTACCTATTGAACTTAAAACTTTCAAACCCATATATATCAAGAACTCCAATTAATTGTTTCGAGTTTGGATCCTGCCCAATCGAGTTGTTAATTTTTTCCACAAGCCTGCAAAAATATTGAATAAAATTGTAATGTATAAAACTGTCCGCAAAGTTATTTGGAATATATAGAGATTTTATTAGGCAGCAGAATGGAATGAAAAACAATTTGGTTATACTTGATCATTCCACAAAGTACAAAAGCCATATAAAGGTAACCACAAATGAAGTTCCTTTACCAGTCAAACAAGCGGGAATAAAGGGTTTTAGCAAAGGCATCCCTGCTGCCCAGTGCACCAACTGGGTCCAAAGTCCTTGTAATAATCTCTTCTGGAGTTACCATAACACGCTTTATCAGTGCATCTTCTAAGCTCTTGGCATTACATCTACATTATAAAACAAGTTACTGCATATGGCTCAAATAATCATACAGAATGAAGAGAATAGAAAGAACTAAAACATGAGAAGGCATAAAGTAAGGTACTTGAGCAGCTCTGCTACAGTATTTAGATGGTACCAAGATTTTTCATCCTTGATAACAGAAGAGTCTATTTCCTCCCCTTTTGCAAATTCAATGTTACCAAGATGTAGAACTGCAGCTACAACCCTAAAGATTGCCTCCTGAAAAGAGATCATATACAAGTTGTGAGGGCAGTAGCAAGCATGCAACGGTTCTAAAGAGTAATAGAAGACTAACCTGCTCTTCTTCGCTAATGCCAACTACATCCATAGCCCTTCTAGTTGCAAGATATTCCTCAGCATCATTTACTCCATCCAACTCATAACAGTTGGATTGGTTCAAGTAATGGAAAGATTTAGGGCTGTCCAACTTATATTTCTCCCTTTCCTAAAATATCCAAGGGACAATTATGAGCCATAATTAGAATACAAGCACATGCAGTAGAAAATGTAAAGCCGTGGCATGTTTTAACATAAAGGCAAAGCATCAATACCTCAGGTGGAGCAGCACACAGAAGGTAGAAACAGTGATAATTTCTTTCAGGTTCTGAAATCTGGCAAACCCGGGACCTTTCAAGCAAATAAGTTCGCACAGCCGCGCCAGATATCCTCCCGTTCTTGTCAAATTGAAGCTCAACAAATTTACCAAATCGACTGCATTTTCAAGCCAAGATGTATCAGGAACAAAATACCTGTAACAAATAAGCTTATGCACACAAGTTCAACAATATCTGTAACAACTTCAAGAAGACAACAAATTCGGAGTTGGAGAATGAATTATGCGGGAAAAAACCCGAGAAAAGCAGTCAGAAACAGGAAAAAGAATAGGCAATCAAAATGGCAGAACCACTGGAACTCGTCTTAGTTTGCTAAAATAATAGATTACTAGAGAAGCACACCATGGTTCTGATTATACTTATGCTCTATAATCACATAACTGTCAACCTTGTGAAGTAACATCCAATCAATGAAGAAGGTTTTGTCCAATTTGAGTTTCTGATACATCTTCATCCTTGAAGAAAAAGAATCTACTTCCTCGACAAAAATAAACTTTGGGATGATATACTTATTTGACTTCATGTGTAGTTCATCTCCAAATCAATTGCATACTACATTAGAGTTTTATTACATAAGTCAAAGAGTGAAAGACTAGTCACCTTGAGTTGTTGTTCCTCACAGTTTTAGCATTGCCGAATGCTTCAAGAACTGGATTGGACTGCAAATTTGAGAAGAGCGGAAACAACATTTCAGAGAGAACTTTCTATCTAATTATAGTTAGCATATATATATAACAAAGTTCTTAGATATGTAGATCTTTGACAGACAAAAAAAAGTCTTCTTACTTCCAAAACTTGCTGTTCAACAGTTCTCCCTTCCACCCCAGATCGACCACCCAAGTGTGCAAGATAGCGCATGAGCATCTTTGTCGTTTCAGTCTTACCAGCACCACTTTCTCCACTAACTAGAATTGAGTTGCTCTTACCTTCATTAATCATTGCCCTATGCAAGTAAAACAGAGAGTTCAACAAAAGCATAATATGAAATTGTGAAATTTATATGATTATATAACCTACCTATATGCAACATCTGCAACTGCAAAAACATGAGGGCTTAGCTCTCCAAATGCAGCACCTTTATATTGTTGCATCATATGAGTATCATACAGATGCGGTAATCTTTGAAATGGGTTTATTGCGATTAGTATATTTCCGGTGTACGTCTGCATCAGATAGACAAACATCCTTTTAACACATCACTTGACAGAAGAAATACAACTCAGAGGGATTTTTCATGGTTGCAAATTTACTTCATTACGTCAATCAAGAAAGAGAAGCAGAAAGTAGCTTACATATATTTCATTAAGCTCATATCTCGCGGCCAAGTTATGCAAAACTCCTGGTTCATGCAAATATGACAGCTTTGTCATGTCATCAACCCCACCAGGAGGAGCTTCAGTATCCTTGGGAAAAACTTTGGATATATTTGCAACAACCTGCAATAAGTTTTCCAATTTGAAACTAAATCCATAAACTAGGAATATTTTGAAAGAGAGAGTGAAACTAATATAGTGGTAAATGTGCAATTGGAATGAACATTTTGCTGGAAAAGGGCTATGAAGCCATCTCTCAACATTTATTATAACTTACGTTACCAAATAGCTCTAGAAGTTATTATTGTTAACAGATGTGACTTTATAAGTGCCACATTCAGCTATTTTCAGTGAAATATGAATGCATAATAAAAGCAAATGCAATAAAATACGCCAGCATAACTCACTGTTTTCCCATCTGTGGTATGAACATGAACTTCTTCACCATTAATTTTGAAAACCTCCCCATCTATCCATGCCACCTTTGGAACTTCAACCCATACATGAGAACCCACTATAATATTAACTGTGGTTGCCTGCAAATGGATTAGACATAAAAGAACGCGTAGATATTCTATTAGTCAACGAAAAACAATAGCTTGTACAATTTTACTAAATGCTAAGAACACTGACGCAAATGTACAATAGTTGAAAAGTATCATGGATACATAAACTCAAAGAGTAATCAAATTACAGAACTAATGAAATTCTGTTTCAAGTAGCATAGAATATTAGAGTGATATTTACTGGTGAGAAATGAGAATCATAAAATGGTCATAGCTGTATCAGTTCAGTGCATGGATAGTTATACAATTAGCATACCTAACGAAGAGTTATTACTGACATCATGGGCTGACCAAGAGCCATATCTAGTGTAAAACTCGAACAGCCAGTCTATAATTGGCTAAGCAAAAAGCCGCTAAATATGAAGTTGAATCAGCAATCCACATTGCATAAGAAGAAAATCTTGATTTTATGACAAGCAAAATTTAAGCCATGCCTGGCACGAAAATAATATAATAACTCAATTTGATTCACCTGCTGGCCAATTCAAGTCACCATTACTACATAAAAAAATCAAGTAAATTGAATAATCTAATTTTTTTTCCTTCCCCGTGTAATATATTAGCTATCTAAATTTGCAATTTCTTACAATTTCATATGCTATATCCTAATATCTAGCAATAAAAATAACTAAAACCAGCTTAAAATTAAATCATACTAAAGTGAAATGAAAATTCAAAGTTGATCAATAAATTTAAACAGTAAGCACAAAACACATCTAGCAATCAAACAAATCAAATCGATTCAATTCAAGTCAACAAAAACGAGCAAATCGGAAATTTATCTACTCATATATTCTCAGCTACCAAACTTACCATGGCGATTCTACAGTGTGATCTTCCTCCTCTTTCAACTCATTAAAAGAGGACAAGAAAAACCGAGTCGACCAGAAATTAATCTCACTGACTCGGATCGGACCACACTAATATCACCACCAAACGATCTCTTCTCTGGTCCGGTCTGGTCTGGTCTGGTCTTCTGTAACTTCCAAAAAAGCAGCTTCGGAATAAAAAAAACGGCGGTTGAGTTGAAATTGAAATTGTGAGCTGGAGAAGAAGAAGATGATAGACCGGAATCAAACAAAAACTTTTTTTTTTCTAAATTGTTTCGATTTAATAATTCTTTTGAATTTCCAAAAAAAATTAAAATGAGAGATTGGAGAAGCTTAAATACGAAAAAAGCAAAACTTAAATTTTAAAAAATGTAAAATTCTTTTTCTTACTATAGTCAAGTGGGGTCCACAAGGCAGGCTAGTTGTGCCTTCGTGGTCGCCACAAACAAGAAGCTGTGTGTGTGTTTTAGTTCTAAAGCCCGAGATTGTAGCTCTCGTTATTACAGACATAATTATAATTTTTAATGTTAATTAAGATTAATTTTCTGTTTGTGTTTTTGGACATGGTTTTGTGTTTATTTACTGAATTTGCCATTGCTGCAAAAAGAGGAATGTGTGAGAAACAGAAAATAATTGTTGATTTTGTACACATAAAGAAGAAGGAAAAGTACATACTAAAAACTAAATTGGAGGAAAAATCCTAGCCGTCTCTCTCTTTTGAGAAACCTCTCAAAACTTAGTAAGTTTTATCTTTTTATTCATTTGGGAGGTGGTTTTTGGCCATTCTTGGCCAAAAATCACCTCCCCCAATTTCTTAAATTCAGTTTTTTAGCCTTTTACATAGTTTTTGTCTTTAATTTTGAATAAAAATTCTTTTTTGGCCAATTTTGGTTTAAATCTAGAAATTATTTTCTACCTTAGTATCTTAATTTTATTAGATCTATTCTAATCGAAATTAAAAATAGTTTTTTTCATCGTTGGAGATGAAATTGTTTTTTGCGATGCAAGCGATTTGGATCTCCAAAACAATTAGAGCCACCATCTTACGACGGATTTCACCAAATATCGGTATGTTTTGCGTCAGTATAGATGATGTCTTTAATGTTTAAGAGAAGAGATATGTCATTGAAGATGTGATTAGGGGCTCTAATGATGAAGTTATAACTGCTAGTTGTAGCAGTCGTGCGATTAAAGTTAGTATTATCATGGCAAGCGAAGCTAATCTAATTCCCTTTATTTTAAAGGTTGTAATGGATGCCTTCAACAACAACTCTTTGCTTTGTAATATTATCAGTTTGATAGCACATGACTATTTTATCTTAATTGAGATGCATATATGTTGTTTTAATTACAATAGAAAATCTCATGTGGTAGCATATGACTATTTTAGTTTATCTAATTGGTTGGGGTATGTCCCTCCGATTATCAAATTCTATGTACTGGCTGATCAATCAGCTTTTGATTAATAGAAGTTTTTATTTCAAAAAAAAAAAAAGGAAAAGTTGGCATTGGCACCTTATCAAACCGACCAAATTGTTTAATTCAACTTGTTTTTTTTTTAAAAATAATAGAGGAGCCATATAATTTTAGTTTTGGATATTACTGAATTATCAAGTCAAATTAAACTAAAAATTTAGTTTAGTTTGATTTTGATTGATTTACTTTAGTTACAATACTAAAATTAAAAAAAATCCATCAATTCAACTCATTCTAATTTTGATTTAAAGTTCTTGAAGTATTTCACCAAGTGGGTGAAATGTTGAAATGAATTGAAAGATAGTAATAAAGGGTATAATAGTACAAATAGTTTGGCAGCCATGAATTTATAGGAAATGAAAAATAAAGAGAGAATCTTTGGAGAAAATAAACCGAAAAAGTGGAGACATTACAGTGTTATATAGGCACACAATTTGCTGGCGGGTAAGTATTTTATAGCTACATGTTTTGTATCCCATATAATTTTCTCGTGTTAAGACACCAACATCATTAGTGTGTCTTAACATCTCCTGCTTGAGACACGTGCGGAAGTTACCCCATGCTGTAATACTCATACTCGTATAATTATGGGTGTTAACGAGGAGAGGCGACCCAAGCCAAATTTAAATTATGCTAGTAAAAGTTAAGATCGAACTCAAAATTTTATAAATTTAAACTCAAATGGATCTAAATTGTCTAGATCGAATTAGAACTTGGATGATATTTAAACTATTTAAACTCTAACGATATTCGAACTACTCGAGTTCGAATAACGTCTGAACTACTCAAATTTTAATTTAATAAAATTCAATTATAGTTGATATATTTAATTTTTTACTATAAAATATAAATCTTAACTAATTAAATGGTAAATTCCGGTAAATTTAGAGGTGGAAAATCACTATAGTAAAAAAATATTTGATATGCATACAATGCTCGTTTAGACTCGCCATCTTGACAAATCTCTTTAATTAATATTTAAATTTGGTTCAAAATTTCGAACAATTCAAACTCAATTCGATTTTTTGGAATCGATTCGGATATACAGCGAGTAGTCAATTTTGTTTATGCCTCTAGATTTTATAGAGCTCTAAGGTTAATTATTTTTTAAGTACTTCAAAAATATTATATCTGACATATTGTTACTAAATCATTGAAATATACTAAATTTAATTTAGTCGATCTAATAAATTAAGAAGCGTAATAATCATGTGCTCAAGGAATAGAGCAAATTAATATGCCTCTCCTGCTTTAAAATCAAACGATATTGTTTTTTATTAACTAGTTTATATCTTAATCATTTTGTAAATTAATCAACTAAATTAAATAATTTAATTAAAAAATCAGCTTAGTCTTTCAATATATTTTTGACATAAATATAATCAAAAATAATATTTTTATAATCAAACCCTTTTATATTTTCTTACTTTAATTTATTTTTAATTTATTTTTTAAAATTTTAAATTCTTTTTACATTTAAAACTGAAAAAAATAATGAAAAAGATCATTTTAAAATAAATAAATAAATGAATTTTTTAAATAGATGGAGTGTGTGAATAATTTATTTCAAAGAAAATATTTTTGCTTCTACATTCAGACAGTAAAAAAATTAAAAAGGATTGCTTAAAAAAGGACAGAAAAAACAAACAAAGTTCATGAAAATTCCAAAAGTAGATGCTAAGTTTGAGCTGGCGGCACCCAACATGCAACGATATGCTTACAACAAAATTGCAACTGAAAATTTGATTAAACGACATGCTACAAGATGCATTGTCATTCCAAGGGGAGATCTAAAATTTTAGTTAATATGTGAAGGGGAGGAACTGAGGTTCTAGGAAGACCAGCTGTGGTAACAATTGGAATATACACAGAGAACAAGTTCTCATGTGGTGCATGATTTCAATAAAATCATACGTGTTACGGTGTTCGCGGGCACGGCAGCGGATTCAAAATGAATTTGAACGGATTTAATTTTTTAAAATGTAAGCATATATTTTATTCTCGTCTAATATTTACTATTCAAATCTGGACCTCGTAACAAAAAGATCCAGGTTTGGGTCTTATTTTAAGAATTATAATAAAAAATTATCAATTGTATAAATTTAAATTCGCACATAAAAGAACGTGTTTAATACGGACTTGTTTTCGGGACTGATTTGATGCAAAAAATTAGTGTACATGCCCAATTCAAACGGATCGGGTTTGAATACCACACCACCGGGCGGCTCGCCTGAATGCTGAGTCTTTCTCCGTTGCCGGATCGAGCGGATATCCAACTTAATGTCATGAATCGATTTTATCAAACGAAAAGCCTATATGTTTTGGGCTCAAGTTTGGCTGCCATGAACCATCAATTTAGACCAGGCCACTGGATCTTGTCTAGTCGTCATATCCAACGTGGGAGATACTTCATTAATTATTAGGTGCAGGACTCACTTTAACATATGGTTACAAAAATGATTGAGATTTCCTTTAAGTTCACTTTAAATTTGAGGGGGTCATGTTTATATGTACACCGTTTATTATAAAATGAACGGCGTATATTAATTTAATTAAAATTTTATCTTTTTGATCTACACCGTTCATTTTATAAAGAACGGTGTAGATCTGAACATGACCCCTTTTAAGTTTAAAATGAACTTGAGAGAATTTCAATCCTTACAAAAAAAATTAAGCCCAAAACTTAAGCCAAACTTCATTAGTTTATCTAAATGAAACCAAAACTTTTTGATTCATAATAAATCAACCAGTTATTTCTTATAAAACATGAGTAAAAGTTAAAATGATTATAAATATTCGATGAATTTTGATTTTCATTGAGTTCTTTTTCCTATAAATATCAGAATTAAATGACAATTATGATCAACTAATTTGATTTGATTAATTAATTAAGAGAAATTCTTAGGTAGACTCGTACCACGTTATCCGTAAACCAAACCTATCACATTATGACACATCATTAAAATGATGGCAATCTTGTAATATTAACATTCAAAGGTGTAAATAAGTAAAAAACGAATTTACAAGATTGCCATCATTTTAATGACATGTCATAATGTGATAGGTTAGTCTACGGATGACGTGGTAGACCGAGTCTACATAAAAATTTCTCATTAATTAATTCAATTGGATCAAGTATTAGACTGAATTGCAATCACCTTTCCTAATATACACTTATTTATTAAATATACAAACCAGTTTTTCAGTCGTGCAACGGTAACAACATATAATTTTAAGAAAATATTGGCAAGTGTTATTTAAAGGGAGATTAAGTAGCAATTTGCCCCTTCAACTTGTAAGCAATGGGCAATTAACATATAAATTACCGTTGTTAGTAAATAACTATACGAACTTGGTGATTATGAGCAATTAGCGCATTTGGCAAATTAACTTACAAATTAAGGGAGAAAATTACCAATTTAAGATATAATTAACTTACAAATTGAGGGGCAAATTGTCAAAATAGGGCAAATTGCCCATAATTACCAAATGCGTGTACTGATTTGCCCACAAAGTTAATATATATGCTAATTGCCCATTGCTTATAAGTTCATGGGGTATATTGCCACTTAAGTCTTTAAAGGGATTGAAGAATAATCTTTTAAATCTAAAAATATCTTAAGATTAGCTCTTATAGTATATAAATAAATAAATAAATAAGAATATTTTTAAAATGGCGTTAGGTTTAAAATTAATTACTGTCCCCTCCATTGTTGTCATTTTAAAGTCATTTTCCTTAAGAATTGGATAAAAATTGAAAATCACGTGCCAACTTGCACAACTTCAACATGGTTTCACCCCCAAAATATAATGGCTTCCTCTTTTGCACAAACCACCGGACCCACAGTGCCTCTGCAATATATAGTTAGCCATTTCCTTTATCAACAAAGCCAAATATGTTAAAAGTCCCTGCACTTATTAAAATGTTTAAATTTCTTAATTTATATAAAAAATATTGACAAAACAAATCTTAATGTTTCATCTTTTTAGCGATTTAATAAAGCGTTATGACACAAATCTAACCTTTCTAATTTTTACATTTTGTAGCTTTATCACGAATTCCGGCCATTTGTCATCTTTCTAAAACTAGAGAGTGTAAAATGCAAAAAATTGGAATTTTATTTGCAAAAATTTAAAATATTAGAATTTTCCTCAATAATATAGTTGTCACATATACAAATAAAGACCGAAAACAGTTTGAGCTATAAAATATAAAAATTGAAAATGTTAAAATTTAGTAATTCATAACTTTTTCAACATTAAGTTTAAATTGCAAAAAAAGTGAAATGTTAGAATTTGTTTTACTAATACCTCTTTCTATAATCATCAATTAATATATTTAAAAAGTTTCCAAAATATATTCTTTGTAAGATTTTATTTTATTTTCTGTTTAGTTTATTAGTACTCCCGCCTCAATTAATTATGTTTCCATGTAGACTTTTTGTGTAGTTTTTAGTTTAAATATATTCATAAAAAGTACATTTAAATCCACTTGAATTCGTATATTTGTATGAATCAAGCCAAGATAAAGCTCAGGTACTTAATTGAACATTCAGCTATGATAAAGGACGCAGACGTATATTCAACCTATCAACAACCGAACACCACTCACCATTTACATCCCAAAACAAAATTATAAAAACCAAAACAAAATCAGAAACCAAACCAAATCTCAGCCGCCGCCACCTCACAAAAAAAAACATGGCAACCTCATCTCTCGCGTCCTCCTTCACTCACAGCAAACACAAACATTTCCATCAAAACCCTAACCGCGCCACCGCGCTCCGTCGCACTCCCACGGTAATCTCCTGCACCTCCTCCACACTCGACCCCTCCCCTTCCTCCAACAACACCACCAGAAAAAACCGCCGTCCCGCCGATGAAAACATCCGCGAGGAGGCGCACCGCCGCCGCTCCTCTTCCTCCAACCTGTTCTCCGCCAAATACGTCCCATTCAACGCGCCGCCTGGCTCTAACGAATTCTACTCCCTAGATGAGATTGTTTACAGAAGCCGCTCCGGCGGTCTCCTCGATGTACAGCATGACATGGAAGCGTTAAAGAAATACGACGGCGCGTATTGGCGCGAGTTGTTCGACTCGCGTATCGGGAAAACCACGTGGCCGTACGGGTCAGGTGTTTGGTCTAAAAAGGAATGGGTTCTACCGGAGATAGATTCCGATGATATTGTCTCCGCTTTTGAAGGGAATTCTAATTTATTTTGGGCTGAGCGTTATGGCAAACAGTTTCTGGGCATGAATGATTTATGGGTTAAACACTGTGGCATTAGCCACACTGGTAGTTTTAAAGATTTAGGTATGACTGTTTTAGTCAGTCAAGTTAACCGTTTGCGTAAACTGAAAAAACCGGTGGTCGGCGTTGGTTGCGCCTCCACCGGAGACACTTCGGCTGCGCTGTCTGCCTATTGCGCATCGGCCGGGATTCCATCTATTGTGTTCTTGCCTGCTGACAAGATTTCCATGGCGCAATTGGTTCAACCGATTGCGAACGGAGCATTTGTGTTGAGTTTGTTAGACACTGATTTTGATGGGTGTATGAAGCTAATTCGCGAAGTTACGGCTGAATTGCCGATTTATTTAGCGAATTCGTTGAATAGTTTGCGATTAGAAGGGCAAAAAACTGCTGCAATTGAGATTTTGCAGCAGTTTGATTGGGAAGTACCGGACTGGGTTATAATCCCAGGTGGTAATTTAGGGAATATTTATGCTTTTTATAAAGGGTTTAAAATGTGTCAAGAATTAGGGCTTGTTGATAGAATACCTAGATTAGTTTGTGCTCAAGCTGCAAATGCTAATCCCCTGTATCTGTACTACAAATCAGGGTGGAAAGAATTTAGCCCTGTGAAAGCAAGTTCTACATTTGCTTCAGCTATACAGATAGGAGATCCTGTTTCTATAGATAGAGCTGTGTACGCCTTACAGAACTCGAACGGAATCGTCGAGGAAGCGACCGAGGAGGAATTGATGGATGCAACGGCGCAGGCTGATTCTACGGGGATGTTTATTTGCCCTCATACCGGAGTTGCGTTAACGGCTTTGATTAAGCTTCGGAATAGCGGGATTATCGGTCCGATGGATCGGACGGTTGTGGTGAGTACAGCACATGGGTTAAAGTTTACTCAATCGAAGATTGATTATCATTCGAAAGCAATACCGGATATGGCTTGCAAATTTGCTAACCCTCCTGTGCAAGTGAAGGCAGATTTTGGTTCTGTAATGGATGTTTTGACGAATTATTTGGGGAATAAGGTCCCTAAATAAACTGCTGTTCTTCTGATATTGTAAGTTTAACACTTGTACTCTTTATGTTGTGTGTTTTTTGCAGATGTTTACATGAATTACGTTGCAGGTTGGCTTAGTTTTAGGATGTTAGTATCCAGTTTGAGACACTGAACTGCTGTAATTTTTGAACGGAGATGGGTTTGGAATAATGAGAATGTTTTGATTTATATTCTTGTGCTTATGGATTACTACTTTTTGAATAGCCTTCCTTTTGTAACAGTTGATACTAGTGATATGCAAAACCCTATCAAACCGAATAACAGACTTGATCCGACAAATTTGATTATATTTGGTTTGATATTATAAAATAAAAATCAGTTTGTCCGTTCCGTATAAATAAATTTCAGTTAAGTTTTAGTGCAAACGGACCAAAACAACCGAACCAACTAAAAAAAAATCAATCGAATTGACCGCTTATTGCAACTGTCGATTTCAAATGTAGGGCATGGATTTAGTATTGATGTGGGCTTGACAGTTTAAATTTAGTGTTGATGGCATTCTTTGTGCCATTATTTAGAGATCATGAAAGTGAAAATCCTGGCCATGGTAGCCTCACATAATGCAATATAACAATAGAAAGAGAAATATGCCATGGAATATAAATTGTACCGTTTAACACGTGATTATACTCTTGAAAGCCATTTTCTACTAGTCATGTCCTATTGTCCAATAAAATTTCATATGATAAGACTTATAAGGATATTTTGATGATTTTATATTGAATTAATGCTAAAATTTTCAATCTTTTTAGAACACCAGAAATACCAATATTCGAATGTTTTAAGAACGGAGTATTAAAAAATCAATGTTCCGTTAAAGAAGAACCATTGACATATTGACATGACAAATACTGAAAAATACTATTGTAAAGCTACAAATGCATTAGGCGAGGTCCAATACATCACAATTGACTGAGGCACGAAAATTATGAATTGCCAGGTCATATCCTTATCAGAAATAGGGCTAGGCAAAAACCCAATCATAGCGACAAACAGACCGGGACCAAAGTTAGTTATTTGGTTCAGTAGTTCTGTGAAAACGGTCTGATTTAACGGACAATTTCAAGAATTTTGAAGTTAACAGTTCGAGCAGAGGCACTGTCAAAACGCAAGAAAAATGGCCTTTCTATTTACCAAATTGTTGTGAGGAGAGCAAATTAATAAACCAGACAGCAGAATGATCTTAAACGGAATATTTTTACGAGATCAATTTGATAAACTAACATCCGAGGCAGTAAATCTTGTAACAACATCTGACGACTCGTATTTTTTGCTGCCAACATACCAAGTATATCACGAGTATTGGTAGAGTGATATGCTCTTATCATCGGATACACTAGCAAGGTTACCGCCACCAGCACGACTTTCTGCTTGTGGCCGAAATGCTACTCCCCAAACTTGATCGGAATGATTGCTCATTGTCTGCACAGCAGCCCTCATGTTAAGATCCCATAGCCTTACGGTTCTATCACTCGAGCCAGTTGCAATAGCTGCTCCATCAGGGCTTGCATCAACGCTCAATACCCAGCTTGCATGACCTGACATTGCCGTAATCAGAGTTTTCCCCTCGGAATCATACATGTGAACATGAGCATCATCTGATGCAGAGAAGAGCACCCGAGCATCTATAGGAGAAAATACAAGAGATCGCACAGGCATATAATGGCCTTCCAGATGATGTAAAAATTTTGCTCGTGCTACATCGAAAACAGAAATAGTCCCGTCCATTGAACCACAAGCAAGCCTTCTCCCGTCCGGACTCCAAGCAACTGACAAGACAAACTTCTTGCTGCTACTCTTATCAGAAGGCTTTGGTCCATCTGGACGGGGAATAGATAAAGAAGCAATCTGTTTCCACGTGGCAGTGTCCCAGAGATTGACTGTCGCGCTACCACCACCGGCAACAGCAAGAGTGGTACCCTGTACAAAACAAATAGCCAAATTTAGAACAGATTGACTAATAATATAGAACATTCTCCATGTTCAAAATTGTTTCATGCAGAAAAGAATCCGTGTGTACACGTTTGTTTGTTATGTTGATCAGTAGCATGGATACGGATAAGGGTAAACAACTAAACATAATTCTTGGACATGGACACGGCAAACAGTGTTATTCTAAGGTTTCCTATGTTAAAACTTAAGATTCGTGTCCAAAACGCTGAGTTTCCTTCCGAAACTGAAAACGTTGACTAAATTATATATCTCCTACTTTATAAAACACATACACATGCCACCAAACAGCACTAAAAACACTCAGAATCTCTGATTATGTAGTTTACATTACAGACTACAGCAGTAGCATTTAAACTTGACCTAAATCAACTAATTAGAATTTACAATACATAATTCTAACTTAAAAGCTACATAACTGATGAAATTGAAACCCTAGAAATGAGAATAACCTTAGGATCAAACTGCATTTGCCAAACTTCGGAGGGTGGAGATTCGAGAGTAGCAATAGTAGCATTGGTATCCACATCGAACACTCTAACGAAGCTATCGAGCGAGGCAGACGCGGCGATTACACCTGACGGATGCGCCGCTACAGAGACGACTCCGAGGGAGTGACCGGTGTTGGTTCGTTCATGTTTAATCTCGTTCTCCTCGGGTCTCCACAGCTTCACTGTCTCATCAAGTGACCCTGTGAGAAGTAATGCGGGTCGGGTTTGGGTAGCGGGTACCCACGTCGCTGCCCATATTGATTCCTCGTGAGCGTTCTCGATTGGTTTTAGACCTGCGAGTTTCATTGAATTGTTTTTGATAAAACCCTAGAAATTGGATTGAATAGAATTGAGTAGTGTGATTTGGCTCCTACTATTTTTTACTACTTCGTTTAGTTTGTTGGGTATGTCGTTTTGACAAATGAACTGTAGTTTTGACTTTAGAAATCCTGAATCATGCGGACGGGCACATCACACATCAACACACAGAGGTAACTTCAAGGTTTACAATTACAATTTAACCCATTTTTGGGGTACTTATAATTTGTGCTACTTTTTATATTTTTAGTCCTTAATAAAATTATTTGACCAGTTGAACCATAAATTTTTTTATGGAATCGGTTTGATGTCCCATATGATTATAAAACCATTGGTTAAATTAAAACCCGGTATATTCATGGGTCAGGCTCGAGCTGAATCTACGTGAATTTTTTATTTGTTATGTAAGTTCAAGCTCGGTCCGAATTTCATATTTGTCACTCAAAATCCGGTCATGACACTCTACTTATGCGAGTTCATGTTTGATTTTTTAGAACTTACACATGCATACAAATAAAAGTACGAGCACACACACAGAATAGCGGGCTTCTGGGTTCGGGCTAGACATGGAACAAAAGATTATTGTCCAAATCAGGTCTAAGGCAAACGGACCTGCACGGGTTGATCAAATACATAGGCCTATGAACAAGTCTAGGTAAAACCAAATAACACAAAAACTGGATCATAATTCAATCACACACAATTGAGAAACTATTATTATTCTGTTTGTAAGACCATCAAACAATCCAAACTTTGTATTCAATCATCAAACTCTAAACTTTAGTACCAACTTCATCAAAATCACTAACATATCCTATACATCAACTCTATCTTTCATTATCCAAACGACATTTCAAACTTTCAAAACAAAAAATCAAAAACTCCACGCCAAATTCTCTATAAAAGAAGCTCTTATGGGTAATAAAAAAAACCATACCCGACTCGAGCCCCACCCTATATAATACTAGTATTTTTTCTTTAACTATCATCATGTTAAACCAGTACTTGTTTTCTTTGTGTGCAGACTTCAGTAAGTTTTTCATATCGAAGATGGGCTTGAATCTGGGCCAAGGCCCATACTTCTGTTCTTCACTGAATTTATCTTCTCCATCCTCCATTCTCCTCTAAGCCTCGCAATGAAAGAGTCAGCTTTATAATTCACATCTGGGCTGGGACAGAACACAGATCCACCCTCCATTGCGTTGACCCTTTCCGTTGACTGTCTGTTGACCTCCTCCAACTCAGGAGAGCTGCATCGCGAACTGTGTGCGCTCCGTATTTTAACATAATCTCCTCTCACCATAAATTTAAACCCTGGCACTTTGAACGGCGGCGGTGGAGGCGGAGGCGGCATTGGAATTAGTGGTGATTGTCCTCCGCTATTCATGTTTTCCTCATATGAACTAACTCTCGTCGGCAATGGTGGCCGGCCCGTGGGAGTGTATCTCTCTCGCCTTATTGGTGCTCGTGGAGGTGTTTGCGGTGCTGGCGGTGGCGGCGGTGGAGTTGGCGGAGGAGGTGTTGTTTGACGCTTGGACGACCTTTTCGAGAGTGTATCCTGTCGTGGTGGAGGTGGCGGTGGCGGTGGAGGAGCAGAGAATGAATGAATTCTCTTATTTTTGCCGCTCTTTTTGAAAAAATTATGGAATGATGGCGGAGGAGGTGGAGGAGGAGGCGGTGATGGCGGTGGTACGGTGAAAGAATGCGGCTGAGAATGAGAGTGTTCGTTGTAAAAATTCCTAGTTTTCTGTTTCTTCTTTCTTTTACTCTGATGATAAAATGAAATCAAAGCCATTTTTATCTCCTTAGTCGCATTACTCTTCTTGCGTTCCAGTTTCTTCGTAACCGCCGGAGCTGACGGTGGTGGAGGAGGAGGTGGTGGTGGAGGAGGCGGAGGATTTTGAACTTCACCTTCATTTTCTTCACGAGGAACTGTTCTATGACTTCTTCTCTGTCTATGATGGTTTCTTGATACCGGCGGTGGCGGTGGTGGAGGAGGAGGCGGAGCTGGCGACATTGGTGGCGGAGTTGGCGTTGATGAGCGGTTAATCACGTAAGTATCAACCGGAATTTCTTTAACAATCGGAGAATCTTGATCAAATACATAACCGCTTCTCTGTCTCCGATTATTATTATTATTAATATTATTAATATTACTATAATCAGATGATCTAAACTTGCTTATTTCAAAATCATCAAAGAATCTGAATCGGTTAACATCATCGTCATCGGATTGCCATAAGGATTCTTGCCGGAGATCTGGATATGAGCTACTGTTTCTCTTTAACCTCCGTACAGGCATCGCCGGTGAAGCAAACTGATTACGACCATCGAACCAATTATGATTTGACACGTGGCTGCTTCCAGGTTCCTTGCTATCTAAAACATTGCGGCCAACATTATCGTTGTTTCGGATACCGTCGTCGCCGGAAGAAGGAGGATCGTCGGTGTTTCTTCTAGCAAAGACTCCGCAGAGGATAGCAAATAATACAAGAAATGTACTGAGAGAGTCCGGCCAGCTCTTCTTAACCGGTAGCGGCGGTGGTGATCGGAGTTTATTATTGTTAATGATGTTGTTGTGGTGAGTATTAGGGACTGTAAAGAAGAAGATGAAGAAGAGAAGGAAGGTGATTATAGATAAGAGAAGGATTAGTAAATGGAGACTGAGGAGAGGAGATTGAGAGCTGTCGCGAGGAGGCATGATAGTGGTGGTATTTGCTGCGGCGGAGGTGGCGGTAGCGGTGGTGGTGGTGAGTGTGAGTTGTGACCAGAAGGGTTGGAGCAGTGGTGGGTCTGTCTTGAAGGGTGATTTTTGAGTTGTGGGTTTTGCTTGTAAAGAAAAAGAGGGAAAGGTTTTTGGCTTTTTGAGGAAAGAAATTCAGTTTGAGTGTCTTGAACATTTTGACAATAATTATTTAATACATACTTTATTTTATTACGAAAAATCTTTAGATAGATTAAGACTACCATATTATTCGTGGATTACTTAAAAAATCTATCATAAATACATCATTTTACTTATTTACATATTCCATAACATTATAAAAATGCCATCATTTTAATGACATGTTATTTTGTGATATGTTAGTTCACGAATGACGTGGTCGTGTATAAGAAGTTTTCATTTTATTATTTTTAAGATTTAAAATCATAGTTCCCTTAAAAAAAGATTTAAAATCAGAGTAAGAATTATATCAGGAAACTGTTCTATTTTTTTATTCATTAAAGAAACTAAATGCAATAATTAATGGCTAGTTTTTTACTATTAAAGGTAAGGAGGATCCCTCTATAATAATGTTTGTACAGAGATTTTAAATTGTTAAAGTTTAAAATTTACTACTCCCTCCGTCCCAATAGAGTTGTCCACTTTGCCTTTATCACATAGTTTAAGAAAAGTAATTATTACTTATGGGTTTTATAAAATTTTCCTTACTTTTCTTGTCATACCCCTATTTAATATAGGGTCCACTAGCAAATTACTCACTAGTAAATTTTGAAGAGGGTTAATAAAAGAAATTTAAGTGTAAAAGGTAGTTACTTTTGGAAAGTGGACAAGAGTTTTGGGACAAAAATATTTCTCAAAGTGGACAACTCTATTGGGACGGAGGGAGTATGAAATATGTATACAATTTATCAATCTGAATTGAATTCAAAATTAATAAATTTAAATATATATAATTTGAGAATATTTTTAACATAATTTAATAACCAAACAATTAGTTTTATTCAATGTTTTTAAAAATGTACGTATCCAAAATTGTTCCTACAATAATTTTATCATTTAAATTGCATATGTATTTATGGCCACTTAAATGATAATAAATGAGTAAAATGTGAGTTTTAATTTTATATTCTAAGGTCTGCTATCAGTTTTAATTTTATATTCTCGCTCAAATTTTTGTGTAGGTTCATCAGTTTTTCTTCACAATCAATCCTTATCAACATGACCCGTTATGTTTTACATTGTTAACATATGGTATTACAGAAAATAATTGCAAATTGTAAGATACATTGTTTTTTGTCATTTCTCAACAATATGCAAGTTTAATTATATTCAATCAATTAATGTTATTTTCCTTTCATATTCTCCAATTCTCTATGACATTTCCTCAAACTTGGAACTTTAAATTGAAAACTCTCTATGCAATTGAGTACTCAATTTCTAAGTTTAATAGTATGAAATTTCGCTTAATTCAATTAATAATACACATACAAATAGGATAACTTGATTTAAGAATGGCAAAATTAGAATTGACTCTGAAAATGTGGAGGAAGATGATAATCTGCCATTATTACAAAGAAAAAATACAATGGTAGGAAAAAATGGAAGGAACAAGATTAGAAAAGAGATTTCCTTTAATATTGATTCGCCTATTCACAAGAATGAGTCAATAAAGGAATTTTAAATTAGGGATGACAATAAAAAGGGGATTTTCCATTCTCCGTGGGGACCCGCCCCTAATAGGGCGAGAAATTCCCACCAATTACCCCAATGGGTATGGGGATGGAGAAAATCATTCTCCAACCACGGGAATGGGGAGAAGACGAGGAGTATAGTCCCCACCCCATGGAGATCCCCATCCCCGTTCCCAAGGAGACCCGATTTATATTTATACATATTTATATTATATTATAAATTTTAATATATTATTTCTAATTTTAAATCATTTAACTTAATTTTTTTATTAGTTTTTATTTTTTTTAAATATATAATATTATAAAAGATAATAATATTTTTTATAATTAATTTTTTATATATCTTATTGTAATACCCCGTAAACTGTTAAGATAACTTTCAGATATTA
Source organism: Mercurialis annua (assembly GCF_937616625.2). NCBI lineage: Eukaryota > Viridiplantae > Streptophyta > Magnoliopsida > Malpighiales > Euphorbiaceae > Mercurialis > Mercurialis annua. The sequence continues at coordinate 53,612,532 of NC_065571.1, forward strand.
GGACGTGCCACTTGTCTGAAATTAAGAAGTTGGGATAAGGTGATCGTGAATGAGAATCAAAATGACAAGTATTGTCAAAATAGGTATATTAATTGGATCGCAGAATAATAATTTTTAAGCGAAACTTTGTTATTCGGAGTGATTGCTAGCGGGACTAAAAGGAAGCCAGAGTAATTAAAATAAAATAAAATATAAGTCCCGAGCTAATAATTTTCACGTCAAGGTCCGTAAAATATTTTTAAGAAATTGTGGAAAAAGTTTCATAATTTTTGGATATCGTTTAGATAAGCACGACGGTTAATTGAGAAGTTGAGTTAAAGTGCAAATTAGCCACTTTAAGGACTAAAGTGGATTTTTGTCACGACCCAAAATATTGAGCCGCAACCGGCGCTAGGGAACGCGAGTGGTAGCTCCGGAACCCGTAGCAAGCCTTAAATCACTATTAATTTTTTCAAAAATAATAAACAATTAACATAAAGCAACAAAAGCAAGTATACATAACATGTATACACAAACATTTACACCAACTGTTCAAAAACCTCGCGGGCTCTAGTTACCGTACCTTGTACGAACTGGCCTCGCGGTACTATATCCATCAGTTAGTGTATCCAACATATCACCGGCATCTGGTGCCGTGCACAACATATAAAACACGTAGCCTACAAAAACCTATAAACAGGACAACAAGGATATGTATAATAAAAATACACTGCTGTCTAGGCTACGACTCTGTCAACGCGAGACTACTACTGCAGCATTCACAGAAGTCAGAACTAAACATATACAGCTTACTTCTGGACTTCAAAATTGACCTCTAGCTAAGTCCACACACTAAGCACCTGGAAACAGCAAAGGTGAGGGGTCAGTATTTGGGAAAATACTGACTGAGTTGATATTTACTAACGGTATTAATATAAAAACATAGCATCGCATTTCAAGAAAACAATAATATGAAACATATAAACATGTATTTGATCCGTACGAAACTAATATCCTAGCATGCGACACATCTCTCGAATAATCATATATCATTTAACCCAATCGTAAATATCAATTGCGAGTCCAACTCGCTGGTGGCCCAGCCACTAGATACGGGGACTCCAGACTACACCGTAGCCGAGTACTCACTCGTATCAAAACCCAATCGTAAATTTCATATTCATCAACAGCTCCCAGCTGTGTCAAGTCATTTCTCAAATGCAAACATACTAGACTGACTCGATACTGGTGATCACACAGCCTATTGACACCCAATAGGTAGCTAGTTTCTTCGGATCGCATACTAGTTCTCGTAAATAAACTTAATGGAAACATATAACATTTAATCAAATCATATAACATGCGATGCGTAAAAACAGTATACATATCTATATAAAATAACTTTACATATATAATACACGAAAGTAAAATGCAACTCACTGTGACCGCAATCCAATCACAAATATGGTCGATGAAATGATATGCCCTCGCTAGTCCGCTTCTACTGCCTCCACTACTCGCTGACACGTCTGATAAATCGTTAATAATTAGACGTGATTCTCGCATTCTTATACGTATAATACTTTTAGGTTTTAGGATTAATTTCATTTTATACTTATTTACGTATTCGATATCTCTAATCGTAGAGATAACTTAGCGAATACCATATCTCATAATTGAGAATCGCTTAATGTCCTTGACGTTTTCCATTATTGTTATTTATCTAAAACGTCGAGCTAATCTCAAGATTAATGACTTTCCAAGTCCGAAATCCGTCCTTTAGCGTCAAATTACTCTAAATGTCAAACTCATAGGTCAATTACAGTTTGCATACGCATGGGGGTGATTCAGGGTGCACGGGCGTGCCCTTCGGTAGGTACACGTTCGTGTAATCAAGTACACGTTCGTGCACCTCACTGGTGCACGTTCGTGTACTCTCAGTACACTTTCATGCACCATGGAAAGTGCACGTTCGTGTACTTTAGGTACACGATCGTGTACTTTAGGTACACGATCGTGTACCTTGCTAGGTGCACGTTCGTGTACTTCCAGTCCACGTTCGTGCACCTGTGGTGCACGGTCGTGCACCACGTGCACAGCTCCTCGAAAGTCGATTTCCGGGGTTTTATCACCATTCCGACGTGCCTCACACATCCATACTCAATACCCATCTCTCGGTTTCTTCAAAAACACCATAATAACTTCAAAAACGTCAAAATTCAACCTAAACTCGATCCTAATCAAAACAGCCAACAAACCCATATTTTTATGCCAAAACCCGACCTCTTACCTTAATTTGATGGCCGGAGATGATAGAGCTTTCGGTTCTGAAGAAATCGCCGCTTGAATCGCTTGAATCGGACGTCGAACGGAGAAACGGCGGCGAAACGATCGTGGTCGAGGGTTTTCGACGTTCTGGAGCTTTCTCTTCTTCTGATCTCTTCTTTCATATTTCATTTCTTATATAATTTGGCTAAAGTGCCACTTTGATCCTTGTTCTTTTTGCTTACTATCATTTATCCTTTAAACTTTTCCTTTATTCGATTTAGTCCATAACTAAATCGATAAACTCTTAAATTATTACCGTTACGTATTATTTATATCCGATAATTAATACGAAGCTCGATATTAATACTTTCCGTCAAAATCTTCTAATTTCCATTTTCGACACAAAGTGGCTAAATTACCACTTTGGTCCCTGTACTTTATTTTGGATTTTTCTTGACATTTTTCCTTTTAATTCCAATTCTAACTTTAGAATTGAAATATAACCTTAATTTTCTCAAAGTTAATTTCTCAAAATCGACCTACTTGAAACTTATTTACTTTATCTTTTCAGAAATTCTTCTGATATCATCACTCTGGCGAATCAAAACTGGACACGTGGTCCAATTAGCTAATTAAATATTTTGGGGTATTACAATTTTTAACCACAAACTTCCGAAGGAAGTTGTGTTTAATCTATTTTCTTAAGATAAGAAAATAATATCGATAAACTGGTTATCGATAAACATTAAAATGAAATATTGGACGAAAAAGTGCAAGTTAGCTCAGAATGAAATTTTGAGCGTTTTTGGCCAAAATTGCCAAAATAAATTTATTAGAAAATGAAGTTATAAGATATGAGACTAATATTATTTATTTGGTAATAAATAATATAGAAGTAATCGGACCTAAAAGATTTAGCGTTCGACGGACTAAATTGGACGAAAGAAAAGTTATGGATTAAAGAATGAGGAGGTGGCAACTTTAAGGACTTAAGTGAACTTTAGCCAACAACTTATAGGCTAAGTTAAGGAATGAATATCCCATATTCAGCTCATTCTCTCAAAATTAAAAAGAAATAGAAAGAAAGAAAGAAAAAGATGGAGAAGATGAGAGAAAGGGGAAAATGGAGCATTCAACTTCAAATCGAGCTACGGAGCTCGTTTCTCGACCAAATTTGATGATTTTCGGTGGCTATGGATTCGGGATTCAAGCCTTTACTCAAGGTAAGCACCAATTCACGATTTTGATGGCTAATTTTGGACGAATTTTGATGAATTGTGGGCTGTTATTTTCGGCAATTAGGAAATCATGGTGTTTGATGATTTTGGTTGATTATAAGCTTATAATTAAGTGTTTTAATGGTTGAATGATGATTAATTGAGGCTGATATGTTGAAGGTAGGTCATGGCCAAAAATATTTTAACTTGGATGATTAAATTGAATAAAAATGGATGATAAATATATAGGTGAATTATGACAATTTTGGATGAATTCATGTTGATGATTATTGAAGATCATAAGCTTTGATTAGGTGTTATAATGGCTGAATTATGATGGATGTAATTAAGGTGAACTAATGAGTGAAATTTGAAAGGGAATGAGCTAGGGTGTTCGGCATACACACTAAGATTAGTGTTCGAATTGATTGACGAATTGTGACGTGTTTGGAAAATATAAATGGAGAGTCGTAGTGATAAAATGTTGTGCGTTTGTTTCCTAGGCTCGAAAAGGATTCCGGACAGCCATGCCCTGCCCCTACTAGGCAGAGGAATGCATAGGAGCTGAATGGGCAGTCCTCACGCGTCGAGAACGGAAGCATTCATCAATTAGTAAGTTCGATAGGCGACGGGTCGAGGTAAGTTAAAGTATAAAGTTCGACGTGTTCAAATCAAGTTGTTGATTGAAATTTGGAATAGTTAATGATCAAGGAAATTTGTCCCTAGTCTAGTAAAATGAATTATGATATAAATGCTAAGGTATTAGGTTCCGATAAGTTATAAGTTACGAGATAAGTTACGCAAACTAGTAGGACGTTTTGCAGAAAACTATTATGCAAAACAGCCCTGTTGCGAAGGCCGTATCTCGAGCTATATAACTCCAAATTAAGTTCCGTTTGTTGTTACGGAAACTTAAGGATGTTATCTAAACATGTCTAAGTATAAGTTTTTGATGAATCGGAACCTAAGATGTTCATTTTGGACTGAACATTTTATTGTGCAGTCTGCCCTGCACTTGTAATCAGCTTTAAGGAAATAACTTCGGAACTAATTTCCGACACCTTCGGGTGCTAGTCTCGGTCCGAGACCTAAACAAATATTTTAGGAGACATTCTAATATTTAAGAATGTTAAGTTTGTTTAGAGGTCGAACTGTTTTAAATGAGCGGTTTCGATAGCCGAAGTTGGCTAGAAATTATATTTTGGATATTTAGCATATAGTTAGAATGTTAATAATTTAGGTTATTATCGAATCTTTGTAGACTCGCCGAGGCGACTACTAACAGGACACGGAACGTGACGAACGATATTGCTTTGTTTGTTCTAGAAGATTTTGGATAGCAAGTGGTGAGTTTACGGTTTACTTTTGCGTGTTGTTAATAAAAGTTATTTATTTTGTTTATTATTATTATTAATGCATCGCATAAAATGTTATTATTCATAATGATTATTATTTTTATTAAATGTTTACTCTTTATGAAATAAAACTAGTATAGTGATCCGAGGAAACGAGCTACCTATTGGGCGTCAATAGGCTGTGTGATCACCAGTGTCCGGTTCAGTCATAGAATTAGTATATATAGATGCTTGTATTTTAAAATGTTTAATATGATCTCGTTAAATGATGACTATGTTTGGGAGTAAAGAGGATTATGTTTTTGGTAGATACGTGAGTAACTCGGTTGAACTATCTCGGGACCCGTATCTAGTGAGTAACTCGGTTGAACTATCTCGGGACCCGTATCTAGTGAGTAACTCGGTTGAACTATCTCGGGACTCACACCTTGGGATTAAGCAGTGACATGATGTAACTCGGTTGAACTATCTCGGGACTATGTCACGTGGTAACGAGTAACTCGGTTGAACTATCTCGGGACTGTACCACTTGGATTGAAATGATTTGATATAATATTGATGGATACAATATGAGTAGGATACGGATAGGAAATAGTAAGAGTTTAAGATTAAGGTTAATCGGATCTAATACTTGATATACACTATGTTCATATATATATGTTATGTTTTAAATGCGATGTTATTTTACATAACACCATTAGTATACGTAAACTCACTCAGTATTTCCCAAAATACTGACCCCCTCACAGTGTTCCATTTCAGGGTCATAGTAAAGGATGTGACGAACTTCTATCCTTGTTCCATAAGTTTGGAGTTTGTACGGAATCAATAGTGCTGCAGTAGTTGAGTTCTAGTAAGTTGTAACGGTGTGTCAAACGGTTTTGATCGTAAAACGTATACTCTGGTATTTGTAAAAGGTTTTGAAACTGCGCTTTTAAACCGTTTGTTAAAGGTGGAACGGGCTGTGCTGGATGTAAGACATCGCAATATAAGACCCAGGTTCCTATGTAATGTTTTCAGGTTTTGAATTGGACGTTTGTATACGTCAAGAATGGAAAGGCTTTTATGAAAATGATTTTGTATATGATTATGATTTTTGTTTTATCAATTTATTCGCGAAAAATTTATACTCGTTTTAGGCTTGCTACGGGTTTTGGAAACGAAATTTCCCATTCCCTAGCGCCGGTCTCGGCTCTCGATTTTGGGTCGTGACACTTATGAAAATAACAAAATTATTTATAAATTATATTTAATTGTACGGGAAACGGGGATCCCCATGAGGATGGGGACGGGGATGATTTTATACCCATTAATTAAATGGGGACGGGGATGGGGATTCTCCATAGAAGCAGGGACGGGGATGGGGATGGCTTCCCCGTCCCCACCCCGCTTCATTGTCATCTCTATTTCAAACTCTCAAATTTGTTGATATTGGTAAGAATTTACCTGTTACGAATTTTATTGATATTGGTATTAATGAAAAAAATGAGCCAAGAGGGAAAGATCTATTGGCGCGAGTTAAAGGTAAATTCAAAGCAGAGAAGGAAAGTTTTAATAGGCTGAAATTAAAAGCTAAAAAAATGGGGTGAAAAAGCCCAGCTCAAGAAATAATCAGTCTAAAAAAGCCCAGTTCCAATTTAGTGGTAAAACGATACCGTTTACAGATATCTATATTGTGAAGGTCTTTGAACAAAATGAAATTGGTAAATTAAAAAAAAATGCAATTGTATAAGAAGAATATGGTTGTATTCAAAAAACATTATCTCATTATGAAGACTATGTTTGTAGAGAGTCGGATATGTTATTTTCAGCGGTGGTTCCTTTTAATCAGAACGTTCAGGGTATGGATTCCCTTAAAACGTTCAAAAAGTCTAGATTTAATTATTAGATCTGGTTATTTTAGCTTATATAATCGGATGACCCTTGTTGGTTAGCAGCCCTAGCCGATGACTGTATTTTTACAGCTCTCATCATCTTTTCTAGAATAGTTGACTTAATGTGTTGAGAAACCGTTCATGTAATTTTTATTATTATTAATGGAAATTTTAGCTTTTGAAAAAAAAAATTTATATATAATATCAATTGAGCATCGCATGCTATCTTTTTAAAATAAATTTGTTCTCTATAAAAATTTAACCAAACATTTGGTTTTTTTCTAGTGAAAAAATTGCGATTTTCATTTTGAATCGAAAAATTAATTTATTTAATGACTTATATATTCTATAATGTTTTTGAATAAAACTACTATGTTCATGGAGTTGTATTTTTTTGTGTGCTTTGTGCAATTTTTTAAGTTAATTTAAATAGATCTTTAATCGTATAATTTTTCACTGTTCAAATTTTAGTACATATTTTAAAGATTTTTTGAATTTTGATTGAAACATACTAAAACGAAACAAGATAAATTTCACTACATGTGTAAATAATACTCGAGATATATTCACGGTTTATTTTGCGCGGTTAATTTTTTTTGGTTTAAATCTTGATATAATTCATAAGAAAATAAATAATTAAAACAGATAAATGCAAAAAAGATTGCCAACAAGGCAACAAACAACAGGAAAAGGACAAATAACGTAAGCCATGAGCTTCGAGATTGATTTGGAGAGATGACTTAAACTTGTTGCTTATGAAAAATTTAAGATAGTTGATTATAGGCTTAATTATTTAAAAAACCCTCACCTTTAACTTTTTTTTCGTTTATACCCTGACCTAGGAAAATTGTCACATATACTCATGACCTTATCTTTATGTTTCACCTCTACCCTCGAGGTATTAAATTTACCTCTTTTCATTTGAAAAAAAGTTTAAAATAGTCCTTCATTTTTAGTATATATTCTAATTACACGTCAATGTTATTAATTATACAAAAATTGAATTTTTTTTTTGAAAATAATAATATTAGCGGTTTTTAATTTTAGGACTTATTTGAGCGTTTTTATAGATGAAGTATTTGTTTGCAATTTTTTTTATTAAAAAAAGGTATAAAATAACCCTTATATTTAGTTATTTTCAATAAATCATCTTTTTTTTGAAATCTAGGGTAGAGGTGAAACATAAAGACAAGATCATGAGTATTTGTGACAATTTTCCTAGGTCATGGTATAAACGAAAACAAAATTAAAGGTGAGGGTTTTTTAAGTAATTAAGCCGTTGATTATATAAGTTACGGCCACGTGTAGGCCATATTATAGACAAATATTTGTTTAGAGATAGTATGATTGGAGCGTGGCTATAATCATTGAAATCATATCCTTTACAACAAAACACTCACCACTTTTACTTTTCAATTACCTCCATACTTTTCTCTTTTAGAAAGACCAATTTCAAATTTTTATGTCTTACTTTCTAGTATTAACATTGCTTGCTAGCTACTTTTATTGTACAAATTACTCCGGCTAATAAGCAAAATTTGAAATGTAGTATGATTTTTTTATTAAACTATATCACAATAGATATGGAAGTTAAATAAAAATATGTACAACATTTTTCGTAAATTGTTTAATCGATTTGAAAATTTATTTATTTAATTATCTAAATAAATTAATACAATCAAACTCTTTTTAATTTTCATAAAAGACAATAAAATAAACTTATATCAAGAAAAATAATAGAAACTTTCATTAAGAAAAATAAAATAAACTTTTCATTATTTAATAAAAATATTAATAGAAAATGACAATTTTATAGATTGACTTAAGAAATAAATTTATACCAAGATCAAAGAGAGCAAAATGAACTGTTATTTATTGACTATTTTTTTTTTGAATAATACATACTATCAATTGAGCCAATTAAATCAAGGCATTATTTAGTTGAGGATAATTCAATTAAAAAAATATTTTTTAGAAAGTAACATTCAATTTTTATTTGGTGTATTTTTTATATTTACATTTCTAAAAAGTCGAAGGTTTAACTCTCCTTTAGCTAGAAAAAAAGCTTTTTAAAGAAAATACATGTAAGTTTTATTTTTTCGGTTAAATGGATATGAAATATAATAGTTTTTTTATATTTAAGTTTTAGTTTTTTTTTTTGATGAATAGAATTTTATATAACAGCCACAAGAAGTGGCAAAGCCGAAACTTATAGCTTTCGCACAAGAAGTGGCACACTCAAAGTGGCACACTAAAGGCTTAGGCTATAGGAAACGAACTAAAAAAAATCACCAGTTCGAATACAAAATACAGAAAGGATTTCTGTAGAAATCTAAACCCGAGTAACAAAAATTCCTATTACTACACTTAAAAAGAAAAGCTGCTCTAATAAAGCAATAAAAAATCAATGCCTCCTTAGAAGAGATTTCGTTCCGAAAGACTCTGCAATTTCTACATTTCCATATCTCCCAAACCACTAAGGACCATAGAATCTGCCAAAGTTTCCAGTAAGGACCCCTCGGGACAATATAGTGCCACTGAAGCATAAATCCTTCAAAAGAGTTCGGAAACACCCAAGCTATATCCAATTTCTGAATCACACCACACCAAATACTCCTTGCAAAAACACAATGAATAAACAAGTGTTCCTGCGACTCCACCATATTACAAAGAGAGCACATCGAGTTATCAATGGTGACTATAAAACGTCGTGCTAAAAATTCTAATGTGGGAACTCGATTGTGTAAAGCAACCCAAATAAAAAATTTAACACGAGGTGGAGCCTGAGAATTCCAAACCTGAGCAAAGGATGATGGGTTCACTTCACAATTAACAACTGAACCATCACTACCCATATTAGCATTAATATTATTAGTTTCCATGTCCACTGCCCAATCCCTTAACCCACGCCCAACATTTAAATTATGATGAGAAGTGGGAAATGGCATCAACTCATTAATAAAGTCAGCAGCACGCAAGGACAAAGGAGGCTCACCACGATGAAAAATCTCACTGCCTTCGACTGCTACTGTACGAGCATAGGGCTGCTCATGCAAAGGAGAATTTGCTTTTGACACCAACTTACAAAATGAAGCTGCCGAATAAATACCTGAAGGACTATTCCATGAAATTTCATCCAATCTGTCATCTATAAAATGAAGCTCATTAAATAAAATCTGAAAATTACTAAGAAGCAGTAACTCTGACCCTCTCAAACGTCTTCTCCACCTCCATCCGTCTCGCCTAATATCAGCAATACGAGCATGTTTTTGATTAGAAAGATTGAAAAGTTTAGCGAATAAATCCATAGCCATACCATTTCCCAACCAATTATCATGCCAAAACATCACACAGCCACCATCCCCAACCTTATACTGAACATTATTAATGAAAAGTCTCCACATAAAATCATCACCACAACACTTCTTTTTTATTCCTTTCCAAATACTTGACATTTTTGTAGAATCTCCGAAACGTAATGAATCCCAATCAGAGATATTGGAGCAACTCGAAACAACATTAAACCATAGTGAACTCCTGTTATTAAAACGCAACTTCCACACCCATTTGAATAACAAACTCTGATTTCTAACTCTAAGATTAGAAATACCCAAACCACCCGTATCAAAATCTTGGCAAATAACCTTCCAAGAAACTTTACAAAGGGTTCTAGATGAAGAATCACCTTTCCAGAGAAAGCGTTTCATGTAAGATTCCAGCTTTCTCTGAACCCCACAAGGCATACTGAATACAGACATAAAGTAAACTGGCACACTAAACAGGACAGATTTTATAAGGACTAACCTTCCTGCAGGAGAAAGCAGAGACCCCTTCCATAATGCCAACTTAGCTTTGAATCTGTCCACAACGTGATCCCAAAACCCAGAAGCCAGCTGCCGTCGCACCAACGGCAGACCAAGATACTTAATAGGGAGAGATTCAACCTTACAACCCACCATATGAGCAGCTGCAGCTACATCCTCAGTATTAATATTAATTCCCATAATGGAGCTTTTATGGAAATTAATCTTCAAACCAGACACAACTTCAAAACATCGAAGAATCCGAGTCAAATTCTTTAGATGCTCTAAATCATAAGGAACAAAAATAAGAGTGTCATCAGCAAATTGCAAGAGAGAAATTGGATCATAATCATCTGCAAAAGAATAGCCTCGAGTAAAACCCAAATGGCGAGATTTATCAAGAATGTATTTAAGTCCTTCAACTGCTAATACAAACAAATAAGGGGAAATAGGATCTCCCTGCCGAACTCCCCGTTGTAGCTTAATTGGATCCACAGGACTACCATTAACCAAAATTGCCGTGGTAGCGGAAGAAAGACAGTACGACATCCAATCAAGCCATAGCTGCGGAAGACCCATACAACGCATAACCGACAACAAATACTCCCAATCAATAGTGTCAAAAGCCTTTTGAAAATCAATCTTTAGAACAAGCAGTTTATGCTTTCGCCTATTTGCTAAATGAATTAATTCATTAGCAATCATAGAACAATCAAGAATACTTCTACCCTTCAGGAAAGCATGCTGACTATCCGACACAATCATGGGTAGAAGAGGAGCTAAACGCAATGACAAAGCTTTAGATAAAAGCTTGTATAACCCATTCACCAAGCTTATAGGACGGAAGTCCTTGATATTAAAAGACCCAATTACCTTAGGAATTAGCACCATGAAGGAAGAATTAATTCCTTTTGATAAATAGCCAGATCTATGAAAGGTCGAAAACATATCAAGAATAGCTACTTTCATAGTAGTCCAAGCTCTACGGTAGAAAAAGAAGTTAAACCCATCCGGCCCTGGAGCTTTCTTTTCATTGCAAGAAGAAATAGCTAAGAAGACTTCCTTTTCATCAAACTGCTGAACCAAGGAATCAGCCTGCACCCTTGTTAAGATTTTAAAACCCAACCCAGATAAATCATATTGGACCCTCTCTTTCTGACTATATAGAGAACTAAAAAATTCTCTAATATGAAGTCTCATATCAACTGGCTCCGAATAGATATCATCTCCTACCTGTATAGCAGAAATATGATTGTTCCTGTGATGCTGAGAGGCAATACTGTGAAAGAACTTAGAATTTCTATCACCAGATAAATTCCACTTCAGGCGAGACTTTTGAATCCATAAAGACTCCACTCTTTTTTCAGCCACCCACAAATCATTCTTAAGAGCTATTAAACAATTATTCTCCTCTTCTGAGAGCTGTCTGGATTCAGCCACCAACTCCTTATCTAAAATAGCACAGTTAAGCTCTTTAATGATTTTATTTTGATCGCCAAAGACATTATTATTCCAACCTTTAATAAGAGACCGCAACTTCCTTAATCTCTGGGTGAGATTATGAGAAGAAGAACAGATAGAACTCCATGAATCTGAGATAAAAATACTGAAGTCAGTGTGCTCCCACCAAGCATCTACTGAACGAAAAGGACGTGGCCCCCAGTCAAAACTATTAGCAGATCGAAAACAGATTGGAACATGATCAGATTTGCCCTGAGGAAGGGCAGAGAGAGATAGATTCTATTCTTTCAAAAAGCATTTTTCCCTTCCAGTTATAAAAAACTATAACTTTTTGTAAAGTGCAGCTGATTAATAAATCAAGTATAATAGTTATTGATTTCTTGCAAATTAAATTTATGAATATTTAACTTCGTAAAAATAATATTTTTGAAAAATTGTATAGTTTTGTCCAAACTAAGGCTTAATATTTCTAATTCATTTTCATGTTTTATGTTCTAAAAATAAAATTTAAAAAGAGAGCCCTAAAGCGTGATAAATTACGGTCCTTGAAAATCAGGGCAATAAAAAAAAAGATATAACCTGAAAGGTAGCGTTTATCTTATTAATGTCCCACATCCATTTCTTCCCTGTAAAAGTGCAGCTATTGAGAGGTCAATTGCTTCCTCCTTTTTCTATATTTTTTTTATCGTGAGTAATTAAATATTTTTTACGAGGAAATTTCCGATGAAACCCGACTATTCTTGAGAAGTAGAGCCATAGAGGCCGACTTTGGCATTCCGATGTTTGAATCTATTTAATACGAGCTTTTTAAAATTTGTCAATAAATATTTTCAATAAAATTCATATTGTGGGTAATTCAAATCACCAGTATATTGTTTGTTCTGAATTTATCGTCCACACTTATAGCCAATTGAGCCAATTCTTAGTGAATAATCAAATGTTTATGCATAGGTATTATTTTATCCAAGTAATAAGTGATTTATTTTCCGGGAAAGTGTTGTCAAACTTATCCTAATATGATGCTCATTTCAGTTTACATACTTAATAATATAAATAAACCGGCCATATGGAAATTACACAGCTTTGATATACCTATATATAAATTTATATAAAGTCAAGTTGCGTATTACTAACAACAAATATATTATATTGTGTGTAATGCAGTTTACTATTATATATATGTAAGATTAGATATTTTACATGAAAGTTTATGCAAATAATAAAATTGATTAATTTTAAGACGTAATCTCTATTGTTTATAACAGGTTCTTTGTCAATTCAAAAATAAATGTGTTTTCTATGATTTTTTTTTTAAATAATATTTCTTACTTCATATATTAATAAAACAATAACCTGATGATAAAAAAATAGTAAATTTTCATACCATTTTTTAACAATTGCAATTTCTCATAAATGATCAATATTATTATAAAAAGAATATTAAGTTTGTTATATTTGTTTATAAAATATATCATAAAATTTATGGAACGTAAACTAATTTATAAACAGTTTTATTTTTATTAAATCAATATAATGTTTTTTTAAATTTATTAAAGAAAGTAAAGTTATTTTAGAAAAAAAATAAACTTATAAAATACGGCTATGGTATTATCTTAAAGTTAAATAATTATAAGTGAAATCGCCACATTAAATCCGATCCAATGACTAATATTTAGAAATTATCTTTATTTGATGTATAACTATAGAAAAAATTTGAATATAGAAATGCATGTTTATCTACTTATTATTATATTTTTTTATTATTATTATATTTTGGTTGTTGATTGCAGGTTAAGGTAGGGTAAACTTGAGTGAAAGGAATGGGTTAAGAGATGATCGCCACTGACCACGACGTCTCCTCTAAGTCTCCCTCCAGCTTCCGGTGGACAGCCTGTTAATAATTATTATTTCTCTCACCATTTGCAAAATTTCAATATTCAAAAAAATTAAAATAGAATTATCTTCATAATAAAAATAAAAGAAAAGGATCATTCATGCCCCTAGGGTTTGGGGTCTGGATCAAGTAAGCCCTCAACGTTCGTAAAGGTTCATCTAGGCCCCCAACGTTTGTAAAAATGGACAATCAGGTCATTCGGTTTAACGCCGTTTCATTGCTCCTAAACTCCGTTAATATAATCCTACGTGGCAAAGATAAAAGGATCATTTATGCACCTAAGGTTTGGTTCCAGGATCAAATGAGCCCTCAACGTTTGAAAAAGGTTCGCTTATTCCCCCGACGTTTGAAAAGGTTCACTTATGCCCCCAACGTTTGAAAAATGAATAGTTAGGCCCCCAGTTTAACACTGTCACAGTGCTTTACAGACTCCGTTAGTGTGATCCTACGTGGCTAATTTTTACCGTCAAATTTTTATCTACGATGACAGTCTTTCTCTCAGCAACAATAATCCGTCGTTACAAAGTCATTTTATTACAAGACCGAGCTAACCCGACAGACTATCCTTCTCCAACAATCGAATAAAGAATTCTATTCGTTAATCGGTATTTTGTTTGATGAAACTTGCAATGTCAGAGACGGAAAAAAAGAAATGTTTGGTGAGGTAGAAGGAGGCAGTGCATGAGATGGAACGCCAAATGAAAAATAATACAATTTTTATCTTTTTAGTTAACTTTTTATATAATTGTTGGGTTTCTAATTTTTGGAGAAATGTAATTGTCGAATCGAAACACATGAAGAAGATGAATAAACTGATTATTATTTTTATAATTTACGTTTCATTATTAATTGTGTTTAATCGTCTTCAATGATAGCGGAGAATTATTACCGATTAAATGTTCGACGCCGGTTGCTTATGGTTCGATTAATGGAAAACACTAAAAATTAGCCATGTAGGATCACACTAGTAGAGTTTGGAAAGCAATGATACAACGTTAAACTAGGGGCCTAACTGTTCATTTTTTCAAACGTTGAGGGCAAAGATGAACCCTTTCAAACATTAGGGGCATAAGTGAACCTTTTTCAAACGTTGAGGGCTCATCTGATCACGAAGCAAAACTTTAGGGGCATAAATGATCCTTTTATCTCTGCCACGTAGGATCACACTAACGGAGTCTTAGGAGCAATGAAACGGCGTTAAACTAAGAGGCCTGATTGTCAATTTTTACAAACGTTGGGGGCATGGATGAACCTTTCCGGACGTTGAGGGCTTACGTGATCCAGACCCTAAACCTTAGGGGCATGAATGACCCTTTTCCCTAAAAATAACAATGAGATCATATTTAGAGTTCGATCAATTTAAAAATATTATTTGTTTAATTAAATATACCAATGCTTCAATTTTAATTGAAAGTTATATAAATTTACGCATGCCAAATAAGATGTAATTATAATTTCACATAATATCTTACTCTTTTGGGTGAATTATTTATTTTAAGGGTTTATTAATGTGAAGTTGATAGCTTTTAGTGTCTTATTAGTTTAGAAATGAAATATCGTAATCACAGCTATTAAATTCCTTAATATGGCTTAATTAGTTTTTTTGTTGTCAAACATCAATTTTTTATAGCAATCAATACATAAATAATCATGATTAATGTTCTTGATTAAGAATGATAAACTAAAAAGAACATGTTTTATAGAAAAAACTATATAATATTGCTGAAAATTCCAAGTGACTATATATAATAATCTTTGTTCGTAAATATATACATCAATTATTGGGAAATTGTGGGCTCATAACCTTGTAATATATAGCTTATCAATATGAAAATGAAAGCCGGCCAAGAAAGGAGCATACTTAAATATATATTGTTTATTTTCTTCACACTATCTCCTGTCCTACATCTAAAAATACTTTGTTGTAAACTTTCAATTGAATGTTTTTAAATTGGCATTCTCATTCTCAAATAACGTAATTATATGCTCCATTTAAAATTCAAGAAATTTCGTACCAAATGCGATTATATAAAGTATTCATTGAATTCAACTAATGTTTCAAATAAATTTGGCATAGAATAGACATGTTCAATGGGAGGAGTATCAAAGTACCCACAATAGAACGGATTTAAAAATTTAATTTTCTTATTGATTTATTCAAACTCGTATTATTTCTATTTTTTATAAATAAATTTAAATTATTAGTTTTATTTATTTTTTGATACAAATCTGAAAATAGAATAATCCAAATTCATCTTATAGATAAAGCTTAAGTAATAAAAATTAAATTAAAATTGAGTTTATATCATATTGACATTCTCATTCTCTATCATCAAGACTAACTCCAAATCGTAATTTCTCTTTAGCCAAAAGTTTAAATATATTAAGATAATCATCAAAATATATCGTCAATCAATTGTTTCATAAAAGTGAAAATACAAAGAAAAACTAACAATCAATCAACTGTAATTAAAACAAAATAAAAAAATGGAATCCGAGAATGAAATTTTGACGGTATTAATAAATCAGAGAATTCAAATGTTAAAAATTCATGGACACCGTTTACAACCAATACTTCATCTTTAATACGTTCTATGTCAAAAAACTTCAATGATTGGACAACAACTTTATACTTTCAAGAAATCACGCTAAATAGCTTTGAGCAAAAAAAAAATCGGCGCAAACAACGCTAAATAAAATCATAAAAACACATTAAAAAAACCAATTAGTCTCCACAAAACGGGACAATTTATTAAAATAAAATAAGAAATTAAATATGCGGGTGATAGAACGATGAATTTTTGGCTGAAGACCGGACTCACCACTTCACTACCCTCACAATCAAAACTTTGATTTTAAAGAGAAATTAGAGGATTATGTTTAGAGAGATATGAAGATAAGATGAATTAAAAATAATTAAATTAAAGAATTCAAATAATAAAGACTGTAAAAGTAATAATTACAAGTCTCTAACTGATAATTTAAATCTTCTGAATTAACGTAAATTTTATTTTATTTTTTCTCTAAACAACTCTGTATAAATATAATACCTGAAAACTATTTAATTATTATTATTTCAAATTTCAATAACAATTTTATTTTTTTAAAAAAGTTAATAAAATATATTTTGGAGAAGTGATTTTCAAATCTCAATGTAAATCCATCTATAATAGCACAAGATCCTTCACAACGACCTCGTTTAATAGGTATAGATATTAGATTAGTGAAATCAAAACGGTGCGTTTGGGGGTCCAATGTCCAAAATCAACAAAGAAAAACCTTAACGAACAATCTTAAACCCTAATTCACCTTCTGCATTCATCACCAGCTTCATTTTCTCTCCGCAATCGAATCAGAGCTTGAAAATGGTGTGGTTTCAGTGTGAAGATTGCGGAGAGAGTTTGAAGAAACCTAAATTACTTAATCACTTCAGAATTTGCTCCGCCTACAAGGTATATTCTCTCTTCTTCCATAAGTTTTGTTTTTTTCAATTTTTAATCTCAATTACTGATTGGTTAATCTGATGTTCTAATGCTCAGCTATCGTGCATTGATTGCGGGGAAATGTTCGGGCAAGATAGTGTTCAGAGACACACTCAGTGCATCACTGAGGCGGTTTGTTTATTTTCTTTCTTATTTTAGTTTTAGTTTTTGGAGAATTTAAGGCTTGAAATTTTGTTGGCGATTTGCTTTGTGTTTAGGAAAAATATGGTCCGAAGGGACAAGGCGGTGTTTCAAATGGTAAAACAACAGCAACACCTAAATCTAACAAGAAACAGCATCCTGATGTTGATATTACTGTCGGCTTATCTGATCGTCCACCTTGGTATTGCAGGTGAGTTATCAATTATTTTGTTTATCTAATCACGTTTATATTTATATTTCTTTGAATTCAGATGTAATTTGGCTGATTTGATTCCTGCTGATTTTAATTACGGAGTTTGATGAATACAGAAGTTGATGTGGTAAATCTTTTTTAGTGTAAAGCTAGACATTCTACTTTTAAATCAAGTACAAGAGAGTTCACGCTCTGTAAAAGTAACAAGCTTGAGTTTTATTGCTTCATTTTTTAACTCGGAAAAGTGTTTGTCATTTGGCTATAACTTTATGTAGTTGCTATGCGCTCGATAAATTGCAAATGTAGTCGGTCTGATTGCAGCTTCTAATATTTCATGCGATTTAATATCTGTGTACTTTTACTATGAGTAGAATTACATGGGTTTATCCATGCGGAATGAATATTGTGTTTTTTTGGTTCAGTATATCAAACTCTATAAATATGTATATAATGGCAAGTTTACAGTGATGGAAGTTTTAAATCTAAAAACCATAGAGCAGTCTGGAGTTAATATTTCAAATGTACCATGTGTTATACAGTCTATGCAATACGAAGGCTACTAGTAAGCAGGCATTGCTTATCCATGCTGATGGAAAGAAGCATCGAGCAAAGGCCCGAGCTATTCATGCTGCTAAGCAGCAACAAGATCAACCAACCATAGATTCTACGGCAACTGAAACCACTTTGAACGGTGAATCACATGGTAATGGACATGTGAAGGAACAAACAGTACAAGATACACCTGCAACACATGATAATTCAGGAACAGACAATTCAAAGTTGCAATCAGAGAAGAAGAGAAAACTTGATGATTCTGAAAGTAATGGTAAAAACACTTCTGGTGATGCTTTAGAGGAGACAAATCAAGGTATGATTCAGGAAGAAAATGCTAAAGCAGATGGTAAAGGTAGTCAGCTGAAGAAAGCTAAACACAATGGGCTTGAGGATTCTAAGGTCGTAGATTCCGGAGTCAAGAACATAAAGTTAAAAAAGTTGATCAAATCAACTTTGAAAACGGTAAAATTGATTTTCTATTTTAAACTACAGTAAACCATCATCATATTCATCAAATATAGTTGTGGTTCGGTTCATGTTTTTGGTTATGGAGGCAAATCTAATGTATAAATGGAAGTGGCTTGAATGGTATAAAGGAAGCATTTTATAACATTTAATTGGCTTATAATTTACAAATTCCATTCTTGTCTTTCTCCTGATATTTATTTTTGCATCGGAAAACAGAATCCAGATGGGGTTTTAAAGATGAAAAAACTGAAGAAAATTGCTGTCAAGTCTCTCCGGGAGTCTGGTAAAACAGAGGATGAAACCCAACTTAATGATATGATTGAGCAAAAGGTAGCCTCCAACAACTATATTTAATTTTTAAATGTCAATTTAAATTTTATTTTCCGCAATATTTATTCTTAGCTGATTAGAACTATATGCTGATGTCTAATACATATGGTAATTTTCCTGCTTAATTGTGGATAGATCAATACAAGTTCGAGATTCAGAGTTGATAACAAGTATGTGCATCTGGTGGCTAAAGATTGAATTTTGGAGTTTTGATTGTAAAGACGAGATCAACTGCAGCATACAGCATCCTCTAATTTACCATTGTTTAGATCAATTGAGCTGTTCGCGGCTTCGCCTCTGCACCCACAATTTTGAGATCATTTGAAATGTTGTGTTAATTTATAGTTCTATTGTTTGTATTGCTTGAATTGCAGTATCTGCAGAGAACTTCCATGATTCTCGGCCTGTATTCTCTCTCTTTTTTTTTTTTTTTTTTTTTTTTTTTAACTTTGTCCTCCCCAAGGTAGATGCTATTTTGTTACTTAAAAGCATCATTTTGCAAGGGACGGTTGTTACCTATATTCTGGCAGTTAAATGAAGCAGTGCCATTTTGTGGATGTCGTAGATATGCGCGGCAATTAAAAGCATCATTTCTTTAGGCAGATACATATGTCATTCTATTGAATTTTATCAATAACTGAATTCAGGTTTTAAATAATCATAGCCAAAAAAATCCACCAAGGATAACTATAGGTGAGTGCATCAATTGGTTTGATTCCGTTTAGTTTTATTTAGTTGACAAGGTTTTATTACTATTAAAGAAAATTTCTTGTATTTTATTGCTGTCTCCTCGTACTGAACATAATTAGGTAAATTATCCATTACCTATATTTTAAAAACAAAAATCAATTTGGAACTACAAATATGATCTAATCAACAATAAATACAACTACAAATATTGTCTAATCAAAATTTTTCAAAGATAATTCATGTCCATTAAATTTTTTTTATCTAATGTAGTTTTCAAAATAAAAATATAAATTAATGCATCAAATATAAAATTTACTATTTTTAAAATATTAAGAAGTAAATTTACTATAAATTACATGTTAGAAAATAATCAATATATTTAAAAATTTAAAAGTATAGAATATATGAGAAAATAATTCATATATTTATTTTTAAATAATTATACATGTATATATTTATACATTTAAATGTACATAGATGTTCAGTTTTTATATTCTTCAAACCAAATTAAAAATAAAAACCAAACATGTACAAGAACATCAACTAAACCAAATCTTATTTTCTCAACAAGTGATCAATTATTATAAATTTACTTCATTCCTTCATGGTATTTGGTTTTTCGCATAAAGCATAAATTCTCTGGTCTTAAAGTTACAAGAACAGAGTAGGGCAAGGTTTCCTGCGCAATTATTTGGTACTGGCTGAACTTGTACAATTGAATTAATTGAGAGTTTTTGTATGGGAAAGTAACCTATTTGATCTGTAAACTCATTAACATTATTCGCATATTAACAAAGCCTCAAGCACCATTGCTATTAATAAACACTTACATAAATATCGACTATGATATATTTCTTCGTAAAGGCACCACAAAATACAGCTACTGCCAACGAAGTTCAGTTTTTTTGTATGTTTCTGGAGTGTGACTATGTCCAACTGTGCAGTGACATATTCTCTATCCTCTTCTGCTAGATATCGGCGCGGTTTCTTCCGAACTGTTTAGCGTCTCATTTTAAGATGCAAGTATTAAGAGCAGACTAGCAAGTGCCGGACTAGAAGAGAGTACAGTAAGCTATAATGATCACCAACACAACAGAGAATGTCATCGCCTGCATTATGAATTGCATTAAAGTTTTAGGAGTTAGACTCGGTAGACATTATATTTGTTTAAGATAGGGGGTACGGGTACTGATAACACAACAACTAGATATATGGAGCACCGGAAAATAATAACAAGAGCCTTACACTTGATCCAGAAAAATACTTTACGTATGAGCTATGTAGCACGGAGACGGGTGGGGGGAAGTAGAACAATTTTACACACACGGCGAAACAACGTTATTTTAAGATTTTCTATGTTAAAAATGAATTTTCGTGTCCGAAACGTTTCTAAAACGAGAAATGTTGATCGCCTGAAGTGCCCCATGCTACTTAGCTTATGAAAGAGAGAGAGAGAGGAAGAACTTACAGCAATGGCGGCTGCAGCAAGGCCCGCTCGTTCCCTAGGATCCTTGCGGTAGTAGTTTCCAAAGTAAAGAAATGTGGCGTAGTACCACAGCAATGGGAATGCAAATCCTAACAGAAAACTGCAAAAGAAGATACTAGGGTGAGAATATGCGAAATTGTGTGCAAAACAAATTAGTTTGTTGAATACTCACGAAAACCATCCTACTCCACAGCCAAAGCATGGAAGGGGTTTGTCATAAATCCCAACTGGGAAGTCCTCGGGATCTTTAAGAAGTGTATATTTGCCCTTTTCACGGTCTACGGCATCTGTGGCTTGCCCTGCCATTATCATAGTATCTCTCAGAAGATTGAAAAAAAAAGTGATTACTCAATACATCCTACAAAATGAATTTGACAAATGGAGGTAAAAGTCCATGGCAGGTAAATTATGTCGTACAAGTAAAAAATCACGATCTAGTGATATTTAAATGAAGCATAATAATAGCAGTTAGCAACCAAACACATTTATTAACACCAATGAAAAGAGTCTGAAGGAAAAGAAATGGGAATAAGTGAAAATTCAGGACACTAATTCGATTATTACTGTAGTTTCTAATAAATTGCAATTCAAAAGATATAAACGACATTTTGATATTAGAAAACCACTTATTTAGCTGGCTAACATCTCAATAGGTAACTACCTTTACTCACTGAATAGTACCGTGCAGATGGCCTCAGAAGATCAATATGCTTGTCAGATACCAGCTCAAGGCCGCTTCGAAAGCACTCTTTATCTTCAGCAGCAACATCTGCAGTGCCAAATGAAACTGATGGTGAGATCACTTAGTAGATTTTTTGACAAGTTGAACAGTTTAGGTTCTGCTCCTCTGTGACCTAATTCTCCCAGAAGATAATACAAAGACAAAGAAGTATTTACTGCTAGTCCCAAGCCTAGATATCACAGATAATTCTTAGTTCGTGAATATATCATATGATCGTATCCTTTAACTAAAGTCAATGGCAATGTCATCCTAAGCAACATAAATTTCCTATGCACCACGGTTCCAACTAGCTTACACAAACTAATATCGAAAACAAAATTATAAGGCGAGAAAGGAATAGTACTTTGATCCATATGTTCCTAATCCGTGTATCCGCAGATTGTACTCCCCAAATCCTTATTTACCCCTGAAAACAAAGAACAAAATGCAAATATTAATTTCCAGCAAAAATATAAATTTCATCCAGATAAACCTAATTGAGCACAACTCATCATGAATTCCCATATCAAAATTCTCTTCTACTACTGTTCCTTGAGAAAAATTGAATCCTTTTCACAACATGTATGAAACAAGACAAACATTTAAAATGCTTAAGCCAACATATATGAGAATTTCAAAAACAGAAACTGGAACAATAAATCTTTAGCTGCATAACTCATAATCAAACAAGCCAAGATTCTAATAAGTTATATTAGCAGTAAGAAAAAAGTCAACAAAAACATAAACACCCACAAATTTCCATCAATTACAAACCCGAAAAAATAAAAATAGCAAAAATTTAAGAACAATCACAGCCCAATATACCAAAACTGATTACTAACATGTACCATAAAAGAAACAAAATTTATACATAAAAACAATGAATCAAAGGAAAAAAAAATAAAGGGTCTTGCCTGTGGATAAAAAACAGGGGCTGGGTTGCAAAAAACTGTAGTTTTGATCAAAAAAGATGATTAAAAAGAGGGTTTTTTGGGTTTAGGTCAGGTGGGAGAAGTATAAAAAAGAGAAGAGTTTTAGATGAGAAGCAAAGAGCTGTTGGTTTGTTTTGTTTGTTGTTTGATCAATGATCACTAAACTAAACGCTGAGCAAAATTGACTCCTTTTGTTTTCTTTTCCTTTTTTTCTAATTTAATACTAATGGAAAGAAAACGACTTTTAATGACAATAAATAACTCTTTCTATTAAGGCTTAATGCTTTAAAAAAATTCCAAACATTCATCTTTTTTTTCAATCCTACCTTAACGTTAAAAATTTATCAATTTTACCATATTTTATATTTTTCTATTTCAATTGTATTCTAAAGTATAAAATTGACCTTTTTTTATTTGATAAAATTTTTTAAAAAAATCTTCAAAAATGATCAATTAATGTAAAAATAGTCAATTTAGAGAAGTTTTTTGAACTTATCAAATAGAAAAAGAGATACTGTTAAAATGAAAAAAATATGAAATAAAATAAAATTGACTGATTTATAATGTCAGGATAGGATTGAAAAGGAGATGAAAGGTCGGGTTTTTTTTAAGGCGTTAGACTTTTTATTAAATTATTTATTTTTAAAAATAAATTATCAAAATATCATACTTTTAGAAAATAAGTACACTGATATTCACTTTTTATAACTAATTACATTATTTTTTTTTATTTTTCAAATTACTTTTTCAATTTTAAAAATATTTTTTTGGTGTTTTTTTAATTTTTCGTTAATGTTTTTATGATGTATTTATAGCAGTGGCGAATCTAGACCGTGATTTGAGGTAGGATACATGTTATAGTTCTTAGAATATGAGTTTTTGCTGGAAGCCTTTTGCTAAGTTGCGTATGTTTTCATGTGGCCAGGGTTTTGTTTATTTACCTATCTTAATGGTAATTTCATTTTAATCAAAATTGGGATAGGGCCCAGGCTGGCCCTACCCTTGCTCTGTCTGTATTTATTGTAAATAAAAATTAGTTAGAAAATATTTTTATAAATATTTCATGAAACTGAATATCAAATGCAATTAACAATTCATAATAAAATTTTGTAAATATGTTTTGAAAATAAGGTAATTTGAAGAAAATCCTATAAAAATGCCTTTTTAAAGAAAAAGTAATGGAAAATCTAAACAAAATGTAGTAGGAGAAATAATGGTAGGTGAGAAAATAATGAAGAATGAGTTGCCAATGATTATATTTTAGAGGAAATTAAACGTAACACTTGATTAGTGAAAATAATCTCAAAATTACTTGATTAACTTTTTTTTTTGCAACAGACATTTTTCTTTTTGATTTCAACACGTGTTCACATCTTTTAATATCATCCAACACGCGATTCTCTTATCTTTTCTTCCATCTTGTTTTTCCTCTTTCTTTTTTTCCTATTTCTTTCTTCTCTTCAATTTTCTCATTTTTTTCTTTAATATTATCAGGTAAATCATCAGTTGGAAAAAAATGTGTATGTCTAGTTTCGGCATGGACAAACTCAACACTGGCGGAGTTGCAGAGTATATGAACATGACCGTTCGCGTCAGCCTGGAGACGGCGGACGAGAGGAGGGAAGAACGATAGGGTAGTAGAGAGAGATCGTTTAAAAGATTTATCTTACCTTTTGTTTGGTAGCTTGTGATTTTGGATCTGTTAGAAATATTTGGTAGCTTGTGATTTTGTGTTTATGAAGATCCAAAATCACAAGCTACCAAACAAAAGGTAAAGAATTTTCTTTACCTTTTGTTTGATAGCTTGTGATTTTGGATCTGTTAAAAATATTTGGTAGCTTGTGATTTTGTGTTTATGAAGATCCAAAATCACAAGCTATCAAACAAAAGGTAAGATAAATCATTCTTGTTCTTCTTCGATTCTTTAATTTATCAGATCTATAAATTGATGGAAACGAAGCTTAAATCAAATTTGAGATTTGCTGTAATCTAATTGATTTCAGCAAAGATCGTTCAGGCGGCAACGGCACGGAAGAGCAGATCGGAGAAGATGGTTCAAGCGACAACAACTTGGAGGAGCAGATCGGAGAAGATGGTTCAAGCGACAACAACTTGGAGGAGCAGATCGGAGAAGAAGGTTCAGGTGGCACCAACTCGGAGGAGCATACCAAAAGCACAAAAGTGTATTAGATATAATTATTGTGATATTACTGATGTTGTTTTTCACGCTGCTGTTGCTGCTATTTTTTTATGTTGATGTTGCTGCTATTTTCTGTTTGTTCTTATTACTGCTGTTGTTTTATAGAACTACTGCTGTTTTTTTAGTATACTTTTTGTATATTTGTTGTATACGTTTAGTATACCCTTATATAAGTTTAGTATATTTTTTTATATGTTAACACAATTTTAAAATTAAAATAATAAAGTGTATCCAAATTAAATAATTTTAATATTATATTGCTAATATTATTCGCATGTTCCTTAGTTTGTTATATGTAATGATTATTTATTTTTAATTATTACAATGGTTTGGTATATCTTTTGAATGTTTTATGTACAATGTATATTTGTTATATATACTGATTCGTTATACGTGCTGATTTTTTAAAATAATTACAATATTTGAACTAATCAAATTATGTATACTTTATGTATATTATACTGTCTTTTTTTAATACTTCACAAATGCCAACACCTGCTATTATCAGTATTTGACATTACTTTTTACATATTTTAAAATAATAAATACACGAAGAATATATTAGATATATATTATTTTAAAATAAAAAAAGTAGTTTATAAATTATACATAAAATATACATGAAGAATACACAAGGTATTTATTATTTTAAAATAAAAAAAATGTATGTACAAAATATACATAAAATATACACGAATAATACACAAGGTGTATTTATTATCTTAAAATTACAAAATACACACAAAATATACACGAAGAATACACAAGGTGTATTTATTATTTTAAAATAAAAAAGTATGTACAAAATATACATAAAGTGTACACGAAGAATACACAAGGTGTATTTATTATTTTCTAATTACAAAATACACACATTATACACGAAGAATACACAAGGTATATTTATTATTTTAAAATAAAAAAGTATGTACAAAATATACATAAAGTTTACACGAAAAATACACAAGATATATTTATTATTATTTTTTTAAAAAAGCATGTATAAAATATACACAAATAATACACGAGGTGTATTTATTATTTTAAAATAAAAAAGTATGTACGAAATATACATAAATGATGGAGTCTGCCTTCTGAACCGGCGAGCGAACCTGCAAAACAGGGTAGAAGCTAACCGGACGGTGGTTGTCCGATTAACTCTCCGATGCTAAAGTCAGTTTAGAGCTTTGAGCAGCGTTTTGAGTATATGAATGTAATTGTGATTCTAGGCATACCTCGTGCTCCTTTTATAGTAGTCGAATATACCTAGTAGAGTTGTATTAGGTAGGTGAATCCTACTTTGTAGGGATTCGGCCGTATCTTAAGGATTCTCCTGATTTGTCGAGATCTACCTTAATCTGATAAGAGTCCTATTTAGGAACGTCTTCCTAAATAGTCTTATCTTCCTAAAGTAGAGCTTATCCTTCCATATGTAGTGTTTGTGTCCAAATAGGACAAGGTTTCCATATTTAGTCGTTTATCCGAATCCCGGACCTGACGCGCTCTTGGCGGATCATGTGGGATTCGGTCTTTATTAGTGTATTACCGAATCTTAGAGATTCGGTATCTCCTTCATATCTTTCCGTCTTCAGGGGGAGTCCGGTGTCGCCTGAGAGTGGATCTCCTGCAACTCGGCTCCATTATACTTACAGTAGGATTCGGTATCCATCATTAGCCCCCCCGCAAGTGAGCTGAAGTAGTTTGGCATTTATGCCTTAGTGGATTTTAGCTCTTTTGGAGCTGAGTTCTTTTATGCGGGCGAGTCGCTTTGTATTCCGGGCGAGTCGTTTCATATGTTTGTGGGTGACGTTTCTTCTTTAGTAAGATTCTGTATTGCCACGTGTTGTCCATCAGTAGAGGGTTATGACTGGATGAACGACAAGTGTCTTCGTGCGCCATTAGTATTATGGGATCTCGTCTTTTCAGTTTCTTTGGTTCAGGCTATATAATAGTTCATTTTCTTTCATTTTCTTTCTTTTCCAACCTTTGCTTTCTCTGCAACTGCTAACCTTCAATTTCTTCAAGCTTTTCGTGGGTTTCCTTCTTCTGCTGTCAAGATTCCTCGTTTTCAAGTTGCTCCTTACCTTTCTTTTGATCCTGCGTATTTGCTTGCGAGGTATTTTACCTTTTCTTTAATTTTAATTTCCTGGTAGTTCTTCATTTTTGATTTTGTTCCTTCTGTTCTTGTTCTTCGCATTGTTCTTCGTCTTGTTCTCCTTCTTTTCCCTTCTTTTGATCTTTTAGAGTTTTAATTTTTTCATCATTCCGTGTTTCCCCCCCATTTAAAAATTTTAAAATGTCAGAAGTAACTGAGGGGGCGAAGGGTGCTCGTGATGAGCTAGAATATACGCGGAGCTCCTTGTCAAGAGAGCAGATACTCGGTTATGCCGAGGATTTTAGCTTCCCCGGGTCGTATGTTATTTTGAGGCCGGCGAAATCGTATCGGGCGAATCATAGCACGGATTCGCCTTCTAAGATAGTAATTTTTCACGAGCAACTTTTAGCGGGTCTTAGGTTTCCCTTAGAGTCTTTAATCGTAGAGGTCTGTCATAATTTAGGTGTTCCTTTGGGCCAACTGCATCCGAACGCGATTCGCCTTCTTTGTTCTTTTATGGAATCGTGCAGGGTTCGGATGCAGGAGCCTTCGCTTGCTCTTTTTAATTATTTTTATGTTTTCTCCCGCCGAAAGGGTGAGGAATTTATTTTTGCTGGTGGTCGACCGAATCGGTCTCTTTTTAGTCTTCCTTCTTCTTTGAAGGGCTGGACCCCTAAGTTTTTCTTGGTTCAACACTCTTCTTTCTCCTCTTTTTCGCGGAGTTTTACTTCTAGTAAGGTTTCGCTTACTAATGTACCTGATTTGGATGATGGGGAGAAGGACTTCGCCCTGTCTTTGCTGTCGGATTGTCGTTTTGACAAGCCCAAGCACAGCGTTCTTTTAGAGCAGTATTTAAGTCGCCGTGAAATACTTTTGGCGGATCTTCCTTTAGAAGGTATTTTTCTAATCTTTGTTGTTATGTTTTGTTTTGTAGGATGTCGACTTCTCTTGAACATTTGCTTGATAATTTTCATGTCGATATGACTGTAGATATGGGCGAGGTGACTAGCGGCGTTCCTAATCCCTCTACAACTGCTGTGCCGAATCCGACGCCTGATTCGGTGAATCCGGATCTTGATCCTGCTTCTGGAGATCAAGTTCCTGCTGCGACTTCCGAGTCGCCTCTGCTTCCTTCGAAGGAGTCAGGTCCTTCTCTGAAGGGGTTGCCTACCGCCGGCCAGAAGCGTCCTGCTGAGGACCAGGCTGAGGCTTCTACCAAGCGTCCCAAGAAGAAGAAATCTTCTGGGGTGTCTTTCGAGGAGGCACCTCGGTTTGCTGCTTGGGCGGACGCGCAAAATCCGCCTCGTCTCTCAAACGTCGCCATTCTTCATGCTTGCATGGAGAATATTATGATAAAAGAGGACATTGAGTCCATTGATCGCGAACATGGCGATAATTTGGCTGAGTTCGCCTGTCTCGGCGGTTTTTCGGTATGCTTCTTTCTTTTTTATATTATGATTTGTTTCTCTTTTTTCTTTTGTTTTTCTTATTTGTTGTTTTCTTTCGCAGGTGGTCCAGTCCATCGCTGTTTTGGAGCGCCGCCGAAGGGATGCGGTGGATCAATTGAAGAAACTCCAGAGAGATTCCGAATCCTGGCTCTCCGAGAAACAAAAGATGGAGGAGGAGGCTGGCGAGGCGACCGGTCTGATCCAACAGCTGAGGTCCTCCGTATCTACCAAGACTCGGGAGATTTCCGCTTTAGAGGCTCGGGTTCGAACTTTGTCCGAGGAAGTCGAGTCTCTACAATCTTCTTCAGGTGCTCTCGCTAAGGAGAGGGATGATCTGAAGAAAGAAGAGGGGCGTCTCCGCCGGCGATTGGGTGACTCTGGGAGCTTTTATTCCCAAGTCATGACTCAATACCGGTTGGCGATCGGGGCAAAGCTGCGGGAGCAGAATCCTGGCGTCGATCTTTCTGGAGTCAATCAGTTGGATCCTGCTTCTTTAGCGAAGGAGGTGAAGGCGAAGCTTGACAAGCAGAAGCAAGACGCTTTGAATAAGGCTTAGTTTTTATTTTCTCCTTTTTGTATTTTTTGCTTTTTAGTATTTGTTGCTTTCGCCTCTTTTTTTGTATTGGATCGTGGGCGGATCCTTTGTAATTTTTCTTCTGTTAATATAATGATCTTTTGACCATTGCCTTTCTTTATTTGTAGAGTTAATCTAAACTCGTTTGTTATTTTGAGAAGTTAATCTAAACTTCTGCTGGTGTAATTTATTTGTAGGTCCGAATGGATCCTTTTATTTATTTGACTCGGACGAGTCTAAATTATTTTTTAACTAAGATTCAAACGATTCTTGTTAAGTTGTATGTATTAGGTCTCGAGCGAGCCTATAAGATTTGTTTCGCCGAATCGCTTTTTATTTCAAAAATGGAAACAAGTACAAGCCCTGAATTTATTGATAATACTTTCTCAGGTGTTCTATATTCCAATATCTGGGTACCATGGACCCAGTTATTGTCTTTAGTCTATATGCGCCTTTGCCAGTAGCTTCTTCTATGATGAAGGGGCCTTCCCAATTAGCTTGCATTTTCTTTACTCCTGCGTTTCCTCTGCCAACTTCCGCGTTTCGTAAGACCAGATCGCCTCTTTGAAATTCTCTAAAATTCATTCTTTTGTTATGGTATTTTGCGGCTTGCTTCTTGTATGTAGCGGCTCGGGCTACCGCTTCATTCCTTCTCTCTTCTAGTAGGT
Source organism: Mercurialis annua (assembly GCF_937616625.2). Lineage (NCBI taxonomy): Eukaryota > Viridiplantae > Streptophyta > Magnoliopsida > Malpighiales > Euphorbiaceae > Mercurialis > Mercurialis annua. Next base: position 53,642,387 of record NC_065571.1, read on the forward strand.
CTAGACATAGTCTTGTTCTAGCCTCATTGGTTTCTTCTTCTAGATAGTTTACTCTGATACTGGGTATGCCAATTTCTACTGGAATTACTGCTTCAGTGCCGTAGGCGAGCCTGAAAGGTGTTTCGCCAGTTCCTTTTCTAGGAGTTGTTCTGTATGCCCATAGAACGCTGTATAATTCTTCTACCCAGTTCTCCTTGTACTGAGAAAGTCTCTTTTTTATGCCTTGTGCTATGGTTCGGTTGGTGACTTCTGTCATTCCGTTTGTTTGGGGGTGCGCCACCGAAGTAAATTTCAAATTGATCATTAGTCCTTTGCAAAATGCCTTGAACCGCTTGCAATTGAATTGTTTGCCGTTGTCTGCTATTACAGTGTGGGGTATGCCGAATCGGCATATTACTTCGTTCTTGAAGAATTCCTCTACTTTGGCTGCGGTGATGGTTGCGACAGGTGCTACCTCTACCCATTTTGTGAAGTGCTCTATTGCGACGATTAGGAATTTCGCTTGATGTTTTCCCGTTTCGAACGGTCCAACTATGTCAATCCCCCAAGTGGCGAACGGCCATGGGCTTTCCATTGATCCTTGAGGCACTGCCGGTACACGACTGATGTTGTCGTGTCTTTGGCATTTATCACATTTCTTGACTAATGCTTTTGCGTCTTCTTTGATGGTTGGCCAGTAGTATCCCTGGAGTATTGTTTTTCTTGCTATGGTGACTGCTCCTTCGTGCGCGCCGCATATTCCTTCGTGGATTTCCTTTAGGATGGATTCTCCTGTCTGAGGCGAGACACACCTAGACCATAGATGAGTTAATGAGGTTCGGTAAAGAACTCCATTGTGAAAAGAGTAGTTGGCAGATTTTCTGATGGTGCGAATGGCTTCAACTTTGTCTATTGGTAACTCGCCGCAGTCTAGATATTTGATCAGTGGAGTCATCCAGGAGTCGGCTTCCTCGATTGCCATGACCTCTGTTTTTCTGGTGCTTGGTGACTCGAGAATTTCCTTTAGCTGCATTTTAGTGAATAGATCTCCGAGTTCTGACGCTGATTTGGCGATGGCGTCGGCTTCGGTGTTTTCCTCTCTCGGGATTTGAATGATTTCCCATTGTCCTCCTTGTGCTTCTAGCTGTTGAAGCTGTGTTTTGACTTGACTCAGGTATTCGATCATCCCTGTTTCTTTGGCTTGATATTCTCCCTTGACTTGATTTACCACCAGCTGGGAGTCGCTATAGATCTTTAGGATTTCCGTTCTTATTTCTAATGCGAGGCCGAGGCCTGCGATTAGGGCTTCATACTCAGCTACATTGTTGCTGGCGGCGAATTGGATGTTTACTCCATATTCAATCTTGATTTTGTCGGGTCCTTTGAGGATGGCTCCTGCTCCAGCTCCTTTTTCATTTGATGCTCCATCTACGTGGAGTTCCCATACCAAGGCTGGTTTGGGTTGGCCGGTCTCGGTTGGAGTTATTTCTGCTACGAAGTCCGCCAAAGCTTGTGCTTTCAGAGTTGGGCGAGGTTCGTATCTTATGTCGTGTTCGCTGAGTTGGATGGACCAGTGGACTAATCTTCCGGAGGTTTCTGGTCGTTGGATCGCCTTTCGCAATGGTTGATTTGTCCTTACTACAACATTGTGACTTTGGAAGTAGTATCTCAGCTTTTTAGCTGTGGTCAGTACGGCAAGTGCCATTTTTTCGATCTCGGGGTATCGTGTCTCCGCGCCCTTCAGGACTCGACTAATGTAGTAGATTGGCTTCATCTCGTTATCTTCTTCCCTTACCAGCACTGTCCCGATGGTCTCGTTCGTGGTGCTGATGTATAGGTATAGTGTCTCCCCTTTCAGCGGTCTGCTTAGCAATGGTGGGGTGACGAGGAATTTCTTTATTTCTTCAAAGGCGTTCTCGCAGTCTTCATTCCATTCAAATTTTTGTGTTCCTTTGAGGGCTTTGAAGAAAGGCAAGCATCTTTTTGCTGAGCAAGACATGAATCTACCGAGTGCTGTGATTCGCCCGTTGAGTTTTTGAACTTCATTTATGCTTCTTGGTGCCTTCATGTCCATAATTGCTTTGATCTTCTCGGGGTTCGCCTCTATTCCTCTTTGAGATATCATGAATCCCAGGAATTTCCCGCCTTGTACGCCGAACGTGCATTTGTCGGGGTTCAGCTTCATTCCAAACTTATTCAGTATGCTGAATGTTTCTTCAAGATCTTTTGCATGGGTTTCTTCCTTCTCGCTCTTGATGATTAGATCGTCTACATACACCTGGACTCGCTTTCCTATCTCGTCTTTGAACATGAAATTCATAAGTCTTTGGTACGTTGCTCCAGCATTTTTCAAGCCGAAAGGCATTGCCGTGTAGCAGTAAGTTCCTCCCTCCGTGATGAATGAAGTTTTTTCTTGGTCTTGCTCCTTCATCTGGATTTGGTGGTAGCCTTGAGCTGCGTCGGCTAGGCTATACATCGCGTGTCCAGCAGTAGAGTCCACTAGTTGGTCGATATCGGGGAGAGGGTAACTATCTTTAGGACACGCTTTGTTTAGATCGGTGTAATCCACACACATTCTATTTTTTCCGTTGGCTTTCTTTACGATAACTACGTTAGCTACCCATTCGGGGTAGTGGACTTCTCGTATGAATCCTGCTTTCTCCAGTTTTTCTACTTCTTCAGCGATTATTTTCTGTTTTTCTTCCGAGAACTTCCTTTTCTTTTGCTTCACTGGGTTCGCCGCTTCTGCTACATTTAGATCATGAGTAATGACGTGGGGGTCTATTCCGACTATTTCTGATGCGTTAGCAGCGAAGGTTTTGACGTTGTTTTTCAGCATGGCTGTGATTTCGCTTTCGATCTTTGGGTTCATGTTTGCGCCGAGATTTACTCTTTTCTCCTTGTCGAGTTGGAGTTTCTTTGTTTCGCCTTCGGGTGCTGTTTCTTTTTCTTCGATGTCGTGATTAAGGATTTCTTCTATTGCCATTGCTTCGCCTGATTCTCTTATTGCTTGTTCGTAGCACTTTTTCGTATTCAGACCGCTTCGGGCGTCCTCCTGGTTGTGCTCATTTCTGGGTGTCTCCGGTGATTCCTCGTTAGATTTTTCTCTGTCAGGACTTTCCTCGTCGCTGGTTTCCTTTTCTCGCTGGTTTCTTGCTTCGTTCCTTTCTTCGTTTCCTCTGGTCCGAGGTTCTTTGCTTTTGTTGTTTTCTGCCCTTGTCTCTCGTCGGCCTGGGTTTGCTTTTTCTGTTCTTTCTCTTCTTCTGGGAGCTGTAGGGCTGAAGTTTTCCCTTAGCATTTTCATAGTTTCTTCGTGCCTGTCGTTTGTTCTTTTGGCCTCATTGGCCAATCTGTCAAGATTTGCCTGTACAGATTCTAGTATCTTTTTCAGCATTTCGCTGTGTGGATCTTGTGCTGCTGCATTCGGTGCTTGTTCTTCAGTGCTTAGGTTGAAAGCAATTGGGATGCTTCCTCTTATTGGATTAGTTTGGTACTGGGGCGTTGAGAAAGAGAGCCCTCCGGTGTTGCTTTTTTCCCCGGAGTTGAGAAGCCCGTCTTCCGTCACGTTGATTATCTCCGGAGTGCTTTTTGGGTCCATTGGTTGCTTGTCTTTCAGGTTTACTCTTTCAGAAGTCATCTTCTTCAATGAGATTTGTTTTTGAGTTCAGAAAAGCTCCTTCTTTTGAAGTTTAGTTAAGCTCTTCCCACAGACGGCGCCAATTGATGGAGTCTGCCTTCTGAACCGGCGAGCGAACCTGCAAAACAGGGTAGAAGCTAACCGGACGGTGGTTGTCCGATTAACTCTCCGATGCTAAAGTCAGTTTAGAGCTTTGAGCAGCGTTTTGAGTATATGAATGTAATTGTGATTCTAGGCATACCTCGTGCTCCTTTTATAGTAGTCGAATATACCTAGTAGAGTTGTATTAGGTAGGTGAATCCTACTTTGTAGGGATTCGGCCGTATCTTAAGGATTCTCCTGATTTGTCGAGATCTACCTTAATCTGATAAGAGTCCTATTTAGGAACGTCTTCCTAAATAGTCTTATCTTCCTAAAGTAGAGCTTATCCTTCCATATGTAGTGTTTGTGTCCAAATAGGACAAGGTTTCCATATTTAGTCGTTTATCCGAATCCCGGACCTGACGCGCTCTTGGCGGATCATGTGGGATTCGGTCTTTATTAGTGTATTACCGAATCTTAGAGATTCGGTATCTCCTTCATATCTTTCCGTCTTCAGGGGGAGTCCGGTGTCGCCTGAGAGTGGATCTCCTGCAACTCGGCTCCATTATACTTACAGTAGGATTCGGTATCCATCAATAAAGTATATTTATTATTTTTTTAAAAACTATACACAAATATAAATTAGTATTTTAAAATAAAAAAGTATGCATATTGTTTATAAAATATATCAAAAATAATTATTTTAAAATTACAAAATATACTTATTATTTTTAATATTTAGATACAACAAATATACTGAAGTTTATTAGGCAGTGTCTCAATCTCACAAAATCTCTGCATTTGGGTAATGATTTATTTCAGAAAAGGAAGCATTTCAAACAAGTGGAAAGTTTTGAGGAATGTTTGGGTAGAAATGTTAGCTTATGCTGCTACCCATTGTAGAGAAACTTATCATGCTCAACAATTGGATCATGTTTGGCTCTTGATGGCCCATTTAAGGTTAATAGAGCAATTCAGAAAATCCCATGGTTATGCAAAAGCCAAGCTCATTGTTCAATAAATTAACACGCTAACACAGATAATAAAAGTTGCTTGAACTTGTTCTTCCCTGCTAGACAATTCTACAAACAGCTTATAAGCATTCTAAAAATAACAACTCTAAGATAAGTTTAATGACCCAACTCATGACATAATTCTCAGATCTGCCCAGAAACAGTGTAGGTCTCTTGCCAATACATCTGACGTATTCCTTTGATAAACTCCTCACATCTTTTAAACGATCTCTCTCTACTACCCTATCGTTCTTCTCTCCTCTCGTCGGCCGTCTCCAGGCTGACGCGAACGGTCATGTTCATATACTCTGCAACTCCGCCAGTGTTGAGTTTGTCCATGCCGAAACTAGACATACACATTTTTTTCCAACTGATAATTTACCTGATAATATTAAAGAAAAAAATGAGAAAATTGAAGAGAAGAAAGAAATAGGAAAAAAAGAAAGAGAAAAAACAAGATGGAAGAAAAGATAAGAGAATCGCGTGTTGGATGATATTAAAAGATGTGAACACGTGTTGAAATCAAAAAGAAAAATGTCTGTTGCAAAAAAAAAGTTAATCAAGTAATTTTGAGATTATTTTCACTAATCAAGTGTTACGTCTAATTTCCTCTATATTTAATTAAGACTATCAAAGTAATTTAGTACTCAACTTTTTTTGGTTTCAAAGTAATAAGAGATTCAAATACGGTATTCTCACGTAATAAGATAGCAATGATATGATATTGGATTGATTACCGTAACACTTTTTAGATTGGAATTTTTGTTGTTTAATTTTAATTCTTCTGATATTTTAACTTTATTAATTTTTTAGATTTAAATATTAGTCAACTCATTTAATAATTAAATCTATATAAATAAAATTTAATTTGGATTATCAATTTATTTTTATATAAATAGATTAAAATTAATTAAATTTTTATACTACATTAGTTATATTTTGTGGCTTCTTTAGATTTTTATATTTAGTGTTGAGATAATTGACTTTTAAGAGCCGACAATTAGTTGATCTCTTTTTTTTTGGAATTCATCAAATTTCATTAAATCGAATATGAAACAGTTACATTTGTAAGAAATTCGGGATAATTCGAAAAAGAAACCCGATGACCTGACATGGAACAGACAACATGCTGTCTGATTCGCAGATCTTACTTACGAAAACAAAAATTAATTATTAACCGTTTCGCTAATTAAATGCAGTCTTCAATTTATCTTCGATCAAACTTCATCCATCACCCATCACCCTCAAACTCACATCATCCGGTTCAGCCACCACTTGATAACTTTTTCATAAAAAAAAAAAGACAGCAAACCTTCCACAGAGGAAGGACAACAAACCTTTCACAAAAAAAGGACAAAAAAAAACATTCAGAAAAAAAAACAATGAAAAATAAATAAACCTAATATAGCTCATAAACGATTTCATTTTGTTGTTGATGATTTTCAATTTATCTCCGCTTCTTGATAATTGAATTGCGCTTCGTTGATAAATCTTAATCTATCAAGAAAAAGTGGAAAAGAATTGGCTATTTATTATATCTATGAAATTAAATTAACATATGTAAAGGGATGGCTACCGTCAACAGCAAAATCAAACTATTGACAGCTGCCGGAGAAGAAATAACAAAAAAACTCTAGACGGCTACGGTTTGCTTTGAGAGAAAAGAGAGTTTTAGTGAAGTTATCAAGTTAAATTGTTTGGTTTTTATTAGTTGATCTCTTAATAATTCGTTAATGGGCACACAACAGTAATAAATGCAAGGAGTAGACTCTCTATATTTAGTTTTGGTGAAAAATTATAACCTATGGTATTTACTATTAGTATTTTATAATGAATGTAAAATATGTTTAACCCAATTAATTTTTTTGATAGCTTTTAATAAGAAAAAGTAGTCATAGAATAACTTTATTGGTTGGAATCTAATCTAACTACTACTCTCTTGATTTCAGAAAAGAAACAGTTACTCTTTTTTCATCCAAAAAATTAGGACTTAAATGTTAATTTTATCCCCTCAACTTTTAAGAATTAACACATAAAATAATTTAATGGACAAATAAATTACGAACTTAATAATTATGGGCAATTAACTTTATATGAGAAAATTAGTTTATAAATTGAACGAAAAAATTACCAATTTAAGAAATAATTAAGCATTAACTTATAAATTAAGGGGATAAATTGTCAAAATGAAATTAATTGGGACAATTGGCACTTATGTCAAAAAATTAGTATTCTCTACATTTCAAATTAACAGATAATTTATACTAAATATAAATATTTAAAATTTTATTTATCTAATAAAACGAATGAATTTATATTTATTTATATTTATATAATATTTTTTTATTGGATGAAAAATATAAAATAAAAACTATCAATTATTTAAAACAAAAAATAAAATTACCATTTTTTTTTATGAAGAGAACTCACTCTACTGAGCCGAAACTCAATATAATTGTCAAATCCCGGGATGTGGACCGCCTGCAAGTCCACATACCTGATAAATCCGGGCTATAATGGCCAGCAATCCAACCTCAACCACTCCATATTAAGAAAGAGCGCAGCCGGGGTTCGAACCCACAATCTTTGGCGCTCAGATAACTGAGACTTAGACCATTAGACCAAACTCGTGCGGACTACCACGTATTAATTTAAGATGAAGGAAGCAATAAATAAAATTATTTTAAGATCAGGTTTAAAAAAATAATTATCCTCTCTTAGAGGGGATCAAGTTAAAAAAAAGAAAAAGAAAGTAGCAATACACAGCCGATGATCCGACCATTGAGAAAAAAACAGAAGAAATAGAAGCTTTAAACCGCCACTTTTAAATACTCCCTCCGTCTCACTCTAATTGACAAAATATGTAGTTTTTGGTGTCCTATTCTAATTGACAAAACTAACATAACTATAATTTTATTCTTTAATTTTTCATCTTTACCCTCATTTAAAATCATGTCTTTTATGGAAAATGGTGAATATTTAATGAAAATTTGACTAATATATACTAATAGCATTAATTAGCTCCATTATCAATAGAAGAGTATATAAATAATTTTCTATATCATTTATTAATTTGTTTTGGTTATTGAAATATAGTTATTTTGTCAATTAGAATGCGACGGAGAGAATATAGAAAAAGCCCCACCAAAAAAAACAGAGCTAGTAAGTGCAGCAAGAAATCCGCCTTCCCGGGGGAGCGACACGTTTTAGTTCAAATAAATTGGACATTCTACTACAGCATACGACACGTTCTCTCTTCTTATTTCTTCTCCCCTCTTCTACTTCTACTCTATTTATTTCTTCCTATTTCTTTGAGCTCCGACATAGTAGTATCTTCATCTTGTTAACTCTCAGTAATTTTAAAATATGTGTGAAGAAGTACCTGTTCATAACAACCACCGTGAAGCTGCCGGTGATCAAGATTCCGTCGTAGATATATACCCTCTCAGTAGGTACTACTTCGGATCAAAAGACACTCTTCCTCTCAGAGATGAGAACTTAGATGATCGTTTACAGAGGATCAAATCCAAGTTACTTCTTTAATCTCTCTTCTTTGTTTCAATTAATTTCATGGCTTTTCTTTATTTACGTATTTTCATTTGATTTTGTGCTTAAATTAGCTATCTTGCTCATGGATTGAGGACATGCGTGGAGGCTGTTATTCTGGTTAGTTAGTTAGTTTTATGATATCTGTTTTTTTTTTTATAAATATTTTATTTCATTTTCTTGATTTAATTTGTGTAAAGTCGGTTTAAAGAAATATATATTTGAATTTCAGAGTTCATATGTTACTGAATTGAAAAGGTTGTAATGTTATTAAATCAGGTTGAGTTGTTCAAACACCCTCATGTTTTGGTGCTGCAAGTTAAAAATTCTATCTTTAAGCTTCCTGGAGGTCGTTTAAGACCAGGTGAATCAGGTAAACTCAACTTTTTGTTAAAGCACTGACATGAATTAGTCAGGCAAATCTACAATTAAAGGACATGCACTTGCTGAAATAGGATTTTTACAAATTGGATTATGTAGATATTGGTGGATTGAAACGTAAGCTGGCAAGAAAACTCTCTGCAAATGAAGATCAAACTGATTGGGAGGTAATTAGTTGCTTGTTTCAGGGCGTTATGATTGCGATTTTGCGCAAATTACATCTTTTAATCTAAATTTTTTAGGTTGGGGAATGTCTTGGGAAGTGGTGGAAGCCCGACTTCGAAACTTTATTGTATCCATACTTGCCTCCAACTGTAAAAAAACCTAAGGTGATTCTATTGAAACTGCTCCCATATAGTATTGTTTCTCATTTTGGAGACTATTTACGTACCTTGTTTGTATGTTTCTATAGGAATGCACGAAAGTCTTCCTTGTGAGGTTACCGGTGAGCTGTAAATTCATTGTACCTAAGAACCTTAAACTGCTTGCTGTTCCATTGTGCCAGCTTTATGAAAATCCTAAGGTACACTTCTTTATCAGTGTTTCCAGATATTAGTGGTAATTTGGGTATTTAGCTGCCGAGCGCCAGTTGAGCCTCGATCAATCCAATGTTGTAGTCCTTAATGGCCGCTGTGAACTTTATATACGTTATTGATGCGCTGAGTTTTGTGAATTTCAGATGCTATCAACAAAATGCATCTAAATGCAATATATACTAAGGTTTGATTTCAAGGTGATTTTTCATATGTGATATGATTTGATTGTTTCATTTTGTAGACATATGGACAAGTAATTTCAGGAGTGCCGCAACTGCTTTCAAAGTTCTCCTTCAACATAATCAATTTCTGAGTTAGGCGTCTCCCTTGTGATTGAGCGGCTGTAAAGTAAGTAAGATGAGACCTTTATGCTTTTTATCAGAAAAAGGCTCGTTTCTGGTTCATATACGTCTGTTCAGTAATTTTGATATACACATTGTATAAGGAAAAGATTCTTACATATAGTGAGTGGTGGTGCTGTGTAATTTGAACAAAAAAAACATACATGTTATATATATATGTACAGGTGCCACTTTTTTTTTTTCTTAGATGCTTCAATGTCAAAATTATGTGCTAAAACTTTAATGTTGCACTGAAGTATCTTCCTTTTTTGTAGTCCTCTTTTCCGTCCTTTTATCTATCGACTAATAAAATTCGGAATCGTACGATATTTAAACCCAACTTAACATGTACTTATTTCTGTGGGTTTGGCTTTGTTATTGACTTACTATTGTTTAAATATAATGAACAAGAAAAGTTGATTATTTCATATTTGTCAATGTTTGTGTGAAAACTCGGAACTTCTTGAATTGCAGCCCTGGAATTCAATGGTGAGATATTTCTTGACTAAATTTTTTGTGCTTTTAGTCTTTCTGAATTGTATTGAGCATGTTGCTTAGTTCTTTGATGAACTTCTTATAGTTATCATAATTTTGGCCTATCTAAGGAGAAATTCTTAGGTGAACGTAGTCCACCACGTAGGACTATGAGTCATCTACAAATGATGTGAGCCAGGTGGTCGTGTAAATGACTGTTAATGTCCTAGCAGCCAGATATTGACAGACTGGCTGTAGCCTGTAGGCAATTTGTACCTTGGCCGCCTGGAGTACTCTACAATTGCTTTTTTCTTTTGTATATTCAAATACTTATGAGCAGTGGCGGAGCCACTCACGGGTGGACCCCTTGCGCCCGCTCTGGTTAGATGTGGTTGGAGACAAAAAAATTCCTCAGACAGAAAGTTTGATTTCCTCGGACAAAAAGTTTTGAATCTGAGCTCCATCATGGTTAGTATGGAAATCGTCAATTAGGTGTCGTCCCTCACAGTGCGCCCATGGGTTAAACTTCCTGGCTACGCCACTGCTTATGAGGCTCTTCTGTTTGATCATGTGTATGTGCATATACGCGTGCTTGGTAGTCTAACAGCTGTCCAGGCCGTAGTAACCACTTTACCTAACATAAAGTAAGGTTGTTTAGAAATTATGCCGAGTTAGCTTTGATTAAGCTGAATGGTTTCTATAATTTGATAAGTGGAGTTGCTGAAGAATTTTTAGATGTCCAATTTAATTTTCAGGGGACTGTTTTATTATTTTTAAGAGTTTGTTTTAGATATTGGCCAAATGTCGTAAAAAGGCCAAACCTATCACAAAAGTTTTACAAAAGTCCTGACCTTTCAATTTTGTTGATTTTGGCCAAAAACTGATTATCAGGTTTCACAAAAGTTCCGACTTTTCAATTTTATCGATTTTGGCCAAAAATGGATTGTTTGGTTTCACAAAAGTCCTGACCTTTCAATATATGTGCATGACACGTAAGCGTTACATAGGCAAATTGTTGACCACAATTGAAACCAATTGGCCAAAATTGACAAAATTGAAAGGTCGCGACTTTTGTAAAACTTTTATGAAAAGTTTGACCTTTTTACAACATTTGGCCTTAGATATTCTATTATGATGGCTGGTCTGTTTTGTGTGAACTGACTGGTAAGTTTACAGTTTCACACACATTTTCTTTCTCATTGTTGACTTCATGGCATTAACCGAAATGCCGAAGCAATCGGCAAAATTCACTTCATTGACTTGCATCAGCATTCGAACATCTAACTGAAGGAAAATTTCAAATTTCTTACCATCAAATAACCAATTCAACCACACCAAAAGTTCTAAGCTGGTATTGGATGAAGCTCCAACGATAACATTGCTTTAAACATTTCCGTATGTAGATGTATTGTATTTAAAGCGTAAATAAATAAGTATGCTGATTTATTTCACCTTGTAGTTTATTTTTAATTAATCAAATGATGACTGATATTGATGTAACTTTAGATCTCTCGAGCATAGATGTTTTCATATCATGTTAATTCAATTCACTTAAAAGTTCAAGCTCTTGAACGGTCTTTTAATGTCGACGATAATTTTGATACTTGTCTAGTCCGATCCATTATAGACCTCTCTTAGCTATTGGTAATAAGAAAACGATGTAAATCATTTAATATTAGAATTTGAAAAGTATGAGAAAAGGATAGAAAATCAGTAAAGCTTAGTAGTTTGAAAAGTAGGAGAGGATGGGAATTTATTTTCTCACCAAGGGTTTTGTTTGTGTGAGGATTTGTTGTAATTTTCGTACAAATATTTTAGTGTCTATCAATTTTGGTCAAAAACATATGGTCCTCGCTCTCCATTAATTTATGATAGTTCTACATAGGAATATGACATTTTCAGTATAATTTGTGAGAGGAGAAAGGGGAATACAAGTTTAATGGAGAATACTCCAAATTCTCATTAATGCAACTTGCCTTTAAGATACCAAATTTCATTTAGTTTTTCCTCATCTTTATTGCATTTTCAACTTTCAAAATCATGTCATTTTGTGTAGTTTCATCACTATTTGAAAGATTATTTTTATAGAATTGGTTATATTCACTTCAAATTCTACTAAAATTAACGTGTATAGTTTTAAAATTAGTTCTAGAAAATAAAGAGTTTTTTTTTAAAATAGATAAAATATAATCTTAATAGTTTTTATTAAAAAGTTATGATTGCAAAATGTATATCACACCCGTCCCAGATAGGTCAGAGCATCTCTAATGATGCTTTTTATTTTAAAGAGTATCTTTAGTAAAATAAAGAGCATCTTTAAAATAGAGAGTGCTATTTTTATTTTTACTCCAATAAGCGCTTTAAATTTAATTTTAATTTTTTACAGATAATAATAAAAATATCAAATATTAATAACATTAATTTAATGATTTTTTTAATAATAATATTTCTATTTAATTTAATTTTTACAAAAAGTAATACTAATAATATATATTAATTATATAAATTTATTTTTATTTAAATTTATTTATTTATTCAGTTTTTATATTAAAAATAATTAATATTATATTTTAAAATAAAACTAACTAATTTATATTTTGAAATTTAAAATTTGATTTTTTTAGATTTGAATTAGAGAGTGAAAATGACTTTCTACATCTGGAGAGCCATTTTCACCCTCTTCTTTAAATTTACAAAATAGATAGTCTATTGGAGTTTTAATTTATTGTCAAACTCTCTAAATCAAATAGTTTGGCAATTTTAAAGAGTTTTTTGGAGATGCTCTCACCTTACTATTTTTAGTGTTTTAAATTGCAGATCGCCTTCTGTTTTTATTTTAATAAATAATTTAAATATTAAAAGTCTTATTTATCTTAATAGATTGTATAATAATAAATACATCATCTAAAAAATTATAAAAAGAATAAAATTGAGAAGCTAGATAAAAATACTAATTTTCCATTAAGAACAGTCAAATTAGTAAGAGGAAAAAAAGGCGCGAGTGAGTAAACCAGGAAAAGTAAACGGAAAATTCAGCATCTCTGTTCACAGCTTCTGGCTTCTGTGACCGTGACTGTAATGGAGGCGACTGTTTATTTTTAAGTCTTTCTCCACCAACGACTCAATAAATAGCGTTTCTTGAAAAAATTATCAAATTTAAGAACATTTTCATTTTAAAAATTTGCCAAAAAAAAATTATCCGGTTGATTTATTTGGATCGTAATGATGAAGAAAGGAGGTATAAACCCTAATATGAAGCTCAAGCTTTCGCTTCCGTCTCCTGATGAAGAATCGTTCGCTAAATTCTTGTGAGTCTCTTAATTTTCTCATTTTCAATTTTATGTAATGTTAATGTTAATTATTTTTTGTTTATTTTGGCTAACGATTGGTTCGGATCGGTGACAGAACTCAGAGCGGTACTTTTGTGGACGGCGATCTGCTTGTTAATCGCGACGGTGTTCGTATTGTCTCTCAAACTGAACCTGAAGCTGTAAGTTTTATTCAGTTAAGAAATATTTGCCTAATGTCGTTGCTAAACTCATGTTGTTTTGAGAATTAATAGATGTTGGAATTCTTTTGGAAATTTAATTTGGTTTAGGTTAAATTGTGGATCGGCATGTTTGAATTTTCAATGTCTATATTTGCATGGATTTTTTGTTAATTTTTTGTTGTTATTTTAGATTAAAGTAAAATTTATTTTTTAAGCTAACCTTCATTGATCATTTTCCTCAATGTTTTAGCTTCTTATTTGCTAATTCTTGAATGGACATATGAATTATTGTATTCTAAATCTCATTGAAAAGAGAGACTAATTGAGGAGCAAAAGTTGATCAAATTTATATAATTCTGCTGTGGTTACTGAATAGCTTGTTTGTTTCTAATGTGGATGCCTGTCTTCAGCCGCCACCTATCAAGCCGTCGGACAACCAGTTGAGTTTAGCAGACGTAGACACCATTAAGGTAATTGGGAAAGGAAGTAGTGGAACTGTTCAGTTGGTGCAGCACAAATGGACCGGCCAATTCTTTGCATTAAAGGTATGGTTCATTGAGGCTTTAATCTCATTTTCCTCTACTATCCCATCATTTATACACACACACACTTAAAGAGAAGATCCGTCCTCGAGCTGTTATCATTGATCTACGTTAGTGTCATTGACATCATATATTAGAAGGTGCGTATGGTTGGGCTTTAATCACAGTTTACTTATGGATATCTATCTTCTTTAATGGTGAAAATAGATTCTAGATTCAAATGGTAATAAGAAAAGAAAATTGGAGACCTTCATGGTGTTTCCTGTATGATTTAAGCGAATTGCTTTTAATAGGCATTGGTGCAACAACAACTTTAATAAACAGCACACTAGCATTTTTGTTCCATCAGCCCCTACGCCTTTATGTTCTTATATTTGGATTAGTGGTTATATTTTACTTGATTGCTTTTCAAATTATCCTTTCAGATTAAACAGGTGGTTTAAAATGAATAGTTGCCTTTAGTATTTGTTTCTACTTTATATCTACGTCATGAGATTTACACGGCTGCTCCGTATTGTCTTGAATTTTGTGGTGGTGGTGGTGTTGTTCTTCAGGTTATACAGATGAACATTGAGGAGAATGCAAGGAAAGCTATTGCCCAGGAATTAAAAATTAATCAATCATCACAATGTCCATATGTTGTCACGTGTTACCAGTCTTTCTATGACAATGGTGCCATTTCAATTATCTTAGAATACATGGATGGAGGATCTTTGGCTGATCTTCTGAAGAAAGTTAAAACAATTCCAGAAGAATATATTGCAGCTATCTGTAAGCAGGTGAAAGTAATTTGAAAATCATGCAACTTACGAGTCTTGGTTATTAACAGTAGGCAGTAGCTACCTTACGCTTTGTTCTCAAGGGTTCTCTATATTCTTTTTTCCTATTGCTTCAGGTGCTCAAGGGTTTATTGTATCTTCATCATGAAAAGCACATTATCCATAGGGACATGAAACCTTCAAATTTATTGATAAATCATACAGGAGAAGTCAAGATTACCGACTTTGGTGTGAGTACAATAATGGCAAGCACCTCAGGGCTAGCTCATACATTTGTTGGTACATACAACTATATGTCTGTAAGTATGTAATTTTACATGTGAAAGCTGATGAATATTCTCTTTAGCAAGAATCTTTCCATATTCTGATGCTATGAAGTTACTATTTATAGTGGCGCTGCTTGTATTTTGATTCTTGTTGATTGGTGATTGTGTTTTGTAGCCTGAGAGAATCAGCGGAAAAAAGTATGGCAGCAAAAGCGATATTTGGAGCCTAGGTTTGGTATTACTGGAGTGTGCAACTGGTAAATTCCCATATTCCCCTCCAGAGCAGAATGAAGACTGGGACAGTTTTTATGAACTTATGGAAGCTGTTGTTGAGCAACCACAACCTTCTGCACCTTCTGATCAATTTTCTCCCGAGTTCTGTTCATTCATATCTTCATGGTAAAGAGACTTTTTTTTCCTAAAAAAATTATAATTCTATAGTTTGTCGAGGATTCTATTTAGTATTATCCTCTTGCGTAATTTGCTCATTCAGCCTAGACAGTGCTAAAATTTGTAAGGTGTACTAATTCCCATGTTGGATTCTATATTCTCTTTTAGTGTGCAGAAGGATCCAAACAACAGACATTCAGCTCATGAGCTTATGGTATGTGAAACTAGTTCTCTTTTGTCCCCTTAAGTTTGGAATCCAGTAATATATCAGATATATACTGGCTAGACACTTCTAAATCTGACCTTATTCTGCTAAATACTTTTATTTAAAAACCAGGCACATCCATTCATGAACATGTATGACGACCTGCATGTAGATCTGTCATCTTACTTCACTAATACAGGCTCTCCTCTTGCAACCTTTTGAAACTTCTGGTATGTCCATCTCGTTTTTCTTTTAAATCATGTAGTAGAAAGTGTATTATCTTATGCTAATGTGACTTTCACTCCATCCCGTTGAGAATCAGTTGTTTTCTATTTGACGAAGCTTCTTGCATAATGAGATTTTATCCATAATGTTCATTCTTCTAGATAGATTAACAGATTCGACCATATATATCATCTGCTCCTTTCTTATGCAATGTGGATTGCATTTTATTGCTTATAAAAGAATGTTTTTTTTTAAAAAAAAGAGGAGATGTTTTACAAGTTAAAACCGAAAATGAAAATCAACTTCTATTTCTTGATGTCACTAATTACTGTGATATATATTAATTGGTTAATTACATTCAATTATAATACTTGTCACGCAACTAATGTATGATTGATAATTCTACGCGGCGAACTAGGCTTACATAAGAATTCTTGAACTACAAATGTTGTTAGTATTGATTTTTCCGTTAAGGTATAATATGAATCATGATTACTTTTACTACTGTAAACAGATAAAATGTGAGATAATTTAAGCTGCATGAAATATTTGGAAGACTTGGTAAGGTTTTAAGCTGCCATATAAAGTGCTTGCATCCATTACAATGACAAGTCCCGGGCTCTAAAGAGCACCATTAACATCCTACCAAAATATTCGTTCGTCACGCGACGAACAGAAGCTGTAGAAATGAGAGCTTATGTTTTTTGGGGAATGCATTTTGTATTAATAATTTAATAGGATAATTAGCAGAAAAATGCTGCTTTGCTATATCCAATTTCACCGTCATCCCCCAAAATAACTTGTGACTCGGCTGTTAGCTACACTATGTTTCTATGCATGATTATGATAAAATTTCACTTTTAAATGCTTTGTATATGCAGTATAACAGTAGTCGGTTTGGTTCAGTTTGTGTTAAGAATCATAATTTTTTTTGTATATATAATACCATATTGAATCAAACGAAATGCATTGTTTCTTTTCGACCATTTAACATCCATAATCTTTTCTTAATTGCACGACTCGATATTGCGCGGGTACAGCATATGCTATTTCTTTTAAAATTTGACATTTGAATGTTTTAAATTTTAAAAATGGAAAGATGAAAACTATTCAATTTATTTAAAGCTATTGAATACAAATAAATTAGAATTCAAGCATGCAAGTATTTTTGACGAAAATAATACCAAACCTGCTTCTAATGTACACCAACTTATGGAATTGGAACCTATGCCATATAACCTGCATGATGTTCCATTCCATTTTTCAGTTGTATCATATTCATCTTATTAAAACACGTTGTATTTATTCATTTGAATATATATATGTTTTACAATTAATAAATTTCAAGATTAGCATAGTCAAATACCAATACTATATAATAGCAAACGGCAAAAACTAATGATGCAATTAAGAAATTAAATTTTTTACGAGGAATTTAATACTCCACCAGTCTCAATCTAATCGAATTTTTTTATGTTTTATAGAATAATTTTTATATTTATTTTCTAAAAAGTTTTTATTTTTGCCACAGTTATTTTTGGATATTCGAACACTTGTTGGTTGGACTTGCTGCCTGATGAGGATTTTTTGATCAAAGGCATTGATGTCCAGTGAAAAAGAAGATATTCTTTGCATAGAGTTTTTGTATACATTATGAAATTAGAGGAATTAAGTTTAGCCTGAATAAAAAATTTGACAGGCTAAAACAAGCTATTACTGTAATAGAAAGAATGACCATTTCAATTCACAAACTTACGTAGCAGGACCAATTAGGTCCACTTTCTTTCATTCAGTTTAAATAGATCCAATTTTTCTTAATTTTTTCATCTAAATTTGGATCATTTATATCTATCTAAGCGTCAACTAAACAAATTGGATCTATTTAATTCTGCGACGCAGGTTTGTAAACCGAAACAACTCTTTTTCTCATTTTATATTATACATATTATCATATATATGTATCAGTGGATGACCTTACTATCAAGTTTTTCTCTTGAATGTCCTCTGAGATTTTAAGTCCACCACAGTGACAGTGATATTATCTTTGCTTCCCTTTTGAAGAGCGAGCCCCGAGAGGTATTCCGCTGCGGCTTTAGCAGCGGGATCAACTCCTTCGCCTCTCTCTGCTGCTAATAAAGTGTCACCGTATTTCTTATGCCAGAGAAGGATTCTTCTTCTCGCAATGTCGCACGCCTCTTCATTCGTCATCACGTCCCACAATCCATCACTCGCTAAGATAAGGCATTCATCTTCTTTTGCTCGCGGAACAAACATTACTTCTGGATCTGGAATAATCCATGGTTTCAAGTATCTGTCACCTGAGCAGAGCAAAATCTAGATTATTCACAGAATTGGAATTGAAGGCAACAGCATGCAGATATCTAATCTCTCTATCCCTGTGGTGGATACCCGTTATGATGCACAGAAACAGAAAATATTGAGACAGAAAATGGCGGAATTATATTTTTTTAGCCTGTAGTGAGTTACGGACGGAGTTCGAAAATATCACTTCATGTTCCGAAAAATATTTATCATCTACAAGTTCTAGTGGACCTCTCCGTATGCATCGTTTAAAAAATCTCGCTAGTTGATCTTTACGATGCTTCCAAAAATAAACTACAAATATACAATTTTGGAGTTTCAGAAGCATTTCCATAAACAGAAATGCTTATGCAACTCCGAAACGCCAATAAGTTTCTAAAACAGAAACAATAAGCGTATGCATAGGATTTGATACATTTTTGTGCAACACACAGGATACCATTAACAGAAGTCGAGGAATATGTAGATGCATACCTATGGATCTTGACATTGCAAGAACACCAAGAACACGTGCACCATTCCACTGTATAATCTTGCCTCCTGCAGCCTCGATTCTTGCACATTCATCTTCTCTATCCGGCTATAAGCAAAATATAAAGTTGATTAGGAGACTTATCTCTTTGAAATTTGCTAACTGCAACTTTCCTGGGAAATTATTGTTAAAACAAGGAATCACTGCCTTACTTTGTGATCTACTGACATCGGCATAGCCGTTTTTCCACGACACAGAACTGCTCTTGAGTCGCCGCAATTTGCAACTATAATATGAGTCGGACAAACAACAGCGACAACCGCAGTAGAACCAACAGTTTCAGGGGCTATAGCCTCACTGTCATTACTTGATCCGGCAGTCTCCTCGTCGACTTTTACGAAACAATTAGAGAAAACTTTCTCCCATTTCTCTTGCCAATTGTCATTAATGCATCCATCAGAGATATTTGCTTTTGCAAATTCTAGCTCCTCAGCTAAAGCCACATGAATGCGCTTACTGCAATAGTTAGCGACCTACAACAGAAATAAATAGCTATGTTAATTTACCTTTAAGCCTAGGAAAGGCCTGAACAACAAAGGAAAGGCCTGAATGGTATTAAACATACCTGAGAGCCACCATGTCCGTCGTAAACACCGAAAAAATGCGCAGAAAAGCAACCGGCTTTCTTTTTCAGGTCACTCAAACCATGATCATCCATCAGCATTTGAGCTGGAACTTGCAAATGATTAGGCACACCAGCAAATGCATCTTCCATCTCAGGTCTCCTTCCACATATAGATGTAGAGCCCCAGATCGGAACATTTTCCAATTCATAAACCTTTTCTTCAAGAGGCAAATCACATAATGTTGGATCACAACAATAGCCATTCCTACCATCACTATGCGCCGCAGCAGAAACAGAAACAGTATCATCTCTATCGATAATTGATCCGAAATTACCATCACTTCTTTCGACATCTAACGGATCTCTACTGGAATTCGAATCTAAACCCGGAAATTCTCCGCGACAGGTACTGTTACAATCAACACCTACAGATTGAGAACACAAATTTTCAACTAATGGATCATCCCCACATTGCCCATCTAGAGTTCCTCTAGAACTCACCTGATCAACTCCAGGCAATGAACTATCACCACTACAACCTTCAAATCTACAAGTTACAGAATCATAGGTTGGATTTATCTTCCTTACAGGGTTTGATTTCAAGTTTGCCATATCTGCCGTACGCTTCAGCCCACAATTAATTTCTCTGTGGGCTGTCACCGGTGACTTATTGCAGATCACTGACACTTTATCTAGATTAAACGGCACTGCAATAGCAGGAGATAGCTCCTCCATTGATTTCACTTCAGTTGTAACTATAAATAATCTCAAATTTGCCTTAAAAACCAAACAAAAAACTAATGATTTCTATCTCTATCTGAAGACGACCCAACAGACCCTTTTTGATTAACTTTTGTGGGTTATAATCAAAAAGCTGAATTGATCAAATCAGAATTTATTTGAAAATCAAGAATATAAACTAAAAACTCAGATTTCTTGAATCAAAAGCAATTGATCTCAGCCTCTGAATTCCCCAAAAATATATACAGTCTTGGCATTAGTAATAAAAATAAAGAAATACAACAATAAAATTATACTCTGCAACAATGAACTTTGAACAAGTTCTTGGGAAATTGAAGAAAAAAGAGAATGCAAACAAAAACATAAATTGAAAGAATTGCTTACGAATTCAAGAAACAATGCACGAGAAGAGAAAGTTGCCAAACTAGAACCTTTTTAGCTAGAAAGAAAGTTAAAAAAACACGTCATCATTTTAAAAAATTAATAAAAAATAATAGGAAAACACACGTGTCGATTTTGGAATAAAGTTAGAGATATAAATATTCAGAAATAATATTGTGCATGAACTTGATTTATTGAGTTGAAACGGCATACATAGTATGTTGCAGTCTGTAATCATCTGATCCGTGATTCATAAATTTAATAGTATTTTAGTGTGACATATTATTATTAGATTCATTGTTTGTAGGGATGAAAAATATTTAATTTTTTAATCTGGGTATGTTGCATGTTTCATGCTGCTATTGAATTAATTAAAATTACTATATATTATCAAAATTATATAAGAGTTGTAGTGACCTGGGATTGCTTTAAAATGATGGATTTCTAAGGAAGTGTTTGATACCAATCTAACATTTAATTTAATTTTTTTAACATCTATAGTAAAAGCATTTAACTATTTCTTTTAACTTTTTTGACTAAATGACTTTAAATTCATAAGTTATTCTCAATAAGTAGTTAATAAACTTTTTTAATTCAATTGCTGTATCCTAGACTAATGTTATATATTATAGACACAATAATACAAACACTATTGTAATTATTAGTTTGTAAGTATAATTATACATATATTACTAATTACAAATAAAAAGTTTTGATATTACAATATAATTAATAACTCAAATTTATATGCCATTTATATTACTAATTAATAAGGTAAAAATTATCTGTTAATTAAGAAAAGAAATTTTAGCATTTGACTGTTTCTTTTTTTAATGCTATTGGGTGGAAAAAAAACAATGGATGGAGTCAAAAACCAGTATAGAAGAGGCACGTAAAGGTGGACGGTTTGTCAGAAAATGCGGAGTGTTGGTCACCAAAACTAAGTGAGGTGTCAGCTTATTGGAAGTTGAGAACTGATTCAGTTCCACAACTTCTACCTTGTTAGATTTGGTGTTTTAATTTAACAACTAAATCAGACCAGCCGGTTCAACTGAACTGATAAATCAGAGATTAGTTCGGTTCGAATCTTGCTTAAAACAGAATTTTCATCAATGAGTGAAACTAGCCTTAAGTTTTTTTTTTTTTATCAAAGATAGATATATCAAAAAACAAGATTAAAATATAACAATAAAAACATATATATTAAGCAATTAATCACATTTTGACAATTTAACCCTTCAATTTGTAAACTAATTTGCCTAAATGGAATTAATTGTTCATAATTATTAAATTTAGGACTAATTTATTCACAAAATTTATTTATATATTAATTACCCATTGCTTACAAGTTGAAGGGAAAATTTGCAACTTAAATCCTTTTATTTAACTCAATGAGCCAATAATTGAATCAATAGTTGAACCCATTTAACTCAGCTAACGATTAGATTTTGAAGACACCGGTTAGATTTAGGTACATGCACTGACACTCTCTCTCATTCCTTGTTTTAACCCCCACATATGATTTCGTGCCTCGCGTATCTTTTCTCCTTTTCTTCTTATCCGCCGCCCATTCTTTTGTTAAATTTTTCCTTTTGTCTTCAATTTAATGTATACATTATTTTAGGGGTTTACTATTCACCGCCCCAAATTACTACCCACCGCCCAGATTTTGACTGAAATGCTTCTAACATAATTTCAATTCAAAAACAAAAAAACAAAAGTCCTCTCAACTCAAAAATCTCTCAAACTCAACCTAAAATCCCGACGATAACCGGAGCCGATTTATGTCGCAATCGACGAGAAATAAAAGACGGAAACCTCCGGTAATTAATGTTTTTCATTTTTAACTGTTTTAATAAAAAAAAAAAATTTTTTATTTTTTTAAGGGCCATCGTCCCAGTGAACCATCGCCAAACAATGGCGATGGCGCCTATGGGCCATCGTCATCGTCTGGCGATGGCCCGTAGGCGCCATCGCCATTGTTTGGCGATGGTCCACTGGGATATTCGTCCCCGGGGACGATTGTCCCTGTGCACCATCGCCATCGCTAGGCGATGGTGCACAGGGCCATCGCCATCGCCAGGCGGCCCTTAAAAAAAATAAAATAATTTTTTTTTATTAAAACAGTTAAAAACAAAAAAAATTAATTATCGGAGGTTCCCGTCTTTTATTTCCCGTCGATTGCGACATAAATCGGCTCCGGTTATTGTCGTGATTTTAAGTTGAGTTTGAGAGATTTTTGAGTTGAGAGGATTTTTGTTTTTTTGTTTTTGAATTGAAAATATGATAGGGGCATTTCAGTCAAAACTTGGGCAGTGGGTAGTAATTTGGGGCAGTAAATAGTAGTCTACTTATTTTACTACATCCAATTCTGAAGAAATAATTTTTAAAAGGATCATATGCCTTGGCAACACTTCATTGAGTATGGCTATATAATATTTTTATTCATAAAAATCATGTAACTTCTTGTATAAAGAAAAGGCATAATGTCTTAAAAACCCCCGACCTTTTAGCCCCTTTTCAATCATACCCTGATGTTAAAAATTTGTCAATTTTACCCTATTTTTCATTTTTGTGTTTCAATTGTACCCTGAAAAATTAAATTAACGTCTTTTGCGTTTGGAAATTTGTTTAAAACATTATCCATGTCTCGCATATATTAATTGTATATTTTTAAAATTTATTTAAATTTAGTTAAATTAATTAAGAATTTAAATTAGTGTTAATTTGATTATGGTTTTTAGTTAGTTTTTAAAAATAATGGACTTATTTGTACTTTTTTAAATAAAAAAGAATTTAATTTCATGTTTAGACTTAATTAATTGAATGATTTCATCATTTAAGTAAAAAAATTAACAAAAATTAAAATATTAGGGTACAATTGAAAACGGAAAATTCAAAAGTGGGTAAAATTGACAAATTTTCAACGTCGGGGTGGAATTGAAAAAAAGTTTAAAGGTGAGGGGTTTTTGAGTGATTAGGCCTAAAGAAAAAAGATGAGCTTTTTTAATCAACATCAAAATGAACTCGGCTTTCCTCAAAATTTAAAAATAACAATGAACTTGGATTTGAAGTTTAACTACTGTCATAATTTTAAAATGAAGGATCTCATAAACAAAAGCTATGAAAAAGAGTTTTCTATTGATAACACCAATAGCAAAACCAGAAACTATAATATATAAATAAATTATTTGTACTTTCAAAATACATCTACAGTTTTTTTTATCTAATTAAAGTTTTAAATTACTATTTAGTTAAATTCCATCTTTGATTTATTTTAATATTAAATAGATCTATTTTATTTATACTTCATGAGACTTGAATCAAAATATAGAGTCCGTCAATTTTTTGCAATAAATTTCGTAATTGCAAAACGCGCTAAAATTTGTGAGCCTTTTTTTACAGTTAATCCTAAAAACAATACATTCGAAGGAATGTGACTATAACAGTTTACTGGAAAACTGAACCAACAACCAAAAATCAAAGGAAATAGAAGCCAATTATCAAATGAAAAATGAATATGTATCGCTAAAGAAATGAAAATAACGCAGTTCTACTATAATAAATAGTTCAAAAAGAATGATCAAAATTGTAGATAATATAAAGTTTTCACATACATGAATTTAATTTGTCATAGCTTTTTAATAACTTTAAAAATGTACTAAAATAAAAATAAATGTAGAGTATATTAAGTAGCTTTTTTACAGTTTTCTTCGTAATATTTACTACAGAAGCATGAAATTGTAAATAAAAATTAATCAGAATATATTTGTAATAAAAATGAAAATAGAGCACATAGAATATAAACTCCAGTTTTGTTTATTCAGGCATCTATCGAGCTAAACGCCCAAATAGATGTGGCAGTAATTGGTATAAACAATGGAACTTCATTTACAATTTTGAAGGGATTAAAGTTTCATAATTAGGATAATAGCTTATAATCCAACGTCTTAGTGCCATGCAGATGCAGAAGAGAAACTGAGCTAGTGAAGAGTAAAAAGAAGTACCAAAAGAAAATAAAAATAAAGATGAGAAGCCATGGCAAGAAAACAAAAAGCACCTTACCACAGAATACAGATGGAGGGAGCTTTGCTTAGACTTTAGGCTTCCGCTTCCGCTTCCGCTTCCTAACAATGGTTGCAGTGCTTGTGGATCTGCCTGAACTACACACAGGTAATCGCAAGTAATCGACTATTCAACATTCACAAAGCAACCAATGGAGGCAACAGAGATGCACACAAGTGTAAAATGGATTTGTTAACATTACGCCAGGACGCAATCGAGTTGAGTCCAAGTCGAATACTGCCAAACTCGAGATCAACTCAATTATAAAATCTAAAATTCAAAACTTGACTCGAACTCAGTTGAGTTTTATTTTAAGAGCTTAATCTCAAACTCGATAGAATAATTGAGACTTGATACTCGAACTCAACTCGATTATTTGTATATATATAAAAAAATTAAATTCCATATAAAAATAAGGCCAAACCCTCTAAAAATACCAAACCTTTTTAAGTTTTTTTGTCAGTTATGACCAAACCTTTCAAAATTAGCAAATACAACCCATTTTTGCATATTATGTCCTTTTATAGCCAATTTCGAATCAAACCGATTTTTTTTCCAACATGACAACCATGTATATAAGATTAAAAAAGATTTAATCGAAATAAATTACCAAACATTTGCGTGTTGTGTCACAATAAAAAGTTTAATCACAATAAAAATCGAACTGGTTCAAAAAAATGGCTATAAAAGAAACATAATATACAAAAACGGGTTATATTTGTTAATTTTGAAAGGTTTGGTCACAACTGACAAAAATCGCAAAGATCTGATATTTTTTGGGGGTTCGGCCTAAAAATAAAGGTATTATTATATATAGATATAATTGTAAAGGGTACAAAAGGTATATTAACTAAAGCTTGATTAGGGTGCGAGCTTATCAAGCCAAGTATTTTGATGGTTGAACGCGACTCAATTTTTAACTCGAATAGCTTGACTCAATATTAATCGAGTCGATTTCAAGTTTCTTTCGAGTCAATCTTGAGTAGCTCGCAAGTTGGCTCGACTCACTTACACCCTTAGACCTATAACACCACAATACACCAGAAAAATAAAAACGACGATTCTTCCTGAATACATATTATGAACTCTCTTCTAATGTACATTACTGAAGACTTGTATTATAAATAAAAGATACAGAACCTCAACCAGAATATAGAAACAAGCAAGTTATAGATATTCTGGATTTTTTTATACTTTCCACAAATTCTGATTTAATAAACATGATTTTTCACTTCAATGATAGGTGAATAAGGCTTGCGAAAATGAATTAACTTTTGCTTTCTGATGCCTAATCAAACACCGCCAACATTGTCTATGGTTTTCTGCTAGTGGAGGGCGGACATCTAGGTCATATTCCAGAACAAATTGAATTAGTTTGATTTCGACTACTTACAAGATATAATAGGCAAAGGAACAACCAGCACGAGCCAAACTTTGAAGCTTGAAATGATCTTCAAACGTGTGTCACAACCCTGCAAACCTACAACATTACAGCAACGAACGCCTGAACTTATCCTTTAAATTTGAGGTACATGATTCAAATAGAACATAGAAAATCTAACATCTAACTTAATCCCCACCAGGCCAAACATTGCCAGAATGGCAATCACAAGATGAATTCAAAAAAACTGTTTATAAGCACTGGTAAGGATAAAAATTAATCTTCACCATTCAATGTAGGGTGCAAATTTTAACATATGGAGAGATCAATTTTTCTGAAGAATATTTCCTGCAAGAACCATGGTCATCAAATCTGCTGCAGAAAAGCTAAAGAACAGTAGAACACAATATACACTAAAAGAGAGAGCAAAAGAAAAATGCTCAAAGAAATCATACCTTGAACTGGTCCGGGAGAATTTGCATAACCAGAACCTATAAAAATATCAAAGCAGAAAAATAACCAAGCAAAAGAAGAAAAAAGGGACAGAGAGACCAAGTATTTCAAGTATCTTGCTCGTCACAAGGAGGAGAATCTTGACAGACTATACCAAGAACACGTTATTGCATATCAAAAGCCAGTTCGACTACAGCTTGAACTGCAATGTAAGTATCATAAATGTAATATCTTATAATTGAAGAACAAATAAGAAAAGGACAAAAAACTTAGTTAGATGGTCCAGATGAGGTAAATTACAGTGACTACAAAGCAGATTTATTAGAAATATAAAATTTATGTACAAGAGGTATTGTTCTCTGATTTGTAAAAGCTACAGCGAGGATTCAGTGCTTACTGCGATGTAAATTCTACAATGTACTAACTTGTGACATGATAACTTGTACCTTGGAGAAAAAGAACTTTACAGTCGAAGTTACCAGCTTAATACAGGAACAAAAACCAAAGCATCTGAAAGGTTCCTTGAAAATCTTTTGAAGTCTACCAAAGAATCTATATAACCTAATTGTGGACCCGCAGGCAAATGACCATTCATGTATCTGGTCATTTCTTGACAACAGTGATTATGTTTTCTTTGTCAATAGTATAATGAACAGGACTATACAGAGATTTTAAACCATCATATTCAAATCTGATAGGTCATCCATTGGAATTTCAAGACCCATGAAGGCATCATGATCTTGTAATCCATCATCGTCAATATTCAACCATGAACCCAGATCCTGCCCTTGGCCATCATCCAATCCTGGTAGCTGCAGGTTGGAGAAATCAATAGCCTCAGGATCATCCAATGCATCCAAGCCAAAACCATCCTTTTTTTTACAATTGCTACTAGTACTTCTTTCACCAGACTTTGTGTCAGAAGGTAATGTGGGTTTAGGTTGCTCTGATATCTTCCCAAGAAGGCCATTTACAGAAACTGATGATTGAGTTTTCTGTTTAGGCTTTGTTTTAGTTTTCCTTTCTCCCTTAACATTTGACAATGATGGCCGACCTATTTTATTAGTTCCATTCCTAGATAAAACCTTTCCCTCCCTATCTCTCTCACTCCTCTTTCCTTTTGTACTGCTTGACAAAGAAGCTCCAATTCCAGAAGGGGTACTTGAAGTACCTATGTTACAACCAACATCATCAAGAAGCAGTTCCCTCTTCTTCACCCTATTTGACCATGTATCTTC
The DNA here is from genome assembly GCF_937616625.2 of Mercurialis annua. Taxonomy (NCBI): domain Eukaryota; kingdom Viridiplantae; phylum Streptophyta; class Magnoliopsida; order Malpighiales; family Euphorbiaceae; genus Mercurialis; species Mercurialis annua. The sequence goes on from NC_065571.1 coordinate 53,669,950, forward strand.
TTTAAGTGTAGATTGTGCAGATAAGCGATTTACAGGTGGAAGCAAATCAGAAGAATTAGCAACACAGCCATCCCCATTCTGAATTAACCGAGAAATTCGCGGACTTGACTGTGAGCCCATAGAAGCTGCAGAAAGAGGAAATGGCAATCCATATTGTGCCACGTGATCAGAAAATAAAGCTATATGAAAAATACATCTCAGACCACCTGAAATGACTTCAAAAGGCATTTAAAGAAAACATGCACATATGATAAATAACAGTTAATTTCAGAGCAACCAGATAAAATACCTGAAACTCTAGCTTCCATAGAGCGGCCGGAGGCACTGGCATAGACTTTTGCAGAATCCCCATCTATAGGAGTACCTGATGATCTTCCACCACTATGGTGGCAAGAACTAGAAAGAAACATATTCCTAAACAAAGGTTCACTGAAACAGCTTTTCCCTGTGTCTTCATATGTATGACATCTTTCTAATGTCCGCGTCACAAAAGCTAGGGCAGCTTGCTTAGCCATTTTGTTACCAGAGCCCTTCCCACCAGTAATTGGACCCCAACAAGCCTATCAAGAAAAATTATAAATCCTATTACTTGACCATCCAGGTGGGTATTTGTAAGCAATTGATAATACAGTCTCCAGTATGATAAACAATGAAGCACTAATTAATTACATAAACAGTGTGAAATGAAGTAAATATATAAACATGTCAATGGAAAAAGCAATTGAGAAAGAGATGAAGGAATTCCCTTTGACTTTTCCCTCCCCCTTCTATTGTGAAAAAAAAAAAGGAAAGAAAAGAGTTAAGTCAGATGATTAGCAGACTAGGGTTTTAATCAATGATTTTGGAACCAAGTCCTTTCTGCCATTCCTACAGCTAAGTTGCTTTGCTTGTCATCTGGTCGAAGGGACAGGAAAATAAAGATAGATATGCCTCTTTAGACTCAAAGAGCAATTTAGGTATTAGATTGCGAACCAAATCATTTGTACAGTTCAAAAAAATTAAAGATATGATTACTTTACCGGTGAGAAAAAAGTTAAACCTCAAATTCGGCAAATGTTCTATCAGAAAATTCAAGAATTTAGAAGAAAGGTGCATCTCAACATCTATGGCAATGCTTTCTTGTGAATTGATATGCATCTAACCTACCACATAACAACTGTTAGCGCACAAACTAGGAAGATAATGACCTCTAGGAGAAACTTCAATTCTTTAAGTAATAACTTGTGAGCACTTGTTACTAGATGAGCTTTGAGCTTACTACTTGGATGATTTTAGCATTTATTGCTCTGTGCTTAGCAAGGTGCAATTAGCTACCATATACTCTCTCCGTCCAATTGAGGAAGTCCTTTTCTCATTTTTTTATGTCCCACTTAAAAAAGTCTCATTGAACGTTTTAAGCATAATTTTCCTTTTTTACCCTTTGTTTTATCTTAAAGGTTAAATACATTTACAAGAATATTGATGTTATGTATAATTACAAAGCACAATTATTAATAAGGGAAAAACAAGAAAAAAATAAGTTTTACGTCTTCTTAATATGCGTGTAACACAACAAAAGGACTTCCTAAATGGGACGGAAGGAGTATGTAGCAGGATAATTATACATCACGTGTTTACATCCCAGGTTTACATCATTGTTTCTTATTCTTCTTTCGGTAACTAATAATTCCAAAACCTCTATGATGAGCTTAAAGTAGTAACAGAAGGTGTTGCTTATTATTTCAAAAATCCATTTTACACATTTTGGTAACTCGCCTCATGAATCTTTAACTTGTCACATGTCCAAGCTAAAGCTGAATAAGGTGAAACAATGCAACGTAAGAAGATGATGTAAGAAGCAAGAACACTACCATATACTTCTCATAAGCCATTGTGACAAGTTTGTCATGAGCACGTTGTTCAAATTCCCTATATAAACAAACAGCAGTGTGAGTGTAAAACAAGGTGAAGTTGTTTCATATGCAAAGGCATGCAAACTTTTTCCAACAAAGGAAATATTCATTCCTTACTTTTCCTCAAGGTCTTTTGTTTCTGAGGCAGATTTCAACAGCTTATCTAGCAATCCTTTCTTCTTTGAAACCTATTGTAAGAAAGACCAGCTATAAGACAATGCTTTAGCTTGCAATGAGTGTAACATGTAAAGGTCAATATGATCATGCTGCAACTCAAGAAAAAACCTCATTTTGCTACTTCCGCCATACAGACAAAAGAAAAAGCATGTTAAACATTCCCTATAAACTACACGACAGCCACAAAAGAATTGATATGGTAGGACAAAAACAGATTTAATAAAGAAAAATACTCAACAAGTTAGGCAAGGGTTTTCTGAATAATCAACATTACCTGCCCTCGGTACTTCTCCTCTAAGCTGCTAATCTCCTCACCAATTCCTTCACCCCCCATCTACATATTAGGAAGAAGAGAAAAATAATTGCAATTAGGGATATATCAACGCAAGGCTACATCAACATCAAATCAAAAATTTCAAGCATTCTTACTATGTTGCAAAGGTAACTAAGCTCATGGTCAAATATTTACAAACAAAGACAAAAAAACAGTGAAGTATATTGAACAAAAAAATATAAAACTATTACGAAAATACAATTAAAATGAGCATACCGGTAGTTCTGGATAAATTCCAATACTTTGAACTTCCAGACGGAGATTTTCAGTTATCTGCAAATCATCATAGTGAAATTCTGGACAGACCATGCTAGTAATCATAGCCTGGTCTTGAAGTACACCGTTTACACTATTGAAGTTTGAATACATTTCCATGGTAGGAATGCTCAATGCGTCAATGTCCACCTCATCATGTTCTTTCTTCCCCGTCAATTTATAACCATTAAATGCAGTATGTCTAGATAACTTAAAATTATCTATATAATTCAAACCATTTGATCCCAACTCCTCATCCAGCTCAAATCCACTTTCATATATATCAAATTCCATGTCTCTATTTCCTTGGGCACAATCTTCCTCAGAAATTATAGCTGCTATGAGTCTTTGATAAAGAGGAATGTCTCTTGTTCCTGGCACTAACTGTTCAGAAAGCCTTGTTTCAGTGGAAATTCCCCCTTCTCCCTCATGTTCAATCAACCCAAATCCATTAGAGACAATACAACAGTTATTTAGATCAGATGAAACACGTGCCGGCGATGATGCAGTAGAATCAACATTTGCCTGAAAGTATAAGCAAATATTTTTGGTCACTAAACATAATTTTAGCCATAAAAGGTTCCATTATTCCTACTCCCAATATACTTAAATTTCCAATAACAATTGAGAAGTAACTAAAATACTTAAAAGCATGGTTTTCTATATGCTACTTGACATGGATAGCACAATATAAATGATTAGATGGCATCAAAATGCTCATAAAGCAAGCCGCTGTTTATAACAGGGATATGCATAACAGATAAAACAATATCTTCAAGAAATAAAAATTGACATCTATATTTGCCAAAGAGGAATCATGTAAATATCGAGTGTTGGAATGTGATTACAGAAACCTAAAAGACATCAACAAGTTAAATGGGCTCTTTGCAGCAAATATTACCTTCAAACTAAAATGTAAACAACAGTACGGCATTATTTGATAAAATGGGCATGTTTACAATAATATTATTGAAAAGACAAGTTAAATGAAGTGCATCTACCTGTTGCTTCAGGTAACCGATGTCAGAATCAGATATAAAACTGAAATATGGCTCCATTTGCCTCCAAAATGGGTTGAGACATGCATGAACTGAAGTCAAGCTAATGTTAGTTAAATGGAACAATTTAGCGACAAACAGAATAAGTTTTCCAGGGAAAAAATTTACCAGGATTAATTACAGAGCCTGCAGCAGCCAATAGCTCTTCATGCCCATCATCTGAACCAACTAAAATAATGGAGCCAAGAGTAAATGAGGATGATAAAATGGATAATTGCAATATTTAAATACAAAATTTTACTGCATGACTACAAAGTAAAATTACCAAGAAAATCTGCTGCTGCATTAACTGTTGTATGCTTTTGCCGCTTGTACGCCTTCCGGTCAGAAAGTTTTCTAGTAGGTGGACGACCTGTCTTGCTGCAGTAAATATCCAATTAACAGAGATATTTATTTGAGAGGTTTAACATAGTTAGGCCAAAGAAAAGAAAAGGCATACTCCCTCCATTAGAAATTGTCAATTAGAATGGGACGAAGGGAGTATATAAAGAAATTGAGTATTGTGTGAGGAATAAAGATTTAACCTTTCATTTTTTTCAAAGCCAAGTCTGACACTTCTAAGTTGTTTAGCAGTTCGCACGTTGGCGACCTTCTCAACTGACATTGGCATGAGAGACCTTGTTGTAAAACCCCGCCCAGTCCTCCCTTGCCTCCGCACTCCATCTCCAATGTCCTCTCCGGAAACAAGCTTATTCTTTCTCGAAGTTAAGCTCAAAGTGGATACCTTTAGAACATTCTGTCCAGCCTTCTCATCTATATCATCTGACCTTTTACCCTTATCTTTAGATTTAATCTCAGGAGTCCCTGATTCCTCACTTTCAGATAATGCAGCTGAAGATACAGGTTCACTTTTTAATTTGATGTGCTGCGGAGAATTGGCAGTCAAACGCTTGGCATATCCCAATCCAAGATCACTACCAGAAACATCAGAAACAGTATCCGGAGCAGGGCTTTCATCATTATTTGAAACAATTGGAATCAAATTTGTTCGTCTTGCAGCACGAGAGATCTTCTGTGGCCTCTGACCAGCCCAATGGGCAACAGGTGGAGATGAAGACCGAGCTGACGCTGTGCGTTTACGGTTACTTATTCCAACAGCAGGTGGTTTGTTTGAGCAATGAGATAGCTCCCACTCATTTGGAGTGGTTGCTCTATGGACAACTGGGGACAATTTGGGGGCAATACCTGAACCTGATCGTGGACCCCTTACAGATGCGTTCATTTTTGTGCTTGACGTGGAACTAGCTGAATTAAAATCATCACGGACGTTTGCTCTGAGCGTCACAGAAATAAAAGACACAAGTCATTACATGAATAAAAGAAAAGACTGTCCATCAAAACGACTCGCTTCCCCTCATCAAAATAAAAAATAATGAAATTTAAGTCTCTGGAGAATAACAAGGAAAAGTAGGAAGGAACGCTAATAAGAAGAAACAATTGCAGTAAAACCTGACAGACCAAAAAAAACCCCAAGTAACTGGGAAGGACAGTGATATCACTAACAAACATAAGGATGTGCTCAAAAAGCGCGTTAAGCATATCATACATACTTATTAACAGCTTTGGGATTCACCCTTTCCTTATCAGAACCAATGGAACGTTCCCTTCTGTCACTGATCATAGAACTGCTGTCAATATCAGCTCTAGGGATGGATGATCGCATACTCAAACCCGGCGATTGTGAGACACCATCTGATTTTGCAATGCTTACAGTACCATTGGAAACTCCAGGTCTACAATAGGACAAAAACCAGATTCTGTCACAAACTTGGAGACTATAAAAGGAAATTACGAAAAGTATATATCCTAAAAAAGTATTGGCATTTAGAGATAATAAAGCCATTACCGGACTCTCTCGCCTAACAGCTTGAATTTTTTGATGAGTTAATTATTTGACATGGTATCAGAGATCAAAAGATTTAGAATTCGATCATTGACACCCCATTTAATTAATTAAATATTTGAACAAGGTAAAGTGGTATTTGTTTGTTCACGCTTCAAGCTCAATGGGCATTCACGTGTGGATATGTTTCAGAGATAATAAAGTCAGAGTCAGAGTCTCACCCAGCTTGCACTTTGGGGTGATTTGGGTATTTGACAACCCATGTAGATCTTAAACAAAAATAAACCAAGAAGAATTCTAAAAAAATACAACCCCTCAACTAGACTGTACATGAAGTGTTCACCATATTATATGATAAAAGCTTCAAAAAGAATCGTTTTCTTGATATAAGTCAAATTGAGGCCGTCATATTCAACAAGAGTTACGATCATTTATTAGGGCAATACCACTGGTCAAGCACTTCATACACTAATTTGTTGAAGCAATTTGTAATAGCAAATACATCATCCTCGAGTGCTAGGAAAGTATACATGCCAGTGTAAGAAAATGAGCAGAGTGAAATAGCGTCTAAGTAATTAAGTACATTTAAACGATAAATATTTAAATAGTCACAGCAGGCCAGAGAAGAAACGTGAAAATTCGAAAAGGCATACCTGAAGCTATGGGAGTCGCTATTTAACCTTGATCTAGCCTCAGTAATAGGTCTCTGTGCCATTCCCTGTTTTGGCTCCCGATATCCATCATTTGGTTTAGGTGAAACTATACTTGGAGATATGTCTGGCTTTATCCCAGAACGTTTCTTTTTCATTTTTGTCTTTTCCCAACCATCAACCCCAATAGATAAACTTCGATCATCACCCTGAACTGCACCACCATTTCCAAGTCTTAGCATTTCCCTATCTCTATCTACAGTGCCAGATGGCCTGACGAGAGCATTGCTCTGCACATCCACATAGATCCGTCAGATTTTGAACAAAAGTGTTTCCAAAGGAATTAAGATGCATGAACAGGCATTTGGTTGGAAAAAAGGTCCATTGTACAAGATACAATCAATACAAAATCAATTGTGTTCCAAAATAAGCCACCGTGAGGAAATTCTAATACCTAAACAGCAAACAAAATCTTCACTACTGCTGGGTATATGTATTCTTTGGCAAGCAGAAGGGGTAAGCTGGAAAACAAGTAACTTCTGAAATTCCAATTTATAAGAAAAACTGGATTCCAGATCCTCTAAGGTAGAAAACATGTTTAATATGAAAATATGGATACCAACCAAAGTAAAAAAAAAATTACACGCACCAAAGGCATTACTGCCTCAATCATAGACTTATTTGACAAGCTTCATGACAAATTACTTCATAAAACAAAACTTTCATAACAAATGTAAGTAGCATGGAATGCAGGTAAAGCAGGGAGTAAAAGATACATACCCTCACATCCACTAACGAGGTTCGCGTCCGCTTGTTTGGCACCACATTTCTGGTTCTTTCCTCTGATTTTTGATGATCAAGTTCAAAACTACCACCACCAACATGATTATGAACTCCCATCTTACCGATGCTAAGCCCCATAACTGATCGATCACTTGATAACAAGGCATTGGGCCGGTCGTTAGCAAAGCCTTCTAATCTAGATCTCTTCTTTGAAGGGATACTTGGAAAAAATTTGTTGAGTACAGATAAGGCTTCATTAAAAGTCTTATGACGTTCCCTGTTGATTATTAAGTTTTAATAAATCAATTACAACTGTCACAAAATAAGCATATCATTCAAAGAACTACCTGGCCTTGACAGTGCATTCACGCACGGCAGCCCTAACTCTCTTGATGTCCTCAGGCACAGGAATTTTTCCTTTGAGAGGACCAGATGGGATATCATCCACCGAAATCCCAAGAGCATTACTCAAGTGCCGTTTAAAGTCCCCTTGGCGATGAGACTTATGTTCAGAAGCCACCATCTTTGGATCAAAGCGCAAACATTGAAAGAAATTCACCACATCTCCCTGCGCTAATGTAGAACCGCTTCTTGTCATGTTTGGGAGAGAAGATAGGACTGGATTCTCCATGCTCTCACGAAAGCTGCCTGATCTGTCCAACTGAGCAGTTAAGTGGGATCCACGCTGCCCACTGGCGTATAACAGCCTATCCGGGATATCAGAAGACAGATCAAACTTACTAGATGTTGCCATTGCCTAGGTTTTGTCACATCCTCTGTAATGGAAGTCCAATAGATACGATAATGCATGACAAGGTTATAGAACTGTCACACATAAATACCAATTTGAACCTTTCTAGAACAGTAATGGGTAATGCACCTGGAAAGCGAAAAGGCCATGGATAAGAACACAAACCAAAGTTCACAAAAATCATAGATTTCACATATTACCATAACTTCTGTGGTGATTCACAAGTTCTGATGATTAAAATGACCAAAATTGATAATCTTCCCTCTAACCCCCAATATAATGAACAATTCTTTTTTTCAATTACAGAAGTTTAAGAACACTAGAGTGAGCTAAAGTTCATGAAGCATCACTAAGATAAGATAACTGATTTAATCAACCTTTTCTGCTGTTTGTAAGCTTTGCTAGCTATATACTTCAAATCTTATAGATTTTGGTGCAGGTAGAAAATATTGACACATTAAGAAATTTCAAAACAGAATTTTCAGAAGTTGCAAATGACACCGAAAAGCCCACCTGGGATGTAGTACATAATTTTTATCTTTATTTTAAAAAAGTTAAACTTAAACTTAGCTGAGCACATCTTCAGAATTACATCACAAGGAAATGCATTAATAACAAATGCGTCGATTGCATTCCAAACCTTAACTGTTTTTAAATAAAAATACAACTCTACTTTCAGAGAAAGCATCAATCAATGAGTTAAATCCATGACTAAACTAATTATATTCAGATCATTACTTACATAGAACAGTAACTCAATCGTGCTACAATCACTCTTTCTATTAATTTAAAATTCTCAACATGCAAATTGCCAATCAGCTCAACTTCTTTACTTAAATTTAATTTCTCCACTAAAATTACACACAATTACACTTCCAGATCTTTATCTTAGCTTTACTCCATGAATTTTCTAACAGAAAAAACAATAACTACATTTGAATATTCATTAAGCTACTCCATTGCCAAATTAAGCTGCTAATTCAAGCAACAACTTCACATATACACTTCATTGTATACTTAATGCAATTCAACAATCCTAATCTCAGCTCATTAAACAAAATTATTGCATAATATAAATAAATCAGCAATTCTCGAAAGAAAAAATCAAATCGACATTAAACATATAAAATGGAAGTATAATACATGACAACTAATTACAAAAACTGAAAAATTAACAAAAACAAACCCTAGCAAGCTGAATCAAAGGTGAAATTGAAAATAAAAAAAGCTCAAAAAATTGAAGAAGAGAGAGCAATAATTACCTTAATTAGATAAAAATAATGCTACAGGAAGTGAAAATTGAATGATTTGAAGATTCAAAAATTGAATTCTGAAGAAAAAAATTCGGAGCTCCGAATCGAAGGTTCGTACAGAAGAGCCATGGAGGACAAGGCGCCCTGAGTTTTGATCGGCAATGGAAATTGGCCTTACATAAATTACATTTTTGTCCCACAGTTTTGGGTGTTGAAAATATGGAATGATTAGGAATTTAAGGGTAATTTGGGGAGAAAAGTGTGGAGCCGGCTTTCGTACAGCTTGAGAGTAAATAAAGGCTACGGGATAAAATTCAAATTGGACCCTCAATATTTATAAGAAGTTTAGATTTGGATGCCATTATTTTTTTCTTTTCAGTTATAGCTTAAAGTTTCAAAAATGACAATTTAACTTATATTTTTAGCAAATATTCCAACGAAATGATATGAATTTAAAGATGTTAAATGGTAAAGAAACAAGGCATTAATCAAGTTAGTGTTTGACTTAATATTCAAGGTTGTCTACAAGGATTGAAGAGCTTAATGACAACTATTAATTTTTATAGTGAGGAAGTAGATATTTAATAAAAATAAAATTGTTGTTGGCAGGGAAAACTATAAATTTAGTTTAGATAGGGGATTTTTTTTATTAAAAGATGCATTGTTCAGCTATTTATTTAGATCGAGCGACGTGTTGTTTGATCTTTTTTAATTTTTTAGACTAAATGGTATTGTAGTTTGACTCAATAGTTTTAAAAGATCATTGAGTACTCATCGGTTTTAAAAAAAATCAAAATATTATTAAACTAAACAACAAGTTGTTTGACCTCTATTGAATAATAATCATAATTTGAACCTCTATGAATAATATTCAGTTTAGCATTTTTGAATTTTTTTTGAAATATTGAGGTCTAATTAATAAGAAAATTTCAATTTAAAATTTTTATGAAAAGTTGAGAGACTAAGTTGGACCTTATCCCTAAAGGGGAGCATGTAATGTTATGTCATGCGATGGAATGTCAATGCTTATAGTAACAAAAAACGATTTTTCATTCAGGAAAAAGTTTCAAACCGTCTTAGATCGTTACATATTTATCCATATTGTTTGGGACTCAGACAGCAATCTATTTCTATGTTTTATAAGCCATTAATTTTTTAAAGAAATATTAAAATATATATTTTTGCTTACCACTATAGTACTGATAATATACTGATTTAGTAGATTTGTACTTTTTATTTCTTATGAACATTTTAAAATTGATTAACATGACAGAAAATATTAGTCGAAGCGGAATATACCTGATAAGTACTATGCTATTGTTGTATGGATAAATACTAGTAATAAGCTAGTATGTTTTATTAAGCTCATCCTCTGTTCTACTATTCCTTTTTCAATCAAGAATGGAAATAAATAGTGATTATATTTAGTAACAGAACACTATTGCTTTTACATGGAAATTTTATTTTGGCTGGACTTAAAATCTTCAATAAATGATATGTTCATTATAGCAACATCATAAAAATCTGCTTGATTCCACATTTCTCTAAAATCTTATCTTTTTGTACTCTCAAAAAAAATTACAATCGCCTGAGTTTTTTCTTTATTTTTATTTTCTTGACTTCATCAATAATAAAGATTCTTTTAACTGTTGATGATAGGCAATTTTAAAATTTGTTTCTATTGTTTATTTTTTTATTATAATAAAAATTGAATTATCTTTATATTTTTAATTATTAAAAACCATCAAGGCGTTCCACAACAAAGGTCGAGACATGTAGTTATTTATAATAATCATTTTGTATACTTTGTCTTTCTTAATACAAGTTTATAGTTTATCATATTTCATGAAATTTTATTATGTCTTTCTTTTTGAAATTTTATTATATTTTCTTTCATGGAAATTATTTTTATCTTCATTCTTGCAAGTTAACAAGAGTTTCATCTTACTATATAACATAATATTATATTTAATTTTTAAATATATTAGGCAATCTACGGATAATGATGAGCATGTTCTTACTCACACATTTTATTCCTTGTTAGTGAAAATGTATTATAACTTTTATATTTTGCTTCTGACATTAACTCAATAAAAGTTGCAGACAGAGCAATAAAATGACGTAGACTATTAGGCACAAACAATAACAATTGTAGTAGACTGACCATAGTTTCCATAGACTAAAAAATCAATCAATTTGGAGTTATATAATATTTTTAAACGATACGAAATTGACCCCTTTTTTTTGCAAAAGATACGAGATTATACTTCTCTAAAGTTTATATATAAAATATTCAAATAACTAATGATAATACATAAAAGCTCATTCTAACTTGCTCCAATAATGGAATATGAGAGCAAAAAAATAAAATTAAAGCCTTAAAGAGCCTCTTCTCCTTAGAGAATTTTGACTCTACCCATAGAATTTCTTTTAATGAGTCAAACGAGAGCAACTACATCTGCTCATCTTTGCCAAGCTTTAAACAGCAACTGGCTAAGCTGGAGCCGTCCGCCGAGGTGGATAGAACAAACCAGGATATGACCTGGCCCATTTCAACCAGTAATGCCATTACAATCCCTGACATTTTCGATATATTACTATATAAACATTAACCCCAAATACTAAGATCCCCTTATGATAATTATTCTTTAATCCTGAGAAAGTGTACTGGCCAAATTGGCCACCAGCTGAGCTATGCTATGCCAATTTGATTGCACATGTTCGTTATATGTATATGTTTCTTCCAGTTGCATAACCGATTTACAATTCAACCAGTTCAACCAATTAAATAAAATATATATTAATATTTTAAATTAACTCGGCATATTTAAAATCTAAATAAATAAATCACATTCTACCTAAAGAACCAACTAATTTTATGGTCTGTCCAGCTCAACAATTCTCAATTGTTATAAATATTTTCGATGCAGAGTTTGAACCGAAAATCTAGTTTTTAGAGAAGAACCAAACCGGATAACCTCTAATTTGCAGTCAAACCGGTTGAACTGGCCGGTCCAGTTATTAGAACACTGGTTTCTTACATGTATCATAGAGATCTGACATATATAAATAGAACTCTACAGAGCATAAAGAGCATATACTTAAATCTCATGTACCAATCACAAAACCTCATGGCTATGCATACAATAGCAGTCGCCAATAAACAGAAATTAGATTACAGCTCTGGCCTGGTTTTCACAGCTTCTTAGACTAACTAAAATGGAAGTACAAAGAGAAACGACTTGCACTGCCACAAGCGAAGACATAAATAAATAATACGCCAGCCTGGGCAGTCCAGGTAAGAACTCGAAGATTTTTACATGGGTGGGACTTGGCCTTTTATCGTTAGTAGAGAATCGACTGACCGGTTCAAAAATCGCAAAGTAAGCTTCATAATTAGGGCAAACCTGACCAAAAAATAAGCAGGTAGACCCTCCCTCTCCGTCTTCAAAAGAGGGGCATTCCGTCCGTTAATGCCACTATACCAGACAGTTTACATGCTAAGAAATGAGAAAGCAGTGATATCTTGTCATGGAGATGCAGGATCTCCGTCTGACTCGAGCTTCTGAATCTCCAACTCGTCCGACAAGTTTTTAGAATAGTCCACTGCGGAATCACCTAAAGGGAGAAAATTTATGATTCAGCTATGCAACTGTTATTATAAAATTATAACCATAAGGAACTGTAATCATGAAGTATCATGTATGGTTTCATTACTATGAAAAGAGTCGGTTGATGATTGTGATGTGCTTCTCTTTAAATCTGCAAACAAAGATTATGCTTTTAGAATCTTTCGTTGATGGAAAATTTGCATATACAAATTAAATCGGAAATGTTATTGACAACAAAAGCCAAGATTCTTGTACCAAAAGAATGATGCAACCCTTTGACTGCATCAAAGTTCCTATAGGTATAACCAACAAAACTAAGATCTTGAGAATTTAACATCATCTGCCAATGAAGAAACAGAAACAGTAAGATGGAATTACAAAAGCATAATTTAAACGGGAGCAGGAAAATGGATAGGCATGAAAGCTTTAAAATGAACAAACATCAATTATATATTTATATGTTTCTTAAGAACTCTAATTTGAAATCCTAGATTTCTAATTAAAAGGCCATCATCCAGTTCATGTTTGTAACCCAATTTTTATGCACACATATCATAGATGCTTTTTGCAAAAAAATTAATATTTAAAATGGGAACAAATTATAAAATGAAGCTTTAGATCTACATGACTGAGCTGAATATGCACCATGTTAATCATTCTAGCATATAATCCACAGGAATGTTCCCACTAAAACAGGGGCAACGACAGACCATATTTGGTAACAAACATCTGTTTTGGAGGGCTTTGTATTCATGTTTTGACAAGCATTTCCATCATAGAATTCTTCAACATGAATATCAAATGGTTCATATAATACATCAATATTGAGAACAAGGGCAGGCCTTGGAGCAGCGAAAAAGCTGTTCCTCCGGTGACCTGCAAATCACAAGTTCGAGGCATAGAAACAGCCTCTTTGCAAATGCAAGGTGAAGGTTGCTTACAAATACCCCGCCCTTGGGGAGCACCGAGCAAATCCTTCTTTAAAAAGCTGAAAACCTCATACCTTTCTCATAGGGCCTGATCCTCTTCTCGTTCGTGGAGCTTCAACCTACATTACAACAACTTTTTGTTTCAATTTCCATTTCATAAAGGCATCAGACGGACCATAAACACGAACGAAATAAAAATCCAAATCAATGAAAGGGTGACAAGCAATTAGAGCTCACACCCCCCCACCTAAGGTCAATAGGTCTGCGGTTCGAGTCACCGTGAGGGTAGAAGTGAAATCCTTTAATCCTCTTTTGAAAAAAAAAACAGAGCTCACAATCACAGGTCACAAAGAGAAAGAGTTTCTAGAGGTACTTGTCATTGATTATTTAGTTGAATGCTTAATTAAACCATATTATGAGAAGAATTCATTAAATGCAGTGGAGAATATAGGCATGCATCATAACAAACTTTTACCAATATATGTTACACGAAGACTGAAGCTTCATTTTATCAATACATGAGTTAAAAGATCCTAAGCTAGGATAAGAGAGAACCCATTTAAAATGAACACCCGTATGTCATTAAGAAGCTTTCTCTGAGTTAATTATTAAATGACAATAGAGAACTAGACATTGAGGTAATAGCCAAATACAAACATACGATCCGCAAAAAAAAATTAAGGAATAAATAAGCGCTTAGCACCTCACCTCATCAAACTTCATGAAGTTTTGAGTATCAAGTTCCCCATCAACTTGTGGTTTAAATGCTGCCTCCATTTCATAAAGTTTTTCCCAAGCAACATCTTTGAACCAAGGATGAGCCTGATGAGATTCAATAATAATATATCTAAGAAAGCACATTGATATAGAAAGAAAAGAGTGTAAAATATGATAGAGAGAGAAATATACTTTAATTTGGTCAGCTCCGAGAGTACCCAGTCTCTTTTCAACATCACAAAGCAACCGACAGATCAGATCTTTTGCTTCAGGTGTCAGCCTAGCTTCCTCTGGAAATTTTAAGTGATTTCTCCAGTGCACAATCTGGCATACATAAAACATAAGACTAGACAAAAGAACAATAAAAGTGACTGGAAAAAATACCAGAAACGGAAAGAAGAGACAAGAAGATTCATAGGGAAAACACATCCAATCACATAAAAGAAGCACAAGTTGCATAAACATCATAATTTTGCATATTTTTATCAGGCATTGTTCTTTCAATGTTCTAAACTGTATCCTCCTTTCAGAAGCTTGGGATTTCTTATTTGGTATTCTTTTACTTTTTGCCTTGTATAAAAAGGAAATTATGAACATCTCTACAGATTGAACATACTTCCACAGAGACCGTTCAAAAAAAGATACAACAGTTTGGAGAAATTTCAAGATCCACAACAATAAATAGATATGAAGGTAACAAAGCAGCAAATACCAGAAATTCTCTAAGAAAAAAATTGATATCATCAAAAAAATTAATTCGCCAATAAAAAAGATTTCCGATGATGCATTAAAGTTTTCAATTCACTGTTCAATAACAGGTTGCTGTAACAAGTTGCTGTTTTATTTAACGAAGTTGAACATAAAGCAACCAAAGCCTGAGCATGACTGACAGAAGCATGATTTTGAAGCAAAGATCCACCGAATAAGAAATAATATAATGAAAAAGCATAAAACATACATACAATAGAAATACAATCCATATGATAGAAATCGGTATAATTCAATGATTCAGCACTAGAGGATAGCAAGCAACCTTTCTGCATGTCGTTACTGGATCATCTGAGTAGAATGGAGGATAGCCAACCAGCATCTCATACATAATTGCACCAAGTGACCACCTGTAAGATGGTAATACTTATAGATATATATTAATGAAAGAAAAATACCATAATAATACTTTGTGCAGAAACAAAAAAGACGGGAGGAATCAAATTGAGCGCAGAAAGTGGATGTTAAACTATTTAGCGCCTGTATTTTAGAATTTAGGTTAAAGGGGGAACTAGCACGGAAAATAAAATAAGACGGAAGTAAATATTTCATCAACCAAGAAAATATATATTTCCATCCTATCAAATTCTTCCTTTTCTGAAGGATTAGCAAACACCAGAAACAAAATGCATTACTCTGATCCTTGCTATAAAAACAACAACAATTTCATTCTAATAAACTAACCAGTCGCACTCCACACCATATCCCTTTTTGAGCAATACTTCGGGAGCAATATAATCTGGTGTGCCAACTGTGGAATATGCCTGCCATGTTAAAGAACAGAATGTTATAAACCTTTTAGAAATGGAACCTTAAAAGATAGGAATATCTACCAAGAAATGGAAGAGAAGAATATATAATAACTAAAAATAAATTAATTTATATTGAATCAAGGAGTTTCAAGAGAAAGAGAATGGATTAAAGGGTATTTATTTAATGTCAAAAGTTAAGATCCTTTGTTATATTACTTCACATAAACAAGTGAATGTAGGGATAACACAAGTAAACTAGAAATTGTATGTTTTCACATGCATGAGTGCGTATAATTCATGTCGGTATGAATGTAGGCATTGTCATCTAAAACCATGTTTTACTTCTGCTCCGAGAGCATGGATACTTTTAAGTTTCAGGATTTGTGGTATCACCAAATGTTAAATTTATTTCATTAATTGCTGAATCCACAAACGATGCTTGCCTGGTTATATTCCTTACCAATGTTCTTCTGTTTATCTGCCAATGCTGTAGTTGTTCAAGGGGACTTTTCCAGCGCCTTCCACCAGCATCTGGAAATCGTCCATTAAAATCCATGGATTCCTTCAAATTCTCATCATCAAGAACATCATTTTCATTTATAGCAGACAAATTTGAGCAGTCAAGAGGCTTGCAAAGGCCAAAATCAGAAAGCTTCATGTGACCATATTTGTCCAGCAATAGATTATCAGGTTTTATATCTCTGAGGAAAAGATAATGATTATTAATAACGAGAAGCTAGTTTCACAAAATCAAAACCAAGCTAGAAATGAATCACTTGTAGAATTTTAAGGTAGTAATTTCTAATATGTTTTTTTCTCCTGCATTTAACACTTTGGAAAATGAACTGCTAAGCAAACACTTACCTGTGAATGTAATTGTGTTTATGAATAGATTCTATGGCCAGGACACTCTGTGCAATATAAAATCTAGCCACAGTTTCGGTCAAAGTCTCTTCTCTCATTAACAAAGTCATAATGTCTCCACCGGGCAGATATTCCATGATAAGATACAAGTATTCAGTATCTTGAAAGGAATAGTAGAGTTTGACAAT
The DNA here is from genome assembly GCF_937616625.2 of Mercurialis annua. NCBI lineage: Eukaryota > Viridiplantae > Streptophyta > Magnoliopsida > Malpighiales > Euphorbiaceae > Mercurialis > Mercurialis annua. The sequence continues at coordinate 53,686,775 of NC_065571.1, forward strand.
GCAGTGACTGGCAACTTCTGCAAGCAAATTCCTTTCAGCTTTAACATGCTCAACCTACAGTGCGGGCAGACAATCAATGAGTATAAAGAACTGATTGAAAATTCTACATGTCCGATCCTAGTTTGATTAATGATGATGATTATGCCCTTTTCCCCTGATTATGCATTAACAATTTGCTTCAAGTTGTCATGTCGTGACATACTAGCTGATAATATGAAAGTGCCAAACTGTTAAGTTGCACAACTTTCATGTAACACCTATTAATTCTAATCCCCAATTTCATATAACACTTGTACTCAAGACATCATTTAAAGACAAAAAGGAAAAGAAAAAAAAGTGAAATAATGCACAAATTTTATAGGCTATGTAGCACTCAGGAAAGCTTTTTGATCAAAGTAAGACACTCAACGACATTATCCATTCAACATGAAACTAGTGTACAGAAACATGGAGTACAATATAGAAGTTTAAAGAAACCTCTTGAAACAATAAGAAAAGGAAAAGCGAAAAGAAAAAAGAAAAAAGAAAAAAGAAAAACTTTCAAACAGTTTCAAATCTCACCTGTCCCCTGCTAAGCATTTCTGACTTCTTCAGTTTTTTCATGGCATAGATGTTACCGGACTTCTTCTCCCGACAGAGCCTCACCTATAGCATAATAATGCATAAATACCCGACGTTCTAACAGTCAAAATAAAGAAACTGTGCATCAAAGATGCACAAAATTCATCCAAAACTCAAATTGAAAAAACAAACAAAATGCAGATAATCTACCAGCAGCATTAAATTAAATTCCCAGACAAAACAATCGAGCTTATATGGATGGACAATAAAAAAGAGAGAAAAGGTGAAGAAAATATCACAATGTAGTCTGTGGCAATATATTAATATTAAATTGATAATCATCAAAAGCAAGCAATATCCATCAACTACAATGCACACATATGCCTAACCTCTCCAAAAGCCCCTCTTCCAATGATGGTCAAATGGTCAAAATCATCAACACAAATTTTGTGCCTCTTCAGTCGCATATATTCCGTCTCTTTGCGCTCTAAATCCTTCAGTAGATGAACTTGATCCTCTTGAGATACATCAGAAGATGCCAACTGTTTTTGCAGCTCAGACCGCCTGCAATTAAAAAAAATCATCAGCCAGCAATGCACCAATACCAATACCTGTATCCTACAAGAATTCACTCACTCATATATCTTTCCATTTGACCTAATACAATAAATTCAAAATTCACTTATCTCGACGGCATTAGCGTATAATTAGTCCTTGATGCTAATTAATTTGGACATTCAATTAATGAGATACAAAATGTTCATCGCTCTAATAAAATGTTATCACATTTTAAACACCTAATCCTAAATTCTACACATGCAAGAGAAAAAAATCTCCAAAAATGAGATCCTTAATTAATAACTAATACTACAATCCATTCATTAAAAGGAAATGAAAACGAAAACGAAAATAGAAATAATTAAATTAACCTCTCTTTCCGTTGTTGAATATGCTTCATTTGAGCCCTATAATGATTCTCAATGAACAGCTTCGCAGCAGCTACCCGCTCTAACGTCAAACTGGATCCCGCCTCTCCTTCGTTCTCCTCCTCCACCGTCTCCGCCGCTTCTCCCGCCACAGCCCTCACCTCGTCGTCGTCCTCCGCCTCCTTGCTCTGATTCTTCTCCATAACCTCTATATTTTGTTTGGCCGTTTGTTCGTTAATATTTACTTTTTTTTGTTATGACAAAACGCCGACTCAGATAATTTTACATGTTTGCCAAAATCCAAACAACGCCATTTTTTTCTCTCTCCTTCTTTGTTTCTGTTAAACTGTTCAGTAGCTTATCTGACTGACACGTGGTTATACCCTTCAACAGCATTTTTTTCTCATAGGTGGTCCCCTCTTAAATGTTTGAGGAATTATTATCTGTAGGAGTGTACAAATACAAGACCTTCATCTAATCTCTATCCACCGTTAGAACATATCCGACGGTCTTAAATTATTGAAGATTACGTCACCAGTGATAGATTTAGAGGACGTGTGGGCTCCTGAGAACATAGTAGGGAATAGTCGTACGCGATACTTACTGATACATCAGTAATCAATTGGTACATCATTATTACATCATCTACATTGGTATTATTAGATTTAATGTTTCAAAAAAATCTACTTGAATATTTTTATTTATTATATTCAATTTTTTAAATTTTTAAAACCAGCCCTATTAAATTATAAATTTATTGAGTAATTCATAGTCTTTTTTCATCTGGTAAATGAAAGATTGTCTTTGCAAGTGACTGTTGGCCCGGTTGGCCACAGTTCACTATGCATCTGCATGAGGGCGTGGGTTCGACCCACCCCTCTACCAGCCAGTGGGTTGAAAAAAAAAATTATATTTTTTGAAAATTTAACACTGACAACTAACACCTAACTTAGTGTAATTCTATCTTTGATAAAAAAAAAAATTGTCTTTCAAATTTCATTTGGCATATTAATTTATTGGATATCTTTCATGATTGGACCTGCCTCATAGGTCAAATAATTTATTTAAAAGATTATTTCTCTTCAAACAAATTAGATTAATTGTACAGAAAAGCATTTAGTCAAAGCAAATTGCGCCACTAATTACAAGGTGGTTAACATACACCAACAACCTTAAAAAGGAAATTGCAGTCAAGATATCACCCGGAGAGCCAATTAGGAATTTAGTTTCAGGGGAAATTGTCAACTAATTGTACCTAAATTTTATATATTTTCTTCCAATACAATATTTTAATTTTAATTTTAATAAATTAGCTCCCGCAAAAATTTATAAGTTATTAATCCGCAATCAATGCCGAAACGTACCCTATAATCAATACATCACATCTACGAGTGTAGACAACCCAAATAAAATCAAAACTAGACTAAATTTGAAATCTCGAGTGTGTTATAGGAATTCGAATTCAATTATTAATAAAAAATACTATTAAACAATAATTATATTTGATGTACTTTAAATTTTTCACTATAATACACAAAATTTAATCAATTAAGGTGATATATAATATAGAAAGTTAATACATTACACATATAAATTAGGAATATTATATATATGTAATAAATCATTTTAACCTCATTTAGGCTCGCGAGCCTTTACGAGTCTCTTTAGTAGATATTTGAGATCGGTTCGTGATAAAACTAAAGTAGCTCAAGCTCAACTCGAACATTTTGAGTCGATCTTGAGCTTTTCTAGAATCAATATCAAGTAACCCGCGGATAGCTTGGCTCATTTGGACTCTTAGCCACAATACCAACCAAGTGATATGGGAGATGCAGTTTACTTGGCTCAAATCATTGACAGTCTGTCTCATCCGTACGCAAAAGATAAAAGCCATCTATCAAGAACAATAAAAACAAGCAACCAAAACTTTGAAAACACACAGAATTTAAACAAATCAATAAGCATATATTTATTTGATTCAGATGGGCAAAATAAAATATCATACAAGGACCCACCAAAAAAATACAAATCCTACAAAATCAAAGACGCTAAAAAACATAATAGACTATAGAAAAGAAGTGCCTGCGAGGCCATGATGCAAAAGATTATGAGCAATATGATCTCTAGCCTGAATTGCACCAACGGATCTCAATCCATTTTCAGCAACCATCTCATCATCAAAAATCTCAAATCTTTGCTCAGGTTCAATCTCCTCATTTCTCATCTCACAAATGTTATGCAACACACAGCAAGCCCCAAGAACCACCGGCAAATCCTGAAGCTTCACTTCAGTTCTCTTCTGCAAGCAAGACCATCTCCCTTTCAACCTTGCGAACGCTTCTTTACCAACTTTTTGAACCTCGGCAACTTTTCCATTAAAAGTATGCTGTGCCCATGTCAAATTCTGATGAGTGTAGGGTACAAGAACCCAGTCTGTTAATGGAACTCCCGAGTTGCCAACTATCCAAACATCCTTCAAAGCACCTTTATTAGCCCTTTGATGCAAAGCTGATTTCTCCAATACTTGATCATCCGGCATTGAACCGGGCCATCCGATGCAAACATCGGAGAAAACGCCCCGCGGATCGACAACTCCTTGAACTGTAATCGAGTACGAAGTTTTCTGATTCCTTTCAGTGTGTCTCTTGTTGAAATAAGCAGCAACGCTAATCTTGGGTGCAATAATTGGAATATGAGTGGTATACATTGAGCCACCAACGTTTTTGATACCCGAAATGGACTCAAATTCGGCCTTGATTACACTCAATTTGTCCTCGTCGGGCCATTGAAGAAACTTGGGCATTAATACATTCCGTATGGCAGAGCAAACCTCAAGAACCAGCTTATGACAAGTTGAAATACCCAACCCAAATCGCTTCGACACGAGCCTTAACGGCTCACCAGTGGCTAGCCTCCAAATACAAACAGCAACACGCTGACGAACAGGAATAGCGTCGCGTAACATTGTATTCTTTTTAGTAACGGCAGAATCCAACTCTCTGCATATCATTTCAAACGTCGCTTTACTCATTCTGAACGCTTTTTTAAACTCCGCATCGGGAAAATCCGGGTGGCTACATTTATCCCACCAGTCTTTAGACCTGTCTTTCACCCATAACCTCCGGTGCTGAGTGGAGGATCCACCGGCGGTGGGTTTTCCGGCGGTGCTCTGAGGTGAATCAGCAGAGCCCACATTACTATCAACTGCAGCAGCTGCAAGTACAGAAGCTGAGCGGCGAGCGCGCTTCGTTCTTGATTGATCCAATTCGTTTAAATCGTCGTGATGAGTCTGGAGATTAGAGTTATACTCATTCATAGCTTGAATTTTTCGCTTATGATTCGAATCAAACAGTGCTTTTTCTTGATGAGAATCACTAAACCACTGGTGTTGCTCTTGTTTTTCTTCTTCGTCGAGCATTAAAAGAGACGCAAGAATATCTCTCATTGTATTAGTATTATTATTACTCTTCTTCAAATCACCATCGTCGACAGAATCTGTCGTTGCAGTTGCAGTCACAGACCCATTAGTATTAATATCAACACCATCGTAATCCATGTCTTGAAATAGAGGAAAGAAATGGGAAAAGTCGTCTTGATTAAGAAATGGGGACGATGAGATTTCCATAAAAATTCAATTGGTTCAAAGTGTTTGTGAAAATGTTTGAGAGAAAAGAGATGTGAAAGGTGATTTGGTTTCAGATTTGAGGAATGAGAATGGGAAATAAAATAGTTATATAGGTAAGTGAGGCGTGTAAGCGAATGTGAACGCGGTGCGGGTCAGCGAGTACTTGGACGGTGACTTGGACTTTGTTTGGATTATTATGATGTTAGAGCCAAAAAAGGATGATTTTTACGCGGCTGTGATTTTTGTAATAATTGGAGGGATTTCTGATTTATTAAACACGAGACACGTTTGATAAAGCGGATGTATATGTGGGAGCTGGAAGGTTCCTTAAATGTGTCCAGGATAGCAATGTCCATCAGTCGGTTCGATTATTGAATCAGACCAAATTAATCGTTAATCGGTGTTTTGATTTTTTTTAATCAAATCATAAATAAAATAAATCAATAACCGAGTTAAAATATTTATTTAGTTTGGTCGGATATTTCAGTTAACTAAATTTCAAAATTCATTAATATTAAATATAATAAATCAATTTTGAGATTAAATTCTAACTATACAGTAGACTCTCTAATAGTTTATATTTAATAAATTAATAATTCTAATAATTAATAGATTATTGAGGGAACCAACTTCGTTTCACATTGAATAATTAATAATTCTATTATTTAATAATTAAAATTTAAAAATAGTATTCCATAGGAATATTTATTATTAGAGAAATTTTTTTAATAAAATATATAACAATTGATGAATTATTTGAGACAACACTAACTTTAATCTATAAAGTGGAAGCTGAAATACCATCAAATTGTGATTTTTTTGTTCATTTGAAAAAAAAAATCAAGGTAAATTATAAGATGAACAAGTAAAATCAAGTGAAGCATATCTAGTATATAAATATATTAAAATTATTTTATTGCATGAATATAACTTTTTAATAATTATTTTTTAGTTTGATATTAAGTTGATATTTTTTAAATATAATATAAAATTATTTCTTTCGAATTTAGTGATTGTGAAGTGTATTTAATTAATTTTTTATAATATAATATTAATATTAGATCTACGAATGTAGATGCTTTAAAATATATTTTATACTTTTTATTATTTTTTATATACTAATTCAATAAATTAACAATTCTAATAATTAATAATTTTTTGATCCACCATGTATATTAATTATTAGAGAATTAACTATATATGAATATAGAAAACAAATTAATATCTGTGAGCAGAGCGGGAGTCGGGCTCACCCAAACTTATGGCTGATCTCGGTCTGTTTTAATTTGAAAAATGTAGTCATCGTCTTATTCAGATAGGCAAAAAATATCGCCTACCTCACGCGCTTGTGGATGAGATTATTGTGCATCAGACTAAAAAATCGGGCTTGTGGATGCATCCTAACTCTTAAATTGACTTGTTGATTTTATCGATTTAAACAACATATCCCAGATAGAAAAAGCATCGAATTAAAGTTGGAAGTCCAAAATACAGCATACTGAAAAATAAAAGACTGCAAATGTAATTAATTGGAAAATAAAGAACTGAAAAGTAAATGTAAAATGTAAACATGCATTACATTTGAAACTCGCATATGATTCGATTTGTACTAGCATGATGATAGCAGCAAAAACTCCTAAACAGACATCTAATCATGATTTATAACACATAACACACAAATGTGGATTGTATTTCAGTTACATGCATAAAGTCTAAACCTGACGTAAATGCGAGATTGATTTTATTAATTAATCGTCATCTTGAATCACTGGTGGATCCGGCAATTTTGTATGGTGAGGTCTATATTGATCTTAAAATTTACAAATTTAAAAATAATTTTCTAAAATGATATTGTATAATGTTCTCGAGTTTTTATATTTTTCAAAATTATAAATGATTACATCGATATTCACTCTATTAAACAATCATTGAACCAATGGTCGCTCTCTTTATTTCGTAAGTCATTATTTTGATAAAATGATGCTTCCTCTCTAATTAAAATTTAAAATCATTCTTATATAGAAAAACAAAAATATTTTGTTACCGATAAATTTGTCAAATCGTGTGGATTATAATCTATGTGATATACCTTCAATTTTTATTTTTTTAAGTCATTAAAGGAAAATTTACTAAAAATCTATAGATATAGATATAGGGGCTACGATATTGACGAGACCTTTTTTTTTACAAATGTGCTCTTTTAACTTCATTTCGATCATTTGAATGATAATTATTCGTTTTTTGAATCAGTTGAGAGAGCATTCAAATTAACTCTCTCTTTTTTGGTTAAATAAATTTATATTTTTAAATTATTGTTAGATAAGAGTTTCTTCATGCATAGAGTCGGATAATTAAGAAATTGATAATTTTATTGATTTAAATGCATAACAAATTTACTTTTAAATATAAATAAATTTAAAATTTAGTGTTTATTAATAGTATTTTAATAAAAAAATTAAGCATGAATTTTGATTTGTAAGTGTGCAATTTGAAGTAACACTATAAATCCACTACTATAATTTTTGTTTTCAAATTTTAACATGGTGTATAGAAACTTGCAAATTTTAAAAGGTTTTTTTACCTTAGTCTCATATGTATATGTAGGGAATTTTTTTCTCAGATAAAAGGTGGTGTCCATGGATCCCATCCTCTAAACAGTGCATTCGCCTCTGTTTTGAATGCCTATTCACCACTAATTATTGTTTTAGCAGTTCCACAATTTATATGTGATTTAGTTAGTTTTAAACTAAGTTAACATAATTATTTGGTTAAATCTGTTAATGATAGATTTAAATAGATTTAACATTGAAAGCAATAAGCATACTCAAATTGTATGTGATATATATACAAGTTCTATAAAAAAATGTAAACCTCTTTTTGAAGTGTTTAACGTTTTTTTTGTCAGTTGTTTGTCAATACAGCCAAATTCAAGATCTGGTCGAGCCATGGAAGTCCTTCCTCTAGTCGATATTAGTCCATTAGTTTACACTGGAGTTGATTTCGAGTCCGAACAAAGCGGAAAACCGCTCTAAAACTTGTTGATGATAGATGGATTTCAAAGTCTATGATGACATGGCAAGAGCTACTATTGCTGATGTGGAAGAAAGATATAGACTGGGTCTAGTCCGGGTAATTACATAAATATAAACTACAACTAAATATAAGCACATGGGTTCAAACAGATGGTTCAAACAGATGGTGATACCAAGCCCGTATGAGCTTGTAAACACAAAAATAAATTCTGAAAGCGGGTAAGAAGATTTGGGAGGAGCTAGGGACGAAGAACATGACGCCGCAATAAAGCGTCGGCAGCGCCACCAAATTCGGGATCAACCCGAGTTTCAGAATTTGTTCGAAAAGCATGCCAAAACGATAAAAAAACACATAATTGGCAAAACAAATTCTTATATAACATAACGAAAAATTATAAAGCGTGATATGAACTATACCTTTTTTTTTCTTTTAAAGAAATAAAGAGTGTATTATTTAGAAAGATCTGAATACAATGGCAAATCTAAAAAGTCTGGTACATTCAAATTTTAAACTAAAACATCAGATATGGAATTGAACTATGGACAACCACATTCGTTGATCTCTTAATATAACACAACGAACTATTATGATAGTTTTTAAAGAAATATTTGAACTCATCAACAATTACACCAACATAAAAATGATCATCCGACAATGTATAGAAAGCCTGAACGTGTATCTGTTTCAAACTTAATATTGTGTCCTTTAACTCGAGAGAATGATTTTCTGAAGCTGATAGCTTCAGCCACAAAAAGTTCTTGCAACCCTTACATCAAACGAGCCTGTGTCCCAGGCATCGACCATTATCTATACCATCATCATAATTTTAAAGACATAGATACAATTCTTTTAAAAGTATAGGATCAATTCCTCTTTCAAACACTAAAAATATCTCTCTTTTTACATAATAAAAATAAATTATGAAGCGTGAGGTTTCTATTATAATAAAACAGTCAAAATGAAGTTTGCATATCTTTGGGATGGAATTAAATAAAAAAAATAAACCAACAAAATATCATGTGGCAATTGACTAGTATCAGTAATAATAACAATACTAATAACTTCCCACAATTTTAACGAATATTTTCCTCTCCCCTCTCTCTCAAATAGAAAACCCTAGCCGTCAAGCGTTTCTCCTTTTGTTTTCGCTTCGGCTGCCGTCAATGGTTTATTTTCGCCGTTGACGGTAGCCATTTCTTTTTATTGCTTTAGAATAAAATAAATGACCGACTCTTTTTCATCTTTTTCATTTTGGTTGGTAAATCTATCGACGAGGCGCATCAATTTCAATAAATAAAAAATCAGAGATGGATCAAGACCTTTCAAGATTGAAGATGAAATCGTTATAGGTTATATTAGTTTTTTTTTCGATAACTATTTTACAGCGATTGTCTTTCTTTTTGAAAGTTTTGCTGTTCTTTCTATATGAAAGATTTGTTGTTTTTTATGAAGAGTTTGTGAGTGTTCTGTTAGACAGAAAAGGATTGGATCTTATTGTGTTAGAGCAGTTATGTAATTCTGATTTTATTTTGTAAGTCGATCTGCGAATCAAGATTTATATCTTGTTCCATGTCAGGTCATTAGAAACGGCTATACCCTTTCTGAATTTTTACACCTGTAACTGCTCTTTATTATTAATTGAAGATTATTCGATTGTCAAAAAAAAAAAATACTAATAATTTTAAGACTATTACTTGTCAACTAAAAAGAATAAATCTCTTACACGCGTTGTTAAGTAAGCAAGTAATTGACTAATATTAAGACTAATATGAATTCAGAATTAACCCAATACTTAAACCCTACACTAATTGTAAACTTTCTAGAATACATATTTGTGCTTTATATTGCTCAATTTATCGTATTGCGCCCACAGATTTATTGTTAGTGTATTCTTAATTAGATTAAAAAAAGATATTTTTAATTAAATTTTGTTCTTCACTTCCATTTAATTAAGAATATTTCAATTTTAAAAATAGTTTAAAGAAACTAAAATTTTCCATTTAAAAAACGGGAAATCAATTTAAAAAATAAAATAATAAATTATTATTATTATTTTGTTTAAACAAATTTAAAAATGAAATCATAAATTAAAGAATTCATGAGAATTAAAATTAAAAGTTTTACATCTAAGGAACATTATATATGTAATGTTTCTAAAAAATTTATTAGAGACATTCTTTTAGCAAATGGAATCTTAAACCCTTGTAAAATAATTTTGTAATCTTAAACCCTTATAAATTAATTCTGTATAAATATTCATTTAATGTTGGCACACCTCATTTTTTGATATGTACATGGTTCAGCTGTTTCTTGTAGCTGGTGGCTGTTAATTGTTGCTGATAGCTGTTGGCTGGTAGCTGTCAGCTGATAGACTATAAGTGTTTGGTGAGATTTAATTAGATGTAGCTGTTTATATACAAAATGACTGTAAAGGGCATAATTTTTATTTTTATTTATTATATCATTAATATATTATTTAATGAAAATATTAATAATTTTTTTTTTATAAAAAGCAATATTTAGTTTAAATTTAATTAGATATTTATTTATTAAATTTATAATAAAATTTTCAAAAAAGTAGTAAATTATAGTTATTTTAATATAAATAAAATAATTTTATATAATTTATAAATAATTAAAATATTTAAAAATAATTTAAATAATTTTATATATTAAAAATACGATATACTCTAATAGGGGTAATTTTGTCTAAATAATTAAAAATATCGAAACAGCTATCAAAATGAAGCTTTTCAAATAGCAGCTGTTGGAGGTTTAAAAAGCTCCGAAAAACTCTAGAAAAATTCTCACCAAACACTTTATTGGAGCTTTTTGAAAAGTAAAAGCTAAAAGCTCCTTCAAAAAGCTGAACCAAACACCCTCATATCTCTCAACTTCTGATTGTCATTTAGTCTTTATACTTATATTTTTACAGATATTAGTTTTTTTCAATATAAAATATATTGATAATGTCAATTTAGAAGAAAAAACTAATTTTAATAATTTAATATTAAAAAAAATCAAAATATAAAATCTAACTTTTAATATAATTAGAATCAAAAAGACGAACAAAAAAAATGTTATACAAACAATAGATGAAGTATACACATTTTATTTATGTGACAAAAAAAATCTAATAATCATAAAATTAAAATGATAAGCATTTAATATTAATAAATACAAATTCAAAAAATGAACAACTGTAAGTGTTAAAATATGTGTTTAAAGTAATAAGAAAAATGTGAGAAATAAAAGATTTAATCGTAATCAACTACTTGTGTTTAAAGTTATAGGTAAAATTAACTTGAATATAAATAATTTAAAGATACTACTTGTATTAATGTGACTGTGATTGAAAAATTGAACGAGTTATGACTATAAAATATAGTATTTTTAAATTTTTTGTATTCAGATTAATTTTATCTCGAGCCGGACACCTTCTCAACTCTATAGAGCATTGTTCTGAATTTTAATTATTTTAAATTATCCAATAAATATGTATAATCAAATGGGTTTTAAAATAAGTAAAATGCTGTTCAGGGTCACTATCAAAATACCAAGTCTGTGGTAAAGTTCAAATGTTTGACTTCCTTTCCATTTTATAATGAGATTTAGCATATTGTTCTTGTTTGATTTATTTTATTTTAGTATATTGGTCATATGAATTCACATGCAGATGCAGTCATACAATAATATCCCCTAACAACCACCATACCAACTTCCGTTCAGCACTATTAGTAGTTTATGATTGGGTTTTCACTCAATCATTAAAAGTTTTAGTTAAAATAAAAAAATAGACATGCTGATTTTAAACATTATAGTTTGATATAATAAAAAATTTAACAAAGTTGAATTTAAGATCAATTAATGTGAATTACAAATAAATCTCTCCGTTCATGACACAATTTATATGTATTTAAACGGATTATGCATGCATAGAAAAATTCTTATGCAGACTCAGTCTATCACGTCATTCATATATTAACTTATTACATTATGACACGCTATTAAAATAGTGGTACTATCGTTTTCTTTTTTACAATTTGAACAGTAATATTATGATAGTGCCATTATTTTAATGACGTGTCGTAATGTACTAGGTTTAGTCTATAAATGATGTGGTGGAATAAATTTACCTAACAATTTCTCTGCTTGCATAATCTATTTAAAGATAAGTAAATATATTAGTATAATTTTAAATGGCACAAAATTATATAAATATAATTAAAACTAATGATGATTTCGAAAAAATAAATACTCCCTCCATATTTTTTTAGTTGTCCATTTAACTAAAATTGTACTCTCTCCGTTCCATTCTAATTGACCAAATTTTCTATTTTAGGTGTCCATTCTAATTGAAAACTTCTATTTATATAATATTTTTCACACTATTTTTTTTCTTTTACCCTCATCAATTAATGCATTTTAAAAATATTTTTTTAAAAAGTGGTGAAGCATTTAATGTAATATGAGGATATAAAAGTAAAGTTACTAAATTTTTTTAAACAATGTACAATGAAAATTTTCTCAATTAGAATAGGATAGAGGGAGTACATATTAAGAAAGTGGGGTTTTTATTTTAAATTATGGGAGTAAATACTCAAATAATTTTACTATATAATAAATATTTTTGTAAGTTGAGTTATATAGTCATTTATTAGAGAAGAGATAAATTTGAAAAATAATAGCTAATATTATTTTAAATTCTTAAAAAATAACTATTGATGGAAAAATACATTTGATTAAAGTGACAATTAAAAAGAGTAATGATAAAGAAATTTCAAATTACTCTTTTTACCACCTGGAAAGATTCGATAATTTGGCAGACAAAAACCAAATTGAAAGTGGTGGCCTTGGTTATCTGGAGAAATATGTGGCCAAAAACCTCTAAAATAATGGTGGCTCCAATAATTCCTAAGTTATTGTTTAACTTTTATAGAAAAAATTAAGCAGACCCACATCACTCTACAATGGCTTCTCTTATTACTCCATCTGCTCCCATCTCTGTACAACACAAGGTATTGTTATACCATCATGTCCGATTTATTAATTACCATTAAATTAATCTCTTGTTGCCCTAATTTTTTTTGTATTACAGGTGAATCATTTCAGTGCCAGACCCGTATATATAAGCTCAGTATCCCAGTTTAATCCGACTCTTGGCGGTGATAGATCTCGTAGTCTGTCTCTCAAGACAAAAGTTAGGGTTTCTGCCGAGGCAAATGTAGTTGAGAATGAATCAGTCAGTGGCAGTGATAAAATAGGTAATTTATTTTTTAATTTTTTACAAGATTAATGAGTTTTTAGCTGAAGCTGTTTTAAATTCAATGTTGTATTGTCAAGTGTGTTTATGTCAAATTTATGAACTAAAGTTTCAATTTAAGTTATCAGTAAGTCGAAATTGTAATGGTCAAAACCGAAAATCGAGCAAAATTTTATTTGGATATTCCATTTTGATCAATTTGGTTAGATTTGTTCGGTCAATTCGATTTTTGACTAGTGTGCACTCCTATGTGCATTTGCACTGCATGGTTGCTTTTTTTATCTACAATGACAATGTGAGGTAGGATTCAAACATAAAAACGCTAATGTCCAGTCCTTTTGGGGCATTAAGATGTATTTATTAATCCACTGGTATTGCTGCAGATTACGGTGTTGTTAGTGTTCATCATGTTGGAGTTCTTTGCGAAAACCTTGAAAGGTCACTTGAATTTTATCAGGGAATTTTGGGTATGTCTTTCGTTTTTGTTTTATTTTTCTTTATCCTGCATCTAGATGCATGAGCAGAGTGTAAAGGGTTAGTAACTTATTTTCTATTTTGAAATTAGGCCTTGAAATAAATGAAGCAAGGCCACATGATAAGCTTCCATATAGGGGTGCTTGGTTGTGGGTGGGTTCTGAAATGATCCATTTGATGGAGCTTTCAAATCCTGACCCGTTAACTGGACGACCTGAACATGGTGGCCGAGACCGACACACTTGCATTGCTATTCGCGACGTGTCTAAGTTGAAAGTAATCCTTGATAAAGCTGGTACAGTCGTCTTTCCTCATCCACAGTTGTCAATTTTCTACATTGATTAGACGACATGAAGTAAAATTTTCTCCAATGCTAGAAAATCACATGGAAATCACCAAAAAGGGGCTTATGCCGAAATTACTAAAATATGCATGTCGCTTTTATGCATTTGATTCAGGATATTAGTGATGTATATTTAGATAAGCCTATATGCACCTAAACTTGTTGAGTTTTACACGTAAACATTTTTTAAAATTTATTTCTGAAAATGCTTCCGAAACTCCGAAACTATAATATTTATAACATATTCTTATAGAAAAGGTCAGTTTGTCAATATCTCTGTTTCCGTGGAACATAGGGACAAAGCTGAAGCTTAATCAGTTATGAGGCTGTGTCTTATAATGTTTTTCTGCTCTGCAGGTATTCCCTACACACTTAGCAAGTCTGGGAGGCCTGCAATCTTTACACGAGATCCAGACGCAAATGCTTTAGAATTCACTCAAATTTGACTATCTATAAGGTATAGAGAAACTGTATATTAATGACCTATGCTTTTCTTTTTATCTCCAGACACCAAATGAATATGTATAGATTACTAGTAGTAGGTAGATCTATGTTCACACCAACTAAATATATGCGTATACATGATCACTAGTTATTACTAATATATTATGTGCTAAATTTGGTTGATTCAATGAGTTTATTTATGTTTCCTCATGCGCGATTGAGCATATGCAAGTTTTGAAGTTGAAATGATGATCAATTTGAGTAGAGCCTAGTGGCTAGTGATATACAACTCTGAGCAAATCTTGTCAAAAGAAGGAACCCTTGTTAATTATGAATGGCTCCTGTGGTCCATGGTTCCCTGTTCTTAGTTAGCTTGCATCAAATGAGAATTTAATTTCCATGTGATTTTCTAGCATTGATCCCTTTTTGGTGATTTCCACTAGTTTTGAAATAGATGCCCAGCATACATCACCATGTTTATGCTGCCTCTTGTGCATGTGGTTCCTGTCATATGTCAGATTCATCTACTTATGGTGAATAATTGAATATGCATGGTGTTTGTAATGTACATCAATTATTTTTGACATGCTATAACTTTTAATTGGATTGAAATAAGGAGGTTTATAATATATATCAATTTGAAACTGACTCAGGGATCTGTATGATTTACCGGGTTTATCTGAAACGGGCTGATTTTTGATATTAACAGAATAAAAAAATTCCATCATTTAAAGCGCCTTTCGGACCGTTAAATATTTATTTCTTTTGTAATTTTGAATTTAAATCTTATTTTTATGAATAACTTATTTACTTTAGATATATTTTATTTAACTAATTATAGAATATAGTGGAATCAGCTGTTTATGATAATGAACAATCCGCATATGAGTTCTTGAGATGACTCGTATATGAGATCGATTATGAGTCGAGCTCGTATATAAGCTCGATTATGAGTTCACAAACTGACTTGTATATGAACTCGATTATTAGCTCATATGTTCTTTATTAGTTATCAATGAATTATTTTTAATTCAATATTCATGATTTCCCAAATTGGTTTCTTCCTATTTATTGTAACTAAAATTATATTATTTTTTCAAATATTAAATATGTCAACGAGCAAGGTCGAGCTTGGTTCGGGAAGCAATTGGAAAAACGAGCTAGAGTTTCACCCCTTTAACATTTAAATGAACAAGTTTGAGCTCGCCTTTTTTACCATCTAAACGAAAGAAGATGAGCTTTTACCATCTAATCGAAAGAAGATGAGCCGAACTCAAGCTGCATATGAACATTTAGAAAATATGAATGAAATGAAGTGGAGCTCTTTATTCAAAGCTCGGACTAAGCTCAAACCAAATATGAACACCTCCTTCATATAACGAGGCGAACGTGAATATTAATTGATAATCCTCAAATGTCGTGTGAAAATACAAACACATTAGACCTGGAACCAGAAAATTAAAGATGGAAAAGTTCGACTGACATATTTTTTCCAGTGAAACCAGAGACTTTTCACAAAAATCCAAACATAAGCGTTTGTACATTACATTAAACTCAAATGGACAACTTTCAGAATTTTTCTAAGAGTTCTTCATTCAAAGCAACCTACCATTCTTAATTTATTACTTTACTGTACATTTTTGTTGGTATCTTAACAACAATGAATGTAAAAGGAAAACTTGGAATGTCTTCTCATAGTTTCTTCGTTCTCAAGTTTGCTTAATATAGTACTCAAATAAGATACCTTAAAGTTTAAGGCACCTGACGAGACCTCCACTCTTGTATGGCTGAACGCAACGTGTGGTTCGGAGTCAACTCCGAATGCTTAAGCCGAAGCTTTGTGACTGGTGATACTTTGTGTCTGTCTAGCCATGCCTTGATTGCTCTATGCTCATATGTAAAACCATCTGCAGCAATGTACGGGTCATCCATTATTTCCTGCATTGAGAGTTATAAAATATACATTATATGATATGTATGAATTTTGAAAGCCATACGTAGGAGTGAGCAAACGGTACCAATTTAACCAAAATTGAACTGACCGAATTATGGAACCGAACTGAATTTTTTTATTGATTGAACTGAACTAGCCAAGTCAAACCAAAATCTTTAACCGAATTTGAACAAAATAAATTGGTTAAACCGGTTAATTTGGTTTAGCCAACCGAATGATCACCCTTAGCGACGTGTTCTTTTTATTGACGCAGAACACTAATCTTTCAAAGGCTCCAACTTTTTAATTGAGTTGAAATTACAAAATCCATAATTTTTTTTATATCGAAGCTGATTTAAAGATCTATATCAATGTCATTAATTTAAGATTTTCCTTATTTATCTTGAATTTAATTATCATTTTATTTTTCTATGGTGATTAGGCTTACTGTTTAAATCTTACCTGAAGGATTGGGCAGAAGTAGTGGCTTGGTGCACAAGTATTGCTTCTTTCCACCTTAATACTAGCAGCTCCAACATCTAACAATCTTTTAAGAACCGGAAGAACTTCATTATCAAGATCTGGTCTGTCCCTGCATCGAAGTTTCGAGCACTTCAATGCGATTCGAGCTAATTCCTCCGATTCAGCAACTGGCCAATCTGTAATGGACGAGTCCAGTATGTCAGAAAAGCAATCATTCGCAATGGCATTCTCAACAGTCGTTATAAGTCCATTTGGCTGCTGTGCTGTTAATAATTGTAAAATTATAACTCCAAAAGCATATAAATCCGACTTTGGTCTGATAGTCCCGGTTCTTTGGTATTCAGGATCCAAGTAGAATAGAGTACCAGCAATTATAGAATCGTTATACTCCGTTATGTTGTCCGGTACTATATCTGTCATAAGTTTGGCCAGCCCTACATCTCCAATTTTGCTCCTGTAATTTCTGTCTAACAATATATTACCCGGTTTAAGATCTCGATGGACAATAGGATCTGGCTTCGAGTTATGTAAGAAAGCCAGCCCGCAAGCCACTTCAAAAGATATCCGGAAACGAATGAACCAAGGAAGAGGTAAGCTTCCGTTCCGATGGAAGATACACTCCTCTAGGCTTCCGTTCTCCATGTATTCGTAAACAAGACAA
The DNA here is from genome assembly GCF_937616625.2 of Mercurialis annua. NCBI lineage: Eukaryota > Viridiplantae > Streptophyta > Magnoliopsida > Malpighiales > Euphorbiaceae > Mercurialis > Mercurialis annua. The sequence continues at coordinate 53,704,521 of NC_065571.1, forward strand.
CCGCTCTCTGGACAAGCGCCAAGCAGCAAAACCAAGTGTGGATGGTGCAGCTGGCTTAGAACTTCAACCTGCAAAGAATCCAAAATAAATACCATAATTGCAACAAGAAATTTTCGGCCCCTTCAAACATTTTAGTGCCATAAATAATTGGAATAATACTATCAGCATGTGTTCAGGTCAAAACTTTTGTTTTCCCTGCAATTTTAAAAAGGGAAAAGGGGCAAATATACCCCTATCGTTTAGGGTATGGAGCAAGTATGCCCTCTTTGAATTTCAGATCTCAATTAAACCCCTAACGTTTCAAAAACAGACCATATAAGCCCCTGCTTTTAACAACGTTAACGAAACGTTAGTTTCCGCCTACGTGGAAAGTCCATGTATATTCCACGTGTTCAAAAGGGGGAAAATATGCCCTTATGGTTTAAGACGGGAGCAAATAGGCCTCTATGGTTTAAGGTGGGAGCAAATAACCCCTTTATGAATTTTTAATCTCGATTAAGCCCCTAAAGTTTCAAAACCAGCATATCCAAACTCCTTTATCTAACATTATTAAACGAAACGCTCTATACTGTTACTTCATGCCTACGTGAAATTCTATAACATTTAATATCTCAGATAAAAATTTCCACGTGTCTTATTCATTTTTAAGTTTAAAAAATATTTTATTTTTAAAAAAAAAATTAGGAATCTTTCAAACTTTTTTCATATAGGGGGCTTCAGACCAATGGTAACATATATTTTTATTTTTATTAAAAACAATATGTTTGGACCTAGCTGAATTCGAACAAACATATATATGTTGTATTTGTTAGTTCGAAGCGACGAACATAGATATAACGTTGTAAAATGATGTGACATGGATAAAAAAACGTGGTAAATACGGTGGACAACCAACAGAAAAAGGAGAAAGTCGAAGAGAAAAGATATAATATAAAAAAAGTTTGAAAAGATTCCTAAAATTTTATTTAAAATATAAACTGTTTTGAATTTAAAAATGAGTAGGACACGTGAAATTTTTTATCTGAGATATTAAATGATGTGGACATTTCACGTAGGTATGAAGTAACAGCATAGAGCGTTTTGTTAACAATGTTAGACAAAAGGGTTTGGATGTGCTGATTTTGAAATTTCAGGGGCTTAATTGAGATCAAAAATTCATAAAGGGCCTATTTGCTCTCGCCCTAAACCATAAGGGCATATTTGCTCCCGCCTTAGACCATAAGGGCATATTTGCTCCCTTTTGGCCACGTGAAATATGGCATAGACATTCCACGTAGGCGTAAACTAACGTTTTGTTAACACTGTTAAACGGAGGGGCTTGTATGGTCTGCTTTTAAAACATTAGGGGCTTAATTGAGATTCGAAATTCAAAAAGGGTCTACTTGCTCCATACCCTAAACTATAGGGGTATATTTGCCCCTTTTCCCTTTTAAAAATGGCTGCTATTCACATATATTTTCACGAATATACACGTTTTTGCAATTCAATCATGTTTTATAAAAATTGGTAAATATATACACTAAAATTCAGTGATTATTGACGATGTGGAAGCCGGATTTTCAAAACGCATAGTTTTGACAGGTGAATGATGGTCAACTCCGGCTTCCACATCATCAATTTTCACCGGATTTTCAATAGCTGTATGGATTTGCCAAGAAACGATAATAGGTGCATATATTACCAACTTTTATAAAACGCGATTAAATTGCAAAAACGTGTATAGTTCATGAATATCTATATAAATAACCCTTATTATCTTTGTTTCCGACCTAGTAAACCCTTCTTGAAACATTTTTGGGAAAAACTAAGAAGTTCATTAAAATGGCTGGAATGTCAATTTATGACAGTTATAAATGATAATTTACCTCTCTTAAGAACTCCTCCTTTTTGTTGAATGCATCGGGCCTTAGAACCTTAACAGCTACCGGAGTGTGATCAATATTGCATTTGTACACTTTCCCGTACCCTCCTTCTCCGATCACATTATTCTCCGAGAAGCAATCAGTTGCTAACTCAATTTCATTTCTAGTGTATTTTTTATACCTTTTATCATTCAAGAAAAGTGCATCAAGAATTTTCTGTTTCTCCGACGACTCTTTATCAGCCTTAAGCTCAGCCATCTGCCTCTCATTAGCCTCTTTAGCAAGCAAATCTTTTGCCTCTTCGACCTCCATCTTGGCCTGCAAATATCTTGATTTCTCTTCAGCAGCAATCTTTTTCAGAGTTTCTTCTCTTTCTAAAGCAGCATTCACTCTTCTGGATTCCTCAATGCACTCGTAAGAAAGAAATTCTACCTATAAAATAAATAAGTGCCATAACGGAAACTTAGATAAAACCTGTAAATCTGTTGATTAACAAAATAATACCAGATTATAGTTTCTAAAACCTATTGATTCAAGGAATGCAGAATTGCGAAAAAATGCCACTGTCCATAAATCCCAAATCCGCATCAATAAGGATGTCGAAGATAACTTTTTCCCAACACCGTGTGTTTTAGCTCGGTTTGTCACATTTAGGACAATTGGAAACGTGAATGGCGGATAAGAAAAAATTGTCATTTATTGTAGATCTAAGTCCAAAATTCTTATTAAAAGTGAAGTAAGTTGAAAATGTACGAGAATTAAAACCTGGTTTTGAGTTTGAACGAGCTCTTCACAAGCTCGTTTATACATGCTAACAGTATTTTGCAGTTCTAGCCTTAGCTGCTCGAGCTCAGCCTGCACATGTGACTGCAAAATGAAAAAGATAAGTTTATACATGACTCATTCGTATGCCGCCTTAGTGAATATTGATACAAGTGGAGAATTCAGTTTACCTGGTTACTTATAGTGGAAGCTGTGGATTCACATCTTTTAGTACTACTACTAAGAAGTCTTTCTCCCCAGTCGTGATAAGCCATGTTGTCGTTAGTAGAAAAGAGGCTACGGTCAGATACGGATGATGCATCGATGGATTTTTGAACTTTGGATTCAGACATTGATGACGCGTCAAAGGATTTTTGAATTTTAGATCCTTCAGAGCAAGAATAAACCTCAGCCTCAGAATCTTGTTCATTGATGCTGGAGTAATTCTTATAACTTCCTCTGTTAAACATCCAGCAGCCTGAACTGGCGGTCACTGAGAAAAACAGATAAACTAAGCAACGAGAGACATAGATAACATTTTGTTCAGTTTATAAGCAAGCTTGAACCACATACCACTAATGGAAGAGGAATTGGTTGTGATTTTGTGTTTAGATACAACATAAACCTCACATGTCTCTGGAATAGAATTTAACACTGCTGCCGGTGTCCCTGGTCCCTTCATCTTCCTGAAGAAATACAATAGTTGCATAAACAACTATCATCAACCATAAAGCTAAACCATCTAATTGAGGTAGATAAATTGCAGAACATGCTGCGCTCTGAACTTAAAAACCAGTCTCATATCATCCTAGCTTAATTGAAGTTTGAGCAAAGGGTAATCCCGCTCTTTAAACTTGTGGAACGATCTCATATTAATCGAATTTGTCCTATTGCCAACCTGATCCATAATTCTTCAAAATAAGACCAACTACTTCCACTCCAGTGTCTCCAGAATGCGTAAAACACAATCGTGAACATATTAAACACAAACATATTGGAACGGCATAAGATATTAAATATAAACAAACATATTGAAATTAGCACCATACATCAAATATAAAGATCTTCACAGTTGTTTTTCAAGCATTCTGAAAACCCACGAGTAATGTAATTGACCTCATTTTGCAGAGTTATATATACTAAATTGTCAAATTAGACCATGTTTAAACTATATACTGTAGAGATGGCAGCAACCACTCATCTGGTTTTCAACACTTAAACACTAAAACGGGACACTTGGACACGGTGTTATTTTAACATTTCCTATGTAAAAAATCAAGTTTCGTATCTGAAACATCAAGTGTCCAAAACATAACACGTTAATTAAACGAAGTGTCTGTGCTGCTTAGTAAACACCACCATGGAAATTAAAAAAGAAAGGGCGTAAATTACCTGATTAAACAATTAGGAGACCAAGAACCCAACACTAAACAATCAATCCCTGACTCTGATACATAATTTAAAAGCCCAGTTGCCGGATTATCATCCTCTAGCACCACAGTCTCAATCTTCCCAAACAAAATAAAAAAAAATTGTAAAATTTACAAACATTGAACAGAAAAAGATTAAATTAAGGAAAAATAATTAAACCCTAAAACCTTTTTTGTATTGCACAACTTTCTAAAGGGTATAAAAATCTCCTCTAATTTCACTTTCACTTCTTGAACATACAAAGCCACCACACTCTCATCAAGTTCTTCAATGGGTATATGATCTCCAGCTACGCATAATCCAAACACAAAGAAATTATAATTAAAATTAAAAAACACAGTAATTTAAATTCGGAGAGAGATCATTAATTATACATGGGGTCGGTAAGAAAGTTATGGCGGGAATGACGTGGACGAGAATCAAACGGTTTGCATTAGGTAATAAATTATCAACTGCCCATCTAACGGCTCTTCTGCTTCCTTTTCCTCCGACACCGTCACCGCCGTTCACGGCAACCGCTACTGATGTCATTTCCCGCGCTGAAACCGTTATTATTGATACGATTGTACTACAAGTACTGGCTGATTGTTCATTTCTCGATGGAGGTTATTAAGGTTTGAGAGTGTCAGGTCAACGTTGACTTGTCTTATTGGTATATTCCTTTTATTTGGTTATGTAATGAGTATTTTATTGAACAATGGCTCATTTTGGCCCTAAATTTGGCACAAAAGATTGATTGAATTCGACATTTTGGCTCATTTATCCCTTCATATGAGGTGTTAAAAAATAATTGGAGCAATTCATAAATATTGGAGATAATATGGCGGCAAATTATTGAAAAATTTGAAATTGAAGGAGTGAAACGAGTCGATATATGAACTTCTGAATGTGTTTTTCCCCAACTTGAGTTTACCTTGTTTAGGGAGGTAAAATACACTTTTGATGGTATCTTATTGTAGTGATGTTTACAAAAGTATTTAAAAAAATAAATAGTTGTAAATTTTGAATCCAAAATTATAAATTGAAAACCCTATTCTAGCACGGCAATTTATTAACAAAAATCTGATTGCAACCGTTTAGAAAAAATGATTGAACAATTATAAAAATGTCAAATGGTTTTTTTAATAAACAATTTGCAATTATTTCCAAAAACAGTTTCTAACGATTTCAAATAGTACCTAAAAAGTAAGTTAAATAATTTTTTTATAAATTTGGAAAGTATGAAGAATGAAAAAGGATAAAGTTTCAAAACTGAAACATTTTTTTATAAATAAAGTTAGAAATCCTTTATTGTATTCATTGGGTCAAATCAGAAATAGAGACATCAGCTGCAAAGCCCAAAAATTTAAATTTGTCCAATGTTAAATCATGAAGTGGTGTGGTCGAAATCATTTGACTCTGTCCAATAAGCAAAATTTAGCTAAATGTGTTAATTTTGAAGATTAGATAAAATTAAAGGTGAAGATTGAGAGGGGCTGCGCGGACGCAAGCCCCCACTATCACAAATTATGACGTAGACTCTCCCACTTGGGGAGACCTTAGACAGTTGCACCTCCCAAGTGCAATGGAAGCCAACTATCTAGGCTATGGACCTTCATGGTCGTCCATTAACCCCGTCCAGGTAAGTAAGTTTGCAGGCTAATAGTTGATCTCTATTTGTACAAATTATTTGCGATTTCTGGATTACACTATTCCGATGTGGGATTAAAGTTTTTGTAGTGACGATGCGCAGTTGATGTAAAATATTAAGCTATAGGTCATGCGTTCAGCACGTGGGAGAGATTCTTGGCTAATTCATCAATTTATATGTGGGATCACATTGTAAACTTAAATTTCAAAATACAAGTTTGATAATATTGTTCGTGAAATATAGCGTTTTAGGACTTTACATAATAGGAGAGATGTGCTTTGTGGATAGTTTTTTACACTTTTTTATAGTGCGATTATACGAAGAGAATGTAAAAAACTTTTTAAAGAGTGTATTTAGTTTTTGCCGACTCATACATTAAACTGAATTAAGAATCAAACTGAATTTAACTTTTCGGGTTGATCAGTACCCTCCTGACCATATACTTAAGGATACATGTGTAACGTTGATTTTTTTTTTTTTGACTAATGTGTAACGTTGATTTATTAATCCATAAATGTTGCAACATTATCCTTCATTAAGGAAAAGTAAATTGTCAAAAATAAACTAGAAGTTGGATTTCCAATGTTTTTATCCTTTTTTTTTTTTTTTTTTAATTTTAAGGCAAGGCAAGTGCTAGTTGTTAATTTAATGTGCATCTTCACTTCCGTATGCATTATTCTCGTTGATATAACTACTTATTACTATCATGTAATTTGTTGATTTTCTTTTTACTACAAGCTTCAAGGTATATTGGCTTCTATTTTTTTGTAGGAATATATATTGGCTTCTATTTTTTTTGTAGGAATATATATTGGCTTTTATAATTTAATTTTATATTCATAAATATAATTGACTAGTCCCCACATATTATTTATCATATGCAATGCTCCTATTCCCATTTAATTAGAACACAAATGTAATTAGGTTTAAACATTAAACTGAAATACTAGGATTATGATCGTCTCAAGCACGCTCAATCAATCTCTATATTTCATTATAAAATGAACGGTGTTCAAATTAAAAGAGTGTAAATTATATGAAGTTAATTTACACCTTTGCAACGGAAAATATAAATTAATTGAACATGATAAGTCATGTTCAATCAAGTCGAAGGGATTCTGATTCGATATACTAGTCAGTCATGTTCAAGCATGCTCAATTAATAGGACATTAGCAAGAAGATCAAAACCTAATTAAAACAATATATATGAATTATTATATATTCAAAAAATTAATAAATAAAGAGATGCAGGTGACAAACAGAGGGTGAGCACGCAGAGCTAAAAGCATAGTCATATTCATGCAAGAAAACCTGTGTGCTCACTCTCTTCTGTCACCTAAACTTCATCGTAAAACAAACCGGTCATTCTTTCTTGCCATGCACGTAAACCATCCAAAGCCCTAATATTAGCACCCGTGAGTCTACATATCTTGAACTTAGGGTTAATTAGTACCTAATGTATTCTGCAAGGAAAGAAAAAAAAAGCCTATATGTTAGTCTGTTAGACATTGTGGGTGGCAATGGGGTTTTATAGAACGTTTTATGTCCGCAAATTTAATTACTACATCATTAATATTTAATTACCCTTGTATTAATATTCTCTAGCTAGCTACCAATTTCTAATTATGAAACCTATCTATTAGATTCATTTAATTTAACAAATGAAATGTTATAGTGAGAGATAATAGGGATACTATGTTCATCATTTCATTGCTTACTTTCACTACTCAACATTGTTTATTGAGATATGTTATAATATTCTAGCTAGGTACAAATCATGTGAAACTACATTTTTTCGGCCAGATTAAATTGTACCTGACTATTTAATATATTTTTATTAGGGTTAATTATATATAAAATCACCACATTTACACGAATTTTCAAAAATAACACGACCTTTAAAACGTGTCAATTCAGGGCATCACCTTTCATTTCTTTTCAAAAACAACATGGGTACGTTTTTTGATAAAATTTTGCTGACTTGGACAGCTAATGAGAGTGCCACGTGTCACGCCACGTCAGCAAAAATGCCACTAAAAATGTGCCCGTGTTATTTTTGAAAAGAAATGGAAGGTGGTGCCATAAATTGCCACGTTTTAAAGGTCGTGTTATTTTTGCAATTTCGTGTAAAGGTGGTGATTTTATATGTAATTAACCCTTTTTATTATATGGAGAATAATTTATCCTTCATCTAGCCTTAATTTACTATAAATTATACTTTCTTTCCTTGAAAATTTACCAAAAAGTTTAAACTCTTCCTAGAATTCTACATCCCAGACTAAAGCATACTCCAAGTTTAAGGTGGTTCCTCCCCTGAAACCATATCTGCATCATAAAGTTCTTCGTTTATATTCGGATTATAGTGGCCCCTCTTATATAAGTAATATTATGATTTAATAATACTAAATTAAATTCTTACGAGAACAAAGTATTAAAATTCTAGAGAGGTAATTTAAGAAGAGAGAGAACTAAAAGTTATTCTCTCTTTTCACCACCTATTTTTTTTCTTTCTAAGTCTTCTCTTTAGACTCTTCACCATAGCTTATGTTTTTGGATATGAAATTAGTGTTTTTCCAGTTTATGGCCGGAAAATCACATTTTTAAAAGTGCAAAAGGTGTTCGAAAAATCCAACAGAGTAAATTTTATTATATTACTTCATTTCTTTTTATATAAATAGATCAAGTGCTAGCTAGGTTTAATTGAATTTTTAATATAATCATTTAATTTTACTGGAATGTATTTCGATATTAATTTAATATAATCTAATTTAAATTAAAAGATATCAGAATTTTTATGAGAACGGTCCATTAAATACTTGATGTAAGCAAAAATGTTCTCATATAACACATTAATCACACACTATAAATATAAAAACAAATGAATGCAAGATCATTTGATTAAATAATGTAAAGAAAGTCAAAGACATTTCATTTTTTGAAAGGACAATGCATCAGATTTGCCTTTCTAGACGGCATAATTTGGACAATACATCAGATCTTCTAGAGGAATCAAACTTCTTCAATAATGCCTGTCTTTATTACTAATCTAAACTAATCAAAAATTAAAATAACAATAATATAAAAAAAATATTTATGCCTGTGAACCAATGGGACATCAACAAATCTATAAAGGTACACTTCTTTTAATAATGTTTAAAAATTCCCCACAAAGATTTACCTAACAACGTATACAAAGTGTTGAAAAGAATAATATCCTTTGAGCTTAATTTAATTGGATTTTTTTTAAAGCTAGAATGTATTGACGAAAACATAATTACAAATTTAAAGTTTGAACGAACACTAAAAATGCTTAAACAATATAAAACATCGGATCAAAGAGGTGGGAAAAAATTACAAATATTTATTCAACAACATAAAAATCCAAATTGAAAAGATCATCTTAAAGAAGACTTATTCAAATAAATAGATCTACAATAATTAATACTATGGCGGAGAGAAGATGATTTTCCGGTTAAACGAAAAAATCATCTTGTCCCACGCTAAAAAAGATGAAGAAAATAAACTTTTTTTTAGAGAGAAGAGAGAGGACAATTTTCAGAGAGAGAGAGCTATCCTATTATGTTTTAATTGGATAATCGATTCACTGAGTACTCAAACTATCACATTATTACGGATTGGAATTCCTCGTGTTCAAACGAACATGAGAGATCATGTTCATTGAATCTATGCCTTTATTACAAAATTAACGTAGAGATCAAAAAAGTTCATAATTTACACCATTCATTTTATAACGAATGGTGTAAATTAGTGAACAAGAGGGTATCCCAATCCCATTATCATATACTGTTGTACTTTGATAAAAATGAATATTTATAAACATCCACTTAATTTCCGATTATGAATTAAAATTTAAATACCGTGCTAGGAGAGAATAAAATTCAGACACAGTTAAATTTGTCAGAATTCTCCATTTTCTAAATGTCACATTGTCTCTATTCTTTTAGTGCTAGATTTGATGCTTATCTATGGTAATCACATCTTATTAAGTTAATACAAATGCTAGCTAATCCAAAAGCATTTGCTGATACTTAATTATCAAGTAAAATAAGGCAAATACAAGAATATTTCAGATACTATATTTCCGTTCTACTAGTGTTCCAAGTTACAAGCATCACAAGGGGAACAAGAATGACAAAGAATGCAACAAGGATGAGTAACTTTTTGCTCAAGAAAAATGAAAATATACAGAGAATAACAGAGGCTACCTCTACAACAGAGTTTGATTAGGCAGCAATATATATATACCAAAAGTATGCTATATAGACAACTGCTTCAACTAAACTGAACAATCCTATCTTCATGTTGGCTTCTCTGTTGGAGTAGAAACAGATTCAAGAGTAAGTTCTCCGATTTCTTTTGGCGGTCCGGAGCTGCTTGGGGCTGTGTTGTGCAATGCGATAGCGTCTTTTATTTTTTGGAACTGCATAAATCACATTTAACTGTCAATATCTTTATTGAAAAGTAAAGATATCTCACACCTATATGCCTAAAGGGAAGAGCGATCTCCGTTGCTTTCTCCGTAATGGTTTCAGCTCAATGATTCTATAGCTTCTAACGGTAAAATCAAAATCTCAACAACCTGAATCTAAAGACCTCTTCGACATCAAGCTCGTGCTCTAATTGCTGGCCCAGACTGGATAGAAAGAGAGTTTCTAGTGCTAATTTTAACATGTAAATATCAAAGAAGTCGATTAATTAGCAAACTACTACTTTAGGATTTAAATCCGGTGTTAGGTGGGGAAGAATAATTCAAAATATGCGTAGTTTTTCATTTAAGTCTTAATCAACTAACTTAAATAATTTTCTATTATTTCTTATTCACTTTAGTTTAGATTATTTAGGCAATTTTTTCTACTTGTATCCAGATTCTTATGAACTATGTTTTGCCTATAAAAGCCGAAGTTAAGTTATTGAATTATAAGGCAATTCTGTGTTACTTTTCTCTTTCTTTATCTTCTCAAATAAATGAATTCTATAGCATCAACAAGGAAGACTTGTATCAGATTAATAAAAGAAATTAGGTGCAGAAAATGCCAAACCTTAGCGAGCGAGCATGAAAAGGACTCCAATTGTCCATAAGCACCGCGATAGAAGTGGAAGTAAGGAAGAACTTTAACATTCAAACTTTTGCACATAGGCTTGTTCTCATCAAAATTCACTTTCAGGAATACAATCTCTGGATGTTCTACGGCTGTCTTGCAGAGCTGGAAAATACATAACGAAATAGTATCAGTACCATACACCAGGAACACTGGTTACAGACAGAACAACATGTAATAATGGTTTTCCTGCGCTGCTCAGACATATAAAGTTTCCTTGAAGGATATCTATAAAGAGCATTTCAACTACCCACAACATCCACATATAAAGGAAACAGAATTGATGTCTGTACATTTTACATAGCATCTGAAGCAGGATTGACATAACAATTAAACAAGACCAACATATGATATTCTGATTAACTATTATCAATCTAGCTCTCTGAGCTTCTTAATGTGCATATAACTAACATATCAATTATAATTGAATGAGCAGTGAGCACCAAGTGTACTATGCATTTAGGTAAATGCTCAAAGAGTTGGTAATTCGATGGTTAATGATTCGATGTTCAATTGGAGATTGCACGACAGTTATACAAACGAAGACCAATACAGATCTCTTACTATTACTCATAGAATTTTAAATATATACTGCAACTGCGTCATAGATAATGGACACCGATGGCAGACAAGCCAATTATTCAAATTTACTTCATTAAGGTATTAGGTTATTAACATGCAAGAGATAAATTTACATACATATGTCTTGCTGTTGTTTGTGGCTTTGTGCAGTAACTGACAAACCCAAAAATTGTTATACCATATTTATCCTCTCAGCTAGTCCATAATGAAGTTATAGACTCAGTGACTCATCTCTTATCAAGTAACTTAATGGAGATAAAGTTTTACAAACTTCCAACCTAAAGACTGATTACTTTAACAATGACAGCCTGCCAAAGCATTAACTAGATATAACAGTAGAGTGATATGCTGTAAGATCACTAAAATGTTTACCATCATGCCTATAAATTCTTTGGTCTGCAGCAAGGCATTCCGAACAGAAAATGAGTTCTATTTTTAGAAGCTGGTATTCTTCCACTTGAATACCTTTGTTACACTGGAAATCAACAAGAAGTTAAATTCACTTGTAGTGATATCTTCCTTTTGATCCTTACAAGCCAAAGAAGCATGACTAGTTAGACGCTACTAAGGTACCAAGGTGAAGTCAGTAATTTTTTTCTAGGGAAAGGAATTTTGGGAGGATGCATATATGAAAGAGAGTTTTTTTTTTTTTTGAAGAGAGGTACATAGAAACATAAATAAAAGAAGTTTTGTGTTTTGATTTTCCTCAATGTTGACACAGGAATTACAATAAACACTAACAGTTAAGAACTGTATAAAATCGAGTAACAAAGTGGAAGTACCTTGGGATATAATGCTCGACAAGATGCACACCAGGTTCCATAAAACTCAACAATAACTAATCTATCACCAGCTTGGCTTAAGGCACTCAAAAATTCTTCTGTAGAATGAATGTCACTCATATTTGGTCCTGCACTCTTCTCCCACCATTTTGGCTGGTCAGTTTCAGCGATAGTTGCATGAACCTGCAGAATTTTTGAGGTTTATCAATAATTAGCACTGAGCTACATGGACACGAACAATGTTAAGTTTGTAAACCATGTAATATAACCTTAAGAAAAAGTAGTTTGCATAAAAAATTGCATAATTTAAGCAATAGTTTAGTTGATGCATTTCAGCCCCCTTTTCATATATAAATATGAGCTGAGTACTAAATTTTAATCTGGATCCTAAACTGTAGGAGTCAAGGTAGATTATTTTCTCAAAACCTTTCTTTTGAATATCAGATCAAATGGAAGAACTCAACAATTAGACACAAATGGCTGAAGACAATAAAATAATATAGCTTACGAAGCTACATAGATGCAACTGTACTATATCCTGAACTGGAATTAGTTCAAGATTGAGTCTTAAGGCAAGGCACTCCTACAAAACACTACTAACCAATGACGAAAGTATGACCGGAATTTTATTTAGCAGAATTGAATTAATATAGCAGAACAGCTTTCGCTGTAGAGCTATGCAATGATGCAACATAAACAGAAAAAAATGTGAGCGCATGGAAATTGCTTTCACAGCTGCAGTTCACAACTTATGGAGAGGTAGAAACCAGCTGGTTTACCAGAGCAAGAAGGTGGATTCTAGTGAAGTTTTGAAGTGGTCAGTAATTGTGTCATCCTAAGCATGGTCAGTTGTTTTCTCAACGTTTTGTTTGGCTGCACTGGAGCTTTTCTCTCAGCAGCTATATTTAAATCACTACCGAAACAGCATCGAATGGTATAAACCTGTTCTAATGACTCCAGTGGCAAATGGCATAAGCATTCTATTCAGAGAGTATAGAAGTTGCATAATAGAAAGCAAAGCAAATAGAGAAGCATTCCTCCTCACTATTGCAAAACAAATTGCCACAAAGAATGTTCTAAAACACAGCCATTGTAGAGCTACAGGCAGTACTAAAAGCAGGTAAATTTAACAGACAAACCAACCAAAATAAATATCTAGCAAAATTGGTTTACCTGCCCAAACTTGAACCCTAAAATAAGAACTCCAAATAAGTAAAAAGCAGGAAACCTGACCTGTTATAAGCAATAGAAAACAATAAAAAGTTGGTACCTTAAAAGATTCAAACACTTGCTTTCTGGGTATGGAAGTGAACCGGGGAGCATAGTCAGAAGAACAAATTAAAGGATAAATCTTCTTATTATCTAAATAACTATTATTACTAAAAGAATTACAAGGAGGCGGCACTGAATTCACATTGGCGGTGAACATAGAAGAAGACGAAGAGAAACAAAGAGAGTGAGAGGAGGATAGTAATCGAACAACATCTGCCATTAATTCTATTAATTAACAAATCAAAATTCAAAAAAAAAAAGTATAAAATTGAAATTAATAATTTAATCAAGAAGAATAGAAATTGAATTGAAGTGAACCAGTGGTTGGTTCTACAGGTAAAAAGAAGAAAAAAGAAACGCCATGAGAAGACGAGGGTTTGTGTGATAATTGAGTAGGGCGAGGTCTGTTAGACTAATTGTGTGGACCAGATTCAAAGCACAAGAATTAGAAGAAGATAGTTGAGCTTAGTTTAGCTTTTGTAATTAGTTTTTTTTTTCTTCTGTAATACAATACAAGGGGTTTTCAGCTGGCAGTAGTTGCTATTCTATGCGCCTTTTGTTTAGCAGTTAGCCGGTAATCCAGGCAGCTGCTTTTTTTTTTTGAACGGGAAAAAAAAAAAAAAAAATTATTTAATTTTACTGAAAACATCAAAATCGTTGTTGCAAATTGCTACTCTAGTTGCATTCACACTTTTAAAATATAGAGAGAGAGAGAGAGGCGAGAGCTTAGAGCATCTCCAATGGAATGCTACTTTTTATGTTAAATTTAGCATGAAAAAGTGGTAAAATGTTATAGATAGCATAGCATTTCAAATTTTACTCCAATGCACAAAGTTAAAAAGAAATGTTATAATTATTTATTAAGATAATTATCTCTTAATTTCATTAATTGCTAATTATTTAATAATTTTTTTAATTAAATATTTTAAACTAAAATTTATGTAATATTTTTTTTAATTTAATAATGAGTTTTTCAAAAGATACAATTAAAAGAATCGATGAATTATATAAAAATAAATTATTTAATTTTTTTATTATATTGATGTATGGTCTACTATTAAAAAATCAAATCGATATTGTAAAATTAAATAGAAGCACAAAATTTAAAATGAAAAAAGTAAAAAAAATAAAAAAAGTAGGTTAAAATAATAAATGAAAAAAATGACCGTGGTAAAATTATAATTAGTAGTGAATTGCTATTGGTTGTTGAATTTTAGCATATGCTATAGTCTGTGCTAAATTTAGCACGTGATATAGCATATGTTAAATTTAGCACAAACTATAACACTGCATTGGAGATGCATTTTAAGATTAAATGCTAAATTATGGCATTATCACTTCATTTTAGCATTGCATTGGAGATGCTCTTAGGCTTCACTACGTTTAAAATTTTATAATTTCCGGAAAATATATTTATCGGGGGAAGTTAATTAGTGAGGGAGTTAATGTGGAGGAAATAAATTTTTTTATTATTTAGTTCACTTAATAACTTTTTGGAAAATTGCATTCTATTTTTTTATTAAACTAAATTTATAGACAATATTACCCTCAATTATTAAACTGGCTAAATTAAATATAAAAATATAATTGTATTTTAATTAATTTAATTAGAAAAGTAGAATTTATCTAAACTTTTCAGGAAATAGATTAACAAAAATAAACCAAATAAAAAAAATGATATTTCCTGTAAAATTGGATTTTCTTAGTGAATTTATTCCAACCAAAACCTTAGACTGTTCAAATTAACTAAATTAACTAAAATCTCTAAATAAAAAGTTAAAATGACTAATTTGGCTAAACTGATAAACATGTAAAGAGTAATTATTAAAAATAAAAGTAAAACTGATTAATTTAGTAACCAATTTTTTTACAGAATTAACCATAGGGCCAAATTTAAAAAAAAAAAACCATAGGGCCAAAATATTTTATTAACCTAACCAAACTTGATTTAACCAAATTAACCAAAAACCTTAGTAAAATTAGCCAAATTAAATCGATTAATTTGGTTTAACCCGGATTTTTTTTGCTCCTTTGAATTTTTGAATAATCAAAATTGAACTCGAGACGTTCAAAGAGTGACGCTTTATTTCAAACACAAAAGATAAAATTACAAACTTTTGTTCTTATTGAAGTTTCTGAAAAGGATCATGCAGCAATGCAGCATGAAAATTTGCAAGATTGACTTTTACACCTTAACTATATCAAATTCTGACGAAGATTAAGATAATCCAGAAAAGAGAAGAAAATCATAGACCGCGAAGTTTGCCAATCGAACAGAAGACAGAGTCGAGGCATCCATGTACAATTTTAGTCACAAGACCATCGAAACAATAAATGAAGAATTGAAGACTGACTCACATTTTACGGAACTTGAACAGTTCAACTCGACCTCTAGAAAACACTCAGGCAGGAAAAACACACACAAGCCATGTAACTCAACAGAGAACTGTTTCAAAAACTCGACAGCAAAGATAAGAACTGGTCCTGCTTTCAGTGCTGCTAAACCGAAATGTAATTGCCTATGGCGTTAATAATTATGACCGCAATCAAATTTTCAGCAGCTAAACTTCCATCTGAAGGTTGTAAAGTCAGTTTTTGCACATATGAGAACATTAGCATGCCGATCATACTACTAAAGCCTACTTGCGGAGCAGCCAAGCTTAAAACCTATGACTTCAACCTCAAAACTACAACATAATCCGCTCAGACAAACGTTAGCAAAATAATATACGGAAATATCATTATAATTGATTGAATTTCTGCAATTTTCCATTTGGCGCTAGCAATGGATATTATTACAAGATCTCATATTCTACGAGTTAGGCGCATAGAAAAGTAGAGAATATCGGTCTAAGCTACACACTTAACATCTATGGAACAGGAATCGGAAAGTTGAAATCTATAAAAAGTGCGAGTTAATTGATTACTTGACGTGCTACATGATGCACATTCACCAGTTACATAAAGTGTTCCATCCTTGGATCTGCATCTTATAACAGATGTTCAAACAAAATGATAATATAGTTGGCAATGACAAGATTAGATAGTAGCTTAATTACCTTCATCACAGCCATAATATATTATCCCCAGACATCTATGTCGGGATTTTTTATATGTTCGTGCGACTTCAAAAGAAAATTATCCAGCTCAACCGTACGCTTAGACCACTTAGATATTTTTCCTAAGAATTAGGCAAAATAACATTCTGTGCAAATGACATAGATCCATTATTCGCAGCACCGTTAATCCCGAGTATCGAAGTAATCATGTTGTAAATATGAACATTCTCAAAAGACGGCACCTTTCGCCCCCTAGCAAACTGAGGACCATGACCAATGAAGATAGTCCTCATAGAGAAAACTTCATTGTCATAACCATGTGCTCCTCCACACTCTTGTTGTCGCCTTTTTTTCGTCAGTTCGACCTTATAAGCCTCGTCAACAATCCCTACTATCGGCGTAATCCTATCACTCGATGCATAATGAAGCCTTTTCGGCAAATCCTCCTTAAGATACACCTTCAAATGCTTACCATTTTCAATTTTCCCCGACTGCAATCCTTCATTCATCTTAGCAACAACATCCGATAAAGCTACACCTGAAGGCGGACGAATTGCCAGCAATGGAGTATAAGACTGAACCCAATCAGCTGGAATTTGAATCCAAGGAGCTAAATCATCTAAAAATACCAACTTCTTATCACAAGTACCGACCATACCGTGATCACCAACCATAATAACATTAACATCCTCGAAAACGCCTCTCTTCTCCAACCCGTTAATCAACTTCCCGATCATTCGATCAATTCTATCAACAGCTTCAGTCACCTCAGGATCATCAGGACCCACTTGATGACCCTGATGATCCGGGTCCTCGAAATACAATGTCATAAACACAGGAATATCATCACTAGGCAAATCAAAATAACTCAAAATCTTATCAACTCGATCCTCAAACGGAACAGAACCATTATAAAACATACAATATTTATCAGGACAACTCCACGAACCCTTATGAACCTCAGACCCAGGCCAAAAATAAGTAGCCGCTTTTAAACCATGGTTAGCCACAGTCTCCCAGAGTGGCTCACCGAGCCACCACTTGGGTTCATGGCTACCCATATTAAAATTCTCACCAGTCTCAGGGTCAACAAAATGGTTATTTATAATGCCGTGATAAGCAGGGTACAGACCGGTTACGATTGAGTAATGATTAGGAAAAGTAAGTGAAGGGTAGACCGGAATCAAACCGGTTTCGGCTTCGGTTCCGTTGTTGATCAGACGGTGGATATTGGGCGTTGGAGTTTTCCACTGGTAACCGAATCGGAACCCGTCTGACGATATTAAGAGAACTACTGGGTGGTTGAGCTTGGTCTGCGGACGGGATGTCGTTTGGATGGACGACGGTGTCGTTTTGTCGTCGAAGAAGAGGAAAGCGAAAGCTGAAGCGGCGGAGAGAGCAATGCAAGTGGTGAGGAGAAGTGAGATGAAGATGATGGTGGTGGTGTGTTTACGAGTTGGGTTTGATGGATCGGAGGAGGAATCGGTGTTGAATGAGAGAAGCGCGGTTGATTGAGTTAGTTGATCTTCGTGGTGAGTTGGTTTTGTTGAACTCGGAGGTGAATCTAAAGAATCCATAGCTTTACCTTGAAATGAAAAGGAGTTAAGTTTGATTAGGGACTGAAATTGAAGAAAAAGTTTAAGGTGTAAAGATGGGAAAGTTTGAGTGAATTGTAAGGGTTAGATAGTTGACATGTTGCTGTCAGTGTAGTGGTGGTGTTGTGCACGGCGGAGTTTTTCTAGTTGTTTGAAGTGCAGATGAAGATTCGATTAATTTTTAAGATGAACAAAATTAATGAGTACTGTAATTAAAAAGAAATGAAGAGGACCTAGTAGTTTGACCAAAAAAAAAGAGAGGACAGGGTAGGAGAGATCAATGGTGGATATTTGGAGTTTGGGTGATGTTTGGTTGATGAACGGTTAGGATTGGTATGGTACGACGTTAGTGGGGTCCTACGTTTGAAAAGTTTTCACAAAACACTGTTTTAATTGGTCACTGGATCTCAATGTAAACGTGGAAGCTTGGTGTTTTCTTTATGGCTAATTGATGGATACCGAATCCTATTGTAAGTATAATGGAGCCGAGATACAGGAGATCCACTCTCAGGTGATACCGGACTCCCCCTGATGATCCAAAGATATGAAGGAAATGCCGAATCTCTTTGGATTCGGTGACATAAAGACCGAATCCCGCGTGATCCGCCGAGAGCACTTCGAGTCCGGGATTCGGGTAAACGACTAAATATGGAAATGTTGTCCTATTTGGACACCAACACTACATATGGAAGGATAAGCTCTACTTTAGGAAGATAAGACTATTTAGGAAGACGTTCCTAAATAGGACTCTTATCAGATTAAGGTAGATCACGACAAATCAGGAGAATCCCTACGATATTGCCGAATCTCTATAAAGTAGGATTCACTTGCCTAATACAACTCTATTAGGTATATTCGACTACTATAAAAGGAGCACGAGGTATGCCTAGAATCATATTTACATTCATATACTCAAAACGCTGCTCAAAGCTCTAGACTGACTTTAGCATCGGAGAGTTAATCGGACAACCACCGTCCGGTTAGCTTCTACCCTGTTTTGCAGGTTCACTCACCGGTTCAGAAGGCAGACTCCATCAATTGGCGCCGTCTGTGGGAAAAGCTTAACTAAACTTCAAAAGAAGGAGCTTTTCTGAACTCAAATACAAATCTCATTGAAGAAGATGACTTCTGAAAGAGTAAACCTGAAAGACAAACAGCCAATGGACCCAAAAAACACTCCGGAGATAATCAACGTGACGGAAGACGGGCTTCACAACTCCGGGGAAAAAAGCAACACCGGAGGACCCTCTTTCTCAACACCTCAGTACCAAACTAATCCGATAAGGGGAAGCAACCCAATTGCTTTCAACCTAAGCACTGAAGAACAAGCACCAAATGCAGCAGCACAAGATCCACACAGCGAAATGCTGAAAAAGATACTAGAATCTGTACAGGCAAATCTTGACAGATTGGCTAGCGAAGCCAAAAGAACAAACGACAGGCACGAAGAAACTATGAAAATGCTAAGGGAAAACTTCAGCCCTACAGTTCCCAGAAGAAGGGAAAGAACAGAAAATGCAAACGCAGGCCGACGAGAGACAAGGGCAGAAAACAACAAAAGCAAGGAACCCCGAACCAGAGGGAACGAAGAAAGGAACGAAACAAGAAACCAGCGAGAAAATAAAACCAGCGACGAGGAAAGTCCGAACAGAGAAAAATCTAACGAGGAATCGCCGGAGGCACCCAGAAATGAGCACAACCAGGAGGACGCCCGAAGCGATCTGAATACGAAAAGAGACGAACGAAGGGAGAAGGAAAAAGAAGACGCCCCGCCAAGGAGTAAGCGACAAGAAAGAGATGCAGGGAAAGAGCAAACTAAGAAAAAACACCAAGAAGGAGAGGGCGAATCGTCAGAGACACCCCAAAAAAGCAAAGCCACATATGTGGTGGAAGAAGATTTAGAAGAGAAGATCGCCAAAGCACTCAAAAAACTAAAATCTGAAGAATTGGATATAGACGACCTCAGGTTGAAAGGATCACCCCTCTCGCCCGAGATCATGGAGGAAACCATCCCGCACAGCATGAAGCTGCCGACCTTGCCAATTTTTAATGGGGAAGGAGACCCCCGAGACCATACCTCTAGGTTCACAGCGACCATGGGGCTACTCAGCGTATCAGACGCCATCCTCTGCAGGGTTTTCCCTACCACACTCACGGGCACAGCCCAGAGATGGTATAACAAATTAAAACCAGGCTCGATCAAAAGCTTCGCTTCGCTTTCAACAGAGTTCCTCAACAGATATCTCACAAACATCCCAGCTAAAACCACTACCAGTATCCTAAGAGCCTGTATCCAAGAAGAAGGAGAAACCCTGCGAAGCTACATCGAACGATTCAACAAGCAAGCTATGAAGATAGACAACCTGAACGTCGACATGGCGACAGAAGCATTGCGAGACGGGACGCGATTCGGAAAGCTGGTGGACAAGCTGCTAGTCAATAAACCCACAACTTTCTCGAACTTAATGGGCATAGCTCAGAAATACTTCGAGTTAGACGAAGGGCGAAGGGCGATTCGCGGAAAGGAAGCAAAAGGAAAAGAATCAAAAGAGAGATCCAGAGAAAAAACCAAGTCCAAACCTGATGACAGGAGAGGAAGACCCGAAGAGAGTAGACGATTCGCCCCCCAGACAAGATATGAATCGAGATATGATCCCAGAGATGACGAGAATAACTTCACTCCGCTAAACACCAGCCGAACTAATGTCCTCATGTGGATCAAAGAAAACGTCAAAAACGTGGTATGGCCACCAAAAATGAAAGCAGAAATAAGAGACACCAGAAAGTACTGCAAATTTCATGACGATTACGGACATGAAACGGATAGCTGCAGAGACTTGAAGGTCGAGATCGAAAGAATGATCGACACAGGCGAGCTGAGGAAATTTGTGGCCCGAAAGGAGAAGAGCAGTGACAAGGGAGAAAAAAGAAACAGAGAAGACAAGCCGAAAGAAAAGGAAGACGAGCGCCCATCCAAAATTCTGGGAACCATACACATGATTAACGGAGGAGGACATAGCAGCTCCACGATCAGGAGGAAGCAGAGGAAGGAAGTAATGAACATACGAGAAACTCACATGCCGCCAGTGATCTTCGATGTAGAAGACTATGAACACGTCAAAGCACCTCACAACGATGCTTTGGTAGTGACCACTATCATTGAAAATTGGAACATGGAGCGGATCCTTATCGACGAAGGAAGCGCAGTAAACCTCATGACAAACGCAGCATACAAAATGTTGGGAGGAACAGCGTCAAGGCTACGCCGAGTCCCAATTCCGCTATCAGGACTCGGGGGCCCCTCCATCACTCCGCTGGGAGCAGTCACCTTGGAAGTAATAATCGGCCCAGAAAGAGGAATAAACAAGAAAATCATGTCACTATTTAACATAGTGGACATGGAATTGACATATAATGCCATCCTAGGAAGACCTTTCCTCCATGATTCGGCAGCAGTAACCAGCATCAGAGCGCTGGCAATGAAGGTACCAACTGAAAAGGGAGTAGTGACGCTGAGAGGAGACCAAGGAATAGCCAAGAAGTGCTATGACGAGTCAGTGGTGGATCTCCAAGAAAACAAAACCGAAAAGAAGGAAGAATAGGAACGAAAAACGACCCATCATTGGTAACGACTTTACGTCTTACCAGATGGCGTCAAATCTATCTTTAATTTTTTGTATGCCATCTTTTTATCAATAAAAGTTCAATTTTGCTGCTATTTGATTAGCCAGACGAACCAATAAAGAAATGAAAATCAAGAACAGCCACGAACGATTAAATCAAAGATGAAAGAAGAAAAAATAAAGATCAAATTCAAGAAAGGCTAAGAGCCAAGAAAATGAGTATAAATTAACTCAAAGCAAAACCGCCGGAATAGGCGAATCGCCGGATAGGAACGTCAGGACCACCCATCGGAACGTCCAAATCTACTTGAAATCCGGAAAGGAAATCGTCAGAAGAAGAAGACATCCTACAAAAGAAACATTAAAAAGAACTTAAGCAAATTAATATACCTTGAACAAAAGAGTAGCAAAGATCCGCCAAGCCTCGAGGAGGATCCTCCAAAGGAAACCATCGACGCCGAAGACGACTATTGACCAAAACATCTAGAATGGGACGCGATTCAATACTACAGGAAGATATGTCGAAAGCAAGTTTTGACTCGGATAAACTTAAAGGAGAAGGACAGCTCCGAACTTGATGAGAAGAAAAACCATCCGAAAAATGAAGAAAAGCAAATTTATGGTAAACAATAAAGAAACGCCTTCGCCAGCGACTGGTTAGGCAAGGAAGATAAATACGAGATCGCCCTTCTCTGCCAAGGGCGAAAACGAAGCAACCATCACACTTCCTAAAATCTACAAAATGATATAACACTTTGAGAGAAGGGGCACAGCCCCGGAGCCTACATGCCTCCAAAAAGGCGAGCACTACTTTAATCGTACCAGGGTAAAGTTGCCCCAGAGCAACCTTTAAATCCCTACACACTTCTACTAAAAATGAATCTAAAGGAAACCTAAGACCAGCAGCAAATTGCTCTTCGAAGAGAACCGCCCTACAAGAAGATCCTGGAGAATCGGACGCAGCCATATCGGCACCGGGTAATATTACCCTATAATCGAAAGGAAAGCTATACTTAAAATAGATATCTAAGACTTCATCCCTACGAAGCTTTGATCGGGTAAAAGCCATAGCAGCGCATGCATCTTCCACTCGACTAAGAGGCATCCTAGAACAGGAAATCACAAACATAAACACAGAATAAGGATCAAACAAAAAATATTGAAGAACACGTTGAAGAACACATCGAAGAACACCAAGTACAGAAAAGGAATTTCCAGAATATAAATCATGGAGGATATACACAAAGAAGAAAGCCATATTAACATCCAAACGACGAAAGAAAACATACCTGAAAAATCTGGAGAAAACAAGTCACGAAGAATCAAATAATCAAACAAAGAACGAAAAGGAAATAGCTACAAGAAATGAGAGTAAATTCGAAAAGTAAGTAAGAGGGAAAAGAAGAAATGCAAAGAGATTAAATACAAAACGCTTTTGAATCATTAACCGTTGAATCATTAAATGCCGACACGTGGCAACACAGAATCTTACTAAAAACGCCACCCACAAACATATGAAACGACTCGCCCGGAATACAAAACGACTCGCCAGTATAAGATAACTCAGCTCCAAAAGAGCTAAAATCCACTAAGGCATAAATGCCAAACTACTTCAGCTCACTTGCGGGGGGGGCTAATGATGGATACCGAATCCTATTGTAAGTATAATGGAGCCGAGATACAGGAGATCCACTCTCAGGTGATACCGGACTCCCCCTGATGATCCAAAGATATGAAGGAAATGCCGAATCTCTTTGGATTCGGTGACATAAAGACCGAATCCCGCGTGATCCGCCGAGAGCACTTCGAGTCCGGGATTCGGGTAAACGACTAAATATGGAAATGTTGTCCTATTTGGACACCAACACTACATATGGAAGGATAAGCTCTACTTTAGGAAGATAAGACTATTTAGGAAGACGTTCCTAAATAGGACTCTTATCAGATTAAGGTAGATCACGACAAATCAGGAGAATCCCTACGATATTGCCGAATCTCTATAAAGTAGGATTCACTTGCCTAATACAACTCTACTAGGTATATTCGACTACTATAAAAGGAGCACGAGGTATGCCTAGAATCATATTTACATTCATATACTCAAAACGCTGCTCAAAGCTCTAGACTGACTTTAGCATCGGAGAGTTAATCGGACAACCACCGTCCGGTTAGCTTCTACCCTGTTTTGCAGGTTCACTCACCGGTTCAGAAGGCAGACTCCATCACTAATAAACTGAAAAAACTCAAACCGTTGTTTTAGTTTTCAATTCCACCCCGACGTAACAATTTTTCAATTTTACCCCATTTCAAATTTTTAGTCTTTAATTGCATTTAAAATATTGAATTGAATTCTTTTTATTTAAATAATATTTAAAATAGGCCTTACATATTTATTAAAAAATCTTTAATGTTACTCCCTCCGTTTTGAAATAGTTATCGCTTTACCCATTTTCACATAAACTAAAAAAGCAATAAATATGTCTAAATTTGTATGTATTTTTACTAAATTAGCCCTTCTTTAAACTTGTTAATATTAATTACTATGACTCTTTATTTGTATTTTTATATTCTTTCAATGAATAAATGAAGGATATATGTGAAAAAATAACAATAAATGCTTTTTTGATATTTTAAAGTGACAAATATTATGAAACAAATTTTTTTCTCTAAAGCGACAACTATTTCAAAACAGAGAGAGTATAAATTATACCAAAAAGCCACATTTTCTATAAAATAAACAAAAAATTAAGTAAATTTAAATTAATTAATAAAAATAAAAATATTTTTTTTAATTTCTGGAGGAGGAGCAGCTGCTCCTCCTCCGGCAGCTCCTCAACGGAGGAGCAACTATGCTCCTCAACGAGGAGCAGCAACTCCTCGCACGAGGAGCATCTAGCAATGAGCGTTCCTCGTCGGTAGAGGAGGAGTTCCTGCTCGAAAATAAAAAAGATATTCGGGGGTTTCCGGTGGAGTGTGGCGATGGATGGTTCAGACGATGGTGGGTGAAGAGCGAAGTTTGGCCGATGTGTCCGGTGATGGCGGGTGTAATGAAAACTGTAATACCCCAAAATAATTAATTAGCTAATTGGACCACGTGTCCAATTTTGATTCGCCAGAGTGGCAATATTAGAAGAATTTCTGAAAAGATAAAGTAAATAAGTTTCAAGTAGGTCGGTTTTGGAAAATTAATTATGCGGAAATCAAGGTTATATTTCAATTCTAATGTAAAATTGGAATTAAAAGGAAAAATGTTAAGAAAAGCCCAGAATAAAGTGCAGGGACCAAAGTGGTAATTTAGCCACTTTATGTCGAAAATGGAAATTTATAAGTTTTGACGGGAAAATATTAATATTGGGATTCGTATTGTTTATCGGATATAAATAATACGTATAAGTTATGATTAAAGTATTAATTGATTTGGTTATGGACTAAATTGAACAAAAAAAAAGTTAAAAAGGATAATTACTATCAACTAAAGAAAACAAGGATTAAAGTGTTCCTTTAGCCATGATATATAAGGATTTCCTTTGAAATGAAGAAATCAGAAAGAAAGAAGAAGAAGGCTCCAGAAAGTGAAAAAAATCGCCGATTGATTTCGTTTCGCCGCCGTTTCTCCGTTCGGCGTCCGTTTCGGACAATTCTCGCGGCAATCTCTTCGGAATTGAATGCTCTACTGATCTTAAGCATCATATCAAGGTAAGATTTCGGTTTTTGGTGGTGAAAATGGTGTTTTATAGGCTGTTTTGTTAAGAAATTAAGTTTGAATCGATACGTCAAGAATCAAGTCGTTTTTCATCGTTTTTGTAAGGATTCTTGATAGATTTTGTGTATAAATGAAGTGGGTATGAATTGGTACAAGTTGTAGGAGTTTTGGAGCTCCGGAAATGATCCAGGAATGCCGGAAAACGCTGCACACGTCGGTGCACGACGTGCTGCATTTCAGCACGTCGTGCAGGCGCACGACGTGCACCACAAGGGTGCACGACGTGAACCAAGGGGGTGCACGACGTGCACCATGAAGGGCACGACGTGCCCTTCACAAAAATTGAAGGGCACGACGTGCCAAGGTGACACGACGTGCCCTAACTCGACCCGGATCTCCGTGGGACTTCCGGGAGTGAAAAAGGACCTCCGATAGCTTGATTTGAGTGTGAAACTCAGTGAAATGTTTTGATATAGATATAAAACATTATATAAATGAAAATTAACATAATAAATAGTCAAGATAAGTTCATCGATTAAGTAAGAATCCGATCAAGAAGTTATCAAAATTGAGAGAAACGAATACGAAACGAAAGGGGTGATAACTTAAATCTATAACCTAGGGTTTTAGGTTTTTAAGGTTCACGTTTATGTATTAAACGTGTATTTGATCTATATGTATCAGACGTGTCAGCAAACGGTGGGGTCAGCCGACGTGGTCTAGCACGGGCATATTATCATATTGACTTCGTTATTGATTGGATAGCGGTCACTGTGAGTTGTACTTTTACTTTCATGTATTATATATATTAAAATTATTTTATGAAAATATATATATTGTTTTCATGCATCGCATTATATACAATTGATTGGATGTTATATGTTTATTTAATTTCTATATGCGAGAACTAGTATGCGATCCGAAGAAACTAGCTACCTATTGGGTGTCAATAGGCTGTGTGATCACCAGTATCGAGTCAGTCTAGTATGTTTGCATTGAGAAATGACTTGACACAGCTGGGAGTTGTTGATGAATATGATATTTACGATTGGGTTATGATTTCGATACGCAGAGTGAACTCGGCTACGGTGTAGCCTGGAAGTCCCCGTATCTAGTGGCTGGGCCACCAGCGAGTTGGACTCGCAATTGATATTTACGATTGGGTTGAATGATATATGATTATTCGAGAGATGTGTCGCATGCTAGGATATTAGTTTCGTACGGATCAAATACATGTTTATATGTTTTATATTAACATTTTCTTGAGATGCGATGCTATGTTTCTATATTAATACTGTTAGTAAATGTCAACTCACTCAGTATTTCCCCAAATACTGACCCCTCACCTTTGATGTCTTTCAGGTGCTTAGTTGGTTGACCTAGCTAGAGGCCAATTTTTTTGAAGTCCGGAAGTCATCTGTATATGTTAGTTTATGACTTCTGTGAATGCTGCAGTAGTGGTCCTGTGTCGATAGTATAATAGCCTAGACAGCAGTTCATTTTGATTGTATATATTAACTGCTGTTATTGTTTTATATGCATTTTGATAGGCTACGTGTTTAGTATATGATCCACGGCCCCAGGTGCCGGTGAGATGTTTGAAACACTAACTGATGTATATAGTACCGCGAGGCCAGTTCGTACAGGGTACGGTAACTAGAGCCCGCGAGGTTTTGAAACAGTTAGTGTAAATGTATAATTATATGTTATATATGTATATTTGCTTCCGTTGGTTGGTATTGCTTATTTTATATTATATTTGCGAAAAATTAATTGTGATTTTAGGCTTGCTACGGGTTCCGGAGCTACCACTCCCGTTCCCTAGCGCCGGTTGCGGCTCAATATTTTGGGTCGTGACAAAAACGGAGTGGGACGTATTAAAATTTAAATTAATTATAATTAATGTTTTATTTAGGATTTATTTGAAATTTTTTTAAGTTTAAGAACTTATAAATTTGTTCAAATGAAAAAAATATAAAATAATTATTAAATATATTTATTTTATATATTTTAACACTTTTAAAAGTAAAATCATTTAATTTTTCTAATTTAGAGTGCAACTGAAAACCAAAAAATCGAAATAGGATAAAATTGAAAAATTACTACGTCAGGTGGAATTATAAACCAAAATAAAGGTCAGGTTTTTTCAGCACATTAACCTTATTTATTATAAAAAATACGTGCCTAATTGTTGTTTTTCCATAATTCTTTACTAAATTATTTAAAAAAATCGCGTTTGTTCAATATTTAGATGGTTTAAAAAATTGACGCAGGTGCGATCGACACAAATACACCATTTAGTTAATCGTGTCAATTGTTTTAAACACTAACATAATATTTATTTAAAACAAATAATAAAATCCAACATGATTGACACAATAAATAAACGAATAACATGACTAACATCATAGATTACCACGATTCGTTTCGTTTAATTAATGAAAACTTTTAAAACATACAAAATATGAATTTATCTTCAAATTTATTAATGCATTCAAATTATAAACATTTAATGTACTTAATTTTATTTATATATTAATATAATTATATATGATTTATTTATTATTTATTATATAATTATAGTCCTTTCATTTATATATTATTACACATAGTATAATTATAAACGGGTACGGTTTACGAGTCAATTATAACACGATGATGTATTATAAACAGATTGACACATATTCAACTCAGATTTGTCAATTTTATATGTTCCACAATTCATATTACCATATCATATCGGGAGGTTAAAAACACACACAAAATAAAGTCAAATTTGGGACAATGTTAGATGACATAGCTATACAAATATATAAAGTTAAAATGATTCGACTTAATGAATGCAATCTCTTATATTTTTGCATGTAGCCAAATTTAATAGAATTTAAATTTAAATTTTAAATTTTAAATTTTAAATTTTTTACAAACATTAGTTATTTATTTTTGAACTTAGTTTTGAATTTTAAAAAATAAATAAATATTAATTTAGTAGATTACATTTATTTTATTTTGAATTTATATAATAAATATAATAAATGTTTTAAATAAATAAATTGGATTTCGTCTAATATGATTATATGACGCGGGCAGATCGGGTTCTGCATCGAGCCATCGATTAACTCTTATGGGTCTGTTATAATTTATCGGCTCCGGCTCTTACAAATAACTGATTCAAAGTTCATCGTCTTTCAGAAATCAAAATCATACTCGAACACCACAACAAACCACAACTCAATGCTTCAGCTTATCAACAGCTACATATAATCACTCAACAACAACACAAAAATGGCGTATATAAGCATGGGAGAAGCACACAGAAGAATAACAGACTACCTCAACAGATTCTCCGACGCCATTTTCACCCAAGACGGAGCTTCCTTAACACAACTCCTCTCACTCTCCTCCAATTCACCTCCGCTGCTCTCTCTCGCCGATTCTCTCAGCATTTTCCAGGTCTCAGTGACCCTTTTTTTGCTACACTCTCTCACATACATTTCAGCAAACACTTAGAGTGCATTTTAATTTTTTGAGTTTTTGTGAAACAGGACGCTAATAGATTGATTAAGCAGTCAGAGAAGTACTCACAGTTTGGGGAAATAACCGCTCCGTTGTTTCGGGCTTTTCAAAGCTATCGAATTGGGAATTTGGTTGATGCTTATCCTGCTTTTGAAAAAGCTGCAAAGTATGTGTTTTTGTTTTTTTTTTATATTGATTTTATGATTTTTTTTAATATTGATTTTATGAACTTGGATTATTGGGGTTTGATTTATTTGTTTTTATAGTGCTTTTCTTCAAGAGTTTAGAAATTGGGAATCTGCTTGGGCTTTGGATGCTTTGTATGTCATTGCCTATGAGATTAGGGTTCTTGCTGAAATGGTAATTTTATATTTCCTAACAATTTGCTCTTGTGTGTGTATATGCATTTTTGTCAAATTTGAGATTATTAATGGTTTAAGTAGAACTATTATTTTGATCATTGTAGGCTGATCGAGAGTTGGCTTTAAATGGAAAATCACCAGAAAAGCTGAAGGCTGCCGGTTCATTCCTCATGAAAATGTTTGGAGTTCTTGCTGTATGTTTAGCTAGAGCTGTTTTTTTTTTTCAATTGAAACTTCACTTACTAGTAGAAAAATAGATGTACCTGTTTGATTGTTTAAGGCAGAAATTCATATCATTTACTACTAAGTATCTTCTATCTTATGTGACTTGTGAATGTATAGGGGAAGGGCCCAAAACGTGTGGGAGCGCTACACGTGACTTGCCAATTGTTTAAAGTCTACTTCAAGGTGATGACTTGTGGCTTTTGCTTCAGTCTTTTCTTTTATAAGATAGTTCAATCAGCTTAACTACACAAAAAAATCTGATGTTTATTGTTTGTTTTGCAGCTTGGTACAGTTCATCTCTGTCGAAGTGTGATCAGGAGCATTGAAACTGCTCGAATATTTGATTTTGAGGAGTTCCCTAAAAGAGATAAGGTAATAGAGTTCCTGACAAGAAGATGAAGAAGAGTATTGAGATTCAGACTGTTACTATTGCATATGAAATTTTGTGAAGGGTTTGATTGTTTCCTATCTAACGCAGGTTACCTACATGTACTATACTGGTCGTTTAGAAGTTTTCAATGAAAATTTTCCTGCGGTAAGTTTATAATATTTATCTTAACCAAGTTTTCTGAGCTTCTTTTTGTTTCCTAATCATCTTCATCTTTTAATTTTTTTGACCGGCAGGCTGATCATAAATTGTCATATGCCTTAATGCACTGTGATCCCCAAAATGAAGCAAATATGAGGTTTGATTCTCGTGATTGTTGTGAAGTTTTATATGCTCGCTGGCACATCTTAGATGGCTTGCCTGCAACAAATGTATATTTCCGTCTTTGTTTCTCCCAAATGATGAGGCGAATTGTAAAATTTTCTGTTTTTCTGTCAATTCCCATTTTTAAGTTCACATTGCATTATTCGGTTCACACTTATGTTATTTTTGGTTGATCAGGATGATATTGAAGTATTTGATTCCAGTAAAGCTTTCTTTAGGTATCTTGCCCAGTGACTGGCTTATGCAAAAGTACAACCTGATTGAGGTGACCCTAGCTTTTGATTTATTTATTTTGCATTTCCTTTGTAACAAACACTAATCTTCTTCTAATATTAATTAAAAATTGTGTGGGGAGCACTTGTGTTTTCACGTATATGCAACAATCATGTCAACCACTGATTTCAGATTTAGCAAATAGGCAAAGTGCATCTGATACTTGGCTTACAAAATTGAACTTTTGGGTTCAGCCGCATTTTAAGCATCTGTAAACCTGGAACTTGTTTTGGTTTTATACGCATCTAGTTACTGATGGTTTAACTTGACAGTATAGAAATGTTGTTGAAGCTCTGAAAAGGGGCGATCTCCGACTTCTTCGGCATGCACTTCAGGAGCATGAAGATCGGTATGTTTAATCTTACTTGTATGATAAAATGATGCAATCTTGATTTGTGGTGTGAATGCTAAGTCTATTTTTCACTTTAGGTTTTTAAGATCAGGCGTTTATCTTGTTTTAGAGAAGCTAGAGCTACAAGTTTATCAAAGACTGCTTAAGAAAATGTAAGTTCCACGCCTTGTGATATAGAACTGTCCCATAAAAATGCTTTAATTTATTGATCAGAGTGAACCTAAAATGAGAAATGCTGCAGTCATTTCATTCAAAAGATTAAAGACCCAAGTAAAGCTCATCAGATGAAGCTGGAAGTAATTATCAAAGCTTTCAAGTGGCTTGAGATGGACATGGATTTGGATGAGGTACTTTTTTTTTTTGCAATCCCCCACTATTAATTCATGATTTTACTGCAGTCACGCTGGATATTCAATTGTTTAATTGAAAACGTTTTGTTATTGGCAGGTGGAATGTATTGTGGCCATATTAATATACAAAAACCTTATGAAAGGATATTTTGCACACAAAAGCAAAGTGGTAGTTTTGAGCAAGCAGGATCCTTTTCCTAAGTTAAATGGAAAGCCTGTTAATTCATAAAGATTGCTGAAACACCAGTTTATTTCATTTCCATGAACCACTGACAGGTAGGTGCATGATTGATATCCAGTTTGCTTAGTATATGTGGGTTCAGCACTGCTAAAATTTGAAAAATTTGCTGAGACATGATCCTACCTGCCATTTGAGGCAATGTTGTTGTACCAGCCGCTTCATTTTAGTCCACTCTTTTAGTCGCTTGTTGTGCTCGGAAATTTTCCCTTGCTCATCTAAATATTCACTTTGTTTATGTTATTTCTCAATACTATTATGTTCTTTCTTCAGAGTCATAACTGTTAGATAAAGCTTGTAAATAATGCATTTGAAGCGGAAAAATAATATGATTTTTTATTTGAGAATGATAACATTACACAGTTTCAATTCTCCTAAAAATTAAGTCAAATAGAAGCTAACCTGCTTTTGTAAGTGTTTTTTGTTTTTGCTTATTTACATATACATGTATCATAGTTACAGAAGAATGTGAATGTCTACAACAAAATCAGTAGGTATAAGTAGTCCCTTGGCTTTGCTCATCTGAACTCAAGAAATGATTTGTTGGTTAAAATTATGATAGATAAGAAGCATGGTTACCTTGGTTTTCTTTGTCCGGTGAAGAGAACTAGTGCTGCAAAACCAACCATGATGACAACTCTCATCACCTAGGAAAGTAGCAGTTAAAAACAGTAATAGTCAGTCTTTTTATTCTCGTGTTCATGTTTTGGTCCATTCTATCTCTTACATACATTATCAAAATATAATTTTTTTGTACTTGAAAAATTAAAAAGTTGCAACCTTTTCTACTGGTCCTCTTTGAGTTTCAGCATCTGCTGAGTCCTCAGTTTTTGTATCTTGGTATCTTTGAGAAGTCTCGGCCTCTTCTTTTACCTAAATATTAGTACCATACTGTGTGAATAATTGGGCAAACAAAAACTACAGAATTACAAAGTCAGATAATGAATCAAGAAAAGTCTACTAGGCCTTGTTCAATGAGAACATCATGATTTTAATCCTTAGCTGACTAAGATTGCATCCAGTTAGAATTCGATTACCTTTTGTAAGTAAAGTTTACCTGTTCTGCAGTTTCTGAAGCTGGAGAACTGAACTTTTCAATTTGGTTCTTTGTTTCTGAGATGAAACCGCCCATTAGATCCATTATTTGTTTTCCACCAGCTGTGATACACAACCTTGTTCCTTCATCAGGGAATATCCAGGCACCATTGGATTCTGATGAATAAGGCTTCTCTGCTGAAGGTTCTTGATCTCGATTATTTATGTGTTGTAATTCTATTGGATGAATTTCCTTCCAACTCTTTTGTTTAAGCAATTTGTCACTAGAAAGTTTTCTCTTGCCGGTCACATTACTTGGTGGGCTTTTACCTTTCTCATTGAGCATTCTTCCGGAGACGGAAGATGTTTTCTCTTCCTCTACCTTATCATTATGCATTACCTTCCCTTTAGTGTTGAAATCTGTTGTTGTTCCTTTATTTTGAATACCAATTTCCGTTACTAGTTTTCTGATCTTTGACGGGGCTTTTTGCGACTCACTTGTATGAATAGCTTTCTCAATTCTCTCGGGAACCTGTGCTCGGTCAACGTTCTCTACGTTGACATCATCTAGGTGTGCGCTTGAACTAGAAGAAACCGTTTCTAGTTTTCTGATCTTTGATGGGGCTTGTTGCGACTCACTTGTATAAATAGCTTTCTCGACTCTGTCTGGAACCTGTATTCGTTCAACATTCACTACCTTGACATCCTCTAGATGTGCGATTGAACTAGTAGAAACAGCTTCTATAGTTTTGCGTGAATGAGGTTTCATGGATGGTGCTCTCTTTTTATGTTGTGTATCCTAAAGAACATAATTTTGCAAAAATGAAATAATTGCAATTCATTACATGCTGAGAATTCTGTTCAAAGCAGCAGCATAAGCGTACCTGAGTTAGACTACTCTCAAAGACGCTTATCATATTTTTTATCTTGCTAGGAGTTCTCTCAATTGGACTCTGTTTCTTTAGCTCATCGGTTCCATCTTCTTTGCGTTGTGCAGGGATTTGCATCGGACTATTCTGAATCGACCCGGAATGGCGTCCTCTATCTAGATGGACATCGAATCTACGCGACATGGGAGTACTAGAGGAGGTGTCTTCCAATTTATCTGTAATATTCTAAAACATTCTGAATGTCATTAGAAAATCTCAAAATTATATTTGGTATAGAAAAAGGTTCATATTCAATGAATAGTAATCCTTAACTGGCTTTTTCTGCTCCTCAATAGAATGAGTTGTGTCTTTGTCTTGAGGTTCAGAAATTTCATTCTTGAAAACAGTACTGGAGGGAGTAGATGATCTCAGACCAGCTTGAATTTTTTCACTTTCAACAAGGCTCTTTTGTGAATCTTGACAAGGTGCAAAATATCCATATCAAAAATCATTTTTCTAAGAAAAATGCAATAAATTATTAATTTTCTAGATTTTGTTTAGCTCACTGTTTAAATATTTCAAACCTGATATCTCATGGTTGGGCTGAAAAGATGTTGCAACATTAACACCTTCACTTTTCAGAAGTTCACCGTGTTTCTTTCTCAATGCTGATTCTCTCTGCAATAAAATTGTACACCTGACTAACAGTAACAGCCACATAACCGGAAACTCATGGTTCTAGGTTATGTCCTATGTTGTACGGACACGGATACGAGGAAACTATGACAGTTAAATACGGATACAGCGAAACGATGTTATTTTAAAGTATCCTATGTTGAAAACGAAATTTCATGTCCCAAGACACGTTTTGAAACGAGAAACGTTGATTGAATGAAATGTCTTTTCTATTTGGATTCTAGCCTCACATTTGACCACACAATTACACTAAAAAAAATGCAGCTAAGAATTATAATCAAAAGACTTGGGGTATATAAACAATACCAAGACCCGGATACGATGGCGATCTTCTTCGGTGAGGACAAACTGCAAGTTCATGCGCACACGCCCGCCTCCTTCTAAGTGAAATATGTCATTCCAATTTCCTTTCTCCATCACTAACCTAGTCTCAATAACTGCCATTTAGCACAATCACCCTTTTCACAGGTGAGATGCAATCCAATGAACACAATACATGAAAGCAAAAAACTGTAAATAAGCATGTAAGGTTATATACCCGTGTGCGATACTTCTTTTCCTTCAGCATCCTCAAGTGTAACAATCAGTTTGTCACGAACATTATTTAATGGACTGCAACAAATTCAAACAACTTGACAATGAAGTTGTTATACAGAGAAAATAAGTATAAAACAAACTTATTGCAAAAGAAAATAATTTTGTGAATTATTACAAAGAGAAGTCTCCTTTGTCTTTAGTTTGGTACTCCTTCTTTCCCATGGAAACTGCATTCGAAAAATGCAAAACTCAGAAATTAAGCAATGTGGGAAGAAAAACATTTTAAGAGGTGATTTTGTATACCCTTTATGGACATTTGTGAAAGAGATGATGAAGAAGATTGAAATGCCATGATTTCCAGCACTGAAAAGAAACAATTTGAAGAAAATTTACTACCAAGTTTGAATTGTTGTCAATTTTTAACAGAGTTTAGTTCTTGGTACCTGAAACTTGGATGGTTCCTGGCATTGAAGTTGGGAACTTTATGCTGGAAGTAGGCTAAAAGCATACAAATCAGATAAATTAGCAACCAATAAGATCAGACCTTGATACCAAACTGAAAAACTGTAGAAAATTCTTGAATTTGAGTAAGACTAGCTATGTGGGTACATTTGAGAATGTGGAGAACTGAGACTGGATGGAAAATTGCGGTTGTGGTTGAAACTGAAGGAAGTTAAAAATGGAGGGTCCCCTCAACCATCCTCACAGATTATATCAACCACCTGTTTTGGAGCACAGATCTCAGCTTCTGTCTTATTATTATAACATCAGCCTTGAGGAAATTTCCAGAAAAAAGTTACCAAGAGAAACGCCAAACTTTCATTACATATCAACTGGCTACTAACTGTTAAAAAAAATATTTCAACTAAAATTGTACATGTTTAGAACCAAGACTTTGAAGAAAAACCTAAAATTCATCTATAATAGATCAACTTTTTAGAATCTGTTAAACTAATTGATGAATGCCGAATCCTTTTCAAGTTACTGTCTTTTTTGTTAGAAAAAGATTGAGTCAAAAATATCTGTTAAATACTTGGAATGGACTTTGCCCGTATGAATTGTTTGAGAATCGCTTTCTCTTCATCAATTCGTTTCTTCTCCTCGGGATTCCTTGGCTTCATTTTTCGTTTCTCTTCCAGAATCCATTTGAAAAGCTCACGTTGCTGATCTTCAGGTATGGGATCCTTTGGTTTCACAACAGCTGGAGTGGGGTATGGAGTCTCAGGAATTGAAGGAGTTGTTGCCGTCTCCAAGGGATCTTCCCTTAAGACTGGGATGTCTTTCGCATCTTTCTTTGTAGATCTTCTATCTCGTATGATCAAATTTTTCATTCGGGCGCTGGCAAACATATAAGCTGCAAGTAGTGGAAAGATAGTCAGAACAATCCTTCCATGGTCTGCGGTTATTAAGTATAAATTCGGTCAAGATATATTAATATTGAGCTGACCATTGATTATGAGACTACAAGATTATACGAAAAAATACATAACAGCTATGCAGGTGACTGAAGCTTGAAAAATAAACATCCCTAAACTCTAGAAATAAAACTTGACTGTCACATTAACAATAGATCTAAACCATATGGGAAATAGAACAATTGATTGTTCATCAATTTCGACACAGCAAAAAAGACTATAAATTCACCTGTAGTCCACATAGTTGGACTACTGAAAAAAAGTAAAGCAAGCTTCTTTCAACAGTTGGTCAGCAACAAGCGGTTCTTTATATTTGAGGATGTGCATGAATTACAGAAACCCATGTTAACTAAAAATTGTGACCAGCTAATAGAATCAAATTCTAATAACCTAAAAAATAATTCAACTCAGCCTTTAAGTACAACTTAAGTCCATGTTTAAAACATGAATACAGTTACTACCCACTCCATTCAGGAGAGGAGAGAAAAAAAAAAACGATGCAAGGAGCATTATCCTTAGAACTAGTCGACGCATACCAACGCGCATCTTGGTAAAGTTGAAAGCTAGCTCAAAGGGAGCAACATGACAGAAGCCTCAGTCCAATAAACTAATGGTCCAGCTAAAGAATTTGATCTTCATTCTACTCTAGGACACCTACATTTTAGTCCTAAAGCTGATCATAACCTCATAATCAAGGCTACTGATATACATTATACATGTATAAATTACATACATATTTTCCACTTGAATGCATTACTGTTCAGCAAGTATCACACCCACAAATCCAGTTTTAACTCAATTTTCTCAGCTATACTTAAGCTTATATAAAAACATTCAATCCTAAAAGCATTAACAAAACTATAAAGATAAGTGGAAAAAAAAAACTCTTTGAGGCAATTTATCAAACACATTAAGCACAAAACTCAAAACCCAGATCAAAAACCGCCATTTCAAGTATCATTGAGCAGCTGTACTAAAATAAAACTAATACCCAGTAACCAAAACTAAAAAAAATGTAAAGAAAAGAAAATTAACAGACCTCCAAGACCCAGATTAGAGATCAAAAGAACACGCCAAATGAGCTTGTAACGCTTAACCAACGATTCTTTCGGATACAGATTTGGGTATTTTGATTCTTGCCCTTCCATTTCTTCTTCTTCTTTTTTGATCAAATTTTATTATTTATCTATCAAAAACAATAATTCAAGATCTTTTTTTTTTCACAAACTTACTCTCTGTAGTCATAAAAGAACATGAGAATGGGTTTATGTTAATTGTTAGGGGCGGATAATTAATAATTATGGTTTGCTTGCTAATCACTTCTTCTTCCTATGCTCTTTCAGGAGAAATTATTACTAGCCCATAATTGGACGAGCAGATTTGATTTGAAAAAAACAAATTAAATTTGTTTAAATTTATTATTTAAAAATTAGAAAATTGAGGGAAATTTTCACTTACCGTACCTGGATTTTCTTTTAGTTTGTAGTGCGGTACCTAAACTTTAATTTACAATTACGATAAACCTTAAATACAATTTTATTATATCATTAATTTCTATCTAGCATACTCGTTAATGTCAATAGGTAGTGTTAGTAATGTAAAAATGACATTCTATTTGAAACATTAAAACATATAAAAAATAACAAACAAAATGGAAGGGATGATATTCAGCTGCTACAGATGTTCAAAAAATGGCGGAAGTTTATGTGGAGTTTGTCTTTACCATCAAAAGTAAAGATTTTTTTGTGGAGGTGTTTCAAAAACTGACTTCTAAGTAGAGTCAATTTGATTAAAAAAGGTCTGCATATTGATCATAGATGTTCTTGTTGTTCCTGTGATGTATAAATTATTTTACATACTGCATATTGATCATAGATGTGTTTAGATGCATTGATTGTTTTGTAAAAATTTATTAATTGATCTTTTTTAGGATCTTTTGCCCTCCACTCCTTGTGGTTGTGCCTTATAAAATTATCATTTATCCAAAAAAACAATATGTCATATAATAATGTTAGTTTAATAGTTTGTGATTGCTTTTTTTTAGCTTAGAGATAATTGTTGCCTTTCTTTCTTTCTTTCATGCTAACGAAGAGATGACAATGGAAGCAAATTTAGCATAGAAAGTTGTAGGAGATGAATTTATTAGTCAATCTTAGAGGGAATATGTCCCTCAAAATATTCAACAATATGTCATGGCAGACTATTTGGCTATTATTAAATGAAGGCAAAAGGTACAAAAAGTTCTCGTAGTTTTCACAAAAATATAAATCAGTCATTTTATTTTTTTGGGTATAATTAAGCACTCTTTATTTTCAAATAGAACAAATAACCTCTTTCGTCCAACACTATTAGAAATACTCGTTAATGACTAACATGTTTCTCATAATCATATGGAAAAAAAAATTCAAAAATAATTTTCCTGTTTAAAATATTTACCGAAAATTTGAAGGAGTTAGTGTTCTAAAAGTAAACTAAAAGGGTTTATTTGTTCGATTTTAAAAGGATTAATTACATATAAAATCACCACCTTTACACGAAATTGCAAAAATAACACGACCTTTAAAATATGACAATTCATGGCACCACCTTTCATTTTTTTCAAAAACAACATGGATACATTGTTAATGGCATTTTTGCTGACGTGTCATGACACGTGGCACTCCCAAAGGGTGTTCAAGTCAGCAAAATTTTATCTAAAAACGTGCTCATGTTGTTTTTAAAAAAGAATGAAAGGTGATGACCTGAATTGACACGTTTTAAAGGTCGTGTTATTTTTGAGAATTCATGTAAAGATGGTGATTTTATATGTAATTAACTCATTTTAAAATAACGAGGATTTAATTATTCAATTTTAAAAACACGAGAACTTAATTATATTCAAAAAAATAAAAAAGATGATCTATACTTTAAAAAAAATTGAGGGCTTATTTATATCTTCTGCTTTTGATGAAACTTTATGTTTTCTAAAAAAAAAAGGCCGGATATAAAAGAATTAAAATATTCAAATGATTCTAAATCTTCATTCTTTTCATGACTTACTTCTAGATAGCACGGAAACGGAAACGGGAAACGGAAACGATACGAAACAGACACGGGGAAACGAAAGTTTTTCAAAATGAAGGACACGAAACGTGGGGGAAACGTGTAAATAACAAAAATGTAGGGATATATTTATAAAAATATTATTTAAATATTTATGATAATTAACAAAATAATTCATTTTAATATACTAAATATTTAAAATTTTATAAATCTATAAAAAATATAATATAATTCAACACAAATAAGTATATTTGATGTATTGTGGGCAATACGAATGTAAAATTTATGGGTAGCTAGTTAGATTTTTTTATTTGTGGGTAATAATTTTACATTTTTTTACAAATTTTAATTTTTATTATTTACAGAAACGGCCCGAAACGTTTCGTACGGGTGTCCAAGAGTTTCCGGTTTCTGAAACGTTTCTGAAACGGAAAACGCAACTTTGTCGAAGTTTCGGTGCTTCTTAGCTTACTTGCACATATTGTTGCCCATGAAAAGAATGAAGATTTGCTGTTTTAATTAAAATTATATTTATTTTATTATTATTTTAATTTTAAATATATTTTTTTTATTCTCAACCATCTGTCATTTTTTTCTCTTTTTTTATTCTTCTTTGCTGTCTCTTCTCTTCTTTTCTATATTTGTTCTCTTCTTTTTCTTCGTTTTTCCATCACTTTATCGTCGCTCCGTCGTTTTTTATAATTAATTTTAGGAATTTTTTTAACTTTTAGATTTAAAAAAATTACTCTTGTTTTTTTTTCAATTCAGATCTTAAAATCTGCATAAAAAATAATTTTTATGGATGAAAAAAATGAAAATTAAATTAAATTTAAGAATTCAATCAAAAAAAAGTAAAAAGTAGAAGCGTTCTTCAATTACAAATTAATTTTTGTTTTGTATAAAATAACGTCTGATTATCATATGAGTATCACAAACATTATCATATCGGTTTCATAACATTGCAAGAAAACAATTTTTTAGAGAAAACAGTACTTGATTATCATATCAGGATCATAACATTATCTATAAGTATCATAATATTATGCAATTTATGAAAATAGTATGATACAGTTATGACAATAGTATAATAAGATTGTGATAATAGATAAATAAGGTTTTAATAATAGTATAATCAGGTTTATGATAATAAAATAATAAAATTATGCTAATAGTAGATTATGATAAAATATATCATGATAATATTATTGGTAATTGTATGATAATAGTATGATGAAGTACGAAGAAAAAACTTACAAAAAAATTATGATACCGAGATGATAATATTATAATACCTACATGATTACGGAGTAAAATTGTAATTATTTTATAACCGAGAGCAAAAATATAAATCTGGAAA
The DNA here is from genome assembly GCF_937616625.2 of Mercurialis annua. NCBI lineage: Eukaryota > Viridiplantae > Streptophyta > Magnoliopsida > Malpighiales > Euphorbiaceae > Mercurialis > Mercurialis annua. The sequence goes on from NC_065571.1 coordinate 53,744,922, forward strand.
AAATAAAAAGTATTTTTCTATGTTTTTCATATTGAGATAAAAAGTGCAAATATTTTCAAATTTTAGATAAATACGTACACTTTCCATTATCTTTATGATGTTTGTACTGGGCTCAGTACAAGCCCATTAATTTCGGCCCAAACATATCGAGTTCTCCTTTGTATCAAATGGCCCAGATTAAATATCTATATTTTTGTTTAGTTCTAATTTCATTTTTCTTTCCTTCAATCCTTTTTCTTCTTCTTCTTTTTGAGTCCTGAATACATATAGAAAGTACTAAATGAACCAACAGCTTTGTACTACTTGAAGAAAATGAATTAAGTCATTCTAAATACCTTATTTTAAAATTTATATAGTATACTATATCATTACATTTTAAAATAGAGATTTAAAACTTAATTGAGAAGTTCATATTATTCCTTTAAAAGAGTATAATGGATTCATATTAATGTTTTGGTAAGACATTATTGGGAAAATTATAAAAACAGCCTAAAATGGATTTTCCATTCTTTCAAAATATGTTTTGAAAAATCGTGCACTCTGAGTTTTTTTTATACCTATTTTTTAAAATAAATTACTATGAAGTAGTGTGCATTAATTTAGATCTAATTGAATCAGTTTTTTTTATAATTGGGAAGGAGCAGTGCTTGTGGGAAAAATCAAACCCACAATGTGGCAGTTTGCTAGCGCTTATATTATTTGTAATATAGTTCATTGGTCTAATTGAATCAATTGTTTATCTTAATTAAAGTAATCAACCCAAATAGAATTTATAAAAGAAATTAAATACTAAATCAAATCGATTCGAACAAGTTGGTTTGATTGATTTTTACTATTTTTAAAATCAATTTAAATTAAAAAAGTAAATTACTTGTTTTTATATAATTTTGAAACTAAATCTATTAACTTTAATTATCCAATTTGGTTTAAAATTTCTACATCTCTATAGATCTATCTGTAGATGAATGGCTGAGTGATGAAGATGCACAAGTTGCAACGACAAAACGAATTAAACTTGAAACATCAACTTCCTACGCAGAACACCAATACGACCACTTGATTAATTTGACTAAATTCGTAAGTGTAAAAAACTACACTTTTCTAATATTTAGACAAAATAAATCTACCTACTCATAATTATAGTTTGTTTATTAAAAATATCTTAATTTAAATTATCAATTTGGTTTATTATTTTTACCGTCATTATCAAATATTACTCACAACTCTTTTAGAACTGATGTGACACAATATTAAAACACATCCATCTTGGCATTATAGAATTGTGCCATGTGAGTTTCAAATTAGACATGAAGGTTAAATATAATTAAAATAATGTATCAAATTAACTAATTATATTAAAAAATTATAATATATTTAGCAATCAAAATATACTTATCGATAGATAAATTTATTTTAGCTAATATTTATCAAACAATTAAAGCCACTGCGATAGAGATGGAGTGAATTTTTTTATTCTTGTTTCTTCAGAAATCTCTTGAATATAGAATAATCTTAAAAGCTTTTTTTTTTTTGAAAACATTATCGTTTTAAAATTTTAATAGATTTTATTTGACCCAGTTTAAATTAATCGGGACGGTAAAAAGTTCTGAAAATTGGATGGTCCCATATAGCAAGAAAAGAACAAAAGAAGTCACGGCTATGCATTCCTTGTTATTGTACTTGCCATTTTAGACGATGCACTTCTCCTCATTCAGAAAGTAGTTTTGCATCTCATAGACAAAAGTACTTTTCTTCTCATTCTAAATCAGAAGACACTAAAATAAATTAGTTAATAAGCAGGGGAAGAACTAGGAATTCGAATATAGAGGGACGTGATCGTATAAAAAGAAATTTGAAGGGGCAGATTGTAAAGAAAAGAGAAAATTAGTAACCATATTTTTTAAAATAAAGCACTATTTTGTAAAATATAAAAAATTTAGGAGGACGGTCGCCTCTTCACCTTCTCAGGGTCCGCCCTAACAATAAGTATGATGTTCTCTAATTTAAAAAGGCGTATCTCATCACAATCCCTCGTATAAGGTAATTTAATTATTTAAATATATTTTGCCTTTTATTTTTTTGGTTTATCATCCTATTATAAAAAAAATTAGTTTTAATTTTCAATTTGAGTTTCTTGTAGCTATTTATTCAAATTGGAATAGAAATAAATTTTAATATATCTTTCATATTTTTTCATGATTGAATTTTTTTTATAATAGTTATATAAGTTGGAATAATATAAAGCAATATAATAAACATATTTGAATTTGTTTCCACATCAATTTGGATATATTACTACAATTGAAACTAAAAATTAAAAATAAGATAAATTTTTTAAAAGGTGGAGTCATAAATAAAAAAGTCAAAAAGATGAGACGTTTTTAGATGATTGAATCCTTATATAAGCGTAATTAGAGTTGCGCAGTAACAAAATCAAACCAATCAATTCAAATCTATTCGAATTCAAACCAAATCACAATCTAAATATTTTTAGTTTGATTTTGGTTTGAGAAAATAAAAGGTTAACTAATGATTTTAATTTTTGATTTCATAAATTATAAACCAACATTAAATAACTAAAAACATGTCTATAAAATCATATTCTCTTGTTAGAATTATATTCTACGAGATAATATTTATCTCACATTTTCTATTTTGATTTTATTTATATTCTAATCTTTTCAAAACGTTAATTTTGGTCTAATTGTAATAATTGTATTTCAATTGTAGCTAATTTTTATAGAGCCAAACCATTTTCAATGGACAACTATATTTATTTTGATAATACATTTAAATTAAAGAAGAAAAGGTTGGGCCATAAATAAAAAAATCAAAAAGATTTGAATTTATTTTTTATTAATTGGCTACAACTGAAATATATTTATCAAAATTGGACCAAAAATGACGTTTTTTAAAAGGTTATAATATAAATAAAAAATAAAAAAAGTTATAATTTTAAGTGATCATGCCTATTTTTAATATTATTTGACAAACAATTTATATTAGTAGTTCATATTGTTTTTTATAATTTTAAATGCTTACCATTTATTATCAATTGAGAAATTTTTATATTTGACAATTTTAGGATATCAGTTTAATATAATATAAAATTTCAACTATCCAAATCGAGTCTTCTAACTGGATGTATTCAGTAGCTTTCTCTGTGGGTACGATATCCGAACTTCGCAATCTGTATTACAAGTTGGTATACGTACGCTTGCGTATTTTTACCAACGGATATTCCTGAATAAAACTTTCTCTTGAATGAAGAATCTCTTTCCTATTCAAATACAATCCTACTAAATAAGAATCACTTCTACTTGAACTCTACTATGTATTTTCTAAATTATTATATAAAAAATTTAAGGTATATCTGAAAATAGATTTATATTGATATATACACAAAACGCTGCTCAAATCCTAAACTGACTTTAACATCAGAGAGTTAATCGGAAAAGCACCGTCCAGTTAGCTATGTATCCTGTTTAATTTGCACGTTTAATCAGTGGATCAGAAGACAGACTTCATCAATTATCTCACATGTAAATTGAAAAATTTCTAAAATTGGATTAGCGGAATTGCTATCAAATTTTTTAAATTAGCTAAAACTGATGAAATTCAAAAATTTATAAATTTATAAAATCTGAAATATTTGATTTATTTTTTATAACTCAAATTCGACGCGCGGTTATTCTAATTGATTTGATAATTGGCTCGACTATGCTGATATGCTTGAATGAACTATTTCAGAATCCGATCTAGACAAAAAATTCTCATGATCAAAAACGTATATCGATCAATTGATCTAAGCCACTCAAAAAGATCTAGATAAAGTGTGGGTTCATGCCATGTTCAAAACTTCATCTCGTGATTCATATGAATATGTCTCCTTATTACAATCCAAAACCATGCATTATTAACACAATCTGTACCATAATTCATGTCTAAATAATTCAATTGACTTTATCAGTATCATGTCCAGAAATTAGAGCTAAACAAGCCAAAAATTAACAAATGATGGAAACAAAAACCTTGGACATAGTTTTATTAAGCTTGATACGACACAACATAATCAATGTAGACGAACAAGTGATCCATTATTTGGTTATCAACATGCCCTAATCCACTCTAATTAATTTTAAATTTTCCTCACACTAATCAAACAATATTCTCTCACACAAAATATTCATTCTAGCTAATAATTAAGCTCACTCTAAAATAACTTATATAACTAATCAAAAGAAATTAATAAATATCATTAGTGCAAAAACTAATCAGCCATGAACTAAGCCATAAGATAAAGCCATCAATAGAATGGCAGCTTCTTTCTCATCTTGAGGGAAAAGTTGTTGAAAAGCCGAATTCTTACTCAAGATTGTTGACGATAAGTCCTCGAAACAAAGCTTATTTTTTCGGTTTGCTCGAGATTGAGATGTAAATTTGCACCGTTTCTTGAATGGAAGATGACTGTTGTTGTTGTTGTTGTTGTTCGTCTTTTTTTCTTTATTTTTGTTTTTCTTCACCTTATCATTACTATTCTTCATTGAAACTGTGCCAGCACTCAAAATTGTGCCATTTGCATTTGCTTGAGCTGCAGCCAAGGCTCGCCTTGCCTTTCTTTGTCGAATTCCGCAAGCGTTGCAAAGCGACTGAACCAAAATTAAGTTAATTTGTAAGAAATTTATTGATCTGCCTCTATTCCTACATGTTTGGAAAATTAAGAATTTTTTCATTCATGTAAACAAAAAAATCTAATTTCCCAGCGACAAGATGTAACTATAAATTTCTGCTTACATGAACGGCGTAAATAGAATATTGAATTCCTCATATCATAAATTTTTAAAAATCTAAAACTCCGTTTTTAATTTTAAAATGGATATTATCTTCAAAATGGTGAGCAAAATTAGAAAAATATACTTTTTTCGGTCATCTATGTACGTAAGAAATATATCACGTCAAACTGGTAGCTCACTTTTCTTTACTAGAGAAATAGATATTTAGTTACTAAATGAAAAAAAAATTAAAATTTCGTTAATCGTAGTATAAAAATAGTATAGTTTGATAACCGTTAAAATATTTAATCCGAAATTAAAGATAGGGCACACGGATTAACTAAGAAAGAGGTGAAATTTTATAGTTAAAAAGAAAAAAAGGTACCTTAGGGCCTCCTGGTCCACTCCTCCAAAGAGGGGTTTTGGTAGTGTTACAATCAGTACAAACCCTAATTGAGTTGCTAGTGTTGTTGTTATCTTCTTGTAAAGCTGACAAATACAAACGTCCCTTTGCATCTTCAGACTTGTGCATAGAAATCTCTGCTCTATTATTATTGTTATTGCCAGCCGTTTGATCGTCCGATCGCATCATCTTCCTCATCAACCTCATCTTTGAAGACATCCACTTAACACAAATTTTTTCTCTTTGATCATCGTCGTCTTTCTTGCAAACTGCAGTCAAGTTTTCACCATGTGTGTTCTGGTCCACTGCTGGTTGATGATCATCCCATGATCCATGATGCAAAACCTAAGATCAAAAAAAATGATTTTTTCCCCAATGAGATCATAAAGAATATGATTAAAAAGAATCGCGATTACTGAATATATTTTATTTTTACACTTCAGTTATCATCGTTTCATTTTTCTATATTTTGATAATCTAACTTCCATTTATTCAAGCGAATTATCGCTTATGTGACCAACGGAAAGTTATGTGGCACATAACTCTTCCATTGCTACATAAGTAATTCTTGAAATAACATTAAATAACTCATATTAATGCGAATTTTTTTTGAACCCTAAATAACAAGATCATGAAAGCACATATAAATATATATACCTGTTCGTGATGGGGTAAAGGCTGATGGTAACAGTGTGCAGGAGGTTCTTGAAGATGAGAATTAGGGTTAAGAAAATTAGGGTAAGACATGGAAGAAGATGAAGAAGCATCTTCAGTAGGAGCTTTGGAGTAAAATATGAGTTGATGGGGCTGATCTTCATTAAGATCTATAGTAAAAGTGGAATGATAATTAGCAGAAGTCATCGAGTGCAGTACGTCCAGCAAAAGTGGAGCCTGCAAAAATGGAAACGGAAGGTTTTGTTTCAGGAAAATACAGAAGAGAGAGAGGCGCAGGCGGAGGCAGAGAAGACTATAATTAGAAGCGTATAAATATATAATAAGAGATTCACGTGACTTGACGACATCTGACCGATGTCGAAACAAAACAAGTTAAAAGAGACAAACAAAGAGGAGAAGTGTGGACTGCTACTGCACAGCCTCTCATATATCACACTGCCCTATCTGCATAACATCCCTTTTTTTCAACCCTAACCTTTTTTCTTTGCTACTTCTTACGGTAAATATTCAGTTCATAATTTTCTCTAAAAAAATATCACATATGATTTGATTTATATTAGGCAAAACCTATCCTTACGTGATTTATTTGATCGTGAGACCTTTTTGTTCTTTTTTTTCTCATTTTATTTTTAAATCGAAGAGAAAGTACATTTATGAAAGAATTTAAACTCGACCTAATAGTCTACGGCCTGACACTTCTACCATTTTTGTTATGATTCATTCGCTATGTTAAAAGACAGTTTTGAGTTCTATAATTTTATGCTAATTTTTTATTTGATCTGTTTAAAATAATTTTATTTAATTTATAGTCGTAGTCTTAAGTGGCGTAAACTCTTTAAATAGTGGAATTTTTCCACATCTTATGACTTTTAATAAAACTTTTATTTATCAAGAAAAAATAACATAAAGTGAACCACACTTCTGCATATGTTAATAGAAAAGCTTTATAAAATTATTTTTGAAAGTATATAGATTAAATAAAAAAATAAAAATGCCTAAAATAAAATAAAGTAAAATAAGAAATAAAAAGTACATAGATCTTAAGATAGATTGTATCTTTACACTATTAACTTTTAAGGTATACACAATTTGGTCACGTTTTTTTACTGAGCATGGACAAACAAAGGACACAAATGCATATATATATATATATTATACTTTGGAATGTATTGGCCGAGCATTTGTGAGTATCAATTGATGCTGTATTTTTAAAATTATTAATTTAATATTATTTAATCAATAGTAATAAATATCACTAGGTAATGATGTATTTGTTAAAAAAAATATAAATATGTGTATAAAATGATAGATGTTTAAATATAATAGTATTGATTATAGAAATAATAACATTTATATTCATAAAATAGGAAAATTATCAAGCCTTTCAGATATGTCTTAATTCACATTTTGTTCAATCTTATTTAAAAATTAAACGATATGGTTTTCTATTTTTTTAACGTCTATATTTTGTTTTTCTGTCTATTTTAATGTTACTTAATTGATTCAAATGACTTAACTAAAAAAAACTTAAATTTTAATTTAGTTCTTAAATTTATTTTTGACACAAATATAAAAAAATTATAAATTTATAAATTTATAAAATTCAGTGTCTTAGTAAATTTAATTTATTTAACTTTCACTTTTCTTAATTTATTTTTTAATTTTTGTACTTAGAAATTAAATTGAAACCACTAACTCACTAGATTTCATAATAATACATTTTATTTAGACATCAAAAATATAAATTTAAAGATAAATGAACTTTAATTTTTTAGTTTGATCAATTATAACTTACTTGACTAACATTAAAAATGGAGGAAGAAGTTAAATTATTGACAAAAATAAAATGAGAGGTCATATAGTTTGATTTTCAAACATATGGACACAAAATGTAAATTACAACACATACGAAAGACCAAAATATGAATTATAATATATATGAAGGACTTCAAAATAATTTACTTACAAAACTTTTTTAAAAATTCTTTTTAATATGAGAGATAGTATATTGAGTTGGAATAAAAACTTTACATATAAACGGTCTAGTAAAGTTTATACTATTTTGTTATGTTGGATTCGAGACGCCCTTATATGAATAATTGAAATATGTTTATGTCGTATTTAATTTTTTTTTTCTAAAGTTATTAAATTACGCTTTGTTTTAAAATAAATACCGGCTTTCAAATAATATGGGAAATAATAAGATTGCATTATTCCATCAGCTGCATAAGAAATTTGTATCCCAAATTCATGATAACATCTTATGTTGGTAAAATTAAAGTGTAGTTATTAAAACATGAAAATTTAAAATCTGATAATCATAATTTAGAAGTATAAAATTTTAGTAATTATAGAAAATTTAATCCTCCATTATATCTTGTACTGTTGTACATTTAAATGATCAAACAGATTTATATATAAAAAATGAGTTGTAATCTCTGAAATTAGGCATAACATATTTTCGAGTCCACTCCAGTTGTTGTGTTTATGGCATTAAATCACCTCGTTTTTATTTGTTACTATTGTGTTCTTATACTTTTAAGTTTTAACATTTATTAAATTAGTTTCGCATTACGTGCTACGCACGTGGCTCGTAATGTAACTCGTCAATTTAAATAATAATTAAATATATTATAAATATATAATTAAATTTTATTTATAATCAGATATTAAATTAATTAGAATTTTTATTAGAAGCAAATGTATTACTTTAATTTATTAATTTTTAATATTGTTGACATAAAAAATAATTTTTTTTATCACTATACTAATATATTTTATATATAATTAATATTAAATTAGTCAGAATTTTTATTGAATTGTGAAATCTTTATATGAATTGGATTAAGGCTATTAATTATACTAATAATAAACGTAACAGTAAGTGTCATATTATATTAATTAAAATTTGTCATAACTAATATTTTATTTCTTCTATCAGCGCTTTTCCTTGTCAATTGTTAAAAAATACTTTATGAATTCTATTTTCGATATAAATCAGTATTTTAATATGTAAAGTAATATCCAAATCAAATTCACAATTCTAGTTTCAATTATATTTTAATTCTAATAATTAAATAAAAATTTGAGTTTTATAATGATTATTAAATGATGATAGAATTAATAAAAAAATAAAAATAATCAATAATAAATTTAAAGAAAATTTAAATAAATTTAAATAAAAAATATGATATTTGTGTCCAATGCTATAAAACTTATGACTTACTTCAACATATCTATATCTATATATTTATATACTTATATAATTGAAAGAGCCAACAGAGATCTCTCATTAATTCTCATCAAATTGAATTTTCTCATTAGTTCTCACTAAATAGAGCATTTTCATCAGTTTTTATATTTTTGAAATCACTTATTTAAATTATATTTATTTAATGTGTTCTAATTTTATTAACTTTTAATCTCTATACATTATAATATTCTAATCTATATTAACTTCTAATCTCTACACTTTATAGTGTTTAATATATATTAACTTCTAATCTCTACAAATTATTTATTTATTTACATGTTAAAAATATTTATTTAATTTATTTAATTTTAACATTATATTTAATTTAATTTTTCCCTAATATTAAAATTATTATTAAAAGAGTATTAATATTAGAGATCATCAATATTTTTAAATAATCTATTATTAACGTAAAAAATATTTTTATTTTTATTAGTTTGCATATTATGAATTTTTTTCACATTTTTTATATATGTTTTTAATAAATCTATTATTTAATTAATTTATTAATTTGATTCCGTATAAATACGCTGGACTTACGTCTAATATATAATACAATCTTGGTTTAATGGCGTAAAAAATCACAAATTTTAGCGTGTTTTGCAAATTTAACATAAACTTTCAATTTTGGCAAGTTCATACGCAAACTTTTAATTTTTTGCAATTTTAGCACCGATTAGTTTTCCGTGAAAAAGATGCTGATGTGGACGCCGGAACAATGGCTATCCCGGTGTACATATCAGCATTTTCTCTATTGTTTTTGAAGGAAAATTAATCGGTGCTAAAATTGCAAAATAATCAAAAGTTTATGCATTGATTTGCCAAAATTAAAAATTTATGTATTGATTTGCCAAAATTAAAAGTTTATGTTAAATTTACAAAACACGCTAAAATTTGTGATTTTTTACGCCATTAAACCTATAATTAATCTTTAGCTGATTATGTTTGACGTTAAAATTAGTTAAAAAAATGCATAACTATAATATTTATAAATCTATATTATATGATACTAAATTAGAGTGTTAGTTTGATTATAATAGTATATTATACTATATGATACGAAGTTAGAGTTTTAGTTAAATTAAAAATACTATATATTGTTGGATGATAATAATTAAGAAAATTATTCTAGATGTGCATTTTACATCTTTTTATGGTCTAATGTCTTAAAAAACCCTAACCTTTCATTCTCTTTTCAATCCTACCCTGACGTTGCAAATCAGTCAATTTTATCCTATTTTGTATTTTTTTTTCAATTGTACCCTAAAGCATAAAATTGACCTTTTTTTTATTTAGAAAAAGTTCTCTAAATTGATTTTTTTTGCATTAAATTAACTTTTTATATTAAATTGACCATTTTTGAAGAATTCTTTTGAACTTTTGTCCAATAAATAAAGGTCAATTTTATATTTTAGGGTACAATTGAAATGAAAAAAATGCAAAATGGGATAAAATCGACAAATTTTCAACGTCAGGATAGGATTGAAAAGAGGATGAAAAGTCGGGATTTTTTTTAAGGCATTAAGCCTCTTTTTATTAACACTATTACTATTATTACGCACTAATGCGTTGGTAAATTTAGTAAGCCATGTAACTTTCAAACACTCACAATACTGCAAGCATGTTTTATGTTTTTATCCTATGATAGGAATTCTTCACTTGGTATTTTTATAATTGGAGGAATACACAATTCGAAAAAAAAACTGAGAAAATATAGATCATAGATTCGTACTATATTAAATAATGTTATCCTAATTAGGACTCTAATCAAAAAAAATTATAAATTACTATAAAATCTTTATTTAAGTAATCAATTAGCTATAAATTAAAAAGGGTTATTAGGTAAATTTGCCTGTCCCCCCCCATCCGTGCTTTTATATATAGTATAGATATAGATATAGATATATTGAGTTTCTCTGTTATAAAAAATATGAATATATAGTATCCATTCAAATCAAATAAAATTCATTGTTGGACTTAACTTCAACAAAAAAAAGGTGCTTAAACTAAATTTTTAAAAAGTAAAGTAGAAATTGATTAATTTTTTTTTCCAGCTACATTAATGGCACATGAGGTGAAAGAAAGACTTAATATCCATAAAATTAATCAATAATACTGACAAACGAACAAATGCAGCAATTTATACTAGAAAAACAGCTTTTTAGCAACAAATATCTCCGTCGCTAAAAAGCTGAAATCCATTGTTAAATCAGTTTTCCGTCGCTGAAAAAGTTGAAATCCGTCGCTAATTTGGGAGTTTTCCATCGGTAATTTGTTGTTTTCTATGTATTTTATCTATTTAAATTATTAATGTTTTGTTATCATATTAAATAGGCAAGATACGTTTTTAAGTTTATGTGCTTGTTTAGTTTTTGGCACCGACTTTATTAATTTTGCTGATTTTACGTTTCTCTACCATGAAAATAAAATGCGTGTACTTCATGCATATTTAGTGTGACTAACATAAATTTTTTATTTATTGTTTTCTCTAATTTTATTAAAGTTTGATGGTTGCACTTTTAATTTATTTTTTTTGGTAAATTGCACTTTTAATTTCTATTGAAGTCCTAAATCAAATTTTATTACCGTCAAAACTGAAATAACTAATAATATTTTTGTGACAGAACCATCTAAAAATTATAAAATTAAAAACGTAAGGATTCAATATTGACGAATAAATCTAATGCCAAAACAGAATAGATCCAAAGACAAAAATACATTATGCTAATTAAATAATCCATTCATTCAAAAATAATAATTGGAGGATCCAACCAAATTTTATTATTATTACCAACAAAACAAAGCATTATCACTTATATGTATACGCATATGTCACTGACCATTGAGAACAATTTGGTTTATAAGCGTTTTGGGAAGTTTGAAAAGCCCGGAAAAGGAGATTGTTTAACAACGATACCATATATTATTCGGATCTAGTTTTCACTTGTATTAATAAGAGTGTGATTTATAACTAATATTATAACTCTTTTTTTTAAAATTTAATTCCATAAAAAAAAAATCCACCTTACACTTTTTTTTCGTTTATACTCTGACCTTGTAAAAACACCATTTATATCCAATTTTGGATTTTTATGTTTCATTCCTACCCAAAAACATTAAATTGTACTCTTTTTATTTAGAAAAGAGTTTAAAGCATATTTTTTCTATTTTTAAAAATACAAATAAATCCTTAAACTTAAAAAATAATTAAATACATCCAAATAATTAATTAATTTTTTAATTTTATAAAATAATAAAATAATTAAAAAAATATTATTATTTTTAATTTTTTTGTCGGAAATATTTTTTAAAAAAATTATAAAAAATTAAAAAATTAAAAAAATTAAAAAATTAAAAAAAATTCGGAAATATTTTAAAAAAAATAATAAAAATTATTATTATTTTTAATTTTTCTGAAGAAGATGGTATTTTTGTACTATTAATAACATTAATATCTAATTAGTATACAAGTTAAAAATGAAGGATTGTTTAAACTCTTTTTCAAATGAAAAGAGTACAATTTAATACTTTTTGGTAGAATAAAAACTCAAAATTGAGTACAAATGGTGTTTTTATAAGCTCAGGGTATAAACAAAAAAAATACAAGGTGTTTTTTTAAGGAATTAAGCCTTTTTTAATGATAGTAATGATGTTTTTAGAAGTTTATATTTCTTTTCAAGAGTACAAGACTTCGTTTCCGATTTTTCGGTTTGTAACTTCTTTGCCTTCCGCTTCGTGTGGTTGTGCCACTATATCTATCATTTAACAAAAACAAAAAAGATATCGCTAGCTATATTACACTATTTTTTTTTCTTTTGAATAATAAGCCAACTTTAAAATCCAAATTCAAGATACAAAAATTGTTTCATGCGATATAACTATAGTACAGAAATGATATCGAGGAGCATATAGTATAAATATAATATATGATTGGTAAGGTTGTGCAGGATATTTAGATTGATGGAGAGAATAATTGTGGAGGTGGAGATGATTAGATGAGATAGAGATGGTGAACTATAAAACATAGAATTGCATGGCAATATATGATCCCCAACTTTACTATATTACCAAAACTGCATTAAATGCCTGCAGAGGCAATGGACAAGTACACCATCACACATACTCCCTCCCCACACTTATATACCTATCAACCCCATCAATTTTTTCATTTTTTTCCCTTTAACTATGCAAAACATAAAAAAATTATTCTTTTCTTTTGTTTTTCTTTAAACTATTTTACTGTTTTTCAAAGTAAAAAAGCTCAATTATTCCTTTAGTAATCTTTATTCTTTATTTTTTATAATTATATAATTTATAATAATATCTTAACTTTTGTATAAAATCTAAGTTGAAAATATTTTTTACTGATTATTGAGTTGAGTTGAACTCGAGGTTCAACTATTTTATTGGGTTTGTGATCGAGCTTCCAAAATGAAATTTGGTCGAGCTCAAATTGTGTTTTGAATTTTAAATTTTAAAATTAAATCGGCTTCGAACTTGATTATGTGTTGTTTCGGCTCTACTTGATTACATTGTACCGTAAGTGACATTAATGCCCGTAAAATAATGACATCTCCAAGGCGTACGCTACCATTTGCAAGGCGGTTCATTATCATATTTCTTTTCATCCTCAGTTCTCCTTCGGGAAATGATGTATTTAGATGTTTGGATTGCTTTATAGAAACAATTTGATTGATCCGGTTTTGGACCGTTCGTCTTCCACTCCTTATGGTTGTGCTTTATAAATCACCATTTTATCAAAAAAAAAAAATGTCAAAGGGCACTGGGATTGGTTTGCCTGATAGCTGCTCTAATGTTTAAGTCCATTAGGTTCGTTAGTAAAGTAAATGAGTGTAAGTACGTCTAGGTTTTAGAAATGCATTACTATTCTCACCATATGCATAAAGGTCTTGATAAGTCTTTGTGGAGTGCTTTTCATGTTATAATGATGATACGTGTTATGTTTTCATATATAAAGGGCGTATTTGAACACTTTCACTTTTAAAGGATATAATTAATCTTTTTTATACATGAAAGGTATACTTAAACTACGGGCTAAATTCAAGATTCCATGTTAGATTTTTAAGAATTGACCATTTGTTTAATGGTATTAAAATGGCGGGTTATTTGAACTATTTTTAAAATATTAAGTGAGTTTCAACATTTTATCAAATATGAAGAGCCAATTTAATTCTATGATCAAATATGTCCTATTTGATCTTTGTTCTTTTAAAATAACAAGAAGAAGATAACAGAATAAATTAAGTACTGTAGAGTTAAATAGTGATTATCCTTAATTTTTGTTTGTTGTATTACAGTGACATGACAATCAAGAAAGGCTGCCAGAACAGAAACAAGACTGAGAGAAAAAGCTTCCTTAAAGCTGCACATAGTCACAATTAGTTACCGCTGCTCCTTGCAATATTTGGAAAGATGGAATCAATCCAATTAAGTAAGAGCTGTGATCCAAGTAAATGTATAAATATAAAATATTGGGAGCCATTTTAATCTAAAATTTAAAATCAGAGTGATTTTATTTTAGGTAATCTGAACTATATATAAAGAACTTTTAATTTTTCAACAAGTAATTATCCACCCTAGTGTAACTACTAAAAAATAACAAATTATGACAAGAAAATTATGATTTAGCGACATTTTCATTCATTTTGCGATGGAAACTAATTTAGCAGCGGATTTCAGCCTTTTAGCGACGGAAATGTCCATTGCTAAAAGGTTGTTTTCTAATAGTGTTGTATATGAATTTAGGGCTATGAAACAAATTAATCACTTCTAGTTAGCTAGTAATTTCTTATAACAATATTAGAACTAGGCTTTTCATATAAATTATAAACTGCAGCATGTTTTATAATTTTAAGGGTAATTTATTCTGACGCACTTGCTGAATTTCGTTCACGTATGAGTGTTATAATCGAAATTTGTCAAGTAAAGAGACTCGAACTTGAATAATTTTAGATAGAGAACTCTTGCATAAAATTGATATAGTATAAGAGTCTTAGTATGAAATTTTCCATTGCATTTGCATATATGCGTAAAGATGTCTTGTCTTTTCAGCTGAGTCAACCCGCCAATATCTAATAATTATATAGCCTTTTACAAGAAATACTTACTAGATGTTTCTATTAGAAATCTTTTACTAATTGGTACCATGTTTTAATTCAAATAATATATTTATTTATGACTCATCAATGTCGTGCCCTATTTTATAAGCTGATTCACGATATATAAATCACACGACTCAAAAAATTAATAGGATAATTTTTTTTTATTTAAATCTAAAATTAAAAAAATTATAATTTTTATTCATGCAAATGAAATAAATATATCTTATATATAAATTAAATCTTTTCATGCTACAACTCATTCAAGAAGTCTTACGAATTGATTAAATCACACAAACACATTCTTTTTGCATATTTTATTTTTCTCTTAATTTATATTGATTAGAGTGTTTGAGTGAAATATTGAATTTTTTTAGGCGTTCTCCTATTTAGCTATTTTTTGATTTTAGTTTAACATTTCATTATCAGATTTTAAAATTTATTATTATTATTAAAAAATAAAATTTTTAAATTGTGAGAAGAATTAATCTCACAATTTTGATAGAATTCTACAATGCACATATATTGTTTAAATCATAGCTCATTCAGTAATTAGGAAATCTTTAACTGGTGATTTATATATGGTGTATGTATGAATTTGAAAGTAAGGACTCCCACGTACATAATTTGATAGCGAAGGTATGCAATTTATATAAATATAAAAGTATTGCTTTTGATTTAATATTACATATTATAATAATAAAATTTTATAATGAACAATAAATTATATAAATTACGTGACAATTATTTTAAACAATTATTGTTTATCATGGATCCATCTCACATTGATTCATTTCAAAATTTAAGAATAGTAAATTTATATAAGCATGGTTCAAGAAAATTTGGACTAAATACAAAATTTCCATTATTGTGTAATTACTTGAGCTGCAAATAAAATTAACTGAAAAAATATCAAACTATAGCTAAAACATAGGTTCTCATGATTATATTTGAGGGAGAAACATGACCAAAAAGATATTATCCATAAAAATAATAATAAAAAGGGATATAATTAAATTTTTCACGATCACGAGACGAGCTACGTATGCAGGTTACTAATCACTACTGTGCATGTTGAAG
This sequence comes from Mercurialis annua, assembly GCF_937616625.2. Lineage (NCBI taxonomy): Eukaryota > Viridiplantae > Streptophyta > Magnoliopsida > Malpighiales > Euphorbiaceae > Mercurialis > Mercurialis annua. The sequence goes on from NC_065571.1 coordinate 53,761,224, forward strand.
GTAGAGACATAGATAGAGACATTGGTTATAAAAATTAAAATTAAAATGTCAGTAATATAAGATACGTCCAAAAACACGTTGTTTTCAAATTAGTGCTTGAAAATCTTTAATTGGCCTTTCATGTCCTCAATGGCAAACGATCATATCTTTAATTTAATCTATTTTTTTTTCCTCTCTAGATAAGTTATGGTGCTGCCTCTAAGTTTTTATGGGCAAAAAAGGCTAGATGTGTCTCCACATCATGTGAGATATGGCCACTAATTCTTCACCCAAATCTACAATTATTCAATCTTCACTCACCTTTCTATTTATACATTGCTTGGTTTATAAATAGAAATCATTCATTTTCAATATTTGAGGGGCAAAATTTGTCATAAATTTGTGATTGATTTTATGGCATTACAAATTAAGACAATTTTATCATAAGATGTAATTCTGTAATAAAATTTTAATGGATTAATGGCGGTATTCTTTGTCGTAAAATGTTAATACATATTTATAATCAGTTTTTAAAATTACAGCATGCGAACCAGTTCGGTTTGGTTTTCAATTTAGCAAATCATCTATAAAGAAATACAATTTAGACAATGATCTATGATCATCCAGTCGGTTGAACCATCATTTCATTGGGTTGACTATCGATTCATTCCAGTTCAACCCGTTTCAATGCAATTTGACCATATTTTTAATTTTCAGAGACATTTAGACTGAATGGCTGGTTGATTTTTAGTTCAACCAGTTGATATGTGTTGTAAACTTTTATAATGGACATTGGTGGATCTACTAAGAGATCAGGGTAGACTGCTGTCTTTACAAAATTTCAAGAGAAAGATAGGAGGTGAAATTCGGAATTAGAAGAAGATTAAATCCGAAATGTCAAAAAATTAAAATGAACTAGAAATTAAATACGAGTTAAAAATCAAATTTTAATTCAATCATTGGTGATGAAGATTGTTGTTGTAAGATTTTACAAAGAAAACAGTTTCCATAAAATTTTGTAACGACGATTTTTATTAAAACTTTCATAGTTCGCTCACAATTTTACTTATATTCTATAATATCCTTGATGAGGAATATTTAATTTTCGAACCAAAGAGAGTTGTTTTTCATTATATATATGAATCAATTATTACTATTTTTAATCTTAATTTTAACTAAACGGTTCCTTAATTAATAGCGATCCTGACCTGGATTAGAAAAGTTGAGGAGGTTTCATGTTTGTATATGCTGACTAAAATCTCTCTAGTGTTAGATCAGAGAAGAAAAATCTATCTAGTGGTTCTGATTTGGGGTTTTAATATGTCAGAATATTTTGTATTTTATTGTATGTTGGTGGATCAAAAACCTTACACACACAAGTAGCCTAAATAAAACAAGAACAGTACTATTATTGCAGGGGCCTGGACCACTTACAATTAATATTCATTTAATTATATAAATCCAAGGCTAATTATCTTAGACTCTGATGGGCTTCATGCACATGTCAAAGATCCATAAATGCCTTTGTTCAAGAAGAATAAAAGCCCAATAATAAGTTCCAACATAACCCAATTCATGTTATGGCCTTTTTACAAAGTAGAGAGAGTAGAAATCTAGTGGGCTTGTACGTTGGAAAAATTACAAAATAACTTAAAATAGGTCACATTTTTTTTAGAAATATCATTTTATTTTATTATTTTATTCTGTATTATCCCATGTTTTTACTTTATATGTTCCATACGAATCAGAGATGTAATATTTTCGATGTATTTTCAAAGTATTTGATATATAGATTTAGGATGTATATTTTGTAGGTAATAATAGACGCATAAAATACAATTTATACTTTAAATAAAGATGACATGTTCGAGTTTTAATTGTATTTAATTTTTTTTGGATAATTTTATAATTTTCTCATTCATCTTTACTAAAATTATTGAATTGTCTTAAATATCATAAATTATTAGTTGGATCTTTGTTGATTAACCCTTGTTTAACACGGATGAATAATTTTTCTTTTTATATTTTTTAATTTGTCTACAAGATCATTAACTGGTTGAACTCTGTCTACTAGTTTTACTTTAAATCTCCAAACTTAAATTTAAGATCATTTGGAAATTAAGATATTTGACGGTATTAATACAATATAAAAAGATTATGAAAGAGTGTTACACCCAAAAAATATATTGACCATGTTCTATTCAGTTGTCCTTTGTAGATGATAGTTGTTAGTTGATGGCTGATAGAGAACATTTGTTTGTAAGATATGATTAACTACTGTTGTTGATATGTAAAATGATCATAAAATATATACATCATCTTTAAAAATTTATTATAAATAAATTATATCATATCTAATAAAAATTAGTAATTTAAAAAAAACGATTATAGTGGACCAATTTGTTAAAATGTTACCGGGCCATTTTTTTATTAACATAATGACACTAAACTCTTAAGTTATTGCAACTCGTAATATAATTTAAAATTATTTTATATAAAAAATTTGATAAATTTATAATTAATTTAAAAAATTATTTAACCTGCTATAATTAAAATAAGATAATTTTAGTATAATTTGCAAATAACTAGATTATTAGAAATAATTTAAATGATTTATATATTTTAAAATAATATATTTTAAAAGATATAATTTTATTTGAATAATTAATAATATTAAAATAGCTATGAGTTGTTGATAAAAAAAAATTTAATTGTAATTCTCCAACAGTAGCTATTGGAGGTTTACAACCTATGTCTCATTCAAATTAAAAATGTCTAAAATGAAAATTTAATTTGTACAAATGATACACATTATATCATCACATTGCAAATGGTTTAGTTTGTAATATGACAACAACGTGTAATTAAGGCATTTCCATTCCTCTCTAATTATTGCTTTTATAGTAAAGCACAATTCTTGTGTAATGAAATGTGAATAATGACAATTATATTAATAGCCATTACTATTGACCTCCTACCATAAAGATTCGTTAACTAAATGGACCCTCTTGCAAAATAAATGTTAATTAGCTTCTAGTTTTATTAATGGTTATATGAAGAATTTTCTTTAAGTAACTTGTTTTTGGACTATAGTTAATTAATTAGGTTTAGCAATGCTTTACTTTAATCGAATTTAGATTCTAGAAGTACTTTTTCCACATGACTTATGATTACCTACTCCTTCTGCTTTATAGTATTTGTCGCATTTGAAAATTTATTTTGATTCATAAAATGTGTGAGAGTTTCAAAAAAACATTAATTGCTATTTCTCCAAATTTATCCCTTATAAATAACTCAGTAAAGTTAAAAAAATTAGTCAAATATAAACCTAGTGGTAAATAATATGTACAATTTAGTAAAATTATATACAAATCAAAACATATTTATTAGTTTCTTAATTTACGTGAAACAGCTAAATGCGATAAATATTATGAACCGAAGGGAGTAATATTTTTGGATTGGGATTTCCTCAAGTTCAAATGAACTTGAGAGGGTTTATGTTCACGATTTATATCGTTCATTGTAAAATGAACAGTGTAGATTAATTTGATTAAAATTATATTTTTTTTATATACACCGTTCATTAAAGTGAACGGTATACACCGTGAAAATGACCTCTCAAGTTTTAAAAAAATTGAGAAAATCCCGATCCAACATCTTTTTTTTTATCAAAAATGAGCTCATATGGCAGTGATATATGTATATATTTTCAAACTTTTTTTAATTCTATTAAACACACACCACGTATTGATTTCAAGTGATTCTACGGGAGGCATGACACGAGTATGATTTAGAAGAAAAATTGCCGTTCTACATGGTATTTATGTCCGATTTGATAAGAAAGCAACGTGAAAATTACTACGTAATAATATCATATATACATTTACGTTATAATCACATAAATATATACTTTTACGAAGAAAGCATTTTACTATTATAAAGTTGCAATTTTAGTATATTGCTCTAAAAATCATATAACATAATCGAAATAGCATTATTAGCTAATGTATAAATTACATGTCAATAATTTAAATTAAAGAAATAATAAGAATCTTCTAATATAAGCAAAATTATGATAGCAACAAATTAATTAATGGGTCTGAAGAGGAATCAAAGTGCCATAATAAATTAGGAATTGTATGTCTATTTCATTATCTCATAAAATTATCAACATATGGTATACTTCATGACTAGGAAATTAGATAAATATTATGTCATTTTCTTTCTTATCCTTAACTAATTTAAAATGATCAATCTTCAATTTCGCAATTAAAGCAATGCCATGTTCATGTTTTATTGTTTATCCTTCATTTCTCATCTAACTTAAGTCCATGAGCCGCCAGTGGCTGGCCAACAACTGTCGTTTTGCGACAATGACATCTGTACCCATAAGTATCTTGAGGGTTATAATTAAGAATATGATTAAGCCTTACTATATAAGAGTAATTGATAAATATTATGAATAAATATGATTAAGATAGTTAATTTATTGCAGAGAAATTTATATGCTTTTTGTCTAATGAACATCAAATTACATACTTGTTCATTTAATCTTGATCAATTTCTGAATAAAATCTTTAAAAAGCTGTTTCTTTTATCGATATTGTTGATGATGATATAAAAAGGATGATATTTTTCGTAGCACATAATAATAGGGATAGAACAATATTATATATTTTGACAAAATTATTTTTTATTTAAAATGCGCATGTTTGTTGATTTTAATAAAAAATAATAATTCTATTATAATTAAAAAAATATTCTTTGTCTATACCAATTTTTACTGTCAAAATAAAATCACCATAGAATATATGAAAATATATTACTAGTATTGTTTTTTTTTTTTTTACGTTCCAATGAATATCAAGAAGACTGCAATGAACCAACGGTTATCAGTAATGTAATACATCCATCATTGAGTTTAGAGATGATAATTTTTTATGGCTAAACCCATCTAGAGGCCCTTATACTATATCATTTTTGTTCAAAAAGCCCCTGTACTATTTTTTTATTCTTCAGGTCCCTCTACTTACATAATTTTAGATTTTCAGGTCCTTTTTTAGTTTTTTCCAGTCCCTCTACTTACAATTTTTTTGTTCCTCCAGTCCCTCAAAAGGACCTAAAAATCGGAATTTTGTCAAGTACAGGGACCTGAAGAACAAAAAAATAATACAAGGGCTTTTTGAACAAAAATGATATAGTACAAGGGCCTCTAGATGGGTTTAGCCATTTTTTATCCATCAAGTAAATCTTTTCATCCACCAAATTCATCCAATAGAAGAGGAAAAATCATCTAATTATAATGAGATTCTAACTTTTAATATAAAAAATTCTGTAATTTTTTTACGTTATAAAGTGTAATTTAATCGCTAAATTTAGTTTATTTTAAAATAAATTAATAAAAATAGAAATTATAAATATATGAATAAATTAATAAATTATATATTTTTTTAATTCAATAAGTACAAATAATTTTAAATAAATAAACATCATAGTTTATTCATACATTTTTATTCATATTTTAACTAAAATAAGTTAAAATAATTTAAGCAATTAAAATTTACTTTATTTATATCAATTAAATATAATTTTATAAGAAAATATTTAATTTATTATAAAAAAATCAACATTTTTTGATTTAAAAATGATATCACAGGACCTTATTATGATAGTAAAAATTTCACTGAACTTATTTATCCAAAGTTTAAACATAACCTGAATCGAGATTTAGCATATGGAATAGATTGGATACTAACTGGTTTACTGGGTCGTATATTTTTAACCAATGAACTTAAATTTGGCATAAATTTAAACTAAATTGCTTTTTAAATCTCAATAATTTTAAACTTATCGACGAGCATCAATTTTTTTGCATTTTTATAATTACATATCAAAATAAAAAAACTTATTACCATTAAGTTCATTTTTAAAATGAGACATAATTTTATTTACGTGGCATTGTACGCATTGTCTCAATCTAATATACGTTTGAAAATCACACAAGCTGCCTGAACAATAATGTGTCAATTTTTTTGACAGTTACACAATACATGTCACCGTCATATAAGCAAAATGAAATTCAAATATAAAAATAGATATTATTACAATAAATTTAGCGATTTGAAATACAATTTGACCAAAATTTAACTAAAAATGTCAGAATCATAACAATTTATGTATTACGCAATAAGATTTAACAAAATGTTGGTTAGGTAGAGCAGAGAAGGAAGGTGAAGCCATTATTGCCTGCAAAGACCTTAACACAATTAATAAACCCTTAATTACACATTCGGTCTCTCATTTCATCTCAAAGGAAAAATAATAATGCAATTGCAGTTGAGTAGTAGCTGGTTGAACATTGCTTCTTGTGGACTTTTTTTTGGGAGAAATGAAAATGGGCGGTGCTAGTTTAAGAAATCCAAAAATTAAAAAATTGGAATAGTTTTTATTGTCAAGCAAAACTGCTACATAGTCAAATAATTATGTCATTGTCTTCTTATTTTAACATCACTCACTAAACCACTTCAAGTTTAGCTTTCACCGTCCCATAATTGCTTTTATTAATTGTTTTACAAGATTTGATAAACACTTTAATCAATTTTATTAGAGAAAAGAAAACGTAGCAATTGTAGCCGGGAGGGGTGCATGGGTCGGGGGCTGCCCCTTCTGCCGGCCAGAGTCCTTGTAGGGGTAGTTTAACTGTCCGTACCGTTCTCTTAAAGTGATAATTCGTTCCAATTTTATTTTTTTGCATAATTTTTTATTTCCTTTTCGATTATACTATTGGGCCTTTGAAAAAAAATTAAATCAAACAATAAAAAAAAATCATCCTCTAAATAAAAATGATTAAAAGGTCAATTTGATTCCTGGATTTATAAATAATTGGTCGTCAACTATTTTGATTAAATAAAGACAATATTTTTAATTTTTTTCTCTATTTTGAGGTCAATTAATGCAAAAAAATTGGATCATTGTAGCTTTTGAACTTGTTCATATTGTCAGTTTTTAATTAAGCTAAAATTACAAGTGTTTTTAATTGATCAAAATGACTAAAAATAAATTATTTAATCTTGAGTCATATGTTAGAGGACCATATTGACCCTCTGTTCAAATGAAAATCGTAACTTGGACACTAATAGCCGGCCAAGAGCCAGCAATGTGATTAGTTAGATAAGCGTAAGTTTCAGTTTTGTGGATAAGTTGTGATTGAGCAAGATTCCTAGTAAGATGTATTAATGTATTTGATTTTAAGATGCTGATAACTTGGAACATCATATCACATAGTCAATAGGCCTTGTGAATTGTGATTTTTGAAATACAATTATTGCAAACATCATTTTCTCATTAAATCCAATATAATCTGATTTTGTGTTGATTTATTTAGTAAACAAGTAAATAATAACAAATTCGAATTTTACTGCAATTTTTTTTAAAAAAATTGAGATTAGTATTTTTTTTATTAATACATAGAATCTAATTAGACTAGTTGTTAGTGTTTAAAATTAATATAAACAAGACTATGTTAAAATTTTAAACCGAAATTTCATAAATGCGCTTAAAGAATCTGGCCAGTTATCGGCTGCTCTGTTTATTGATCTAACATATGAATTCAGGCAAGTCCCACCAAAACTTCATCACAATTCTTAAAAGGCCTAATTGGACCCCACTCTATCCACAACTTTTGGATATGGATTACCCAAAATTTTCAATTGGGCAACTCAGCCTACGACATTAGGGCGTGGCATACTCATCCACAGCCTGCACCAATTTCAGATGATCAAAAACTTGTAGAAAATGATGGATAATTATTAATTAATCTCAATTTTGATTTCTATTATTAACTAGAAGAATTTCAATTATGGATTTTGAGTTTTTTCAATTACCATTCACATAATTTTTATGGGATAATTACAACAACAATATCATGAATTTTAGTATAAATTTTAAATTTGGTATTATTTCGTCACTTATATCAGTATTTTTTATCGAAAAATTATTTGGTTTTTCGAATTACAAAATAATAGTAGTTACTATTTTAAGTTATCAAAAATAAAATTCTGTATAAAATATACTAAAACTGTGGTTTATTTTATAGATATTAAGTTAACCCTTTTCTTCTATGTACTATGTTCTTTTGATCCAAATATTAATAACTTGAGGACATTAATTAATTAATTAATTAAAAACTAGAACAACTGGGATAAGAGGGTCCCCACAATACCCGGGTATGCACGTAAGTAATTGATTCAATTGAAAGATATGAGGCATAAGATCCCACCATATATAACAAAAGTGACCCATATAGTATATAATTTAACTAACTGATCCTCAGAAGAAATTGAGAATGTCCTAAAAAGGATCAATAAGGCCACTCTGCCCTTCCACTGCAGGACCCTCACCCATTTTACCAATTACACCCTCTACATATGGCTATTGGACTAGATAATTATTTTGGAGAATCCCTTCAACTTTAAAACTTTGGATTAGGCAAAGTATCCATCCACCAAACTTTAAATTGTTTATTTTATTTGACAAAAAAAGAATATATTATTAATTTGAGGATTTACAATGAAGTAGGATTCTTTTGTCAACATAGTTTTATCAAGTTTCACAAAATAAAGAAATTATTCTAGAACCCAGAAACATATATATATATATATAATTTTTCTAAAAGATGTTCTCAACTTAGATCTAATTATTTTAGCTTATAAATTTGGATGACCCCCTGCTAGTTAGTTTAGCCCTATTTGATAACTGTATTTTTACAGCTCTCATCATTTTTTAATATAGTTGATTCAATGTGTTAAGAATCCGATTTTGTAATTTTCGTTTTTATTAATGGAAATTTTAACTTTTGACAAAAAAGATGTTCTTAACTGTTTAATAAACGACCGTATAATATTCATCTATGAATTGATGAATATCAATTGATTTGTAAGTGAATCCAACTAATAATGATTTTTTTAGTATAAATATATATTTTAAATGTAAAGTGGATGTGATTTATTACTAGATTCTATTTAGAATACATTTTTTTTCATTTCACTTTAATATGTAACTTTTTCAATTGATTTTTACTCTAAATTATATGCAGTCGATCTTTTATTACTTAATTGAATATTTGAAATTTAGATTAGGCAAAGTATCTAAATTTAGTATCCATCCACCAAAGCTCTTTCTCTTTGAATTATTTATTTGAGTGCTTTACAACAAATTAGGACTCTTTTCTATCATCAAGATTTTTAGAAAATTGTACTGGCAAATTGAAGGACAAATTACATCATGTTGTTAAGACACTGTAAAATAAGTTGTTTTTAGTCATAAATAAAATACTACAGATTTAAACTTAATTTATTTCATTAAGCGGTCGAAATCATTTCCCTTCGAAGGCAATTAATAAAGTAATTATAATAGACTAATGCTAACACACTTATTAGTTATGGCAGGCACTGGGTCACATTTCGTTTTCAGATTCAATCCTTACTTATTTAACTAAAATTTGAGCAATTATCAATTACACTCTTATTACGTAATTAAGTTATAGGTTAATTTTGTTCATTTTTAGGTTAATAGTGCTATTTAAGTAGATTTTTCTGTATTTTTCATATTGCTTGTTTTTGAAGTTTTTCTTGCCTCATCCCTATATCTGTTATTCACATCTTCTTGTATTTTTTTAAGGGAAAAAAATTATAACCTAAGAATTTCTCTGTTAGGGAACTTAATTAATAAAATTGATGCTTTAGGCCTCACTTGATTCGTGAATGTATACTTCAGGGAAAGTATATTTTCCGAAAAGTTAATTACTGAGGAAGTTAGTAGAAAGAAAATTGATAATTGTTTTTCTTGGTTTACTTACTAACTTTCCGGAAAATTATAATTTAATTTTAATTAATTAAAAATTTAAAGACGATATCATCCTTAATAACTAACTAGGCTAATTAAATGTAGAGATATAGTTGTATTTTCTATCAACTTAACTAGGGAAGTTCTAGTTACCTAGCTTTGGGTAGGGAAGTCACTTCCCTAAGCAAAGGTCCCTAATCAAAGAAAAGTCAAATTGCTAACTTTCCGGAAAATAACACGTATAAGTTGAATTAAGTAAGAAAATTTTGCTACTTTCTAGAAAGTTAAATTTCCCTTACTCATTTACCCCCAACCAAGCGAGACCTTAATCTATGGCAACTAATATCCGCTCACTTCTTTGTTTCCTAATCTACCATATTATATTGTCTTAATACTAATAAAAATATATATTTTATTAAATATTATTCGATTATAAAAAATTATTTTGTTATAGCTATATCTTTCCAATTAAATAATCTAAGCATAACTTTACTCATTTAATAGTTACTGAATAATTTTGTGTTGATGCCGATTCCAATCTATTGTAACAAAGACAACAAAAAATTAATAATTTCCATGCACGAGAAAAAAAACACTAAATTGATCCATAGAGTAGACTTGACTTTTTTTTCAATTGAGCTATAATTGATAAATTTAAATATTTAATTCAAATTGATAAAAGCATCAAACATTTAATATATATATATATATATATATATATATATATATTGCAATTAGGGTTACTTATTATTATCTCTTTGAATTTAGATCTAAAACACTAATTTTCTCTCAGTTAAAATAAAAATATCCCCCCCCCCTCATTTTTTTATTTCCGTCAACCAAAATTCCCTGAGGGGTTGTTTAGTTAAAGAAAATAGGTCGTTTCGGTTAAAGAAAACTAAAATGTAAGGGGAGAAATATTTTTTTTAAATCTCATGGAGAAAACTGTATTTTATAGATAAACACATGAGGTAATAGTGATTAATCCTTACAATTATTACAAAAGCATCATTTCGTTCTTTATATATATTTGGGAAGTTTAGCAAAATACCTAAAAAACTACAAATATTTGCAAAATTTAACTCATAAACTGAAAGTTTGCAAACGTACCTAAAAATTTTAAATATTTATTTTTTACTCCGCAGTTTCAAATAGTTGCAAACAGTTTGAAACAGTTTTAAAAAACATAATTTGTAACCGTTTTACAAAACTTTTCGCATACAGTTTCAAATAGAGTTTCAAACGGTTTTTAAAAAAAATTACATTTTGAAACTGTTTTATAAACCGTTTCAAAAATAGTTTATAATAGGGTTTCAAACGGTTTATAACAGTTTATTAAAAAATAATTTGAAACCGTTTTCAAAAACAGTTTCAAACGGTTTCTAATAAACAGTTTCAAATACAGTTTCAAACAGTTTACAGAGTATTTTTACAAATTTTCAGAGAAAAATAAATTTTCGGAAAAAAGGTAAAAAAATAGATTTTCAAAAACGGAATATTTTTACAAATATTTTTAAAAACGGAGTATTTTCTGCAATTTTCCTATACATTTTTCTCAATTTGGATCCATAAAACAACGTTTTAGCAACGGATTTTAGTGACGGATCTAAAATCCGTCGCTATTTTTTCGATTAGCGACGGATCTAAAATCCGTTGCTAAACACCACATTAAATTGGCGGGAATGATCCCGCCAACTTTAGCGACGGATTTTCCGTCGCTAATGTTGGCGGGAGTAGTCCCGCCAATTGTTTTGATAAAATTTAGCGACAGATTTTAAAATCCGTCGCTAATTACTGGCGGGAATACTCCCGCCTTTTATTTTCCGCAATTAACGACGGATTTTAAAATCCGTCGCTAAATTATGCCTTTTGCGACGGAATTTAGTGACGGATTTCAAATCCGTCGCTAATTTTCAATGTCAAAAAAAATTAAAAGACATTTAATATTATTTAAGATAGTATTTAATAAAAAAATAATTATTAATTTTTTAATTAAATTTATATTATTATAATATAACGTTTTTATTTATAAAATAATAATTAAATATTATTTATGAAATAATAATTATATATTATTTATTTATTTAAAGTATATAAATATTTTAATAAAATTATTAATTATAAAAAAATTATCTTAGAATGCGGGTTTAAATTATGGAAACAAATATTTGTTGTTTTTAGTTAACATTTAAGTATAATATACATAAATATATAACATAAATATGAGCTGGTTAAGGTGGAGTTGTGCGCGGGAGAACTACAAGGTTAAAGAGTCTTGAGGGATGGGAGACCTACTGAGAAGTTAGCGAAAATTGACAGGTGGATGCGGGTGGATGAGTGACGGAGGGCGCGGATGAGGGATTGATTAAATAAAAAATTTATTTTACGATGTAATTTTTAAATTTTTAAATTTTTTTAAAATTAGTGACGGATTTAAATTCGTCGCTAAATCCGTCGCTAATTAGCGACGGATTTAAAATTCCGTCGCTAAAATGGAGACCAAAATCCGTTGCAAAATTTTTTTCCCGTCGTTATCAAACGTTGCGACCAAAAAGGTTGCGACGCACTGTTTCCGTCGCAAATCCATCGCTAAACGTGTTTAGCGATGGATTTTGGTCATTTAGCGACGGAAAAATCCGTCGCTAAATGGCTGTTTTCTAGTAGTGAAATATAAACTGAAATTAAATAAGAATTTTTCAGTTAATTAAGTGTGAGCAAGTTTAGGGATATAAAAGTTTAAACAGAGGACTAATAATCTAATTTAGATGATCAAACAAAGTAAAGCAAAAACTTTGGGACTTGAGTTGTAATGAACAGCATTAGCAGAAGCCAGAAAAGCAGCATTAATAAAAGCCATGTCTGAAGCTTGTTTTTGATAATTAGGGAGCCTAATCTGTAATTTACTTATTTTAAAAGAAGATTAAAGCTTTAGTAGTACTATTTGTTGCTACACATAAAAGCAATTAAAACGTAACCGATACAGCATCAAATTATCTGAAAAATCATAAAATGTAGTCATAAATATTGGTTTAGTTACCAAAACTTCCTACATTTCTTTTAACTAAGATAGATCCATTGAAAAACAAAATTAAAGTGCAATAATGTACAATAATGAAAGCAACAAGTAAAAATACAAAACTTCTTACATTTAATTATTACTATTTGTTTTAATCTAAATTTTCAGTTGTTTATTAATATAATTAAAATGGCAGGCCAGGTCCAAATCAATTAGTACAATAGTAATTTTAGTTATAATTGTTGTTGTTATCCATAATGTTCAAATATATTGGTAATTATTAATAGCAATAAGAGAAAAATAATTTAGATATTTTATTTCTTTTAATGATAAAACCAGGCGAAACAGACAAGTATAATAAAAATCGAGGGACAAGTATAATAATAAGGATTTTTTTAGTATTTGTATTTAATCCAATAAGTGTAATAGAGTGTGCGCGCAATATATATCATTTTATTTTATAGCTCATTGGTTGAGATGGAGTAAGGAAAAATGAGTCTTCTAACAATGCAAAAGGTGTTAGAAAATTTCTTAAATATCAAAATTCTATATGTTTAACGTCGCCGCTAAAATTTTATTTTTAGATTTTTATTTTCTTTCATTTTTTTGGTAGATCGATTATTCGGTTTCATGTGTTTTTCTAAATTTTTTTATTTCAATTGATTTACGTTGTACTATAATGTTTTTTTCGATGAAATATATTTCTGTTAATATATATATTCAAATATTTAATTTTGATCCTGTAAAATATAAATAATGTTACATTATTTGTCAAACTTATATATCCGTAATCCAGATTTGTAATGCTTATGGAAGACCGTGCTGAGTTGGTGAAATAGATTTTTTATTTATTTGTTTATATAAGACGATATGTGAAACTGATATGTGCTGCTTCGGCACAAAACGTCTGTTTTATTTTAAATTATTTATAATTTTCGTGAATTTCTTACAATTATAATTACTTCGGAGTGGAGTTAATAATATCTATTGCCACTTTCAAAAGAAAAAAATGATCAATTACTCACTTGAAATAGCTCTCATAATATACCTTTTTCATGCAATAAAAGACGAAAATAAAAAAATGAGTTGCCATCATTCACATTTAATAGAAGGAAAAGAAACACCATTGTCACACAATTACTTATTAAGACCACCACGTCATATTATAGGACGATTAAGTCAGGGGATAGAAAACGTGTCTAATAATTTACTTCATCAAGCAATTAGTGATTTTAGTCAATTTAATTTTCAATTTGACAAAATTTCTACCAAATCCATTTATCAGATTGTTTATCCAACAGTCAAAAATTAATGAATTTAATACATTAAATAAATATGTAAACATCAACTACTTAAATTAACTGCAATAAAATCAATTTAATTTAATTAAAGATCCTGAGTTCCTATCTTAAATATATAAGTGTATAAAATTTTTGGAGAACTTTTTTTATTTGCTTGTATAGTCCTCTCAATAATCTAATATGTATACAATGGTAGGAAGTTATAATAATGATCTACATTAAAATTTATTTATTTTAATTATTTTTACTAATTTATTTTTCAATATTTGATAATAAACTAGAAATATTTATATTTTATATTATCAATTGAATATTAATAAAGTTAAGATCATAAATTAATGCCAAAATTATAATTTTTTTATAGAAAATAATGTAATTATAAAAAATTAATTGTCAAACTAAATTATAAATAATTATTAATTAATTAAATAAATAACAAATGAAATTACAATAATAATTTATATATAAAAATAATTTATTAAATTATATTTTTAGTTTAAACTGAAAATATTATAAAAATGATTTATTAATTTTTTTAGTTTATACTGAAAATATTATATAATAAATAATAATGTATAAAATACATAATACTACTTAAATTTGTAGAATAAGTATATAACGCTACAGATGTGCCACACCATTTGTGCAACAAACCAATGAGGCGTTTGCCATGTGTGAATATTTAATGATAAAAAAATAAGCAATAAATAATAATTCTATATCGTAAATATGTATTGGCTTGTTGCTCTCAATCAAAAGGAGTCCAGGCGGGTTCATCGTCTTTGAGGCCTGAAAATGCTCTTCTTAATTGGACTACGATAGCTGGAAGAGGAGCGGATACTGGAACTGGTTCAAGGGCTAGGAGTGAAAGTTAGGCTGTCTAAGATGTGAGCTCAGCTAGTATGTCGGAGCTATTACTGATCGGCGTGTGTTAAGCATATAATAAGTTTTCCTTCTCAGAGCAGGCCATCCATTTCTTTTTTTGTGTATAATAATCGTGAACGTATGACTTGTAGTGCGGCCTATGTACTGCTTGCGGTACGAACTGCTCTTCCTACTGCATTCCTTTTTTTTTTGAGGGACTGCGTTCGTGAGGTGAGAGTGGCCCTGAACGAAAGATAACAATTCTACCACGGCTGCTACTAAACTGCCTCTACTACAATTAGAAAAGGGAGAGAGAAAGCATAAAAATAACGTGGCACGTCCGTTGTGTGGGATAAACACTCAAATTTGTAATATTGCGATAAAAATTTCATTATCTATAATAGGCAAAATGACAAAAAGAACCAAATTTTTCATTAAAGTTTCATAAAAGTGCAAATCTTTCGATTTTATTCAATTTGTCTTTAAACACATGATTTCGTTTCAATAATATTCAACTATTTAATTTTTCTCATGTGGCGCTGATGTGGCAATGCCACACATCAGCACCACATAAATAAAATTGTGTAATTGGACATAATTGAAAAGAAATCACGCATTTTAAGACAAATCAGATAAAATAAAAAATATTACACTTTTATAAAACTTTCATGAAAGATTTGACCTTTTTTTTAGTCATTTCACCTTTTTAATACTATAAGAAATGAATATTATTTATAACATTTCCAATATATAAACCTAATAAAAAGGTCAAACTCTTTTAGGGTCTAACAATAAATGAGCTTACATAAATTTAGATAGAGAGTGAAGTCATCAAATTTATTTTCTAAATTTTTTAAGAGGGAATTCATTTTCTAATTTAAATCTGATTAATGATATAAAATTAATTAGTACTTTTCATTTAAAATTAACTTTTCCCTTTTTAACATAAAAAAATAAATTAAATTAAATTAAAATAGAGTAAAATGTAATATTAAATAATAAAGACAAAATATAATTACGTTAATAGTTAAAATTTTAGATTTAAATCGTTGTTAATTTATTGGTCTTACTAAGATTTCGAGACCTTAAAAATTATACGAGAGAAGCTACTTGATCTAGACAATATCTATAAATAAGTTAAATAAATAAAGAGTTATTATTTAAAAATTTAGTATTCTTTTACTTTAATTTAAATTATTTTTTTTATTTCAAAGAGTATTATTTTTAGATGTTTTAATAAACTATGGCTCACAAACACTTTTTGTTTATAAATAGATAATAAATATATTAAAAATGGGAAGGCAAAAGGAAGATAATTAAAAAGGCCAAAAAATGGGCCCCACAAAAGCCAAGTAAAGTAATACTATTGGTTTGAAAAATGGTTGTTATAAAAAGCAGTTGCCTTAAACCCTCTCTGCAACCAAATCTTAACTAAACTACACTCAACTTCTCCCAAAATACCAATCCACCATCACTTTATTTAATTCACATTTACTTCAAATTTCAAACTCTGCCACCTTTGCTTCTTTCTTTTTGTTTTTGCTCCTCAAAAGAATCAAATCCAACAAAATTAAAAGTTTCCATTCAAATTAAAAAAACCCAAATCTTTTTTATTTAAAAACTCAGTCACACATACAAATACTACAAACCCATTGTTCAGATAATCATGTTAAACAGAGTCAAAATGACAAATAATATGTTCTTGATTTTGCTAATGTTCTTGTTTTCTTCATTGGTTTGTTCTGTAATGGCCACTGTTTCTTATGATCATAGAGCTATTATAATTAATGGGCAAAAAAGAATTCTTATTTCTGGCTCCATTCACTATCCAAGAAGTACCCCTGAGGTAATTTTTAACTCAATGTAGTTCTTGGATTGTATTTTTTCAATTTTTGGTAAATTTTTTGATGTGGGTTGAGCTTAAATTTTGATTATTTTTGTTGGGTTTTTGATGAATTTTTAGATGTGGCCTGATCTTATACAAAAGGCTAAAGATGGTGGCTTGGATGTTATACAAACTTATGTGTTTTGGAATGGCCATGAACCTTCTCCTGGAAATGTAATTTCAAATTGCATTTTAGTTTCAAAATTGTTTTTTATTTTTTTTTAAAGCTGATATATTTTTCATAATTTTTTGGAAAAACAGTATTATTTTGAAGATAGATATGATCTGGTCAAGTTTGTCAAGACAGTACAAGCAGCTGGACTTTATGTTCATCTCAGAATTGGACCCTATGTTTGCGCTGAGTGGAACTTTGGGTATTGAAATTGTTTTAAAAACTTAAAATTTTGTTTATTATTTTTGCATTTTTGGTTCACTTACTCTGTTTTTGCTCTGTTTTTAAAACAGGGGATTTCCTGTATGGCTAAAATATGTTCCTGGTATTGAATTTAGAACAGACAACGGTCCATTCAAGGTTTGTTCTTTGGAAATTTTAATTTCCAAAAAAGCTAATTTTGTTCAAAATTTTCAATCTTGATTAATTTTATGATCTTTCGATAATTACAATGAAGGCGGCAATGCAAAAGTTCACAGAAAAAATTGTCAGCATGATGAAGTCAGAAAAGTTGTTTGAACCTCAAGGAGGTCCAATAATTCTTTCTCAGGTAAGAAAAAATAACCAAGATTGTAATTTTTCTTTCCTTAAATTCTTTTTAATTGGTCCATTAATAGTCAAATAAAT
The DNA here is from genome assembly GCF_937616625.2 of Mercurialis annua. Classification (NCBI taxonomy): domain Eukaryota; kingdom Viridiplantae; phylum Streptophyta; class Magnoliopsida; order Malpighiales; family Euphorbiaceae; genus Mercurialis; species Mercurialis annua. The sequence continues at coordinate 53,778,911 of NC_065571.1, forward strand.
ACAATTTTCCTTTAAATGGATAAGGAATATTTTCATAATCAATCTTTTTCATTAGTCTAGAAATGGGTTTTAATTATTTGTTGATCAGATACCATTTATTACATGGTTTTAAAGTAGTTGGTTAAGTATCTTATTCTTTGTTTGTTTGTTTTAAAACAGATTGAAAATGAATTTGGACCAGTTGAGTGGGAGATTGGTGCACCAGGTAAAGCTTATACAAAATGGGCTGCTGACATGGCAATAAAACTTGGCACTGGGGTCCCATGGGTCATGTGCAAGCAAGAGGATGCTCCTGATCCTATTGTGAGTTTTTTTTTTAATTTTCAACAAATTAATGGTATCATAATCGTTGATATGTTTCATTCAATTTGATGGTAGGGTTTTCAATAATTTCTTGTCTTTTTTTCTTTTCCCTTTTTAAAATTTGATTTTTGAGTCTTATTTTATGATAAATAATCGAAATGATTACGTGCAGATCGACACGTGTAACGGATTCTACTGTGAGAACTTTAAACCGAATAAGGATTACAAACCGAAAATGTTTACGGAAAATTGGACTGGCTGGTAAGTCGTACGGATGATGCGAGTGTAGAGTCTCACTATACAAGTCATTGTAATATCTTATAATTTGTTTTATCTTCCTTCAGGTACACGGAATTTGGTGGTTCGGTTCCTAATAGGCCTGTCGAAGATTTGGCATTTTCGGTTGCACGGTTTATACAGAATGGAGGTTCATTCATGAACTATTATATGGTAAGTTAACAACTTAATAGTTATATAATAATCAGCAATGAGAAGCTTGCTAATTTAGACTATTTTTTCCTTCAGTATCATGGAGGAACTAATTTTGGCCGAACCTCTGCCGGTCTTTTTATTGCTACTAGCTACGATTATGATGCTCCACTTGATGAATATGGTATGTACTATAGAGTAGGTTGTGCTAAGCTTTTTATCTACCTACTGATAATTGCATATGCATATTAATGGCCCTACCTACTAAAAATGAGTACATACAACTTGGCTGATATTATCTTTTCTAAATACAAGTATTTAAATATGTAGTCAGCCGGCGATTTAATGTCGAGTTTCCGATTTTTTATATATCAGGATTGACTAGGGATCCAAAGTGGGGACATTTGAGAGATTTACATAAAGCCATCAAGCTATGTGAACCTGCTTTAGTCTCTGTAGACCCTACTGTAAAATCACTTGGTAGTAATCAAGAGGTAAAGCTTAATTTCCATAGAGTAAAATTTAATAAGCATATATATGAAATTTGGATGAGGGAATCAAACACGAGACTCTCAGATCGAATTACAATGTAATAAATCTATTTCTCGCAGGCTCATGTATTCCAGTCAAAGTCGTCATGTGCAGCATTTTTGGCAAACTATGATACAAAGTACTCAGTGAAAGTCACGTTTGGAAATCGACAATACGATTTACCACCTTGGTCTGTCAGCATTCTCCCTGATTGCAAGACTGCGGTTTTTAACACTGCAAGGGTAACACATTGCCTTTCTTTAGATTGGTCTAATCACTGATTCTTTCTACTATTCTAGATTTCTAGTTTGACACTCAGAGATCAATTTTTTTGTGCAGCTCGGGGCGCAAAGCACACAGATGAAGATGACACCTGTCGGTGGTGCCCTTTCGTGGCAATCATTTATTGAAGAAGCAGCAAGTGGTTATACTGATGATACGACTACGCTGGAAGGCTTGCAGGAGCAAATAAATGTCACGAGAGATGCTTCGGATTATTTATGGTATATGACAAAGTGAGTACATGATCATTATAGCCTTACCATCACTATATATGTGTGTGTGATTTGCTTGCTTATGAAATTATTCTTTGCTCTTTCAGTGTGAATATAGATTCTGATGAAGGATTTTTGAAGAACGGAGAGAATCCTCTTCTCACCGTCTTTTCAGCTGGCCATTCATTGCACGTTTTCATCAATGGCCAACTAGCAGGTGAATATTGCTGATCCAATTGTGTTAAACACGTTCTTGACATTACATTGGTGCTAAAAATTCATTCTATCTTGTGGTAGGAAATGTTTATGGATCGTTGGAGAATCCGAAGATAACATTTAGCCAGAATGTGAAGTTGACCGCCGGTACTAACAAGATTTCTTTGTTAAGTGTTGCTGTTGGGCTTCCGGTTAGTTTTCTCTCACAAACTATGTTGCATGGAAACTTCTCAGGTCCTAAGTCCTTGTAAAAAAATATTGTTTTCTTGTTTTCTGTTTCAATGTTTTTCTGTCATTTCAGTGTTTTCATTTCCGTACCACATAGCTGACAAACTATGTTATTTGTTCTCAAATTCTAATCTCATCTGGGCTAATCTCAGAACGTCGGCGTGCACTTTGAAAAATGGAATACTGGAGTTTTAGGTCCGGTCACATTGAAGGGTTTGAACGAGGGTACAAGAGACCTCTCGAGTTGGAAATGGTCATACAAGGTGTGTTTCCCTGCTTCACATGCTTCTATTTTTCCTTCTGTTTCACCATCTTACTCATTTCCATGCTCATGAGCAGATTGGTCTGAAAGGTGAAGCTTTAAGCCTTCATACCGTCACAGGGAGTTCATCCGTCGAATGGGTGGAAGGATCACTAGTAGCTAAAAAACAACCACTGACATGGTATAAGGTGGGTTAAGGCTTCATTCTTTATCTATACACTGTACTCAATTACTTAGTATTCGGGTTACGCAATTGTTTGTTAGTTTTGATTAATGCTGCAATATTTGTAGGCAACATTTGATTCACCAGAAGGGAATGAGCCACTAGCCTTAGATATGAGTAGCATGGGAAAAGGCGAAATATGGGTAAATGGTAAAAGTATTGGACGCCATTGGCCGGGTTATATAGCTCGTGGTGGCTGCAGTGCTTGTAACTATGCCGGAACTTACGATGATAAGAAATGCCGAAGTAATTGTGGAGAACCCTCTCAAAGATGGTGAGAAAATCTTTCATTGTCTGTTATTTCTCGATCTGCAGATACCGATGAACGCTAATGAGATTACTCGCAGGTACCATGTTCCGCGCTCATGGCTGAATCCGGGCGGGAATTTGTTAGTTGTTTTTGAAGAATGGGGTGGGGAAACAAGCGGAATATCTTTGGTTAAAAGAAGTACAGCAAGTGTTTGTGCTGATATATATGAGGGACAACCAGAACTGAAGAACTGGCAGATGGTAGCCTTAGGCAAACTTGATCATCTCCAACCTAAAGCTCATTTGTGGTGTCCTACTGGTCAGAAAATATCGAAAATCAAGTTTGCTAGCTACGGAATGCCTCAAGGAACATGCGGTAGTTTCCGAGAGAGCAATTGTCATGCCCACAAGTCATATGATGCTTTTGACAAGGTACACTAACTGCTAAAACAGTTTTACTTTTATTGCAATAAAACTCATCGAGTCATCATTTCCATTTCCGGAAACTCTTCTGAAATGCCAAAAATTTATGTTTGTAACTTACTCTTATAAAATTCTGCTTCAGCATTTTCATTTCCATGCTACATCTTATATATCAGACTCGGCTTGACAGGACTAACATTTTGAGTTCTGTTGCAGAAATGTGTCGGAAAGCAGTCTTGCTCGGTAACTGTGGCGGCTGAAGTTTTCGGAGGAGATCCTTGTCCTGATGCCTCAAAAAAGCTTTCAGTTGAGGCTGTTTGCAACTGAAGTTTGATCGGGAAACAATCATACGTTACCAAATAAATGAAATCTCAGATTGCTTCATCTTTAGTACATAAAAGATTTATTACAGCATTTGTAAGGTTGCAAGATCTTACCACAATACAGTTTCAGAACAGTTTTGGCGAAGCCGAAACGTAGGTCATTCGTCATCGTGTACATAGAGAAGCCATTAATTTGTGAAATACAGCTTCATACATCAAAGTTTAGGCATATTTTTTAATCTGCTACAAAATTATAGTCCTAATTAGCTGCTGATATTCTGATACATGTAATGTAAGTAAGCTTTTAGCTTACTGAAGTTGTACTTCTACTGTATAAGTGAAATTATATTTCTATTTTGAGAATATAAATTTTTAAGAGAATAATGCAGCATTTAGATTGTTGTCAATCATCGTTCTTGATCTCTTCTATACTGAAGTTATTATAAATTCTTGTTATAATTCATCTATTAGAGCTACTACATAAGGATATGTTACTAAAAATATTTTAATTTGTCTGCATAACTAACACAAACAAGCAGTCAAGCAGTGGCATAACCACAAATTTAATGAAGGGGGACAAAAATTTAAGGTCTGACCAAAAAGCTAATATTTTTTTCATTTTTTTGTTTATATCTATTAAAACCAATGTTATAATTCTATAGCAATCTGACAAATCTGCTGGAAAACTATCCCATTTTTAAAAATGTATTTAATTTGACCTACATGGCAATTGAATGTGTTTTTTAAACAAGAAAAGAAAAGAAGAGTTGTCAATGTGAATGTCACATTGTTCGAATAAATTAATTTAAGAAATATTACATTGATTTAAAAATCATATAGATTTCCAATAAATTGACCAAATTGGGATAAATTTTTCACACTTATAGTGTTTGAAAAAAAAATTAGAAAGTGAAAAAAAAATCGACATTTTAGCATCATAAAAATTTAAACCTTATCAATGGTGGTTAGTCCAAGTGGTAAGCGGTTTGGTATCGCTTAAGTAAAGTCTCAAGTTCGAGTCTTGTGAATGCATAAAATTCCTACTGGCAGACTCACACACCATGCTAGATGCGCGACGCGGACCGGATCCGGATTAGTCAGGACGAAGTCTTGGAAACCGGATAGACTAACCAAAAAAAGAGGATTTCGACCAAATCTTAATCAATACAATTTGTTTTTGCAACCGTACTAACATGTGATACTGAATCCATTGTCACTCAAGGTCTTTTATTATTGGTTCTTTTAAAAAATCTAACAAGTTTTTTTTATCCATAATCAAACATTTGTTAATTAAAATTAAAATCAAAATCAAAATTTTATAAAATCTATGAAGTCATAATTTTTGTATGCATCAATCTTGATCTACCAATGTAGGAATGAATATTTTTCTTTCTAAATTTCAATTTCACAAAGTGAATTTTTGTACATCAATTTCCATTCATCTTTAAATCATTGTAAACTGTAACTTTTGAATTACTGAGTTTCAATTATTTTTTTATTTTATTCGTAATTAGAGACAAAAAAACTACCTCTTAATCTTAGCTATCGCACCGTAAACCGGCGAACAACAAGCCCAGCCTGTCAGACGACGACTTCTTCAATTATTAGATTATATTAGCCACCTATCCCAGAATGAAATGGGATGGCCACCAAGAGATCGACACTATTCAAAAGTTGTCACTCAAATTAAATTGATTTAACCTATTTTAAGATTCCTGAACTTTCTAATTTTTTTTAATTTCGTTCCTATGCTTTTTTGTTTTTTTACTTGATTTTTGTACTTTTAGAAACAGTTTTATAAAGTCATTCTATTTTTTTACTTAGTCCTTATACTTTCAAAAACAACAGTTTTATTTGGTCCTTAAGAGTGCATCACATTTCCACATTTTTGTTAATAGAAAAATTTCATAAAACTGTTTTCTCAAGTATAAAATATTGCTGAATATTTTATAAAACAGTTTTAAATTTTTTATTTTCTTCGCAATATGCACACCAGTTGAATAGCTTGCGGAAAAGAAAATATTGCTGGGATTACTAGAAATTGTATAGGCACAATGATTGAATACTTACCTTCAAGAACAGGATTCCAACTTTATATTTTTTAGTTACAAATTTTTCTATTGAAGAGATGACGTTTTGAAAGTCTCTAAGGTATATGTAATGATTGATAGTTACTGCTTTATAGATCAGAAATCAAAAATTGGAAGTAGAATTTCATACGTAATGCAATTTAATAAAGAAAAAACAGTTAATCATCTTTAAATATATGGAGTGAAAGCAACCTTTAACATACATATATTTCGTGACTATTAATTTTCTTCAAACTATGATTTATACAATATAGTAAATAATATAATTATTTATTTTGATTAATTATATATTCATATTCCCACTACTTGTGCATCTCTTGATCTTAACTACTATAATATTAATTAATTAATTTTTTGATTCAATTTTAGAGATTCTTAATCAATTTTAATTTGTCTCCTAATCAAAACAAATTCATAATGATAGGAATTGATGAACAAATTAATGGCTATATTATTTTTTTATTCACTTGCGCGTTCTACGTGGTGCATGACATTGCATACATATATTATGGGAGATTTAGTCAATATAACAACCTACTTGTACCCATCAATTTTTAAATTTGTTATGTGGTATATTTGTTAATTGTAATGTGTGAAATGGTTGTTATATTTGGTGGATAATAATCAATAGTTTTAGAATAATAAACAAATTTAAAGTCAAAATATCAATGATTTTAGGATAATTAACCGATTAAAAGTCAATTTTAAGCCAAATTAATTAGTTAATATGTACATGTCCTGATCAAATAAATTACTTAATTTAGCAATTACAAGGGGTTTTTTCTTATCCAAGTAACAAGCAAAAGAATAGCATTTCAATTGACTGATGTATATTTTTTAGACTAGTGGAGATAATTAGTTACTAATAGTGCTTAATATAGATGTTAATGTATCCTGTCATGTTTAATTGCTACATATAATGGATAAGAATATGAGATAAGCATTAGTGTATTTTTAAACAAGCGAGTCTAAATTTAAAAATGTCTTTTTCATATAAATTGATTAAATTTTGAGCAATAGATAATTAAACAAAGATGTTCCTTATTAAACTATCCATTCTTCAAATGTTGCTATAAAAGAAGACCTACAAACAATATTCCAAGAACTTGCATCAACAAAGAAAAAAAAAGTTTAATTTAAGAGATCGAAAAACTAGTGCAAAATGTTAAGTAACAATTGGTTGATATTGGTACCATTGTTTTTAACTTCATGGGTTTGTTATACCACAGCTACTGTTTGGTATGATCATAAAGCTATAACTATCAATGGCCAAAGAAGAATTCTAATCTCAGGATCTATTCATTACCCCAGAAGCACACCTGAGGTACACATCATTTCTTACTACTAGCTACTACTTTACGGAAAATTCTTATCTAAACCCGGTTTATACATTTTTGTTTCTTTTTAATAGTTTGTTTGATTCAACTGTTCGATAGCTACGGTTTAAAATTCTTTATTTCAGCTGTTTGATCACCCGGTCTACGTTATTTTTGTGTTTTTATAAGAGTTTTTTTAATTCAACTGTTGTTGCTACTATTACGAGTCGTTAAAACTTTTCAACACCTCTTTTCAATAGCTCCAAATTTTTTAATTCAAATGTTTGATCAGCTTCCAATCTCCTCCGACCTCTAGACCAAATATGATCTGAGTTTTTGAGAAATCATTTTAAAATGTTTAAAAGTTTGTTAAAGTGGTTAGTTTGTCAATTCTTTTGAAAGATGCCATCACCTAATTGGCTAAAATTGTAAAATCCATTATGCACTTTCCCTAACCAGCAATACTGATACCTAAAAACTTAGGTCACATAGTTAGAAGCCAAAAATTAAAATGCAAGAACCAAGATTATAATATTATTCAAACTTTTTGGTCACTTTTTGATTGAATGGTTTTTTTTCTTTCTCTATAGATGTGGCCAAGTCTGATTCAGAAAGCTAAAGAAGGAGGCTTAGATGTGATACAAACTTATGTGTTCTGGAATGGACACGAACCTAATCAAGGACAAGTAATTCAACATCATCATAAATTAATATTCTTCTCTGTTTAAACTTTAATGGTTATTAGGTACGAGTAACTAATAGAAATTTTTTAATCTTTGTCAAAAAAAAAACAGTATTATTTTCAGGACAGGTATGATCTAGTGAGGTTCATCAAATTAGTACAGCAAGCGGGTCTCTATGTTAATCTCCGAATTGGACCTTACGTTTGCGCTGAATGGAACTACGGGTACTTAAATGAAACTATATAATATTTAAGTTTGCTTTAAAAATGAGAAAAATATTAGAAATTTTTATATTTACAAGGTTTTGTGAATTTCTTGTTCAGGGGATTTCCTATGTGGCTAAAGTATGTCCCTGGTATTGAATTTAGAACTGATAATGGACCTTTCAAGGTTAGTTCATAATCTTTTTGTGTTTTTTAATTACAAAGTTGAGTACCATTTTGTTTAATCTCTTTGTTTCCAATAATATAATTAACCAAATTTATTTGATACTGAATTTTGATGAAGGCTGCAATGCAAAAGTTTGTTACGTATATTGTCGATATGATGAAGGGACAAAGATTGTTTCAGACTCAAGGCGGTCCCATAATTCTCTCTCAGGTAAAAAAATTAACCTAATTAGAGTTGAATTTATAGCTTATGGTAATGTTCTCTTCAATTAGTCAATAAAAGCTGCTCAAATAATTGTTTTAATTTTTCTAATTTAACAGATAGAAAATGAATACGGACCAGTGGAATGGACAATCGGTGCTCCGGGCAAAGCTTACACAAAATGGGCGGCTGCAATGGCAGTTGGTCTTAATACAGGAGTCCCATGGATCATGTGCAAGCAAGAGACTGCTCCTGATCCAATTGTAAGTTCCGTTATAATCGACTCATGTTCGAAAGTAAAAATACTGAAACAAAAAACATCACTTTTCATAAGAATATCTTTATAGATATAGAATTTTGAAATTATAGAAGCATTCTCAGAAATGAAAAAAGCCAAAATATAAAACTCGAGAAGTTGCAGTAAAACATTGCTCATGTTTCTTGTTTCTTCTATCTGATGATGTGCAGATTGATACCTGCAATGGATTCTACTGTGAAGGCTACAAACCAAATAATATCAATAAACCCAAAATGTGGACGGAAAATTGGACTGGCTGGTAAGTAACAGAATGACATATATGCTAAATTTGACCCTTTTTGTTAATATAAATGTGTTTTCATTTGAAATGTTATTCTAAAAGAGTTATGATGATGCTATCAGGTATACAGAATTTGGTGCTGCAGTTCCTTATAGACCTGCGGAAGATACAGCATTTTCAGTTGCAAGGTTTTTTGCAGCCGGGGGTTCATTTGTAAATTATTATATGGTATGAACAAATTTCTAAGTAGATTTCAGTCATTTGGCGTATTATTGTCGAATTTAACAAATTTTGGTTCATGTGCAGTATCATGGAGGAACCAATTTTGACAGAACTGCAGGCCTTTTCATGGCCACTAGCTACGATTATGACGCACCTCTAGATGAATACGGTAATGCTTTGCTCGAGCAAGCAGGAAATTTTCTTCTTTTTTGTATATTCTTCGTGTTTTCGCCTTCTTAGTTTTTGTTCTATCCAAACATGCATATCCTACAAAATCAAAACACTTTCATACAACATTATTAAAAACTCCAAATACACTTAATTCAAGCATAACATATCTGTATAAACAACACATCACTAATTGCCAAACCAAAAGTTTCAAAGCTGATATAGTAAAATTACATATTTATTTCTGAACCAGGATTACCACATGATCCAAAGTGGGGACATTTGAGAGACCTTCACAGAGTGCTCAAGCAGAGTCAGGCTGCTCTAGTATCAGTAGATCCTCAAATTATATCACTTGGTAAAAACCAAGAGGTAAAACCAAATCCAAAAATAGCAAGATGTAGATAGAATTTCTTACTTTGGTTTTCTTTCTAATCTGTGTAATTGTTTTCAGGCTCATGTGTTCCAATCAAAGGCAGGATGTGCAGCATTCTTGGCAAACTACGACTCCCAATATGGTGCAAACGTTAACTTCTGGACTAAACCATATTGGCTACCGCGTTGGTCTATCAGTATTCTCCCTGATTGCAAGACTGTAGTTTTTAACACTGCAAAGGTAAGAAATACCCTTTTGCTTCCTCTCAATATTTAAGTTCTTCATACTATTTAATAGAATATAATTTTTAATACTTTCTGCTGATTTTTGTACAGATGAGTGCCCAAAGCACACAGATGTGGATGATGCCTACTGGAACTAAATTTTCTTGGCAGTCACACATTGATGAAATTCCCACTGGTTTTGCACCTGGTACATTTACCAAAGATGGCCTTTGGGAGCAGAAGTTTGTTACAGGAGATAAAACAGATTACCTGTGGTACATGACAAAGTAAGTATTTTATGCATACAGTCTAATCATTAGTTCACCTTCTATTAGGCAGTAACTATGTTGCCCGAAAATATAAATGCTGAAAGGAACATGTTGAAATAGATACAGGGAAACAACATTTTTTAAAAGAAGTGGTTATAAATATAAAGTTTTGGAATCTCAGAAGTATTTGCGGGAAGAAAAAAAAAAGAAACTTCGAAACGTAGTACTCCACCAATTTTGTACAACATAGGACAGAAAGGTAGAAGAAGAGGAAAAGAAAAAGGGTAAAATCAGTGTGTATTTGCTGATTTTTGAACAATGTTTTGGTCTTACAGTGTGAATATAAATGCAAATGAAGGATTTTTGAGGGCTGGAAAATCTCCTCTTCTTACAGTTGCTTCAGCTGGCCATGTTTTGCATGTTTTCATCAATTATAAACTAGCAGGTTACTCTTATAACCATCTTCTTAATTGAATAAACACTTTGCTACGTTCATCTTCTGCTAACTCATCAGCTAACTCTAATTACAGGAACTGTATATGGGTCGTTAGAGAATCCTAGGACAACATTTAGTCAGAATGTGCATTTAGTAGGTGGTGTTAACAGAATTGCTTTGTTAAGTGCTACAGTCGGTCTTGCGGTTAGCACTTTCACTTTTCTAATTTCTATTTGCTTCCTTGACATCAGTTAAAGCAGAATTAACCACTATATTGTCTTATCATTGATGTCAGAATGTGGGTACACATTTCGATACATGGAATGTTGGGGTTCTAGGTCCAGTCACATTGCAAGGTCTGAATCAAGGAACACTAGATATGACAAAATGGAAATGGTCTTACAAGGTTTGTTATGGCCAGTTTTCTTTCTCTACCAAAATTAATCCTCAATTTTTTCAATTGCAAAAATGCTAACTTGACGAAACTAAGCAGATTGGTCTCAAAGGTGAAGATTTGAAACTCTATTCGGGAGCTTCAGCAGTTGCTTGGTCTCAAGGAGCACAATTGGCTAAAGGAACACCAATGACATGGTACAAGGTAAAAGTTAATTCTTGACAACTGAATACCTGATTTCCATTTTGTTTTATTTTGGCACTAAGAATTCAACTAACAATAGTGAAAACATATATTTCAGACTTACTTTGAGGCGCCACCAGGAAACGATCCGTTAGGTTTAGATATGTACACCATGAGTAAGGGTCAGATATTCGTAAATGGACGCAGTGTAGGACGACATTGGCCTGCATATAAAGCAAAAGGTAACTGTAATGATTGCGATTATGCTGGAACCTATGGAGATCAGAAATGTAGATCTAAATGTGGACAGCCATCTCAACAATGGTAAGGAAATCATTACCAGCTTTGTTTTGACTTTCTTGAGTTAATCAGAGCAAAATTGGAAAAATCTTGACAATGACATTGATCTCAGGTATCATGTTCCACGCTCATGGCTGAAGCCAACAGGAAATATATTAGTTGTATTTGAAGAAATGGGTGGTGATCCTAATGGAATTTCTTTGCTAAAGAGAGTTGTAGGAAGTGTTTGTGCTGATATAGATGATGACCAGCCAGAAATGAAAAGCTGGACGGAGAACATACCAGTCAAACCCAAAGCCCATTTGTGGTGTCCTCCAGGGAAGAAATTCTCTAAGGTCATCTTTGCCAGCTATGGATGGCCCCAAGGAAGATGCGGTTCCTATCGGCAAGGGAAGTGCCACGCACAAAAGTCATGGGACCCTTTCACAAGGGTATGTATATCAACCAACCAATCATGACATTCTTTGCCATATTCTGATCCAAATCATGTTCTCTTCCGAGTTTAAAGTCATTTAGAGGTTTCACTTTCATTAACAGCTTTTTTTTATGTAATTCTCTTGCAGGACTGTCTTGGAAAACCATCATGCGATGTACTTGTGGCTCCCGAAAATTTTGGAGGGGACCCATGTCCAGGAAGTACAAAGAGACTCTCAGTCCAACTTCAGTGCAGCTGAAATACAGAAAATCAAGATTGAGTTATCGAAAGCATGTTTAGAAACGAAAAGAAAATATTACACCATTTATTAGAATTTTAAACTCATATTCTCAAAGATTATTGTTCTCTACTGAAATTTACTACATAGTTTGGCAAAGCCAAATATCAGTAACTGTGTATAAAAATATGTACATAAACATGCTCTTAATTGTTAAGAGCATTTTTATAAATTGGAAAAAAAAAATACTTTGTGAATATTGTATGTGAAAAACAAGCTACTTTTCCTGTGTTGAGATATATACAAATGATGACTGATCCACGAAACAAATTCAAAGTTGGTCTGTCATTAAGAAGCCTATGCCCACCAAGTCTCTCATATTACTTAAAAATTACAAATTAAGTGCTCAATGGGATCGTTTAGATCTTGGCCGAGTTCTAAAGTTCTTTGCCCTGTTAACTCTGCTCATTTTCACAGAATAAAGTAAATGTTCTCTCGGTAAAACTGGAGATAAGACAGATTCTGCAGACTCCTCCTAATCACATTTGTTGCTTCCTGCAGCAAAGTCTTCTGGCTCCCAACAATTTTAATCTTCATGTTTCCTTCGTCAATCAGTTTTTGCCTAAACCATCCTAACATTTCAGCTTCATGAAACAACAAATTCATCTAAGATAACTGGGATAACTAGGATGCTCGGTTATCTAAATTAGCATTGAAAAAGAATTAGCAAGAGGCATGATATGCAAGTACCGAGAAGAAGAGGAAACACACTGCCTTTAATCTAAGAGCAACAAAGTTCCATGGATACTAACTCAAAACACATGAGAGAGAAAGCTGACCTTATTTTTCTGATTATAATCTTAAAGAGAGTATGATTATCAAATCAATGTCAATAGCTAAGCTAGTTCTGCAGGGAAATGAATCCACAACCAAAAACCTCTTCTTCCTAAAGAGCAACACCTTACAAGACAAAGCAGTAACAATGGCCTGAATAAGACAATAACCAAATCAAAATTTAAAATCAGAAAAGAAAAGGACCAAAACATGGACTTACAGGGTGCAAAAGCTGCTATAAGGCTAGTGTGGAATAGAGAAAGGACGGACACATATAGAGTGCACTGACCTACAGGTCACCAAGGAGCAACTTTACCACTAGTGCTAAGGAAGGGGGAAGCAGCTCCGCAGATTAACTACCATTCTCCATAAGGAAGAAAGAACACTGGAAGATTAGAGACAAAACTGGTCTGTGTTGCTATGAAGCAGATGCAATAAAGTGGCAACAAAACCACAATGGCAAAGTCCTCAATGGATTAACTGATGGTTTAGCTTTCAAATGGAGATATTAACTGCAAGCTAGTATGACTGACAAAATCCAAGAGGAAAACCCTCCAGGAACCTGCGTATTACAACGAAACATATGGCCTTCACAAAACTCCACTCTCAGGTAATAATTTGTGACTTAACCCTATAATGGCATCATCAATTTTTTTGTCAATTTTAAACATTTCTTGCCCTTGATGCCTCCATCGCATCAATTTATCATGGAGATCCATCAACATCACATCTTCATCAATATTAAGCTCAATTAGCCTCTTGAGGCACTTTATCAAGTACCTGCTCGCCCACAATTTCACCTGAAGAATTACAACCAGTCCAATTTTCTCATTCTCATATACTGAAGTACACAACCTCTCAGCAATATCAGTTAAACCGAAAACAATACAGGCACCTGCAACAGCTTCCTTCTTACTACATTCATTCATTCCTATAACTAAATCTGCTAGCCCCCCATCTTTTCCTATATGGTCCATTCTAGCATTCTTAGATGTTGAATGAAGCATCCTACCAGTTGCAGTATGATGCAACAAAAGCTCAAATCCATCTTCTTGAGCATAACTAGCGCAACCAATCAAGAAGCCTAATGGAACTCTCCTCAAAAGCATATTGTTCTGCCAAGCCATAAAAGAGGTATTTGCCTCACAAGAGTTAGTATTGTTTACTGATTTATTACCATACTTCATGAAACTTTGGAATTCTTTGAGCCAGAGGCCAATGACTTGACAATTATACTCCTTTTCAGTAATGGAATCCTCTTCACAGTCATAATTCTTGGAACTCTTACGTTTCTTCTTGTTGCCAGCTGCAACCCTTCCAGACTTAACCGAGTCAAATTGTCTGAGAGTCCAAAACTCTGACATTTTAATCAAATTATCAAACAGCAGATCCTGCTGAGATTGGTTATTAGGTCTCAGAATCCAAGCAATGTACCTTGCAGCGGCAGCAGGAAATTGTTCCTTATCATTTGTTTTCCCATATCTGGGTGCTCCTAATATCATTTCTGATTGAAAATTCTTTTGAATATAATCGTTGGAAAAGAGTAAAACTGAAGCAAAATAGAACCAATCTGGGAAGCAGATTGCCAAAGCCCTGATTCATAAAAGTTCAAATAAATTATGGAAATGGGATCAAGACATGGTAAACACCATAGGCTTTATTCATTGAGTAAGGAAATACCAGACAGATTTGGGATCTATTAATGCAGTCTTCATTGATGATGGCTCACAAGTCAGACCAAATTGTTTCCTGACAAGGGAATCTGGCTTGCATGTCCAATCCACTAATTGCAGAAAACTTGAAGATGAGAGCGGCCCAACCAAGGTCCTCAGCAAATCATTTTTGTAGGGGAAATATGCATTAGAGAATGGCAGCTTTGATCCCAACTCCATAGATACGCCCCACCATGTTGGTCTAGACATTACATCTAGTAGCACGGAAACTAATTCAGTTAGGAGCACTAGTACTGAACCCAGACCCCTGTTGCATTAGTAACAAAGCAAAATGGATGTTGTTATGCAATTATTATAGCAAATAGAATGTGAAGTAATGTAATGCATTTTCCCATAAACACTGTATTATTGTCTCTGGACAACAATAACTTGGATGCTAATGTAGACATAGTCAAATGAGTAATAATTATGTAAAAGGAAATGGTTTAGGAAAACTAGTTTGAATAATTCCTTACAATCTAGTCTGCAAGCTGACATGGCAGCAAAGATAAGGAGAACAGTTAAAATATTTAAAATCACCAAGAAAGAAGAAAGTTAACCACCCTTAACTTAAATTGCCCAGTTAACTAATAGATAGTCTGACTTATATTAATTGCATTTTTGTTCAGCAAACTATTAATGTTGTCCTAAATACTGAAAAACACAGTCTGACCAAAAATAAAGAAATCGAGAAATAGGAACTCACGTCAACATAAGCCAATTGTGTAATAGAGCTTTCACATGAATGAACATAGTTGGAGAAAGCACCAAGCATATAAGGATGGAGCGCCACTCCATCCTCTCATAAAATTCCTTGCTTAAAGAAAGAAAAGGTCTTTCTATGGTGTTTTGCAATATATTTGAAATATCATGCTTTAAGGTTAGTGGGTCAAGATACCACGATAGCAACCTGCAGAAAGTTCAATAACAACTAAACATAAACTTTTCGTATAGATGGTGTCACTGAAAGGAAAGAAAAATAAGAACAATAACTCAAATGCAACAAACCTCAATGGTATTTCATGGTTTTCAAGAGATGATTCTTTGGGCAAGTAGATGAGAAGTTTCGAAATAGCAGAGCTTTTTCTATCAATCGATTTACTATTCATTAAATAAATTGATGGAACCAAATATCTACTGCAGGAAGCAGAAACCGCAACTCTTGCAACAGCACTTGAAAGCAAATGAGAAGGTATCCCTACAAAAGCAAACACTAGTTGAAATGTTGAATTATCACTACATTATAATATAACATGCAAAATTTTACTCTTTTCCTAGATTAATGAAACTTAAAATATAGATTAAAAACAACAAAAAAAGAAAAGTTACCTTGTTCTTCTAATCTGGAAACGACATCATTAACAATTTCAATAAATTCTATACAATCCGGCATGGAAATTAAAGTACCAATCTGTAAAATCTCTTCCTTCTCTAACCGCAACACCTTACAACTTATCGAAGAAGATAACACGCTAATAATTGTCTTGACTAGATACTCAGTCATACAATCAAAAACCTAAAAAAGTAAAAAAAAAATCAAAGTCAAAATTAAGTCAAATTAACGAGAGAACGGAATTTGAATCGAGTTCAGACCTGTGGCGCTTTGAAGCACATGAGAGCGAGAGCCGTATCTAAAACCGTAACTTGAGCATCGTCGTCAGTGAGATTGAGAGATTGATTAAGCTTCGAAATCGAGAGATCGACAATATCAATGTTAGAATTTGAAACTTCTGGCGACGAAGTATGCGATAGGGTTAGGGTTTGGAGATGAAATGCGAGTTTGGAGAAGAGATCAGTTATTTCCGGTAAATTGGCGGCCATGATTAGTGATCGTCGGCGAATCAGACGGTTTATACTGTGACCGGCGAGCAGGGGTGGTGTGATTTTAACTACATGATGATTAATATACCACGATTTCCCAATTTTCCCGCCACAATTAAACCGGGCCGAATAATACAATTTGGGCTTTTTTAATTAATCTAGAGAAGTTTACCCAAAAATAAGCAAAAGGCTTACTTTAACCGGTCAGAATGGAAAAATAAATAAGACCTTAAGGTCGAAGATGGCTTACTTTGACCCCTACATTGTCCAAAATGGTTCACATCGCACAAAAAATTTGACACCGTGTTAAATGATGACGTGGTATGTATGAAAAAAGTTCAAAAACATTCTTAATGTTTAAAATACTTACCAATTTTATATTTATAATTTTTTTTAACTATTTTGACCCTCTTCTTCATTTGATATCAATAATAAATAACAATTAAAAGTAAAATATTTATTAAAAAAATCGAAACTTAATTAAACACTTCGAAACTCAATTAAACACTACTAAATCACCTCCAGATGGGTCTGCTCCAAGGAGCAATGCTCCTCCGACAGCCGGAGCTGCTCCTCCTCCAAAAATGTTTTTTTAAAATTTAATTTTTTTTTTTAAATTTAGGTATCAATTTGTAATTTTTAAAATAATAAGGACTATTCTAGACTTTTAACCGGGAGAGTGTGTTTTAAACGCGTGTTGAGAGTGGGTAAGAATGAGAGAGGGGCTGATTCGATACGAAAATGCAACTTTTGGGTTTCTTTGTACCAAAAGCGACGAGAATGGCTCATTTGATATTTCGTGCCAAGTTGAGGGGGTGAATTGATCCTTTGTTCGATAATTTAGTTGTTCTTCTCACATTTTATCCATGTTTGACCAGTATTGGATAACTTTCTGTGTTTTTTTATTTTATATTTCTTCATTATAAACTTTTTGTTATACTATCTGTATATTTTTGGTATATTTGTTTGATACATAATTTCTATTTTTTGTGATATACATATTATTAGTATGTTATTAGTATATAATAGCATAATTTATATACTTGTGTTATTGTCACGACCCAAATTATTGAGCCGAGACCGGCGCTAGGGAATGGGAGTGGTAGCTCCGAAACCCGTAGTAAGCCTAAAACCACTATTAATTTTTCGCATTTAAAAACTATAATATCATATATAAACCTTTTTAGAAAACTCTTTTACATAATATAATTGTAAATATTAAAATATCATATTACAGTTTACATTCAAAACTCACTATTTGAAATCCAAATATCTATCTAATACTGACATCTACTGACTGCTGCAGCTCTAGGAACTCATGCTTGTGCAAGTCCAATGACTTCTGGCACAATGGAGATGGTTTGTCTGATCCGACTCTGCATACCTGCAAACATCAGAGTGAGGGGTCAGTATTTGGGAAAATACTGAGTGAGTTTGCAAGTTACTTATAGTATTATTAAAATATAGCGTTACACGCTGAATACATATATAAATTTATGATTTAAACAAACATTATTAATTTCAAAAGTGTGAGTCCAACTCACTAGATACGGGGACTTCCAGACTACACCGTAGCCGAGTGCTCACTCGTATCGAAATCATAAAGTGTGAGTCCAACTCACTGGTGGCCCCAGCCCACTAGATACGGGGACTTCCAGACTACACCGTAGCCGAGTTCACTCTCGTATCGAAATCATAACATATTATACATAGACATATTTTAATTCTTAATCATAAAGTCAGATACTCTAGACTGACTCACCAATGATCATGCAGCCTATTGACACCCAATAGGTAGTTGGTCTCTTCGGACCGCACATTAGACACTTATCTCCAAAACAACGAGTACAACAAAATTCATATAATCAAATCTATCAAACAAAACAGCTCATACGAGCAAATCATATAGATACGAGATATTTAATAACAATACTCATAATATAAGAAAATAACTTTCATAACAATAATACGCGAAAGTAAATTGCCACTCACAGTGACCGCTATCCAAAACTGCATTATTATAATCCCGCAAGCGTAAGCTCCATGCGTTGTCCAATCACGTGCCCACTCCAGCTAAATGACCTGGTAGCTTGTTGGTACGTCAGCTACTTAATCGAGTTACCTATACGTTTAATCCATAAACGTGGGCTTAGTATTCAAACTCCTAAGTTAACATAATCGTATTTCAAATACGACTCTTAACTTTGATAATCTCTTAATCATACTTTTCTTTTAAACGTCCTAGTTTACGTTTTGATATTCAATCAAATCACGATTGATTACGCGACTTAAAATTGTCTGAAATCAAGTTTCCGCGTCGCGTCAGGGCCCAGAAAGCCCGAATTGAAGATCCCCCTTTGGCGAAGGAAGTACGCTGCACGATCGTGTACTGCACGTTCGTGCAGTACGCTGCACGATCGTGTACTGCACGTTCGTGCAGTACGATACACGATCGTGTACTGCACGTTCGTGCAGTACGATACACGATCGTGTACTGCACGATCGTGTGCTGCACGTTCGTGCAGCAAACGGCTGCCGACGTGCAGCCCCGGGGTTCACTCCCCGGGCCATTTTCGACGTGCTTAAACGTCCTAACTCGATCCCGCAACGTTTAATAACATCAAAACTCAAGATTTAAGCTTAAAACGTCGAATTCAAACTCAAAATCATTAAAACGGTAAAACCGCTCAAAACTCCAAATCAAAACGTCAAGCTTACCTCGATTTGAAGCTTAAAGATGATAGAGAATTGAATTCTTAATCCATCGGCGCGAGAATCACTCGATTTGGACGAGAAACGGCGAAACCGCGACGGATCGAAGTGATCGCCGTTTTCTTTCTTCGTCTGCTCCTGATCATTCCTTCTTTCCTTCTTCTTAAGAAACATATATATATATATATATCTTGGCTAATTAGCCACTTTCGTCCTTCATTTCTTTAACTTAAACCAATTCTCTTTTAAACTTTCTAATTTAACCAAACGGTTAAATTATTCTTTTAACTCGATTACTTACGTATTATTTATATTTGTATAAATAATACTAATTCAATATTATTATTTTCCGTCAAAATCGTTTGATTACTAATCTCGAAGCTTAATTGGCTAATTTACAATTTAGCCCTTAAACTTCTCAAAAGTTGCAATTTAGCCCAAAATGCATCCGCGTCCAAATTTGAAAAGGTCTCCGATTGACCCGAAACTTTTACCACATATACTATACAACATTTCGCGGATCTAGGCAAAATAATTTCCCTTCGGAATTTATATGGCTAAATTACCACTTTAGTCCCTATACTTTATTTTGCAACTTTCTTAACATTCTTCCTTTTCTAATTCCAATTCCAACTTTAGAATTGGAATATAACGTTAAATTCTTTGTTCTAATCTCTCTCAAACCAATCTACTAAAACTTATTTATCTTACTTTTATCGGAAGACTTTCCAATATTGCCACTCTGGCGACTCAAAACTGGACACGTGGCCCAATTAGATAATTAAATATTTTGGGGTATTACATTCTTCCCCCCTTACAAAAATTCGTCCTCGAATTTTCTTATTATTTTCTTACTTTAATTCCATTTACCTTTAGAATTCTCATTCATAGTAGGAATACCGTGTTCGTCTTGCGACACTTGTCGGTGCATGAAATTATCATTTCAATTTCTGCACTTCTTACACTTTAACGTCAGTTATCACTGACAACCTTATCTTTGATCTTTTCTTATTTATTCTATAACACAATTCTTTTGTTTGTCTTTTATCTGATATTCAATACTATAAACTTTTAGTTTAATGCTTATATCCAATGATAATTCGTTCTAGCGATACTTTATCACTAAGGACGATAATCCTGGTCTCCAGACTTCCTCGTTTCGATAACCCATTGATCTTCTCTATTTGGTCGTTGTCACGGCTTGATCTTGTTCTCCAATATCGTTTAACTTTATCATCGTTCCTTGTTGAGTAATGGGGACACTCAAACAACTCGTGCTTCACTACTTACGTAGTATTTCTTGTATGGCTATTGTCGTCGTCTGATTGTTATTTACACTAGCGTTAGGAACTTATCCCACTATTTGTTATCTCCTTTTATCTCGTTACTTCACTTCTCATATGAAGATTTTTTCGATATCGTCGTAAATTATGGTTATCCATGAGGTGAATCCTCAGGACGTATCCTTATGAGGTCTTCACTTTTCTTGTAAAACTTACTTAATCTTCTTCTTGCATCTTGATAACTCGTATACCTCTTTATCCGTTTGCATATTCATTGATCTATTTCCTTTAAGCATGACGTACTATTCTTTGAAACTCCTTGTCTCTTCTTACCTTACATCAATCTGTTTCATTAATCTGGTTTTCAGCCAGATAGGGTCGTCATATTGGTCGTTGAATTCTTATTTTAATAAGACGGTGTGTGACCAATGTTCTGGTAAGCTTTCTTTGCTTATAATCCTTAAATGAGGATCTTAATCTTCTCCTACTTATATACTTACATCAGAATGTCCTCTGATGACGTCGTTACTTATTCCATGCTTGATCTTTTTATTCATCATTCTATCTTGCTTCATCTATGTTTTCTTTTCTTTGTCGTCTTTTTGACATTCAAAGATGCTTTTAGCATTTATCGCCATAATCCAACTCTTTTTTTTTTATCTATATCTTCCTTCCAATTCTCAATCTTAGTTTGGCTTTTAGCTTCCAAATCATTTCTCTTTATTATCATGTAGCGTTAAGCTTACTTCTCATTACTATTAATGATCTTTCCACTCCATTTAATATTCCCACTTTTGTCCATATTGTAGATGTACTTCTTCGTAACTTTATTTGACTTGTCATTAGTTAACCAATAGGATTAATAGTCTATATACAATCATCCTATGGTATTCTTTGCATTCCTTCTCAGCGCATCCCAGACATCGTGTATTACTTGCTCTTAATATCCACAACATCAATCATTAATAGAGAGTCGTAGTCTTTTCGTCTAAATTTCCCGATGTAGTACGTTCTCAATCGTATATGCCTTGTCTTATCGTATTCGTACTAACATTATGGCTGTTCGTAATGCCAATCATATGCTGGTATCATCTCTATCGTATCTCATATTTCTGATATTTCTTGTTTCAGCACTCTGAGCGTCGATCACCAATTAAATAATGGGTCGCAGTTCTTTTGCCTGAATTATCGACGTAGTGCGTCCTTAATTACTTATATATTGTACTGTTGTACCTTTACTGACGTTTTAACTGTCAGTGAATCCAATCCTATGTCTCTGTCATCTTTATCTTTTCCTATTTTTATATGTCTTACGACCATATAGAATTTAATCCATCTGATCCTCTCTTCATCCTTCTACGTGAATTTCTCTTTTTCGCTTCTCAATAACGCTTATCAAGTTTCTTGCGACATACGCAGGTTATCCGTACTTTCCTTAACTCTGTTTACTTTAACTAACTTCTTATTATCCATAATCTACTTTTGCGTCTTTATACTTTATCATATACGTCATGTACCTTTGGCAATCTCTCGACCGTACGCAGGAAGTCAATGGAATACAGTCCTACTGGTAGTATTCCTTGTGAAAAGGAGCGCATTTGCTTCCTAACCTGATCAGAGCCACTCGTGTCTGACCATTGGCTACTTCCACATCCTCCCTCAGATTGTGATACTACCGTACACTAAATCAGAAATGCTTGCTCCGGTACTTCTCGACATTGAACTCGTCTGATAACTTTTCTTTCCCGAAGTCCTCTTCCTGAGGATCTCTTTCTGGGAATGTATCAAACAAATTTGATCGTGCCTAATACATCTTAATCCTTTAAGGATCATAATCAATCTTCTATACTGATCACATCACTCTTAATTTGATCTAACTTGAAGTTTAAGGCTAACACTTCACAAACATCCATTACGTTTGTACCTTTCACAACTTACTATTCCGCTTCATAACCAAAATCTTAAGGTGGAAGTTTCAACTCTCAATCCACCGATTACAGTTCTTGTTGTTTGTCTCTTGATCTAAGTATCTTGATCTTTCCCGGTTATCCTTAACTGGAACTAATAGTTGAAAGAATTTCCCAAATCGGGTCACAAACTTAGTTCATGTTATTTGGTCTTTCATCGCTCTAATTGCATGTCGGAACTAATCATAGGTTGAACCTTTCATCGACATCTTCATCGACATTACTGTTTGTCCTTCATCCGCTTGATGTGTACGAGCATCTTACTTTACTTTCCTAGTGGATTTAGCATACCACTTGATCCGTCAAACTCTTTTAGTCTTAACTTAAGTATACTAACATCACATCTCTATAGGTGTTCCTTTCTTCACGTTGATACTATCTTTATATCCATCGTCCTATCATTGGCACACAATTCCTTATTGTAATACCCCAAAATAATTAATTAGCTTATTGGACCACGTGTCCAGTTTTGAGTCGCGGAAGTGGCGATATTGGAAAGTTTTCCGATAAATAAGTTTCAAGTAGGTCGGTTTTGAGAAATTAACTATGAGAAAATTAAGGTTATATTTCAATTCTAAAGTTAGTGTTGGAATTAATAGGGAAATGTCAAGAAAAGTCTAAAATGAAGTACAGGGACCAAAGTGGTAATTTAGCCACTTTGTGTCGAAAATAGAAATATTGGAATTTGACGGGAAAGTACTAATATCGAGATTTGTATTATTTATCGGATATAAATAATACGTATAAGTCGTAATAAAAGAGTTTATTGATTTAGCTATGGACTAAATCGTAGGAAAGAAACGTTTGAAAGATAAATTGTAACAAGGAAAGAAAGAAAGGACCAAAACGGACTTTTAGCCATCTAATATAAGGATTATCATTTGAATGAAGGAAGGCATCAGAGAGTGAGGATCCAGAAGCTTCATTTTATATCGATCAACTTCGTTTCTTTACGGTTTCTCCGTTCGACGTCCGATTCAAGCGATTTTCGCGGCCATCTCTTCGGAATTAAATCCTCTACTGATCTTGAGCTTTATTTCAAGGTAAATCTTCGGATTTTTGGTGCTAAAAGCAAGTTTATAGGCTGTTTTAATGAAATTGTGATTTTGGATTGAAATTGATGTTTTCGGGTTTACTATGACGTTTTTGAAGAAACCGAGATATGGGTATTGAGCGTGGGTATGTTTACCACGTCGGGATTGTGGCGAAACCCCGGAAAATCCGATTTCCGGGGCTGTGCATGTGGTACACGACCGTGTACCACGGGTGCACGAACGTGTACTGATGTACACGAACGTGCACCTAGCGAGGTACACGATCGTGTACTGAAGTACACGAACGTGTACTTCTCATGGTACACGAACGTGTACAATGAGTACACGAACGTGTACCCCTGAGGTGCACGAACGTGTACTCAGTTGCACGATCGTGCACCCGTCAAAATGCACAATGTGCACCCTAACTCGCCCCCACGCGTATACAAACTATAATTGACCTAAGTGTTTGACGTTTAGGGTAATTGGACGTGGAAGGACGAATTTCGGACTTTGAGAATCATTAATCTCGAGATTAGCTCGACGTTTTAGGTAAATTATAAAATGGAGAACGTCAAGGACGTTAAGCGATTCTCAATTATGAGAAATAGTATTCGCTAAGTCGTTTATACGACTAGAGATATTGAATACGTAAATAAGTATAAAATGAAACTAAATCATAAAACTTAAAAGTATTATACGTATAAGAATGCGAGAATCACGTCTAACTATTAACGATTTATCAGACGTGTCAGCAAGTAGTGGAGTCAATAGAGGCGG
This sequence comes from Mercurialis annua, assembly GCF_937616625.2. Taxonomy (NCBI): domain Eukaryota; kingdom Viridiplantae; phylum Streptophyta; class Magnoliopsida; order Malpighiales; family Euphorbiaceae; genus Mercurialis; species Mercurialis annua. The sequence goes on from NC_065571.1 coordinate 53,803,179, forward strand.
ACTAGCGAGAGCGTATTATCAGATCGATCATATCATTTCTGGGATTGCGGTCACTGTGAGTTGTACTTTTACTTTCATGTATTAAAACTATTTTTATATATATTGTTTACACGCATCGCATTATATATAATTGATTGAATGTTATACGTTTATTTAATTTCTATATATGAGAACTAGTATGCGATCCGAAGAAACTAGCTACCTATTGGGTGTCAATAGGCTGTGTGATCACCAGTATTGAGTCAGTCTAGTATGTTGCATTTGAGAAATGACTTGACACAGCTGGGAGCTGTTGATGAATATGATATTTACGATTGGGTTGTGATTTCGATACGCAGAGTGAACTCGGCTACGGTGTAGCCTGGAAGTCCCCGTATCGAGTGGCTGGGCCACCAGCGAGTTGGACTCGCAATTGATTCTTACGATTGGGTTGAATGATATATGATTATTTGAGAAATGTGTCGCATGCTAGGATATTAGTTTCGTACGATCAAATACATGGTTATATGTTTTATATTAACATTTTCTTGAGATGCGATGCTATGTTTTTATATTAATACTGTTAGTAAATGTCAACTCACTCAGTATTTCCCCAAATACTGACCCCTCACCTTTGATGTCTTTCAGGTGCTTAGCTTGTGGACTTAGCTAGAGACCAATTTTGAAGTCCAGAAGTCAGCTGTATATGTTAGTTTCTGACTTCTGTGAGTGCTGCAGTAGTGGTCCTGTGTCAACAGAATAGTAGCCTAGTCAGCAGTTTATTTTGATTGTATATATCAACTGCTGTATTTGTCTATATGCTTTTTGATAGGCTACGTACGTTGTATGTGATCCACGGCCCCAGATGCCAGTGGGATGTTTGAAACACTAACTGATGTATATAGTACCGCGAGGCCAGTTCGTACAGGGTACGGTAACTAGAGCCCGCGAGGTTTTGAAACAGTTAGTGTACATATTCGGTTATATGTTATATATACGTATATATCTGCTTCCGTTGTTTGTTGATATTTGTTTATATTATATTTGCGAAAAATAAATTGTGATTTTAGGCTTGCTACGGGTTCCGGAGCTACCACTCCCGTTCCCTAGCGCCGGTTGCGGCTCAATAAATTTTGGGTCGTGACAATGTTGGTATCAGAGCAGTTTGGTCCAGTTACCACTGCAAGGTTGTTTCAATGCTTGTTTGAGAGCAGTTTGGTCCAGTTACCACTGCTAGAGTTGTTTGATTGCTTGTTTGACTGGGAGCATTTGTCAGTAAGTATACCTAGGAACTACTGCAGCAAGAGTCAGACCGTGATTGTCTGTAATGGTGTTATGTGTGCATTAGTAGTATGTGGCATTACGCGCGCGGACCAGGACTATTAAGTTAGTAAGTGAATAGTATATGTTCATACGGACGACTAGGGTAACTAAGTATTTGTTACTTACGCCAAGAGATAGAAATTGGCTATATATTTACAAATTTCGAACGATTGAGGTAAGTAAGTATTTATTTCTTGCAATGAGGTTATTAAATGGATATTTGTTACAAATTACGTGCGACTGGATTAAATGCTAATTGTTTACAGCATTTATAAGCTGACTTTGGAATTGCGTGTGAAATGGGCTCAGATGGTCGCTTACGTTCGAAATTGTTTCTTTTCAGCATGTCTGGGCAAAACGGAGCTCAGTCGCATGCTGATGAAGAACGGGAGGAAGCGCCTCCTATATTTCAAAACGGGTTTTATAATGAAGTGGGCGAACCATCTGGGGTCCATCAGAATGGATTCCACGCAAATCATGGAGCATCGCCAGAAATATATCAAAATGGTTTTATGTCTGTGTCTGATATAGGTAGTTCTTCCAGAAACAGAGTTAGAGAACATTCGCCGGAGATTGAATACAACGAAGGAGAGGAAGAGGAACCGGAAGAAGATCCGGAAGAGGATCCTGAAGAAGATCCTGAAGAAGACCCTTAGGAGGATCCTGAGGAGGATCCAGAAGAAGAATTAGAAGGAGAAGCAGAAGAGGAAAATCCTCAGGAAGAAGAGTATGAAGAAGAAGAAGAGTTAGATGAATTAGATGTCGAGGAATACAGAGGTGACTATTTCTGGTCAAGTGTGCGGAGATACCGCAATTTGAGGGAAGATGCGGACATAGCTAATGGTCAGGCACAGATAGCCCTAAATCAGGTTAGGAGGCAAATGCGTTCTTTTTCTAGAGGAATGTTAACTGTAGGAGCGTACTCTACTGATTTTCTGCGGATGGCAGAGGGAGTCCCTAATCTGAACGAAGACAATAGGACCATTAATCGTAGATATGTCAGGGGTTTAGGACCTCAGTTTGATGAGCTGTATGAGCACGTGGACGAACATTTCAGCACGCTTACTACAATGGCCCGTAGGATTGAAACAGAGCATGAATGGTCGGGTGATCCGATACGACCTTATTACTTTAGACGTGAGTACCACCCAGATTATGTCAGTACGTCCTCCAGAACTACAACCAACCCCTATTTTGTGCAAAGAGGTGGACGAAACTCAGGTAGAACAGTTAGGGGCCGTCATACAGGCATAGTTATTAGGGAACCTAACGTTCCGCGTCAGGCACCCCCCAGGTATTAGCAATTTATATGCTTTAAGTATTGTGTTTATGTGTTTGCATTATTGTGTTTATATAATTGCTGCATTGCATAGTGGAATGTCAGTAATAGGTTTTGCCTTTAGAATAATACCTCGGAAAGCGAGAACCTATAGGAAGCGTTGTAGTTAAACACGCGCCTAATAAAAGAACATATAAGCATAACACACAAAAACAATAATACAATAAACATCACAACACATAATTATCGCAAACGTAATTCCTATATTACGTTTTAGTATTTGAAGAAATAAATGGATTGCTTACAAGAAGTCGATGTGGAACATCGGCACTTGCGTTTGTATCTGACATAGAAGAGAATGTTGCAGAAGTGGATATGATGATTACAGCAATATAGAATTTTGAACTTAATTGAGTTATCGGAGATATGGAGAAAGAAGTGATGTGACAGACGAACAGTCTGTAAATGACAGCAATACAAAAATATGACAGCAGTACAAAAATTTAAAATATACTCAATAAGTATAAAGAAAGCCGTTAATAGTCGCAGAGCGTATAATCTGGAGTAAGACTTACGATTTTATGAAGATTTTAACAGTTTTTATGATTTTTCAAGGTACAATTGTGCTCAGACATCGCATATGACGTTGCATAATCACGATAGAAATGCATAAGAAAATGATTTTCGAAATGTAGATCATGCATCATATCTTTACAATGATAAAGAAAAATGCGATTTTGAGCAACTCTTTGGTGATGAGAGGTGTCATCACTCTGAGCTACAATTGTACTAATGATTTCAAACGATTTATGAAAAGTGATTTAAAAGAGCTGGCCAGCCAAAGGATGTTTTGAAATCTTTTGTTTGATAAGTGAACTCAGATGTGAAACTCTGCGACGAATAATAAAATGTTCGTAGTAAATAAGAATAAAATTTAAAAGCAAATCCCAATAACAGAATAAAGCCTTGTTAATGATAATTGCAATATTGTTAAGGGAGCTACAGTGAAACGTGATCGAGGAGTTATTGCCGGAGAGCGAACGCAGTCAAGATGCAATGCGCTGGCAATATTTAAGGATATAGTAAATATCCTTATGATAAAATAAAGGATGAAATGATGGAGAGTCATGTTAGACGAAAGAAACGTAACAAATACGCAAGGATGAATAGTATAAGGATTATTCCTATAGTGAAATAAGTAACGTAGCGAACGAGAAATATACTAGAGAAAGAGATTAAAAGTATGAAGGACAAAAGAGATGGTAATATGAATGATGAATATCAGGTGATATTTAAACGAGATATAACGTTATCAATATTAGAGTTTAAGGATACAGAAGTAGAAAGAGAAAGGATACGAAATGACGAAACATACGATTTTACAAGATATGAAAGTTTAAATTAGATAGATCAAGAGAGATAGTAGTGCTATATGACTGATATTAAGTAAAGTAACTAATATCAGTATCAAGAATTATAAGTTGCGTTAACAGAAAGGAGAAAGGCACACGTATAAACGTACGTGTCAATAACTGTAAGGATGGTGGATAATATGAAGAAAAATGTAAAGGTAAAATGCAAATACCTCAAAATTTAGTAAGGTGATTAGAAAAGTGAAAGTTCTAGAAATACGTCGAAAGGGTTGTCAGAATAGAACAACAGCAATGGGACTACTATAAACGAAGGAAAGACGTAACGAATATAACAAGTAAAAGACAAGACAAGAGTCAATACTAGTACAAAGAGATCTAGATATTCAAAAACAATTGGAATCAAAGTATAAGTGCTAAGGAAGCATAAAATGTGTAAGACGACGGTGAGTTGAAATTATTCCTTGACTTTGGGAATTGTAAAGTAAATGGAGTACGAATACTAGAAACAATCGTAAAACCCTTCAAAGAAAGACGATAGATAGAATAAGAAAGAAGTTAAATGAGGGTTAGCTAACGAGAAGGATTCTCGAAACAGCTAAATGTTAAAGGAACACATGAAATTCTTATGAAGTTATCATAAAAAAGGAAGTATGACGTAAAAGAAAGACATTCTTGACTGACAAGTCAATTTATGACTCGAGGGTATTTTTAAGGACTAATTAGAGAAAGCTAAGAAGATAAAAATACGGATAGTATCGGTCAACGAAGACGATCGTATAAGCTATACGGTTAAAGTCAACACAAAGAAAAGTACAGATGGCAATGGGGAATGTATGAAGAATCACGATCAATAGAACAACATAAAAATTCACAATAACTTAAGCAAAGCAAAGAAAGTTAAAGGAAGCAAAGGAAGTATCAATCTCAACTACGTTGAGAAATAATAAATATGATAGACAAGATACAAGTTGAGAAAAGATTGATTGATAAAGAACGAAGTGTCAGATACTAGTAGAAAGAGGTAAATACAACATTAAGGATATAGCCGGCACGTTGTCACTATTAACGTGTAAGAGAGACAAGTAGCGACCCGAGGACGACTGAGAATGAAACAGTAGACTTGAAGAATACCGAGTGAGGGTTAATCGACGCTAATAAGGACAAAAGAAAGATCACAACCAGTTGTACAAGACGTCAGGATTACGATATCGGCGATACGCCTCGATCCACACTATTTTAGAAAGATGACCAATAAGACAAAGGTAACAGTAAGAAGATTTTCATTTATGCTCCAACAGGAGATTACTATGAGCAAGATAGATAATCGATTAATGATGAGTACGAAGTCACAGCTATACGTGGAGAGCTAAGAGCTGAGTAAGAGAAAGGACATGACTGACGTATAGTAGTGAATAACAAGGAAGGTATAAGAATAATTGTAAGGTCCCAATAAGTTTTATGAAAATTCGAGGACGAATTTTTATAAGGGGGGAAGAATGTAATACCCCAAAATAATTAATTAGCTAATTGGACCACGTGTCCAGTTTTGAGTCGCGGAAGTGGCGATATTGGAAAGTTTTCCGATAAATAAGTTTCAAGTAGGTCGGTTTTGAGAAATTAACTATGAGAAAATTAAGGTTATATTTCAATTCTAAAGTTAGAGTTGGAATTAATAGGGAAATGTCAAGAAAAGTCTAAAATGAAGTACAGGGACCAAAGTGGTAATTTAGCCACTTTGTGTCGAAAATAGAAATATTGGAATTTGACGGGAAAGTACTAATATCGAGATTTGTATTATTTATCGGATATAAATAATACGTATAAGTCGTAATAAAAGAGTTTATTGATTTAGCTATGGACTAAATCGTAGGAAAGAAAAGTTTGAAAGATAAATTGTAACAAGGAAAGAAAGAAAGGACCAAAACGGACTTTTAGCCATCTAATATAAGGATTATCATTTGAATGAAGGAAGGCATCAGAGAGTGAGGATCCAGAAGCTTCATTTTATATCGATCAACTTCGTTTCTTTACGGTTTCTCCGTTCGACGTCCGATTCAAGCGATTTTCGCGGCCATCTCTTCGGAATTAAATCCTCTACTGATCTTGAGCTTTATTTCAAGGTAAATCTTCGGATTTTTGGTGCTAAAAGCAAGTTTATAGGCTGTTTTAATGAAATTGTGATTTTGGATTGAAATTGATGTTTTCGGGTTTACTATGACGTTTTTGAAGAAACCGAGATATGGGTATTGAGCGTGGGTATGTTTAGCACGTCGGGATTGTGGCGAAACCCCGGAAAATCTGATTTCCGGGGCTGTGCACGTGGTACACGACCGTGTACCACGGGTGCACGAACGTGTACTGATGTACACGAACGTGCACCTAGCGAGGTACACGATCGTGTACTGAAGTACACGAACGTGTACTTCTCATGGTACACGAACGTGTACAATGAGTACACGAACGTGTACCCCTGAGGTGCACGAACGTGTACTCAGTTGCACGATCGTGCACCCGTCAAAATGCACAATGTGCACCCTAACTCGCCCCCACGCGTATACAAACTATAATTGACCTAAGTGTTTGACGTTTAGGGTAATTGGACGTGGAAGGACGGATTTCGGACTTTGAGAATCATTAATCTCGAGATTAGCTCGACGTTTTAGGTAAATTATAAAATGGAGAACGTCAAGGACGTTAAGCGATTCTCAATTATGAGAAATAGTATTCGCTAAGTCGTTTATACGACTAGAGATATTGAATACGTAAATAAGTATAAAATGAAACTAAATCATAAAACTTAAAAGTATTATACGTATAAGAATGCGAGAATCACGTCTAACTATTAACGATTTATCAGACGTGTCAGCAAGTAGTGGAGTCAATAGAGGCGGACTAGCGAGAGCGTATTATCAGATCGATCATATCATTTCTGGGATTGCGGTCACTGTGAGTTGTACTTTTACTTTCATGTATTAAAACTATTTTTATATATATTGTTTACACGCATCGCATTATATATAATTGATTGAATGTTATACGTTTATTTAATTTCTATATATGAGAACTAGTATGCGATCCGAAGAAACTAGCTACCTATTGGGTGTCAATAGGCTGTGTGATCACCAGTATTGAGTCAGTCTAGTATGTTGCATTTGAGAAATGACTTGACACAGCTGGGAGCTGTTGATGAATATGATATTTACGATTGGGTTGTGATTTCGATACGCAGAGTGAACTCGGCTACGGTGTAGCCTGGAAGTCCCCGTATCGAGTGGCTGGGCCACCAGCGAGTTGGACTCGCAATTGATTCTTACGATTGGGTTGAATGATATATGATTATTTGAGAAATGTGTCGCATGCTAGGATATTAGTTTCGTACGATCAAATACATGGTTATATGTTTTATATTAACATTTTCTTGAGATGCGATGCTATGTTTTTATATTAATACTGTTAGTAAATGTCAACTCACTCAGTATTTCCCCAAATACTGACCCCTCACCTTTGATGTCTTTCAGGTGCTTAGCTTGTGGACTTAGCTAGAGACCAATTTTGAAGTCCAGAAGTCAGCTGTATATGTTAGTTTCTGACTTCTGTGAGTGCTGCAGTAGTGGTCCTGTGTCAACAGAATAGTAGCCTAGTCAGCAGTTTATTTTGATTGTATATATCAACTGCTGTATTTGTCTATATGCTTTTTGATAGGCTACGTACGTTGTATGTGATCCACGGCCCCAGATGCCAGTGGGATGTTTGAAACACTAACTGATGTATATAGTACCGCGAGGCCAGTTCGTACAGGGTACGGTAACTAGAGCCCGCGAGGTTTTGAAACAGTTAGTGTACATATTCGGTTATATGTTATATATACGTATATATCTGCTTCCGTTGTTTGTTGATATTTGTTTATATTATATTTGCGAAAAATAAATTGTGATTTTAGGCTTGCTACGGGTTCCGGAGCTACCACTCCCGTTCCCTAGCGCCGGTTGCGGCTCAATAAATTTTGGGTCGTGACACTTATATCAGTTACTTTTACTACTAACTGATTCTTAATGTCGTTGGGTTATTGCGGTACTTCTGATGCCTGTATATTCCCACTTTACCTTGTTAGGTTCCCGTTGACCTTTATCGCATTTATGACCTTTGCAGGCCTTGGACTAGGTTGCATTCGCCTTTGTCACCTCGATCTTCCTTCTTGTGCCTCATATACTTGCTGTGCAACAGCACGCGTTCGCGCAATTCCACGTTCCTAGTATAGCGATTATATAAAGGAATACTGATAAATTCCTTAAAATACAATCCTTACTAATTATCACGTCTAATCGCGGTCCACGTATGTTGGACCCTAGGGACGTCTCCTTCCTTTAAACCTTCTATGATTACGTCTCTTATTGCAAGTCTTATGAGTGTTCTGACTCATCGTATACTGGCCAATTATCTAAACATATACTCGCGTTGTAGATGTTAAACGCATAATACTATCGTAGCTATAAGCATCTATGTTGGCCGAATTCAAGAAAATCAGTGTCCCCTAGATTTTCTTGATTACATATCGTAACTTAAGTCTTGTGAGCATTCCGCTCACATAGACTTAATTAAACATTAAGTATATCAAACACAACATACAAGTCATACGTTATTCATCAGATATGTTTTACTATCCGGACACATATCTACTATCCAGGCTAAATTCATTAGCTAGAGGCACAAATTCTATATTCTCACAACTATACGTATTCATTCACCTCATAGCCTAGATCATAGCTTGCTCGCGAGCATCTCACTTCCGTCTCAGAGTTCTGGTCTAGGTATACTCACATTAAAAACAAAACTCTTTGAAAACTCTTTCAAATAAAACGACTCATTTAAAAATTTCATTTAAATCTTAGCAAAATTGTGCACTAGGGTGATGACGTCTCTCATCCCCAAAGAGTTGCCACATCTCACCTCTTCGTCTGAACATAATGCATATGATGCATGTCTTATTAATGCATGTATTGATGTATGTAGTGATGCATTTCTATCAATGTCGTGGCAATTATCAATGACTATTACGGGTTTAGGCACAATTATGCTTTTAGAATCGTTGAAACAAATAACTTTTAAAAGTTATAAACTTCGAGTTTTGTAAGTTCTCTAGACCTTTAAACTCTGCTTCTGGAAAGTTCCTCAACTTCTACAACTTTGCATTCCTTCTTCTCACTCTTTCTGAAATTTCGATCGATCGAATCCAATAACATCGCTCATGCTATCTGGTGCTAAGCACACATGTATATATAACATCAAATCGCAATCATAACAATTATTTTCTATTCAGAGGAGGCAATACATCTCCCAAAATCTTCATCTGAAATGCATATCATATGTGCACGTCTCATCAAAACAATATATACGTATATATCTCGTATATACGTGTCACAAGAAACAAGTAAGCATTTCATAAATCAACTTATCATACTTATCTCAAATCAAATCACACTAACGACTTGGATCAGACAAACCCCAACTCTATAGCTGCAGTAGTTCCTAGGTTACTCAACCGACAAACACATTTTAGCAGAGGTAACTGGACCAACTGCTCTGATACCACAATTGTCACGACCCAAATTATTGAGCCGAGACCGGCGCTAGAGAATGGGAGTGGTAGCTCCGAAACCCGTAGCAAGCCTAAAACCACTATTAATTTTTCGCATTTAAAAACTATAATATCATATATAAACCTTTTTAGAAAACTCTTTTACATAATATAATTGTAAATATTAAAATATCATATTACAGTTTACATTCAAAACTCACTATTTGAAATCCAAATATCTATCTAATACTGACATCTACTGACTACTGCAGCTCTAGGAACTCATGCTTGTGCAAGTCCAATGACTTCTGGCACAATGGAGATGGTTTGTCTGATCCGACTCTGCATACCTGCAAACATCAGAGTGAGGGGTCAGTATTTGGGAAAATACTGAGTGAGTTTGCAAGTTACTTATAGTATTATTAAAATATAGCGTTACACACTGAATACATATATAAATTTATGATTTAAACAAACATTATTAATTTCAAAAGTGTGAGTCCAACTCACTAGATACGGGGACTTCCAGACTACACCGTAGCCGAGTGCTCACTCGTATCGAAATCATAAAGTGTGAGTCCAACTCACTTGTGGCCCAGCCACTGGTGGGCCCAGCCCACTAGATACGGGGACTTCCAGACTACACCGTAGCCGAGTTCACTCTCGTATCGAAATCATAACATATTATACATAGACATATTTTAATTCTTAATCATAAAGTCAGATACTCTAGACTGACTCACCAATGATCATGCAGCCTATTGACACCCAATAGGTAGTTGGTCTCTTCGGACCGCACATTAGACACTTATCTCTAAAACAACGAGTACAACAACATTCATATAATCAAATCTATCAAACAAAACAGCTCATACGAGCAAATCATATAGATACGAGATATTTAATAACAATACTCATAATATAAGAAAATAACTTTCATAACAATAATACGCGAAAGTAAATTGCCACTCACAGTGACCGCTATCCAAAACTGCATTATTATAATCCCGCAAGCGTAAGCTCCATGCGTTGTCCAATCACGTGCCCACTCCAGCTAAATGACCTGGTAGCTTGTTGGTACGTTAGCTACTTAATCGAGTTACCTATACATTTAATCCATAAACGTGGGCTTAGTATTCAAACTCCTAAGTTAACATAATCGTATTTCAAATACGACTCTTAACTTTGATAATCTCTTAATCATACTTTTCTTTTAAACGTCCTAGTTTACGTTTTGATATTCAATCAAATCACGATTGATTACGCGACTTAAAATTGTCTGAAATCAAGTTTCCGCGTCGCGTCAGGGCCCAGAAAGCCCGAATTGAAGATCCCCCTTTGGCGAAGGAAGTACGCTGCACGATCGTGTACTGCACGTTCGTGCAGTACGCTGCACGTTCGTGCAGTACGATACACGATCGTGTACTGCACGTTCGTGCAGTACGATACACGATCGTGTACTGCACGATCGTGTGCTGCACGTTCGTGCAGCAAACGGCTGCCGACGTGCAGCCCCGGGGTTCACTCCCCGGGCCATTTTCGACGTGCTTAAACGTCCTAACTCGATCCCGCAACGTTTAATAACATCAAAACTCAAGATTTAAGCTTAAAACGTCGAATTCAAACTCAAAATCATTAAAATGGTAAAACCGCTCAAAACTCCAAATCAAAACGTCAAGCTTACCTCGATTTGAAGCTTAAAGATGATAGAGAATTGAATTCTTAATCCATCGGCGCGAGAATCACTCGATTTGGACGAGAAACGGCGAAACCGCGACGGATCGAAGTGATCGCCGTTTTCTTTCTTCGTCTGCTCCTGATCATTCCTTCTTTCCTTCTTCTTAAGAAACATATATATATATATATATATATATATATATATATATATATATATATATATATATATATATATATATATATATATATATATATATATATATATATATATATATATATATATATATATATATATATATATCTTGGCTAATTAGCCACTTTCGTCCTTCATTTCTTTAACTTAAACCAATTCTCTTTTAAACTTTCTAATTTAACCAAACGGTTAAATTATTCTTTTAACTCGATTACTTACGTATTATTTATATTTGTATAAATAATACTAATTCAATATTATTATTTTCCGTCAAAATCGTTTGATTACTAATCTCGAAGCTTAATTGGCTAATTTACAATTTAGCCCTTAAACTTCTCAAAAGTTGCAATTTAGCCCAAAATGCATCCGCGTCCAAATTTTAAAAGGTCTCCGATTGACCCGAAACTTTTACCACATATACTATACAACATTTCGCGGATCTAGGCAAAATAATTTCCCTTCGGAATTTATATGGCTAAATTACCACTTTAGTCCCTATACTTTATTTTGCAACTTTCTTAACATTCTTCCTTTTCTAATTCCAATTCCAACTTTAGAATTGGAATATAACGTTAAATTCTTTGTTCTAATCTCTCTCAAACCAATCTACTAAAACTTATTTATCTTACTTTTATCGGAAGACTTTCCAATATTGCCACTCTGGCGACTCAAAACTGGACACGTGGCCCAATTAGATAATTAAATATTTTGGGGTATTACAGTTATATAAAATTTGTGGTTGTCGAAAAAGATACAAATTAACTTTTCCGTTTATTTTTTATAAGTCAACAATTAGTCAAACTGTTAATATGCAGTCACTAAAATTACAAAAATTATAGGCAATATAAATTTTTAAAGACAAATAAAACAACTAATTGTCTAAAGAATATTAGATTATAAGTTTCTCATATCAAACTATGTAGTTTTGTTAAACCATGTAATTTTTAAAACTATTAAAGATATTTATATAAATTAATTTAAATATGAGTTAGTTCGCGAATTATTATTCCAGTTTCTAAACAAACTTATTCACGAACTCTTATTCGAGCTTGTTCACAACATTAAGAAAGAATCATCTCTATGTAAATAAAGAAAGAGAAATTTCGGGCAAGGGCATTCCATCAGAAGGGACACATCACAGAATTCGAGCTTGTTCACGAGCCTGTTCACAAACAGTTAATCGAGTTGTTCGTGAACTTAAACAAGCCAAATACCATTATGTTCATGTTCGGCTTGTTTAAATTAACTAACATAGAATCAAATTTGAACTCGGTTCATTGGTAATATGAATGAACACGAGCCGAACTTTTATTAAGCCGAACACCGGGCTGCTCACAAGCAGCTCGATTCGTTTGCACCTGTTGGCAAAATACTGCAAGCGTACAGTGTCAACTCGTAATATAGACTGTAAAGTCCGGATATCGTACCCACAGAGAAAGCTTCTAAAGACAACCAATTAGGAGACTCGATTCGGATAGTTAAAAAGATAATTTGGATTGAAGTATGTAAATTTAAAAGTTAGATTAAACAATTAAAGAATAAAATAAACTGAGGTTGTAAATTAAATAGGATTTAAACAATAATGAGAAAGGTCAGGGATTATTAATCTACTTTATGCCATTAATCTCATGGTTTATGGATTTCGTTATCAAATTGCGGTTCAGGCTGATCTAAGGCACCTATAGCTCTCTCTCAAGCCGCTACAGGCAAAAACAGTCAATTAAACAATTAATAGGCAACTACTCACTCCCGTGTTATAATTAACCTAAATAATTAATTGATTGATGTTTGTTAAGCAAACCTAAAGAACACACATTCGCTAATTCACTCTCGTGTTGTTAATTCCTGTGTTATCGATTACACGGTCTATTTCAATTCAACTCTCTCAAGTTACAATTAAAACACAAGCCAATAGTTTAAGTGATCAAATTAAACTAAGCATTAAGAACAGTAATTAATACGCAATTATAATAAAAACCCAATAAACCAATTAATTAACAAAGCATAAATTCAATTAATAATCCCCGACGATGGGTTTAGTTACTTATGATCAAAGATAAACCAACAATATAATATATAGAATTCATAATTGATAAGATAAACAATGAAAAAGATCTCTCTGAATTATCGTACCTTAATCGCATAAAAATCCCAATATAATATTGGAGAATAAAATCCAGCTCAAAAAGTAATCAAATCGAAGAACGATGAACTAATACTGAAATAAAGCTAATCTATTGTTTTCAGTCTAATACAATGGTGGTCGAACTAAGCGAACCCTAATTTGGTTGTAAACACCACTATATATACCCGCTGTCAATCTTAGATTCGTATTTTGGTGAAGTCCCGAAGTCGCCCCTTCATAATTTTAGAATCGGAATGAAAGATCGGGGTCAAAACGTAATTTTGGACAACTCAGCAGATAGGCACGATGGGAGGCGCGTTGCAAGGCGCGTTGATTCCATCGTACCTTAAAATCTCAGCATAAATTTTCCTAAGGCACGATGCCACCATCGTGCCTTCCATCTCGCCTCCTCTTTAAGTAAATAGCCAATGCGAGGCACGATGCCACCATCGTGCCTTTCATCTTCCCTCGGGCAAAATCTCAGAAACAGCTCTGAAACTAACTCGAAATGCCTATCTGACTCCGGTCTTGCTTAAACTTCACCGTATTGCTCCGATTAGGTCCGAAACTCCGTGAAATCTACGTGGCAGTACCTGAAACGCTCAAATAAGAAATGAGACCCGATATGCATAAAAATGATCACTAAACACACGTAAATAACTCGTAAAACAACGGTAATATAGGAGTAATTCTACTCCTATCAACACCCCCATACATGATGATTAGTATACCAAGATTTTTCAATTTTCCCACCATAATTAAACCGGGCCGAATAAAACACATTGGGCTTTTATAGCAAATCGAGTTACAGAAGTAGAGACCCAAAATCTTTCGTACCGAATTATAGGTAAATTATATAAACACGGAAGAAGAAACCTTAGCGGACCAATTTGTTCTAAGAGCATCTACATTGCATGTAGTATTTTTTATGCTATTTTTAGCATAAAATAAGATAAAATGTCACATATAAAACATATTATTGAAATTCACTCCATTGCAAAATGCTAAATTAAATGCTAAATTTATAATTTTATAAGTGATTATCATCATTGATGGCAAATCTGAAAATAATTTACATATAATAAAATTTGGCATATGCTAAACTTTATAACAAATTTGGCATAAAATTTAGCATATACTAAATTTAGCACATGAAATAGAAGTGCAATGGAGCTGTATTTTTTATATTAAATGCTAAATTATAGCATTATGAGGTAATTTGACACTAGAGTGGAGATGCTCTAATTGTATCTTTTTTAAAAGTGTCTCATCACTACTCCACCAAATTTGAAGACAACCCATTAGACAAACAATAGAATCAACTAAAATAATGCTTGAAAATGATCAATAATTGCCAATTCTTACCATACTCAGAGCTGAAATCATAGTTTCACATGCACCACCACCCAACTATTTATATGCCTTCAAACTATGCAATTAACTTCTATTTTTCTTTTTAACTTGAATAGGTAGGTAGTTCCTCGTAGGTAAGCATTACAAAGGACAAAATTCAAGAGATAGAAAGTAGTTTTCAATTATTGTAAGGAAAAAGAAAAAGGAACATCGCTGTGATGTATTGTGTTTTTGCAATTATATCTTTAAAAAAAAGGCTAAACCTATTTTAAGGTCCTTGAACTATACGTTCTTGGTTCATTAGATCCTTCAACTTTTATTTGACTTTCTCAAGTCACTAAACTTTTATTTTTTTATTTATCAGATCCTTCAACTTTTATTTGGTTTACTCAGATCTCTAAACTTTCATTTTTTTAGTTCCTTAGGTCCTTAAACTTTTATTTTTTTTTACTTCATTAAGTCCTTAAACGGATCTCCTTTAAGGACCTAATGAACCAAAAAACAAAAGTTTAGGGATCTGAGAAAGTCAAAGAGAAGTTGAGGGATCTGATGAACTAAAAAATGAAAGTTTAAAGACCCGAGGAAGCTAAATAGAAGTTAAGGGATCTGATGAATTAAAATTGTATAGTTTAGGGACCTCAAAATGGGTTTAGCCTTAAAAAATTCCATTAACCAGTAGATGAAAATAAAGAGTTATCAAATTACTAGGTTGGGTATTCTAAAGGGTTTAACCACCTAAAAAAAATTAAATCATTATATATTGTTTTAATCCCAACTAAAACTTTTAAAAATCATCGATTTAGCCAATTTTCAATCAAAAAATTCAATTGTAGTAAACTACTAAAATGGATCAAATCTTTTTAATTTTTTTAGTTCAAACCAAATTTTTTAATTTTGTCAATTACATTCTAATTTTAATAATAATAAAAATCAATTGAAAAAGGACTAGGTTTAGTTAGAATTGGAAAAATATATCAAAAATGACAATTTAAAAAAATTGCTTAAATTGAAACAATACATAAAGATAAATGTTTATATAGTTTTTTTGGATGACTCTATTCTAATTCAGTATAATAATCGATTAATTGCAAAAATTAATTAATGAGAATAAATTTTTGAGCTATTTTGAATATAAAATTAAACAATAAGTGTTGGTCAATAAAGTCGACGAAGGGAATGTTTTAATAACAAAGTCGATAGTCGAACCAGTATAACCACTAATTTATTATTTAACTCGTTCAATCGCTTGCATAAAAATAAATATATTTATATACTCTTAAAACAATTGTATTTTTTAAAAGAGGGGCATGCACTTTCATAGTTTTAACGGTAGAATTATAATATAATCTACACAAACCGGTTGATTTTATGATTCGGTCGGTCCGACTATCCACGAGTCTGTGTATTTTTTTATTGATTTATAGTGGTTGATTCATATATTTTTATTTAAGAGGAATCAACTAGACTGACTTTAAAAAAAACTGACTTTTCACTCGACGGAATGGTTGAATCGGTTGATTTGGTCCGGTTGGTAAAACACTTAATTTTTTTTTGTTAAAGATGGTAATCGATTTTTTTAAAGTCTTAATTATTAGTTTGTTAGTTACCGAGGCGTGATTCGAATCCACAACCTTTTAATGCATTTAAAGATGTCTTATTCATTCAAACTAGCCCCACATTGACAAAACACTTGATCAAGGTATCAAAAAGGGTTAATGATAAGTGGTGAGTTTGTGAAATATGAGAGGAAAGCCTCCAATGAACCATGGCTAGCTATATTCCTATGAATAGACATCTAGATTCCTTTACCATAAAAAATCAATCTTTTTCTTTTGTAAATTAAAGGGAAATTTCTTGTCATCACAAATCATATATGCCTTTATAAAGCAAAAATGTTAGATACCAACATCATAACTTACTTAAATCATCTTTAAAAAAAAACTTACTTAAATCAGTAATCTTTTTATGTCAAAAAAAAAATAAGTAATCTTTTCTCTCACCATCATTGGCTCTCTTCATGATAGACAAAGTTACAAATATATAATGTAGACTTAAATAATAAATTTACACTACTAAAATGCTTGCTTTTAGCGAAGGATTTTTCCGTCGCTAAAAGCATGAAATCCGTCGGGGACGGATTCAATCCGTCGGCAAAATCCTCGTCGCTAAATTTTTGGCGACGGACCAAAAAATTGGCGACGGATTTTTCAGAAATTGCCGACGGATTTTAGCGACGGATTTAAATCTGTCGCTAGTTACCGACAGATTTTAGCGACGGATTTAAATCCGTCGCTAATTACCAAAAAATAAAAAAAAATCTTAAAATAAATTATTATTATTTAATCGGTCACACACCCGTCACACTCCGTCACCCTCCGTCACCCTCCGTCACCCACCCGTCGCCCTCAGTTATCCATCCGTTGCCTCCATCACCCACTCGTAATTTTTACAAATTTCCCAGTAGGTCACCCATCCTTCCCATTGCTCTTTAACTTTGAAGTTCTCCCGCGCGTATCTCCACCTGAACCAGCTCAGCTTCTTGTTTTATATATATATGTATATTTATATTTAAATGTAACTAAAAAATGACAAATACTTCCTCCCACATTTTAAGATAATTATTTTTTATAATTAATAGTTATTTTAAATAATTATTAATGAATAAATAAATAACAATGTTTTCAATATATATATTTATATTATATTTAAATAATATCATATATAATTAAAATAATAATTATTATTTTTCTGAATAATTTTTTGATAAAAAATTTATTTAATTTAATAATTTTTTTAACGATTTTTTTAAATTAGGGACGGATTTAAATCCGTCGCTAAAAACGGATTTTGCGACGGATTTGAAATCCGTCGCTAAATACATCAAAAATAATTGGCGGGAACACTCCCGCCAATTTAAATGACAATTTAGCGAAAAAAATTAGAATCCGTCGCTAAAATCTGTCGGTAAAACACAGTTTTTTAGTAGTGTTATTTAGTCTAAATATGAATATAATATATAATTATATTTATTATAAAATTCAAATAGGAGTATAACATATGTAAACAGCTTAGTTAATATGTCAGATTGCCAATATTAAGGGTTAAGTACTCAGAAAATGGTTCAATAATTTGAATGACCTGCCTACTCTTTATTCACTTTAAAGATGCGTGTGCATGATTATAGGTTCTGTAGTCGGTAGTCCAAATAGACAAAATTATTTGCTATGAATAGAGAAGAAAAAACAATGACAAATGCAAATCATTTCTTCTATTCGAAATTGAAAATTATTACTATTTTATTATAAATGACTAATATCATTTTTAATGTGTATATTTTTCATTAATTTCGTTCTGTTTAACAAGGATCGTACCCCATTTTTATATGTCCCATATAAGAAGGTTATATCATATTTTCTATATCAATTTATATTAAATTTCTATTTATATCGCTTAAATTATTCTATATGCACTAAATACAATTTAATTAGGTGAGATTACATTAATTAATAGGGATAGATATGATAAATAAACTTTTGTCTTATTTAATTAATCTTAATGTAAAATTCATTTGTTATTTGTAAACGGAACAGACATATTACAATATAAAACTTCAAAATAATAAAGTTAATTATAATAAATAAACTGAATTTTATTAGGGGGAGCAAGTGTTGTTTTTTATTTTAGCCTTCACCAAAAACCATTGTTGTCAAATCCGAATTGGACCGGCCATTTCATCTGAAAAAACTGGAAACCGGTCAGGTCACTGGTTCGGATTGCCCTAATAACCCTTATATATAGAAAATTGGTATTTTATGATCGAAGCGGCCAGCTAATCGTTGATTTTTAATGGTTAAACCGATAAACCCGGATCGTACCCCGTCGGTTCAATCAGATAATCAAAATGCTACACATGTGTTTAATAAAAAAAAAAGTGCCAAGGCTGAAGTTCGATACCAGCTCAAAAAGAATGAAATACAACATCTAGCGCCACTAAACTAACAAGTTGTATATATTTAGATTTTATTTGTATTATACATATATAAAATTAGTTGGTTTCTATATTTTTATTCTTTTTATTATATATAATATTTATTTTTTATGAAATTATATAATAATTATTAAATATATTATTATTTTTATTTCCGGTTGAACTTGTAATCTTTATTTATCTTCCGGTTCAATGGCAAGGTCGGTTTTGAAAACATTTCCAAAAACACATGAAAGAAAGGAGACGTTACATCTTTCATTGATAGCCTCCCATTGAGCACGTGTCGTCAATTCAAGGGTCCCTCCTATCCTCTTCAAGGAGATCATCTTATTCTTCAATGGCTGTAAGTGAACTAGCAAGAACTCAAGAACGAGCTTACCAATGTTGCCATCTTAATGGACTCAAGGTCCTCACCCATATATTATACTCCCTTCCTCCCATAAAATAAACCAAAATTTTATTTTAAACATCCTAAAATATAGGACAAATATTTATTTTTATTTTATTAGTTAAATTAAAATGTTTCATTAATTCAATTTTTTATTTGTAATTATCACATAATTTAATATAAAAATTAATAACATACTTAATTTTTTAAAACATATTTACAATTTTAAAAATAAATAATTAAAACTATTTAAAATATATAAATAATTAAATTAAGGATATGATGGAAATTTAATTAAAATTAATTAATTTAATTTCTATTTTTTAATCTCCACGCAAATCCAATTTTGGCCTATATTTGACGTAATGAATGATTCGCGATTTATTTATTTTTATTTAAAAATCAAACGATAAAAATCTTTCAAAATCCAAGCAATTGATGATGATTTGAGGGAGCATACAAATCATGGTAGTCAAATCCGACCTGACCCGACCGGTTCAGCCGGAAAACCTGGAAACCAGTGTCTTGGCCGGGCCGGAATGTCTATAGAATTGTATAAATAATATTACTCTTATAGAATTGCATAAATCACTATTAAATATATTAATATTTTAAAAACCGATTCGATCCCAGTTTAACCCCGGTTGAATCTCTAATTTTTCACCCTCTGTTTTTACCTGTTCGATAATCGGGTCGATTTTGACAATATTGATAAAAATAGTCGAGGAAGCGGGTAAGATGTTGGATTAATATTAGAGCAGTGGGTGTTTGATTGTTAATGAATGAGACAAAGACAAGAACTGGATGATTTGCAGAATCATGGAAGGCTGATTGAAGCCCACAAGAGGCAACCAATGAGACATCAAGTGGGACATTCCAGTTATTTTGATTGCCAAAAATCTTACAATAATTCACTCTCTCTTGATTTGACTATACACTACTTGCACCACATATATATTACCAATCTCCAATACACCCATTATTTCATCACAAAATTAAAAAAAATGAGAAAATCATGTCGAGAAATTTCAAAATAATGAATTTGTGAGTATTTAATTTAGATCCGAACCGAACTCGAGCAAACAATGACAGTTATACAATTAGGCTAAACTAGACACCCTGATCAAAGGCGTAAGTTTTCTTTAGAAAGAAATTTTGATTCCAAGGTCCGCCTTCCAAATAGGTAAGAAGAAATTATCAATGAAGATTTTCTTACTTGATTGAATTTAGTACATGAGAATTTTTCTATTAAAGTTATAACTTTTTTATGAAAAAAAATGATTGTCTTTTAAAAGGTCAAAACAACGTCGTTTTGAAATATCCTGCGTGCACTACGAGTATACTCGGGTCTAGTTGTTAACAATGCTATTATTATGAAAAAAATTTAGGTAAACTCAGTCCACCACGTCATTTGTGGACTAAACCTATCATATTATGACAAGCCATTAAAATAGTGGAACTATCGTAATATTACTATTCAAATGAGTAAAAAAATAAAATTACATTAATAGTACTACTTTAATGATGTGTCATAATGTAATAGACTAATTTACGGATGACGTGGTAGACTGACTCTATCTAAGAATCTCTCCTATTATTATAGAACATGTGGACCAAAGAAGGAGGCTATATATATTTATGATTCTATAACCATTGATTAATTTGCAATCTAAAGGATGGGATTGGAAGAGATTAATGTATCGTTAGCGAACAAGAAATGTGTGCTAAATTAAGAGGGGATTAATAATGTTTGGCTTATGGACAGTCAATTTCTGTCTGTAGTAAGCAAGAGTAAGGATTGTATGTCTGGAGAGAAATCTAAAGGGTACACCAAGTGGGTGCATAGGCCAACAACTAGTACTCTTGTTTGTATAGAAAGAGGTAGCTTAACTTCTTTAATTGCAATGCAAAACATATATTTGGGTCCTTGAATTTTGTTTTTAAAATTAGGTCCTTCTACTTTGTTATTATTGAGTTCAAACACTTTCAATTTTATAAATATTAGGTTGATCCATAGCGGAGATAAAGTGAATGCATTTTATTTTAATTTTTGTTTGCTAAATGTAAGTCTATCATTTAATTTTTTCTTGATTTAACTTTACATCGTTTATATTCCTTCCGACAAAGGAATCTACTACCTATAAAATCAAAAGTGTAAGGATTCGATATTTATAAATTATAGTGAAAGGATTTAATTTTAAAAAATGTGATAGTGCCGAGACCGAAATATAATATATATTTTGCCAATTGTGTTTGTATATCATCGTATGCATGAAGATAGAATGGGGATCCGATCTATGATAAGATCTATCTTTTTCTCTATTGGGTCCTATACTAAAGAAGAGACTAGAGATCAAATGACCATTGCCTTCTCTGCATTGTCTCTTTGTTGAGGACATTTTTGAAAATCCTATCTTGCAATGCAATTTGATATGGTATAGCTTGGGGTACTTTTCACCGGGAATCCCTAAATTTTACTCTCTCTTTTTATACAAAAAAATGGATTCATGATATTTTTTCTCTTCCAGAACGGTACCTAAATTTCAATTCGTAATTATAAAAGAAATACATGAATATTTACCTAGCACGTAAAACAATTATGTCCCTCTAAAAAAAAACCATCTTTTAAAACTTTTTTCCCTAACCTAGCTACGAGCATTTTAAAGAGTTAAAATATGTTTTTTTTTCAACCGTTTGAGAGTCATAACAGTCTTACGTTATAGGTAAATATCCAAGTCAATACTACATATTTTCATTTTTATGATAAATAGAATTTATTAATAAAAATATTTTATTGTTATAAAATAGTAATATAAATTATATTATAGTTACAAATTAAAATTTAGATATCATGCCGTGAAAAAGAAGGAAATTCAAATTCTGCCAGTGAAAATTTCCCTTTTCTCATCAAAGTTATTTTCTTTCTATTTATATTCATAATGTTTTTATTTTTTAATGGTATAACAAAAATAATTATTGCAATCTTGATGATGTTTATTTTTATATATGTATTTGGGACTTGCATTTGCTAGATGAATTGCATTGTAGGTGTTATATATATATATATATATATATATATATATATATATATATATATATATATATATATATATATATATATATAAAAGGACGATGTTGTTTTTTATTTAATTTAAAATTACAAACTATACTGTTATAAATTGATATAAAATAGACATTCTGACCCGTTTATCCCGTCAACTGAGATAAAAACCATTAAGCAGTATATACAAATTAAAATTAAAATAATATAAAATTATTGGACTATTTAAAATTGAAGAAATAAAACGAGGTAAATGTTCATTTTCTCTCAACTGAGGTGGTAAAACATAATTGAAGAATTAGAGTTGAAGTGGCTGAAAATTATTGGACAATTTAGATTTAAATAAGTAAAACGAAACAAAACACTCATTTTAAAAGCGAGCTTATCTAAAGCTAAGAGTTCCACCTTGTTTACTCCCTCCAGTCAGTATATTTGTCGCATTTAGTTTTGGCACAAGAACTAAGAAAATAATTAATATATCTTAATTTGTAAACACTTTTAGTAAATTAACCCTATATTAAAACTTGTTTATATTTATTTCTACTATTTTTGTTTGTCTATTGTATTTTTTCAATGAATTATAATAAGGGGTAAATATGAAAAAATAACAATTAATGCTCTCTTGATATTTTAAAGTGACAAATATTACGGACAATTTTTTTTAATGCAACAAATATTATAAACCGGAGGAAGTAATATTTTATACTTAGTGATAGAGTCTGCCTTCTGATCCGGTGAATTAGACCTGCAAAACAGGGTAGAAGCTAACCGGATGGTGCTTGTCCGATAAACTCTCTGTTGCTAAAGTCAGTATTGAGTTTTGAGTAGCGTTTTGAGTATATGAATGTAGTTGTGTGTTTAGGCATACCTCATGATCCTTTTATAGTAGATGATTGCATAACTAGTAGTAGGGGTGTAAATGAACCGAGCCGAGCCGAGTTTTGGAGTGTTATTCGGCTCGTTTAGCGAATAAGGTGTTCATGTTCGGTTCATGTTCAATCGAACTTTGAACAAAGTGTTCATGTTCGGTTCGTCTATCTTTATAGGGTTTATGTTCGGTTCGTGTTCAGCTCGTGTTCGTTCGTTTAGCCGCTAAACGAACAAGTTCGTGAACAAGCTCACTAACGAGCTCGAAAAGTACTAAACGAGCTCGTTCCCGAAAAAGCTCGCGAACGAGCTCGATAAGTACTCAACGCCTCATTCGCGAGCCCGCTTATTTAGCGGATAAACGAACAAACACGAGCTGTTAAATGAACAAACACGAATATGAACTGAATAAATTTAAAACAATCTAATCGATCTCGTTCACGAATATGAGCTGAATAAATTAGAAACATGATTATATAAATTAATTTAAATATGAATTAGTTCGCGAACACCTAATTGAGTTTCTAAACGAGTTTGTTTGTGAACTATATATGAGTTCGTTCACAAACTTGTTTGTGAACTTTTAATCGAGCTCGTTCACGAACTTGTTCATGAACTCTTATTCGAGTTGTTCGTGAACGTAAACGAGCCGAACACCACTATGTTCATGTTCGGCTTGTTTACATTAACGAATATAAAATCAAGTTCGAGCTCGGTTCGTTTAGAATACAAACGAACATGAACCTAACTCTTATCGAGCCGAACACCGAGCTGCTCGCGAACGACTCGTTTCGTTTACACCCCTACCTAGTAGAGTTGTAGTAGGAAAGTGAATCATACTTTGTAGGGTTTGACCCTGATTAGGAGTAATCTCCCTTATTCAGACATGAGTCCTATTTAGAAACGCCTTTCTAAATAGTCTCGTCTTTCTAAGTTAGAGTTTATCTTCCTAAGTTGGAGTTTGTATCCAAATAGGTAAAATACTCGAGAATATTTAGTAGATCTGGTAATCCGTCCGAATCCCAGGGTCGATGCGCTTCGTCCGGGTCCTCGGGAATTCGGTATTATTCCTGTCGCATTGGTCGTGACAGATCCTGTGGATTCGGCCACCTTTTTCGTATGTTTTGGTCTTTCGGTTAGGAGTCCGGTATCGTCTGAGAATTGATCTCCCGCGACTCGGCTCCATTGTAGTTAAGATAGGATTCGGTATCCATCACTTAGTTTAAAGGGGAAAATGAACTTTCTTTTATAGTGAAAATTACGTGATAGTTTGTTTGTACTAGCAAGGTATTTGGTTGTATCCACGTTAATATCATGTGATTCATTATTCGAATCTAAATTCAATTCCTGTTTTTGGGGCTCGTTTGGATTTGGAAGCATAATCCAAAAATATAAAGACCTCGATGATTTATGGGCGTAGCTAGATAGCAACAGCTGAAGGCAGGGATTCTTCCGAGCTGGAAAGAGCCGGCTTTATCGGATCCTGTCCGAAAACAAAGTGGGCATCCAAAGCTTAGCTTTGCTTTGTTTTCTTGCTTTCTTTTAACCTTCCAACATATTCTATTCCAAAACATAATCTTGGTCTTAATCTTAATCTTAATCTTGATTTAGTTTGCTTTAATAAGCAAATAGAATTAGGAAATGCAAAAATGAAAAGAAGCTTCGCTATCTCTTTCATTCCTCCCGAATACATCTAAATAAATACCTCCATATTCAATTTCAATTGTCTAATAATTGAACAGGGAGGCATGTATTTAACTCACAATTAGTCATTTTAATAATATTTTTTAATTTTATATCAATTGTTTTCCATATTGGATCATTGATACAGGTAAACACGTTTATTTTAATACAAATTTAGAACTAATTGGTTTAAAATTAGAGAATATTATCTCTATTAAATTAAAATGATTAAGAATAACCAATGAACTATAATTCAAATTGTCAAGCGCCGACAATAAACTGTTAGATCGTGTAAATCCTTCCACAAGCGCTCCCTCTTCCCAATTATAAATAAATAATTGAAAATAAATTAATTGATTGTAATTTATAAAAGAAACCGCGATAATTATTTACTCCTTTCGACGTACTACTATCGATTCTTATCATTGATTGTTTCTTTATTACAGTGTTCGAAATACAATATTCTTATGACTAAGATTATAACTTAGAGAACATTTCCAATCACCAACTTTATAGAAAGAGAAAGCAAAAGAAAAGGAAAGAAATCTTAGATAAAAAATTAATAAATAAAAATTAAAACAAAAAAAAAAGATACCACCAAATTAATTGTCTAATAATTGTCTTTAAATAAAGAAAAAGGGCCAAAAAAGAAAAAGGAAAAAAAAAGATTATATAGTAATACACTAGCTAGGTGTCTAAACCCCAAGACAATGATAATGTTGAAGAAGCCTATTAGCTTCTCTAAGACCACTAAAATAAGCACCATGAGTTGTTGAATAATGTGTTCTATGGGTTGCTTCACCTGCAAATAAAATTTGAAGTTGATGACCACTCTTATTTTCACCATTAATCTTCGGTAACGGCTCTGCTAATTTATCCATATCATCTCCACTTGATCCCACTGCTACATAACTGTAAGATCCCAAGAACAGTGGATCATTTCCCCATTTGCTTCTCAAGATTTTGCTGAATTTAATCTCTTCGATTCCATTAATCCCATTATTAGAGCTGAATCTCTTGTTTTGGGGTAGAAAGTTGGAGATTGTTGATGAGACTCCATTGATAATCTCTTCATCGGTTACAGATTCAAGCTCTAGTGCTTCTTTACCTGCAAACCAAGATAAAAGCACGTTTGAATTCTTGTAAATTGGAGTTATTGAAGCTGTTCTTCTCATCCACCATGGGATTTTTCTTTGCCTTAGCTCTGAATCTTCTCTATGAAACGCCATTTGCAGAAATGGAAACTTTGTTTTGCCACCATCTTGACTCATCAGTTGCAGAAAAAGCTTGTTGACAACACCAAACCCTAATCTTGAAATAGCTTCAGTTTTGAAAAATGGGAGGGGAGGATTAAACAAACCCGAATCTTGACGAATTCCGGATTTAAGTACACCGAGCGAAACTGTGACTATAACATGATCAGCACCCATTACTGATCCGTCGCTGAAATGTAGCTTAACCGGTTCGAAATGATTCTCAATTATTCCTTCAGATTGGTGCTGCTGCCATTCGATTCTTGAAACGTTTCGGCCTAGTTGAATTAAGCCTTTAGGAAGAACAGAAGCTAAAGATTCAATAATTGTTGAGTACCCTTTTGCAATTGTAATCTCCTCACCAGGAAACATTTTGTATTCACTCTCAGCATCAAAATCTAGGGTTAAGAGATCACCTGCAGAAGTGTAAGTTCTTTGAATATTTTCATGAACAGCAAACACAGCTTCTTCGAACAATTTCTTGCTCAAATTACCATTTTGCCCTTCTTGAACAGAATCCCAGTAAGCTTCAAGACCTTGTCTGAGAAAAGAACCGACACTAATCTTTTTATTACCGTTAATCTTTGAAGCTGCTACCTTAAAGAAATCAATTAGTTCATGATTTTCACTAGATTGAACAAATTTCCCTTGAGCAAAATCCATGAGATTCTTGAAAAGATTCGAAATGGAGTCGACAAGAGACGGGTTAAGCTCGAACCCACCTTCAGCAACGGTTCTTGATTCTTCTAAGAACCCATCCATACACTCCCACGGCTGGTCAGACTCTAAAGAATTGATTTCTTTAGCAATTTTATGAACTGGGCTGCCGCCAATGCCGTGGATCCACGTAGCGCCCATCTCTATTCTGTCACCGCCGAATTCCGACGTGTTGATTCTGCCGCCGATTCTTGAACCTCCTTCAACTACACAGAGCTCGAACGTGTCTTTTGAACAAGTGTAGAGCTTGTTTGCTGCTGTTAAACCTGCCATTCCGGCTCCGATAATGACAATTCTTGGCTTCTTGGCCACCATTTTTGCTGGTTTTTTCAAGATTTGAAAGCGAATTATTGTGAAGAAAATGAGAGTGGAGAAAGAAACTGTATGAAGTGAGATTGAATTACTGATGGGAGTAAATTTATAAGGAAGAGAGAGGGTGTGTGTGTGTACTACTGTTAAAAAGACTGGCTCTTTTTACATTAATGTTAGTATTTGTTTAAAAATGTTTGATTCTATCTTAATAAAGACAGGGCTCTACTTTTCTTCAACACTAGTTAGTGGTGTAGTCGGGTATTAATATAACACAACAAAGGTTCAATTCGGCCTTGAGGTTGGTAAAACAAATTAGTTTAAATTTATATTTTTAATCAAAAATATACATTTTGATAATTTTGGATTAATTTACTATTGTAGTCTTTTTATATAAAAAATACAAATGTAAGCGTTTTGATATTTTATATCGAATTGTACATATAAAGCGAACTAAGTTTCTCATGAATATTTCAGCAATCAGTTCGACAAACGAGTCGAGTTCGAACTTGATTTTATATTCATTTTATTTAAACGAATTGATTATGAACATCATGATGCTCGACTTGTTTACCTTTATGAACTTTATTCGTGAACAAACTTGTATATATATTCGATTAAGAGTTTGTAAGTTGGTTCGCATAGAAGATCGATAAAAAGTTTGCAAATTAACTCGTACAGAAGCTCAATAAAAGAGTTTATGAAGTAGCCCGTATTCGAATTAAATAGAAAATATATTTTTAATAAATTAAAACTAAATTGTTAAAAAAGATACACAATTTCCGTTTGTATTCGCTTTGCTGAAACAAGTCGAGGTTGTCTTCGTTTGTTTATTTGGTAAAAGAACGAACTAGTGAAAGAGCTTGTTTTGTACCTTCAAGAGTTTGTTCGTGAGATTGTTATTGAACTTGTCCATTCATTTACCAGCTAAATGATCGAACACGAGCTATAACATGGACATTATAAATTTTAAATGAACCAAACAAAAATACTTTGTTTAAAGCTTGAACGAGCATGAACTAAATATATGGTTCATATAACAAACCAAATATGAACATTCTAAAACTCGATTCAGCTTAGTTCATTTTCAACCCTAAAATCAACTAATTGACTTACTTAATTTGTTACAATTTGAACAAAAGTAATTGAATGGTAAAAAAATAAAATTTTGATTTGGTTTGAACCTATACAATCACATAGTATATTCAAAGGGAGAAAAAGTGTCGGGCGAGGTGGGGCGGATTTTCATTTGGAAAATTTGAGGCAAAAAAATACATCGTCTAGTCTAAAAAACCAAAATGAAATTAAATAATATATCATCCGATATGAAAATATATCGCTCAGTCAGAAAAAGTCAATTACCAATTTGTTTTGTTTTAAAAAATAGTTAAATAATTTATTGTTCGACTAAATTTTTTAATTCATCTGAAGAAAATTTATGATTCCGTCGTTGATCTATCAATATAATTATTTACTAATATAATTGTCCAACCAATCACCTTTAAGTTAAAGTGCAATGATTTGAATTTTGGGAAAAACAAATTGATGAAGAAAATGAAATAGAATGATTTTACAAAAAGGTGAAAGAATTATTCATCAAAAATAAAAGGGAAAAAAAAATGATGGAGATGCCAAGAACAATAAAAGGCTGACAGTGCCTTTCACCAACCTCACATGTAAATGTGAGTTAAGGTATGGCCCACCGAAGTCTTGATCGGTCGATGGGCAGTCGTTGGATCGGTCAAAACGAGGTAATCATCTCACACATATCTAGAGTTGACCAACATTTATATACTGTAATTAAACAAATCATTATTTATATTTATATTCCGGTTTTTTTTCATGTTAAATTTACTTTTTTTATTCTATTGCTATTTTACTTTTATTATAAGAAATGATTATTTTTTTAAAGTGGGACATTTTTTTCATATTATAAAATTGAAGATAATAATAAAATATTTTAAATCATACCAATTATTTTGATGTTGGTTTTACATGATCATGAAAAAAGAGGAGGAATTGGAAACCAATAATAATATATGTTAAAGTCTGAAATCGTCCAAGATGTCTTTTCAATTAACTATTTTATGTGGGTTCAAAATTGCATCATAATTTCCAGCTACCAGTTGCAAACATGATTTTTTTAAAAGGGTGTTAATGAGTTTAAAACATGGATTTGTATTTTCTCTATTCTATTAACCCTAAATTCATGATTAAACATCATTAATTAATCAATAAACAACAGTATGGCCAATCGGATAGGGATGAAACGCAGACAAGATGGGAGATAAAGGCAAATTAGTTATGATTAGGGTGAGCAAATGAATTGATTAATCTGAATTAATGAGTTTAACACACTACTAGCAAATAACAAATTACCGACGGTCAATGACGGAGCCGTGATTTCTATATCGAGAGGGTCAAATCGTAATATGCACTATATATAAGAGATAAACTTTTAAAGTTCAGGAGGGCCAAATTGTAAAAAAAAGATGTCACATACAAATTTAACTATTTTTCAAAACTTAGGGAGGGCCGAGGACGTCCCCAGCCTACCCCTCCCTCCGTCATTGCTGATGGTTCATCTAGTTAATTCAATTAGTTTGCTTAATTTTATATGATCATGTTGAGTTCATATATACATGAGAAAATTACACCATATCCCTCAAAATTTCAAAAGTTTATGTTAGTGACTCATCTTTTTTTTTCTTGCAAAAATCCCTCAATTTTAAAACATTCTTTTCATGCCTACCTTTTTATATTTATTATTCCTATTTTATCCCTAAAGTATATGTTTCTTATTGTGTGTTTATTACACCGAATTATTTACCCCACCATCTTCTTCTTCACTACCCACAACAGTTATCTAATTAATTTTGATTCAAAACATCACAACTTCTTCACTGTTCATCACATTCTCCATAATCCCTTACATTTCCTTCATTTTCTACGAAATCTCTGCTTCACTTGTTTATTTCTTATTTTTCACCTATTTTCATGGTTACTACATGCGGTGCATATGATACTCAAGCTAATATCAAAATCGAAAAAATGAGGCAGAAGACCATCGCAAAAGGAAATTCTAAAGAAAGAAAATTATATTTGCAGATCTGTTATAATGGAAGAAATTATATGTAAAATGGAAACTTTAATTTGGATAGTGGGAATTTGATGTGTTGGGTTGTAGTGTAAATTTGAGAAATTGAAGTTTAGATTTGATTTAATTGTGTGGAAGTTAAGAAGCAGTATCTATCATGATGATCATTGGCGATGGCCGGTGATGGGACGGCAGAGATTGGAGGTCGGAGATGGATCAATAACTTTTGCTTTAGAATTTTACTTTCTAATTAAGATTACTAATTTTTGAACTATGTTTTTTAATTGAGAAGAATTTTACTCAATTATAACTGATGAAGAAGATGATTGAGAATATAATAGAAAGGAGGTGGTGATGGTGAGGAATAGTAGAGATGACAATAATAAAGATATTAATCCTGATGTGAGCATTGATAAAAAAATTGAAATAAGGAGAATGGTTTAAAGTCATTGGATAAATAAATGTACTTTACAAATGGGAAATACATGAATTTGATATAACATATACATTGGAAGTGGAAGTTGAATTATATCAACCTGAATGGTTAGGTTGGGATATGTTCTGTTGTGCATTTTACTAATGGTTTGTTTTACTGGATAAGAAAAAAAATAGAGGTTGAAGATGATGTAAAAAGTATCATTTTAATCATAATAATGTTAAATTGATATTTTAATAATTATTAAAAAAGTTATATTTTTATCATAATTCATGTCATGATATTTTTTAACTTTTTATTTGTTATAAATATTGAATAAATTAAAGTTTATCATAAAGTTACAATCTTAAATGATGTTTTATATGGAGAGAATTTTGAATTTTAGTGTAATATACAAATTTAATCTCTTTTTTAAAATGAAATATATTTAGCAGTCTATAAAATCAAAAATCAACTTGATGTGAACCGGATGTAAACTGAACTACCCTAATTCAATTTTTAATAAAATTCGTCTTGCTGCTCTTTACAATCTTAAATGATGTTTTATATGGAGAGAATTTTGAAATTTAGTGTAATATACAAATTGAATCTCTCTTTTGAGTGAAATGTATTATGGAGTCTATAAAATTAAAAATCAACCTGATGTGAACCGAATGTGAACCTATATCAACTGAACTATCCAAATTCAATTTTTAATAAAATTTGTCTTATTGCTTTGTACAATCTTAAATGACATATTATATAGAGAGAATTTTGAAATGTAATGTAATCACAAATTGAATATCTCTTTTAAGTAAAATATATTTGACATAATATAAAACCAAAAATCAACCTAATGTGAACCGGATGTGAACCTATATCAACTGAACTATCTTAATTCAATTTTAAATAAAATTTATTTTGGTGCTTTTTACAATCTTAAATGACATTTTATATAGAGAGAATTTTGAACTTTAGTGTAATATACAAATTAAATATCTATTTTAAGTTTATTGTATTTGACAGTTTATAAAACCGAAAATCAACCTAATATTAACCTGATGTGAACCTATATCAACTGAATTATTTTAATTAATTTTTTTATAAAATTTATTTTACTGGTCTTTATAATCTTAACTAACATTTTATATAAAAAAATATTGAGATTTAGTGTAATATACAAATTGAATATCTCTTTTAAGTGAAATATATTTAACAGTCTGTAAAACTAAAAATCGACCTGATGTGAACCTGATATGAATTTATATCAACTGAACTAGTTTAACTCATTTTTATATAATTATTTCTCATTTTGAAAACTTAAATTGATAGCACTAAGTCTCAGTTTAAGAAATAAAATAAATGTAGAGCCTTTAGAAATAATGCAAATACCTTATTAGTGTCCAAATTATCTTTTTCTTCCACCATGATTACAAGATCTAAACACTCACTGCACATTCCTTTATCCCCTTTTGACAGAGCTGAATCGGACCAGGTTTTAGCTTTTGAAGCAAAAGTTTTCGCTACAGCTTTTGATAGAACAATAGAATTAAGACTTAATACATTAAATCTCTTGCACCTGTTAATTTCAACAAAAATTAAATTAATCTTTGTCTTTTCCTGCTAATCGATTGTTCACCGGCGATAATCTTTGTCTTTTCCGGCTAATCGATTGTTCACCGGCGAAAACATCCACTTTGACGGCTGTAATGAAATCTCCCAACTTTCTTCTTTTCAGTAATCTTTAATTGAAATCAAGAACATCTGTTCTTGGATAACAAATCTCTCTTCTGGTTTTTATTATGTGGTGAAATTGATTTTGATTTATCTCTATTTCTTGAGAAATACAGAGAGAACAAAGACAAGGCACAGTGAGAACACCGAGACCAAAATTGGAACTGCCAAGTCTGTCGAGCGGCGAATACGGTTCTCTCCGACGGAACTCAACGACCGGTTATAGGAATCCTACATGGAATTTCATCACAGACTCGATGAATCATCCAATTTTTTTTTCTATTCCAGTTAAGAAGAAAAGGATATAAATGTCAGAATTTAAGTCAAAATCAACTTATTTTGGGTTATGGGTGATTTGTGAAAACTTTTTAATTTTTTTGAGTGATTATTGCCAAAATTAAAATCTTGAGGTAAAAATACTAGGTAGGTCAGGTTTTAGGGGATTTGTGTAGATTACCCTATATACATTTCAATTAGGCCTTTGAAAGTGGATCCATTTTCACCAAATGCCTATCGTCAAGGTAAAAAAGGCATGTAAAACTATAAATCCAACAAAACCGTGAAAAATAATTCGAGCAAACAATGTAGAGAGCTATAAAAGTCGCGGGTTTAAAGAAGTATGTAAAAAGCCAGAGACGTGAAAAATTAAAAAATTATTGAGGTTTAAGACTCAAACACAACAATTACAAATCTAAAATAGAAACCATATTGAAGCTATTTTAGAAGCCAGAATAATAATTGCCACAGATTGGTTGAAGATTTACCAGCCATCACAACTAGTACAAAACAAAAAAGCATGGCGACATTAGTAAAAGTTTTTTTTTAAAAAAAAACATCGTCTGACAAACACTTTATTTTTTTAAAATTTTTTATGCTCATAAATAACTATACGAGTTCGAATTCAATTCTCTTTTAACTTTCAACTCTCAATTATTTTGAAATATAAAGGTTAACCGAACTCACAAATTGCTTGATTGAAGTCAAGATCACGCATTTACAATTGGAATCTGTTTTTTTGGCACACACCTGCATTGACGCGTTTTATTATATCCTACCAAAAGATCAAAGAGATTGATATTTTATTTTCAAATCAATTACAATTAAAAAAATAGATTTTATTAATTGAATCAGCTCGGTAGTTTAATTATTATTTATTATATTTTTTTAAATTTTAGTAAATTAGCAAACTAATTCAATCAGTTCAGTTTTACTAATTTGGAGAATTTCATTAAATTTATTTGTTTTTAATACAAAATATTTTCCATTAAATTTAAACTGTTATAAGTGTAAAAATTCAAAAAAATAGAAGTATATTTAATAATCTGATATAAAATATGATACTTGAACAATTATATGCAATATATTGTTCGCATATCCCCTTATAGAGTAAAAAATATATAAATGATCTAATATAATAAAAATAAAATTCTCAATTTTATGAAATATATATATATATATATATATATATATATATATATATATACATACATACATACATACATACAATAAAATAAAATATTAAAAAAACGGTTATAGCTCCTAAGCAATGTCATTTTTATTAATAAAATATTTTGATTTATTTTTAATTCTTGATTTGTATATAAATTGAATTAATGCATGTGTCGTTGATTTATTTAAACCAATTAAAACAAAAAAAATAAAATAAAATTGATTAAAATTGATACTTTATTTTTTTTTAATAATAATTTAATATAAATGAATCGTTTTTAACCAGTCCGACAAAAATATTTTCCGTTAATTTTAAACTGTTATAAGTGTAAAAAATCCAAAATTACATAATAATAATCTGATATAAAATATGACACTTGAACAATTATATGCAACACATTGTTCACATATCCCCTTATAGAATAAAAATATATATAAATGTTCAAATATAATAAAAAACAAATTCTCAACTTTATGAAATATATATATACACATATAAACATAAAATAAAATAAAATATTAAAAAAAACGGTTATAGCACTTGAGCAATTTCATTTTTATTAATAAAATATTTTAGCTTATTTTTTATTCTTGATTTGATTTGTGTATAAACTGAATTAATACATGTATCGTTGATTTATTTTAACCAATTAAAACAAAAAAAATAAAATTAAGTTGATTAAAGCTGATACTTTATTTTTTTAAATAATAATTTAATTTAGATAAATTAATCGTTTTTAACCGATCCGACAATTCGCTCAACCGTATTTATGATGAATTTGTAGTGGTGATAAGCACTATGATAATGTCTTATTGCCATGACCCATGTGTTATCATTATTCTAAGAAACTAATCTCATGTTAATATATAGTTTACTAATTAATCAATCACTTTGAGAAAGACTTTAGTATTGTATATTTTTATTTACGATATCCAATATCTCATGACTTTCTTCTAAATCTTCATTAAAGGCAGTGCTGGTATGATGATAAGTACCATAGATCCAAATAAAATTAAAAGATATTTTCAAACTTTTGCTTTTCAATTATTACTAAATATCATTTGATGGTTGAATATGTAGAATGGTGGGCTTAGATTGTGATATTTTGTTTGATGTTAAAAGATGTAGATTTCAATACTATTGTCACACGATTACATTCCTGCTTTTCAAAGATCACACAAACTTTTGTTTAAAATTCTCCAATTATAATTTGCCAAGTGATGATACTTATAACTTTGTGATTCTTTTATCAACAACCAATCATGAAATAGTTCATATAAACGTTTTAAAAATTAATTCAGACCAACCATTACAATTCAACTTGTTATTCTTATTAAGGTTGTTGGACCAGTTAAATTTTGAACCAATAAACAAATATCAATTTAATTTTTAAAATACTAATTTATATTTTAATGTTTGAGTCGGACTAATTCAACGCATCAATTCTATAAATTGATTAAAAGTACTTCATATGATATTTTACTGAAAATCTCTAATTTTCAGTTGGAACGGTGAAAACTAATCAAATCTTTTAATTATTCTCTCCTTTCGAATTAGAGTGATCATTAATTTTCTATTGGACTGGTTCAATAGAAGTCGATTTCTAAAGCAATGATTAAAATGTCATTTTAAAGTTGTATTTGAATTTTCTTTGTTATTTCGAAACATCAAAAGTGAATTTTTTAAAATTTATCTCAATATCAGAATGCCTTTACTAAACATAGATCTATCTCGAATAATATTTTTTCAGTGTATGAAGGTATGCATTACCTTAAGACTAAAGCCTTTAGTAATAACCATTTCATGGCTTTTAAGTTGGAAGCATATGATAGACTAGAATGGCCTTACATTAGGGATACTTTGTTTTATTGGTTGGATCATGGAGGCATCACCACCGTATCTTACTCTATTTTCATTAATGGAAAGAATCATGGGTATTTTTATCCTACTCGGGGTCTTAGGCAAGGAGATCATCTATCGCTTCTCCTTCATGTTTTATGCTCTGAAGGACTTACACATATTTTGCAAGCATCGGCTCAAGCCAAAAGTATTTCTGTAATTCGTATTAATCACAATTGTCCTACTATAACCCACTTGTTATTTGCAGATGATACCATAATCTTCTCTAAAACTACTTTACCAGCCATATACTCAATTCATGATATTCTTCATTCTTATGGTTAATGAGTGGTCAGCATATCAATTTAGCAAGTCAGCGATTTTCTTTAGCCGTAATATTGATAGTAATGACAATTTCATTATAATTTTTTAGGCATATTGCAACATACTCCTCAAGAAAAATATTTGGGGTTACCATTTCAAATATTAAGATCTAAAAAAGTTACTTTTTCTGGAATAGTCACACAAATTGCTAATAAACTTCACGGCTGGAAAAAATACCCCATCTTCTACTAGCAAGGAAATCTTCATTAAAAATGTGGCAACATCTATTCCTATATATGCAATGATAAGCTTTATGAACAGTTTTGGTGGGGTCAGCTTAAAAAGGAAAAGAAGATGTGTTGGATCTCTTGGAATAGAATGTGTTGGAGTAAATGAGAGGGTGGATTAGGGTTTAAGGATTTAGAGGCTTTTAACCAAGCGTTACTTGTAAAATAAGTTTGTCGTATTTTGCAAAACCCTAATTCTTTTCTCTTCCAAATTTATAAGTGTAAATATTTCCACTCTTCCTCTTTTTTTTTTGGCTCCTATAGGTAGTTGTCCATCGTGGGGATGGCGTAGTTTGCATGCGTTGGGGTTTTCAGCTTTTGGAGAAGGGTCTTTGATGGAAAATTTCAGATGGAAGATTTGTTAGGTGCTTCTCAAACCTTTGGATTCCACGGGACTACCCTTATCTTTCTTCAAATCATCTATCAACAAACCAGAATTCTTATAACGTGGCAGATTTTATTGATCTAACTACTAGAAATTGGAACACTCATCTCCTTAATAAGAAATTTTTTTTCGGAGGATATTCAGAAAAATTTATCTATCCCGTTGTCCTATTGTCCATACAAGGATAGACTGCTTTGGAACCATCATCATTCAGGTCAGTATTCGGTGAAGTCTGGGTATTATGTAGCTCTTCGTCATCAGATTAGGGATTATGATTCATTAATTTCTTCCTTGACAAAGCGGGATTGGTAGTTTTTGTGCAACAGCAATATTCCTCACAAGATCATTATTTTTATATGGAGATGTGTACATAATGGTCTACCAACGACTTCTAATCTTAATTATAGAATGCAATTGAACCTTCATTGTATCTACTGTGATAAAGAAATTTGGTTTGCTTCTCCTTTCAG
Source organism: Mercurialis annua (assembly GCF_937616625.2). Taxonomy (NCBI): domain Eukaryota; kingdom Viridiplantae; phylum Streptophyta; class Magnoliopsida; order Malpighiales; family Euphorbiaceae; genus Mercurialis; species Mercurialis annua. Next base: position 53,840,323 of record NC_065571.1, read on the forward strand.
TTTTTGATCAAATTGGGAAGCTATTCCTACTTTTCATGGCTTATGACTTCACATAGTTTTCTAAATTTAACTTTTTTATTAAATCTCTTCATTAAATGATAGTTCAATTTTAAAGATAAACCATCACTCTATTTTCAAATTTGATTTAGTGAAGTTCATAAATAGGATTAAACTAGTTCTTATGTTTGTAATTTAAGGGAAAAAACACTTTTTGAACCCTTACAATTTACCCAGTGTTAAAGTGGAAGTATCCCACATTGGTTGTGTGAGTGAATGAACATGTGTTTAAATATTAGTTGGGCACTTCCATTTAATATCAATTGATTTTAAGATGAAATCTAACAAGGTACCAGAGCCTTATCATTCACACAATTTGAATTTGGCCCGGCCCACATAAGATGCGTGAGGAGAGACTAGTTGCTCGGTCCGGACACGCTATGCGTGAGTGGGATTGTTGAAGTGGGAGCATTCCGCATTGATTGTGTGCATGAATGGACATGTGTTTAAATATTAATTGGGCACCTCCACTTAATATCAATTGGTTTTAAGATGTAATCTAACATTAAAAAAACGGCAAATAAAAAAAATGAAGGGAGTATAATTTACTATGCCATGAATCATGACAAATAAGCTTTAAAATAATAACAAAAAAGATTACAACACCTTATACACACAAACACACACAAATGAAGATAATAAAAAAATAAACTAAAAAGACTACAATGGACGAAATGGAGTTAGGTGAATAACATAAACTTATGAATTTTAGTGTAATTTTTTTTTTAAATAGAGAGTAGAAGAATTGACTTAATTGAGAATTAAAGTCAAAAGTATTGAAACAACTCCCAACAGTGTTAAGCGGTTTGATATTGTTTAAGTAAGTTTTCGGGTGCGAATTTTGTGAATGCAGAAAATTTTCATTGACAGTCACCTACTATACCCGATACATGATACGGGTCGAATTCATTAGTTAGAGCGATGATTTAAAAACCGGATGGACCAAAACAAAGTCAACAGCATCTACTTATAGAATTATTAAGCAATGATCCTCCCAATCAATTCATAAATACAACATTAATTATCAATGTTCTTTTCTTAATGAAGCCCAATAAGTCAAATTCTTGAGTTCCCAAATATGGTCTTCCTATCACCAAAAAAATTGTGCTCCTTGAGCTTTGAAGCTTGGACCATTCATAGGATCACGTGCTTTTTGTAATTTTCTTGCATAAAATTAATGACAATAAAACTCTTTCATTAATTACTTATACATAGATTATGCTTAAGTTGCATTTAACAAATAATAAGCCTGTTTTGGCACTGTATTTACTTAACAAAAAAAATCTATTAAATGGTTATTGAGCCCCCAACTCTTCGATCTACTATCCTAATCAAATAATGTAGAAACGATTATAAATTCATGATGAAATTTCATAAACTCTGATAATTAATAATTTAGAATTATGATTTAGGATTAGAGAGTGTAAAAATAAAAAATAGAATATATTTCACCCACAAATCAATTGACTTAAGCTAAACGTGTATGATGTTCTTTTTTCCAATATTTTATTGGCATATTTTAGATTTCAAGATTATTAACAAATCTAGTCTTCTCTATTAATATAAATTAATTTCTTCAAATACCAGTTTAGAATTGTCTTTCATTTAATTCATTCGATACCATATCGGAGCTCTATAGAATTTGAGAATGATGAATTAAGTAATAGATAATGAGATTGAAACCTATCTTGTATATAAAATAAATCAATTGAAGTGTACATATCTTTGAGTTCGAATAATTATCAATGAGCTATATTTCAATGCTACAAGTGTTCGCAACATTTTGTTAAATTTGTAGGTTCATTTTTCCCCTACAAACTCTGAAAAAAACCTACCAATAATAATAAGATTATATTTTTTTAATTAACAGAGAAACTTGTATTACTTCAAAAGTATAGTAGTTACAATTATAGAACTTCAATGGTTTAATATAGAATGGGGGCGTCTATGCTACGATATAAATATTTTGCTCGCACATCGCCTTATAGATCTTAAAATGTTAAATTATATAAATGCCCTGGAGTTATATAAACTCAAATTCAGCAAAAATATGTAGTATACAAATTTAAACCTACAAAATTTAAACCAATAAAATCTACAACATGCAAACCGAATTATTATGAGAAAGGTTTACACCAACCAATAAAACATATCAGAAGTGGGATCATCAAGATCTTTTTAAACTAGAAACACATAATAAGAATTACACGTTCTCGCTTTCAGAGAAATATTATTCAGAAATATATATATATATATATATTGTGTGTGCGCGCGCGTACGCGCGTCCACGCGGTCAAAAAAGTGTTATTTTTTAGTCAGAAGCCGGAAAATAACTATTATAATCCAAAAAATCAATCTGCGGTGGAGAAGAATTCACAGAAAATTGCAGGGAAAGTAGGGAGAAACAAAAGCTTCTTTCTCTAAGCACATATATTGAAAATTATTTTGTTATTGATTTGTACTTTAAAACAAAAATACAAAAAAATTACCCCTCCTCTTGTCATTCTTTCCCCTTTAAGTAACAATTGAACAGATTGTGAAAGATCAGCTGAGACAATAATTCAAGAAAATGATGTTAAAGGTTGAATTATTATTAATGTTCGATTTAAGAGATATTATGTCATTTTTGTTTTGAATAAGCTTGACCCCAATTGATTATAAAACAATTTATGTGTAGAAAATTTAGACCACCAAAAAATTGAAATTACAACTTTCAAATTAGCCTCATTTTGGACATTCCTGAATTGGAGCAACACAACTCACGAGTGCAAAAATTGAACTAACGAAAATTAAATTTATCGAAGATCTAGAGGGTCATATTGTGTTCCAATAACAAGTGCAGTGACTCTATAAAATATTTTCTTTGTTCCATTTAAATCTTTTTAGTATTTTTTTTATAATATTATACTTTCTTTTAAAACCAATAATATCTTACTTAAAAGGTGTCATTTGAACTTTTAATACTTCTTTCGTTTCGTAATATATGTTGCCTTGAAATTCTTATTTAATTATAATACTTGTTATTTTATAAAGGTTTAATCACTTAAAAAAAACCCATCTTTTTATTTGATAATAATACTAGTTGTTTTTATTATGAAAACACGGTTTTTGAAAAATACAATCGTATATATTTAGTACATATTTTGTATGTAATCCAAATAATATACGTAAATAATTTTTAATAAGTATATAATTCATGAGTTATATATTGTTTTGAAAAAATTAAATCAGATTTGGTTACAGATCTGGGGGGGACGAGTTGCGATAGCGAGATAAGGTTGATATAAACGACGGTGGAGAGATGATGGCGGTAGCGGCAAAAAGCTAATAGTGGAAGCTAGCTGAGGGAAATGACGTCGGCGATAAATTGAGAGTAATGGTGGCGACGGTTGCGGCGGCTAGAACGGCTACAGCGAGCTAATACGATTTATAAGGTGAAGATAATGGTTGTGGTGGGTGATAATGGAGGAAGAAAAAATAAATTAAGATTTAAGACGAAAAAGATGGAAAAAACAGAGTGAAATAGTATTTTTATAAAAAAATTATATTTTTATAGGACGGGGTGTAAATTTCTCTTAATAATATGTTGAGTCTCACTTAGATTTTGTGAAAGTAGCCTCACTTAGACTAAAAAGAGAAAAGTTGAGATTTTTTTAATAAATAACTATGTTATAATAAAATATTTTCAAAAATACTGGTTATACTTTTAAAACTGAAAAATACAGTTCCCATTTTTTTTTTATAAAATTATACTTTATTAATTATAAAAATAAGGTAACTATTATATAAGGAATGTAGATGAAAGTCAAGACTCTCCTACAAATAAGATCTTTCCAAATAAATTAAGATTTTTTCAATTAATTTTTTTCCAAATAAAATCAATTAAGATCTTTTCAAAATAAAAAGCAATTAAAGGTCTTTTCAAATAAAATCAATTAAAATCTTTCGAAAATTAAATTAAACAAAACCAATGATAATATTTTGTAAACGTTTATTTGAAAATCACAACAATTCATTTTTTGTAATCTCAAAAATATGATTTTAGTTAACCAACAGGTTACTAACAATATAGCAAAAAATATTTATGTTTTAAACGCACAATTTCAGTTTACTAAAAAAATTATTAAAAATTACTTAACTATAAATTTATCAGCGTTTGATTCACGGTTCACTAACGGTTTCCTAGAAATATTTTTTTTAAAATATTGTTTGTTTAAAATACACAATTCAAACTTATTAACGATTCATTAACGATAAATTCAAAATAATATTCATAACAAGTTTACCAACGGTTAGCCCAACGTTTACTAATAGTGTACTAAAAATAAAATTATTGGCGTACCATTAATAAACCACTAGTTAACCACAAACCATTATAGATACAAAAAGTGAGAAAAAAAAATTATATTAGAAAATCAAGATCATTATTGTAAAACTAACACTCAAAATATTACAGATACACAAAGTGGAAAAAGAAAACAAGAAAATAACATGAAAAAAATAAATCAAGAGGATCATTGTACAACAGCTGTCGCCTCCATCGGAAAAGTAGAACAGTTGCCGCCTCCATTGCAGAACAAACGTCGCCGCCTTCATTACAGAACAGCGTCGCCACCCAGAACAACGTCGCCGCCTTCATTACAGAACAGCGTCGCCGCCTTCATTACAGAACAGCGTCGCCGCCTTCATTACAGAACAGCGTCGCCGCCTCCATTGCAGAACAGCGTCGCCGCCTCCATTGCAGAACAATGTCGCCGCCTCATTTAGAAAAGCAGATCTGCAATAATTGACAAAATAAGAAAAGCAGAACTGGGATAATTATACCGCGTCCTGCGTCCTCAGCGCTCACTCGTCCTCCTTCTGCCATAATTGCTTCACCTTTTACGACCTAACTCCACCGTCTCCTTCCAAACGAATCTCCTTCATGCCTAATTTCAGCAAAATCGTTGCGAGTCACCGAATCTCTTCATCATTTCATTTTTTCGGATCGGACGCCCGTAATCTCTTCATCTTCTTCGGACGGCGCCAAATTTTAATTTCATAGGAGATTTATTTGTGGAATACCTATTTTCTACCATATCAAATTTGTTTCAACCTAAATTCAAACTAAAATGGAAAAAATTTGGGTAATGGGATGATAAAGATAAATCCGGCAAAAATATTTGCAAAATCTAAAAAATATAGGAACATGCTAGAGGATTGTGGATGTTACTAAATAAGGAATTTGTATTTTGTTCATTCAAAAGTTTATATGTGCAAAGGAAAGATTATAAAATTGAAAAATAAAAAACTGGTAACCGTAATTTACTAATTAGACTTTCACCACCGTAATATTCATAATAAAAAGACCCAACTCCGTATGTGGGCTAAATTTCTCAAAACTTAAAGAGTACCACCGGACTTCAGAGCCCTTATAACAAAGTTAATTATTGGACTTGGACTGACGAATGGAAAATTGGGCCTTTGTCTTTAGCAATGACAACGGACAATGGGCCGTTGCTTGAGAGTTGTAGAGCTGTTTCATCATCGTTGCCAGCTTCACGGGCCCGCATATTTCAAATTTCAAAATATATTTTGCTTTAACATGTCAATTGAAAGTAATTAACTACCAATGCTTTTTCTCGTGTGATGCCATATTAACATCTTTTTTCTCCTTACTAATCTTTTTTTTGTTAGCCATTTCGGTTTCTAGGGCTTTGCCCTGATTAATCTGAATCCAACCCATATTGCGCACTTGGCAATGTTGGCATGGTGGGTGACTCTACCAGTATAAATTTTCTACATACACAAGATTCGAACTCGAAATTTTGCTTAACCGATATCAAACCGTTTACCACTTAAACCAACCTCTATTAGTTCCTTACTAATCCTTTAATCTATCACCAAGGAACATCATACTCTGAGAATAACGTTTTCTCTCAAACCTTTTAACCAATTTTTGCAAACTCCAAATATTCTAATTTAGTAAATAAAGCGATAGTAGAAAAATTAGGGTATTTTAAATTAGTTATTCATTATATTCAATTAATATACACAGTTTATTATAAAAAAACAATTCAATTAAAAGTATTTAAATTATATTAAGTTATTATAAAAAAAACAATTCAATTAAAAATATTGAAATTATATTAAGTTATTATAAAAAAAAACAATTCAATTAAAAGTATTTAAATTATATCAAGTTATTAAAAATAACTAATCATAATCACTCGATTTGTATGCTTTTCATTTCAGTGACTAGATTTTAATTTTGTTATTTTTGGTTGCTAAATTTTTCTTTTTTAAATTTAGCCAAAAATGATTACATGGAAGCTGACACACAACAATCGAATTTTACTAATTTTATTTTAAAAATTTATAAAACGGACAAATTACCTTTTGTATTTCTCTATTTCACTACTCACAAAAGAAGACGATAAAATCACCAGCTTCTTCTACAACAAGAGACAAATTCACAATTTGTAGAACCAGTTGTAATTACAATTTACAAAAGCTGCCCCCAGAAGATTCTATTTCTCTTTTTCACTACTCACAAAATTAGAGAATTAGGGACCAAACTGGACAAAATACTTTTTCTTTCTCTAAGAATAAAAATACTTTTCCTTTGCTCTATCATATCCTTCAACTACCCTTCTAATACTATTTTGCTATTTTCTTTTTACTTTTTTGCCCCTACTGCTATACTAAAAACTATAGAGATTTTGAAAATGGCTAAAACAAATTTAAAAAAACCCCATTGACCACTACTTGACTAACCCACCAAACCTCTCCCATTACGTCACCACTAATCCAAAATTAGTAATTAGCCCATCTTATAAACAGATAATAATTAATTACAAACGACAGCGTTTTACTCCATGGGTCAAAAGATGCCACCGCCACCATCCACAAAACACTCGTAATCCAGAAAATCCCACTCACTAAAACCCCCACAAACTCCTTCACGCGCCTCCGTCTCCACATCATCAAAACCCCACGCGCCGCCTCCGCCGCCTTGGAACCACTCACAAAACCCAAACCCACATTCATTTCCTTTTCCGGTATTTACAAACCCGCCGACGTCAACACTAGCCATAACGGAAGACTCCCAGTCGGAGAAAGAAGAGCCGCAAGTCTCCTCGTTACCGTTAATAGTAACATAAGAAGAAGAAGACTGAAACACATTAAACGGCGTCGTGGAGTACGGATTTTCAATAAACTTAACCTTAGTAGAATCATCAACAAACTTCATTAACTCATCTAATGAGTTACTTTCATCAAAAATATCACTTAAACTCATAAAAATATCCTCATCCATTTCCACCACTGGATCATCACCATCACCAGCATTTTTCATTTTTGAATCCTCCATTACTGTTTCTGAGTTTTCTTTGTCTGTTCTGTGTTTTATATAGAGAGTGAACGACGCCGTTTCTACCTAGAATAAAGAGCACGCGGCAGCGTGGGCGAGAAGGCTCCGGACTTTAATTTATTGGGACTTTTTGATTTTGGTAGGTGGGGCCGGGTGACTGCTGTATTTGGTGTGTGGTGTATCAGACATTCAATGCGGGCCGTTGGATGTGATGTGGACGATTAGGTAGAGATGACAGAGTGGCGATGAGTGACAGGTGGAAGGTGATGTGGCAGTAGATGGGAGAAAAGGCGGGAATTTTATGAGAGGGCGTGTCAGTCTGTTTATTTCATGTTTTGGGATGCAAAGAAAGCGACCCTCGATATACGGATAATCTCTTTATTTATTGTTGGTTGTATTTTTCTGGCATTTCGCCCCTTTTTTTGTCTTTATTTCCGTTTATGCCACTGAAGCACTGTACTAGTGACAGGAAATTAAGAACACAGTGATACCAATTAAAGCTGGCTAATTAAAGAGTAATTTAAAAAGTACTTAAACAATCCATAATTAAAATTATACTAGTAAAATTAATTTATATTTATTTAATTGTTTTGATAACATTAAAAGCAATTTTTTTAACTGATTTATTTTTTTAAAAAAAATTAATTTGAGATGAAGAATTATTGGCCAGAGAATTTGTGTGTAATTGGCTCAAAAAGGAGAAGTGAGTAGGAAATTTCTAGATTGAGAAAAAGATCCAAACAGAAAGTAATTGCAACACTTGGCCATCACTAATTTGAAATTACTAGAGTTTTCTCTATTTATTAAAGTGGGAATTAATTGTTAAATGGATAAGAGAGGAGTCTGATTGATGATAAACACGTTTGACTTTATATGATTTTTCAGCACAACATATCACGTGTTGTTCATGCTTTTCAAACATCACAAAAAACAAAAGAAAAATTGAAGAGGACAGTGTTAATATTTTGGAAAGGTACAAAATAAAACTACACAAATTTTACCTACTAGTATAATTTATTTTGTTTGACAGTATATGATTGTAAATTTAATGGATTCAGCTGGTACTAAGCTTTCTTGACTGCTTTATAGTAAATGAGGAAACGGTTCAGTGTATAGTGGTATATCATAATTGATTCTCACATCCAAATTTATTTTGATGATTAAACTTTGAATTACAATGTTTTTTAATGTATTCCAACGAAAAAGTACCAACCTATATACAATGATCAATTTTTTTAGATCAGATTATACATTCATATTAAATTTTTATGTAAAAATAGTAAAAACTGATAGCCACGTGTGTTTTTAAATGGAAAAAATCGTGTCAAAATAAAATTCAGAAGAAACGAATAAAAAACAAATGAATCAAAAGTTTGCTCACCCAAATAAAATAAGACAATAGTTTGAATAGCCTAAGAATCAACTCTCTGTATAGGGTCACAACAATAACGCGACGACCTTGAGAAGAAGAATATCTTCTAATTAGCATGAAAATTCACCCAGAAAACACATTCTAATGCTTGCCTGAGACAATTTATCGAAAGCTAACTCTCATAGTTAAAATACCTACATTTGACATTCGCCCACCAATTTCTATCAACCTCACAACTAATAAACAACAAAATAGATGAATCCATGCAGACGAATAAGTAGTAAATCGGTTCTGCCTCCCTCCTTAAGTCTTTGAAGCACATGCAATAACATGCGACTTGAACTTCTCAAGCTCCTCCAACACCTCATCTTCTGGCCTATATATTAAATCACTCATGCGCCATATCTGCATGCACCAGGAAATGATTAACGCGTAAATCACAGATTTTGACAACACTCGAACCTTAACGTTTAATAGTAGCTTTAGCTCATCTTTAAAACTAAGTTATATTCTATAAGACATGCACAATCACACAAACTTTTGATAGGAAAAAGTAACGGAACCTGCAATGTTCCTCCTCCTCCAGTGGTATCACAATCATCTGACACGCTAACAATGGTCCAAGGATCAGACGCGTTCCAATGGAAGTCGACAACTTTATCCCTGATTTCACCAAAAAATATAAATACAAGTTGAACACTCATGTGGCATTATCTAAGGGAAATAATATACATATACTAATACTTCAGAAACAATAATTAGTGCCGAGTTGACAATCTTTTAGAATTCCATTTGCCAGACCAAGTACCAGAAAAATTTCTATAAAGCGATAAACTAATGACCAGAAGGAAAGAAAAAGAACAGAAACTTACTTACAGTTAATTTCCAAACCAAAAAAGTTTAAAGAACAAGAAAGGAAAGATTTTTATCAAGCAATAAACCAAGGACAGGAAGAAAAAAAGAAAAGGAAACAGAAACTTGCTTACAGTTAATTTTTCACGCCAAAAAAGTTTAAAGAACAAGGTCAAGTAAGATTATGTTTTTATATTTTACACAGAATAGAGATTATTGCGCCTTTAGATGAAGTTTGCAATGAGTCAAGTAACAAACCTGTGCCCAGCATGCTGGAAAAACAATCCCGGAGGTGAACTTGGGACTTTAGTTGGGCGCTCTGACTTCTTACCAATCTACAAGAATAATACCATATAAGATGTAAATGTAATCCAATGGAACACGATTTAAAATATGATAAGACAAAATCTATACCTTCTCATAATCCCAAATGTTTAAGAGACCGTCTTCTGCAGAACTTCCAAACACAGATGACTTGTCTGGGGACCACTGGAAATGGAATGAAATGGTTTAGCAAAAGCTTGCAAAATTAGCAATGCAGGATTACCAAATTACAACAGGGGTATTAGTACCTGAACACAAAGAACAGCAGCTTTATGGCCTTCAAATTTATAGACCGGAGTCCCAACCCCATTAGAAGTGAGATTTCGTCGATCAAACATGCGAATAGAATTATCTGCTGATCTGGAGAAATTATAGAAATGTAAAAGGATTTACAGTTTTTTTTACCATATTCACAGCATCACAACACACAATGTAGCACAAGCAAACTTAATCCCTACAAAGTAGCCACATGCCACAGCTTTAAAAGCAGTGTCAATTGTAATTAATAAAGCTTTGGACCATACCCGGTTAGGATAAGGTTATCATCATGAGGATTCCAATCAACACAGTGAAGATCAGCATTGTGCGCTTTTTCAACCTGTTGACCAAAAATCAAAACATCATGAAACAATTGCCAATAGCTGACTTTCCATAAAGCAATCAAGAAGACGAGAACAATTAAAGAATAGAGTATCACAACATGTTCTATAAATATAGGAAATGGCCATGTAGAACAAGAGCAATAAAGTGAGGACAAAAAAGAAGTCAAAAATTTGGCTTTATACAAAATTTAGTATTGAACACCAAAACCAATCAAATGCTAACTAACATTACAAAGTCATAATAAAACAAAATTTTGTTAGGTCTTCATGTGCTCCTTGTCTTCAGACACACCAAATAACTCTTTTAAAAGCTTTATACCAGATAACAGATCTCGACTTACTTTGAACAGGGATTCAGTTTTACAACAAGGGATTAGGGTTAAAAGCTCCACCACTATTATTTAGATGAGGTCAAAAGTTGCATAACAAAATGATAATGAAACAGGCATTGCGAGCTTACGTTATTTACACTAACTCTAGTATGCTATTTCATTTATTACCAGATATTGCGAGCATTGGATTTTCTGATTAAGGGTTTTCCAACCAAACACGAGAATTCTTAGAAAAATTAACCTTGATTGATGGGTTAGAGCCACTGCGAGCATCCCATAATATAAGGCAAGAATCATCTCCAACGCTGCAAAACTCCTGCGCACTTCAGCAGATATAAAACATCCACCGGGAAAAAAATCTTATCAGAAAATATTTTTTCAAGCTATCTATATATAAAATGATAAAGATAACATCGCATAAGAATGATAGAAAATTAAAGTTCCCTCTCCTATTTATAACAATTTTTTCAGCACATGAATATCAACTAACATACATTATGAATAATTCCAACAGTAAGAAGGACATATAGACAAACAGCCTGGTTGGCATCCTTAATATTCAAATTTGCATAAACTGTACAAGCACATCCAATAAAAATAACATATAAATATTAATTATGACTCCTGATTTAGCTTTTTCCTAAAAACAAGTGAACTAAATTTTAAGACAGTTTCCAAAAGCAAGTAACCATAAGAGATCTTATCTACATTTAACACAAGCATGCAAGATACCTGGATGGGCAGAATGCCACATCTTCAACTGTGTCCTCATGCCCCTGATAAATACCCCGGGGCCCTACTGAAGGGCTATCAGAAGATTTGTCATCCCCAGCTCTTTTAATGATTGATCCACCAGATCCTTGGACTTTAGCTGTTGCTGGATCAGTGGCTGATGCTGTTATATGGTCCTGGATACTCCACAAAACCACTGACTTGTCTTTTCCTGCAAAGAAAATCTTCCTGCTTAGAAATTTGTTTTATAAGGACAAAGTTATTTAGCTAGTCTAACACATTTACTCTGGATACATAATAAAAAATCAAAATAACACTAAGCACAAAAATTGAAACCAATACCTTTGCTATTGCAGAAGGCAAATAAATATTGTCAATAAATAAATTTAAATCACAAAATGCAAATTTTCCAACCTCCAGAAAGCACAAAGGGTTCAGTTGGGCACATTGCAAGAGCAAACTCTGCATTATCCTGGTGTCCTGTTAAAATCTGCAAGAATTGCATGTTAATGTGATACACTGTACTACAAAAAGCAAGAAATTTACTAATGCCAAAAATGATAAATATCATGGTCAAGCAAGTTGATGTTTCATCCAAAACAGAATGGTGCAAATCACATAATTATGTACAAATATTAGGAGCAAATAGAAATTTTCCTCTGTAAAAAAAAAGAATAACCAAAGACTGAAAAGTTATACCAAATCTGGACGAGAATTTGTAGCTCCGAGAACAGCATGGCGATTAGGCTGTGCTTCAACATCCCATATGAGAACCTGAATTGTCCCACGACCAAAGGCAACAGACAAATTAAAATTTTAAAAAAAGAAAAGCAACACAAAACTTGTCTAGTCATTAAAACCTGTAAAAGAATAGCCAACATATAATCTCAAGTGAGAAAAAGTATATAAATGGAGAATTTCTGAACTCACATCAGGGCTGTCAGTATGGGTAGCCACTATCCTACTATTCTGAGGGAGTTCCCTGATCCTATTCACCTGCAAAAGAATATTATTTCAGTGAATTGTATCTTTTCAAGAGTAGACTAAGAGGAAGAGGGGGACGCACATTATAGTGAGTTAGCTAGGCATAAAAATAAACAATTGCAAAAAAAAATCTTTTGTAAAATATTTGTAACATGAAATCACTTGAACGACAAACACGAGAACCTTTTATGGTTAAAATTAAGGATGATAGTCCATACCTCTCCAGGATGTATGATGGTCTTGTACTTCTTAACAAACGGAGAGCGTGCTTCTTCATTAAACTGAAAAAAAAGCGATTATTATAGGTGTTACTTCAACAATGGAGCTAGAAGAACCAAACCAATTTCACTAATCTTAAATTGAAACAGCAAATCAGATAGTGATAGCATAGTATAAACACCTGAGCAATGTGCTCTGCAGCAGCAACTCTAGTCTTCACAACTTCACAATTCGCAATTACCAAAGTATTCGGTACACTACCATCAGTCTGGCCAAACCAACAACAATACAAATTTAAAATCAACAAACAATCAAACTAATAAATAGCAATCAATGACAAGCAAACTCGCCTGCTCGGAGAGGTAGAGCCGTTGCCGATTCTTGTAAGTAAATTGCTCGAGATGCGGACCCCACCTGTTCAACAAGAGGATCCCAATTATTGGGGAGTAACATGAATAACCTAACATTCTTCTAAATATAGCGCCAAAACACATTTTAAAATGAAGCTACACATAACTTCCGCTAGGGTTTACATTTCGTATGACATGCTAACAGATCCAAAATTAAAACTAAATTACTTCATAAAACCCTAAAACGAGCTCAAAAACCCTAGAAATGAGACAAAAAATGACAGAGAGAGAAGAGTTACCGGCAAGAGAGAGACGGCCAAACGAGATTATGATTAGCGAGCCAGTCGTACAGAACAGGAACTAAAGATTTCCACTGACCGTATTTTTCATCAACAGAATGTTGCTGCTGCTGTGATTTTTTTCCTTCCTTCATTTTGCCACCGGAACTCTTCTCCGGCGGGTGGTGTTGATCTTTGTCTTCTTTAGGCTTCGGTTTTCGGCCTCTCTTTTTCGGTACGTGTTCTTGTTCTTCTTGTTGTTGAGGCTCCATTTTAGGTAAAAAGAAAATTAAAAACCGAGCTCCGTTTCAACAACTCTTTCGATAAGTGAAAGCGGTAAAAATCGGCGGGGACCGGAGTGGGGCGGCGGTGGACCTACCGCTAAATCAGCAATGCTACTGCTACTGTAGATTAAATTTGGAGAGTGAGTGTGGTGGGTGGTGTATATAAATGGTGAAATTTGAAGGGAGAGAAGGGAGGGTTTTGTTCTAGTTATTGATTGTATGACACGCTCGGCGGATGGAGGTGTGGGACACGCGTTGTACGATCGGAACGTTACAGTTCCCGGGTGGATTATTTTGGCTTTTTGTTGGATTGAGGGTTAAATTTGGTAATTTGTTGGCAGCGGTTAAAAGCTGCATCACTTTATTTACTGTATAAAAGATTAAGATAGAAAGGGTATATAACCCAGCTAGCTCAAATAGTTTAAACCCTTAGCAGCAATTCTGTGGTGAGTTTTATTTTTTTCACAAACATTTATTTTCCGATTGTATAAGAAAATTATAGTTAGAAATATTTTGATGGTTAACAAATCATATTCTCAGTCTGAGGGGTAATTGATCCTAATGATCACCGAACTTTTATCTTTTTTTATTTTGGTATTTTCCGGCCAAAAAATAAAAGTTCGGTGATCGAAAAGAAAAATATTTTTGGCCTGAAATACCAAAATGAAAAAATAAAAGTTCAATGATCGAAAAGAAAAATAATAATTTAATGGCTAAAATGAAAAAACTGAAAAGTTCAGTGGTGGTCAAAATTAATTACCCCAGTCTGATACTAAGCATAGTTGTATAATGGTTGCTCAAGCCACCTATGAGCTTTTTTGGTTTAGAATTAAAAAAAGAGTCAAATGAGGCTCTCAAAGTTATATTTTAGGATTAAATAAATTTATTTTAACTTTTTTGAATTAATTAGAATTTTAAATTCGTATTTTTTGATTAAATAAATTATTTTTCATTTCATCAGTTAACAAGATTCTCAAACTTGTGTCTCGGAGGTCAAATAAGTCATGCATTTATTTGACCTAGATTAAGAGAGTTCGAAAACCTAATTGAGCTAAAAAGTTTGAATACCTTATTGATTCAAAAAAATTTAAAATATACTTATTTGATCCCAATACATAAATTTAAAAGCCACGTAACATTCTTTAGAATTTAGATGGTTGTTGATACCATATGAATATTGTTAACAATAGGAGAAATTCTTATACAGACTCGGTCTACCACGTCATCCGTAAACTAACCTATCACATTATGACACGTCATTAAAATGATGGCAATCTTGTAAATTCGTTTTTTACTTATTTACACCTTTGAATAGTAATATTACAAGATTGTCATCATTTTAATGATGTGTCATAATGTGATAGGTTTGGTCTATGGATGACGTGTTAGACCGAGTCTACCTAAGAATTTCTCTAACAGTAGCTCCACTCTTCATCAATAATGTTTAAAGGAAATGTTACTAATAATTAGACAAGAATCGTGATTATACTTATGTCCAAATTATAGCTATTTAGACAAGAATTTTGTAATTACTATCTTCCTCGCAAATTTTACAAAATTTAGACAAAATCACTGTTACTGGCGTTTTGCGTTTGTAACAACAAGTGTGTGAAATGCGGGCGTGCCAGGAAGCGGATTCCAAAATGTAACTTAACTTCTTAAAACGAGCGATTGGGGTTTGGTTAACCTTATAACAAGTACTCCAATCAAGTAATGCTAAAACAAAGAATCCAATTGTAAATGTGTTTACTAATTGAATGAAATGAAAATACAAGTGTTTGAGTAGAGATTACAAAAGTTCAATCGTAAAGTTCTTTACTGATTGAAGAAAATTGAGAATGCTAAGTGTTGAGTGTTTTTGCCTTTGGGCTGATTTTTGTTGGATTTGATCGGGGGTTGCAAATTGGCTGCTCTTCTTCTATTTATAGACTTTGTCTCTTGAAAACTGCTGCTTCATCTTTCAACTGCACGTTCTTCCCCACCTTTAAAAAACTGTCGATCGTGTCTCTGAACTGTTGCCTCTTGATGGCACGTGCTTTTTGGCTTCTAATTTTCTGAAAGTAATTTTCTTGGGCTTATGGGCCATTTAAAGCATATTTAATGGCCACTTTAAATTTGGGCTTAATCTTCTGGAAATAGACTTGAGCTTTCTGAATCTTCTGAGATTTAGGAGTCAACCTCTGAAATCAACCTCTGAAATCAACCTCTGAAATAGATTGAGTCAACATTTGGAATTAACTTCTGGAAATTAACTTCTAGAGGCAATCCTCTCAAATTAAACTTCTAGAGTAGTCAACCTCTGGAAATCAACCTCTAGAAATCAACCTCTGAAATAAACTTCTGGAGTTAAATCAACCTCTGAAGTCAACCTTTGGTATTAACTTCTGAAAATTAACTTATAAAGTCAAACTTCTGAAACTAGATTTCTGGAGTCAAATGGAGTCAACCTCTAGAGTCAACCTTTGAAAATTAACCTCTGAAGTCAAACTAGTCAACCTCTGAAAATTAACCTCTGAAGTCAAACTAGTCAACCTCTGAAAATTATCCTCTGAAGTCAAACTAGTCAACCTCTAGAAATTACCTTAGGACAATTATCCACGTAGCTTTTTCTATCTTTTAAAAGAATAAGGGCTTTTATGGCCTTTTGGCCATATTTTTAATTTTGGTGCAAACAATGCCCCTTATATAATTGGCTTTTTAGAAATAAAGCCATTTATATATATATTCTTTTAGCCAAAATTAAAAATTTTAGCTTTCACAATGCTTAGGTCTAAGGTTTTATTTTCTGAAATTGATAAGGATTTTTGGAGGTGTGAAAATCCATTAGCACTATGAATTCAAAAGTTTCACAAATAATTAATAAGATAAAAGGTGCAGAGATTTCAAAGGTTGAGAAAGATTTTTCCCCAAAACCTCTAACAAACCCTAACCTCTCAAAAATCAAAATTAATTTGTCTCAATCTTCTCCAATTGACAAGCAAAACATGTCAACAATTAGAGATAAAGAAGGCAAAGAAATACCGACCACCATGATACCGCCGGCAACCGGCGGCTCGCTGCCTGAGATGAGCTGGTCGGCAGAAATTCCTACCGTTACGGACATCTTCTCGGCAGAAGATGCACCTCGGCGCCCAGCAGCTTCGCCTGCCAGCAACGGCACCAGCTCCTCTCCTCAAATCGAGATCCCTTCCGCCTCTCGATAGTCCGTCGCCGTGGAGTTTCCGTTTGCAGCAGGTTTGGCGCCATCGGTAGCGGATTTTCCCGCAGATTTGGAGAAAGTGCAGTGTCTTCTCCCTCCAGCTGTCGGCAGCAACCCAGCGGCAGTCAGCAGCCAGCTTTCGCCGTCCAGAAGTCCTCCGGTGTCTGCAACAGGTACGTTTCTTCCTCTTTTAAATTTTTTTTTTATCAATATGTTTTTGGACATTTTGGCCAATCTGTGAAGTTAACCTCTGGATAAACCTCTAAAATCAACCTCTAGCCAAACCTCTAGAATCAATCTCTGGCCAAACCTCTGGAGTCAGCCTTTGGCCAAACTTCTGGAGTCAGCCTTTGGCCAAACTTTTAGAGTCAACCTCTAAAATCAACCTTTGGCCAAACTTCTAGAGTCAACCTCTAGAATCAACCTCTGGCCAAATTTTTGAAATTAACACCTGGAGTCAATTAATCAGAGTCTCTTTTTTTAAAAAGAATGGCTAGAGGCCATTAAATTACAACATAGGAAATGAAAAGTAGCAGTTTAGCCAAGATAGCCAAACTCCTAGAACTTTAATTATAAAAATGGCTAAAAGCCATTACATTACAACTTGTGTTAAAAATGGAAAATCAATGAAAAGTACTGGTTTAGCTAAAACAGCCAAACTTCTAAGATTTTTATAATACATTTGGCTAAAAGCCATCATGTTACATGTACTAACCCTCCTAAAAACACACTTGCATATTCTCCAGTACATGTATGGCTAAAAGCCATTAAGTCATTTCCAAATTATATTTCTCCCATATGGTGGGATTGCACTTCTTCAAGTATTTTCGTTGATGAATTATTTATGAGGCTCACCCTCTAGACTTGATAGCCAGTATGCGTTACCCTTCATCACCTTGTGGACAAAGAATGGTCCTTCCCAGTTGGTAGACCATTTCCCATATTCTCTGTCTTTAATATCAGGGGGTAGAATCAATTTCCATACTAGCTCATCTTCTTGAAATGTTACTTCGGCATCAAGAACCTCTGCCGAATTACTCTCCTCCATAATATGCTGCATACGTTCCATCAAAAATTGCAGATGCAGCTGCTGCAAACTCACCAAAGGTGAGATTAACTATGAATTTCTTTAATAGTGACGGAGGAGCACGGCTTGTTGTATGGAACAATAGCCATGGATTCCAATATTTTCTCTGCTTTATTTTTAACCTCTTGATGAATCTCTAGAGGTTTATTTTCATTTGGTTGACCTTTTTTATTTTTCCCAGTAAAGTGAATGGGACCAACATAGGAATCATAATAGCTAACTTCCACCATGTTAGTAGCAGTGGTGAATGGTTTAATATTCACTATCGATCTCTTGTCAATAAGATCTGGATACGGTTTGTGAAATCGTGGTCGGTCAATTTGTCCCAGACCTGGACCATATAACTCATGGATGGCTTCTCTTGCAACCTCCACGTCAAGTGGCCTCCTCAGAGGTTGGAGCTGCAGAGGTGGATTTCTCCCCTGGGGAAAATAGTTGCCTCCTAAGCCCATAGGTTGATCATAATTTTCATTAACCTTTGGATCCTCCATGGAAGGATGAACGGCTTCTCTCGCAACCTCCATGTCAAGTGGCCGTGCTAGAGGTTGGAGTGGCAGAGGTTGGTTCCTCTCCTGGGGAAAATAGTTGCCCCCTGTGTCCAGAGGTTGGACATAATTTTGATTAACCTCTGGATCCTCCATGGAAGGATGAACGACTTCTCTCACAACCTCCATGTCAAATGGTTGTGCTAGAGGTTGGAGTGGCAGAGGTTGGTTCCTCTCCTGGGGAAAATAGTTGCCCCCTGTGTCTAGAGGTTGGACATAATTTTGATTATCCTCTAGATCATCCATGTATGGATGATTAACAGCACCTGCATTAAATGGCCTTTCTTCAGAGGGTGCTTCTCTCACGGCCTCCATGTCAAGTGGCCGTGCTAGAGGTTGGAATGGCAGAGGTTGGTTCCTCCCTTGGAGAAAATAGTTGCCCCCTGTGTCCAGAGGTTGGACATAATTTTGATTATCCTCTAGATCATGCATGTATGGATGATTAACAGCACCTGCATCAAATGGCCTTTCTTCAGAGGGTGCTTCTCTCACGGCCTCCATGTCAAGTGGCCGTGCTAGAGGTTGGAATGGCAGAGGTTGGTTCCTCCCCTGGGGAAAATAGTTGCCCCCTGTGTCCAGAGGTTGAGTGTAATTTTGATTAACCTCTGGATCATCCATGGAAGGATGATTAGCAGCACCTGCATTATAAAACGGCTTGCAATTTCAGCCAGTTAAAGAGTTAACTTGAGCAAGTTCATCTCTTTTATGAGGTGGTACATGCCTTTTTTCAGGAGGTGATGGGTTCGAGATTGGTACATGACTAGTGCTTCCAATCTCTTGAACTCCTCTAGAGGTTTGCCCCCCGAGTCGGTTAGCCGTGTTAACAGCCTCGGGCAATTCATCATCATCCTTTGGGGACGATAATTTCACTGCAACTATTAAATCCGTCAAGTAGCGTTCCATGTCGAACTGCTTCTTGTCCATAACTTCATGCTTCAATTTCAAATCAGCCCGAGCATGGTTGAAACTGACATGAGTCTGTTTCATCTCAATCATGGCCTTTGACACCATATCAAGGGCTTCCACCAATCTCGGCTTAGAATTTCGCCGAGTTGGTGTTTCTTGCCTTTCAACACCTCGCGGTACATCTTCACTCACCTCTCCATGGAGAGGTAAATTTTCTTTCTGGATGTTTCTGACCATGTGAGCCACATAGTCTCCATGTCCTACATATGTAAAAGTAGGATCATCCACTGCATCCTGAGATACAATAACATATTTTCCTTTCTCACTTCGAGTTCTAGGCATAACTCTTAGTGTCCCACTGGGCGTGCCAAAAATTGTTACTGGCGTTTTGCGTTTGTAACAACAAGTGTGTGAAATGCGGGCGTGCCAGGAAGCGGATTCCAAAATGTAACTTAACTTCTTAAAACGAGCGATTGGGGTTTGGTTAACCTTATAACAAGTACTCCAATCAAGTAATGCTAAAACAAAGAATCCAATTGTAAATGTGTTTACTAATTGAATGAAATGAAAATACAAGTGTTTGAGTAGAGATTACAAAAGTTCAATCGTAAAGTTCTTTACTGATTGAAGAAAATTGAGAATGCTAAGTGTTGAGTGTTTTTGCCTTTGGGCTGATTTTTGTTGGATTTGATCGGGGGTTGCAAATTGGCTGCTCTTCTTCTATTTATAGACTTTGTCTCTTGAAAACTGCTGCTTCATCTTTCAACTGCACGTTCTTCCCCACTTTTAAAAAACTGTCGATCGTGTCTCTGAACTGTTGCCTCTTGATGGCACGTGCTTTTTGGCTTCTAATTTTCTGAAAGTAATTTTCTTGGGCTTATGGGCCATTTAAAGCATATTTAATGGCCACTTTAAATTTGGGCTTAATCTTCTGGAAATAGACTTGAGCTTTCTGAATCTTCTGAGATTTAGGAGTCAACCTCTGAAATCAACCTCTGAAATCAACCTCTGAAATAGATTGAGTCAACATTTGGAATTAACTTCTGGAAATTAACTTCTAGAGGCAATCCTCTCAAATTAAACTTCTAGAGTAGTCAACCTCTGAAAATCAACCTCTAGAAATCAACCTCTGAAATAAACTTCTGGAGTTAAATCAACCTCTGAAGTCAACCTTTGGTATTAACTTCTGAAAATTAACTTATAAAGTCAAACTTCTGAAACTAGATTTCTGGAGTCAAATGGAGTCAACCTCTAGAGTCAACCTTTGAAAATTAACCTCTGAAGTCAAACTAGTCAACCTCTGAAAATTAACCTCTGAAGTCAAACTAGTCAACCTCTGAAAATTATCCTCTGAAGTCAAACTAGTCAACCTCTAGAAATTACCTTAGGACAATTATCCACGTAGCTTTTTCTATCTTTTAAAAGAATAAGGGCTTTTATGGCCTTTTGGCCATATTTTTAATTTTGGTGCAAACAATCACATTTTGTATAATTATTTCAAAATTATTTTTTTAAATCCATTTATATTCAACACAAACAATACAAATTTTAAATCTACATTCCAGACTTTTTATAAAATTTATGAATATAAAAAAGCTTCAAATCGAAAGGGTGCCTAAACAATGTATATTAGGCGGCACATTAATATAGAAAATACAAATCTTTTTCTCTGTTCAATAATCTTTAACAAAAATGGCTTCTTTCCTTCCCTCGGTAATTTGGAATTTTGGAGTTCAATAGACGAAAAATTATTGCACACAACCGATGCACCATGGCATCCTTGCATCAAACTAATGATGCGTTAGCCATATGGAAAAATTAAATTAAACAATAATTAGAAGACTCCCTATCACAAATGTTCATTAGCTTGTTGATAAATATGACATGGCACGACAAATGCATGGGATAAACACTCTCAATAGACTGACTGACTGACTCGCACATTGCTGATTGCATCAAGTGCCTTTAAATAAATTCAATGCTAAGTAACTCCAACCTATCTGGTTTAGTTATTGTAAACAATTTTTTCTCATAAAATGATTGAGGCTCTGCAACAGGTAGGTATAGTAAGGTTCCTCATATCACTAAAAAATCCATGAAATATAGATATGTTGCCGAAGGATTTCTGTAATCCATATTTCAATCAAAATGTTTATAGTTGTAACAATTATAGCCACAACTGATTAAGTAGGTAAAAATCTCATCTAAATCAACAAATGTCAGCCACATCATGCATAACGGATATTGCTTAGCAAAATTTTTAAAGGTTCTACACGCATGACTCTAAACATAAACACCAGAAGCAAGTAGTAGGAATAAGGACCCGAAACCCTGCAACAAATATCATCATCGAATGTCAGCTAATTAAAATATGCAATAACCAATTACATGTGACAAATAAACGCATATAGCAAACTGTACCAGAAAGAAAGATGCCAATGCTCCTGTTGTAACCTCCTTGACAAGGCTGCGGTTTCGCCTAGATGATGTTGCCTCATAGCTGCAAAAGATACCTACCAGCTGTTATAAACTCAAATGGCAATGCATATAATTAAGCTCTTAAATATCCAGATACTTACTAAACTTATAATTCTCAAAGAGGAAGATAACTAATAGAAATATAAGGGAGACCACAACCTAATGTATAGCAATTTACGGAGTATCGTGTTCAGTACAATTGAGGTGAAAAATAAGCATAATTAACATTTAAACTTCATTTCCTATACATTATGCCTAAAGTGACTCTTCAAACTTTGAAATAGACGCCGAGATAATTGACGTTTGACATGAAAATCATTTTGAAAGCATAAAGTATGGAAATTGAACGATTTTTTTTTCTCCACATAATAAACATGCCAAGACTGTGCATTACAAATTTCGAATGGAATTTCAAAGGAATAAGAAGTAGTAGAACCAAAAAAGGAATACTTAGAGATTCACATATATCCGCACTGTATCATTTAAATATAACTTGAAGAGAAGTTCTCCAGAGAATTGATGCTTAACTCAAATTATTGTATACTATGAGAAGATAAATAATAATAGAACTTTCTCCAATTCATTAACATCTCACAATTATATACCTAAATGTGCAATTACGCATTAACTTTCTAAAGTACGCGCCAAGAAGACATTAAAGCAATGTTAAAGAACTAAGTAATCCATGAAATTCCATAGTTTATGAACATTTTGCGCAGCTGTAAAATTCAAGTACTGATAATAACATGCAAATTGTGAGATCTGAAATTAAATTAAAACAAAAATCTGGTAATCAGTACATAATCAATTGACTAAATAAAAAGAAATTGCAGCTAACTACATTACTCCAACACAAAACCTAGATCTAAAAAAATGAATATCATCAAATTTTTTAAAAACGGAATCGAGAGCTTACATGAAGAAGGAAGCGGTAATAACGAGGCCGATCGTAAGCATAGAGACAGCTAGGGTTGGATACATATTCACCGGAACTGGACTCGTGATCGGTTTTGAAGCCTGAAAAATACAGAATTCAACTAACAAATCAATCGTATGAACAAATTAACAATGGAAGAATAATTAAATACGGTAAAATTCAAGGCTGTTACCATTTGTTGAGTCTCTGTTCTTCTTCTTCTTCTTCTTCTTCTTCTTCTTCGTTTTGGTCTTTTGATCTGAGAGTGAGTTTTTTTTTCTTCTGTTAATTATGACTGTGTTGTTATTAGGTGTATCGTTTACAGATTAAAGTTTAGTGGAGTCATGTTTGGAAATATCTGGACCGTTCGCTGAGTCTGATTAGTTTGGACTTTGGACCTATCGTAATGTTGAGTAGAAGAAGAAAAATGAGTTGAAACGACTTGTAGTTTGTTTGGAATAGAAATTAATATTTGTGCTTTAATAATGATAAAAAAGTGCTTATAATTAGTATCAATCTTTATAAATAAAATATATTCATATTGATATTATTTTTGCAAAGATATGTATACAAACTTTGATCAAATGTGATTTAAAAGATTTAAAATATATTTTAAATAGCGAGTCAGTGTTGATTTTTATAATATCTACCATAAGATCGAGCAAATTTCAGTTTAAAATAATACCGATATAGACATAAGAACAATGTTTATTCCGATGTCCACATCAGCATAATTTTGACGAAAAAATTGCAGAAAAATGACTCGTGTATTAAATTATAAAAATTAAAAATTCGTGTTAAAAAACATAAAACACTCTAAATTTTGTAATTTTTAAGCAATTAAGCCAATAAAACATAAACATGCATTTATGACTTGAAATATACTTCATAAATACATGCAGGGAATCAGTGATTCAAAATTTGTACATTTCGGTAACAAGGTCAATTCATCTACCCTTCATAAATACATGCAGGGAATCAGTGATTCAAAAAGATTTTGAAGCTGCATCAAGATTCTGCAATCTCATTGTTCTATTACATCTCTTTCAGTTCTTCAAATGTTTTTATTGTATCAAGATTCAAAAGATTCTTGCGAGTCGGAATGAACCACGATATTCCTGGTTAACTTCACTCATTTCACAGTTCCAGGATCCTGAAAGTCATTCTTATTAGCGTAGACGATATGACTACTATGCGTGCCAACCCGGCTCCTGTCTGTTGTGGAGAACAAAATCCGGTCTTGAAATGAAGAAATTGATATTCAGCAATTGTATCTGTCAGTATGAACAAAATTATATTCTAATTATCAATGTGAACCTGGCCATTGTCTGAAGATATCCCCATGTTCACTCACACTTTCTCCTGTCAATCTCCTCATCCTCTGCCATGAGTGTTTGCCCCTCCCGGTTCTCAACGGACCCGAACTAGAGTATCTCCTAAATGATCCCGTTTCCTGCCTCCCATACCTGACTGATGCACTGAACAACGACATCGACAGCCCCCTTTCCATGTCCGGCTCAGAATCATAATCGGGTCCTACAGGTTGGTTTCGGAAAGGGTCTAGCAAATGTTCTGAGCCTGCAATGGCTTCGGAATCCATATCAATAGATAAATCCCGGCTCGAGCTTCCTGAACCGTCTTCTTTTGCTTCATCACATTCGTTGCATACGAGTTTTAAGGCTTGAACTACCTCACCCATAAATGGACGGTGTGATACCTCTGGTTGCACACACATTGAAGCAATAGCCGCTACTTTTGCTACACTGTCAAATGGGACATCAGGTCCTAAAGATGGATCTGTCATTATTTCCAGCCCTTCTCGACTTGTTAAAAGCGGGCGAGCCCAAGCAACTAAATTCTCTTGTCCAGGTGGCTGTGACATGTCCACCGGTTTTCTACCACTTAATAGCTCTAGAAGGACTACGCCGTAGCTATATACATCACTCTTGACGAGAAGATGCCCAGTCATAGCATATTCTGGCGCCACGTACCTGCATGAAATATATATCGGAAACATAGAAACGTCAATTTAATTATAGCATACAATTTATGGGAATGACCAACCATGAGTCATACTCTATTAGACCATATATAATATGTCTGATCGATTTCTTCAACTGGGAATACTACACAACTAAATACAACTAGATTAATGCTCGTAATATATTACAATCAGATCAAATTCTTACCCAAATGTTCCCATTACACGGGTTGATATGTGCCTGTGCTCCTCATCCATGGCAGTTCGAGCCAAACCAAAGTCAGACACCTTTGGTGTGAAGTCATTTTCCAGCAAGATGTTGCTAGCCTTGAAGTCCCTATGTATAACACGTGGACTTGAATCCTCGTGTAGATAAGCTAGACCTCGAGCAGCACCAAGTGCTATTTTTATTCGGGTATCCCAATCAAGTGGAACAGATTTCTCATCAGCCCCTGCTAAAAGAGAAAGGACCGCAAGTATAAACTTCGCAAGAAATAAACCAATTAAAAAAATGGTATTTTCTCGGATCCGGAAATGAACTATCATTACCATGCAAATGAGATTCTACGCTGCCATTTGGTATGAGCTCATAAACCAAGCAACGTGAGCGCTCCTCTGTACATATTCCTATCAACTTGACCAGATTTCTGTGATGAAGACGGCTAAGCATTTCAACCTCCGCCAAAAATTCTCGACCACCTTGATTATCATCTCGCTTGAGAACTTTCACAGCCACTTTGGTCCCATCTTCAAGAATACCACTATACACAAGCCCAAAGCCACCTTCCCCAATTATCCGTGAAGCATCAAAGTTTTTTGTAGCATTTTCAATCTCACTTGCACTGAAGGTCTTAGCTGATCCTGTATAAGGTGCAATGCTCGACCCAAATGACAACGAAGTAGAACTTAGACCACTTCCATTTGCTGACCCAGTGGTCCCTACAAAATTCATAACTTTTCTTTATATTAAGCAAAGGAAAACTTCCACTTTACTTAAATACTTCATTATGCTTCAGTCACTAATCTGCGAGTTACTGACAGTAGCCAGAAATAGACATAGGAATTACCTGATGGTTTTGCAACTGAAGATGGCAAAGGCTGTAGAGTTGGTGTTCGTTGACGATTGTGACCTCTATGCCTAACCAGAAAAACCCAAGCAACAGCAGAGCACAGAATTAGAGCCACAGAACCCGACAGGGCAATAATAGCAATCATGCCAGCACCAAGCCCATTATTTTGGTGTCTTTTGTGCGGATCAACTCCAAGGGGTTTTATTGTCCTTGCATTGTTGTTATTTCCAGAATATGGACCGTCATCTATTATAGAAATGCCGGAAGGTGGAGATGGGGGCAGACCTGCAAATGCAATAGGTTCAAATTAGCATCCACACAAAAGAAAACTACCAGAATAAGATATTAAATTTTGCATATTAAAAATTTATATACCTGGATACCGCACATACAATACTTCATAACCACCAAAAATTGAGGCTTTTATTACTACTTGCTTATGCCAGAATCTCTGAAATGTTAAAGAGGCGGTTGTATTATCAAATCTTTCTCCAAGAGGGACCAAGTCAACGAGGACGATGGTCTTCTCCGGCTCCTGGCTAGCAGCATTGGCTCCCATAATACGAACTTGACTTTGTTTCATGAAAACGCCAGCAGCAAGTTCCTGAGCAAGCTCTGAGACCAAAGGGAAAAATGTATATAATGCAACACTCAAGCGCAGTCCAACTTGCATGGGTAAGACGCATCCACATGGAGAGCCGGGTGGAGTATTTGTGTATGGCTCCACACAAACAGTTTCTGAACAATCTATAGATAAAATCAACATATGTGTTACATTTAGTAAGACGCTAATTTAAAGAGACAACCAAAAAGAGTTCGCTGACATAAATAAAACCCAGCTTTTTGTACCTTCATTTGGAGGTGGCGGAGGGAATGCATGAACTGGTGGCTTAAAGGGCCTTTTTGGAGTCCTTGGTGAAGGCCCCAAAGGAGAAACTTGAGGGGAAAGAACAGGCACTGGGATATGCAATCCAGAGGTAACCTATTAGGCTTAAAATAAGTGGAGCGAGTAAATTTGAAAAGGGAAAAACAGAAGCAAGTTGGGGTTTACTTACTTTTGGTCCATCCAGATGCTTCTGGTGAAGATGGTGAAGGAGAAGGAGCAGGTGGGATATTGATCACTGGAGTAGGGAACGGGTGTAATGCAGAAACTGGTGATCCTGAAACAAAGGAGCTGCATTAGAAACTGTAGTGGTCATTATATCATTACTCTGATAATGAACCATTGGCACTTGCAGTATTAAGGTACCTGGGCTAAGGGATGGAGGAGCATAGTGTGTTCGCCTACTTGCTGGAATAAATGGAGAGACAGCTGGACCTGTCAAAATCGCCCACAAAATGAAATAAAATCAATAAAAACCACAATGTAATTATCAGGTTGAAAATATTTTCAACTAGGAGATATAGACCTTGCTGCTTTGGAGAGGGCGGAGAAAATGCAGGAGCAGGGCTGCCGGTGCTGGTTCTTGGATGGTGCTGATTATGAGATGGGATAGAAGGTGACGATGCGGAAGTGTGATTTCTTTTACTTAGAGGAGATTCAGGAGGCAATAAAGATGGAACAGGACCATGATTGAGATGCCAAGTTCCATGAGATGTAGAAGGAGCTACATTAGAAAAATAACTTGGTATCATTACATTAAATTTTCGTTCTTCACTAAACCATATTATAGAGTTGGTCGAATATAGTTAAAAATTTAGACCTTTGCTTGGGGGATGGCTCACAGACGGTAATTGATTTGGTGTTTCACTCGGTGGCGCAGCAACAGGAATTCCGAACCTTTTCCAGTCGATGCTCGGGGGAGGGCTTGATGTATGAGAGACATCAGGAGCAGGACCTGCACTTAATATCGTATCACCGAAATTAGAACAAGGTCGACGTATCAATTTGTATAAAGCTTGGGTATGGAAAAAATACTTTCTGTAAACATCATATGGAAACATCAACTAGTGCTATAACTAGTTTCACTACAAACATATGTTGTCTTGAGAAACAATTAGGCACTAAAATGGAAAAAGCACTTAAAACAAAAGCTACAAATACAATATCAAAGCGTCTTTTCAGTTTTCAAGTAACACGCTTTATAATGACAGAGAGCAACTCGTAGTGAAGAGACCTTTTAAAATTGATACTTTCAATTGAACACAATGTATATATACATCTCAAATATAATACTGAATATGAACAAATTTAATCGTTTAAATATCAAACGGAAAGAAACTTAAAGATGAAAATGAAACTTAAATATTTGTTGCAAGTGAAACCTGGTAGTGTAGAAGGTGATTCCTCAGGGAGGCTTGCTGGCGAATGCCCTGAAAATTCTCCTGTTGGTGATACAACTGAACAAACTTTCATCAGAAGAAAACAAACAACAATATGGGCAATTTAAATTTTTTAGTAGAAAACAGAAATGATTCTAAACTAGATAATATCTAAATACGCATACCGGGAGGCACAAATGGCATTTTTGCTGGTGCAATTGGATGAGGTGATAGGTGGTTTTGTCCTGCTTCCCTTGGTGGAGATGCAACTGATATTACATTAGGAAAAGTAAAAACTAAGAAAAAAACCAGAAATAAAGCCTAATAAAAATGATCTGATGGAAAATCAGTAAAACCACTAAAAAGAAATGGCAGACCTGGTATGAATGCCTCTTTTTTATGAGCACTAGGTGCTGTACTTTCAGGTGTACTAGCATTGATAATGGGTGAAGTCTCAGGTGCAACAGGGTGGATCACTGGTGAATCGTGTATCAAATTATCGGATGGTGGTGATGCTGGAACCAGATATAGCAAGAATATAATTGCTTTAGAAACCAATCTAAATTGAAAATCAAGGCATAACTTGAAATGCTAAGTCCAACAAACTAGTGACTAGAGTACCTGGCGGAAATACCGGACTCTGTATAATCGGGGCCTTTCTTCCAGAAGCATTTGGCGGAATATGTAGTTCATGTCCTTCAGCAATTAAGGGTGCAGGTGCTGCTGTATAATTAAATGGTGGAGAAGCTCTATTATCTGGTGCATTTGCTGCTGCAATACTTGGTGATGGCACAGTTCCTCTAACTTCCGGGGGCAATGGTGAGGACTTAGGTGGCGAAAGTGGGGAATTCAAATCAGATCCTGTATTATCAAGACAGAACCTGTTTTTTTAAAAACAATTCAATATTAGTTTATAAAGCGCTTTTGGAATTTACCAATAGGTAGTGGCCCTTCTGTAGGAGAAATCTCAGAAAAGAATGCTGGAGGAGGAGAAATATTAGATCCTGAAGAAGATTAAAGCAAAAAGCAGTTATTTAGCAGACATATTTGAGCAATCATTCGCATATTATTATCGTTTATCAATACGACACTCGAGAGCATTGACAATGACTCAATCTTAAATAAGTTTCAAGGAGTAAAAATTAGTGCAAAGAGCTAAAATGACCAATTCCATATGAATAAATTCTCCAAGAAATTACAAGACTACAGATTAGTATCATTGCAAGCTCTCAGAAACATTTAAATGAGTCAAACTCGATTCGGAAAGCCATAAACTCAGTTCACCTAATTAGTAAACATTCATTAACAAAATAAATCCATACAACTCACTAAAACATAATTCAAGAATAACCATTATCACCATAACAAAAATTCACAACTCAGATCACCAAATCTTTGAAATACCAAATGCATAAAACCAGACAGTAAAAAGATCACAAATTTACCTGCAGATCTTTGGACAGTAAAAACAAAAGCAATAAGAAAGAATTTCATCAGCTGAATAATTGGTGGCACCACCACAACACCCATCCCATAAACCACCAATCCCCCCAAACCCCTCAACAATTACAAAAAACTCCAAACTCTCAAAAACAAAAATAATGAACAAAAACACCCAAAAAGGATAAATTCTTCACTGTTATTAATTAAAAAAAACTTGAAACATAGCTTGAAGCAAACACAAAAAAAGTAAAATTATATTAAACCAAGACCCACCCGAGTAGTGCAATACAAGCAATGACAAGTTAGTTTAATCCAAACCCAGAATCAGTTTATTGAAAAGATTAAATTTTGTGTTTGGTTTATGAACTCAATAAAAAGGCTCTCAGCTTTTTTTTTTCTTACACAACTTGAAACTGAATAAACAGTTTCAACCGACGGTTTTTTAAAGTGCGTTCAGTTCTAACTGAAGATTAAACACATAAAAAGAAAATGACATAAACCAAGACTGTGTAATAAACTCAGTGTTACATATAATAGACTCCTTTTAAGACACAGAAAGTTTTGTGGGGACAAAATTTAGAGCGAGAGAGATAATATGAGAAAAAAGGTTAGTGGGAAGTTAATGTTTGATTAGTTTAGGGGAAAAGGTTAAAAGTTTAAAGTTAATGTGGATTTAAAGGAATTTATTACAATTTTATAAGTTGGGAGTTGAGGTTTTTGATTCTTGGGATTTGTTTAATTTGATTGATTGACTCTAGTGACTTTATTCTTAAAGAAAGTGACTGTATAGACAGAATAATTAGACGCATCCTTGATTTTTCCTTTTTAATATGGATTAAATTAGGTTATACACAAGTTAAAATTCTTTTTGTTTTAAGTATATTCTATTATATGTCATACTCTTTTCTTTTTTCAAAAATTAGTAAAAATTATACTCCTTCCCGTATATAATATTTGTCGCATTTGAAAAGATATTTTAATCCATAATATTTGTCATTTTATAATAATAAGAGAACATCAATTGCTATTTTTTCAAATTTATCTAAAATAATAGTCATAAATATTACTAACAAGTTTTAACATAAGATTAACTTAGTAAATATGATTATAAATTGGGACATATTTTTTTTTTTTTAGTTTTTATGTTAAAGTCAAATGCGATAAATATCATCGACCGGATGAAGTACAATATCGATGTTGATTTGTTAGCAGTTAGTAGTCGATTGTACTGAGTTATCAATGCATTTGCATAATTTATTATTTATTTTTAAGTTTTAGTACAAAATACATGTTCCTTGTTAGATTATCATGAGTGTTTTTCTAGCAAATTTCTTACAATTATGGCTGTTTTAAATTTAATATATTGATATTAGTTGATTTTTAGAAAAATATATACGACCTTTCAAATTGTAATTTATAAATATTAAAATAAAAACAAGTAATAATACTTAAAAAAGAAAACATCAAACTTTCTCAAATTTTAGTTCATTTGGCGAAACTAAAATTTATTATATCTTTTATCACGTAATACTTATTATTTTAATCTTGACATATGAATTAAAAGAAATTATCTTTAAATTGTAAATATCTCATCAAACTAATTATACTTTTAAATTTATTGATATTAATAATTGACTCTTTAATTGTATTATTATATTCTTTCAAGAGATAAATAATAAAAAAATTATCATCTTAATATTATAAAATGCAAATATTATGAAGTAAAAGAGTTTTCAAAGTATGAATTTTTATTATTATAAACTATTTCCATCTTATTTAATAAATATATTTTCTTAAATATTTTATTTTAGATGTCTCATTTGTATTAATACTTTAAATCATTTAATTTTTTCAATCCAAACACACCTATTTTTTTTTTTTGTTATTTGTCGATTGAAAACATAGTTATTTAATAAAAAAAAGTAAAAATAATTCACTTCTTCCCTTTCAAAGTAGTCAGTTTGAAACTTAAAACATCAAAATAACTTTTGATTGTATTTTTCAACTCAACTGTACAAAAATCAGTAAAGTATTTTAGTAAAAAGTAAATTTATTATAGACATAATATTTGAATTTTTAATTTCTGTATAGAAATTATAAAAGTATAGTATTATTTTAAATAAAGGAAGCATCTTTAGAATGAATAACTATTGTTTTAAAAACTTAAAATGTTATCTGATCAGCAAGCATTAGCACTATTAGTCTATTATGGCGCGCTTCTTACTTTTGAGTGCTTTTAATCCTAAACATAATCAATCAAATGGTTGAAACCTACCAAAAAATAATGGATTTTGGCAGGTCAAGATAGAAGCCACTTTTTTTTTCTTCAAATCAGATAGAAGCCACTTAAATTCTAAAGCTTTGGTATCGTAGTAAAACAAAACTCTAAAACTCTGGATGAGCTATAATTGAAAAATTATTTTAGTAATGGATTTACTTTTTCTAATTTAAAATTTAATTTTTAATGAACATTCGACTTTCTGAGAACCAAGTTTAACTTTTTTCTAATTCTAAATTCATACAAATTCTATTTGTTCATTTTAAAAATATTCGACCTCAGTTCTGATTGGAACTTGTCCTAATATGAAGATAGTTCTATCCTTGTGCGTGTAAATATATATTAAATTTTTATGAAAAACTCCTCTCTAATAGTAAAAAAAAAACTTAAAAATCTCCCTGATTTATCTTGTATACGAAAGAGATTCCGTTAAAGTGAAATGATGACTTCTAATTCTGTACTTGAAAGTAAAAAACATATATATAAATTAATTTGACAGAATCTAATTAATCAATAGAATTTATATATCTAATATTGGCTTCAAATATTTTTTGAAATATAACCAGATATTTCTTCAATAAAGAAATCATAAGATGAAGCCAAAACTGGAGTCTCTCGATTTAGATTGTGGCATTAAATAGGAAAACTGTAGACCCACGGATGATAGAGTGAGGCGCCATCAAAGTAATTATGGTACATGCCATGTTCTTATTTTGCATCATGTGACCCAAAAATTTGAATTTATGAACAAAATGAAAAAATAAAATACGAAATAGTTGACTTTTTTTGTTGTTTATTGAAATAGCTGACTTAATTTATCAAAAAAAATATAAAAAGGTATCAATTTGATCTTTTATTAAGAAGTTAGAAAGTTAAGTAGCCTTTTATCCGGCTCTTATTTCCTAAGTTTAAATCTGTAAATAGTTATTATGATGAAGTGTATTAATGAATAAAGCCGGTGAGGCCTAGCCCAAGTGGATAAGGTGCTCCAGTGCATTCCTGAGATCTCGGTTTCGAATCTCAGTAGGGCCAGTGTTTAAGGCCGAATTAAAATGGAAGTTTAACTACTAACGTAACTAGATTCTACCACAGTCAAAAAAAAGAGAGTTAAAATTTAGGAATATAAATATATGTTTAATATAATTATTAGAAGCAAAAGTTGTGATACGTAATGAAAAGGCTTAATCATCAAAACACCCTCCACCTTTTAGCCCTTTTTCAGTCTCATCCCGACGTTGCAATTTTGTCAAATTCACCCAAATTCGTACCTTCAGACTCAATTCCACCTTCAAATACTAAATTAATCTCTTCTACATTCGAAAAAAATTTAAATAAGTCATTCATTTTTAAATTTTTGTGTGGAAAATAGTTCAAATTAGTACTTTATAAAGGTTTTATGAATTTTTTCGAGTGGCAAAGAGTCCAATTTAATTTTGAAGGTGAAATTGAAAACCAAAAATGCAAATTTGGATAAATTAGATAAAATTACAACGTCGGAATACAATTAAAAAGGATGGAAAGATGGAGGATTTTTTGGTGATTAAGCCGAATGAAAATTCTAGTATTACTTTTCCAAAAAGAAAATCTTGTTTAGGGCTCCAAATCGGCATATTCTTTTCTTTTTTGTTTCCACGTGATGATATGTTATGCAAGTTACATGCACTTATAGAGACCAATTTTATTCGAGGAATCTTGGTTAGTAGCAACATTCCAAAACTATTTTATTTTTTGTGTCATTTCTTAGTGCAACCTGCAAATAAGTTCGGGGTTGTTAGTTGACACTAGTCGGTGATTTATCCTAAAAAAACAAATTGCAATACATAAAAAAAATAGGATAGGGATATCTGCATCTAGTGGTGTAGCTAAAAAAAAATACATTGGAAAAATTAAACGAAAAATAATGTTTTAAAATTAAAAAAAAGTTAATTTGCAGTATAATTTAATTTTTTTATACCGATTCAGATAATTTTGAATAATTGAGGAGAGCAAGGCCCTCCTACGCCCCCTTCCCCGTTATTGTCAATATCATATTGTATTTTAAAAACCAAACCAGTAGTAAAAAAAACTTATATTTTTAAAATTTAAATGCATATTTAATATTTTAAATAACAAATGTGTTGAAAAATTAATAAATAAAAAACTGAACAGTTTTTACGATTTAGCCGATTCAATGATTTTTCTCCGATTAAATTTTTTTGGACATTAGTCTTGATTTTAGAGAAGAATTAAACTGGACTTGCCTTCATTTTCCAATCAAACCGGTTCAACCAGCAGGTCCGATTTGATTATTAGAAGCATGCCATCACAGTGTCACATGTTACATATATGTATATGTTTGATTTTCATGAGTTTCAATATCAAGAAAAATAAAGAAATTACTGCATGAGAATCATCAAGGAGATTAACACATTAAAAATTAATCTCTTTCCAATAAGAATAATTATTTTAATTTTAAGAAGATTACAGCAAGGAATGTCCTGGTTCATGTGGACAGCCATAAAATAAGCCAAAGCAGGTAGATTTGCATATAATGGACCACTCACGTTTATAAATTGTCTGTATGTTACTAAAAACAGCTCCCAAAACTTCCAAACTTTGTATTATGATCATGTGAATGAATCTCATAGAAACTTCTTTATGGGTATTTTAATTATTAGTAAAAACTAAATTTTAAAGCAGCAGCAGTAACATAATAATATAATCCAAAAATTTAAATTATTTTTCAAGAAATTTTTTACTAATGTTATCTAAACTTGTGTTTGGACTTTTATTTTTATCAAATTTATATTTTAACTTTTTAAAACTATATCTAAAAAGAAATAACAATTTGCTAGTGATTAGTGTGCTAATGAAATAAAATTGATATTAATTTGAATTCCAATGCCACATATACACAAAAATAATAGTATGCAAATGATACACTTATTTATATGAAATTAAAATGACAAATCCTATAATTAGATTTGAATTTATTTCTCACCTTAAAAATTTGATGATCAATCAATCAACAAAAACACTTGTCAGATATAATTTTATAAAGTCCAAAATACTAGTAAAGAAAGTATCCACCCGAATACAAAATTTATAAAAGTTCAAACACAACAATTCACTCAAAAAGTCTTATCATATTCATTTAATATGTATCAAATTTATGGTTTTATAGTGCCAATTTGATCACCTCTATTTTTAATTTAAAACGAGAGAGAATCTCCCATCAACGGCAAATGAGTATCCTTTAAGAGGAGAAAATCTTATTTATTCCTAATATATTTTGGTAATATATAAATATCCACTATATTATTTTATTTTTAATTAAAAATTAACTAATATTATAAAAAAGGATTAAATATTAAATTTTGATAACTGTTTTTTTTATCTCTGACATACCAAATGGGTATAAACTGTATTCATGCGACTCACTCTTACCAAATCATCTTTTGTTGTTTCTAATATAGCATTATTTTTGCACTACAAAGTTTGCTTCAAACCCTCCATTTAAATGTACCATTGTCTACAAGCAACTCAAACTCATGGGGACCATATCAACTACCTTGTCATCAGACCATATTTGGATATACAATTAACACTTCATTATCTAAATTTAATGCTTATGCTAATTACTATTCCTCATCTTTTTGTTATTTTTGCCTTTCTCTTTATTAAGGCTGAAAAGAGAAGCCCTTTATGTGGAACATTACTGATATTGGCTAGAATCTTTCTAACCTATTTCACAAGGCACCACACTATTTAATTAATCCATAGGAACTTGTCATGCCATGTATTACTATTAATAATGCATTAACTATTTTGGTCCCAACAGTCAAATTTGGGTCCTGCTATAATGAAGAACAAGAGCTTTAGAAGTTGCATATTGGTAGATCTGCAGGTGATAAAAGAGGTGTAGCAATGGCCCATGTTCCATCAACATATTTGGTCACAATCACAGAAAAAGTATCATTACCAAAATTTCAAGACATGTGACATTAGCAAAATTGTGTGCTTCAATAATAAGTCCAACAGTTAAATATCAATCAGAAATTCACCAAATAAAAATTATCACAGCATCAAGCGGTTACGCTAGGAAGTTTCTTCTCTCGCAGCTTGCTGATTTCGCCGCTATCTGAACAAGCTCTCTAAGATTTCGAGAGATTCAAAAGGTATTTAGATTCAAATGGAAAATAACCACTTCTACGACTTGAAATGAAACATCTATGTCAAATAAAGAACTTAAAAAAAATCCAAGAACAAGGAACAATCACACAGCACTAACAAAAATAATAAAGTAGCAACTTATAAAAACTATTCCCATATGTTAAACCATATCAGGTGCTTGGATGGTAAATGCAAGTAAACAGATTTTAGGAGAATTGAGATTAAGAATTGAAGATGATAGAACATTAGAACCTATGAAGCACGGACACGGCGGGGACACAGCACATTAATTATATATTTAATTATATATATTTATACAATAGCTACGACTTAAGTAGCAATTTGCCCTCTCAATTTGTAAGCAATGAGCAATTAACACATAAATTAACTTTGTAGGCAAATTATTACACGAACTAGCTTACAAGTTAAGGGGCAAATTACCAATTGAGAAGACAATTAGCTTACAAATTAAGGGGCAAATTGTCAAAATAGAGCTAACAGTCCATGATCATCAAGATCGTGTATTGAATTGCCCACAAAGTCATTTTACTTGGTGTAATAACCAAAGAGGTACTAGTAGAATCTGGAGGAAGCTGGATTGGTGTTTTGTCAATGAGCTTTGGTTAAGAAAGTGGATGGATTCTTATTGTGAGGCCTCAAATGCTGGTATTTCTGATCATTCTCCTCTGGTGGTTAGAACAGGAGATGGTAGCAATACAAGGAAGTGTCCTTTCAGATTTTTTAATGTGTGGAGCAGACAATGATTTTCAAGAAATTGTTGGCAATGCCTGGAGTAGAAATGCTAGAGGTTCTAAGATGTTTCAGGTTTACCAGAAGCTTAAAGACCTCAGGAAAGATTTGAGATCTCTGAATAGTAGAGAGTTCAGTGATATTACCTTAAAAGTAAATAATGCTAAAAGTTTACTAAGTCAATTGCAGTCAGATTTAACTAAAGATCCATATAATGAGCATTTACATGATGAGGAGAGAGCAGTTAGCAACCATCTCTTTAAGTTGATGTCTTGGGAAGAAAGCATCCTGAGACAAAAATCCAGAGCCAACTGGATTAAACTGGGGGATCTCAACTCCAAATTTTTTCATAGGAGTTTGCTGCAAAGACAGGCCAGGAAAAAGATCAATAGTCTGAAGCTTAATGATGGAAGTTTATGTTCTGATCCTGAAAAGATTAAAGAAGAAATTATCAAGCATTTTGAGGCTTTTTTTGGTTCAAGATCTAATAATAGGAGTCATGCTGACCCATCTCTGCTGATGGAGGGTACAGTTCTTGATGATTCAGATAGAGCAGAGATTGCTAAAGAGGTCTCCCCAGAAGAGGTAAAAGCTGCTATCTTCTCCATTAATGAAGACAAGGCCCCTGGCCCTGATGGATACACTAGCTCATTCTTCAAAAAAGCCTGGAGTACAGTGGGAAAGGATGTAACTCAGGCTATCTTGGAGTTTTTCTCAAATGGAGGCATGCTTAGACAAGCAAATTCTACAGTCATCACCTTAATCCCTAAAGTAAACTGCCCTGAGTCAATTGGGGACTATAGACCAATTGCTTGTGTTAATGTGATATATAAAGGGATTTCAAAGATTATTGCTAGAAGAATTAGTAATGTTCTAAACAAGATTATTGATCCTTGTCAGTCAGCATTTGTGCCAGGTAGAAGCATTGTGGATAATATTTTGCTTGCTCATGAAATAGTGAGGAATTACCATAGAGAGAAAGGCAATAGCTGTGCAATAAAGGTTGATATTCAGAAAGCATATGACTCTCTGGAGTGGGATTTTATAGAGGAAGTTCTGATAGGAATGAGGTTCCCAGAGAAGTTCATCAAACTAGTAATGACTTGTATCAGAACCTCTATGTTTTCTATCATGGTGAATGGTGAGATAACAGGATATTTTGCGGGTAGGAAGGGCCTTAGACAGGGTGATCCTGTTTCTCCCCTTCTCTTTGTTTTATGCATGGAATACTTTTCCAGGTTAATGAAGAGGAATACCAAAACAGGCTCAGGTTTCAGCTTCCATAAGAGTTGCAATTCCATCAATTTGAATCATTTGTGTTTTGCAGATGATATGTTCATCTTCAGTAATGGAGATAGCAAGTCAATCCAGATTGTTAAAGACACCATCATCACCTTCTCAAATACTTCAGGTTTATCCCCAAATCACCAGAAGAGCACCATCTTCTTTAATGGAGTATCTATGCAAGCTAAGAATGAAATTCTGGACATAATTGGGTTTCAAGAGGGATCCTTGCCAATAAAGTACCTGGGGCTGCCTTTGATTTCTACCAGACTCACTAAGAATCACTGTGAAAGCCTTATTCAGAGAATTACAAGTAGAGTGAACTCCTGGTCTTCCAAAAGTCTCTCTTATGCTGGAAGACTCCAGCTCATAAACTCAGTTCTACTGAGTATGCAAGTGTATTGGTGTTCTGTCTTCATGCTTCCTAAAGCAGTGATAAAAGGAGTTGAGAAAGCCTGCAGGGACTTCTTATGGAGTAGTAACAACACTAGTAGGAGAAATGGTCTGGTTAACTGGAAAAAAATGTGCAACAGAAAAGACTCAGGTGGTCTAGGCATTAAGTCTGTTCTCTTGTGGAATAAAGCTGCCTTAGTTAAGCACATTTGGGGCATTGTCTCTCAAAAGGCTACCTTATGGGCCTCCTGGGTATCTGCTAACAAATTAAAGAGACTCAGTTTCTGGGGTATTGACAAACCTTATGAAAGCTCTTGGGTTTGGAGGCAGATCCTGAAAATCAAAGACTCTGTTAAACATTTATTCCAGTATGATTTGGGAGATGGGAAATCATTTACCTTCTGGCATGACCCTTGGTTGAAGGGGAGATCAGTTAAAGATTGGTTCCCAGATCTTAACTTGAAGGATGCAGACATTCCTAAGATGGCCAAAGTTTCTGACTTATGGAAAGGTAACAAATGGGTATCTCCTGCAATGTTTTGAAAACCGGACCGGAACGGAAACCGGCTTCGTCGGGGGTTCATGGTTCAACCGGTTCAACCGGGTTGGATCGGATTTTTTAATTTTAATAAATATAAATTATTTAAATTAAAAATATAATAAAATATGCATATATAATATTACATTTAGTCATTAATAAATTTATAATTTATTGATTAATATTTAAAATCAATTTTATTAAAAATTACAATTAATTCTTCAATGAATTTATAATTTGTTAATTAATATTTATAATAAATTTTATAATAAACTAATCATAAAAAGTTTTTTGTAAAAATAATAATAATAATAATTTATAAAAAGGAATAAAAA
The DNA here is from genome assembly GCF_937616625.2 of Mercurialis annua. Classification (NCBI taxonomy): domain Eukaryota; kingdom Viridiplantae; phylum Streptophyta; class Magnoliopsida; order Malpighiales; family Euphorbiaceae; genus Mercurialis; species Mercurialis annua. The sequence goes on from NC_065571.1 coordinate 53,879,677, forward strand.
TAACTATAATATATTTACATAAAAAATCAAAATTAAGTTTTATTATTTTTTTCACTTAAGTTAAATTTATTTTTAGTGCTGTCATTTTTTTAATATAAGTATGTAATAATAAAATAAATAGCAACTAATCCTTTTTTTAGAAGAAATAGCACATATTAGCATGAGAAAGCTTTGGAAAAGAGCCAACATCCCACGTGCATGGGTCTGACATTGTCAGATTAAACAAAACATGTGATTTGTATAAACCATTCAGAAAACCGGATTCATCCGTTTTTGACAAAAAATCGGATTTTTCCGGTTTAATCCGGTTTTAACCGGTTTTCTGCTCCTCTGATTTTTAATAGATAACCGGACCGGACAGGTGACCGGTTCCCGGTTAATCCGGTCCGACCGCCCGGTCCGGTCCGGTTTTAATAACATTGATCTCCTGACCCAATGGATGATACTACCTTAAATGCCTGGAAATTCATAGAAGAAAACAGCAGTGTGATCCCAGATGTCTTAGATAGCATCAAATGGAAAGGTAAACCTAATGGAGTTTTCAGTGTAAACAGTGCTTGGAGAAGTCTAATCCCTGAGCAAAGGAAAGTTTCTTGGCACAGAATTGTCTGGTTTGCTGGTATGATTCCCAGACACTCTTTTATTACTTGGTTGGCCATCATGGGTAGTCTTAATACAAAAGACAAGCTCCTGAGATGGGGAGTTACTACAAGCAATGTGTGCCCTCTGTGTAACTCTCAAATTGAAAGCATAGAGCATTTGTTCTTTGATTGCATTTTCTCATCTGATGTTTGGGAAAAAACTCTTAGAAATTCTAATGAAAGCAGACAGAAGTTTAGTTGGAGAAGAGAAGTTAGCTATCTGACTAAAAGAGCTAAAGGAAAATCATTAAAAGCAAAGGCCAGAAGATTATGGTTCAATGCCACAGTCTATCACTTATGGAGAGCCAGGAATGATGCAGTTTTTAATCAGAAAGTGCAAAACAGAGATTAGATCTGTGCTAGAATTTCAAATGATGTGAGGAGCAAAATGAGTTAGTTCTGGCTTCTGTGTAGTAGCTTGATTCTTAGTTGTTCTGCTGTCTGCTGTCTGCAGAGTTGTAATTAGTTAGCTGCTTTTCCCAGTTGGGAGTTGTAATTGGGCCTTTTTTGCAATATAATCGCTCCTTTGGTTGATTGACCAAAAAAAAAAAATGTCACAGAGATGGATAATCTATGTATCCATTATTGTTCATTTTGTGACCGGTATATTCTTATAATCTAACATTTAATGCCTACATCAATTCTAAATCCAGTTATAAACATCACATAGAGTTCATTGTTCTTAATATTTTTATTTTTACTTTTATTATAAGAACTGCTTTTTTTCAAATTTGTGAAAAATCTTATAATAAAAAATCAAATGATGAGAACTAAGAAAACTATGAGGTGCTTATAACTGGATTTGTAATTGATGAATAAGTCAATAAACACTGGATTATCTGTAATTCAAATGGGACAAGGAAAGTTTCCATTGTTCATTTCCATCTCTAATTCTATAATATTTTAAATTTATAAAAACAATTTTGAGAACACAACTCGGAAAACATAGGTTCATCCACTAAAAAAAAAATGCAAAGTCCCACCCACACTGCTCAATAACAGATCCATGTCAAACATGAAGCTAAAGATCTTGGGTCATCCAAGTTTGAAAAGGTTGAAGTTACCTGAGAGAAGTAGCATAGCAAGTGGAGAATTTAATAGTATTTTGTATCAAGAAAAAAGGCTGCCGGTTCTAGCATTTATTTGAATCAATCATTTGGTTGGCTCCAATTCTTCAAAATGTCTCTTCAATTCATTTACCATTTTTGTTTCCTCTTCTTTACCAAGTGAACAAGTCCTCCAATCAGCTTTCTCAGGTATGTTGAGCAAACCTGCAATAACCTGCAAATTGTTTCTTTTTCAGCATGGAATTAGAAAAAAAGCCTGACTTTTT